>NC_051312.1:90541851-91741851 GCF_015220235.1 Choloepus didactylus | reverse complement strand
CATGTCCCTGACCAGATCTGAGGGTGCCTGGGAAATTGGGGGACAGGGACCAAGGAGAGGATGGGAAGTGTAGGCTAGGTGCAGATTTTGTTGCAGCTTTTTCATCAAGCTTCAGATTTTGGACTTCATTCTCTAAGTGGTGAGAACTCTTGGAAGATTTTGAGCATGGGTGTTAATTTGTTCAGTTATTAATATTTTCATTCATCATGTAGTTATTGAGTACCCACTTTGTGCCGGGCACACTAAGAGGGGCTGAAGATAACTGAAAGCTATTTATGGATGGTGGCCCAAGGGGGAGGAGGGTTAGCCTGGCAAAGAGCAGTCGGAAGCAGGCAAAAGCACAGCAGTTGACAGTATTGAGCTAGGCTCACAGATCCAGGACAAGAGTAGCTAACATGCCTTTTAGGGCTGCAGGTACTTTCTGACAGTATGAAAGACTTCTACAGTCAAAAATACAAAATATTGTTGAGAAACATTAATGAAGACTTAAATGAGAGACATAATATGTTCAAGTATTGCGAGACCCAATTTTGTTAAGATGCCAATTCTCCCCCAGTTTACCTGTAAATTCAATGCAATCACAATAAGAAAACCCAAAAAAGAGTTTTTTTGTGTGTGGAAAATGAAAAGAGGACTCTAAAATTTATATGGAAATGCACCCCCCCCAAAAAAAAAAAAAACAACCCTGTAACAGACAGGACAATCTTGAAAAAGAAGAATATAGTTGGAGAACTTATACTACCTGATTTCAAGATCTGCTATAAACCCACAGTAAGACAATGGCATATTAGCACAAAAATGGACAAATAAACAAATGGAACAGAATAGAGAAACCAGAAACATACCTAACATATATGCTCAACTGAGTTACAAGAAAGATGTCAAGGAAATTCAATAGGGAAACATTCTCTTCAATAAACTGTGTTGGAGCAATTGGCTATCCATATGTAGAAAAATTAAATGATAATCCTACTTCACCCCATGTACAAAAATGAATTTGAGGTGGATCAAAGATTCAATGTTAAAGATAAATACTAAAGCTTCTAAAAGGAAATATAGGATAATATCGTCATGACTTGAGAGAGAGAGAGATTTCTTAAACAGGGTACAGAAACCACTAAGCATGAAAGAAAAGAATGATTAATTTGACTTCATAAAAAGCAAAAACCTGGTTCTCCAAAAAGTTGGGATTCCAAGTTGAGTTCAGTTTGGCAAATCCCTGAGGGACCAGTGCAGATGCTAGGAACAGCAGTTTCAGGCTTCCGTCGGCAACTACCTGGAGACTTGGAAAGACAGGGCATCTTTTATTTTATTTTCTCTTCTTTCTTTCTGTTTCTTTATTGGTTTTGGTTTTGGTGTTTTGGTCTGGTGGATCCCTGAGGGACCAGTGCAGACACTAGCTTTGATTTCAGCCCTGTCAGCAACAGCCATCTTCTTTTGTCTTCCTACTGGTATCTACAGGGAAACTTGAAGACACAGGGCACCCTTTTCTTTCTTTCTTTTTTAGTTTTTTTTTTTATTTATTATTTTTTTAAATTCAGTTTTATTAAGATATATTCACATGTCATACGGTCATCTGTGGTGTACAATCAGCTGTTCACAGTACCATCGTATAGTTGTGCATTCATCACCCCAATCTATTTTTTGAACATTTTCCTTATACCAGAAAAAGTAAAAATAAGAATAAAAAATAAAAGTTAAAAAAACACCCAAATCATCCCCCCCCACCCTATTTTTCATTTGGTTTTAGTCCCCATTTTTCTACTCATCCATCCATACACTGGAAAAAAGGAGTGTGATCCATAAGGTTTTAACAATCATACTGTCACCCCTTGTAAGCTACATTGCTATACAATCATCTCCAAGAGTTGAAACTATCAAACTGCAACTACTGGGTTGCAGTTTGATAGTTTCAGGTATTTACTTGTAGCTATTTCAGTGCATTAAGACCTAAAAAGGGTTATCTATGTAGTGTGTAAGAATGCCCACCAGAGTGATCTCTCAACTCCATTTGGAATCTCTCAGCCACTGAAACTTCATTTTGTTTCATTTTGCATCCCCTTTTTGGTCAGGAAGATGTTCTCAATCCCATGATGTCGGGTGCACTTCTGGGAGTCAGATCCCACGTAGTGGGGAGGGAGTGAGTTCACCTGCCAAGTTGGCTTAGCTAAAGAGAGAAGGCCACACCTGAGCAACAAAGAGGTACTCAGGGGGAGACTCTTAGGCACAATTATAAGCAGGTTTAGCCTCTCCTTTGCAGTAATGAGCTTCGTAATGGCAAGTCCCGAGATAGAGTGCTAGGCACACAAAACTGCCATTCCTCAATGTTTGTGAGAACATCAGCAACAGTCCAGGTGAGGAAGCCCAACACCTCCACATTTTCCCCCAGCTCCTCATATATAGGAGCCCCTGCATATATATTTTTATTCTCTGCCCAAATTACTTTAGGATGTATCACTATTTCACACTAACCTGTACAAACCTACCAGGTCTCACTTCCTATTCAAAGATCCATGTAATTATTGTACTTGAACAAACTGTATGAGTTAAATTGTTTAGGAAATATAGATCCTGCACCAACTAAACGTCTCTTCCCTTGGTCTCACATGGGAAGTTGAAGTTTTAAAACACAGTCAGTATCGTCCTTTACCCTTTGGCCCAATTTGCCCTAGTCCTAACCACATCTGCTTCATTCATATCTCTAATTGAAGTCTGGACTCTTTTTCAGCTTTTTTAACAGTTGCTATATGCACTAATATTGACATTCATATCTGCTGAGTTCTAACTCTGAGTTTCAGGTGTCACACAGATACCCAGAGTTCCAGGGATCGATCAGGTTATACACAAAGGGATCAGCATCTCAGAATCTGGAGATAGCCATTGCAATTCAGGAATAGATGTGACTGCTGTAAGAGCTTACAATCTAGGGACCATTAAATAAGTGTTTCCCTGATAACCTGTGCTGTAAGGTTCAGTTAGTCCATATTGGTGAGGCATTATAGTGTTTGCCTTTGTTTCTGGCATAGTTCACTCAAAATGCTGTCTACAGAATCCATTCACCTCGTATGTCTCACAGCTCCTTTTCTTTGTTTTACTTGCCTTTCCTTCCTTCCTTCCTTCTTCATGACAGATCCCACTGAGACCTTAGTTTCAATCTTCTCAGCAGCAGTGGCTTTCCACTGGCATTTATCAGAAGACTTGGGGATGCAGTGCACCTTATTTTTATCTCCCCTTCCATTTTTTTAAATTCTGCCTCAAAATGGACAGTTCCAGCCCCAAACAAGTAAAAATCAGGAATCCCTGAGGAATAAGGTGTGTGTGGGGGGGGGGGGGCTAGATAGCCAGAGCAGCCACGTTATAATACTCAAAATGTTCAGTTTTCAACAACAACATAAAAAATGAAGCATAAAAAGATACAAGAAATTATGGCCCAATCACAGGAAAATTTTTTTAATAAAAACTAGTTGTTGGAATTATTAACCAAAGATCTTAGGCCATCTCTCTTAAATGGGATCAGTGAACCCAAGGAAAACATGGTGTGCCAGTGTATATTTATGTCCCCCAGAAAAAGCCATATTCTTTAATGCATTCTTGTGGGAGCAGACGTATTAGTGTGAATTGGGTTGGAACCTACTGGTTCAGTGTCCATGGAGATCTGACCCACCCAACTGTATGTGATGACTCTGGATAATTTCCATGGAGGTGTGGCCCTGCCCGTTCAGTGTGGGCCTTGTTTAGTTTACTGGAGCACTATATAAGCTTAGACAGAAGGAGCTCATAGCTAGCTGGAGCTGAGACAGACATTTTGAAGATGGCCATTAGATACTGATGCAGACATTTTGGAGAACACCATTTTGAAATGCCACCTGGGAACAAGCAGATGCCAGCCACATGCCTTCCCAGCTAACAGAGGTTTTCCAGATGCCAATGGCTTTTCTCCAGTGAAGGTACCCTTTGTTGATGGACACTTTATGGCCTTAAGACTGTAACTGTGTAACCAAATAAACCCCCTTTTCTAAAAGCCAATCCATTTCTGGTGTTTTGCATTCTGGCAGCATTAGCAAACTAGAACAGATATGCATGAGCAAACTAGAACACATGGACAAAGAACAAAATGAAAATCAGGAAAAAGATATATTAACAAAATGAGAATGTTGATAATGAGATAGAAAATACGAAAGGGAACAAAATAGAAAATTGTGGAGATGAAAAGTATAATAACTGAAATACAAAATTCAACAGTATTCAACAACAGCTTTGAGCAGGCAGAAGAATACCAGTGACCTTGAAGAGAAGAAAATTGAAATTAACCAGTCTGGGAAGCAGAAAGAAAAAAGAATTAAGAAAACTGAACAGAGCCTAGAAACATGGGGACAAAATCACATGTACCAATATAAGCTTCATAGGAGTCACAGGAGGAGAAGAGAGAGAAAAGGAGGTAGAAAAAAATTTGAGGAAATAATGACTGAAAACTTCCCAAATCTGTGAAACACTTGATTATACAAAACCAAGAAGCTCAATGAACTCCAAACAGGATAAACTTAAAGAGATCCACACTGAGACACTATAGTTAAATTGTTATAACCCAAAGACAAAGAGAGAATCTTGAAAACAGCAAGAGAGAAGCAATGTGTCACATATAAAAAAGCCTCAATAATATTAGCAGCTGATTTCTCATCAGAAACCATGGAGGCCAGAGGCAAAGTAATGACATATTTAGAGTGCTGAAAGAAAAAAATATATGCATCAACGAAGAATACTATATCCAGCCAGACTGTCCTTCAAAAATGGAGAACAAAAGACATTTCCAAGTTTTGTTTTTTTTAAAGCCGAGGGAGTTCATTACCACTAGACCTTGCCCTTCAAGAACTGCTAAAGAAAGTTCTTCAGGTTGAAAGGAAAGGACACTGGACTTGAAGCTGTTTGAAGAAACAAAAATCTACAGTATAGGTAACTAAATGGGTTACTATAAATACCAGTATTATTGCATTTTTCATTTTTAACGCTTTTTTTTTTACTCCTTACATAGTGTAAAATACAAATGCATAAAAACAATCATGAAACTATGTTATTAGGCACACACTACAAAAGCATATCTGTGACAGGAACAACATAAAGGGAAAGAACAGATGGATGTAAGAGCAAAGTGTGTGTAGAATATTGAAGTTAAGTTGGTAGCAATAAAAACTAAATTGTAATAAATTTAGGATGTTAAATTTAACCCCATGGTCAACACAAAAATACCTTTAAAATCTACACAAAAGAAAACAGGTAATTCAAAAGGGTTCATTACAAAAGATCATCTAAACAAAAAAGAAGGTAGTAATGGAGAAAAAGAAGGTCATAAAATGTAAGGATCATGCAAAAAAATGTTTACAAAATGGCAGAAGTAACTCTTAGCTTATCTGTAATTACCCTAAATGTAAATGGATTAAACTCTGCAGTCAAAAGGCAGAGACTAAAAGAATGGATAAAGAGGTATAATCCAACCATATGCTATATATAAGGGATTCAACTTAGATCCAAAGACAGAAATAGTTTACAAGTGAAAAGATGAAAAAAAAATATTCCATGCAAGCAGTAACCAAAAGAGATTGGGGGTGCTTTACTAATATCGGACAAAATAGACTATGTCAAAGACTGTTCACAAGAGGCAAAAAAGGACGTTATGTATTGATTAAAGGGTCTATTCAACAAAATTTGCTCAAGGCAGGATTGTCACAAACCTTCTATTTGAGAAAAATTTCAATAAAATGAAATACAATAAAAGAAGGTATGGCTGTAGACATTTGCCCAAAAAGAATATACATATGGTCAATAAATACCTGCCAAGATATTTAACACCATTAGCCATTGGGGAAATACAAATCAGAACCACAATGGGATACCACAATGGCTATTATGGAAAAAAAAAAAAAGTGTCGAAGAGGATGCAGAGAAATTGGAACACTATGCATTGTTGGTAGGATGTAAATGGTGCTGCCACTGTGGAAAGTAGCATGGGTGTTCTTCAAATAGGTAAATATAGAATTACTACATGACCCAGCAATCCCACTCTTAGGTATATATATCCAAAGAAATTGAAAACAGGGACTCAAACAGATACTTGTACACCAGTGATCATTGCATCATTATTCAAAGAAGCCAAAAGGTAGAAGCAACCCAAGAATCCATCAACAAATGAATGGATAAACAAAATGTGGCACATACACACGATGGAAGAAAGAACTTCTGCAACAGGGATGAATCTTGAAGACATTATGCTGGGTGAAATAAGCAAATACTGTATGATTTCACTTATATGAAATATCTAGAAATAGCAAATGCATAGAAACAGAAATACATTAGATATTAATGGGATGAGGGAAGAGGGAAAGATGAGTTGTTGCTTTTTGGGTATTGAGGGTTTGTAAATTTTGGAAGTTATTAAGTAAAAACATATTCATCAAAAATGCCATGAAGAGAGTAAAATTATAAGCTTCACTTGGAGAAGATGTTTACAATAAATACATATGACAAAGGACATGTCTCAAATCAATCTTTTAAAAAGACAACACAGTTTTTAAAAATGGACAACAGACCTGACTATGAAGTTTAAAAGTAATCCAATGGCCAATAAACATTTGAAAAGGTGCTAAATATCATGAGTCATTACAGAAATGCAAAGTAAAACCACAGCAAGATATCAGCCACTAAAATAACTAAAATTAAAAGACTGACAATACTTAGTGTGGAAGATGTGGAATGACTAGAATGTTCATATATTGCAGGTAGAAATGTAAATTTGGAAAATAGTTTGACAATATCTATTAAAGCTATAGATGCAACCCAGCAATGCCATCCCCATGAGAAATGAATGCATTTATCCACCAAAAAGCATTATACATAAAAACAATAGTGAAAATTGCTCAAATGTGCATCAACAGGAGAATGGATAATTTATTGTGATATGTTCATATAGTGGAATGAGTCACAGAAAAATAAAAAACAAACTATGTTACTGCACAGCAACAGGGATTAACCTCACAGATATTAATATTAACATAACACTAAAACAGGCAAAACCAACCAGTGATGATAACAGTCAGAATAGTGGTTACCCTTGATATAGGGAGAGTATGAGTGTTGACTAGGAATGAGCATAAGGGGTCTTTCTGGGATAGTGGAAATATCCTATATATTGAATTTTACATTTAATATTAGTGATCTTTGTGAATTTTTTGTATTTTTTCTTACCACAAAATTTTAAGCTAATGGAGCTTCTCTTTCAGTCATGGCAGTGTAACTTGAGAGAACTAGCTCTCTGAGATAAAAATTATAAAAAGTGGACAAATGTTTTAGAAAAATATATTTGAAAGCCCTAGAGCATTACCAAAAACAGGCAGAATCTGGGGTAGAATCCTGTTTCTTTGAAACAGAAACTATAGCAGATGAGAACCATGAGATTGCAGCTTTTGCGATACAGTGCTCCCTAACTTGTGCATGGTTCAAGGCAGCAGGAAGCCACAAATTTACTGGCTTATGTTGTCACCAGAATGACTTCATGGTTGACAGGTTAGCTTTTAAGTTTTGGGGAACAGAAGGAGCCACAAAGGAGGTAAATCCCCAAATATGCATTTAAATTTTGCCCCACTCCTTGGGGGGGGGGCATTAAATATGCATGCACAAGTGGAGATCCCAGATATTCTGGTAAATAACAGGCATCTACAAGTTGAGCAGAAATGACATTTGCCACCCACAGCAAGAAGACTTTGAGTCCAGCTGGAATAATTGCCTACTCGGAAAAATTCACTATTTTAAGAGGAATATTTTAAAATCTGGCTCTATATTATATCATTCATATTGTCTAATACGTAGTCAAAATTCATTCAAGGTGAAGAAACTGGAAAATATGACCCATACTCAAGAAAGAAAAAAAAAAGCATTCAAAAAGAACTGATCCTGGGATGACCCAGATGTTGCAATTAGCAGATAAGGACTTGGATGAATGATGGATACAAAGGGACTTATTATCAGAAATCATGGAGACATAAAATAAAGAAATAACAAGTTCAAAGTGCTGAAATAAGAAAAGTGTCAATCTAGAATTATATATGCAGAAAAATTATCCTTGAAAATGTTATGGTGAAATAAAGACATTTTAAGATAAGTAAAAACTGAGATAATGCAACAAGCTAGCATTTAAAAAAATCATAATGATAAAATTCTTCAGGCTGAAAATGGTAACTCAGATCTAAAGGGAAGAATGAAGAGCACTAGAAATGGAAAATAGATAAGTAAATGTTTAAAAAGTCAATTTAAATATTTTCTTTGTTTCTCTTAATTTCTTTAAAAGACCTGACTATTTAAAGCAAAAAACATATATAATATTATATATGGAGTTTATAACACATATAGAAGTAATATATAGGCCAATGCTTGCACAAAAGACAGGAGGAGATAAATAGAACTATACTGTTTCAGGTTCCTATATTTTACATGAAGTAGCACAATATTCATTCTAAGTAGATTATGATATGTTACTGATGTATTTTGTAATCTCTAGAGCAGTCACAAAAGTCAATTAAAGAATGTCACTTGTATAAAAATTTTGTTTAAAAAAAATTCTCATCCCGCTCCAAAAGAAGCAAATTTGTTTTAACACCACTTTATCTAATTGTAAACACATTAGTCTTAAAAAATGTCATAAACATATTCTTGTAAAACTTATTTTTGAGCACATTGTTTTTGAGAAAAATTTTTAAAAAGTGCATTGGAAACCACCCATGGTTTTACCTGAAAAGTGAATGATGTAAACAACTAGAATGTATTTTAAAGAAAGCCAGTGGAAGCATAGATAAGGATCTATGCTAAGACTCCTGACTGCTGTAACTCCAGTTGTCTAGTAAAAAATTTATCATAAAAGCCAAACCTTCCATACCTCCCTGAGTATTAGGCAGAACATTCTCAAAGAGATTGCCATATGACATTTTCTGCAGACTACAACATGGAGAAAATTAGGCAAAACCAATTTCCTTGCACAGAGCAGAGGAAGAAAATTTTGCTAGCAGAGATCTCTGACACATCAGCTGGGAATCAGTGGCAGGTAAGGCAGTGAGGGACTGATGGTTCCTTATCAGGTTATGCCCCTATCACCTCCCTCCTTCCCTATGCTCACCCCTGCTGATTAGGTCACTCCCTGCTTACCTTGTTGAAAGAAATGTTATACCAGCCAAACGTACGTCATTGGTACTTTCTTTTTGTATTGTCTACCCTTTGACATTTAAGAGTTTTATATTATACCTTGAATTAAAACATAATAAAATATATTTCTAAAAAGCCACTAGAAGCACAAGGACAGACATATAGACCAATGAAATTGAATAGGAGTTCAGAAATAAACTCTCATATCTGTAGTCAATTAATTTTTTCCACTCAATGGGGAAAGAATAGTCTTTTCAACAAATACTGCTGGGAAAATTGGTTAGCCACATGCAAAAGAATTAAGGTGTATCCTTACTTTACACCATATACAAACATTAATTCAAAGACCTAAATATAAGAACCAAAATTATTTTTAAAAGTCCATAAAACATAGGAAAGTGTTCCAGTTTGCTAATGCCATTTCACAAAATACCAGAAATGGATTGGCTTTTATAAAGGGGGCTTATTTGGTTACAAAGTTACAGTCTTAAGGCCATAAAGTGTCCAAGGTAAGGCATCAACAGTAGGGCACCATCATTGGAGAAATACCATGGGCATTGGTAAAACCTCTGTTAGCTGGGAAGGCATGTGGCTGGCATCTGCTTGCTCCTAGGTTGGGTTTCAGCTCCTCTTTCAGCTCCTGTGCATTCTTCAAAGTGTCCATCATGGCTGCAGCAAGCATCTGGGCCTGGGTGGCTCTTTTTAAAGTACTCCAGTAAATCAATCAAGACCCACCCTGAATGGGTGGGGAAATTGTCACATCTCCATGAAAACAACTTAATCCAGTATTCCAACCTAATCAATACCGATATGTCTGCCCCCACAAGATTGCATCAAAGAACATGGCTTTTTCTGGGGGACATAACATACCCAAACTGGCACAGAAAGCATCTTCAGGATGTTTAATATAGGGCCTTGTATTAGGCAGTGACTTCTTAGACTTTACAACAAAGGCACAAGCAACAAAAGAAAAATATATAACTAGGATGTCATCAAAATTAAAAACATTTATGCTTCAAAGGACTTTATCAAGAAAGGAAAGCGTCAATGTACAGAATGGGAGAAAGTATTTTCAAACAATATATCTGATAAGAATCTAATATCCAGAATATATAAAGAACTTCTACAACTCACCAACCAAAAGACAAACAACCCAATTTAAAAATGGAGAAAAGACTTGAGTAGACATTTCTCCAAACAAGATACACAAATGGCCAAAAACTACATGAAATGATACTCAACATTATCAGCCATTAGGGAAATGCAAATCAAATCTCAATGAAATACCATTTTACACCCACTAGAATGACTACTATTTTTTTTTTAATGGAAAATTACAAATGTTGGAGAGGATATGGAGAAATAGGAACAGTCATTCATTGTTGGTGGGAATATAAAATGGTGTGGCTGCTGTGGAAAACAATTTGGCAGTTCCTCAGAAAGTGAATTATAGAATTACCTTATAACCTGGCAGTCTCACCTCTGCATATATATACCCAAAAGAATAGAAAGCAGCGGCCTGAAACGTATTTGCACACCGGTGTTCCTAACACCATTATTCACAGTTGCCAAAGGATGGAAGAAACCCAAGTGGCCATCAACTGATGAATGAATAAACAAAATGTGATATATACATACAATGGAATATTATTCAGTCATAAAAAGGAATGAAATTTGGATACATGTGGCAACATGGATGAACCATGAAGATGTCATGTTGAATATAATAAACCAGGCACAAAAGGACAAATATTTTATGATCTCACTGATATGAAATAATTAGAGTAAGAAAAGTCACAAAATCAGAAAGTAGAATACAAGCCATCATGGGCCAGGGTGTGGGTGGGAATGAGTATTTAATGCCTAATTAGTATGGAGTTTCTCTTTGGAGTGAATGAAAAGTTTTGGTAATGAATGGTGGTGATGTTAGCACAATATTGTGAACATAATTAGCAGCATTGAGTTATATATTTGAATGTGGTTAATTGGGGGAATTTTAGGTTGTTTATATGTAACAATAAAAAAATAGAACTTGACACACAAGAGTGTAAACTATGGACTATACTTAATAGTATAATTGTGACAATATTTATTATCAGTTGTAACACATGTACAACACTAATGCAAAATGTTAATAATGGGGAAAATTGTATGTACGAGGGAGGTTGTATATGGGAACTCTGCACTATCTTATTTTCTCATTTTTCTGTAAACCTGTTCTAATAAGAAAAGTTAACAGATAATTTAATGTCAATAAAATATTAATAAACAAATGCTAAAAATAAAAAAGACAATGGAGGAATTAAAATGGAATAATAAAAATATATTCAGTTTACCCAAAAGGAGGCATGAAAAAAGAACAAGGCAAACAAAGAACCAAAAACCAGAAAATACAATCAGAAAAGTAAAAAAACAGTAGTCATAAATGCAACCATATTACTAATTACATTAAATATAAATGGACAAAATACACAAAAGACAGAGATTGCCAGGTTGGATAGAAAAGCAAGACCTAGCCATATACTGTCTACAAAAGAAACACTAGAAATACAAAGACATAAATAAATTGAAAGCAAAATGATTTTTTTAAAAAGATACACCATTCAAACAAAAACATACAAAATCTGGGAATGACTCTATTGATATCAGAAGAAATAAATGTCAAACATGAGTCATTTCATAATGTTGAAAAGGTATATACATATATATATATATGTATCTCAGGAAGGTATAATAATTATTACTGTATATGCACCTAATAGCAGAGCTTGAAAACACACAACATAAAAACTGAAAAACTAAAGAGAGAAATAGAAAATCCACAATCATAGTTGGAGATTTTAATATTCCTCTTTCACTACTTGAAAGAACAACTAGACACACACAAAAATAAATCAGAAAGGATATAGTTCTGATCCATGTGTCAACATGGATGAACCTTGAAAACATCATGTTGAGTGAAATAAATTGGACATAAAAGGACAAATATTGTATGATCTGGCTGATATGAATTAATTAGGATAAGATTAGAATCTAGAATAAAGTTACCAGGGGATGAGGTAGGGATAGGGAATGGGAAGTTGAGGCTTAAAATGCACAGGGTCCCTATTTGGAATAATGGAAATATTTTAGTAATGGATGGTGGTGATGATAGCACAACATTGTCAATTGGTTAACAGCAATGAATTATATATCTGAATATTGTTAAAAGGGGAAATGTTAGGTGTATATATGGCAACAGAATAAATTTTTTTTAAAAAAATCCATGGAACTACACTATACAAACAATGAATCCTAAGTTAAACCATGGACAATTAATAGTACAATTATAAAAATATGCTTTCATCAGTTGGAACAGATGTTCCACACCAATGCAAGGTAATAATAGGGTGATATATGGAAATCCTGTATTTTATGCAGGATTGTTTTGTAAACTCACAACTTCTTTAATAAAGGAAGAAAAGAAAAAAAAAGAATATAGAAGATGTGAACAACACTTTCAACTACTTTGACCTAATTGACATTTATAAAACACTACACCCAACAGCTGCAGAATACACAACATTTTCAAGTGCACATGGAATATTCACCAAAGTATTCACTACATACCACACAACGAGCAAGTCTCAATAAATTACAAAAGAGTAAAAAAATTACGGAGTATGTTCTATGATCACATCAAAATTAAATTAGAAATGAATATCAATAAGATATCCAGACATGCCTCCAAATGCTGGGAACTAAGCTATATATTTCTAAATACCTGTTATTGGTCAAGGGAAAAATCACAAGGGAAATTAGAAAATAATTAGGGTTAAATAACAATGCATACACAACATTTACAGCTAAAGCTTGGAATTAGAGTGAAATTTATAATTTTAAATGTTATATAGAAAGGAAGAAAGGCTTACTATTGATTACTGTTTCTGTCTGAATAAGCTAGAAAAAGAAGAGTACATTTTTTTCCAAAAAAGAAGGAAGGAAATAATAAAGATATAATCAGAAATCAATGGGATAGAAAGACAAACAATAGAGAAAATGAATAAAGTGAAAGTGGTTCTTTAAAAAAATTAATAAAATTGATAAACCCTTAGCAAGACAGACAGATGGACAAAAAGAGAGATTACCATACCATGAAATAGGGAGTATCTATACAGACCCTAGACATAAAAACGAAAATGAAGTAATAGTATGAACATTTTTATGACATCACATTTGACAAGTTAATTGAAGTGGAAAAATTCCTTGAAATATACAACTTACCAGAACCAAGAGAAAAAGAAATGGAAAATTTGAATAACTCATTATCAGAATTGAATTCATATATCAAAACATCACCACAAGGAAAATTCCAGGCCCAACTGGTTTCATTGGTGAATCAAACATTTCTTTAAGTGAGAAATGCTGCCAATCTTATACAAACTCGGGAGAAAAAGAGGAGTAAAGAATCTTCCTCAGTTCATTTTTGGGGTCCAGGAATAATCTGGTGTGAAAACCTGACAAGCACATTACAAGAAACAGTTTAGAGGTCAATATCACTCATGAACTTAGATATAAAAATCCTTAACAACTATTAACAAGCCCAGCATATATAAAAAGGAAAATACATCATGAGCAAGTGGGGCTTGTTTGTTTGAAAATTAATACAACCCTCTATATTAACAAAATAAAGGAAAAAATTTGTAGTTTTCAGCAATCATTCATATTTCTTATAAATTAATAAATTATAATTTGAATATTTGACAAAATTCAACTTCCATTTAAGATAAAAGTTCTCAGCAAACTAGGAATATGATGGAACTTCCTCAGCCTATAGCCAATATCATCCTTAATTGTGAAACACTAAATATTTTCCCCTGAAATTCAGGAATAAGGCAAGGATACGGCTCTTATCACTTCTTATCACTTATATTCAACATTTTACTGGAGATCCTAGACAATGTAATCAGGTAAGAAAAATAAAAGTCATTAACAATTGAAAAGGAAGAAATAAAACTGTCCTGGTTCATAGATGATATGATTGCTTACCTAAGAAATTCTAAGGAATCAAACAACAAACAAACCTGCTGGAACTACTAAGTGAGTTAAGTAATTGTTCTGGAAACAAAGTTTATTTACAAAAAAAAAAAAAAAAAAAAATCAGTTTTTTGTCCATAAATTAGAAATGAATTGGGAAATTAAAAATTTTAATTTATAATTATTTAAATATTTATATGGCATTAAAATATATTTATAATGGCATAAAAACATAAAATACCTAGGAATAAATTTAATGAAGGCTTTGCAAGGCCTCAAATGAAGATATATGAATGGTTGCTGAAAACTACAAAATCCTACTGAGAGAAACTAAAGAATACCCAAATAAATGGAGCAATATACCGGGTTCATGAATTAGAAAACTCAATATCATAAAGATATTAGTTGTTATGGAATTGACCTACAAATTCAAATCAAGTCCAATACAATTCTCCTACTCCTGTGAAATTGACAAAAATACAGCTCATCTGTGTAGTTGTTTCTTTGAGATTGAAATTATACTCAGGGCAAAAATAACTGATGAATGAATAAAGGTGATTTATTATGCATGATTTACATGGAGGAAGATATAATAAGTTCTGGAGAGAGAGACAGACATAACATACTGATAATGAGAAATATGTTACAGAACTAAAAAGAAATATATAGATGTTACTGAAACCTGAGGTATGTAGCAAGCATCAAAATGTAATAAATTTACTAATAAGGAATTTCTTTACCTTACATGCCATAATATGAAAATGAACATTGCTACTCTACTCTGTTTTAGTGAATATTATTAAGCCAAAGCAGCCTAACATAGCAGATGATTTTGAATGAATTTCTAACTAGTACATACAAAGAAAAATATATTAATAAAAATTGCCTAGCAAGCAGTAAATTGAAGTAAATGTGAATGTATAGGTAGCCACAGTCTATGTAGACAGATATTTCAATAAAAACAGGTACAAAGCAGAGAGCAAAATAACAAATGTCAAAGAATTCCATTATCATGCTCATTAATGTTTCTCTGACAGTCACTTGCCAAGCAGTAAAAAAGATATTCATCCTAAAAGAAATTGATATTTCAATTTAATATAGACACATAACAGGCAGAAAAGAACCCCTAACAAGTATCTTGAAGGTTTTTATATTCTTCCATGAGACCTAGATTTTAATCATCTTCAACATCCAGGAAAATGTTACACCCAAGCTTAAAAGACAATCATCAGTGCTAGAATCTAATTTTTTTTTTTTAATTTTAATGTAGGGAAAGCCCAAAAACCTCCATAACATTGTTTTAGATAAATGTGGAATTAGAGACCTGGGGGTTTGACTTTTTCTCTTATGTAGTTAAGGTCTAAAAACATGACGATTGGCAAGTATGCTCTCCATTTAATAATTGTAAAAATGAAAAGTATCCTTTAACTGAGAATTTGTCCTGATGTGAATGAATAGACATCACTTTTTTAAACTTAGTTTTGTTTTTAAAAGGTAAAACATCCATATTGTTTAAAAATCACAATGAAATAAAAAGCATACTTGAAAAAAAAAAAAACTTTGAGTCCTGGGCTTGCTTCTTTGGATTCTCACATTCTTCTAGATTTTAGCCTCATAGTTCCTCATCATATTATTAACTCTTAGATAATTTTAAGAGGTTTTCTTGTTTTTTTAATATTATCCAGTTTTTAATTTGTCTTCACTAGAAGAATTGGTTCCAATTTTCTAGCTCCATTACTAGAAGTCATCTCTAGCATCACCTTTTTTTTCCCATCAGACAGGCAAAAAATATTTATTGAGCACTTACTATATGACAGACACTCTTCCAAGACAAAATCTCTGTCCTCAAATGGCTCACATTTAATTGAGGAAGTTTTCGTTTTTCTAATCAAACTGATTTGGAAGCAATGGTTGTGAAAGGTATGAACTTTAAGCATGTAACAGTCCCTGCAGTCTGAGAGATTCCATGATCATGATGAGCTAGAACCTCAAACAATGGACTCTTCAGACCCAGGGAGGGGACCATAATAAAGTATGCACAGAATTTTGGGGTGGGTGTGGGTGGTTGGAGTAAAGAACATGAGAGGGTAAGTGGGGCTAATATTTGAGAAATGACTAATATTTCACTACATGGCAAGCAGAGATTGGAGAAGTGACATTTGAGGTATCTGTGTTTGTCTTTTCTATCCTACAGATATTCAGAGTATAGGCCTCAAACAGAGTGAGATTCAAGAAGCTGAGAGTTTACCCCAAGAGCATCCCAACCGAGTCATGGAAAGTCCTTGGACACTAGCAGCCCTCTACCCACATAAAACCAACAAAATAAAACACCCCACTTCTCGTCATTTTGTAGTAACCCCTAAGAGAGTCAGCCAGCAACCAGTGCTTGTCAAGAAAGAAACCAAACCATTGGGGCCTGCCAGGAATAATGCTGAACTACTGGTGCCCACCAGGAAGGCCGTTGAGCCCATCAGAGCACCCAGCCAAGGGGTCAGCCTACAAACTGCAATGCCCAAGGTACATCAGTCCAAAATACCCTACAAAGAGGCCCTCCGTCCTGGAACACACCTCCAAGAGATCCCAATGGCTGAATCTCCCTACCAGGTATTCTGTGTGATTTTTTTTGTTTTGTTTTTTTGTTTTTATTTTTTTAAATTAGAGAAGTTGTAGGTTTACAGAAAAATCATGCATAAAATGGAGTTTCCATATACCATCCTGTTATTAGCACCTTGAATTAGTGTGATACATTTGTTACAATTGATGAAAAAACATTTTTATAATTGTCCTATTAACTGTAATCTAGGGTTTATCATAGGGTTCGCTGTGTTGTGCAATCCTATGTGTTTTTTTACTTTTTAAATTTTTTATTGTAGTAACATATGTGCAACCTAAAATTTCCAAATTTAACCACATTCAGATATATAATTCAGTGCTGTTTATAACCTTCACAATGTTGTGCTGCCATCAACACCATCCATTACCGAAACTTTTCCATCAACCCAAATTGAAACTCGACAATTTAAGCCTTAACTCCCTATTTCCTAACCCCACCCTATCGCCTGGTAACCTATACTCTAGTTTCTGACTCTATGACTTTGCTTATTCTAATTATTTCATATCAGTGAGATCATACAATATTTGTCATTTTTTATGTGGCTTATTTCATACAAGATGATGTCTTCAGGGTTCATCCATGTTGTTGTATATATCAGAACTTCATTCCTTTTTACAGTTGAAAAATATGTGTAGTTAGCACATTTTGTTTAGCCATTTATTATTTGATGGACACTTGGGTTCCTTTCATCTTTTTGCAATTGTGAATGATGTCACAGAAAATATTGTTGTGCATACATCTGTTCAAGTCCTTGCTTTCTATTCTGTTTGGTATATACATATACATATATATGTATATATCTATAAGAGGGATTACCAGGTCATATGGTAATTCTATAGTTAACTTTCTGAGGACCTGCCAAACCATGTCCCACAGAGACTGCAGCATTTTACATTCCCACCAACAATGAATGACTGTTCCTGTTTCTCCACACCCTCTCCAACACTTGTAATTTTCCATTTTTTTAATAGTAGCCATTCTAGTAGGTGTGAAATGGTATCTCATTGTGCTTTTGGTTTGCATTTCCCTAATGGCTAATGATGTTGAGCATATTTTCATGTGTTTTTAGACCACTTGTATAACTTCTTTGGAGAAATATCTATTCAAGTCTTTTGCCCACTTATTAATTGGTTGTTTGTCTTTTGGTTGGTGAGTTGCAGCAGTTCTTCATATGTTCTGGATATTAAGACCTGTTGCAGTTTGCTAATGCTGCTGTTATGCAAAATACCAGAAATGGATTGGCTTTTTGTATTAGTTAGGGTTCTCTAGGGAAACAGAATCAACAAGAGATATGTAAATATAAGATGTTATAAAAATGTTTCATGCAGCTGTGGGGATGCACGAGTCCAAATTCCATAGAGCAGGCAGCAAACTGGCAACTCCAATGAAGGTGTTCAGTGAATATCTCAGGCCAGCAAACTGGCAGCTCTGATGAAGGTGTTCAATGAACTCGTCAGGAAATGCTTCTCTGGCTAGCTGAAGAAGTGAAAGTCCTCTATCTGTCTCGCTTAAAAATCTTCAACTGGTTGTATTAAATCCAGCTGATTGAATTCTCTCATTGTAGAAGAATGCCCTTTGTTGATGTAATCAGTCACAGCTGCAGCCAGTTGACTGATGATTTAATAAACCGGCTTTCTGGTTTATTAACCAGACACAAATGTCCTTGCAGTAACGGTTAGGCCAGTGCTTACTTGACCAGACATCTGGACACCATCACCTGGCCAAGTTGACACATGAACCTAACCATCACAGGGGGTTTATTTGGTTACAGATTTACAGTTCTGAGACCATAAAAGTGTCCAAACTAAGGCATCAGCAAGAGGATACTTTCACTGAAGAATGGCCAATAGTGTCCAGAATACCTCTGTCAGCTGGGAAGGCACATGGCTGGCAACTGCTGGCCCCAAGTTGTGTCTCAAAATGTGTTCCAAAATGTCTCTCTCAGCTGCTCTTGGGGAGTTTTGTCCTCTTAGCTTCTCTGGAGCAAACTCTGGGCTAACATCTCAAAGCGTCAGCAAGCACCTGGGCCTTGGCTTAGCATATCCTGGGCATTTTCCTCTCTCTGTATGTAAACTAAACAAGACCTACCCTGAATGGGTGGGGTCAAATCTCCATGGACACAGTCAATCAAGAGGTCACACCCTAATCAAAAAGATTAATAACTCTGTTTCCACAAGATTGCATTAAAGAATATGGCTTTTTGGGGGACATAATATATCCAAACCGGCACAAGCCTTTATCAGATATGTGGTTTCCAAA
This sequence comes from Choloepus didactylus, assembly GCF_015220235.1. NCBI lineage: Eukaryota > Metazoa > Chordata > Mammalia > Pilosa > Megalonychidae > Choloepus > Choloepus didactylus. The sequence goes on along the minus strand of NC_051312.1, from coordinate 91,722,779 downwards.
TATTTTCTCACATTCTGTAGGTTGTCTTTGTACTTTCATGATGAAGTCCTTTGAATTTTGATGAAGTCCAATTTATCTTTTTTGTTGAAGCTATTCATGCTTTGGTTATAAAGTCTAAGAAACCATTGCCTAACAAAAGTTCCTGAAGGTGCTTCTCTATATTTTCTTTGAGAAATTTTGTAGTTCTGGTTCTTCGATCCATTTTGAGTTCATTTTTATATGTAGTGTGAGGAAGGGGTCCACCTCCATTCTTTCACATATGAACATCCAGTTTTCCCAGCATCATTTGTTGAAGAGGATATTCTTCTTCTTCATTGAGTGGATGTGGTGCCCTTGTCAAAAGTCAGTTGGCCATAAATATGAGGGCTGATTTCTGAACTCTGAATTTGATTCCATTGGTCTATATGTATGTCTTTATCCCACTATCATGCTGTTTTGATTACCGTGGCCGTATATTAAGTTTTAAGATCAGGAAATGTGAGTCCTCCAATGTTGTTCTTTCTTTTTTAAGATGTTTTAGCTATTTGGGGCCTGTTACTCATCCATATAAATTTGATAATCAGCTTTTCCATTTCTGCAGAAAAGGCTATTGGAATTTTGCTTGATTTTGTGTTGAATCTATAAATCTCTTTGGGTACAATTAACATTTAACAATATTTAGTCTACCAATCTATGAACTTGGAGTGCCCTAAGATTTATTTAAGTCTTTGATTATATTAGAAATGTTTTGTAGATTTCTGTGAACAAGTCTTTTACATTCTTGGTTAGATTTTTTACTAGTTACTTGATTCTCTTAATTGCTATTGTAAATGGAATTATTTTCTTGATTTCCTTCTCAAAATTTCCATGACTAATGTGTAGAAATACTACAGAATTTTGCATATTAATGTTGTACTTCACCACTTTGTTGAATTCATTTATTGGCTCTAGTAGATTTGTTGTGGATTTTTCAGGATTTTTGTTTTTATGTAGGATCTTGTCGTATGCAAATATGGAAAGTTCTACTTCTTCCTTTCCCATTTAGATGCTTTTTATTTCTTTATCTTGTCCAACTTCTCTGGCTAGAACACCCAGTACAATGTTGAGTGACAGTGCTGACAGTGGATATCCTTGTCAGATCTTAAAGGGAAAGCTTTCAGTCTTTCACCATTGATTATATTAGCTATAGGTTTTTTATATATGCCCATTATCATGTAGAATAAGTTTCCATCTACTCCTAGTTTCCCAAGTGTTTTTATCAAGAAGGGGTCCTAAATTTTGTCAAATGCTTTTCTGTGTCAATTGAGATGGTATGTGTCTTTTTTCCTTCATTCTGTTAATGTAGTGTATTAATTGATTTTATGTTGAACCACCCTTCCATAACAGGGATAAATCCCACTTGATCATGGTGTATGATTCTTTTAATGTGCTATTGGATTCAGTTTCCTAGTATTTTGTTGAAGAATTTTGCATCTATACTAATAAGGGATATTGGTCTGTAATTTTCTTTTCTTGTGGTATCTTTACCTATCTTTGGTATTAGGGTAATGTGGGCCTCACAGAATGAGTAGGCAGCTGTTCCCTCCTCTTCAGTTTTTTGGAAGAGTTTGGGCAGGATTTGTATTAATTCTTCTTGGAATGTTTGGTAAGATTCACCCCTGAATCCTTGGGTCCTCAAAAGTTCTTTAATGGGATGCTTTGATTACTGATTCGATCTTTTTTGTTGTTGTTGTTGTTTTTGTTTGTTTGTTTTTTGTTTGTTTTTTCATTTTTATTGAGATTGTTCAGATACCATACAATTATCCAAAGATCCAAAGTGTACAATCACTTGCCCCTGGGTACCCTCATACAGCTGTGCATCCATCACACTTAATTTTTGTTCAATTTTTAGAAACTTTTCATTACTCCAGACAAGAAATAAAGTGAAAGATGAAAAAAGAAAAAAAGAAAAGGAAACTCTAAACCTCCCCTATCCCTAACCAACCCCCCTCAATTGTTGACTCGTAGTATTGATATAGTACGTTTGTTACTGTTTATGAAAAAATGTTGAAATACTACTAACTGTAGTATATAGTTTGTAATAGGTATATAGTTCTTCCCTATATGCCCCTCTATTATTAACTTCTAATTGTATTGTCATACATTTGTTCTGGTTCATGAAGTGATTTCTAGTATTTGTACAGTTGATCATGGACATTGCCCACCATAGGATTCAGTTTTATACATTCCCATCTTTTGACCTCCAACTTTCCTTCTGGTGACATATATGACTCTGAGCTTCCCCTTTCCACCTCATTCACACACCATTCGGCACTGTTAGTTATTCTCACATCTTGCTACCAACACCCCTGTTCATTTCCAAACATTTAAGTTCATCCTAATTGAACATTCTGCTCATACTAAGCAAGAGCATCTACATTTCTTCCACAAGGCAGGAGGAAGAGTCAAAGAAGGTAGAGAGGCAAAAGAAAGAGGAAACAAAAAAATGACAGCTAGGAAGCAGCAAAAGGAAAAATAACCTTAAATCAAAGTAGAATAAAGAATCAGACAATATCACCAATGTCAAGTGTCTAACATGCCTCCCCTATCCCCCCCTCTTATCTGCATTCACCTTGGTATATCACCTTTGTTACATTAAAGGAAGCATAATACAATGATTCTATTAGTTACAGTCTCTAGTTTATGCTGATTGCATCCCTCCCCCAATGCCTCCCCACTTTTAACAACTTGCAAGGTTGACATTTGCTTGCTCTCCCTCATAAAAAAAACATATTTGTACATTTTATCACAATTGTTGAATACTCTAGATTTCACCAAGTTACACAGTCCCAGTTGTTATCTTTCCTCCTTTCTTGTGGTGTCTCACATGCTCCCCATCTTCCTCTCTCAACCATATTCATAGTTACCTTTGTTCGGTGTACTTACATTTTTGTGCTACCATCTCCCAAAATTGTGTTCCAAACCACACACTCCTGTCTTCTATCACCCTGTAGTGCTCCCTTTAGTATTTCCTGTAGGGCAGGTGTCTTGTTCACAAAGTCTCTCATTGTCTGTTTGTCAGAAAATATTTTGAGCTCTCCCTCATATTTGAAGGACAGCTTTGCTGGATACAGGATTCTTGGTTGGTGGTTTTTCTCTTTCAGTATCTTAAATATATCACACCACTTCCTTCTTGCCTCCATGGTTTCTGCTGAGAGATCCACACAAAGTCTTATTAAGCTTCCTTTGTATGTAATGGATTGCTTTTCTCTTGCTGCTTTCAGGATTCTCTCTGTGTCTTTGACATTTGATAATCTGATTATTAAGTGTCTTGGCATAGGCCTATTCAGATCTCTTCTGTTTGGAGTACGCTGCGCTTCTTGGATCTGTAATTTTATGTCTTTCATAAGAGATGGGAAATTTTCATTAATTATTTCCTCTATTATTGCTTCTGCCCCCTTTCCCTTCTCTTCTCCTTCTGGGACACCAATGATACGTACATTATTGTACTTTGTTTCATCCTTGAGTTCCCGGAGACGTTGCTCATAGTTTTTCATTCTTTTCTCCATCTGCTCCTTTGCATGTAGGCTTTCAGGTATTTTGTTCTTCAGTTCCTGAGTGTTTTCTTCTGCCTCTTGAGATCTGCTCTTGTATGTTTCCATTGTGTCTTTCATCTCTTGTGTTGTGCCTTTCATTTCCATAGATTCTACTAGTAGGTTTTTTGAACTTTTGATTTCTGCCGTATACATGTCCAGTGCTTCCTTTACAGCCTCTATCTCTTTTGCAATATCTTCTCTAAACTTTTTGAATTGATTTAGCATTAGTTGTTTAAATTCCTGTATCTCTGTTGAAGTGTACGTTTGTTCCTTTGACTGGGCCATAACTTTGTTTTTCTTAGTGTAGGTTGTAATTTTCTGTTGTCTAGGCATGGTTTCCTTGGTTATCCAAATCAGGTTTTCCCAGACCAGAACAGGCTCAGGTCCCAGAGGGAAGAAATATTCAGTATCTGGTTTCCCTGCGGGTGTGTCTTAGAAAATTGCTCCACCCTTTGATGCCTCAAGTCACTGTGCTTTTCTGCCCAGCAGGTGACGCCTGTTAGCCTGTAATTCTTGACTGGTGTGAGGAGGTATGGCCCTGTTCCCCCAGGCTCTGGGGTCTGGTTCTGAATGGAAAGGGCCCCACCCCTTTCCTCCTAGAGAAGACAGACCCCTCAGGTGGAGGTCATTAGCATTTCAATGGTCTCGCTCTCTGCTTGTGCTGTCTCCACCCTTCCCAGAGTCACAGCCTTGGAAACTGAAAATGGCTGGGGCTTTCTCCACTGAGCCGAAAAAGAAACAGATAGTCCCCTTCAGACCCAGTCCAAGGCAACCCTCCAGCTCTCCCAGGTCAGTTGTCACCCAAAGCCTCTGTCTGTTTTTTGGGGCTGCGTACCTGTAGTGAGCAGTTCACACTCGCTACTTAAAACCCCAGTTGGAGCTCAGCTGAGCTGTATTCGCTTGCTGGGAGAGAGCTTCTCTGTGGCACCACGCGGCTCTGCAGCTTGGGCTATGGGGGAGGGGGTCTCCCGACCTGGTTCCACAGGTTTTACTTACAGATTTTATGCTGTGTTCTCGGGCATTCCTCCCAATTCAGGTTGGTGTATGATGAATGGATGGTCTCGTTTGTCCCCCCGCAGTTATTCTGGATTATTTACTAGTTGTTTCTGGTTTTTTGTAGTTGTTCCAGGGGGACTACTTAGCTTCCACTCCTCTCTATGCCGCCATCTTGCCCCTCTGATTCGATCTTTTTATTTTATATTGGTCTGTTGAGATCTATTTCTTCTTGAGTTTGTGTAGGTAGTTTGTGCTTCTAAGAATTTGTCCATTTCATCTAGGTTATCTAATCTGTTGGCATGAAGTTGTTCATAGTGTCCTCCTATAGTCCTTTTATTTCTGTGGAGTCAGTGGTAATGACCCCCCTCTTCATTTCTGATTTTACGTGTGTCTTCTCTCTTTTTTTCTTTGTCATTTGTGGTGGTTTGAAGCTGTTATGTACCCCAGAAAAGACCATGATCTTTTAATCCATTCGTGTGGGTACAGACCTATTCTAGGTGGGAACTTTTGATTAGGTTGTTTCAGTTGAGATATGACCCCTACCCCATTCAGGGTAAGCCTCGAACCCTTACTGGAGTCCTTTATAAGAGGATAAGGGACACACAGAAAAAACTCAGGGAGCTCAGAGAAGCCCCAGAGAAGCTGGGAGATGAAATTGAGAGAAGCTCACAGAGAAAAAACCCAGAGAAGCTAAGAGAGGACCCACAGAAAACAGAGGAAGCCCCCAAAGCCAGAAGCTGAAAGCAAGGAAACCCAGGAAGGACCAGCAGATGCTGGCCATGTGCCTTCCCATGTGGCAGAGGTTCTGACTGGATGCCAGCAGCCTGTCCCGAGTCCAGGGATCGTCCTGTTGTTGCCTTGAATTGGGACATTTTCACAACCTAAGAACTGTAAATTGTAACTTAATAAATCCCCACTTGGAAAAGCCATCCTATTTCTGGTATATTGAATTTCATCAGCTTTAGCAAACTGAAATATCATTCTAGCTAGATATTTGTCGATTTTATTTATCTTTTTCAAAGAACTCACTTTTGGGTTGTTGTTTTTTTTTCTCCTTTTCCTCTTTCTTTGGGGAAGAGATGGAAATGTCCTCATATAGATTGTGGTGGTGAATGCATAATTATGTGATTATACTGGGAAACCTTGATTGTTTACTTAGGGTAGATTCTATGTTGTGTGAATAAAACTGTTCAGAAATAAACAGAGGGATACAAGTGCTGGAGAAAATGTGGAGAGAGGAATGTACCTATTCCCTGTTAGTAGGGAGGCAGAATGGTGCAGCCCAGCTGGAGGGCAATGTGGTGGTTCCACAGGAAACTAACTATGGGGTCACTGTATAGTCCTGCAACCCTGTTATTGGGTATATACTTGGAAGAACTGAGAGCAGGGACATGAGTGGACATTGCATACTGGTGTTTATGGCGGGAGTATTCACGATTCACAATGGATGGAGGTGGCCTAAGGGTACATCAACTGATATACTGATTAGTGAACTGTGGTGTATATATACAGTGGAATACCTAGCAGTGGCAAGAAGAAACGAAGTTGTGAGGTTATGCAACTAGGTGAATGGACCTTGAGGACAGTATGTTGAATGATATAAGCCAGAATCAAAAAGACAAACTTTAATGCCTCACTAATAGGGACTTGGATGTGTATATGGGTATTAGTGTCTTTCATTAATAAAGTGCAAACTCTGAGAATTGAATCTAAGGGCATAGGTTACCAGGGGAAGGCTTATGGTAAAGGTTCCTAGATTGTAAGTTCTTACAGCAGTCACATTTATTCATGAGTTGGAATGGTTATCTCTAAATTCTGAGATGCTGAGCTGTTTGTGTATAACCTGGTTGGCCCCTGTAACTTGAGGTATCTGTGTGACACCTGGGACTCAGAGCCAGAGTTCAGCAGCTGTGAATATCAGCATTACCTCATACAGCAAATGTTTAAAAAGCTGAAAAAGGGATCAGACTTCAATTAGAGATATGAATGAAATGGACATGATTAGAACCAAGGTAAACCAGACTAAAGGGAAAAGGATGAAATTAACTGTTTTATATCCTCAATTTCTGTGTAAGACTAAAGGCAGAGATGTTTATTTGGTGCGAAATCTATACTTTCTGTAGCATGCTATGTAATTTAACTTGTATGGTCAGTTTATTCAAACACCATAATTATATGGAACCTTGAATAAGGGACAAGATCTGGTTGGTTTTACAGGGTAACTTTTGGGTTTGTTGACTCTATTTTTTTTTTCCTTTATTCACTAATTTATTTATTTCTGCTCTACTCTTTGTTATTTCCTTCCTTCTGCTGGCTTTTGGTTTAGTTTGCTCTTCTTTTTCCAGATCCTCCGGTTATAAGGTTTGGTCTCTCCTTTGAGATCTTTCTTCTTTTTTAATGTAAGCATTTAGAGCTCTAAATTTTCCTCTCATCCCTTCATTTGCTGCATCCTATGTTATGCTATGTTATGTTTCAATTTTCATTTGCCTCTAGTTATTTCCTAGTTCCCTTTGTGATTTCTTCTTTGATGCATTGGTTATTTTAGAGAAAATTGTTTAATTTCCACATATTTGTGAATTTTCTGATTCTCCTCTGTTGTTGATTTCTAGTTTCATTCCACTGTGGTCAGAGAAGATATGCTGAAAAATTTCAATATTTTTAAATACACTGAGACTTGTTTTGTGACTTAACCTGCAGTCTGTCCTGGAGAATGCTCCATGTGCACTAGAGAAGAATCTGTATTTTACTATTCTGGGTGATGTGTTCTATATGTCTGATAGGTCTAGTTAGCTTAGAGTATCATTCAAGTGTTCTATTTCTTCATTGCTTCTGTCTAAATGTTCTATACATTATTGAAAGTGGTATATTAAAGTCTCATACAATTAATGTGGAACTGTCTCTTTCTTCCTTCAAATCTGTCAACATTTGTTTCATATATTTTGGAGCCTTGCCATTACATGTATTTATTTACAATCATTATGTCTTCTTGATGAATCAACCCCTTAATTAGTACATAGTGACCTTCTTTGTCCCTCATAACAGTTTTTGACTTCTCATCTTTATCTCATATTAGTATAGCTACCCCAGCTCTCTTTTGATTACTGCATGCATGGTATATCTTCTTCCATCCTTTCACTTTCAAGCTACTTATGTCTTTGAATTTAAGGTGAGTCTCTTATAAACTACATACACTTGGGTCATGATTTTTCATCCATTCTGTCAATCTCTGCTTTTTGACTGAAGAGTTTAATCCATTTACATTTTAAATAACTACTGATAGTGCAGTAGTTTCTTTTGACATTTTTTCTTTGCACGTTTTATACCTTTTTTGACCCTCAATTCTTCCATTAATGCTTACTTTCATATTTATTTGTGTTTTTTTTATTATACCAATTTGAAGCCCTTCTCATTTCTTTCTGAATATATTTTTCATGCATTTTCTTTGTGGTTATCATGAAATTAAAATTTAACTTCCTAAATCTACAACAATCATATTTTATTTGATACCAACTTAGCTGTAATAGCATACAAATGAACTATTCCTCAACCCCTCCATAGTCCCACCATTTTTTGTACTTGTTACAAATTATGTATTTGTGCATTGTATGTCCCAAACCATACATTTATCATTGTTTTTTTATGCATTTGCATTTTATCATTATCTTTTGCAATTTGCATAATAGAACCTGTAAGAAGTAAAAAGTGGAGTTACATACTAAAAACTACATTACAGTTGTATTGCATTTTAAATTATCCATATGGTTACTTTTACCAGAGGTCTTTATTTATACTGTTTCATTATATGTCTAATGTCCTTTCCTTTCAGTCTGAAGAAGTCCCTTTAGCATTGCTTGCAGGGCTGATCTAGTGGTGACAAACTCCTTCAGCTTTTGTTTATCTGAGAAGGTCTTAGTCTCTCCATCATTTTTGAAAGAAAGTCTTGCTGGGTTTAAATTTCTTGGCTGGCAATTGTTTTCTTTTAGCACTTTAAATATGTCTACCACTGCTTTCTTGTCTCCATGGTTTCTGATGAGAAATTGGAACTTAATCTTATTGGGATTACCTTGTACATAACTTCTTGTTTTTCTCTTGCAGCTTTCAGAACTCCCTTTGTGTCCTTAGTATGCAACAGTTTCACTACTATGTGTTTGATCATTATTTTCTTCAAGTTTATCCTGTTTGGGGTTTGTTTGGCCTCTTGGATGTGTCTATGGGTATTAGTGTCTTTCATTAAATTTTGGAAGTTTTCTGCCATTATTCTTTGAATAGTCCTCCTGGCCCTTTCTTTCTTTCTTCTCCTTCTAGAACTCTCATAATGCATATATTGGCACACTTAATGGTGACCAGTAGTCTCTTAGGCTCTGTTCACTTTTTAAATTCTTTCTTCTTTCTGCTCCTCAGCCTGAATGATTTCAATTATCTTGTTTTTGAATTCACTGAATCTTTCTTCAGCCGGCTTCAATCTGCTGTTAAAACCTGTAGGGAATTTAAAATTTTTATCTCTTTATTGAGATTCTTATACTGTTCATTCATTGTTTTCTAGATATCCTTTAGTTCTTTCTCCTTGTTTTCCTATATCTCCTCGAGCATACTGAAGATTTTTAAGTTTTTGCTTTAGCTATCTGCAAGTTGCTTCTACCTATAGGGCATATTCTGGAAGGCTGATACAGAGACAAGTTTCCTGGCTCTATGTTTCAGACTCCCACCTGATAGATTGGCACTGACATGCAGCATCCTAGTGTGCAGGTAGGGCTTACTCTGCTATCTCTGAACAGGGCCAGTGACTCACAGTTGGAGCACAGGCTGGCTCTACACTGCAATGGAAAGGCTGTTGTGGAAGGGCCATCAAGAGTGCCATGAGCTTTTCCTACCATATTTGAAGCTGGGTTTTCTTGATTTGGCACTCACCCAGTTACTGCAACCCTTTTACTGTTTTCCAGAGTTTTCCAGAAGATGGTTCTGAAAGTTGTTGCTAGTTGTTCATAGATTCTGTGGGGGAACAGCACCCTGGAGCATATTACACTGACATTTTGGTCAATCAGAAGTTCTAGCTTAAGTCTTTTAAAGAAGTTCAGGGAAAAAAAAAGCAGAAAAAAATGTATCTATAGAGTCCTTTATATTAACCTTTCATTTGCAATCTCTGATAGTCTTTATTTTTTCTTCTGGATTTCAGTTACCATCTGCGGTCATTTCCTTGCTCCAGTTTAGCTCCATTCCTGCTCCATTCCTTTGGGCTATTATTGTCTTATATATTCATCTTTATATGTTATAAGCCCAACAATACAATTTTATTATTATTGTTTTTTTACAATTGTCTTTTAAATCGGGCTTGGAAGGAAAGAGGAAACAACATATATTTATACTGTCTTTCATAATCACCTACATAATTACTTATACTCGTGCCCTTCATTCCTTTGTGTGGATACAAGTTACTATCTGGTGTCACTTCATTTCAGCCTGTCTGCTTTCTTTAGTATTTCTCCTAAAGCAGGTTTGCTGTCAACAGATCCCTCAGTCTTTGTTTATCTGTTAATTTCTTTGTTTCTACCTCATTTTTTTTTCATTTTTATTGAGATTGTTCAGATACCATACAATTATCCAAAGATCCAAAGTGTACAATCACTTGCTCCTGGGTACCCTCATACAGCTGTGCATCCATCACACTTAATTTTTGTTCAATTTTTAGAAACTTTTCATTACTCCAGACAGAAATAAAGTGAAAGATGAAAAAAGAAAAATAGAAAAGGAAACTCTAATCCTCCCCATCCCTAACCAACCCCCCCTCAATTGTTGACTCGTAGTATTGATATAGTACACTTGTTACTGTTTATGAAAAAATGTTGAAATACTGCTAACTGTAGTATATAGTTTACAATAGGCATATAGTTCTTCCCTATATGCCCCTCTATTACTAATTTCTAATTGTATTGTCATACATTTGTTCTGGTTCATGAAGTGATTTCTAGTATTTGTACAGTTGATCATGGACATTGCCCACCATAGGATTCAGTTTTATACATTCCCATCTTTTGACCTCCAACTTTCCTTCTGGTGACATATATGACTCTGAGCTTCCCCTTTCTACCTCATTCACACACCATTCGGCGCTGTTAGTTATTCTCACATCTTGCTACTAACACCCCTGTTCATTTCCAAACATTTAAGTTCATCCTAATTGAACATTCTGCTCATACTAAGCAAACACTCCCCATTCTTAAGCCTTGTCCTATATCTTGGTACCTTATATTTCATGTCTATGAGTTTACATATTCTAATTAATTCCTATCAGTGAGACCCTGCAATAATTGTCCTTATGTGTCTGGCTTATTTCACTCAGTATATTGCCCTCGAGGTTTTGTCATCAACCCATTTTTCTTTTAATATGGTTTTGTTCACTCACCATACACTCCATCCCAAGTAAATAATCGATGGTTCTCTGCATGGTCATACATTTATGTATTCACTACCTTCACCACTATCTATATAAGGGCATTTACATTTCTTCCACAAGGTAGGAGGGAGCATCAAAGAAGGTAGAGAGGCAAAAGAAAGAGGAAAAAAAATGACAGCTAGGAAGCAGCAAAAGGAAAAATAACGTTAAATCAAAGTAGAATAAAGAATCAGACAATACCACCAATGTCAAGTGTCTAACATGCCTCCCCTATCCCCCCTCTTATCTGCATTTACCTTGGTATATCACCTTTGTTACATTAAAGGAAGCATAATACAATGATTCTATTAGTTACAGTCTCTAGTTCATGCTGATTGCATCCCTCCCCGAATGCCTCCCCATTTTTAACACCTTGCAAGGTTGACATTTGCTTGTTCTCCCTCGTAAAAGAACATATTTGTACATTTTATCACAATTGTTGAATACTCTAGATTTCACCAAGTTACACAGTCCCAGTCGTTATCTTTCCTCCTTTCTTGTGGTGTCTCACATGCTCCCCATCTTCCTCTCTCAACCGTATTCATAGTTACCTTTGTTCAGTGTACTTACATTTTTGTGCTACCATCTCCCAAAATTGTGTTCCAAACCACACACTCCTGTCTTCTATCACCCTGTAGTGCTCCCTTTAGTATTTCCTGTAGGGCAGGTGTCTTGTTCACAAAGTCTCTCATTGTCTGTTTGTCAGAAAATATTTTGAGCTCTCCCTCATATTTGAAGAACAGCTTTGCTGGATATAGGATTCTTGGTTGGCGGTTTTCTCTTTCAGTATCTTAAATATATCACACCACTTCCTTCTTGCCTCCATGGTTTCTGCTGAGAGATCTGCACATAGTCTTATTAAGCTTCCTTTGTATGTAATGGATTGCTTTTCTCTTGCTGCTTTCAGGATTCTCTCTTTGTCTTTGACATTTGATAATCTGATTATTAAGTGTCTTGGCGTAGGCCTATTCAGATCTCTTCTGTTTGGAGTACGCTGCGTTTCTTAGATCTGTAATTTTATGTCTTTCATAAGAGATGGGAAATTTTCATGAATTATTTCCTCTATTATTGCTTCTGCCCCCTTTCCCTTCTCTTCTCCTTCTGGGACACCAATGATATGTACATTATTGTACTTTGTTTCATCCTTGAGTTCCTGGAGACGTTGCTCATATTTTTTCATTCTTTTCTCCATCTGCTCCTTTGTGTGTAGGCTTTCAGGTGTTTTGTTCTCCAGTTCTTGAGTGTTTTCTTCTGCCTCTTGAGATCTGCTGTTGTATGTTTCCATTGTGTCTTTCATCTCTTGTGTTGTGCCTTTCATTTCCATGGATTGTACTAGTTGTTTTTTTGAACTTTTGATTTCTGCCGTATATATGCCCAGTGTTTCTTTTACAGCCTCTATCTCTTTTGCAGTATCTTCTCTAAACTTTTTGATTTGACTAAGCATTAGTTGTTTAAATTCCTGTATCTCAGTTGAAGTGTATGTTTGTTCCTTTGACTGGGCCATAACTTTGTTTTTCTTAGTGTAGGTTGTAATTTTCTGTTGCCTAGGCATGGTTTCCTTGGTTATCCAAATCAGGTTTTCCCAGACCAGAACAGGCTCAGGTCCCAGAGAGAAGAAATATTCAGTATCTGGTTTTCCTGCAGGTGTGTCTTAGAAAATTGCTCCACCCTTTGATGCCTCAAGTCACTATGCTTTTCTGCCCAGCAGGTGATGCCTGTTAGCCTATAATTCTTTTTTTTTTTTTTTTATTAAATTCAGTTTTATTGAAATACATTCACACACCATATAATCATCCATGATATACAATCCACTGTCCACAGTATGATAACATAGTTATGCGTTCATCACCACAATCTATCTCTGAACATTTTCCTTACATCAGAAAGAACCAGAACAAGAATAAATAAAAGTGAAAAAAGAACACCCAAATCATCCCCCCATCCCACCCTATTTGTCCTTTAGTTTTTATCCCCATTCCTCCACTCATCCATATACTAGATAAAGGGGGTGTGATCCACAAGGTCTTCACAATCACACTGTCACCCCTTGTAATCTACATTATTATATAATTGTCTTCAGGAGTCCACACTGCTGGGTTGGAGTTTGGTAGTTTCAGGTATTTACTTCTAGCTATTCCAATACATTAAAGCCTAAGAGGTGTTATCTATATAGTGCATAAGAATGTCCACCAGAGTGACCTCTCAACTCCATTTGAAATCTCTCAGCCACTGAAACTATTTCGTCTCATTTTGCATCCCCCTTTTGGTCAAGAAGATACTCTCAGTCCCACAATACCGGATCCATATTCATCCCCAGGAGTCATACTCTGCGTTGCCAGGGAGATTTACACCCCTGGGAGTTGGGTCCCACGTAGGGGGGAGGGCAGCGAGTTCACCTGTCGCGTGGCTCAGTTAGAGAGAGAGAGGGCCACATCTGAGCAACAAAGAGGTACTCAGGGGGAGACTCTTAGGCACCATTACATACAACTTTAGACTCTCCTTTGTGGTAATGAGCTTCATAAGGTAGCCTATAATTCTTGACTGGTGTGAGGAGGTATGGCCGTGTTCCCCCAGGCTCTGGGGTCTGGTTCTGAATGGAAAGGGCCCCACCCCTTTCCTCCTAGAGAAGACAGACCCCCCAGGTGGAGGTCATTAGCATTTCAATGGTCTCTCTCTCTGCTTGTGCTGTCTCCACCCTTCCCAGAGTCACAGCCCTGGAAACTGAATATGACTGGGTCTTTCTCCACTGAGCCAAAAAAGAAACAGATAGTCCCCTTCAGACCCAGTCCAAGGCAACCCTCCGGCTCTCCAAGGTCAGTCGTCACCCAAAGCTTCTGTCTGTTTTTTGGGGATGCTTACCTGTAGTGAGAAGTTCACACTCACTACTTAAAACCCCAGTTGGAGCTCAGCTGAGCTATATTCGCTTGCTGGGAGAGCGCTTCTCTCTGGCACCACGAGGCTTTGCAGCTAGGGCTATGGGGGAGGGGGTCTCACAACTTGGATCTGCAGGTTTTACTTACAGATTTTATGCTGTGTTCTCGGGCATTCCTCCCAATTCAGGTTGGTGTATGATGAGTGGACGGTCTTGTTTGTCCCCCCGCAGTTATTCTGGATTATTTACTAGTTGTTTCTGGTTTTTTGTAGTTGTTCCAGGGGGACTACTTAGCTTCCACTCCTCTCTATGCCGCCATCTTGCCCCGCCTCTCTCTACCTCATTTTTGAAAGACAGTTTTCCAGATGTAGAATTCTTGGTTGACAGGTTTTTTTCTTGCATCACTTCTGGACTCTGTTTTCTTTGTTTTTTTTCTACTTAGAGTTTGTTGAGATTCTGGTATGTGTAGATTAAGGTTTTTAATCAAATTTAGGAAGTTTTTGGTGATTATTTCTTCAATTTTTTCTGAGAGGACATTGCTACAAGGATTGCCGGCAGCCAGCACCAGAATTTTACAGTCTTTGGGGAGAAAACGAGCCTTGCTGACATCTTGATTTTGGAATTCTTTTAGCTACCAAACCATGAGCCAATAAATTCCTGTTGTTTAAGCCAACCCATTGTGTGGTATATGTAATAGAAGCCTGGCACACTAAGACCATCTAAGTTCAATATTAGAGAGAGTCTCTAAGGCTTAAATGATAATGGGAGTCCATCAAGTTGAAAGGAAGGACTCTTGGCAGTAACTCAAAGCTGTATGAAGAAATAAAGATTTCTGGTGTAGATAACTCTACGAGTAAATAAAAATACCACTTATTGCATTTTTCATTTGTAATGCTGTATTTCACTTCTTATATATGGGTTAAATGCAAAGTAATTTTTAAAAAGCATAAACCTTCATTACTGGACACACAGTGCCCATAAAGATGTAATTTGTGACAAGAACAATATTAAAGGGAGTAACAGAAAGCAACCTATGGGAAAAGATTATATATAGGCTAATGAAGCCAAGTTGTAGCAACACAAACTAAATTATAATATACTTAAGATGTTAAAAGTAATCCCCATGGTAACCATAAAGAAAACATCTTTTAAAAATCTTCAGAAAAGGAGATGAGAAGTGATTCAAAATGCCTCATTATAAGGAGGGCCAAAAACAGATATAAGACTTAGAAAAACAATTAGCAAAATGGCAGAAGTAAGTCTTGCTTTATAAGTAGTTACCCTAAATGTAAATGAATTAAACTCTCTAATCAAAAGGCATATATTGGCAGAATGGATAAAGAAACATTACCCAACTATATCCTATTTACAAGAGACCCATTTTTGATCAGAAGACACAAACAGGTTGAAAGCGAAAGTATAGAAAAAAGTATTTTATCCAACCTGAGCTGGGTTGGATATGCTAATGTCAGACAAAATAGACTTCAAGTAAAAAAATGTTTACAAGAGGCAAAGAAAGACATTATACAGTGATGAAAGGGTCAATTCCACAAGATGATGTAACAGTTATAAACATATGCACTTTAACAGGGCCTTAAAATATATGAAGCAAATATTGACAGATGTGAAGGGAGAAATAGACAGTTTTACAATAATAGTTGTAGATTTAAATATCACACTTTCAGTACTGGCTAGAACATGTAATCAGGAGATCAACAAGGGAAGAGAGGCCTTGAGCAACACTGTAAACCAATTATATCTAACAAACTTACATAGAACACACTTCACCTGAACAGATTACACATTCTTTTCAAGGCACATTGATTATTTTTCTGGTATAGATCATATGTTAGAGCACGAGAGAAATCTCAATAAATTTTAAAATATTGAAATCATACAAAGTAATGTCTCTGACCCCAGTGGGATTAAGCCAGAAATGAATAACAGAAAGAACACTGGAAAATTAAGCAGCACACTCTTAAACAACCAATGAATTAAGGAGGAAACACAATGGAAATCAGAAAATATTTAGAATGAAAATTAAGACAGAAAATACCAAAACATATAGGATGCAGTGAAAGCAGTGCTTAGAGGGAAATTTGTAGCTATGAACATCTGTATTAAAAAAAAGAAAGATCTCAAATTAACCTAACTTCAAATCTTGAGGAACTAGAAAAAGAAGAGCAAATTAAACAAAAAGCAGAGTGAAGGAAATATTTCAGATTTGAATGGAGATTAATGATATCAAAATAGAATATACAAAAGCAGTTCTTTGAAACAAATCAATAAAATTGGCAAGCCTTTAGCTAGACTGATAAAGAAAAATAGGAAGAAAGACACAAATGACTAATATCAGAAAAGAAAGTGGTGTTACCACCACTAGCCTTACAGAAATAAAGAATACTATGAACAATTATACACCATTAAATTAGATAATTTTGAGGCAATGAAAAAATTACCTAAATTACACAATACACAGATCATATAAATTGATTCAAATAGAAAGAAAACGTCAACAAACCTATAAAAAATACATAGATTGAATCAATAATCAAAAAGTTCCCACAAAAGAAAAGCCCGGGGCCAGATGACTTCACTGGTGAATTTTACCAATCATTTAAAGAAGAATTAACACCAATACTTCTCACTCCTTCAAAGAATTCAAGAGAAGGAAACACTTCCCAATTCATTCTGTGAGGCCAGCATTACCCTGATCCCAAAGCCTGCTAAAGACATCACAAGAAAAGAATATTACAGACCAATTTCCCTTATGAATATAGATGAAAAAAATCATTAACAAAATGCCAGCAATCCAAGTCCAACAGCATATTAAAAAGATTATACACCATGACCAAGTGGAATTTATCCCAGGAATTCAAGGGTGATGTTCCAGTTTGCTGAAGCACCCAAAATGCAATATACCAGAAAAGGACTTGTTTTGAACAATGGGGATTTATTAGGTTGCAAATGTATAGTTCTAAGTCCATGAAAGTGTTCAAATTAAGGGATCAAGAGGTAGACACTTTCTCTGAGGAAAGGCTAATGGCACCTAGGTTCGTCTGTCACATGGGAAAGCACATGGTGATGTCTGCTGGTCCTTCTCCTGGGTTCTGGTTTCAAAGTGGCTTTCCCAAAAATGTCTCTGGGCTTCTGTTTTTCTTAGCTTCTGTCTTAGCTTCTTCCAGGGGCCCACTCTGGATTACATATATTAGCTTCTCTCCAAAATATCTCTCTCAGCTTGTCTCAGCTCTGTGGGTCCTCCTTTCTTCTCTAGGGGACAAACTCTGGATTTCATCTCTGAGCTTAGCATCTCCAAACTTCCTGTCTTCCTGTCTGCACTCCAAGTGTCTGGGTCTGTGTCGGCTTTGAGCTCTCTGTCTCCCTCCCTGAGCTCTCTTTAGGACTTCAGTAAACTAACTGAGACCCACCTTGAATGGGTGGGGTCACACTCCAGGGAAATAATCTAATCAAAAGGTCCCAACCACAATTAAGTGGGTAACATCTCCACAGAAAAAAACCTAATCAAAAGATCCCACCCACAATAAGTCTGCTCCCACAGGAATGGATTAAAAGAACATCTTTTATGGGGTACATAACAGATTCAAACCAGCATAGGTGGTTAAATATGTAAAAATCAATTAATATACTATACTATACAAATAGAACGAAGAAAAAAACTCATTTGATTGTTGCAATAGACACAGAAAAGACATTTGACAAAATCTGGCACCCTTGATAAAAACACTCACAAAATTAGGAATAGAAGGAAACTTGTCAGTATAATTGCCATTTATGAAAAACCTACAGTTAACGCCATATCTTGTAAAAAGACTTAAAGTTTTTCTTATAAGACCAGGTACAAAACAAGGATGCCCACATTTACTGCTGCTAGTCAAGATTTTACTAAAAGTTCTAGCCAGAGTAATTAGGCAAGAAAAATAAAAGGCATCACAATTGGAAAGGAAGAAGTAACATTATCTCTATTTGCAGATAACATGGTCTTATATATAGAAAATCCTAAGGAATCCACAAGAAAATTGTTAGAGTTAATAAACAAGTACAGCAAAGTGGCAGGTTACAAGATAAACACACAAAAATAATTGTGTTCTTACACACTAGCAATGAACAATCTGAAGGGAAATCAAGAAACCAGTTATATTTACAACAGCATCTAAAAGAATAAAATATCTAAGAATAAACTTAACCAAAGATATAAAAGACATGTACACTGAAAATTACAAAGTATTGCTGAAAGAAATTTAAACAGACGTAAATAAATGGCATCCCATCCCATATTCACACCTTGGAAAAGTTAACGTTGTTAACGTGTCAATAGTAGCCAAAGTGATCTACACATTCAATGCAATCTCCATCAAAATTGCAGCAGCCTTTTTGCAGAAATGGGAAACTCAATCTTCAAATCCATATGGAACTGCAAGGTGTCCCAAATAGAAAAAACAATTCTAAAAAAGAACAAAGTTGGAAGGCCACATTTCCTGATAACAAATTGTATGACAAAGCTACAATAATCAAAACAATATGATTATGGCATAAAGACAGACAAAATAGATCAATGGAACAGAATTTAAAGTCCAGGAATAGACCCACACGCCTATGGCCAACTGATTTTTGACCAGGGTGCTAAATATATGCAATGAAGAAAGAACAGTCTCTTCAACAAATAGTGTTGGGAAAACGGAATATCCATGTGAAAAGAATGAAGTTAGACCCCTACCTCAAATTACATAAAAAATTAACTTAAAATGAATCAAGGATCTAAATAAGAGCTAAAACTATAGGAAATAACATATGGGCAAATATTCATGATCTGGGTTTTGGCAATAGATTCTTAGATATGACAATAAAAGCAAAAGCAATAAAAGAAACAATAGATAATTGGACTTTATCAAAATTTGAAACTTCTGTGCATTATAGGAAGTTATCAAGAAAGTGAAAAGACAGCCTATAGAACGGGGGAAAGTAGTTGTAAACCATATATTGAATAAGGACTTAATATCCAGGATATATATTACAAATATTTAAAATGCAAAAACAAAAATATAAGCAACCCAATTAAAAAATGGGTTGAATAATCATTTCTTCAAAGAAGATACACAAATGGCCAATAAGTACATTAAAATATGTTCAACATCATTAGCCACGAAGGAAATGCAAATAAAAAAACATGAGACAACCGCTTCATATCTACAAGAATGGCTATTATTTCTCAAATGGGAACTAACAAATGTTGGAGAGAATGTGGAGAAATTGGAACTCTGGTGCATTGCTGGTGGGATACAAAATGGTCAGCCACTGTGTCACAATATGGTGATTACTCAAAAAGTTAAACATAAAATTACCATATGACCCAGCAATTCCACTTCTAGGTAAATACCCAAAGAAAGTGAAAACAGGGTCTCAAACAGTTGCTTGCACAACAATGTAGTATTGTTAACAATAGCCAAAAGGTGGAAACAACCCAAGCATCTATCGACAAATAAATGGATATACACAATAGGGTACATAGATACATTGGAACATTATTCAACAATAAGAAAGAATGAAGTTATGAGACATGATGCAACATGGAAGAACCTTGAAAACATTATGGTTAGTAAAGTAAGCAAGGTACATGAGGACAAAGATTGTATGATGTCACTTATAAGAGATGACTAGAAATAGAAAATCCACACTGAAAAAGTGGATTAGAGGTTACCAGAGTATGGAGGTAGGGGAGAAGGAGTATTTGTTTGAAAAAAAAATTTTTTTAATAAAATATATCTGAAAGAGGGAAAATCACTACCAACCTAACAGAATTTGAAAGGGTTGTAAGGGACTACCATGAACATTATGCCAACAATCTACACAATTTATATAAAACAGACAAATTCCTAGAAAGACATAAATTATCAAAACTGACTTAAGAAGAAATAGATAATGTAACTAACAAGAAATTAAAATATACCCCAAAAGGAAATATCAGGCCCAGATAGCATTACTGTTTGGGTCTACCAAGAATTTTATAAAGAAATAGTATCATTCCTTTACAAACACCTCCCAAAAATAGAAGTGGAAGGAAAACTTCTGAACTCATTCTTTAAGGCCAGTATTACCCCAAAAACAAAGCCAGCAAAGACACCACAAGGAAAAACTACATACTAATATCCTTCATGAATAAAGACACAAAAATCCTCAACAAAATATTATCAAATTGAGTTAAACAACATATAAAAATATTTGTGCATTATGACCAAATGGAATTTATTCCAGGAATGCAAAATTGGTTTGACATCAAAACATTATTCAATATAATATATTAATAGAATAAAGAGCAAAACCACTTGCTCATCTCAATAGATTAAAAAAAAAAAGCACTTGACAGACCCACCACCTTTTCATGATAAAAACTCTCAACAAACTGGAAATAAAATGGAACTTCTTCAACCTGATAAAGGGCATCTGGGAAAAACCTGCAGCTAACATTATCCTTAACAGCAAAATACTGAATGTTTTCCCCCTAAGACCAGGAAGTAGGCAAGGATGTATGTTCTCTTCCTTCTATTCAACATTGTAATAGAGGTTCTTGCCAATACAGTAATTCAGGAAAAAGAAAGAAGGTTGGAAAGAAATAAGTAAGGCTGTCTTTATTCACAGTGACATGATCATGTATGTAGAAGATTCTAAGGAATCCAAAGCAAAGCTTCTAGGAACTAATGAACAAGTTCAGCAATATCATAAGGTACAAGATTAACTTATAAAAACCAGTCATAAAACTTAAATGTAAACGTTAAAGCTTTAAACATCTTAATTATAAATGTCAAAGATAATATACAAATAAGCACATGAAAGATTTCAATATCTTTACTAATTGGGGAAATGCAAATCAAAGCCACAATGAGATACCATGTCACACCCACTAGGTTGGTTATAGTAGTAATAATAATAAACAGGTAATGACAAATCCTTTCAATATGTTGATTCAGAACATCTTGTATTTCAGGAAACTTTTCTTACTAATTATTTAAATATTGGCTCTTAACCATGGTTTTTCTTTTTCAGGGACCACAGGTATATGTAAGCTAGGTCTTTTTATCTGTTGTCTAGATCTCAACTTTCTCTCTGGTCTTTTTTTTTTTTATCACTTTCTTCATTTGTTTTAATTTCTTGACTACACACGTTTCTATTCTGTGTCACTCAACTTTTTCCTCTTGTTTACCTTGCAAGTTAAATTTTGTCTTCATTTTCATTCAGTTCTGTCTCTTTCTATCTAGCTCACATCTTCCTATCATTTTCCCATGTCTGAGTTTTTGAAATTTTGTTTCATGGTGCTCTTTCAAATCTGTGATTTCTTGTTTAGTTACTTTTGATTACTTCATGTTGGAGTGTGGTATAGTTTTTCTCTTCTTTTTATTTTCTTTTGGTATGCATTCACGGGTCCAAAAGTTTTGATATTCATTTTCGGTTAGTTCTCACAGTGTCCTTGTAAAAAAGCTTTAGTGTATTTTTCTGACTCATATTAGACTGTTGGAATTTCCTGCACCACCTGTTAGCAGGACAATTCTGTAATGTGATCGAGAGGAAAGGGGGAGAATCTTGGACACTTTCCACCTTTCTTGGTTCAAGGGCTCCTTTTCCTGTTGCTCAAATTCAAGACAGTTTCTTTCATGCACAGTGACCTTTTGGAGGACAGATTTTCCCTCATCCTTCCATCCTAGCTTGTTGCAATGGCACCCCTATTGTTAGGTGCCTCCTTCCTTCTCTTCAGAAACTGGCTGCTACCTCCACAGGATGCCACCACTTTCCAACATGCCTCCCTCTCTTTCCCTTAGAAGCAATGCCTTCCAAGACTTCCCTCTGGTCCCCTGAACTTCTCAACCCCCTTCTTTGGTAGTGCCAGTGCTCTCACTGCCATGATTCAGGACCCCCTCTCAGTAGCTCTTGTTCAGTTTGGTGTCTCTCCTTCTGAGGGTGAATCTTTATTGGCACTATATTGATGCCACCCCCACAAGAACCTCTCTGCATTCCCCACTTTGCTTTGCAGCTCTCTCTGGTTTCTCCTCACTACTGGGGGCTTCAGCACCAAATCTGCTTTATGGGATTTATTTCCCCCCTTTTGATTAACTTGGGGTTTGTAACTCATCCCAATTCCTTTGTCTGGAGGGGAATTTCTGTTTTTTTTTTTTATTCTCCTTATTGGTCATTAAGAGAATGTGTGGGATGGGCTGGGTTTGGCTGCTCTGCAGCCACTGCTGCCTTCTCAGTAGTGCTAAATCCAGCGGAATGGTGTGTGTTCCCGAGGGGATGGGCCCTGAGAGGGGGTGGTTCGCTTTACCCAGCCACAGCCAGGACCCCGGCAAGGAATCAGCTTCAGCCCAATTTGATGAAACTTCGGCAAAAATTAAGGAGGAAAGCATCCCCTTGTTCTTTGACATGGGAGGATTGGACTAGACTGAACAGACTCCTGTTTTATCAGGGAGAATGGCCTTGGCAGCTACTCACATGGATGCAGGAAATTCATTTGGTAATCCAACTAGTCCTTTAGTTAATAGATCTAGAAATGCATTGTTGGAAGATGATGATGATGATGATGATGATGATGATGTGTTTATTGAATCGATATAACCTCCTTGAATTTATGCACCAGCAATAGCTGATCAAAGAAACATTAAATTTACAACATTGAAAAATTAAAAGCTGCAAGGAAATTATTCTGTAATTCTTCCTTCCTCAAAATATTTCACTTCTCAGAAGGGAAATAAAAGTGAGACAGTTGTCACTGATGATGAAGAGGATGTAGAAACTAATCAAAGGGAGGAAAACAATTTTCCCAGTTTTATTGAATGGGGTCTTCCCGGAACTAAAATCGGAAACAAAGATTTGGATTTCTCCACTTCCAGACTTTCAAGAAGTAAGACCAAGACTGGAGTAGGACCTTTTAATTCTGGTAGAATAAATGTGGCAGGAGACATATGGATTATATGAATCATTGAGTACCTTTTTGGAAAAAATAGATGGAATGCCAGATGAAAAGGAAAAGACTTCAGAGAGGTTTCAGCAGAATGTAGCACAGATCCATCACTGATCAAACAGAGTGTGAATTCATGTCCTTCCTGCATGTCAACCACAGCTGATAAATTTCAAGAGCAACTGGAAGAGAAAAAAAATCACAAGTCTCCTTTGTCCCAATTGTGCTATCTGTAGATCCAGGTACATACCCCCAAATTTTGAGTATTAAACAATGGGGCACTCTTGTTGAAAATGATCTACCTCAAGGAAGAAATTTTAACTTTCCAAAAGATAATACTGAGAGGAAGTTTTCAGAAATATATTATACCCAAATTCTTCCAAATGAAGCGGAAAAAACACTAGATCCTGGTTACTTTATTCAACCTCAAAAGATTCTGTGTTTTGTCTATATTGCAAATTCTTTGGAGAAGGGAAAAATCAACTGAAGTATAAGAAAGGGTGCAAAGATTGGCAGCATTTATCACCTATTCTTAGTAAACATGTAGTAAGTGAAATACACATCAACAATAGTGTTAAGTATTCAAAATTAAAATCTGATTTGAACAAAAAGCAACTATTAAGAAGCACAACACAAATTAGATGAAGATGAGGAAAACTGTGGTGTGCTGTTGTTACACACATAATATACCTGATTTGGTTTTTTCCCCCCAGGTTTTTTTTAAATGCAATTTTATTGAGATATATTCACACACCATATAATCTATCAAAAGTATACAATCAATGGCTCACATTATCATCATATAGTTGTGCATTCATAACCACAATCAATTTCAGAACATTTTAATTACTCCAAAATAAAGAAAAATAAAATGAAAATAAAAATAACACCCCAAACATCCCATACTTCTTATTCCCCCCTATTATTTAAATAGTTTGTGTGTTTATTACTCATCTGTCCATACACTGGATAAACGGAGTGTCAGTCACAAGATTTTCACAATCACATGGTCCCACAATAAAAGCTATACAGTTATACAGTCATCATCAAGAATCAAGTTTACTGGATTACAGTTCAACAGGTTTAGATATTACCTGGTAGCTATTCTAATAAACTAGGAGCTAAAAAGGAATATCTATACATTCATAATAATAGCCTCTAGAATGAACTCTTGATTCTATTTGAAATCTCTTAGCCACTGAAACTTTATCTTTTTATGTTTCTTTCCCCCCTTTTGGTCAAGAAGGGTTTCTCAATCCCGTGATGCCAGGGCCAGGTTCAGGAGACTTACAGTACCCCTGGGAGTCATGTCCCATGTAGGGGGAAGGGTAGTGAGTTTATTTGCAGAGTTGGCTGAGAGAGGCCACATCTGAGCAACAAGAGAGGTTCTTTGGGGGTGACTTTTACGCATTATTATAAGTAGGCTTAGTTTCTCCTTTGTAGGGATAAGTTTCATAAGGGCAAGCCCCAAGATCAAGAGCATGACTTTTTAATTAAATTGGTAGTCCCTAATGCTTGCAAGAATATCAGGAATTCCCCAGGTGGGGAAGTTTAATATTTCCACATTTTCCCCCAGTTCCTCAAGGGGAATTTGCAATACTTTTTTATTTTCTGCCCAAAATACTCTGGGATGTACATGATACAGTTTTGATATGACAGTGTGTTACATTTACTCAGAAAAGACCTCTACCATAAGTCAGAATCATGTATTTTTGAGGCTATTTCCATATAAGGTAACTGGGAGCAGTTCTAGAGTAAATCCCTAGAAGTAGAATGACTAGCTCATATGGTAAGTGTATGTTTAACTTTTTAAGAAATGGCCAAACTGATTCCCAAAGTTCTTTTATATATCTATATCTATATCTATATCTATATCTATCTATATATATATATGTATATATATGGAGAGAGAGAGAGAGAGAGAGAGAGAGAGAGAGAGGGATTTTTAATTGCTCCAACACCATTTGTTAAAAAGACTATCATTTCTCCACTGAATTGCCTTTGCACCTTTATAAAAATCAGTTCTCCATGTATGTGTGGGTCTTTTTCTGCACTCTATTCTCCGTTAATCTGCTCATCTATCTTTATGCCACTATCATACCATGATTGTTCACTGATGTGTCTTCAGTACCTAAAACAATGCCTGTCATATAGATGGCAGGCATTGTTTATTGATTTCTAATTTAATTCCATATGGCCAGAGAGTATACTTTGTGTGACTTAAATCCTTTTAAACTTATTGTGAATGTTTTATGGCCCAGAACAAGGCCTAGCTTGGTAAATTTTCCATGTGTACTGTTTTGGGATAGTGTTCTATAAATGTCAACTAGGTCATGTTGGTTAAAAGTGTTTTTCAAATGTTCTATATCCTTACAGATTTTCTGTCTACTTGTTATGTAAACTATTGAGAGTGGGTTACTTAAATCTTTGAGTATAACTATGAATTTATTTCTCCTTGCAATTGTTTTCTTCATGTGTTTTGAAAACCTGTTAACTGGTAAATAAACATCTAGAATTATGTCCTCTTGATAAAATGACCCCTTTATCATTATGAAATGAACTTTTTATTCCTGGTAATATTCTTTGCACTGATATCTACTAATATTGTGATATTAATATCAAATCCAGATTTGTTTTGATTAGTATTAGCACGCTATATCTTTTTCCATTCTTTTACTTTTAACCTATTTGTGTCCTTATATGTAAAGTGAATTTCTTCTAGCCAATAAAGAATTGGGACTGGGCTTACCTCTTTGGATTCTCACATTTTTCTTGATTTGAGTCCCACAGTTCTTCACTATATAGTTAACCCTTAAAAAACTTTTTGTATGTTTTTATCATTTTTAAAGTTTTTCTTGAGTAGAAAGGTAGGTATGAATTCTGTATCCCTCTGTTACTAGTTTTTCCATCACTCAATTAGTCAAAAAATATTTATTGAGCACCTACTATGTGACAGACATTCTTCTGGGTACTGGGAATGTAGTGTTAAGCATTCAAGGTTCCTCCCTTCAAAAAACTCACATACTAGTGAGGAAAATATTCATTTTTCTGTATAACCTTGTTGGGAAGCAATGATTGTAAAGATTGTATAATCTTTAAGCAAATGTCAGTTTCTGCCTTCTGAGAGCTTCCTTACGAACTTTAGCCTCATCTAATGAGCTTTTTTTTTGCCCCAGGTAGAACTGGAGGATCATATATAGGTTTGCACAGAATCTTGGGGGTAGAAGCCTGGAAGAATGAACCTGATGGGGTGGGGCCAGACTAACATCTGAAAGGTTATATGAGTTCACCACATAGTAAACATAGATTGGGGAAGTGACACGTTAGGAATCTGTGTTTATGTCTTCTCTATCCCCCACAGACATTTAAGAAACAGCCCCTAACAATGCTAAGGAGTCCTGGAAGGCTTTCCTACCCTGGCTACCCTACAGCCCTCCTGGAGCAAGAGGAACTTCAGACACCTAGGCTACCTCCATTTCAAAGCAGCCCCCAAGGAAGAGGCCCTGCAATCAGCAGTGTCCCCCAAGGAGAACGTCAAACCACCAATACCCTCCGAAGAGAACGTCAAGCCTTCAGTATCCCCCAAGGGGGACGTCAAACCACCAGTGCCTATCAAGGTAGCCATAGTAACCAAAGGTCTCACTCAGGGAGGCCATTGGACTACTTTGATTCCCAGACCTCAGAGACCCTAGACCTCACAGCATCCATCGAAGAGGCCCTACATCCTGACACTTACTCCCAGGAGGAATCCAGTGCTGACTCCTCAACCCTGGGATCCTATTATACGGGGTACTCCTACTCCCCCTCCTCTAGCAGGCCCTCTTCCTCCTATAGGATGTACCCAAAGAGGAATTAGCTATACTTGCCCCCTTCTTCCTCTTCCTTTCTATTTCTACAGATGGTTATGGTAGGGAGTAGTCAAGAAAGGATGCAGAGGGGTCATTGAGGCTCTCAGGTGGCCCATTCTGGTCCAGCCTTCTATAAAGAAAGCATCTCAGGGCAAGGGGAAAACGACTGTATGCTCTTGGGGCTGGAGCTGGTTGTTCTCTGGGTATTACAGGGTTTGTCTTATCCTAACCCTTCTCCTAATCCCTGCTAAAAGAGGGACTGTGGTGAACATTAGCATGTAAATAAAAGCAACCTCTCAGGAAGCCAAAAGGTAAATAGTGTATTCTTTGGGGCCCAGTGTGATCACCCAGGACTGGAGAGCAAGTGCAACCATGATGCTGTCTTGAGTCAGAGAATGAGAGCTGGCATGGGCAAGTTCATAAGTTGAAGGCAAAGATCTCACCCCTACCCACACCCATGCTCTGATCTGATGTGCAGTGGGATGCTTCCTAATACTTTGCTATTGGCTGTTTCCTCATTGGGATGATGGGCACAACCCCATGCCCATCCAATAGCCTTTGGCCTTGAAGAGAATCCATAGCATACAACAAGTATCCAGAGCCCCTTCTGTCTGGAGGAGTCCAGAGTTAGAAGTGGTGAGTTGAATTTCACTGTGTGACCTTCATCCATTTGCATACCCTCTCAAGCCTCAGCACCCCCATCTGTAGGATGATGTTATAGGGGCAGACCACTGCAGCACCTTCCTTCTGGCTCAGATTTTATCCTGGGCTGACTGATATCATGTAACATTGGTGGGGCTGGGCTGTCTCCTTAGCCACATTATCATCTCAGAGACTAGGGCTGACTAGTTTTGAGCCTCCATTTCCCTACACACCTGCCTCTGCCCCTCCTAGTCAGGTAGCTGGGGAGAGCAGGAACAGCACACCTTTTTGACGTAGCTGGGCGCATGAATGTGAATGACCCCAGACACTTGGGTGTATGAGGAGAAGCAGGACTTGACTCTGCTGAAGTATCATGGGAATCTGGAGGGCGGATTAGAGGTGGAGATTTGGGATCCATAAACATTCCCACCTCAAGGGGATTCTCCACTATCACTTCTCCAGGCACTCATCATAGCAACAGCCCAGAAGGATGTCCCCACCCGCAAATCATCTCTCCCTTATTTGAAGCCCCCACCCCAAGGTCTGCCTAGGTCATGCCCAAACATGATGTACCCATCCTGGTCACAAAGTGACATTTTACAGGAATCCTCTGGACATAAAACTTTAACAGAAGGTAGCATTATTCTTGGGGTTCTTGGAGGTATCTTGATGAGCCAAGGAGATGTTTTTGGCAGGACGCAAGAGTTAAAGCTTGGAAGCTGGTTCCTCTTCTATATTCCCAGCCCATGTACTTAGGTCCCCACATCTCCTGCTAACCCACACTTTCCCAGAATCCTTTAATTTAAAGCTACTTTCAAGCACAGCTTGGGCTCAGGAATCCCAACCCCCAAACTCAGACCAGCTTGGCCCTGCAGACACAGACCAATGAATTAGTTATATAGGCGACTCACTATGGGGCCCTGTCCTGACCGCACACACCCCTTCCCCTTTACCCATCAAAGAGACTGCAGGGCCAGAGGATGAAACACACGTTTTATGCCCTGAGGTGATCAGGGGAGACTTGAGCAGGGGCCAAGAATTTACACTGCAATATATGAAAGAGGTCTCTCTCGCTCACCCAGCTGAAGCCCTTGGATTTATGGGAATTAACCCAGTCCTTTAGGTTTCAGAGTGTTCTGTTCAATGCACGTTTGGTTTGGTTGCTGCATTATGAAGAGCTTGGTTGTCTTCTTGATACCTCTGTCAGAAGGGTGCATTGGGAGTCAAAGCAGGGTGGGGAGGTCTCATGCTGGGGCCGGTCAAAGACAGGAGAAGCATCCGGACTTTTACAGCTGGGAAGACCACAGCAAGCTGGGACGAGAACCGAACCCAGGTACCTCAGGGATGGGTGGAGGGGAGTTCTGCATACCAGCAAGGCTGCCTCACTGGAAGAAGGGTCAGAGGCCACGTTGGTGTGGTCACTGGTGGCCGGCTGGCCCAGCCTCCCTGCCTGGGTGGCAAAGGTCTTCCCCCAGCTGCAGGGGTAGCTGTTGGGCCTCAGCCAGGTGCCGCCTGGAGAGCAGGCACCAAGCCAGTACCTCCTCACCACTGTTCATTTGCCACTCCTGGAGCTCCGCTGTTTACTCATGGCTGTGAGCATCTGGCTAATGTAGGACGTCAAGAGGTCATCCATCTTGTAGCCCTAGACAGAGGGGTGAGGAGACAAGCAGAGCACAGAGTGACAGGGCTGACCCGCTCAGATCCCCAACACAGCCTACTGGAAACTGTGCAGTTGGCAGATCCCCAGGTTTGGGGCAGATTCCAAGTGCAAGACAAATCCCATCCTGCTCTGAACTCAGTCTCCCCATCTGGACAGTTGAAGAGTTGGATTCATCCAGCTGATTGTCAAGTTCTAAGCTGTTAAGATGCCACATTAAGCTCATAGCTTGTGGGTCCCTTAAATTCCGGATGCCTAAAGGCTATACCAGCTGAGGCCTCTTTGGAAGTTTGAGCTCAGTCCAGAAAGCCTCATTGCAAATGGTTCTAATGTTAAACTCAGCAGCTAAAGGGCTACAACCATGGGCTCAGTCCCCAGATTCTAAGGCACTCAAACCATAGTCGTTGAATGAGCAGTGTGTTCCTCAGCCTGGGGGTAAGCCCCTTCTCAAACTGACCTCTGACCCTGGCCCCAGTCTGACCCTGGATCTTGACCCCAGGCCAAGCCACAGCACCCATCGTGTTTGTTCCAGGGGCTGGGAGGATGGCGCAAGCTGCGGCAGAGGCAGGTGAACCCACCAGGCCCGAAAGGAAGGGCTCTCACCAGTGATGTCTCACAGAGCAGTTTGCTCCCGCGCACCAGGTTCCCAATGGTGATGTGGAAGTAGGTGTTGCCGCTGCTCCAGTTGGAGATCTTGGTGAAGGGGTGAGTGGTCAGAATGTCCTGGGGGAGCGGAAAGGACATGAAGCAGCACAGCCTGGGCCCTTCCCCCAGATGCCACCAGCGTGAAAGGCTTTAGGCCTCTGCCAAGAAAATGAGCAAGAAGGAGAAGCCAGCTCAGCCCTAGAGCTGCTGTCCCCTGCCTTGGTTTGGACCAGGTGGCTGGACACCCGAGGGAGTCCAGGAGGCTGTTGGGTGCATAGGGCTGGAATTGGAAAGTGTGAGGCCTGAGGAGGGAGACAAGAAGAAGGCTGAGGACAGAGACTTGGGGAAATTGACATTTATGGGCTATAGAGAAGAGACCCAAAAGTGTCTGAGAAGGAATGACCAGAGAGATAAGAGAAACCCAGGAAGGCCTGGCCCATGAAAGCCAAGGGGAAGACGGTGGTCTTCACCAACTGTCCAGTTCTGCCCCTCCTGGGTTCGTGGAAGGACTGAACTTCCTGGCCCCCTTGATCTGACTGCTCTGCCCCATAAAGACGAGAGCAGCAGTGGGATGTTGTTGCCCCAGCACAGCCTGGCCATCCAGACCACACCAGGCAGAGAGCCTTTCAGAAGGAGGGAGCAGCTGGTAGTATCCAATGCTGGTGAAAAGCCAAATACTAAAAGAAGTAATCGGATTTAGTAACAGACTTTGTTGGTAACTCTAGGAGAGCAATTTTGATAAAGAGGATGGGGGTAAGGAAGTGGACATAGCAAACACAGGTAACACTTCAGGAAGTGTGGGTGTGAGGGCAGAGGAGAGTGAGGAGGGTGGCTGGACCCCTCTGAGCCCCCCGTGCAGGCGGAGAAAAAGCCTGCCCCCCACCAAGTGCCCTTTCCTGTCCCTGCTCACCTTGGTTCTAGGATCAATGAGGCTGACCCCATACTTATTGATGGCAATTAAGAGGATCTCAGGGAAGTTTGGCTCTGTAGTTTGCTAGGGAAGAAAGATGAGAAACCATCACATGTGAGGAACCAGAACAGGAAAAATTATGTGCATTTGGGGACAGGAATGAAACTGCTCCAAGCTGGGATAAGTCAACTTCTCCAGCTGCCTGCTTTGTGCCAGAAACTCATGGTTTCTACCTCTACCCCAAATCCCTTCATAGGTCCCCAAATGATCCCCTCTCCCACTCACTGTGGCAGTGGATCCAGAACAGCTCCCTCTCCCCTAGAGACCACCCGTCGACTCCCTCCCCTCTCAAGCCCCCTCTCCAGCGGCGGCCTTGCTGCCCCCTCACAGACTAGGAGGCCTGCCATCATACCTCATGTGCCCCCTCCCTCTGAGCAATCCAGGGTTACCCCACTTTCTCCTTAAAGCCAGCCCTGCCCCCCATTTTGGTGCTCTGGGCCCTGTCCAATCGCCCTGTTTCTGTGAACTCCCTTCAATTATCCCTTTTCTTCAGCTTTTCCAGGAGTCTCTGCTCTTTCCTTTCTCTCAACCCAAATGTCTCCTATCTTCAAAAATCTTCCTTGAACTGTCCACCTGCCTCCAACAACTGACCTATCTCTCTCCTCCCCTCACAGCCAAGCTTCTCAAAGGGCCTCTCATCCTAGGTGTGTAACAAGGCCACCTCCTCCTTTCCATCTTGACCTGCCCCTTCTCCATCCCCAGTGGCCTCCTCATCATTCTCCTGCCTCTGGTTATGCCCCTCAGATGTGGGCCACCCTGCAGCCAGAGTGGGCTTCTGATCTTGGCCTCCCTGTTCAAAATCCTCCGAGGCTATACCACCTGCAGAAGAAACCCAGCCCTTCACCTGTCACCCTCCCCAGACCCAGCCACACTCAACCACTTGCATTTCCTGCCTGGGCCTGAGCTCACACTCTCCCCAGGGGCTCCCTGGAAAGTTCACTTTCCACCTCAGCTCAGGAGTTGCCTCCCTGGCCATTCTCCCCAGTCCGGGCAGGAGCTCCTAGCTCTGCCACATTTGTGAAAGCTTCCTGCTGTCACAGCACGGATCTTCCTCTGTTACCCTTGGCTGGAGACAAGTCTGCCTGCTCTGCCAGGCTGAACTTCTGGTCCCGTTGTGTCCTCAGGACCGAGACCAGGGCTCAGTACCTAGCACGTGGGACAAGGCTGAGATGCTTCCCTCCTTTCCCGGCCCGGCTGTTTCCCACGGCCCTGGGGAGGAGTCGGTGCCTGCTTGTCCCCTCCTGATCCTCTTCCTCCTCCAGAGAAGCCCCCAGCACGTACCTTCACCTCAAAGAAGGCTGAACCAAATGTGGGCCACTTGAAGATGAGCTTCAGGAAGGCCAGCTTGGCCTCCTCCTTGGATTTCCCTGCGTGCTTGTTGAAGTAGGCGACGATGGACTGCAGGGGGAGGATGGGTCAGGGCAGGCCAGGGCACCAGCCCACTCCTCTCCCGCTGCCACTCCCTCAGGCAGGCAGGCCAATTGGTATCAGATAAAATCAGGTAAGCAGGAGGGGGCAAATAACTGCCAAGGGGCCAGCTGAATCCTTCCTATGGGGGGACTAGCAAATAAAGCAGATGAAGGGGAAAATGAGGGGGCAACTTTATCACATATAGGAGCCATAAGAGGTACCTCTCTGGGCCACTGCCCAACACCTGCCCTTGAGCCCTGAGACCTCGCCATGCCACTGCCTCCCCGACACTCACCCGCTTCCAGTCGTCAGGTGAGACCTGTCGGATGAGGTCCTGGGGCACCAGCTCCCTTAGCAGCTTGGGAATACTGGGGAAGTAGGATTTGTCTTCTTCAAACTTGACCCTATAGATCAGTGCCCCCAGCTGTAGCACCTCCTCTCGTGTACACTTGTGGTAGCCTCGGAGATACTTGGGCAATTCCTGCAGGAGACACAGCAGGTCACAGGAGTGAGGGTCCTAGAGACAGCAGGCTCCTTCCTACTGCCCACTTCTCCAGCCTCAACCAACACTACTCCCCAGTGGGAAATGGCCTAGGACAGGGAGATAGAAATTATTCCTGTACAGATTCAGGACTTCAGTTTGAAAGCACAGCCATGGATGAATACTATCACATCTCCCCTCATAACAGTCCAGTGAGGTAAGCAACCCCATTTCAAAGATGAAGGAACTCAGAGTGACCAGCTAGTAAACCTGAGACAGTTGCACATCCCTGACCCCCTGGGGCCTGTCCTCCCTTGGGAAAGGCCACTCGGTCTGGCGTCCTCCCATAATGCCCCCTTGAGGCCGCTGGTTCCATCATCAGCACCGTCCCCCCCACCCCAAACTTCTGACCCAGAACCAGAGTGACTGAGGGGGAAGTGTTGAGGGGCCAGCACTGCTCAGAGGCTCCCAGAGCCTTAGGACTGTCTTAGCCGTTGTTTGAAGGATGGGGGAACTGAGACTGGCCTGAGAACATAGTACAGATCATAGCCTGGAGTGAATCATCCACTCACCCTTCATACGTCCACTCACCCATCTACCCACCCCCCAGCTACCTATCCATCGTCCACCCACCTACCCTCTGTCCACTCATACATTCATTCACCATCCTTCCACCCATCCATTTACATTCACTGATTCACCTATTCACCCATCCAACAATCCAACAAATATTTGTTGGGCATCTACTATGAGCCAGGCCCTTTAAGTGACAATATATACCCTCCCTACTCTCAAGGAATTTGTAGTCTCAAGGCAAGAACAGACATTAGTCTAATACTCGCACCAGTCAATGTATAATTACAGTCTTTGAAGGAACTGTTCACAGTGCTGTAGAAGCACACAAGAAGGGGACCTGATGTAGTCTCAGGGCCATGGAAGGTTTCCCTGAAGATAAGATGATTGAATTGACATCTAAAAGCTAAGAAGATGAAGGAAGGGATTGAAGGAAGAGCATGCCAGGGAGAGGAAGAACATGTACAAAGGCCCTGTGGCAATACCCGAGAATCTGAAAAACTAGCTGGTGTGAACTGAGCAAAGAGGTGCCTGGTATGAGACTAAGCAACAGAAGCAGAGAGCGGCAACACCACACAGGGTCTTGTGAGCCGCAGTCAGGATTTAGGGTTACACCTTAGGAGCAATGGGAAGTCACTGGGAGAGCTGGAAAGTCTGATGAACACCCTGAGAATGGACTGAAGAGGACAAAAACGGAAGAGGGAGACCAGGGAGAAGGTTACTGCCTTCACCCAGCTGAGAGATGATGGAGGACTGGACCAAGTTGGTAGGGAGGTGATGGGACGATGTGGATGGAGTTTAAAGATATTTAGGAGGTAAAAATCATCCGGTGAGTGAATGTTGGAACCTGAGGAGTGAGGGTGAGGGAGATGTGAAGGTTGTCTCTCAGGGACTGGGAGGCTGGTGGTGCCATTTACTAGATGGGGAACACAGAGGAGTGGGGAGGAAGCACGGAGCAGAGGCAGATCCCAGCTGTGGAAGAGAGGACCCTGTCTGACTCCCAGGCCACAGCAGCCGGCATTCCCACTTCCTCTGCCCTCCCAGAGGCGGATGGATGGATAGGTAGATGGGTGGGTGGGTAGATGGATGGGTGGATATACGGAAGAGTGGGTGGAGAATATTGACTCCAGGTTCTGATCTGCACTCAGTTTGTCTGCTTCCCACACCATGGAATACAGACTAGCCCAGAAAAGAGCACGGTGTCTGTAATCACAAAGACATGGAATCAAACCCCAGTTCCATTAGCTGTGTGATCCTAATGACACCACCTAACCTACCTGAGTCTCAGTTTATCCCTCTTTAAAATGAGTACAGCATGCCTACTTCTTGGGGTTTGTCAGGAGGACAGAGTAAGGGAAAAGTGTCCGACATAATACAGATTCAACACGAAAGCTTCCTTCCCAGTTTCCTGTGGGCCCATGCCCAAGCTGAAAAACATTTACATAATCGCACAGAAGCTTTGGATATGCCCAGTTACTGCAGCAGAATCTTAAATTCAAAGGGCAGCCCTGCTCTGAGGGAGGGGCCTGAACAGGTAGAGATTTGGACATTCAGAGGAGGAAACACCAAGTCCCTGAGGGCTGCAGGGTTCAGAAGGAAAAGAATCTGAAGTTGGGCCATTCCTTGGAAGGGAAGGACGAGCATGATTCTGGGAACATCTTGGAGGCCGTCCCGTCACTGTCCCCTCACCTGGCAAGGGAAGTTGGGCTCTGTTTTCAAAGGACAGCGAGGGCGGCAGCCACAGTGGTGGCTACGGGAGCAGAGGGTGCTGGGCAGCTCACCTGGTAATAGTGGAAGATGGAATCAGCCATGGGGTCCTTCCCTGGCACCGTGGTGGTCCACAGCTTCTTCATGAAGAACACCTGGTAGGTGAGCGAGGGCAGGATTCCTGTGGCACAGGGCAGTCGGTCACCCAGAGGGGCCCAGCACAGAGAGGTGCCCACACCCCTCCTGGTCCAGCCCCAGAGAAGGCCTTGCTCTCAGGTCCCCCTAGGTGGGCCCAACGGTTTGACCCTGGGCCAGCATCTGCCCTACTCTGGGCCTCAGGTGATCCCAGGGCCCCGACCTCAAGTTACCATCCTTGACAGGCCGCGCTTTCTTTATCCAGTCTGTCAGGTGTCGAACAAAGTCAAAGAAGAAGTCATTCTCAGGGACACTGATGACCTAGGGGACATAGCCATTCTAGTTCATTCATTTTAGTTCAACAAATACTGAGATTTCCAACTTTCCCACCCCAGGCCCTCCTGGTGGCCCTCTCTCTGGAAAAACTCCCACTGCCAGACAGAAGGGGTTTCCAGCCCCACTGCCACCCCAACTGTGCCCGTTGAGTGTCCCCAGAACACAGCCCACTTCTGCCCCAAATGGCAGTCATCCCCTTCGGTCATTCAGCAACTGTCTACTGAATGGTGCCCTCAGCATGGGGAAAATGGCTGAGAACAAGGCCCAGTCCCTGCCTTTCTCTGGCACCTACGTCTGACCCCTCTCATAGGCTCTGAGCTCCCCTGGGCCCAGGACCTCATCAGGGTCACCTCTGGGTCCCCAGTGCCTGGCAGAGGGACAGGCATGAGGTTAGGAGACAGACTTGACTACACACTCACCTACTGGATTATCAGAGAGAAACAAGAGGGAGCACCTAATTCTGCTGAGATGGTCAGGGAAGCCTTCCCATGGGAGGTGTTTGAAAGCTGGAACATTAAGACTTCCATGGGCAGAGAGGTGGGGGACGGTGATGTGGGATGGTGGCAGGGGCATGAGCTTTAGAGTCAGACCCACTTGGATCTGAGTCCCTGCTGTGTGACCTAGGATAAATTACTTAACCTCTCGGAGCCCTAGTTTTGTGATCTGTTAAATGGGGATATTCATACCTCCTGTCAAGGGTTATTTCAAAGGTTAATCAAGAGTTCATTGGCTCCAATCACGGCAGCTGAGGGACCATTCAAAGCAAAGTCTAGAAAGAGCGTGTGTGTTCAGGCGGGGCAAGGAGCCCACTGTAACCAGAACAGAGTGCCTGGTGTGGGGTTCCAAAGAGGAGAGAGGTTTAAGGGCACTTGTAAGGGAAATTCAGGGATGTAAGGAGATGGACACAGACAGACACCTCAGGCAAGCATCTCTCTCTCTCTGTGTCTTGTTCTCCCCTACCCACGCCTACCCCCTGCTCACTCTCTGCCCTCCCCCTGCTGCCCCATAAGTTCCTATGGCCCCAGCAAATCTCCTCACAACAAACAGACTGACCGACTTGCAAGGAGACAGCCAACGACCCACCTTGTCTGCGATTTTGACAAAGAGGCTGAATCCCTCCGAGGACTTGAGGAGCAGCCGGGCGGCGATGTTCTGGCAGAAGTCCTTGGCCTTGGTGCTGGACTCCACCTCGAAGGCCTGCAAGGGGTGGCTTGGTCCCGGGAGGGCCTTTTCCAGGAGCCAGGGTCTCTCATGCCCCCCTGGCTGCACCTCCAGCTAGCCTGAGCCCCTCCCTCTGAGGAGGCTTCTCCATGGCTCCAGTGCGCAGCATTTTAAGAGGAGGGACAGGAAAAAGCAACTCGTGTCTGGGTCTTCCCAGACCTCTTCCTCCCCAGCCCTCGAAGGAGGACTTGGCCTTGTGGGTCCTGAGCCCTGGTCGTACCAGGATAAGTGACTGGCAGAGGCAAAGGGAGCAGAAACGAGAACGAGGCGACTGGAAGAAGAGGGCCTTGAGGAAGAGAAAAGGCAAAATTCCAAAAACAGGGAGGAGAGAGGGGAAAGGGCAGCTCAGACTGGGGTGGGGAGGGATTTCAGAATCTGGCGAAGTAGAGATGGAGGGAGGTGAGAGACATGGGGCAGCTGCTCCAGCTAAGCTTCCCCCAGAGGGAACAGGAAAGGATTCCAGGAAGTTTTTGTGTCCTTGTGAATGGAATCCTATTGTGACATTTTTGAAAGTCTTTACTCTGGAGAGCAATTTTAAAACTACTTCTCAAACTAAGTTTAGACTTTGGAATCACGTTTATCTGAATGAGAGGCTGTGCTGAGATGGGGCAGAGAGTGGGGACTCACGAGGCATTGTGGGCATGACAGAAGGACCAGCAGCCTCCTCTGGAAGACGGGACCAGGTGGAGGGACCTGGCAGTCACATCAGGTGAGGAGGGAGAAGGGGTCTGGGGGCTCTGTGGGAAAGTGGGCTCAGGGTGACAGGAACTGGGGACCAGCTGGACCAAGGAACCAAGTTGGGGTTAGTTCGGGAGGTGGCCCCGACACAGCTGAGGCCAGAGGGAGAAAGGAATTTTCTCCAAGGCAGAGCCCCCCTAGTGGGAAGGAAGAAGGGAGCAACAGCCTTCTCAAAGAAGCTGCTCAAGGAAGCGGAGCTTGGACCAGGACCCCAGCCCCCCACCTCCCACCATCCCCCTGCCCCGGGGAGTCCATGGCCTCTAGCTTGGGCCCTGACTCCACTGAGGGGCAGGAGGCCAGGGAGGCACCCCCAAGCCAACCAAGGGAGCCCAGCCCATCAGGAGCATGTGCAGACCGAGAAGCCAGCGGCCCTCACCTCATCTGTGTCGTCAGGGAAGTAGACCTTGTGGAAAATCTGGGTGGTTTTGTGCTGGATGGCCTCCACCTCCACCAGGTGTGGGGGATACTTTCGGGACCCATTTCTGAAAACCAGGGCAGGGGATGGGGTGGGCAGAGTCAGGAGCTGCTGGGTTTGTGGGACTGTGGGGAGCAGGAACAGAGGGCACTTGGAGAGAGACCAAGCAGGTTCTAATCCCCATCCACCACTTCTCACCCTGTGACATTAACCTAGTCTCTCAGAGCCTTGTGTTCCCAGCCATAAAATGGGGATGATGATAGCACCTGCTGCAGAGGGCTGTGGAGGGGACTGAATGAGGTGAAGGATGCAAGTGGCTCAGCAGAGCATACAGCACTGCCCAGTTCTCTGTGCCTCCCCAACAGACTTGAGGGTACTAGCCAAGCAGTTACGAGCCACCAGACTCTCAAACTGTCAAGCGTGGGCTGGTGGGCCCTGCAACCTCTAACTAGCTGAGCAGCTCTGGTACCCCAGGGAAGGGCCCAGCTACTGTGCAGTCCAGTCCTCATCCCTCAGGACTGCTCCCACAAGCCCAGCGTGGCCGGGAGCCCATCCCGGTGCCTGCCCCCAAGCCCTGGCCCTGCTGCCCC
The DNA here is from genome assembly GCF_015220235.1 of Choloepus didactylus. NCBI lineage: Eukaryota > Metazoa > Chordata > Mammalia > Pilosa > Megalonychidae > Choloepus > Choloepus didactylus. The sequence goes on along the minus strand of NC_051312.1, from coordinate 91,684,594 downwards.
CTGCCCCTTGGGGCCTGCTGTACCTCAGGGCTTTCTGGAGCCGCTGCAGGCAGTCGATGGCGAGTGGGAAGTGCTTGCGAGACTGCAGGAAGCGCTGCACATGGGGCAGGAGGACGTTGCTGGGTGGGAAGAGGCCCGTGCACAGCCAGAGCAGCTCCCAGCCCCGCTCCTCGCTATACCTGCAGGAGGAGGAGGTGCAGCGTCCAGCAGGGGGCAGCTGTCACCAGCTGATCGCAGGGACCCGTGCCCCCCACTGCAGAGCCTTCCCTGAGCACCCACAGAAGCCTGTGCCTGCCCATCTGAATCCAACACGCCCACCTCCCCGACGGCCAGATCCAGCCGGTGCCACTCAAGGTGTGGTCCACCGACGGCTCCAGGCCACAACCTTCCCTACCAGTCCCTGTGGAAATAAAGTGCTTCTGCCAGAATAAAAGTCCGCCTCCTCTGTTTAGATCAGGTGAGATATTTTTTTCAAAGGGAAATTTTCTCAAGGAAGGAAGCAGTGCAGGATTTATATTGTGGCACAAGCTCTTTCACTCATCGCAGACCAGCACTTTGAGAAGCACTGGGTTAGACTGGCCCCTGGACTTGGGCACCACCTCCTGGGCCATGGTTTCTCTGTTCTAAATCCGCCTCTTCAGACTGATACTCTTAGAAGGTAGAAAGGGTAACCCATCTCTGTCCAGATGGGCAGCCAGGAGCAGCCAGTAAAGGTTCATCTGAATGGAGTGGAGCCTGGGAAGTGGAGCAGGAGTAGGCAGAGGTCTGGGAAGGAGAGCAGAAGCCCTCCCTTGCCTCCTTCCCTCAGACACTCCCTGGGTCTTACTGCTTGTCAAGTGCCCAGTCCCTGGCCTGATCCCATCTGTGCAAGTACCTCCTTGCTTCATAGCCGTCCTCGTGAACCACGTGATCTTGGGCCCCTTGGGCCTGCAGCCATCTGCCCTGGGCACCACCCAACCTCTGCCACTGTCCCCCTGCCCCCACTTCAGCCAAGCTCCTCACCCTTTGAGCTGGACATGAAGACCCCTGGCAGGGTGCCCCAGAAACAGTGTTGCAGCCTAGGCACCATTAGTGTGTTGAGGGAACCCAGGAAAGGAAGCCACTGAACCTGACAAGAGGGAATCTTGGAGGGCTTCATGGAGGAGACAGCATTTGAGTTGAGCTTTGAAGGCTGAGGCAAATTCTGATATGCAGAGAAGGGGATAGCAAGTTTTCCTGGCTGTTGGGCACAGCGTATACAAAGGTTTGGCAGTTTGAAAAGACCTGATGTATGATTTGAGAGTGGATTTGTGTAGTGGGATATACTGAGTAGCAAGTGATAAAGCTGGGGAGGAAAGCAAAGGGTAGGTATAAGGGGAGAGGGTGGAGCCTCTCAGGCATGTGCCAGACTTCCTGCTTCTGCCTCTGGCTGACCCAGCATGGAGGAGAAGCTGACACCTTCTCGGACCTAACACTCCCAGCCCATGAGGGTTTTCACCCAGGGCTGCTGACTGACAGCCAGCTCAGCCTGAGCCAGGGATGGGACATGTGATCATGAGCTGAAGCTGTAGGCAAACAGTCAGGGTCTGGGCTGGGAAGGGGGTATCCAGAGGAGGCTCAGGCAGGGAGTCGCAGGTAGTTACAAGGACCAGGTGGAGGAGCTGGGGCTGTTAAACTTAGAGAAGGACAGACTCCAAAGGGTACAGCCACCACCTCTTGGTTTCTGATGGGTCATCCTTGGGCCTCAAGGCAGAGCCGGGACATGAGGGGGCCCCAGAGCAGCTCCCTGTCTGTGTGAGAAAGGATTCCTCCCAGACAGAGCCAGCCGCTGTCTCAGGGCCAGGTGAGTGCCCAGGGGGACAGGTGGCCTTTGCCATGTGCTGCCTACAGGGACTTCTAAGGTCCCTTCAAGCTGTGAGCCCTAGGAGTGTAGGGCTGCCCCTCAGCCACCCAGTGCCCTTGGCTCACCTGATGTTGTTGTCGGTCAGCTGCTTCAGGATCTGCACATACGCCTCGTCCTTGAGGGGCTCAGCCTTCAGGGCACCCTCAAAGATCTGGTCTGTGAGCTCGTTGACAGAGCGCATCCTCTTAGACGGGTAGTCGCCCATGTACTTGAGCACAGGTGGGGTGTGTCAAGGAAGGGCTTGTGGCCAAGTGCTGGTGTGTGCGGGGAGAGGTGGGCAGGAGGACACATACCCCGAGAGGGCTCTCCCTGCCCCACGTGTCACCTGGGGCAAGTCCCCGGGCCTCAGGTTACTCATCCACAAAATGGGCATGACCTGCCCATCCCATCCCTGTGCCCACCACCCACCCTCTCTCCTCACTTCCTCCGCAGCCTCCTCTAGGCCACCCTGCCTCAGGCCCCCAGCCCAACATCCAAAGTGCTCACAGCAGCTAGATCAGGCTTTCCAAATCTGACCCGCCACCCCCCATCCAGTAGCTCCCCTGGCCTTGAGACACAGCCCATGTTTCATAACACAGCTTGGGAAACCTTCGTTAGTCAGCCCATGTCTTCAAGTTCCCTTCTTGAACAATGCCTTCCTGCTCTGCTGAATTATTTTGTGCCCTTAAAACAGCCTGGCTTTCTTTTCAGGGACTTTGCAAATGCTATTCCCTCTGTTTGGGAACCCATCTCTCCCCTCTACTTGGCCTTCAGGTCTCAGCCTAGATGTCACTTCCTCCAGGAAGCCCTCCTGGTCCTGCTCCAAAGCCTCCCCTGGCCCCATCGCAGCACTGGTTCCAGCCTTAAACCAGCCTGATCAGCATGTCTCCCCTCTCAACTGGAAGCTCCCCTGAAGCCAGGGATGGGATCTGGTCACCCCTGTATCTCTGTGCCAGGCCCAGCACATGGCATAATAGACATCTGCCAACTGAACGGCAGGGTCAAAGGAGACAGTGGGTGAGGTAGCACTGTGCAAACTGTAAGGTGCAGGTGCATGGATGGGGTCACTCCACCACACCCCGCCCCTCCCACCCCATCTGCCCAGGACCCAGCTGAGCCCCTCAGAAGGAAGGAGGTGTCGAGATAAAACTCCGGGGACCAGGAGCCAGCCCCACCCTACCCTGGGGACCCCCTCCACATGGGCCCATCCTAGGCCTCTGTGTCACCCCCACCCCTGCTGCTGCGGATATCGATGAAGGCCATGCAGGCCTCCTGCGAGAGCTCCTCGCTGCCCAGGATCTTCTTGAGCAGTGCCTGCTTGAGCGGCTCCCGTGTGTGGCTCCAGAGCCGGTCCTTGCCGCGGGCCTTGGACACCATCACGCGGCTCAGCGTGTGCTTGGGCGGGGGCCTGACCCGGGCACAGGGGGCAGTCAGCCAATGGCCGGGGGCACTAAATAGCCAGGCAAGCAGGCTGGGCCCAGCTACTACATTAGTGAATTTATCTTCCCTCCTGTGATAAAGCCCCTAGTGGTGAGACCCCACCCCCCAGCCCCCACCTCCGACTCCCAGCTGTTCCCAGAGGCTGGGGTGAGAGGGGGAAACAGGCCCTGCTCTTCCCCACTGTGCCCCATGGCCCAGGCTGAATGAGAGGCCCTCTGTGGGCCTTAATGTCTCAGCTATAAAACGGGGGGACACTCACACCACTGGCCGGACGCCAGCCAGCCCTGCCCACCTCCCTGGCCTCCTCTCTGAGCTGTGCCAGTTTCCTGCTCTCTCTGCTCTGACCTTTGCCACGTGCTGCCTGCTGTGCTCCTCCCCCCACCTCCCAGGGCACCCCCAGCTCAGCCATCACCTCCTCCAAGAAGCCTCTCCTCTCCCACACCCCACCCAAGCACCGCCATCGCAGCTCTGGGCACACAGAACTGCAGCTGCCTGTTTTCTTGCCTGTCTCCCCACTGGGACAGTGAGCGAAGGCAGGTACCAGGGGTGAGTCCTGAGTGCCCAGGGCCCGGCCTGGGGTAGGCACAGTCAAGAGCTCTTGAATGAATGAAAGATAAGATGAGGCAATAGCAGAAGGGCCATCTCAGCAGACAGAAACTGCCCCGTTGCTCCTTCTGACCCAGGTCCTGCCCACGGGTGGGGAGCATTGCAAAGCAACCCCCAGCACCCCCAGCAGAGAGTAGTGGTGTTCTGCACTGTGCCATCCTGTGGCCTGGCCCCCTCTCCCTTCCCAGGGAGCCCGTCACCTGAAGTAGTCGTAGGAGAACTCCTCCAGTGTGTACGGCTTTGCGCGCACCTCGGGCTCCGCCGTTCGCAGCTGCAAGAGCCGGATGACGTCCTGCCTTTGATCGGGGGTCATAGTGACCAGGGCCTGGGGGCCAGGAGACAGGGGACTGAGGCCAGCTCCCCACCTGAGGCCACTGGGATCCTCATGGTAGAGCCTGGAGCCTTCTGGACTAGGGCTGGGGGAGACTTTGTCTCCGTGGGAGATGGATCTCCTGCCCCCATCCCTGAAGTCACTGCTGCCTCCACCAGGCTGAGCTCACAGCTTTTCTCTTTGTGCCCCGAGGCTGAACCAGGCAGGTAGAGCCAGTGAGAAAGCCCAGAGAAGGCAGTGGGATGCCGTGCAAGAACTGCTCAATCAACAGAGCCCGGCTCAGGAGCTGCCCGGGAACTGAGTGCTGAATCCCCAGTGCTGCCCTGAGGGGGGGCTCTGGGAAGACCTGGGGCCTTCCTGGCCTCCCTTCCTGACCCTGCCCTCACCGACATTCCGGGCCATCTCCTCCCCTCCAGAGCCCGGTCCCTTGGCAGTTCTGCCCATTTCTAGGCCCCTCCCCACTCGCACAGGTTTGAAGGCTGCCCCAACTCGAAGTGATGGCCCCATAAGACCCCTCGACTGTCTTCACAGAAGCTGCAGACCATTAATCTCATGCAAGCCCTCACGCCCTTTGACAGATATGGGAAGAGTATAAGAGGGGCCTGAGGGGCCCTCCCAACCAGGCACGCCCCCAGGCCACATACCACAATCTCCCGCGGTGGCCTGGTGACAGTGGGCATGACATACACGCAATCGGTGGGGAAGTCCCCACGCTGCTTGGTCCTCTCGTTGATGCCGTTGGCCCAGCCCGAGTTCATGACCTGCTCGCCCGTGTCGTGGTCCAGGATGATGAGGTCCCCCTTGGCGAAGCTCAGGAAACCTGACTCCTCGCCCGCTGGGCCGCGTAGGGGCAGGGAGAGAGGCTGAGCTGTAGCACCTTTATTTGTGTTGATGACATAGGAGCTGCTGTATGCCCACCGGCCATCCTGCCTCCATCTCACCACAGCCTTCCACAGGGCCACACGAGTGGGCCACTCCCCTGCTCAAAACCCTGCCATGGCTCCCCATTGCCCTCAGCAGAAGGCCCACCCTTCTAGATGGGCTCACAAGGCCTGCTGTGACCTGGTCTTCCTGACTTCTTCCACTTCATTCCTTGCCCCTCTTCCCTTTCCTTGCCCATTCCGGCCAAACCAAGCCATTTGCAGTTCCCCAGACAGGCCAGCCTTCTCCTGCCTCTTTGTGTTGTTTATGCGCATCTCTGCCGCAATACGCTCTGGGCAGACATTACTTCCTCCTGAAACTCCCAGGCTGCCTGGGGGCCTCTCCTCTGGGCTCTGGCAGCCTCTGGGCTTCCCTGGTCACTACACTGGTTTCCACCCCTTCTCCAGGAGGGCCGGGCCAGGGACGTTTCATCTCTGTGTTTGCCATGCTCTGCCAGGGCCCAGGAAGCCCAGGGAGAGCGTCAGTCGGGGTAGTCGTGATTACTGTTGTCATTTGAAGATGGTGAGTATTTGGGAAACTCTGAGGAGGAACCCCTAGAGGTGACAGGAGATAGGTATTGAAAGACCAGTGGGAATTGACCTGGCAAAGAGAGGGCAGAGGGAGAAAGGGGACGAGAGGGAGGGAGAGGAAGACTCCCCACGAGCACAGATGGAAGGCACAGAGTTGGGTCGTTCGGTCTAATTGAGCCAGGGGTCTGGGGAAGGATGGGTAACAAGGCAACAGCGGCCTTGAATGCCAGGCCAAGGTCAAGGTCAAAGCCAAGGCATGGAATCTGCCCCCATCCCCAACCCCAATGCCTGGCAACCTGTGCCCAGAGCCACTCACTAGGGTTGGGGTTGTCCTGCAGGGCCACCACATACTTCGACCTCTTCCGGAGCCCCTCCAGGAAGGTGACCACCAGGTCACGGATATCCTCGGCGTTGTCGGACATGAAGGTGTACTCATCCCCCTTGATGGTGGCCAGCGTGAAGCTGGGGGCCATCAGCTTCACTCCCCTGCAGGACCAACACGGGGAACAGGGCCCCGCCGGGGTCAGTCCTGCCCGGCCCCAGTGAGGTGCAGCACAGCCCGGGTCAGAGCAGCCCAGAGAGAGCGAGACACGGCACTCCCTGAAGGAGACCAAGGCCACCCAGAGTCAGACACAGCCCAGCCAGAGGGAGGCCCGGCCCTGCCAGCTCAGACACGCTTCAGCCAGTGTCAGACACGGGCCAGAGTGAGGCCTGGCCCGGCCCGGCTGAGATAAGGCCGAGGACACACACATCTCAGCCAGAGTCAGACGTGGCCCAGGGTGAGGCCCAGACTGGCCTAGCCCACTTCCTCTTTGCCTGGCTAATTCCTACTCACCCTCCAGGCCTCAGCCTAGATACTGCTTCCTCCAGGAAGCCCTCCCTCCCTTCCCACAGCCCTCATCACACTGATCCTTGTTTTAAAAGGTCCTGTTCAATATCTGTCTCTTCTCTTGATGAAGCTCTCAGAGGGTGAGGACCATCTTGTCACCACTGCAGCCCACGTGCCTAGTCAGAGCTGGACATGGCCCAGCCCCCAGCCCCCATAAGACACAGCCCAGACGCACTTCTACATGCCCAGGATGGGGGTGAGCCACCGCGCCGCTGGGAAAGCCTGTCTATTCCAGGCACCTCTGACATGGAGGATGCTGGAACCCACCCTCACCCTCCACCATCCCTCCTACGTGCACCACACTTTTCAGTTTACAAAGAGCTCTCCCATCGGTTATTGCATTTATTCCTCACCACTGCTCTTAGACGCAAGTATTGAGAACCCCAGTTAAGGGGCGAGCAGATGGAGGTGAGTCCCACCCAGGCCCCTGAATCCCAGGCCAGGTTCTTTTAGTAAAGTCCCTTGCTGTTAGGCGGAAGGTGCTGGGGGGTCTGCATAGCACAGTATGAACTGCTCACTCGCCATGTGACCAGTGATGTCCTCTGTGAGGCAGAGACTCTCCTCGAAGACCTCCATGAGCTGATGAAAAGCTCCAGAGCCCTCTCCTTCCCCATCTGTCTGTGGAGATGTGTCTGTGTCTCCACCTGCCCCCTCCTCACCTGCTGCTGGAGACAGCCATTATTTCAGGGAAGGAGAGCTCCAGAAGCACCTGCTCCTGCTCGTCCACAAAGTACACGCCTGTCCAGTTGACAGCCACGATGACGTCGTTCTTGGGGAGGCTAGGCCCTGGGGCAGAGACCGAGGCGTTGAGAGGGAGGCTGCCCCAGTTCCTGGGCCCAGCCCTTCCCAATCCTCATAACTGCCAGGGAGGCAGCCAGGGCTGTGAGCATAGTGATGTCCATTTTACAGCTAGGGAAACCGAGGCTCAGAGAGCACAACTTCCCATCAAGCTGCAACCCAAGGTGCAGTGGAAACAGAATGTTACATTAGTAAACATGGGTTTAGTCCCGTCCCTCCACTGGTCTTTGCGTAGCTTTGGACAAGTGCCTGCCTCACACCAAAGTGGGGCCTGGGGAGGAGTTGTACTAACTGAGCCCCTAGGTTCCCTCCAGCCCTGATATTTGGTGACCCTGTGATGCCCTGAGGCTTGGTGCCCACAGGGTGGCTGAGCAAGTGGCACCTGTAGGTTTCTATCAGCCACACCCACTCCTGACACCATAGAGCCAACCCAGCAGAGCCCTCCCACCCATACTCTGCCCCCCACCTCCGCTTCTGTACACAGTAGAGGCCTTAATGATTCAATACTCATTCAAGTGCTTAATCCAATGCACCACTGAGCACCTACTATGCGCCAGAGCTCAAGGTGACCCACCCTCAGGCCCCAGCTCCAACAATTCAGTGTGGCAGACACTGTGGGTTATCAACTCCACAGCCACCCACCTCCCCATGCCCCGCTCTTTCCTGCCAAGGAGCCCTGTATCTGTTTCAGGGGGAGCTGGCCACTGCCAGCCTCAAGGAATGAATGCTGACTGGTCTAACCCAACAGAGATGATTTCATTCCCCTTGCCAGAGAGTGGCTTAGGAAGAGGGCCTATGACCTAATTCTATCCAATCAGATGTGAAGGGAACTCTGCTAGCTGAGAAGAAACTCCTGGAAAAGGTTTCTTGGCTTTTAAGGAACAGGAAGGGATTGTTCCTTTTCTGCCCCTGGATGCTGGTGTTTGAGGCTGTGATGCCTGGAGCTGCTGCAGCCATCTTAGAATCATGAGGGGGAGCTGCTGAGTTTTCTGACACTCGCAGCCAAAAAGTCCTGACAGATAGAGTGGGATATCTCTCCTCCTCCCAGGGCTGTGGTGGGACTTACAAGAGACAGGCTACACAAGATACCAGTGCCTTATCTGGCCCAGAGCTAATGGGATTCAGCTCCACTGGGCTCATTTCCTGGCAGGTACTACCCCCCCCCGAAAATATCCAGTCGTTACCCCAAATGTGGGCAACACCACATTTGAACAAGGCAGTCCCTGGCTCAGGCAGCCTTGCGGCCTGTAGCAGAGCTAGACAGAACCACATCCCTGACAGGGACATCCAACCCTGCCTGCTTATTCCTTCAAATGAAGGGTGGCTTTGCCTCCTGGTATCAAGTTGATACAGGCTGCTCAGGGTACACCGACAGCAGAGCTGAGCTGAGCCTAGTGCTGGGCCCAGGTTGGGAGACCAGGACGAGGAGGAAGAGGAGGCAGGACCCACTCAGCGGCATTGACCTGAAAAGGCCAAGCTGCCCCACAGGCAGGAGATTTGCTGACAGAGGAGACTGGCTCAAGTCACTTAACTGAGGCCATAAAGCAAGGCAGTTGGAGAACGGTGTGGAGGCAGACTGGGAGGTAGGAGGGCTGGGGGGGTACCTGAGAATTTGTAGGCCTCATAAAACCTGGAGAAGAGCAAGGGCCACTTGAAGCGGGCATAGTTGACCACGTCCTCTTTGACCTTCTGGACATCAGCTCTCCTCTGGGCATAGATCCCCTGGAGGGAGACAGAGAGGTTGGGGGCTGGGGGGTAAGGCAGTATAAAAGCTCTGTCTGCAAATCAGATACCCCAGGCCCCAGCCAGGGGCAGCCCCAGGGCTGCCTCATCCTCCTGAGTGTCATGGCCTTGCCCCATTCCCACGGCCCACCTCTCCTCCATCACCCCACTTTTCTGTTACTCAGTCAACATCAGTGAGCACTTGCTGGGTGCCCGCTCTGTGCAAGTCTGTGGGTACAAAGTCCCACTCCAATCCAGCACAAGAGACAGGAGAGCCAACAATTCCAGCCACCGTGCTCTGTGTGCACAAGGCACAAAGGCAGGAGACAGTGGCAGGCATTTGGGGAACGGGGGTTCACACAGCTCAGCAGGGCTGTGCACACTGGGCGGGGTCAGGGAAGAGAGGGAACCAGAAAAGGCATATGGGAACCAGGGCACGTGGAATTGTGGGCTCAGCCACAACTGCCAGCTTGGGCTGTGATTAGCTGACCCAGGTGAATCGGGACATCAGAAAGATCAGTGTGGAAAAGGGACTGGGGCTTGGAAGGAGGGAGAGCAGCAAGGGGACATCGCAATGTCCCCGGCAGGAAGTGATGGTGGCTTCAAGTAGAGCGCCAGTATCACATTTATTAAAAGGTGTTTCTCCTGAACCCAGTGAGGACCCTGTGGCACTGGAGCAGAACTGGAGGGTCAGAATGAAGTTGTGGTTCTTTATTATATAGAGATACAGAAATAAAGATACCTGTGCGTCTGCACATATACTGCTATAATTCCATCTGCTGAGATGGCATCCCCACAGCAGTGAGTATTTAGGAATAAAGAGGCTCAACATCTCCAATCTAATCTTAAATGGGTCAGAAAATACTGTAATATGACACAAGCAGAGACAAGGGAGAACAAAGCACGTGAGGCTCAGTGCTAAGAGCTGGTGAATCTGGGTGAAGGGGAGACAGCAGTTCCAGTTCTTTGAATTTTTCTTGCAACATCACTGCAAGTTTGACATTATTTCAAAATAATTTTTTTTTTAAATATACCACCACCATCCTTAAAACAATACAAATTGACATCTGCCCACTTTACAAGAGACCCTGCCCAGGGCTCTGGAACACACACAGCCAGGAGCGGCAGCAGTCGAGGGGAGGGACACGCCGAGCTTGGCCGAGGGCTCTGGGAGGGCAGAGACCTGTCCTGTTCATGGCTGTGCCCTCGGGGCCTGGGACAGTGCCTGGCACGTGGCAGGTGCCCCAGCCAGGTGAATGCACGAGCAATGTCACCCAACCAGAATGTACATGTGCCACAGTGAGTGTGAGCACCAAGTGACTGCAGGCAGAACGGTGCAGGTGGGGGGCAGGGCGTGGCGAGGCCTGGGAGGCAGATCGGACAGGTGCTGGCAGCTGACTGGGTGTGAGGGGGGTGGGCGAGGGGATTGCCAAGGACAAAGAGCAGCTTTTTCATTCAGGAGACCCCACGTTACACCTCAGAGATTAAAGGGTTCCAGGGAGAGCACACATGTCTTCTGGAGGGGACTGGAGGGAAGATGAGGGCTCAGGGGTGAGCTGAGCCGAGATGAAGAAGGGGTGCAAGGAGCATTCAGGGGGAGGTTGAGGCTGATGGGGAGTTAACTGGACAGGGAGAAAGATTGGGTGGGAGGGGCTTTGGGCACCTGGGTTGGGAAAGAGTTGGTGTGCTGTGGCGGGGGGGGGGGGGGCTGCTAGTCTGAGCCTATGGCAACTTGGGAGCAAAGATGTTTCTAGTTCTGCAGAACAGGGGCCCCGGAGGAGGGAAGCTAATGGGTGCCCTGCCAGTGACAGCACAACTGTGCTCAGGCCTCTGCCAGTGCCCCCCCAACCACTTCCCCACCCAGTGCACCTCACTCTACTCAGGAAGGGCCCTTAGTGTTGCAGGGAGACTACTCAGGGCTCCAAGCAGGGGGCCTGGACCTAAAGTTCCCCAGGCAGGAAGTTGGGGCTGGAGCTCCATTAAGGGAAAGAAGAGAGTGCACTTCCTAGAAGCTCCCTCCAGCATCCACCAACACTCCTGAGCTATCGCTCTCGGGAAGCTGAGTGCACAAGTAAGTGGCTGGTGCGAGGCCAGATGAGGGCCTCCCAGTACCACGTGCCTGTTTCCCTCCTGAGGATGGAGGGCTGGATTGATCCATCTGTGTCCCTGGCACCCAGCCCAGAACATGTGGCAGAACACATGAGTGGCCTGATGTCCAGGATGGAGGAAAGGCACTGGAAAGCAGAAGGATGTGGGTGCCATCCCATCCCCTACTTCCTTGACTGCTCAGGTCCTTGCCCCTCAGCCCAGGTCACCAGAAAGCCCCCCTACCCCAGGCCCCTCCCAGCCCTCCTACCTTCTTGTGGGCGGCAATGGCCAGCTGGGCCCACTTCTCCAGTGTCTTCAGCGGTGTGATCTCGCGGTCGGGGATGTAGGTGGGCACGAGGTTCAGGAGGCGCTCCAGGATCATCTCGGAGCCGTAGTCCACAAAGTACTGCTGGGAGGCCAGCTCAGCCAGATCATCCTCCTAAGGTGTGGGGAGGAGACCTCGTCATCCATGTGGCCCAGGCCCCTCAAGGAGGCCCTTCCGGACCATGAAGTCCACAGGCACCTCTCCTGTCCTCGCTCCCCCTCACCCTCCTGCCATGCACTGGACCTCGGCGGGGCCGTGAGCAGCCTAAGGGCAGCGCCACACGCTTGTCTTCTCCAGGGTCCCCCAGGACCAGCACAGAGCTGGACCTTGCCCAGGGGCACGACCTGACCTAGAGAACAGCCAGCCCATGGGTGATGGGTCAGCCGCTCCATGCCAGGCCCTGTGGAAGTGACTGGGGCTGGCAGGAGATGGGGGGCCTGACCTGAGAACGGGAGCTCTGGGGGAGCACTGGAGACTACCAGTCAGCTTGAAGGGAGAACATCACTATTACCATCTCCATCTCCATCATTAATACCACCAGGAGGGTTATTCAGAATATTTAGCAACCAGTGGGCTGTACTGCAGAGGCTTCAGAGAGCCAGGTGGGCACTGGGCATCTGCCCCTCCTCTGTGTGTGGCTGGTGCACAGCAGCCTCAATGATGCCCACCTGGGGCTTTGGCAGTGAGGGCAATAGAGAAGGCTCTTGGAGGCCTTGAGGCAGTAGAAATATTCCAACTAGTTTCACAGTACTTCAGAATTTCAGCAACTGAAATAGCTATAAAAATGCATTCTGACAAATCAACCCAGCTTACCACCACCACTACTATCACCATCTCTTCCACCACTACCAACAATAATACTGCCATCACTACCAACACCACCACATCACCACCATCACCAACACCAACACCATCACCACCAATACCATCACCAACAACACCACATCACCACCATCACCATCACCAACACCAACACCAGATCACCACCATCACCATTACCACCATCACCAACACCAACACCAATACCATCACCAACACCAACACCACCAATACCACCAATACCATCACCACCATCACCACATCACCAACACCATCACCAACACAACACCACCAATACCATCACCACCACTACCATATCACCACCATCACCACCGTCACCATCACCATCACCATCGCCGCCATCACCGTTACCACCAACACCATCACATCACCACCTTCACATTCGCCATCATCACCAACACCAACCCCACAACCACCACGTACCACCATCACCTCCACCATTACCATCACCGCCACCACATCACTATCACCACCATCACCAACACCAACACCACCAACACCACATCACCACCATCACCATCACCATCACCACCATCACCACCATCACCAACACCAATACCACCAACACCACCACCATCACCACCAACACCACCAACACCACCAATACCATCACCACTATCACATCACCAACACCATCACCAACACCAATACCACCATCACCATTACCACCATCACCACCAACACCAGCAACACCATCACCACAACCAACACCACATCACCACCATCACTACCATCACCACCAACACCACATCACCAACACCACCATCACCAACACCAACACCACCAAATTTGGAAAGCAGGTGGCTGTGAACAGAGCAAGCTCAGCCGGAAGACTTCCTCCCACTCACCTTCTCACACCTGTACTCCCCAAACTTGACTCCGCGCACCACCTGCTGGTAGATGAGGTTGGTGGCCACGTTGTCTTCAGAGGGATTGTGCCAGGGTGTAAAGACCTCTTTGCGGAAGAAGAGCCTCCAGGGGGCATTGCGTTCCTGGGCACCCTGCTCCTTGGCGTACTGCTCACACTGGGAGATGGCGTCCATGACGTGGTCACTGCTGCTGCCCAGGGAGGAGACCTGCGGCCACAGGGCCAGTGTCACAGCAGAGAAGGCCCCAGTGGGAGGGTGGGCAGGCACAGGCAGGGGAGGGCTACGAGAAGCCACCAACCATGCCAACTGTCTTTGTTCAGATGGAACACGGAGGCTTAGAGAGAGGCACGGCTGTGCCGAAGGCCACCAAGGAGACAGACCAGGACTGGAAGCCGCACCCCAGCCATGGGCTCTGAGCCCACACACCCAATTATCGTCTTTCTAGCCTACATTTTGGGCACAGCACACGGGAGTTACCATTTCCTAGTGCAAGCATTTTGGGACACTCTGATGGATCAATTGTCACTGAAAACACAGGAGGAATCCATAGGTGAGAAAAATCCAGGCAAACCATGCCCAATAGTATGGTTCTGTCCCTGGACCTGCCAGGGTCGGGGGCACCTCTTCTGTGGGTGATGTTGCTGGGTCTGGAAGCAAAATCATCATCCCCCCAGTTCCAGCTTGGCAGAGAAGGCTCCAGCCCAGATGCAAATCCAGGGGAGGCTCCCACTACAGCTGCTCAAGAACAAGTGAGAAGAGACTCCTGGCCGTGGACGAGCATCTCTGGTACCTACCACAGATCATCTCCACCAAAAGTCCCAGCAATGCAATAAGGACTTTATCCCCATTACAGATGAGAAGACAGACTCTCAGAGAGCTGAGGGGCTGCGTGCCCTCCCAGTCTGTCTATGCATGCTCTTTCATCAGCCCCAGGGAAGGAGATTCCTGCCTGGGCATATATGGATCAAGTGAGCTCTGGGTTTTCATCTACATTGTTCTGTTGGGTTTTTCCTTGGGTGTTATCTCCATCATCCTCAGGACTGAGGCAGGGGAGGTGCTGCCACTGGCTTCCAGACAAGAAACAATTCTGCAGGTTACTTACTGAAAGGTAAGTAACCTGTACGAGGTCACCTGAGCCAGCAGGTGGCATCACTGGCATGGGAGCCGGGTGGGCTGGGCCCAGGGCAGCCATACCTTATCAAACAGGGCAATGTAGAGGGAGAACCCGAATCGGTCCTTGAGTGAGATCTTGTCAGCCAGCGCGTGGCAGAGCTCCTTGGCGGTGGTGGCCGAGTCCGTCAGCAGAGTCTTGGTGGTGCCATCCATGAACGTCACGGGCAGCATGATAGGCTTCTTGGACTTGGTGGCCTGGGAGTGATCCAAAAGGATTGGTGGGAATCTCTTCGCTTCAGACCAGATCACATTCCCACTTCCCTGGAGACGGGCTCTGGGGAGCTCTGGACTCCTGGCTCCCGGCTCCCTGAGCTGCCCCCAAGCCCTGGACCCCCAACATCCCTCCACGATACTGCCTGTCCCCGGTCACAGGTGCCCAGGGAGCCCTGCTCTGCACCCACCCCCATGGGACCTTCAGGGCCCCTGAGCCAGGCCATGGGCCTGGGGGGCCAGGCATTGCCAGGTGCCAGGTGCTTCTGCCCTCGCTTCATGTAACCACTGCACCCTGTGAGATGAGTCTCCTCATAACCGTTTTGTAGATGAGGCCACTGAGAGAGAAGGCGGGGGGAATGGGGGTTCCATTGCCCAAGTCACTTCAACCACAAAGCCAGCAGATGCAAGTCAATCATCCTTTGGGGCCTTTCCTGTTCAGTAGGCCTGGGATTCAGAAGTTGGGGGTGGGTGCTTGAGGAACCCCAGAATTCCAAAGCAGGGAACATTTCTGGGGCACCTGAGCACATTGGAGAGACACATGCACGTGTACACTCACATGCACACTCACACATGCACGCACACTCACATGCATGCACACTCACATGCACGCACTCACACATGCACGCACACTCACACATGCACACACACTCACATGCACGCACACTCACATGCACGTGCACTCACACACGCAAGCCCCATCTGGGCCTTGGGGCCGCACCTGCAGCTCCAGCCAGCTAGGCGGCTGTGTCCGTGTCCCGTTCACGAAGGTCCTCCTCAGCCGCTCCTCACAGTATGGGGCGTAGCCAGGCGGCCCCCCATGGATGAAGTTCCGCAGGTACTACAGAGGGAGGACAGGCAGGGCAGAGCCGGCAGACCCCTCGCCCTGGCCCCACTGTGGCCTCCCTTGCCTGGACCATTAGTGCAGCCTCCCCATGGGCTCACACTCAGAACCTGCTCCTCAAGGCAAACCCGCCCTCGCCCCTCCTCGCCTTCCCATCGCCCCCTCACTGCCATCAGGATGGCACCCACGCACCTTAGCTCGGTGGCAATGCCACCCCCATCCGGGCCCACAGCGCCTCCTGCCTCACCCCTCCACATGCTCTGCACCCGCCTCCTCCCCAGCTCCTCCTCCAGGGCCCAGTTCAGCCTTCAGCCTCTCCCCACTGGGCGAGCACTGCCCTCTCTACAGCCCTGTCCAGGGGATCCGTCCTGCTGTGTCCATCTCTGCCTCTGTGTCCCTGGCACCCAGGGCCTGGCACCATGGAGCAGCCAAGAAAGTGCCCTGAGCTGAACTGAGCACTGCTCCACTCTTGTTGGTCTCCTCATACATAAGCTGGGCTGAGGTGAGCACAGAGTGGAGCAGGGGGTGCCTGGAAGATGCCACCCAGCAGGGGCCCTGGGCCTGAGGGGTCGGCGGAGGCCCTTGTGGCTGCACCCCTCTGCCTCCTGACCCAACCTTCAGCTGCTTCCTCTTGCTCTCCCCAGTCAGTGCCCAGGAGGGGGCCGAGCTCCCCTTCCCACCCCAGGGACCCCGGCACCCCCTACCTTAACAAACTTCTCTGAGGGGGAGAAGCAGCCCACGCAGAGGGACATGAGGATCCAGCCCCGGGCATAGCTGCTCTTGGAGGGGTTGTGGGTGAGCTGCTTGCTGATCTGGCAGTAGATCTCATCCCTGGACAGTGGGGGAAGCAAGGAAGGGAGGGTGGCCCCCAGAGGACCAGCCCCGACCCCACTTCCTCCAGCAGCAGGTGGAGCACTGCATGGCTCTCCTCTCTGACTTGCCCCAGATCACCCAGGAGCAGGCAGAGCTGGGTCAGGACGGGGAAGGCTGAGCCCAGGGTTCCGCGGAGCCACTGCAGAGGGCCCAGATCCCCTCCTCATCCCTGACCGGCTGGGTGGCTGGGGACATGTTCCACCACCCCTCTGAGCCCCTGCCCACAAGTAGTGGCAGCAATTACAATTTCTACTAACAACAGTCAGTAGAGCACAAATAGGAAAAACATCTGAGGGTGCCTCTGGGGAATGGAATGAGTAGGAACTCTGACTTTCTTGTGATAGACTGCTGTAATGTTTGAATGTCTAAGTGGCCGTGTATTACTTTTTATAGTTGGATTAACATGATGAAAGTAGTTTTTTTTTGTTTTTTTTTTTTCAGTTTAAAGGGAAATGGTGATACCTTCCTCACAGGATTGCTGTGAAGTAAACAGAGATAATGCACCATTCTTAGCATAGTAAACCCCCAATAGAGGCTCGCAGCAGGGACTGTTGTTGGTGATGTTGCTGTAACTGGTGTTACTGGGCACGACCCTTCCTTTGCACCCCTGGGTGCTCCAGGTCAGCTTGCACCTGCTCAGGACTGAAGACACAACCTGTGAGGACGGAGCCACCACCAGGGGGCGCCGTGGCCCCTCGCCCCCCAGGAGGGGAGGGTTAGGAGGGATCCAAGTCAGTGGTTCCCCAGCTTTGTGACTCCACGGACCAGTACGACTTCAAAAAATATTCTGGAGGCTGCCAACTTTTTATCTTGATACATAAGAACATTTAAAACACACATACCCTGCCCATATCATCTGTATCACAATCATGTCATAAAGCAAAGGTAATTTTAATACCCAAAAAAATAGGAATGGTAAAATCTCAGAACCAAGAGCAGTTCTTTAAATAGAACAAATTTAGCCTTAGGAACGCCCTTATTTTTCCCATCCTGCCACAGACCCGTGAAAATTTTATCACCTGCAGCTAGGGGTCCTTGACCCACTCACTTTCTGGACAGGGAGACCAAGGCCAAGATTGGATGATGGCCCAGCCCCGAACTCCCAGCCCAGGACTCCTGATTCTGTGCTCTCTAGAGGTGACGACTGTAGGTACGATAGTGAGATAACTAGGGGGAAAATGCTCAACCCTCAAACACATCTTGGGCACACACCTTAACTTCCTGGAGGTGAGGCAGTAACTGGCCTCCCGGAGCAAGGGAAGGAGGCCTGGCTGCGAGGCAGGAGGTCTGGGAGGCTGAGTGACCCCTGGGCAAGAGTCTTCCCTGCTCTGAGCCTCAGCTTTCCCATGGGTAAAATGGGGGCTCAACAGAACCCCACCCCACCCTGCCCTGTCATCCTCTTATCAGCATACACAAGTTCATGGGATCAGCTTTCCGAACCAAACTGCCCTACGCAGATGCAGTTCTGGAAAAATCCTATACCCTTTCTCCGGACCCAGCTGAGTTGGTTCCTCAATTTCTCCTGGTAACTCCCGGGTCATCCCCCTTCCTCCCCAACACCCCAGGGACGTGGGTCAAGGCCTCTCCGGGGCTTGGATGGAGAAGAAGGCACTTGCAGGCTTCCCGGGCACACTGGCCAGGGTAACCCTGAGCCCCGGGCTTGGGCTGGGTGCACTGAAGGTGAGCAAGCAGGGACGGGGCTAAAGCAGAAACGTGTGTCAGATAATGACAATCACAGCTACCCTTCCCCGAGGGCCTACCACGTCCCAGGTGATGTTATACACCTTCCACAGCATTATTGCCCCACGGCCCTATGAGGTAGGTACTTTTAATAGTCCCCCTTCACGGAGGAGGAAACTGAGGCTTAGATGGAACAACTCCACCCCGGTCTCATGATGAGCTCACGGCAGAGCTGAACCCAAGCCTTTGCGGCTTAATCTGTGCTGCACCTGTTGCCACGGAGCTTCAGTTCAACCACCACCAGCGTTTCGGGGCCCCACCCCAGGAAACGAGGATAACCTCCCCCCCACCCCTCGGGCACTGACCGCAGTGCCGGCCGCAGGATGCCGTTGCCGATGACGAAGTGCAGCTTCTCCAGGTTGGAGGTGGGCCGGTCCTCCAGCATGCTGTTGCCCTGCATCGTGGACTCCCCATCGTTCAGCCTCTTGGTCACCTGGGCCAGAGGGAGGGGACAAGGCTGGGCCAAAGCAGGGTGAAGTGAGGGGTGCACCTCTGCCCACCAGGGCACCCACATCCGAGTCTGCAACTCCCCCAGGGAGCACAGTCCCAGGAATGGCCAGAAGAGCCCAGCTTCCAGCCCCATGGGGTAGACCCGGCCCCCCGGCTCCTCCCTCCCCCCTGCCCCTGTCACTCCCCCACTTCAGGCAGAACAGAAGCTAAATCAATAACTGGCCCACCCGGCCGGGAGCACTGGCCTGGTGCCAACCTCTCCTGGGGAGCAAGCCCCCTCTGCAGCCTCCTCGACCCTCCACACCCCACCCCAGGGATGTTCTTTCAACCAGGGCAGGGGTCTGCTCCTCTGACTCCCAGGGGAACCCATCTCTCTCCATGATGGACCCCCACACACAACTACTGGCACCCAAAGTATGCCCCGGTTGTCAATCATCCAGGCATCAGCACCCCGTCACCAACACCCTGTCCCCGACGTGAACAACTTCAGACCCGAGCTCCCACGAGGTGAGTTTCTCTTGTCTCGTGCCACACAGCCCACACCACCAGCCCTGTGCTCTGCCCAGAAGATGCAGAGTGGGCGAGTGGGTGAGCAGGTGGGAGGCAGCACTGCAGCAGGGAAGGGGTGGGGAAGGTCCTCACTTACTGAGCACTCACAGCCTTCACCCCGTGCCCTCTTCCCAGGAACACCCTAGAATGGCATTTTCTTCCCTAGGTTCCTTGGATACCGAAAAGCAAAGCTGGAATTCAAATCTGGGGCCACAGGGCTGCAAGGTTAGATTTGAGCCCCAAGCAGGGACTAGGACAAGGGCAGAGGCAAAGCAGGCTGTGGAAGCCCCAGGAGGAGTCACTGGCTCCTCATGGAGAGTTCAGGGGAGGCTTCTTGGAGGAGGTGACCCCAAGCACAGAAGGGGAAGGAGGTACTTTAGACTGGTGTGCAAACATTAGGGACATGAGAGTGGCGTCCCCTGAGCTGTTAAATGCCATGGTTAGTCTGTCTGCTACCCCCACCAGCTGGGGTGCTTCTGGGGCCCAGGGCTGGGACAATGCTTAGAAAAGTTTAGGTGGCTAAACAAATGATTTAATATCTTGACAAGCAAACAAATTAATAGTGTTGATGCTCACTGAGGCCTCTTATACCATAGAAAAGCGCCAGCATCTGAATGGTCCTCGGACCAAACACAATCTCTCCATCCCCTGGCATGACATGTTCTCCCTCTTACCATCTGCCACTCCATCCCTCCCCGGCGCCTGGGCCCCTGCTCTGGGACACCCAGAGCCAGCCCCAGCCTGAGCTCACTGCCCTCTTCCTCGCACTCCTGCCTGCCTCAGCCCCCAGGCTGTCCCGTCCCTGCCAGCCGGGACCCGGAGGACGGACAGCGCCCACTCACGCCCCTGCTCTTGCCCAACCTGAGCCAGCACAGACAGCCACTGTGGGCCACCGGACCCTGGGGGCTGCTCTAACCTCCTCCGTCAGTTTGGACTTCTTCTTCAAGGTCAAGTGCACCAGCTTGTGCCTCATGCTGCTCTTCTTCTGTCCCTCGGGGAGCTGGGCCTGCAGGACCAACAGGGACCAGGGTCAAGCAATGGGGCAGAAGGTAAGGACAAGCTCAGCCGACGAGGGGCTGTGCTTTAGCACGCTTCTTCCATGCTAAGCTGTGAGCTACGTCCACCCCACCCCATACTCTTCCCCCATCCCATGCCCCTCCAGCCCACCCACCCCACTAGCCAACTGACAAGACAGGGAAACAGGCTTAGAAGAGAGTAGTAACTCACTCCAGGCCTCCCCACTGGTCAGTGCTACAGCTTGCTCTGACTGCAAAGCCCCTGTCTGCTCTGCCACACAGCCTCCCTCAGTTACAAGCACTTCACAGAAATTTCCCACATTTGTTCCCTGTGAGTAGAGGAGGTGGGGTAGCGGATGTGCAGAGACGATCTGTGGGGTTCTCGTTCGGCTGAGGATCCCGAGGCGGGGACGCCGGGCCTCACCTCACCCTCGCCCTGCAGGGCCTGCAGCTCTCTCTTGTACGTCTTCTTGCCCAGGGTCTCGTAAATCTTGGTCATCACTGGGACCTTCTCGCTGCCGTCGCTCATGGCCATGTGGTACTTGGGCTCGGGCAGATCGCCCATGAAACGGAGGACGGTGATCCAGACCGCCAGGGCCGCCTGGGGCAGGGCCGGCATGGGTCAGAGCGCCACGCGGAGGGAGTTGCTAAGGCCATGCAAGCTGCGCAGTGATTTGGGGAGCAGACTGGACAAGCCGCCCCAAGCAGGCTCTGAGTGCTCTTGGAACAGCACCTGTGTGGGCCTGGCAGGGCCGGGGCCCTGGGGTGAAGACTGTGGGCGGGCCTGGTCGCTGCCCACCGGGACACCACCTCCCCACCACCCAGCGCCCACACTGCCCCCTCCCAGGGGCAAATCCCACGGTCCCGGCCCCCAGCAGCGCCCCGGCCCACAGGGGCCTCACCAGCTGGTCGCCCTCGTCGTCGTGGTAGAGCAGCGGCTGCTTGAGCGGCCGCCGGGTGTAGGTGTGCGTGGTTGTGCCCTGGAAGTAGGTGGCAGCGAACTTGGCAAATTTGTACTCGGAGAGGTCCTCCTCCTCCTCATCGGGCAGGGGCAGGGCTGCGTCCAGGTCCTCCTCCACCATCTCCCTCCGCCCTCGCTCCAGGTCCTGCAGGAGACAAGCAGGTTTCCCTGCCACGTGGGCCTGGTCCACGGCGGGAGGCCTGTCCCTGTGGGACCAGCCCTTCCCCCACGAGGTGAGGGACTGTGTTCATCTTGTCACAACCCAAACAGTCTGGCACATGGGACGTCATAAATAAACGAATGAACGATGGTTTGGGAATGGCCTTGGGGAGGGGAGTGTCACATGGCAGGCTGGTGGCTGGGCAGGGCTGGGACCTGGCCCCTGGCCCAGTTCATCACTGTTCCCTCTGCCCACAGGGGACCAGGTGGACTTTAATGCAAGGGGCACAAAAGGAGGAGGGCCACCCCATGGGAGTGCTTAGGCTCCCCGGATAGACTGTGGGGGCCTTTTCCTCCTGGTACCTCGAAGCCTTTAGGTGCCTGTCCCTCCTGGCCTGGCAGGCCTCCCGAAGTCCCCAGGAAGCCAAACATCTTGTCCACCATGTCCGAGTGATTGATGGGCTCGTGGCGGGCCTTCTCCATCTGCTCCAGGAGCTCCTTCTTCCGCCGGGCTGCCTCCTTCTCCTTCAGCTCCCGCTCTGCATCCTCCAGAGCCAGTTGGGCCAGGCGCTCCTGGGTGGTTGGGGTCACGCAGGCGAGATGGATGTCAGTGCCACAGCCTCAGGAGCAAGCCCTCGTCAGGGAGCCCGAGAGAGCCAAGGCCAGGGCCTCGGTCCCAACCTCACTTGGGCTCTCCTGACCGCTGGCAAGAGCTCAGCCTCAGGGCTAGCTCAGCCCTCATTGTCCAGTGAGACAGTGGCACAGCACCCCTGGGCCACAGGGAAGTCTCTCAACAAGCCCAGACAGTAATCCTGCCTGTCCCTCAGGGCTCAGCTGGCAACGGCCTCCTCCAGGAAGCTCTCTGGATGCCTCCCTGGAGGGGACCACAGCAACCCAGACACCTTACAGCCATTGGTTTGAGGCTCTAGATCAGTGCGGTCCAACTGAAAAATAATGTGAGCCATATATGGGGTAGCTACATTTTAAACAGTAAAAATAGGTGAAATTAGTTTTAATATATTTCATGTAATCCAATATTTCCAAAACACTGCAACTTCAACATGTAATAAATGTTTTAAAAATTAGTAATGAGATGTTTTACATTCTTGTTTTTTTTTTCTTCAAAATCTAGAGTGTGTTTCATGCATACAGCATTTTTCCATTGGGACGAGCCACATCTCAAGTGGGTGCTACGTCAGGCATGCAGCTCTCCAGGTGCCCTCCCCAGCTCAGGCTTTTGTGTCTGGTATTAATCCCCCAGCCAGAAAAGCAGGCCGTGGACCCTCCTACTCTGGAGCCCCCTGCCCTTATGCCCACCCAGGAGGAGCTTGGTAAATGCTTGCTGACTGGATCTGGTAAGGATACTTTTGGGACAAATGAAGGAAGGCTGCATGGACAAATGATGAGCAGGCAATGCTGGACGCAAGCTATTGAACAATTTAATGGAGATCGACGGTGCATGGATTTTCTCAGCTCACCTGGTGCTTGCGTTCTGCCTCCTCCTTGGCCTTCTTGGCGCTCATCTCCTTCCGCAGCTTCTCCTCCTCCGCCAGCCGCATTTTCTCGGCCTCGAGGCGCCGCAGGTACTGAGGGAAGGGGCAGCCATTGTCGCAGGCCCTCCTGCCCCTCCACCTCCCCCTTCATCCTGACCGGATTCCGGGACTGGGAGTAACTTTGCCAAACAATTCGGCAGATAGGGAAACTGAGGTAATTGAGAAATTCTCCAGGCCACACAATATTTTGGGGGCACTGTTGATCCCAAAGCCAAACCAGGTTTGCCTCGGCCTCCCCCAAAGATCCACAGGAGCGACGGGACCCCCTCGCCCCCAGCCCTGCTCTTGGCTGGGAGGATGGAGATGAGGGGTCTGGCCCCGGTTGAAGGCATTCCTCAGAGGAGGCATGGGGTCTCAGACGCCTCGGCCAACAAGTGGGGGTGACCTGCTGCCCGAGGCGTCTCGGTGCTCCAGGGAGGACACGCTGGTGCTGTGGCCTCAGGACCCTCACCTCGGCCCTGAGGCGCCGGTGCAGCCTGCGGGCGATCATGCCCCGGGCGTAGGCCTGCACGGTGAACACGGCCCAGAGGCGGTGGCGGAAGGCCCTGCGCACCAGGTAGGCGCGGCAGCGGGCCTGGAACCGGATGATGTGCCGGCGGGCCAGGCAGTACTGCTGGTGCAGCGTCCGGGAGCGGTGCAGGGCCTGCAGCCGCAGGAAGCCCAGCCGCATCTGCAATGACACCGGCCGCACTCAGCGCCCACAGCCCCCACTGCCCGAGGGACCCCGCCCAGGGGGCGTCCACTGCACACGGCCTCCGCTCCCAGAATGGCATCCTCTGAAGTCACGGCTCTCACCCCCTCAGACTGGGGCTCCCCATAGCTAAGCTCGGACTCCCCTTGGACCGAAGTCTCACTCCCCTCAGATGGGTCCCTGAGGGAGCCCCCACTTCAGACCAGGAGCTGCAACCCCCCTCCTCCTTCCTGTCCACCTCCCCTGCCCCAAGTCCAGCTCCACCCAGAGGTCCATGTGACCCATCCCTGTGCAGCCTCCTCCAAGATCTCCGATAACCCCAGTGTGCTCACAACCCTCCAAAACATTCCAGAAGGAAAGCTTCAAATGCTGCTGACCAGCTCGGAAAAGCCACTAGAACCTGACCCGGACTTTGGGCTGGAGGATGGAAGGGGCGGGCTGGGGCTGGGGCAGGAGGCCAACCAGCAAGTCCTGCGGCACAGTAACGGGGCCCGTTCAAGACCTCTTGGGACAGTGAGCAGCCCCTCGGGGAGGCTCACCAGCTCGTAGTTCCTCCGGCAGTTGTGGCCCCGCCAGAGCCTCTGGATCAGCGTGGCAGCGTTCTTCAGCTTCAGGAAGTTGGACCTGGAACAGCAGCAGTGATGCTGGTGGGTCTCAGAGCAGAGAACCAGTGCCCAGAGGCGGCCAGGGTACAGGGGCTTTGGGGACAGGAGGACCGGGGCTGAGTGCCAGCTCTGTAACTTCCCAGCTACGTGACCTTGGGTAAGGCGCATAACTTCTCGGTGCCTCAGCGTCCTCATCCGTAAAATGGCTTACCTGCCCTGTAAGCCCATTAAGATGTGCATTTAGAAGATGTTTGTTGAATGAATAAATGTAGGAATAAATAAGTAAATGTATCAGAGATGAGAAGCTTTGAACACTGTGAACGTTATTTATTACTATCTAACTTCTTGATTTTATAGATGAGGAAACTGAGACTCACAGAGGTTGGGACTAGAGCCCACGTCTTACGACTTAACTGAGTGAGCTCAGTGCTGCCCACCCCTACCCCACCCCCACACACTAGGCTGCTTCCCCAGGAAACAGTCAACTTTGACCTGACGGAAGGCAAGAAGCAGGGAGACTGACATCCGACAGCAGATATCTGCTGAATGTACAAATAAATGAAGGAGGGGTGAAGGGTGAATGTGTGAGTGTGCGAGTGAGCCAAAGCCTGAATGCACACACAAGCAAGAAAGCAACTGTGGGAGGGGATGGACAGACGGATGGATGGATGGATGGACAGAAAGATGGATGGATAGATGGATGGACAGAACAGACAGGCACATGGATGGATGAAAGAATGAATGGATGACAAATGGATGAATGGATTATGGATGAATGGATGGGTGGGTGAATGGATGGACAGATGGACTGATGGACAGATGGATGGAGGGAGGGAGGGAGGGAGGGAGTGACCAGGTGAACTGCAAAAAGTGTAGGTTATGGGATTTTCATGGAACCTGAGTCATACTCCAGAGTCAGCCCCGCCCATCTCTGAATTGGCACAGGTATGCACATGTCCTTTATATGGAATACAGGACACACTTTGTAAAATTCAACTCCTCTTTGGGAAATTTCATCTGAAACCAACACCTGACACTGGCAGAGGGTGCATGTGTGTGTACCTCATGTATCCATGTGAGCATGCTTGTACGTGGGTGAGTGTACTATGTTATTCGGCATGTATGTGCATGGATTGATCTCTGTGAGCTGTGTGCTTTGTGTTCCCCTATATTTGCATGATCATGTGTGCCTTCTATTCATATGTGTGCTTGTTTCTTTGTGAGCCCATAGGTGTGCCTGCTTATTCCTAGTGTTCCTGTGGGGGAAATAACAGTGAGCCAAGCACGTGCACACAGACCCATGTGTGGGCTGAGACGGGGAGAAGCTGGCCTCGGCACATACCTGTCTTTGAAGCCCCGGATGACCTTCTGGAGAAGGATGACTCTGTCGGTGATGGCCTTGTCCCGCTCTACCTCCAGCAGCATGTCGTGGTGGTCCTGGAGCACAGAGCCCCTGAGCAGCACCCCTACAACATCTCCTCCAGGGCCACCAGCTGGGTTCCAAGACTGAGGCTGCCCCAGGCAGGCCCCCTGGCTTCCTTCACTTGGAACCTAGGCCTAGGGCTTAGTTAGGTCTCCCTCAGGCTCCCAGTCCCGCTCCTCCCATATGCAGCTGCCTCCCACAGCCCCAGGTACTAAGGGGTTGGGGCTGTTTCCCAGAGGCCCAATGCAGCAGGAGGAGCATAATTTCACTGGATGGGTCAGAAGGCCCATTATACACACCAGCTTCACCCCATTGCCATCTCTGCCCAAGCCCCTGCTCTACTTTATGTTTCTGTCACATTGGCTTCTGTCCCGGGCCAGATCCTCTCCAGGATCTTGGCAGCAGCCTCCTAACTAGACTTCTGGTCTCCGTTACTTCCCCTCCACAGGCAACCAGAGGCACCTTCCTAAAACACAAATCTGATCATGACATAGCCCTTCAGTGGTCCCCCATGGTTTCTGGGGTCAAGCCTGGGCTCCTCAATGCCTTCCAGAATCCAGACCCTCCCAACGTCTCCAGCCTTTTCTCCTCCTCACTGCTGAGCCCCCAACCCTCACTCTGGTTGGATAGAACTTCATGAATCGAACTTCCCCTTGTGCCAGCTCTGTGCTAGGCTTTGGGGACAGTGCCATAGTGAACACAGCAGATGAGGCCGCTGGGAGGGTAGAGTCTTATGGGGGAGCCACACTCACCAAAAAGTCACAGACACACATCACTTCTAGACCGGACTTGGCACAAAGCAGCCACTTGGCCAAGACTTTTTGAATGAATGAATGAATGAATGAATGAATGAATAAGTACTGGACATTTGGCCTCTAAAATCACAGCCCAGGTCTGAAGTGCCCAGCGAGGTAAGGATGAGGATGATGGTGATCCTCGGCCCTATGGTGCTTCACACCTTCCTTCCTTTTTCACCCCTGGGTGGGGGGAGCTCGGGCCTGGGTCTGCTCTCTACCTCAGCTGCATGACCCTGGACAACGTGCTTCTCCTCCCTGAGCCTGGGAAATGGGCACAATAGTCCCTACCTCACAGAGGCCTGGGGCCACAGAAAGCGCTTTCCAGGGGGCAGGTGTGAAAGGCACAGGCCGGAGACTTTCGACACATTTGTTGATAAGGAAACGAAGGCTCAGGGAGATGCAGAGACTGACCCAAGGCCCTGTGGCTGGTTCCGCCCTTCTCTCCCCTCATCCTGGGCCCCCTGCCCCCTCCAGTACTGAAAGCTAGTAGAGAGGAAATGGAAATGGAGAACTTGTCCTGGACCCATGCTGCCCCTGCTGCAGCCTCTCTGCAGTCGCCAACTCCCAGGCAGCTCTGCCCCAAAGCCAGCAATCCCCTGAGGCCCTGCTTCCGGCTCCCAGCCCCGCTCTTCTCCCCGAGCTGCTCAGCTCCCAGCTTCCTGCCCAGGCAATTGCTGAGCCCAGGACACTGGGAGGGTCAAGAATAGGCCCTGGACTGCCACTGAGTGATGGTGGAACACACCCTGCTGACCACAGCCCAGGGAGAAAACCACAGGAAGGGGCCTTCAGGATAAGTCCCAGAGTCCTCAACCCAGGTACAACCCATCTCACAGATGGGAAAATGAATCTCGGAAAGGGCCAGTGACTTGACCAGAGAATCAGGGCAACAGCCACGGGGTTGGAATTTGAGTCCAGGCCTCCTGGGTGAAGGCCTGACATTCAGGTCTTCAGTTTTCTAACCCATGGTTGGCACCCTGAGTCCAGCACCCATGGCCAGGACCCCTCAGTGCATAGATGGTCTCAAATATCAGCTTCCCCTTCCCCTCCAAGGAGGCCTTGGCCCACCCTGACCCGGCTCCTCCCAGCCTCAGATGGCAGGAAAATCTCAAAGGCCCAGCATTGACCCCATCTGATGCTGCAACTCCCTCTACAGCACCCTCCTGGGACCCCAACCCCCCACCATGACGGGGTGTTCACGGCCTCCCAAGGCAGCCCAGGGACAGAGGCCACGCTCACCTTCAGAAAGATCTTAGTCTTGCCAATCTGCCAGTCATCGTGGGTGCCCAGCACAGCCTCGGCCATGCGCTGGCATGTCCCCCGCAGGTCACCCTGCATGGGGGGGAACACAAGGGAGAGGGCAGCCCGACTGGTGGGAAGGCCACCTGCGTGTCCCTCCTAAGAGCTGGGAGGCAGGACTCTCGCCCAGCTCTGCCCCAACTTGCTGTGTGACCCCAGCCAAGTCCTGCCTCTCTCTGAACCTCAGTTTTCTCCTCAGCTGGGCTGGATGATCAAAAACCACCTCCCACGTCTAACACGTGATGCCCACTTGGTCACCTTGTTCTCGTCCATTATGCCACCTTTGTGAAGCTCATGCCAGCCAAGCATGGTGACCCAAGCCCTTTGACACATTCCACTGCCTGAACCCCTAATTCTCCCAGCTGGACCTGAGGTGGCAGGGCCCAAGTCATCCAGCCCACTATCCCCACGAGAAAACTGGGGCCTAGGTCCCCTGCCCAGCCTAGAGCTGGGACCCTCCCCTCTCCACTGTCTGTGCACCCAGCCCTGTACCTGCTTGTAGGCTGGCTTCACACCAGGCAGCAGCACACGGTACCGCTCAACGAACTCCACAAAGCTGTAGCGGATGGGGTAGCCGGCTCGGCGGATTCGGATGGTTTCCATCATCCCTGAGTACCGCAGCTGACGCACGCACAGTTGCCGGTCGAACAGCTGGCAGGCAGAGAGCCAGAGAGCCAGGGCTGGAGGCTCCTGCCGGGTGGCTGGCCCTGCTCCATGTGCTACCACCCCAGATAAAGGCCTAGACAGGCCCTGGCCACACAGCCCATGCAGGACCAAAGCTAGGACTGGAAACAGACCTGTGGTCCAAGCCCACACATCCAGCAGGAAGCAAGGACCCTCACAGGGAGATGAGTTTTGTGCTTGGGAGCACAGAGGAGAGCAGTTAACTCCCTTTGGGATAACCAAAGGGGGCTTCATGGAGGAGATGGCCTTTGCCCTGGACGCTGACAGGGAGAGAGACTTCGGGGGCGGCGGGGAGCAGGTGCAAAGGCATGGAAAGGACTTGTTGGGGGACTTTAAGTGGACTGAGGAGGCTAACCCAGGCTGACTGCTATGGTTGTACAGTTGGTGGAGGTTTGCACAAGAGGGGGTGCCCTTCACATGTAGCCATCATAGATTTGTATGGCTGCTGACAAAAAAGTGACTTAAGGAAGAGGCTTGTTTTTCCAATTTGCACAGCCACCTTTTGTGACAG
The DNA here is from genome assembly GCF_015220235.1 of Choloepus didactylus. Taxonomy (NCBI): domain Eukaryota; kingdom Metazoa; phylum Chordata; class Mammalia; order Pilosa; family Megalonychidae; genus Choloepus; species Choloepus didactylus. The sequence goes on along the minus strand of NC_051312.1, from coordinate 91,655,839 downwards.
TGGGGCAAGGCTGTGACCACCCCCTCCCCACTCCCCACCTCTGCCCCAGCGTTCATGGAGGGCCAGAGAAGAACCTTGGGGGCCAAGCTAGGGAGGCCCAGCTTCATCTCGTGGGTGGTGGGAAGCCAGGGAAGGGTTTTGAACAGGGAGCCACAGGGTCAGATTTGCATTTGAAAAAGATGTCACTCACTGCAGTGGGGAAGGTGGACTGGAGGGAACTAGACAGGAGGCAGGGGAGGCAGGAAACCAGTGAGGAAGCTGCTGCCAAAATCTGGGGCCACAGAAGCTGAGGTCTGGTGCCGCGAGAACGGTTCCAAAGGACTTCAGGGGCAGGCGAGGCGGTACCCACCAGCCTTGGCAGGGCCGGGGCCTCTGCCTCCCTGGGCCCCCGGCCCTGGCCCTGGAGGGAAAGCACGCTGCAGCCCTCCCTGACCCTCAAGCCCTTGCAGACCCATTCTCGCCCCATGGGGGACGGACCTCACTGGCTTTGGGGAATGTTTTCCAGGCAGGGGGCAGGAGGAGGGGCCAGCGTGTGCAGAAGCAACAGCTTCCGTCGCCTGTTTCCTCTCCCTCCAGGTCACTTTCCCTGGCCCAGGCCAGGCCTGCGCCTTCCTGCCTTCCCCAGACCTGTGGCCCCAGCTTCCCACTGGGCCACCCCCACAGAAAACAACATGACCCAGAGCTGCGTGCTATGCAAGGAAAGGGCTTGCATTGAGACGGGGGTGGGGGCAGGGTCCCCAGCTCCGCTTACAGGCAGGGCTCAGGCCCCTTCACTTCCTTGAGCTGCCATTCTGCTTCTACGGGGCAAAAACATGGTACCTCCCTCACAGGGCTGTGGAGACACATCCAGGCTGTGCTTCACACACAGAAAAGGCCTTTGGGAAGAGTCAAAAATTAAAACGTTCCCAAGTAGGCAGGAGAATCAAGGAAGGCTTCAAGGAGGAGACGGCTGAGCTGGCAGAAAGAGAGGGGCGCTTTCAGAGGAGGGGCCACAGCAAGAATGACTGATGCCATTTCCCGAGCATTCACAAGACACCAGGCAGTTGGCACACACTGTGACATGGAATCCCCCCAGGAGGTAGGTATTATTAGTGGCCCCTTTTCATCTGTGAGGAAACTGAGGCACAGGAAGATTAAGTAACTGGGTAAAGCCACACAGCTTCTAAGTGGTAGAGGCAGGATTTGAACCTGGGTCAGACTCACTGCCGCAAAGCGTCTCGGCTCTTTCCAGCACACCTGCCACCTCCCAGGAACCAGGGACTGTTTTGTAAGCCCCCTGGGGTACCCTGCCATTCCCCAGAGAGGACGGTGGGGTTCTCACGCCCCTCCAAGACCCAGCCCCCACCCGGCCAGGGCCACTCACCATGGGCTTCTTGAACTCGTTGGGCTTGATGCAGCGCACGAAGAAGGGCTGGCAGGCCCCCAGCGTGCGCATCAGCAGCTCCAGCGACCGCTTGAACTGGCTGCTGAGTGTGGGCGAGCGCTTCCTGGTCTCGGCGCCCTGGAGGGACAGACGGCAGGGATGGGAGGGGCCGCGCTTCCCATCCTCTCCGGGCCTCCGCGGGGTCGGACGAGGGAGACGAGGGAGAGCCGCCCCGCCCGGGAATCAGGCTGGGCCCCAGCACCGAGGGTCTCCTGCCACCCGCCTGGCCTGGGCTGGGGCTGGGACACAGATGCACCCTCAGGGAGCCTCCCGGGGACCTCCAGAGGCATCGTGTCCCGAGCCGGGAGGAAGTGAGCCCCGACCGGCCGGGAGGAGCCGTGGACCGGGAGGCAGGAGCTCTCTCTGAGTCTCTCTTCTCCCCTCCCTGGATGAATGAGCAGAGGGACTTGGTCACCTCAGGACACTGGGGTTGTCCCTAGATACAGGGGTTAGACAAACCGAAATTCGAATCCTGACTCCACCCAGCTGTGAGCTCTCGGGCAGACCACTAAACAGCACGGAGACTCGGTTTCCTAAATGGGAATACTGCCGTCGAGCCACCTGGCAGGGCTGGGCGCGGGGAACCACGGCAGGAGGCCCTGGGGGAGGGGAGCTGCCCGTGACGTCCCCTCCCTGTGGGATTAGCAGGTCAGGGCCGGGCAGACCCGGGTAACCCTCCCAAGAAGGTGTTCAAGCTGCGTGGCGCCAAGGCCCCGAGGGTTCTGTGCTCCCCAGCTGCGAGCTGGTGGACCTCTCTGCGCCCCGCTCTGAGCATATTATGAAATGAGGTGAGGCTGCGATGCTGGGGGAGGACCCAACCAGCAAACAAACAGGAAGAACGCATCTCAGACTGATAACAGAGAAACTGGACACAGAAGCCAGACTCGGTTCCAAAGCATTTTGAAGTTACTGATTTCCTGGTGATTTCCATTTGGGTGAGGATGATTAGTGAATTTGATTACTATTATAGGATTTCATGTTTTTCAAGTCATGATTTTATCTGATATGTGGTGGCACCAAAACTCATGGGGGTGGGGAAACGACCCAGGAATCTAACCCTTACTGAATACAGACAATATGCCTCCATACTGTAATGGAATGTCAAGAAACAGCAAAAGCTTGCTATTCTGAAATTTGCAGAATTTTTCATTTTGGTTTTATTTGGAATAGATTCCAGGGTTTTGCTAAGGGAAGCTGGGGTAGGGTGATGGTCAGATCTGTAGCCCCCAGGGCTGTCCCAAACCTGATCCAGAAGCAGCACTGGGTGACCCCCCACCCACACACACACACACACACACACTTGGAGGGGAAGCTGTCCAGGTTGACATGAGAGCCCCAGTCAATGAACACATGCAGCACACACTCACTCCCTCACACACACACATGCACACTTTGGTTTCAATCATCACACTGGCACGACTTCTTTCCATCTGTCTTCCCTGATGGGCTGTGAGCTCCCTGAGGACAGACCTGGTCTCCCTTGTTTGCTGCCACATCCCCAGGGCCTGCACAAGTAACAACCAACAACTATTCACTGAACTAAGTGTTTCTGAATTAGTTCCTACTGTCCATGGGCTCACAGAGATCATTCACCTTCCAATGGCTAAGGTCAAAAACCCAGGAACCATCTTCAACATCTCTTTCTCTCACATCCAGTATGGCAGCAACTCTTATTGGTTCTACCATCAAAACATATCCAGAATCTGACCTCTTCTTACCACCTCCTCCACTATCACCCCAGTCCAAACTACCATCATTGCCCTTGGATTATTGCAATAACCTCCTCACTGTCCTCCTGCTTCTGTCCCCACCCTCCTGACTCCACACAGACCTCCAACCCGTCAACATAGCTGGCAGAGGGAGCCTACTAAACCATTAAGTCCAACTCCTCCTACTCAAAATCCTCCAGAAGTTCCCCAATTCACTCAGCACGAAAGCCAAGATCCTTGCAAGACCCTACAATGCCCCACAGGAGCTGGTTTGTTACCTCCTGGACCTCCTCTCCTAGCTCTCTCCACCACCTTGTTCACCCTGCTCCAGCCACTCCAGGCTCCACGCGCTCCCCAGAGAGCAGGCTTAGGCCTTTAAAAGCACCCCAGGGCCTTCAGACTTGCTGTCCCCTCTCCCTGCAGAATGCATGTGGCCAGTTTCCTCGCTGCCTTCCGATCATTGCTCAATTATCAGTGTCTCAGTAAGGCCTTTCCTGACCCCCATTCCAAACTGCAAAGCCCTGCCAGCAGCATTCCTCCCTCTTTAATTTTCCTCCATACTACAGATCACCATCTGATGCACTATATATCTTACTATTTGTTTATTAACTATTTCATCTCCCACTTCTGCTACAATATAAGCTCCATGAGGGCAGGGGTATTTTTCTTTGTTCCCAGGACCCAGGACAGTGCCTGGTACATAATGAGCATTCAATAAACATTTGTGAGTTGAATGAATGAATAAATGGGAGCTATGGAGCTGCTCTCTCTTCCCTGGACACCTGGGTTTCTGACTTGGTTTCACTTCACTGAGGAGAATTTGTGGGTTTATCTACACCTATTGGGGGATGGGATAAAGGTGGAAATAAGAAATCCGAAGGTCAATGTTGGATGGTTCCACAGAGGGGATCTGCACAATAGACAAATGAGCCCGACGTCAAAGAGCTGGGAAGTCGGAGGCCAGAGCTTCTGCATAAAGAGTGATCAGGTGTCCCATGGACTCAGGGCCCAGGGACACATATCCGGGTTAGACCTTAATCAGGAGATGCTCAATGTCCTGGGAGAACTGCCTGTGTCACGGCTTTTTTTCTTTCCTGGATCTGCACTTAAAGAGACAGCACAGTACACTTAACATAAAGCAGGGACTTTGAAAGCCTCGCTTTTATCTTCACTTGCTGTATGACCTTGAACAAGTTCCTGCACCTCCATGAGACAGACTTGGGTTCAAATCCCTGTGGTGTTACCTACAAGCTGTGTGGCCTTGAGCAAACACCTTGACCTCTCTGGGCCCAGCTTCCTCATGGGGGTAATAGAAATTACTATTAGTAATACTAATAGTAACAACAGCATTATTGTGGGGATTGAATGAGTTAATAAGTGTAAGCGTTTAGCTTATAGACTGGCCCAGAATGGGTGCTTGGTAGCTATAACCAGTATCAAACTTGTCACTGTTGTGTTCTAATTCAGTGCTCCTACCACTCCCTCAGGAATGGGCCATTTCTCGAGACCCCAGGGTCATGTGCTTGGACTGTCCCATGATTCCTCACCAAAAGGGTTCCAGTCCCAGGGGAAGGCACCCTAGAAGAGGAAACATCATGGAGAGGTCACCAGAAGCCTCCAGGAGCTTTGGAATGAGGCAGGATGCTGGCAGATGGATGTGAAGGGATGGGGCAGGAGGAGAAAATGGGACTCAAGTGAGTTTGGCCTAAGACCAGGAGGGACGCTGGGCCTGAGCGGGTTTGGGGGATGGGTGGGGTGGGTGGTGAGACCAGGAGAGAGGCAGAGCCCAGCAACCACTGATCTGTCACCAACACGGCAACCCTAGAATCCTACAATGTGTGGATTGGGGTGGTGACTCTCCTGGTGCTGGAGCTTCAGGCTCTTGGGCCCCTCTCTGAGAGAAGCCCTGTCTCCTCCCCAGCCGGCTGGACAACAGTGCTGGTCTGTGTGTGTGTGTGTGTGTGCGCGCGCACACGCGTGCAGAGGCCAGGGGTTTACTCAGGGCAGATCTGGGGACAGGAGGGAGGCCCCCATCCACAAGTTTCCCTGCTCCTGACCTGCCGGAGCCCTGTTTAATTGCCTGGGCTTTTGCGAGCTGTTTCAGAGCTCTACAAGGCACTGGGATGCCAGACATGTGGGAAGGAGGAAGGACAGCATTATAACCATCAGTGGGGTATGTGTGTCAGTATTAGGCAGGGAGGACACTGAGAGAAGAGAAAAGGAAGGCAGAGAGGACAGGGGAGCTACACTGTTGCCAAGGGACACCCAGCACCCTCTAACCTAAGGCACCTTGAGAGCCACAACCTGAACCAAGGGCTGTTGTTCCAGGGCCCAAGGAAGTCTGGAGGAAGAAGATTCTAGCCCCAGCTTCCCCACCAGGATGCTGTGACTTGGGGTGAGATACAGCCCCTCTCTAAGCCTCAGTCCCCCGTCTGCAAAATGCAGAAAACACCATCTGCCCCTCCTGCTTCACTAAGTCGTGGGTGTAGAAATGCTTAGCACGACTTGGCCGAAACAGCAGGGCCAATGCTTCCAAGATGCTCAAGCGTGGGGTAGAGGAGAGACCCCACAGAGGAGTCTGCAGATCTAACTTCAAGTCCCAGCTCTGCCCCCGCTTCTCTGGGTTCCCTGGGCAAGTCTTTCTAGGACTTTGTAGGGCTCAGTTTCCTCCTTTAAGAAACCGAGATGGCTATTGCACACACAACTCAAAAACCAAAGCCACTCCACAAACCACTCCACAAACAAATCACACTCAAAATAAACAAGAAGAAAAAAGCCCCGCCCTGCCCCCAAGCCGCAGCGCCCCAGGGGTAAAGGACAAAGCCCAGCCCCCGGGGGCCCCTGAGGCGTCTCCCACCATCCTGAGGCCCCGGGCTGGGGTCTTTTACCTTCGCAGAAGCTGCTGACTGGCGGAGAGTGCCCGATGAGTAACCACAGAGAAACTACGACAGGAACCACATGCAGGGTGAGATGGGGAGGGGAGGAGCAAGGAGAACGTGGAGGGTCAGAAATCCACCATGAAAGGAGGAGGTTCTCAGGGGAGCCGTCTGGGGCCCCGGCAGCTCTGTGACCACCGGCAGTCCCAGGGGCAGCGGGCAGTGCAGGCCCTTGGACAGGCACAGAGAGTGGGGTGGGGGTGGGCTCTGCCATCTCCAAGAGCCCCTCTAGGAAGCCACGGGGACAGGAGGAGATATGAAATAAAAAGACATACCACCCCACAGGAAAAAAAAACAAAAAACAAAAAACACCAGACTACCCCTACTAGGAACTAAGGAAAGGTGGAGGGGTGGGAAATTCTCCCCCCAACTGTATGGGATCCAGGGCTTGTGCAGAGATGCTCTCTGTGCCGTTTCTCTGAATCCCCATCCCACATGCCCTGAGGCTGGACGTGCCCCCTTCACCCTTGCTCCCTGGCAGCTGCTGGAGGTCTAGGGAGTAGACCCCTGTAGTAAACTGAGTCCTGATTAGGCTCTGCTCTGTGACCCCTCACAAGCCCCTCCTGGAGCTCAGCTGAAGCTGCTGGACAAGGGTGGGGCCTAGACACAGCCCTGGCTTCCCGGGACCCCTCCTGCCCAGCGGAAACCCCGCCCCAGCCTTACCATGGCCACGTCCGCCTGGAAGATCTGCTTGATGAACTTGTTCCTGGAGGAGTGGACCAGCTGGATGATGTCTCCATGCAGGGTATCCCGGTTCTTCTCCAGGAAGCCTGGGCAGTGGCAAAGAGGTCACACTTTGCCCATGCCAGCAGCCGCAGCTGCAAGAGCAGCCCCTTCCCAAATCCCAAATCTACGGTGTTTGAGCCGAAGGTCCTTCGACCGCACACATTTTACAGTGGGGGACACTGAGGACTCAAGAGGACAGCAGCTTGCCAGATCACAGAGCAAGTGATTGGCACGGTCAGAACTGGAACTCTGACTCTGCGCCCCTGTGTCCTCCCGTCAAGAAAGGCAGGTCTTGGTTGCTGGGAGAGAACAGGGCCACCATCCTGTCTGAAATGCCACCATCAACAAAAAGTCTTCTGAACTAGGGTATCAAAAGCCCTTGTTAAACTATAAGTGTGTCACTTGGGAAAGAACATGTGTCGATCTGCTACCAGCTAATAGTAAAGGAATTAATTTAAAACCTCTTGTATTTGGACAGGACTCTATGCTTTACAAAGCGCCCCACAGCACAGATGCTCTGAACACCCCCTGGATATGTGAGATGGGCAGGGATAATCTTCCTCATCCCACACGGGAGAAAACAGGTGCTCCTGGAGGCTGAGTTGTCACAGAGGCCAGGGCAGAGATAAGACTCGAATCCAGGGCTCCCAGCCCAAACCCAGGGAGGCTCCCCTATACCACGCAGACCCCAGATAGGCTGCTACTTTCAGAAACTGAGGGGTCCAGATGTGCTCTATCAGGGTGGGCTAGAGTGGGCTAGGAGACGGGGTGCCCAAGGGCTGGGGATGGCTGAGGTCCCAGATCACTGCAGAGAAGCAGCACCATTCTCCCCACAGGACTCAGCTGCCCCCGGACACTGGACAGCACAGGGGCTCAGGGCCAGGCCTCCCACCTGGCGTGTGGGGAAGGGATGAAGTGCAGGGGGCACAGTAACAGAAGGGTGGGTTCTAGAGCTGGAATGGAAGTATGTGGCTCTGTGACCCTAGGTCGGTCACTTCCCCTGTCTGGAGCCTCAGTTTCTTCATCTGTTGAATGGGAATGATACTCATAAATGCTTGCTTCTCTTCAGATCACCTAACACCACCATTTCACAGATGAAATTCTGGATTAATATAGTACTTTGTGAACCAGAAAATGCTGGTAGAATTGTTTAGCATAGCTCAGACCTACCTAGTGCCCTCAGGCAAGTCACTTCCCTCTCTGGGCCTCAGTTTCCAAATCTGAGTAGATGCCCCTTGTGTTCCCTCCACACCTGCCATTCTATAATTTTTTAACTTAGCATAGAGTTTACTCAGCATAGAGTTTACTTAATTTTTATCTCTGGTTCCTTTGCAATGGCATGAGGCCCGGCACTTAATTGATGCCCAGTGAATATTGGTTGAATTGAACTGAAAAATACAATCTTCCATTACCCCAAACAATAGACTGATTCGTTTGCTCGACAGCCCTTCAAAGTTAACGTCTGCTCCTTCTAATAGCAGGGCTGAATCTCTCAGTTTAAGGAGGAATGAGCAGAGCAGCTTACAGATTTCATAACTGCACCACCATTCGCTGATACATTCTGCCGCCTTCTGGACAAATTCAGCAAGAGGGTATGAAACTGATGGCCCTTTGTTTTGAATCTCACTGACTCCAGCTAGGTACATCTGGGGCTGAATGGCATGAGCCAATATAGGGACGCCTTTTAATGCCAGGGGAAGGGCGGGGTTGGCAAGTACAGTCTGCGGTGTTGGGGCAGACCACTAAGATTCCCAAATGGGGTAAACCTGACAGTTCTGACCCCTCTTCTTAACTTCCAGCTTTAAAATGAGCCCAACTGCATGTCCCCAGGAGAAACGAAGACGCCTCCCCTTCAATGGCTGCAGGAGCCTTGGTGGGCAACTGGATGGTTCTGGGCTTGGCCTTGTACCTAATAGGCTTGTCATGTAAGGATAATCAACTCCCCTTTTCCAAGCTTCGGATTCCCCATATTTACAAAAGAGCATGGAGCCCAATGTTTCCTAAAGTCCCTTCCATCTCTGGTATTCCAGGGCTCTGGTGGCTCTCTCCTGGGCCGGAGAAGGGAAAGGTAGAGGACACAGGCAAAGAGAGACAGACAGCCCAGGACAGCTGCTTGTACCTTGGGTCTCATAGTAGACGATGCCGGCAAAGTGGTTGATCCCAAACTGGGTCTCGTGGTTGTTCTTGGGAGGGATGTAGTTGGCATTGAGCTTGTGCTGGGAGTTCAGCTTATGCAGCATGGTGGTGTCTGTGCCCTGTGGGAACCGAGGGGCAGCTGCCGAGCCCACCCCTTCCCCCACTGCTTTCCCTGCTCCACGTCTTTGCACCCTCCTCTTTTACTTTTTTTTCCAACACTTCTCTCTCCTTTATTTATACCTCCAGAGGAGCTTTCTGATCCTCCATTTCTCCATCTGTTAAGTAGGTGAATGGGAACCAGACAACCTTGAGAGTTCACTCCAGTAGAGGAAATCTATTTTCCATGATTAGAATCACCTCACCTTCCCTTATCTCCAAGACAGAGAAAGGAACCATTTTTTAAGCACCTGTTTTGGGCCAGTTGCATTCTCAGATTTGCATTGTTTGGTCCAGAACCCAATGGACTATAGGGGATTCCTAAATGTTAGAGGAATGCACTTAGATTGATCCCAGAGCAACCCTGAACCATTTTTGCAGATGAGGACATCTGAGGCTCAAAATGGGGAGGGGACCTGCCCATGCCCCGGCCAGCGGGCAGCAGCCACAGGATGCCACCCTGCTGCAGGCCCACCTTGGGGAACTTGCTCTCCTCATCGATGAGGGAGATGATGTTCATGGGCCTGTTGGCAATCATGTCCAGGGCGTCCTGGTTGTCGGTGAACTCAATGTGCAGCCAATCGATGCTCTCCAGGTCATACTCCTCCTGCTCCAGCTTGAACACATGGCGCACAAAGAACTGCTGCAGGTGCTCATTGGCGAAGTTGATGCAGAGCTGCTCGAAGCTGCAGGAGCACAGGGGGTGGGATTGAGAGGTCAGGCCCCAGCTCTGACCCATGAGCAGTGTGACCTTGGGCAAGTCACTCCCATCATCGGTCTCCAACCTCTGATGTGGGGCTGGATTACCACGTCTAACCTCCCCAATGCATGGAAGAGAACACTGAGGCCAAGAGAGGACAAAGGACTTGCCCAAGGTCCTTAGTGAGTCAGGAGGAGAGTAAAGGCTAGAACCCAGGGCTCAGGACCCAGTCCCCCAGTTTTCCCTGCATGTCCAGGCTCGTGGGAAGGGCTGGAGGCAGTGCTGGCAGATGGGCACATAAACCCCTGGGAGAGCACCCAGGAGGAGAAGACGCAAAACAGTGAGGGGGCAGACCATAAAGAGATCTCAAAAGCATCAGCAATGGAAAGTGGATTCGAGGTTACCAGAGGTTGGGGTAAGGGAGAATGGGGAGTTACTGCCTAGTAAATACATGGTTTCTGCTTGAGACGATCAAAAAGATTGTGCAATGAATGATGGCAATGGTAGCACAAAATTGTAAAAGTCATCAATGCAATTTAATTGTACACTTAAAAATGATGAAAATGGCAATTTTTATGTTATATACATGCTGCCACAATTAAAAAAAAATTAAGTGTCGACAGGTGGTGGGCAAGTAGGACTGGAAAGATTCGTCAAGCAGAGTCCTGACTGCTGACACTACTAAGGCTTTCCCAGGCGACACTTTGTTTATTCAATGTGGATGTTTTGGTGGGGGGTGGGTGGTGGTGCTTTGAGACATCTGAACATTACAGAAACTGAAGTGACTTGCCAGGGGCCCCAGAGCTGGGGAGCGGGGCAGAGCTGGCTATCTTCACCCCAGGAGCCACCCGAGCCTGCTCCATCCATCAGCCCCTCACATGACCCCTAAGAAGTGCAGGACCCCAAGAGCCACTCAAGCTTGGCTCAGGCCCTGCTCAGGTGTCACCTGCTTCGAGGGACCTAGCAGCTTGGACACTGGGCAGATCAGCAACGGCTGGTGGGGCCAGGAGACCAGGGGGCCTCCCGCGTGCCCAGGACAGTGCACGAGTGCCCCCTCCCTCCACCTCGCTGGCCTGGCCTGACCCTGGGGAGGGCAGGGAAGGGGACAGGATGGGAAGAGGGAGAGAAGACCACTGGAATGGCACAAGTCCAATTTTCCAGCAGCCTGGGGGAGAGTGATTGGGGCCAACCAGATGTGGATAAAGGGAGAAATGTGATGTTTTTCATGTCACAGTTCACACAAGGCAGAGCCCCCACCTGTTCACAGAAAAGTTCTCAAATCCAAAGATGTCCAGGAGGCCGATGGATCGGCGAGAGTTCTTCACTTCCTGGGAGGGGGGCTTGTAAATCGCCGCATTGATCTTGTCCACGATCCACACAAAGAGCCGCCCGTAGATGCCCTGAAAGGCGGCTGGGTCAGCAGGCCCTGGGCCAGCCACACCCTCCCCGGGAGAAAGGGCAGGCTCCCGTCTCCACCTTCTAGACCCGTCCTGGCCTCACTTCAGCCCCTTTGGTGGAACAGGCTGGTTGAAACCTCCTAGTCTGTCCTCAAGATATTCCCTCTGCCTGTTGCCCCCTTGCCTGTTTGAACAATTCCTACTCATTCAAACTCCGCTGAGATGTCAGCTGCTCCCCGAGGCCTTTCCTGACACCACAGGCTGGGAAGGATCCCTGCTTTGGGCTCCCACCTCTCTGCCTGCCTCCAGCTCCCCAATCAGCTCTGAATACCTCGAGGGTCCCAGAGCAATGGAGGGCCTCAGTGGTGGCAAATGCATGACTGTAGAAGCAGGAAGGACTGTGGCCTTTCCCTAGCCCCGTTAAGTCTTCTGCAGAGAGACCAGAGAGGGTGTCCCCTGGGCTGTGTACAGCTCAGCGGGAGCAAGTGTCCAGAAAATATGATCCAGAGAGAAGGCCAAGGGGCTGGAGGTCAGAGCAGACCAAGGTTCGAGGTCTGAGGGGACGAGAGCTGGGAGGTCCCTGGAGAGCACAACCCAGCCCCTTGTGGGATGGATGGAAAGGCTGGGGCTCAGGAAGAGACAGGGGCCCGCTCAGGTCCCAAAGAGAGTCGGGGGCTGGAGCCTGGACTCTGGGCTCCACCCGGCCCTGTGGACTCCTTGGAGCCTGCCCATCAACAACCAACCTCCCGAGGGGCGGAACGAGCAGGCGGCCCCTCCACCAACAGCCCACCTTGACAAAGGCGTCCCGCACATCCAGTGCCTGCTCCCTACTGAGTGGGGTGGACACGGTCTCCCCGCGGGTGATGAGGGTGCGGCTCGTCAGGCAGTTCGTCAGGTCTGGGGGGTTCACCTGGTGCAGACAGACAGCGTGGTGCTCACCCTGGTGACAGCCACCCCACCAAGACCTGAGCACCCCCGCCCTCCCCTTTCCAGGCCTTTGCTCAGCCTCTTCCCTCCACAACCACCAAAGCCCACTCAGATGCTGCCTGGAAGGAACTTCTCTCTTCTTAACCCTGCCTCCCCTGACCCCAGGCCCCCAGCATGTTACCTGTCCCTCCCAGCACTAGCACTCTAGACTACAAGCTTCTGGACGCTGGCCTTACTAGTCCCATTTTCCTCCCCAGAGCAGAGTCCAGTGTTTGTTAAATAGCTGACGGACAGACTCAATGCATTTGGCTCACTGGTGACAGTGTCCTTTTACCCAGGTGTGAGACTGAAGCCCAGTGAGCAGGAGTCACCCACAGGATCCCAGAGCCCAAGGTTTCACGGGGGGCCCCCACCTCAGGGCACCCCGCGTACCACACCATCCCCAGGGCCAGTGGGCCTTGGACTCCTCTTGTCTGGAGCTCCACCAGTATGGAACTGGTTCCCAGCTGGTTTCAATATGGAGCAGAACTCTCCCCTGCAGAAGGTCCCGGCTCCCACACCCCATGCCCCCATGGGGCTTGAAGTCAAAGCCATCCCTCAAGAGGAAGAGAAGGAGCTGTGGGGAAAGAAGGCTGGTACTAACCTCGAGCAGGGATGCAGCTGTGGCCAGAGACGGGGAGAAGAGAACCTCACAGGTGTCCAGGTTTTCAAACGTGCGGGCTGGTGGCAGCAAGGGGGTGCAGTGTCAGGGAGGGAGTGGGCACAGGGGGCACAGGGCCGGTCCTGGGAGGACCGGCTGCCACTCCCACTCTGATGGGGCCAGTCCTTTCCACAGAGGGCATGAGCACCAGGATTAAATACTTCTCTGATCAACATATGCTGGATGAATGTTGTCCCACAAGCCTATGAGCTCCGTGAGGGGAGGGACTGGGTATGCCCAACACCGGGCAGCATGGAACATTCAAATAGCAGATGCTGGCAGTCATGCCCCACTCCCACGGTTTCCACTCCCAGAGCTCTTGGTGGCAGCCCTGGCTCCTACGAGACAGGCTTTGTGGACGTGCCTAGCTCAGTGGCTGACACAGTCTACCCTTCCCCAAACATACCCTGCTCTCTCAGGCCTCAGGGCCTTTGCATGTTTCCCTCTGCCTGGTGCACACTTTCTCTTTGTCTCTTAATCTTAAGACTCACTAGACTGTGATGTCCTTATGGCTGGGATCAGTCATTCATTCATTGAGCAAAATTTTCAAGATCTCCTATGCTAGGCCAGGGGAAAGAGCAGACTGAGACCTTGTTCCTGCATCAGAGAATCGGCTTGGCTGTAGAAGGTCTCCAGGAAGTGTATGAGAGGACTGGGATGACCAAACAATTTCCCTTCCCTATAATTCCACCTTCCGGAAGATGACCATTCAATCACTCCCACCTTAGTATGAATTAGTCCAAAGATTTATTCTCTCCCTAAGATATCTGACCTTGAAGAAGAAACCAGATTTGGAAGTGGTCTTGAACAGATTACAGTCAACTCCTAAAATACTTTATCTTTTCATTGCTAAGGTAGAATCTCAATGATTGGGGTGGAGGGGTGCAGGGGTGGGGGGGTGGGGAACGGTGCAGACCCCTCACCCTCATACTGCAGGTTGCCCAGGTGCAGGATGGCGGCCAGGAGCTTCGAGATCTCCCAGTTCTCGGTGTCGGTGAACATGAGCACCTTCATGGCGGAACGGATGTTGGCGTACTCCTGGCTGTCCTCCCGGCCCTCACAGGTGATGCAGTTACCCTGAGGGGCAGGGGTGGGAGAGTGGGGTGCATGAGGGCTTCAGGGAGGCCATGGACACCCTCTGAGAGGCAGTGCCTGGGCCAAAGGGCCCTTTCTACCAGGCCAGGCCAGGCCAGCCTGGAGCTCTGGGCCCTCACCTCATCCAGCAAGCACCACAGCTCCTCCAGAAAATCCCTGCCCAAGCTTCTCAAGAACACAATTCCCATCTTTGGGGCCCCTGGATACCCTTCTTCCGAAGAGTGAAAGGAGCCAGGCACTGCTGCTAGGCCACTCCCTGTCACCCTGCCAGCCAGGCATAGCACCCAGGCCCTGCTATACCCCTCTGGGGAAGCTCCCTCTTATGGACTTGAACCCCCTCACCAGGAGGAGGGGGTGACTGCAGTAGGCAGGGCACCAACAGGGGGTCTCCCCAGGTCTGTGCCTACAAGACCTGTGTGTGTGTGTATGTGTGTAGCCATGTGCCAGCCAGCTACAGGAAGTGTCCAGGAAGGCTTGTCACATCCACAACCTCTACACACACGCACACACCTTTGTTTCCCTACATCCCTCAGACGTTATGGCTCACACTTGTGTCCATGTGGCCTGGCCTGACCCAGCCCCAGGCAACCAGGCACGGTCTCTCCCCAGAGCCAAGGAAGCCAGCCTGCTATGTGCGTGGCCCCCAGCTCCCCCACCCTGAGCTGGTGGTCCAGACAGCCCTGGAGTCCAGACAGCAGCCAGAGGCTGACAGCGGGCTCTGGGCTGCAGTGCCTGCACCCTGCAATCTGGGATGGCTGGCCAAGGTCCTGAAAGACTAAACTGACACAGCATGTGGGTGCAGGTAGGTCATGTGTGTGTGTGCACACGGGCGTGCGTATCTATGTGTCCTGTGTCCAGAAACGTGTCTGTGGTGAGAGTGCACCCAGATACCTGTGCAAGCAGGTGAGCCCAAATGGCCAACAGGCCCATGGCATGTACCAGCCCCAGGTAGGTGGGGGCAGGTCAGAACACAGCAGGAAGCCCACCCCACTGTCCCCACCCTCCAGGCCCAGAGCTGGGGAGGGGCTGGCCGGGGTGTCCCCTCCCCGGGGCGCCCCACCTGGGCCTCACCATGGCCAAGTAGTTATAGTCGGTGGCCTGGCCCAGGCCCAGCTTCTTCTTCTGCTCCTTGCTCATGCCCTCCAGCATGCAGTAGAACACATGGTAATTCCTTTCATCTGGGGCCTGAAAGTGTGGGCGCACGGTGTGGGGGGCCAGGAGGTCAGGGGAGGACACCATCAGTAACCAGACAGGGTCCGTGTGGGAGGGCAGAGGGAACACCTGGTTTACTACTTTAACAAATAGCTTTAATGAAAAAAAGCCCCGTCTGGTGGGCTTTTCCATGGTGGGATTTTGGGCATCAAGGCAAGCAGTCTAGGTAGGGAAGGGACCACAGAGCTAGGCTGCCTGTGTACCCCACGCTCCCCCGAGGCTGGGGGTGCCTGCTGAGCAGGTAGGGCCCCGCCCCAGGGAAGGCCCACGCGACCCCCACATCCCAGGGGCAGGGGTGCACCTGGCGACAGACACGGGACTTCTCCAGCAGGTACTGCTCGATCTTGGCGCCCTCAATGGCCCCCCGCTTGTTGAAGTGGATGTCGATGTACTTCCCGAAGCGGCTTGAGTTGTCGTTGCGGATGGTCTTGGCATTTCCAAATGCTGCAGGGTGGGTAGAGGGTCACGGGTCGGGCCAGCCCCCTCCCGACCACCTGGCCCTGCCCTCGGAGCCATGGCCCTACCTTCCAGGATGGGGGTGGCCTCCAGCACCTGCTGCTCAATCCACGAGTGCTGCCCACTGATGGCCGCCAGGAACTGCAGGATCAGCTTTGTGCTCTCCGTCTTCCCTGCCCCAGACTCCCCACTGTGCAGGAGACCCAGGGAGCCGAAGGACCTGTCACAGCCAGCATTGCCACCCCCACCCCACCCCCACACCGGCGCCTCATCCCAAGCTGCCCTGGGCTCTTCCAGAGCACCCAGCACCGTGCTCTGCCACCCCTGAAGGTAGTCTCCTTCCCCTTTGCATAGACACACCCCCTCCTTCCAAACTTGCCACAGAGAATGGCACATATTAGATGCACAATCAATACTTTGTCCTTTAGCCCTCTGCCCAGGAAAGAACAGGATCCTGTGTCAAGCAAGCCTGAGTTTTCAACTGACCAAAAAGTTAGCAGGAGCCAGCAGTGAACAGGCTGGCTTCAAAAGCTAACAGAAACTTTGGTAGTATTAATAGAGATATAAGGCCCAGGAAAGGGGAGGTGATTCTCTACATTATGCCAAAGCACCCAGTATGTAAGGTCTGGTTCTTGAAGAGCTTCACAGCATTTTCAATAGTGACAGCAATCCCAAGAGGCACTGCCAAGAGTGCAGAGCCGAAGCTCGAGGTGCTAAGCCGGAAGCTCCACCCTGGTGCTGGGCCACCCACCTGATGATGCAGCACTGGTCGCGGCTGTTGCGTTTCATGTTGAAGTAGCAATTGTCAGCGATAGCAAAAATGTGAGGGGGCATTTCCCCAATCTTCTTGTTGGTGTACTGGCGGATGTGCTCTGGCGAGTAGATGGAGAGCAGCTGGTAGGGGTTCACAGCCACCAGGATGGAGCCCGTGTATGTCTGTGGGCAACAAGGGACGGGGAGCTCACCACTCCCCATGCGGGAGGCTCTGACTCTAGAAAGTTCTCAGATTCTGCCCTGCTTTATCCTTCTGGCAGAAAGAGCACTGGCTTTGGAGTCAGGTGGACCTGGATCAGAATTCTGCCTTTGAAAGAGCTGAGGCAGGGCTTTCAGACTGGGACTGGATCAGAGCTGTGCACAATTCAATGAAGGGAGGGATGGAGTGGGAGAAGAGGGAGGGAGGAGCTCTAAGCCTCGACTTCATTGTCTTTATCTGTAAAATGGGCATAATGTGACTGTTTATGAAGATTAAAGGAGAAGGTCTATTTTAAAATTCATAGCACACAGTAGGTAATCCTCAAATGTTGGCTTCTACCTTTGTCCCCAAGTCCTGCATCCCAAATTTTTGGAGTGAAATTCACAAACTCTGCTATGTCCAGACTGGAAGCTGGACTGGTGAGGGGGGGAGTGAGAACCAAGCTCTAAAGAGCTTAAGGGGCTTGTCTTGGAGGACTGGGGGTGGGGGTGGGGGGTGCCCAGTGTCTGCCACACTGGCCCAGGGCAGAGGGGCCCCTGAGTCCTGGGGACCCAGCACTTCCAGTCATCCTGGGCAGCAAAAGGAGACATGGTCTGCTCCCCACCACCACCCCCCAGCCACCAGGGCAGAGGGAGGCACTCAGGAGTTACTCTTCCCTCCTCCCAGCCTCCCCCATCCCCATCTTGAAAAGGTCAGGCCCAGCCTATAATTGGTGATGGATATATTGACATTTGAGCCCTGGAGAGGCTGAAGAAAGATGGGACCACACAGGGGAGGTGGCAGCCCCGTTCCTCCTGCCCAGGCTCAGTGCATCACTCCAGAGCCGCAGCCACACCCCAGCAGCCTCAGCCCACCGTGGCCATGCTGGGAAAGCACTGCTGTCGGCGCTGCAAGCCAGGGGAAGCCACCCCCAGGACCAGGGGGCTGTGTAAAGCATTCCTAGGCTGGATGCCTGACCCAGCTCTGGCCCCCCTGGTCCATGAGACCTGCCCAGTCACTGCCCCACTCTGGGCCGAGGAGGACTCTTCTCTCCCTCCCAAATCTCTTTCTCCATGCAGCCCACAGCCAGGTGCAGGCAGGGGGCAATTTCCACCCAGCCAAGGCTGGGTGGGTGACTGGCTGGGTGGCAAGAGCCCAAGCAGGAAGAGATGGAGGCATGGTGGGGGGAGCAGCCAGGACAAGCAAACAAGCCTGGAGCCGGAGCCAGGGCTGGCGGCTCTCGGTGCCACACTCACCCGCCCTCCGCAGCTGGTCTGAGGTTGGAAGGTGCCGGAGCAGGAGAAAGGGAGCTGGTGAGTGAGGAATTGGGGAGACAAGGGCATTCCCCACGAACATCACCCCACAGGGTGTGGAACAATTTCTCAGATGAGGACCTGCTACTCCCAGCCCACCCGGCTGTACCCCCAGACCCCTCAGTCACCCTCTAGCTGTGGGAACTAGACTCTGGGCTCCTGGGCAGGGAACCTGCCCCAGACTAGGAATCAGATAGAAGTAACATCCTTTTGGCAAATCACTTCACTTCTCCAAGCTTCAGTTTGCTCATCTGTAAAAGGGGACAGTTAACGCCCACCTCCCAGAGCCTTCGCAAAGACTAAAGGGCATAACTTTGATGGGTGTCTGGCGCAGAGTGGCCACCATGAGTGCCCCCTTCCTTTCTTTCAGTATTTATTAATAATTTGACTCTCAATCATCTGGCCCGTGATCACTGCATGGCATAACGCTGACTCTATGCTTTCGTTCAAAGCCCCTTACTGAGGCAGCAGGGAGGCTGACAGCTACACAGCTGGGTGCCAAGGAGGGGGAGCTCCTAGAAGGCACCTGGATCCCTCGAGGGGAGATGTTGGGGGGGGGTGGTGTCGAGACAGAGGGCTCATCATCAGCTGGTGCGGAGCAAAGAGGCGTGAAAGGGCGTGACATTTGGGAGGCCTGCTAGAGAAAGGTCGCTCTGGCCACTGTGGAGGATGAATGGCAATCACCGGGGCTGGAGGCCATCATGCTATTTCAGAGTCTAATGACCCAGCCAACAGAGGTGTCAGAGCCAGACACAGGGTGCCCCGAAGAGCAGGCTTGGCGTCCAAGCAGGACAGGGGCAGTGCGGGAAAGGGACATGGGGTTGTTGGGGCCTGGGCCCTCTTCTCAACCCAATACACAACACCCGCCCCCAGAAGGCCTCTCCCACCCAGGGTGCCACCACTTTCTCCACGACTTTCTCCACTCCACCTACAGCCCAGAGCACGCTCCTGAGCACCATACTCCTTAGCCCCCTGCCTCGCGGACATCCTCCCTTGATGTCTACCAGCACGTCCTTCCCGCCACACCTGCTCCTCTTCAGCCTTCCCAAATCAACAAATGGCACCATCCCCATGCATGGCCCAGTGTGGAGACCAAGGAGGCCCCTCAGCACCTCCCTCTCCTTCCCATTGGCCCACTGTCCTCCATCCATGGCCCACCATCATCTCCTGAGCATACCATTGCAGTGGTCTCCCACTGGGATCCCCACTTCCACACTCACCCCCCTACAATCTGTCCTCTGCTCAGAGCCCAGGGTGAGCTTTAGAAAAAACTGACCATGTCATTCCCCAGCATTCAGTTTACAAGCACCACACTCAGTCCCTGCTGTCTCTGGTTAGGACCTCACTCCCACGTGCCTCTTCACCTGGCTAACTCCTACTCATCCTTCAGGACCAAGTTCCAATGACACCTCCTCCAGGAAGCCAGGCACCCTGTCCCAGATGCCCCTTCACATCCCACATATGCCCCTCTGCTTCACTCACCTGACTGATTTGTGGCCTCTGTGCCCCCTTCCCCCACCAGCCTCATTCTCCTCCCTTTACCCAGGGCTCATAGATTTAGCTCAGGAAGGTTTGCTGAGTGACTAAATTAATGACTGGAGAAGAAACTGAGTGAGCCCCAGAGGCTTCTGTCCACAGGAAGCAACAGTGAGAGGAGTGGAAGTGCCAGGCCCATCAGAAACACCGAGGCCACCTGCGCTGTCCTGCCCATGCTGACAGGAAGGACGGGCAGGGGGTGCAGCTGAGAGGATGCATAGAGCAGTGTGGAAAGTCATGCCACAGTGTGTGTGTCTGTGTGTGCGTGTGTGTATATGTGCGTGCATGCGTGTGTGAGATTTGCAGGCACATCCTTCTCTTACATAAGAAATTAGTAAGAGGGGTCCTCTCTCTGGTGGGGGGAAAACGTTTCAATTTTGCCACACTTATGCCCATATAACAATAAATAATAATAATAATAATAAAAGGAGGCCTCTTTCTTCTTGAGGAGGCCCCTCCCCAGCAAAAGGGCCAGGACAACTCAATTGCCAGTGAGACCGCTACTGGGTGCAGGACTTCACAGCCTCCTGCAGCTTTCACTCCATCGCTTCCTTTACTCCTCAGAAGGCCACTGAGAGTCCCGTCATGACCCCCTTTCCAGGCGGGAGAACTGCGCCTGCAGTTGGAGGGACTTGCCCCGGCCACACAGCGGATAAGAGATGGCGGAATGAGATGAATGAGGGACTCTGGCACCAGAGCCGCAGCTCCTGCTTCTGCAGCTGTGCTCCCCCAAATCCCAGCAGTGCACCTGCAGGGCCCGGGAAGCTGGCAGCAGGGGTTTGGGAAGAAGAGTGAGGAGGCTTGGCCCCCTGGTGATGAGGCCCAGGCACTTCCCAACTTCTCTGGGTCACAGTGCCCGTCTGTCCCCTTAGACCCTCAGCACCGCCCTCTGAGGCCCTTTTGGTCCTCTCTCCTAAGGCTCCACAGTCAGCAAAGGGTTAATTCCCAACTACCAAGCAAGGGCCTCTTGTTCAAGTCTTCAGTAATAAAACCTGTCTGTGGGAGATAAGGAGCTATTCCCAAGCCAAGGACCTGGCACAGGAGGTCCCCAGGCAGAGATCAGGGAGCCTCTCTGGGGCCAGGGACATAGCCAAGAGATTTGGCAGTAATCAATTCCACTCAAACCCAGCTTCCTCCAGGAAGCCCCCCAGGCCTGCCATCTCTGGACCATCTCCTTCAGCAGGCTGTGGAGGCCAAGACTCACGTCCTGGGACTCACACACCTTTGCAGAGTCATGGAGGTGCTCACCCCATGAAATCTACCCCCTGTGCCCAGAGAGAGTCAGGGACTCCCAAAGGCCACATGCCAAGGCCTGGACCCAGGCCTGCCCTTCCCAGACCAGGGCCACAGCCTCTGCTTGGCCTCAGGAAGCCCTGGTCCCCAAACCAGCCATCTACTCCCTGCAGGACCCAGGGATGAACTTGGTCTCTGGAATTGCCCAGTGAGGGGGCCTAGGTAGCCTTGGAGTGATCTGTGGGGCTGCTTTGTGGCCCTAGCATGCTGTCCTTCCGGTTCCTGGGGACAGGCCAGCTGGAGGCAAGCAAGCCCAAGGCAGAGAGTCTGGGACAGAGCGTCCACCTGGCCTGAGGCTGTGAGCTGGCCAGGGGCGGGGGCCAGCCTCCTGGTAACCTGAGGAAATCCTGGGTGCGTAGAGCTGCTGCCCAGAGTAACCCAATCCCTGCAGCGACTGGGGGTTGCCATGGTTAGGGCAGGTACAATTTCTGGGTGGAACGACAGCCTGGTTACTTCTTAAAAGCCCTGCTCCAATCCTACCTCATCACCAAGCACAGAATCATGATTCTGCAAATCCAGCAAACCTCTTTGAATCCTGCAATTCTTGGGCATGGATCCTCAGACCAACTGACACCCAGAATCTTAGGGCCATGAGCTTTCAGAGCTGGGGACCTTCTGGGTCCTAACAATGAGTCCCCAAATAAGAAGGCAGCTCATACACCCCCCCTCAGTTCTTTCCCCTACCCCTCCATAAGGGATGGCCCCGTCCCCTTCCCACTCCTCCATCCCTCACCCAGAAAACAGGCAACTTCTCATGGGGCAAATGGTGCCAATCTCAGAGTTTTCTGGAGAATCCACAAACCTCTGGAATTGTTTTCTGTGATCTCATAGTCAGTCTCCCCAAAGACATAGTGTCCAGGCTGAGCTCTCCGCTAGCTGCCAGAGTCTGAATTTATCCTCCTGAAAATTTTACAGACAGTACTCACTGTTCCCAGACTGTCTGAAGATTTTTCCTCCCCTCTCCCTTACGAAGCCTGCCTTTGCCTTTGTTCCTTAACTCAGCCTACCAATTGACTCCCTCAAATGTAAGGAACCAATTTGCCTGCAAAATAACTAAACACATGCCTCTGAGTTACTCTCAGACATTGGTTTGGATGGAGGAGGGGTTGAGTTCCTGTGGGGGACAACTCCCATCTCACCCAGCTCCTCCCCTGTGAAGGGGGCCCTCAGCCTCTCCTGACGGGGACGGGACCTCGAGATCAGGCCTCAGCACAGGTGCAATGACTCGGCGTCAGCTCTGGCAGACAGGTGGGCAGGCAGACCCCCCACTTGCCTTCAGAACCAAGTGTTAGGTTGTGCCCAGGCCTGGGTGAGTGGCCACACAGAGCTCCCCAGGATCCACCTGTGTCCACTTCTCCAGAACTAGGGTGGACACCCCAGCAGGCCTCCATGGGGTGTCTCTGCCCTGGGCTGTACTACTAGCTCCAGCACTCTGGTTGCTGGCACTGATCACTTCTGGAGGTGCCACCTGTGCCCTGCCCCGCTCAGGGTTCAGGGGGGAGGGGCTGGGAGAGGGAAAGAATGAGAGGGGTTTTGTCAGTGCTAAAGGGCTCCCTGAAAAAGCCATGTGTTGTGCCTACAGCAATAGACATCAATGTCCTGGTACAATCTCCCCTTGGGAGCCTGAAGATGGGCAGAGGGACACAGGGTGGGGAACACAGCTGAGGGCCACTCTGGCAGCTAAGAGGCCATTCCAGGGCTTCAGAGGGGGCTGGGCCTCTGGCCCCAAGAGCTCCTTGCTGAGATTCCTCAGGGATGGCACCCAGGGCTCCCTCAGACATTTCCAGCCCCATCTACCCAACTCGCCTTCATGGTCCTGAGACGCTGAACCCACTGCCCCTGCCCCCACCTCGCATGGTTCTGCTCAAGCCTCTGTCCATGCAGTGCCCTCTGCCTGAACGCTGTCTCTACCAGCTGGACTCATCCACAGCCAGGGGCCCTCCCCCCACTCCCTCAGTACCTGCTCTGACTTCCCTTAGGCACCCATCACCCACCCCTCCCCCAAGAATGCCAGCCTGCCCTGGGCCTGGGACCCAGAAGTAATCCAGCCCTGCTGGACCCTCAAGGGACCCTCTCCTGCTCTCTTTGTTGCAGCCACACACCCATTCATGGTTTCCTTCTCCCTGAGCTGCTTGGGGGTGGGGCTGGGTCAGACGCATGCAGTGACTGACCCCCAGCACATAGCTCTGGACCTGACTAAACCTTATGAGGCCTCAGTTTCCCTGTCTGTAAAATGGGCTATTGGACTAGAACAGCAGTTCTCAGAGTGTGGTCCAAGGACCCATTCAGGAGGTCTGCAAGGTCTTCTCTTTTCCATCTACATCTCTGGTGAGGCCAGATTTTCTTCATACACTTCAATCAAAGCAACATTAGCACATCAGATTGGATGCAAAGAAGATACAGGAATCTAGCTGACTTCTATGAAGCCAGACACTAAAAACTTTGAAAAAATTGTAAAACAATGCTACTGTTCTCACTAATTTTTTTGTTTCAGCAAATATAGTTATTTTTCATATAAATACGCTATTCACATAATGGATTTATTGTGGTTATTTTTAAATGAATTAATAAATATTTTTTAAAGTTTCTCAGTTTTAATTTTTTATACGGTAAATACCAATAGATATAACCCACATAAATAAAAGCTCTTTGGGGTCCTCAATAATTTTTTGAGAGTATAAAGGGTTCTGAAACCAAAAAGTTTGAGAACCTCTGGACTAATTTGTCCCCATGGGCCCTTCTTGTTCTGATGTCCTTTGAGCTCACCCTCTTGAGATAAATTCTCTCTTAGGGGTGAAAGGATCTTTACTTGTCCTCTTGAGTGTCAAGGTGGAGGAGGGTGGTGTGTCTGGGACTAGTTCTAATGTCAAGGTTTTGGGGGCTGGGGGAACATGCTCACTCCTCCATTGCCTTCCTGAGGATACAGACCCCGGACCCATTCTCTCTTGGCCTTGAGGATCCGAGGGCAGGTCCCGATCCCATAATACACCCGGGAGGGCAGCAGTTCCCTCACCCCTGGGCAAGGCACTAAGCCCCACACTGACCCTGCTCTGCCTTCCCAGAGGTCTCAAGGCCTTAGGAAGTCACGGGAACCTGTGGTGCAAACGGCCCCTTCCCCAGCCACAGACCACGCAAGCCACGGCCCAAAGAGAGGGTGAGCGACAGACTGTGCAGCCGCGGGCAGGCGAGTCCCCGGCCCCGGTGGCCTGCAGCAGGCCTGGCTGTCCCTGGGGGTGCGGGCGTGGGGGGGGGGGGGGGGCGACACTCACGTAGATGAGGTGGTCCCGGTAGCGGATGAGCAGGTTGCGCAGGATGCCCGCCTCGTTCAAGTCCCCCAGGCGGATCATGTCCTCCACGCCGTGGACAGACGTGGGATGCATGGGCTTGATGTGCGTGGCGTTCTGCGGGGAGATCCAGTGTTCCTGCGGGGAGGTATGGGCCACCCCGTCAGGTGGCTCTCTGGGGCCGAGGCTGCGCGACCTCAACAAGGGTCTCGTCCTCTCGCTGCCCAACACCATCCATTCTATCACGTTTGCGTCTATGAGGATGGTGCGGCATCGCCCAGCCCCAAGGACGACTCCTCCTCCTCTCAGGTTCTCTCTGCAGACCTGAGGAGTGGGCAGGGCAGGGACTTTGGCCCCACCTTACAGCTGTCCTTAAGGGGATCAGACTTCTGCCCATCACTCTGCAGGATGGAGTGGCAAGTGTAATGATTGGAGTTAGGCTGACTTGGCTTCAAATCCAGGCTCTGGTGAACAAGTGCATGAAAAGTAATTTCAGATAGTTTCAAGAATAAATGAAAACAGGCATATCATCCCAACAGCTACTTTAGACAGGGTGGTCCAGGACCACCTCTCTGAGGAGGTGACACTGGAGCTGGGACCTGAATGACGAGAAGGAGATCACTATGAGATGTGGAGCAGAAAGAATTCCAGGCCCAGGGAGCAACAAAAGCAAAGGGCTCTAAAGCTGCTGAGGGTCTGACACATTCAAGGAAAAGGCAGAAGACAGCGCAGTAGCAGTGGAGATAGGGAGAAGAGGACCCATTCAAGATACGGTTCATCGGTCTTATTGATGAGGTATGTGGAGCAGTGGGTGAACATTCAGTACCTGTGAGCTGAGGGTGAAACTCCACCCTCTCTGTGAGTCAACCTTCCCAGCTCCCGCTACTCTCCCCTGCAATATCTCCTGCTGCCACAAGGTGGCAGGCGGCTGGGCATCTGGGCAATAGCATCAGCTCTTTCTAGAAGCAGGAGAGCTTGCAAAGTCCGGACTCAGGCTAGCTTCCATTTCCTCAGTGCTCTGGAGCCTCCCCTCCCTCTCCAGCACCTTCTCCACACAAATGCTAGCCTCTCAGAGAAGTGAGAATCAGACTGGTGTTCTGTGGTGTGGCCACAGCCTGAGCAGAGCCCCCCTCGGCCCTCTGGGGTCCTCTCTCTGTTCCCAAATGCCAGGACCAGACAGGCACTTGACTTTTGGGGGGGAAAGGGAACCTTTCTGCCACCTCCAAGCTCAAGCCTTCAGACTTGCTAGGTAGGCATGATGGACATTTCATGTCCTCCCACACCTGCTCTCTGGGATAATCATCCCCAACAGCCAGATACCAGCAGGCATCTGGACATCAGCCCCCACCCCCCACCCCGATCCAACCAGTCACCCAGTCCTGCCTATTCAACCCTATAAAGGGTTGAGCTTGAGCCCCCACCCTGACCCAGTCTACCCTCTCTCAGCTGGCCTGGCCCCTGCCTCTTGCTGTCCTCCACCTTACCTCCAGCTTTCCCCTCCAACTCCTGGTCCATCTGGAAGTTTCCTCAAGCACCCGTCTGACCCTGTCACTCTGGGCCTTGAGCCCTTCCCTATCTCTCCCCATCCCTGCTCCACAGCCTGACATTCAAGGCCTGTGTGAGCTGGACACAGGGACTTCTAGCCTG
This sequence comes from Choloepus didactylus, assembly GCF_015220235.1. Lineage (NCBI taxonomy): Eukaryota > Metazoa > Chordata > Mammalia > Pilosa > Megalonychidae > Choloepus > Choloepus didactylus. The sequence continues at coordinate 91,630,241 of NC_051312.1, read as the reverse complement.
TGCTCCAGCCACCCACTATACTTTCAAGGCAGGGAAGGTTGGTCTCACTTCCCTCTGGGGTCACTCTGTGACTTTGCTCGTCTTGTTCCCTCTACTTTTTTTTCTTCTCAGCCTTTAAAGCTCAGCTCTGATGTTTCCATTTCCAAAGCCTTCCCTGACAGTACTTCCCAGGCTCCACCTGTGCCACCCACCCCCCTCCACCCCATGGTGTGCCAGGGGCCCCCTCTGGGCTCCCATATCACCTGGGTCTCTCTCTGAGCAAGACAGTGGTCACACTTGGTCACCATTGTCTGAGGGCAGTTCTGACCCCATCTTCCCGATGTGCCCCAAGGCTGGGAGCTCGTGGAGGCCAGATTCTACGTCGGATACATCCATGATCCATGTGCCTCACATGGGGCTGGGCACAAGTGACGTGCCAGGGAATCTGATGGGACAGATGGCTGGCAAGCAGCTGCTGGGGATCAAGTCTGAATAGAAACAGAAGTCCTGGTGATGAAGAGGCCCCAAAAGTGAGTGAGGCCCCTTCACTTTACATGAGAAAGCTGGAGCTCAGAGCAGTATGGCAGCCTGCCAAAGGCCGTCAGAGGGATCAGGGACAGGGCTGGCCTGAGCCCACAACCCTAGTTTCCCAGGCATTCCCAGCACCTCCTGGGCCAGGAGCATTTCTGTCCAGGTCAGGCCCTTACACAGCCCTCCCCAAGGCAGGAGTGGACTGAGTGGTGAGGTAGAAGAACCTGCCTGGGCTTTCCAGTCCTGTGTGGAACATTCCTCTCTCCTGGGCTCCCTATTTCCCAAGAAAAACAAATCCAGTTGGAAAATTCCCTCTGCCTGGCCCCAGCATGGGCCAGAGAGGAGAGGGCTCCTGGGCAGACTGCCTGCCTACCCCCTCTTCCCCGCCTCTGCCCCCCACAGTTCTTCCCCCACAACAGTTCACCCAGAGGTCTAGAGGTAGGTTCTGCCCCCGTGTGACCCTGTAACCCTGTGCAAGTCACTTGACTTCCCTGAGTCTCCATGACCTCATCTTTAAAGTTATGTAGATTTTATATATATTATAATCCTAATAGCCGTCTGTTATAATAACTGTCCCTTCTTCCTGGGGATGTTGGGAGGACTAATTGATACAAAGCCAACCTTTGCTGATGGCTTACTTGGGCCAGGTCTGCAAAGCACTGGTGCCTTATAAATGCCCAACAAGTGCTGGGCATTATTACTCTAATGCTTTCTAGTTTTACAAAGGAGCTATTTGCCTCTGTTTGTTACTCATAACATCACATAACGGAGAATGACTCACTCTACTTTACAAGTGAGGAGTCAGACTCAGAGAGGTAAAGTAACTTGCCCAGGGCTGCACGATCATTAAACGGCAGAGCTGGGCCTCTCCCCACTCTATCCTGCACGGCGGGGCCTCTGACCGAGGTCACCACCCCTCAGCTCAAAGTGCACAAGCACCTATGACATGGGCCGAAGTGTAACCCGGGCAGAAAGCAAGGCCTGGCCCGTAAGGAATGCCAGTGAGAGGGAGAGAGCACGGCCAGTTGCAGGGGCTGGAAACTTAGGGAAAGGGCCATCCTGGGGCTGAGCTGGAGGGGCAGGGGCGACGTGCTATGCAGAGGAACGGAAAAAGGGGTGGATCTGGCAATGGGAATGGCTTGGGCAAAGAGCCTTAGGATTCCAGTGACGTCTGAAACCATAATCTTTTATTCATTCATTCAGCCAGTGTTTACCCAGAACCTTCTCGGGACAAACCTTATGCTGAGATCTAGGGAACCAGAAGTAACTCACCTGGTCCCTGTCTTCAAGTTGCTGGGAGAATGTGGGAATGATGGATGGGCAAAAGATGATGGCCTGGGATTGGGGTGGGCAAATGAGGGTGGGAAAGGCTTTGTGGAAGAGGGGCACAGAAGCAGCCAGAAGCTTTGGGGTCTGCTCCTCCTCCTTCTATAGCCCCTACTTTCAGGGCTGTGGTGGGGGCAGGGAAGGAGGGGACCTCTGGGATCCAGTAACACAGAGTTACGGGACACCATCTGACATGCAACATGAGCTGGTGAAACTCAAGTCTGCGGGCAGAGATCCAGGCCCCACCCTGTGGGCTCCGGGCAGGTTCACCGCCCTGACAGTGCTGCCAGCCCAGCCTGTGCCTCCCCTTCTGTGGCCACAACCTCACAGTGGCTTCCTAGAGGGACCCAGGCCTAGAACTGGAACCCAGGAGTGATGTTGGCAATGCTCCTGTTCTAAATAAAGCCCAGGGAACAAAAATATGGTTAACAGAACTGAGCCCCAAGGGCTCAGGAGGCAAAGTTGCCGTAGAAATGTTGAGAGGGGCAATTCGTGCACAGAAGTCAGGGGTCCTGGGTTCTAATCCCAGCACTATCACTTACTAGCTGCGTGACTGGTCAGGTGGGCCCGCGCTGTACCATGGGGTAACACTTGCCCCCCCGCCCCCAACAGATGCTGTGAGGTTCCAAAAAGAGGATATAAGTCAAAGAGCTTTGCAACCCCTGAAGGGATACCCCAGGGGGCTGCAGGGATCTCATCCTGTTCTGCTCCCTTGATGTCTGGGAGCCAGCCTCCAGGGCTCTGAGCCCTCCTCTTACCCCCAGCCAAGCCTCTGCTCCAAGTCATTGCACCTTACCTCCCACCCTCTCCCATCAGACTAGGAGGCTATGACAGAGACTCAATCGTATCTCTACCTCCCCAGCACTGGCACAGCCCCTGGCACAACCCAAATGATGGTACGATTGAATCTCCCTGGGTCCTTCAGGATCCTGCTAAGGGGCAACCCTGTGCTTTGCGCCACACCCACAGACACATGCACACGTGTTCAGAGGCCCCGGGCTTCCTCTTGGGCCCACATCCAGACTACTTTCCTTCTCCAGGGCAGAGACCTTTCCTTTCTCCCTCAAGACCCCACTTTCTCTACCTACCAAGCTTGCACTTCCTGTTTCCCTTCCTTCAGGGCCCAAGAGGTAAAGGGTTAATCTGTTAGACCAATTCCCAGGATATAGCGAGGTGAACAATGACTTCATATGGCCTTTTGATGCTGTAACCCAACAGAGTGAGATGACAGGCATTTTTAGACACTGTGCAGAGATGTGACCTCACTTACAGGTCAGTACCTGTGAGACAGTTGTTATTATTATCCCCATTTTACAGAAGAGAAAACGGAGGCACAGAAGGGAAGGCAACTTGGCCAAGGGTGCACAGCTAATAAGTGGGTGAGATAGGATTTGAATCCAGTCTGTCTGACCCCGAGGCACCCCAGTGCTTAAGGAGCTCCCAGTCTAGTACAGTGCCCTCCCCCAACACTCACACATGCACAGAGACACACAGACACATCTCTAATACCAGACAGAGAGGACCGAGGTGCTTGTGGACATGGAGCAGGCAGCCTGGGGCAGGAGGGGAGGTTCGCTCACTCTGGGGTAGTGGGGAAGGCTCCATGGAGGAGGCCGTTTCTGAGAGGCAGATGTGGGGGCACAGGCACTGCCTCCACCCCCGAGGCAGGTCACTGCCCGGCCCTGGCCTCAGGTGGCCTGTCAACCTCTGTCCTCCCCAAGGCATGGGGGAGCCAGGTGGGAAGCTACTTACGTTGTCTTCATCATCCACCACCTGGATCTGCCCAGAGTCGCAGAGCTTCACCACCGCCCCGATAGGCACATCAAACTCTTGCCCGGATCTCAGGTCCATCCAGACATAGTCGCCCTGTGGATGACAGAGAGCCCCGAGCCAGGTAAGCAGGAAGGGGGTAACGGCACCCCTTCCAGGCAGTCCCATAAACCACCCCTCCCACCGGAGGCCCTTCTGCCAACCATGAAAGAGGGAAGAGAAAGGAATTCACACTTTCCAAGGGTCTTCTTGTGCTAGGCCCTGGACTGGGTACTTATGCCATGTCACTGATCCCTCCTCCGTGGCAGCTGTTACTCTACCCATTGCACAGATGAGCAAGTGGAGGCTCAGAGACAGGAAGAGCCAAGGCCACCCAGCTGGGCAGCTTCAAACCCAGGCCTGACCAAAACCCAGCTCCACTCTCTGCTCTACAGCCAGTACTACAGACTCAGTGGGGTTTAGGCAAAAACACCAAACCACTCAAAACACTTCCTCTGTGCCCAGAAGGAGGCATTACCACAGGACACCCCGTCTGCGGGTGAACCCCGCAGCCTCCATCACCTCCAGGGTCGACTTTCATAGTCACATCTACAGTACCTCATGGGACACCGCTCTGCACTAGGCCCTGTGGTTCAAGCACAGAGTCATGGCTGGTAGGAGGGCCCTGACCTCGAGGGGAGGGGGTTTCTGTCCCCTGCAGCACCCAGCACAGAGCCTGGCCCTCACTAAGGTCTCGTGGAAGTCAAATCTATAACCAAAACAGAAACCATAATGCCACCATGTGTGAGTCAGTTGAGATGGACTTAGAACGGCCATTTTCAGCCCAGATGTATTCTGAGTGCCAGGCACTGATCTACATGCTGGGGATCAAGCAGGGACCGCAGAGTCTACATTCTAGTTGCGAAGAGCTGCAAAACAGACTGAGCAAATACATTTAACACAATCACTTTGGAAGGTGGTGAGTGCTTGGAAAGACATGAACACACTACTGAGTGGAGAATGACCGAGCCGGCCAGCCTTAGACAGTAGCCAGGGAAGGCACTCTGGGCAGGAAACCTCTGAGCTGAAACCTGAAGAGTAAGGAGGAGCCAGCGGAGGAAAGAGGCAGCCAGGATAGTGACCTGGGCAGAGGGAGTGGCCTGTGTAAAGGCCCTGAGGCAGGAAGGAACGGCAAGGAGACGACTAGGTCAGGACCAGGTGAGAGAGCGGAGATCAGAGAGATGGGTGGGGGCCAGGACACATTGGGCCTTGTTGGCCTGGGGTAAAAGCTTAGATTTTATTCTAATCCTGATAAGAGGATGGTTTTAGAGTGGTTTCCAAATTCCCCAGGATTGTGAGAGAATTTTGACATCTTAATAAAAATATAACTTAATATCAAGCAGCAGTTAAAAATAACAGCTGATAAAACTGATTCACAGTGAAATAAATCTGAAGGCATGACCCCATGGAAAGAGCTCGGGCCTGTGAGTGGGGAGACATGGGTTCCAGGCCCTGTGTGACCTTGAACAGGCCACTGACCTCTCTGAGCCTCTGTTTCCGCAGCTCTCAGTGAGGGGTGGGCTCCATAAGTTCCTGCTCCAGCTCATCACTATTTCAGCCGCCTCCTGTCCCCACTGGAACCAACTATTTACAGCCATAGCTGCCACCGCGGGCCCTGGCTTCATGAGAATGGGGGTTAGTGCAGGTTAGAGACAGACTAGCTCCAAACTCGGGCTTTCTCCCAGAATAGTGGGGAGACCCCAGGAGGGGAGGAGAACTTGTGTGTGCCTGGGGCTCAGGGCTGCTTCCCATACCACCCCATTTAATCCTCACAACTGCCAGAGAACCAAACTCTCAAGCTGCGCTCCCTGCCGCTCCCCTCATCCACCCTAAGTGTGAGGGGCCTACAGAGAGGTTTGCCTGGTCTCGGGCTGATCTTCTCCTCGGACCCCCACTGTTCCTCCAAGTGGACCCCCACCTGTCTGTCAAGACCTAGAGGGAATGCAAGCAGCTCTTCTCTGGCCCCTCACCTCCCCTCCTCTGTCCTCTCCCTCAGGGAGTAGCAGGTTGGGTTTTCACCGTCTGCTTCTACTCCCCTGGCCTGGAGCTCCACGAGTGGGGCTGAGTCTGAGTACTTCATTTGGCCCACAAAGAGAGAGGGCCTCAGGAAGAAAGAGTATGTGTGAGAGTGTGTGTGTGTGAGACAGCGAGAGAGTGTGTATGAGAGTATGAGAAACTTTGCATGAGTGTATGAGTGTGTATGAGAGTGTGACTGTGTGTGAGTGAGAATGTGTGAATGTGCCTGAGAAACTGCATGAGTGTATGAGTGTATATGAGTATGTGTGTGACAGTGTATGTGTGAGTATGTATGAGAAACTTTGCAAGAGTGTATGATTGTGTGTGAGTGTGTGACAATGTGTGTGTGTATGAGAAACTATAAGAGTATATGTGTGTATGTGTGTGTATGTGTGTATATGGGAGAATGTGTGTGTGAGGAAGTATAAGTATGTGTGAGAATGTGAGTGACAGTGTGAAAGTGTGTGTGAAAGTGTGTGTACATGTGTGAGAGTGCATGAGAAACTTTGCATGAGTGTATGAGTGTGTATGTGTGTGACAATGTGAGTGTGTCAGTGTGTATGAGAAACTTTACAAGTGTATGAGTATGTATGAGTGTGTGTGACAATGTGTGTGTGAGTGTATGAGAAACTGTACAAGAGTGTATGTGTGTATGTGTGTGAGAGCATGTGTGAAAGTGTGTGTGCATGCGTGAGAGAGAGAGGAAATGACTCCTGAGGTGGGCTGTGGCTGGGCTGTGACACCAGAAAGCTGTTCTATTCCAGTTTAACCCACATTACCCCACAACGTCCTGGGTGGTTAGATGCTTTCTGTGATTATCTCATTGAACTTCATGACAACTCTTATACAGGTCTTATATGCCCAAGGTCAAATAACTGTTTCATGGCACAGCCAGACAAATGCCAAACCCAGTGCTCTTTCCCCACATCGCCTGGGCCCAGCCCTGAACCCAGCTCTGTGGGCCACACAGGAAGCACTTATCGGGTCCCTGGCCCTAGTGGCTCAGGGGCCAAAAGGCAAGCTGGAAGCTGAGACTGAGGGCAGGGCTGTCTCTGAATCACCTGCCCACTCTGGCCCAGCACAAGGCCTGGAACAGAAACTATTTGTTCCCCACTCAGGGAACACAGAATATCCAGAATAAAAGACCTCACGTGAGAAGGAAATGGAGGCTCAGAGGGGCTCGGCAAGATGCCCAAGGCCATACAGCAAGCAGAAGTGGCTAGAACTCAGCTCTCCTAACCTGGAGCTGTCCCCAGGAGGCCAGAACTTGAGGCAAGAGGCTACAATGGCAGCTTCAAGGGGTCTCAGGGAAGATGCTGGGGCCTGAGAGCTTCTGAGGGGAAAAGTCCTCACGGTGCCAGGGAAAGTCCTTGGAGCATCAGAATGCGGCAGGTTGTAAGGGCCCTCATTTTACAGATGAGGAAACTGAGGCCCAAAGAGAGAAAGGGACTTGGCCAAAGTCAGTCATGCAGACAGTGACTGATGAGTCTTGAGCATCTGGGGGGTAGGGCCTGAACCAGCAACAGGGTGGGTGAGGAGTTGCTGGTCAGGTGAGGGAAGGAAGGGAGGAAAAAAGAGAAAAGAGGGAGGGAGGGAAGAAGTGAAAGGACTTGAAGATTTATTGGGGCAGAAGGAAGGAGGAGGCAAGGAAAGGGAATCCCCGGAAATGAGACTGGGCTCCCAAGTCTAGCTCCACCAGCCTCTCCTGCCCACTGGCAGGTCCCAGGCAGCCCATGTTTGTCGGGCCCATGCCTACCACCCCACTGCCCATGACAACTTTACATACTCGGTGTGTGCGATGGGCACCCCATTAGAGACCTCACCTCGAATTGAAGACCTCATTTGTGACATGACACACTCCTCGGCGTGTCAGTGTAACTTGGGGGGAGTCCCGACTTCTCTGCCCTAAAATGGGCTGCTGGAGCAGAGGTCCCTGGGTCCCCACCAGCCCCAGAGTGGTGATTTCCTAGAGTAGGTGTGCCTAAACATTCTGCACTAGCCTGGAGCCCCCTAAAGGCACCCATAAACCCCAGTGGGGTCTCCCCGTGGGAAGCCAGCACACATCCACAGTGGAACACCTCATCAGGAGATCTGAGTACTGGTTTTAGTTCTGCCACTAACTTGCTGGGTAACTGTGGGTAAGTCATTAACCTCTGTTTTCACCATCTTTAAAATGGAAGGAGTCAGTGCAGGTGAAGATGACAGATGCATGCAAATGCAAGTTGTTTCTTCCAGGCCTGAGCCCAGATGGATAAATATTAACTCCCCACAGGCCTTAGCCCTTTATGCCTCTTCCCTCCTCTGGGAAAGTGCCTGGGGCTCAGTCTCCGTTTGTGGAATGAAAAAGTCTGTTTCAGGACCGGGACACTGGTTTATTGACCCCGTTTTCATTGCTGGGAAAGGTGACCAGTGACTTCCCAGGGGCACCTGTGAGCAAGGAATAGGGTGGGTGGTAAGGAGAGCCGCTGGTCATGCGCCCCCTCCACCACCCGGCCGGCCAGTCCACGAACGTTTACAGAGTCCCCTCTGTGCACCTGGAGGCACTCCCTGCTCGGGACCCCGGCAAACGCCGTGAAGTCCCTTCCTGGCCCTTGTCCGCCCACCCGCCTCGGGTTTTCCAGGCGCGAAACCCCGGCCCAGGGAGGGGCAGCCTGCGCCAGGTTCACGCCGGAAGTCAGGGACCGCACGCGGCCCCCGGGGCCCGGTCCGCGCGCGCCTTGGGGCTTTGCGAGCCTGCGGTGCACCCGGTCTGGAACAGGCGGGAAACCGAGGCCCGGGGCGGGGTCCCCGCAGCGCGACCCTCCCGCTCCCGGCCGGGGCCTCACCGGCATGACCGCGAAAGTCTTGAACGCCTGGTTCAGGCTGCGCACCAGCGCCCACTTGTTGGGCTGCTTGGCCGGGGGCTCGGCGGGCTCGGCGGGGGGCTCCATGGCGCCGAGGGGCTGGCGGCGGCTCCGGCGGTGGTGAGGCTCGGTCTCCCTAATTCACCTAATCCCGTGCGCGCCGCCCGCGGGGAACCCTAAACCAGGCCATCTGCCGCGGGCCCATGGCAACGGCGGCTTAGGTGACGCCCGCGGGCGGGAACCCGGAGGGGGCGGGACCCCTAACACCCCAACCTCGTTGGGGATTCCCGGCCTGCTTCCCTTGGACCACCGCGAGGGGCAGCCTACCATACGAACCAAGGCGCGCACCCCGGATACACGCGGCGCCTGGAACCTCCCCTTGACCGCAATTTTGGCGAAAATCAATGTCTTCTATGAGAAGAAACGAGGGGATGTTATGGAGTACAGCACAATCAACTCCAGGAATTTTAAAAACTGATCTGAAGGCGTGGAAGACCTTTCTAGCTTGCTGGTTGCCTCGGGGGAATGAAGGCAGATACAGATCTTCCTTCCTGGATGCAACTTTGGGGTATAGCTTCTGAAGAGCTCTGGCCCAGTCCCTGAGGTCGGGGGGTGATCTCCAGGCCAAAGAGAACGCCACTGAGGCCTTGAGAAGGCAAAGGTGATGGGGGTGGTGCATTCCCTGGACATTCCCCAGGACAGCCCAGTCACCCTTGATGGCCCAGCGCTCACCCCGCAGTGCGTGCCAACGCTGGGCTCCTTTGTCTTGGTGGCCAAACAGGACTGGGCCCCGGCTCAGGATCCGTGCTGGGCTCTGAGCCCAGCAGCCTCCACCCCCACCCCCACCCACAGCCGGAGGGCGGGAATGCCCAGGACCTTTGGCCCTTCTCCCACCTCCTCCTTCTCCCCCTTCCTGCTTATCTTTGTCCTCCTTCCTTCTCTCCACCTTTTTCTTCTCTTGTCCCCTCCTTTTCCACTTTTGACCCTTGTCACTATCTGGACTCAAGGAAGCCCAACTGGTCCCCTCTACAAATAAGCAAATAACAGCTGGAGTGGGAGGGTGGTAGCAAGGAGGGAGACAGTGATGCTTCACACAGAACTCAGAGCTGCTCAGGCTGGACCCAGAGCATCCTTCAACCCCAACTCCCTGTCCCAGCCTCAGCGACCCAGGGCTCTGCGGCCAGCACCAAGCTGACTGGTTTCAGTGATTTCCACCCATTCCCCGTGCACTCTCAGGGATTCTGCTCTTGGGAGGGGTCCTTCCCTGGTCAAGCTTAGAACAAGGGCACCTACCACCTGCTCTTCTGCCGTGGGCACCCATCTGAACAGGAATCAGAACCTCAGACACAGGAAATGCTGGTGGTGGACTTCCAGGCATCCTTCTCACTATCCATTTAATCAGACCTCACTGAGCACAGGCTCAGTGACAGGGACAGTGATAAGCAAGATGGGTCCTCAGAGCTCCCAGCTTGGTGGAGTGGGGCCCAGGCACAGATAAGGATGTACCTTGAGATAAGGGACAGACTGTCCTGGAGAGACAGGATAGCATGGTGGCTAAGAGGTTGGACTCTGAAGCCAGGTGCCTTAGGTTCAATCCCAGCTTGGCCACTTGCAAGCTGTATGATCTTGGGCATGTTCCTCACCCTGCCTTTGTTTCTTCATCTATCAGATTGCAGGATAATAGTAGCACTTACCTCATGTGAGAATGAAACAAGCCAACATGTGTAACACACTCAGATCAGTGCATGTTAGAGTAAACCCTGAATGATCATTGGTTATTAACTGAGGGAGTCAGTCAGGGGTGACATCTAGGTGTTATGATTTTCCAGGCAGACATTAGGAAAAAGGGCATTCTAGAAAGAGGAAACAGTAGGGTACAGAGAAGCAGAGGTGGGAGGGAAGAGATCGTAAAGCAGGTCAGGTGGGGCACACTTCAAGGTGCTGAGAGCCTAGCCCTGCCCAGACCCAGGCTCAACCCCCTGCACCCAGGCCAACCCTGAGCTGAAGCCCAGGGAACAAGCCCTGTCCCTTGTGGTGGGCTGGGCACCAGGACTGGGAGATGGGTTTGAGGTCCACTCTGTGACCTACTTGGGCATCACACTCAGATGCTTTCCCAAAACTGAGGTCTACAGCAACTCCAGCCTCCACTTAGCTCATGCTGAGCCCTCTGCCAGGAATCCTCTTCCCTACCCACTTACCCTCTTCCCTGCCCCCATCCAACCACCAAGTTTCCACTAAGCCATCTCACCTTCTCACACTCCCCTCCCACTACCCTCTGCTCTCTATTCCTTTGGTGCCTCACACAGGCCCCATTGCACCACCATCTGGTCCAACCCTGCCATTTTACAGATCAGAAGTCTGAGGTTCAGAGAGGGACAGGAACCTACCCAAGGACACAGCAAGTTGGGACAAAAGGCTTTTAGGAAATAACTGTATCAACTGTCATTAGCAAGTGACATCAGTGAAAATGGTGGAGTAGGGAACTCAAGAGTCCATCCCTCCACAGAAACATCCAAAAAACCTGGCAAAGACTGTCAGAATCAACTTTTTCAGAACTCTGGAAAATAGTCACAGGTTTACAGCAACCAACCAAACATGTAATAAAGAGAAAGGCAGCTGAAACCCAGTAGGAGAGCTTTGTGACATTTTAACTTGCCCCATCACTCCTCCCCAGCTTGGCAGTGATCTTGAAGACAGCAGCTTGCATCCTGGTATACGTTCCTGGGGCCTGGTGTGAGCCCAGAGGAAGAAGAATTGGCCTTGTTTTCGAAAAATTGTGGTTGTCTCTTTTGATCTGTCTGAGGGTTCCCTGAAGGATGAACACAAAGGGCTTGCTTTTCCCTAACTCAGAACTCAGTTCTATGGTGGGGAAGTGGCTCTGCTGAAGGCATTGTTTAAACACATTCAAAGACAAATAAACCACCCTCTGCCACTGGGAACAAAGGATATCACTGGGGGCAAATAACAGACACTCCAAAATGCCTGGGAGGAAAGGCTGGGGAATGAGATGCTTTGGGGAATAAAGGCTTTGGAAAGCTCTTACATATGTCAGGGAATATAGGTCATATGAATGCCCAGGGTTGGACACATGTTCAGAAAAGACCTGAGAAGACCCTAAGCTCTCGCCTCTGGCTGACCTTCAAGCCTCCACACAAGCAGGAATGAAGGCTAAGATGCAATTATAATGGCATTACTAAGCATTGAAGACATGCCCCAACACGCACACACACAGAGCCCAGTTGTAAGGACTGGGAGATTTGGGGTAATTGGGGCAGGGAGCTCTAGACAGAGACTTCAGTGACCACACACATCAAAGAAAGCAATCTTCACAAAAATTAGTTTAGAAAAGTCACTAAACAAACAACTATAACCCACAACAAGAAGCAACAACAAACTCTGGGGTGAAGGGATGGGGCAGAATATGACTTCCAGAGTTGCTACATTATTGTATTTAAAAGGTCCAGTTTGCAATAACAACAAAAATATGAGGTATACAAAGAAACAAGAAAGTATAGCCCATTCACAGGAAAAAAAAAAACAGTAATAGAAACTGTCCTTGAGGAAGCCCAAACATTAGACTTTACTAGAGAAGTACTTTAAATCAGCTGTCTTAAATATGCTCAGAGAACTAAAGGAAACCAAGAGAATGATGCCTCACCAAATACAGACTATTAATAAAGAGATAGAAATTATAAAAAGGAACCAAATTGAAATTCTGGAGCTCAAAGGTACAATAATTGAAATGGAATATTCACTAGAGGAGTTCAACAGGATTGCTGAGCAGGAAGAAGAAAGAATCAGTAAACGTGAAGGTAGGTTAATTGAGATTATCCAGTTTTAGGAACGGAAAGAAAGAAGAATGAAGCAGAGTGAACAGAACCTAAGAGACTTGTGGGACACCATCATGTGTACCAACACTTATGTAATGGTAGTTCCAGAAGGAGAGGAGAGAGAGAAGGTGGCACAAAGAATATTTGAAGAAATAATGGCAAAAATGTCCCCAAATTTGATGAGATATTTGAATTTGCACATCCAGAAATCTTGATGAACTCCAAGTAAGATAAACTCAGAGATTCATACTAAGACATATTATAATCAAACTGTCCAATGACAAAGACAAAGAGAGAATCTGCAAAGTAGCAAGAAAGAAGCTACTCATCCTGCCCAAGGGATCCTCAATGAGATTAGCAGCAGATTTCTCATCAAAAACCATGGAGGCAAGAGGGAAATGGGAAGACATAAAGGGCTGAAAGAAAACAAAAACTGTCAATCAAGAATTCTATATATGACAAAACTATCCTTCAAATATGGAAGAGAAATTGACATTCCTTCATAAACAAAAAACAAGGGACTTCATTACCACTGGACTTGCCCTATAAGAGATACTAATGGTAGTCCTTCAGTCTGAAATGAAAGAGCATTAGACAGTAACTCAAATCAATATGAAGAAATAACGATCTCTGTAAAGTAAACTACACAAGTAAATATAAAGGTCAATATTATTGTACTTCTGGTTTGTAACTCCTATTTTTTCTTTCTTTTTAAAAGAGATAATTTAAAAGAAAAATGCATAAAACAATAATTATAATCCATGTTAATTGGCACACAATGTGTAAAGATGTAGTTTGCAACAATAACAACATAAAAGGGAGGAACAGAATTGTATAGGAGCAGAGTTTTTGTTGAACTTATTGAAGCTAAGTTTGTATTAACTCAAACTAGGGTTTTATAAGTTTAAGATATTAGTTGTAATCTCCAGGATTATCAATAAGAAAATAACTAAAAAATATACTACAGAAAAGAAAATGAGAAGGAAACAAATATGGTCAATTAAACCCAAAAGAAGGCAGTAATGGAGGAATGAGGAACAAAAAGCTATAAATACAGTAAACAAATAGCAAAATAGCAGAAGTTTTTCCTTATCAGTAATTACTTTAAGTATAAATGGATTAAACTCTCTGATTAAAAGACAGAAATTGGCAAAATAGATTTTAAAAAATGATCCAACTATTTGCTGTCTTCAAGAGACTCACTTTATATTCAAAGACATGAATAAGTTGAAAGTGAAAGAATGGGAAAAGTATGCCATGCAAATAGTAACCAAAAGAGACCTGGGGTAGCTATACAAATATCGGATAAAATAGAAATTAAGTAAAAATTTGTTATGAGAGACAAAGCAGGACATTCTATAATGATAAAAGGGTCAACCCAACTGTCATCAGCAGCCCACACATTTATCTTCAAACTTCCCATGAATGTTGGCAAAGTACATCCAGTCCCTACTCTGGCCCCACCACAGAGCCAGGAATCACATCACACTGCAACAGAGGAGCCCTCCGTAGGGTCCTTGTTAAGTGGGTCACGTGCACCGTAGACCTCTGGATGCTTGTTTCCACGCTGGCACCAGCTGGCCTTGAAACCCTGGGCAAATCCTTCTCCCTGAGCCCTCGGTTCCCCCATCTCTACATGAGAGGCTACTGCAACAGCCTCACAGCCTTCAGGCAGGGCGTGAGCCTCCCGTTATCCCCAGGTTCGCCCCCAGGATTCCTGCAGGCTCAGTTGCTCACAGGGTTCCCGCAGGCTTAGCTGCTCAAAGTGCCCTCTCCATGTATCTGAGCCACCTGCCACATTGATCTGGGAACCTCTCCAGGGCAGGGAGTGATTTATCCCGGCATCCTTTGTGCCCAACCTGGCTCTGGGAAGGGGCTCAGTGCCTCTTTGCTGGGTGGGTGAGTGAGAAAGTAGCAGGAGGGGGTGGCCTGACACATGAGGAATCCCCAGGCACCCCAACCCCACCCCCAAGGCACTTGCCATGATGGGTCTGCCCAGGCTGCCACAGAGCCCCTGTTTCGCAGATGCCATCCAGCTCAGGGCCTCTGACCTCTCCTCCCCCAAGTTCCGTGCCTGCTCCTCCTGCCACAGCCCCTGTGCCCTGTACAGTGGCCCCCTCCCAAGGCCTTCTCTCCTTGCCTGCCACCCCCCTCAACATCAGAGCTCCCAATCCTGTCTGGACCCACGCCAGCACTGCCTGGGAAATATCAATTACCAGATCTGGGACTGTTTCCTCACCTGTGAGATGGCCACAAGGATCCCTACCTCACAGCCTTGTGGTGATAAAATGAGATTATGTATACGTGGTGCCTGGCACATAGTGGGACCACCTGGCACATAGTGGGTGCTACTTTTGAGGAATAAAAACCCTTAGTAAACTTTCTTCATGAATGAAGAGATTTGGGTTCTTAGCCCATCTTTATGAAGTTATGTCCTGTAGTACTCTGCAGGGACTCAGAAAGGCTGGGATAATGGATGGATGGATGGATGCATGGATGGATGGATGCATGGATGCATGGATGGATGGATGCATGGATGGATGGACGGGTCCTGTCACTGATATGTCCCAATGGGGATGCTCTACACATGGGGAAAGAACATGTCCTTTGAGGCTTCCTGAGATTTTTACCCCAAACAAACTGAGAGAGAGCAAAGAACAAGGATATCTCAAACAGAGGAACTCTATTAATACTATTTTAATGTTAGGAGTAGTAGTGGTAGATAGTGTTTATTGTGTTTTGTGTCAAACGCCATCTAGTCAAAGTCTGCATGCATTGTGACATTTCATTCTCAAACATCACTACGAAGAAGGTACCATTATTAGCCCTGTTTTACAGATAAGGGAACTGGGTTCAGGAATTTACCTACAGCCTCACAAATAGAAGGGGATGGAGCCAGGATTCAAACCTAGCCCTTCAGACCAAAAGATAATCATTCATTCATTCCACAAAGTAGCACAGAGCTCCTTCTCTGAACAGACCAGTGCCCAGGGCTAGGGAGACAGTGGGGAACAGGTTGATGGCTGTCCTGGGTTCCAGGCCCCTCCTAGGAGTCCCAAGCCCAACATAGAGCCCAGGTCTGTGGGCTCTGCCTTGTGGAACCACCTTATTGGATGGTCCTCCAGAGCTGGGGCCTTTTTCAGAACCAAAGAACTAGCAGAAATGCGCTTTCCGTTTGAGGGGTGGGCAGAGCTGGGGCGCACGTGCAGACACCTGCCCCCAGGTGAGAGCCACCCACAGGGCGAGGCTGGGGGTAGGGGCCAGTCACCCCAAGGCCTGCCTCTGAGGCCCCAGAGGGAAGACATCCCTCCTTCGGCCGAGGCCCTGGTACAAGCACACACTCATCGAATGTGACTTTCCTTCTCTTTTTGATCCTGGCCATCCTTGATGGGCCTTTGAACAGGCTCTCTGATGGAGAGGCTCTAGAGGGGTCTTCTCCAGCCGCTAAGGTGACTGTCCTAAGCCTGCTCTGAAGCCTGTCTTCAGACACACACGCGCGCGCACGCACACTCACACACACTCATACATGTACAGGGTTGCCCCGCTGGCCTCTGAGGGCCGTGGAGGAGGCGGAGTTGCTGGCCGAGCCCCCATGGCACACACCACCCCCCACAAGGCCGAGGGCCCAGTGCCTGGCAAACCTGGCTCAGGGCCCACATTCCTTCCAGCTCTGGAGACAGGGAGCCCATTAGAGCCTCACGCTGATCATGGGGAAGGGCTGAGGGTCAGGGGCTGTTTGTGACCCTGTAGGAAGGGGGAGCTGGAGGACTCAGCTGGGGGCAGCAGCTCTGTATTTTCCCTTGTATAACCCCAGGGGGCTCCAGCTCACTCACTGCTCCTCAAGGCTCTCAAACGAAATCAGACTCAAGGCCCCTCGGTAGCCTTGCCAACATCCTTTTTCCTTTCCCCAAGGACTTTCCCACATTTGGGCCTTTGCAAATGCTGTTTCCCTGCCCAGAATGCCTGGGGATTCAGTGATGTACATAAAGAAATAATTTCTACCCAGTTTTATAAGTGCAGTGAGAAAGGGAAGTCCTAGAAAAGGGAGCAGATTCTAGACTAGGCCTGGGAGAGTCAGGGAAAGATTTGCAGCTGAGTTTTGAAGCATCAATGGGAGTTTGCAATGAGAAAACCTTGGGGAGGATGTCCCACAGCCAAGTATACAGAAGAGAGAATGCAGGATGGGTGCAGGTTATTCCAGGCTCTGAGAGTCTATAGCTCCTGGAGGTAAGAAAGATGAAGGCCTGTGGGGGTGGGGAGAGCACTTACCTGCTGAAGAATCACCATTGTTCTGTGTCAGATGTCCTGGTGCCCACTTGGCCAGACACAGTTCTGCAAGGAGGAGAGTCAATATCAAACCTCTGAGCAGGCCCACCAGGGCAGCCTGGCCCTGGCAGTCTTGAGCCAGGCTGGGGTCACCTGGGCTCCTCCCAAAGCCCCAGCATCCCCCTTCCTTCTGGGGAACCTTCCCTGGCTCCTTTCCCTCTGGCCACAGCCTGAGACTTGGCCACTATCACCAGCTCCGTTGCCCAGAGCAGCTGAGCCTTTCTCTTGACCTCTGTCATTCAGAGACTCCCAGAGGACTCCTGACAAGTAGCAAGTCCAGTCCCCGATGTGGACATAAAAGCAAAGGCACCCAGAGAGGGACTGAGACTTGATCAAGGTCACACAGCAGGGTGCAGCGATTTCAGGTCAAAGACTTGGTCTCCAGACTTCCAGCTCAGAGCTGCCCCAGGCGTCCAGGTGGTAGGGCACCCTGGCTCAGGGGGAAATCCTGGGCTGAGCATGACCTACCCAGGGCACACTATGCCTAAAAGCTTCCCAGAGCCCCTGTTGTCCTCAGGATGGCTTTTAAGGCTCCGCACAATCTGGTCCCTGCTGATGTCTGTCTTGCCTCTTTCTGCTTCCTTCCTTCTCTACCCCTGCACTTGGGCCATCCTCAGCAATTCACTGTTCCTGAAATGTGCCAGCCCTTTTCATACCTCCTAGCCTTTGCAAACACTGGCCCCTCTGCCTGGAATTCTGACCAATAAATTACACCTATGTTTTAAGACTCCATTCAGATGGTACCCACTCTGGAGGCCTTTCCTGACCACCCCCAGGCTGCCAGGAGCCCCTGCGTTTCTCCCTATGCTAGCCCTGCTTCTATGTGCCATGTTGTCTGGATGGGGTCTCTGAGTCACCACTGCCTTTCCAGCCCCGTCCTGCACAGGACCAGAGACTTGTGGGGCTGACGGTGGTGATCAAAGGCAGCTCCGGCCCACAGACCCTGGCATGGGGCCCCTCTGGCCCCCCTGAGAGGGGCATCAATTTTTCACCAGGGCCCATTCAGAGGCACTGGGGCATTCGATCCTCTGCCCATGGCACTGCCTGACACCCGAGCCCTGACCCCTGCTCTGGAGCTCTGGGACACAGCAGGGACGCAATCCTCCCAGAGAGCTGCACCCGGCCTGGGCACCTGCAGGGAAGTGAATTCAGCAAGGCCAGCAGGCATGGGGAGATGCGTCCAAAGAGGATGCCCCGGCCCTGGTGCTGGCACCAGCAGGAGCTGCCAAAGTCGGGGGCAGAACCGGTGATTTCATGACAGATCCAGGGCTGTGGGGGTAGGAGGGCAGCAAAGAAGTATAATTTTAAGAGCTGTACATAAGGAAAGAGCTACAAGATACACTTTTTGTTCCCCTAAAAAGAAGAAATAGACTATGTGAAAGTTCATTGCATTTCAAATTGACAATAGGAGACACTGATCTGTATTTGTGTGCCCATGTCTGGTTTTACCTAGACCCACAACTCTGGCTGATGGGGCTTCATAATTTCCATTTCACAGTTGGGGAATCCTGAGGCACGGAGAGAGGGGAAGTGACTGATCCAAGAATAGAGATAAAGAGAGTGTCAGAGAGAGCACAAAAGATGAAGAGACAGGGACAGAGTAAGCTTTCCGCCACCCCAGGATGTCTGCTCCCTGACCCTGGGATGCCCCTGCCCAGCCCTGGCCCACGGACAATTCGATGGAGACCACGGTCCTTGTTTCTTCCTTCTCCAGGGTCCTAACCACCATCTTCCCAGGCTCAGGACACTTTCATTCAGTGTCTGCTGAGGCTGAATGCCCCCACATCCACCAAGTGTGGCAGGAAGCCCAGAAGCAAATGGCTGTGGGGGCAGAGAGTCCAGAAGCAGCTCAAGCTCTTGATGTCCCCCAAGTTGGACCCCTCGGCCCTTCTGCTGCTGCAGGCTCTGAGCAAACCCTCCTCCCGGTGCCCAGGACTGAGGGCAGCCCAGCCTTACCTGGGCCCCAGCTGCACTCTGTCAGCTGCCACCTGCATGCAAGGCTCAGGACGCTGGGGTCATGGGTCCAGGCCAGCCAGCAGAAATGCTTCCCTGCTTCCTCTGTCTTGCTCCCAGGTTCTTGCTGGATGTCTCTCTTGATCTTCAGTTTCTCACTGTGTTGCGAGCTGTCTGTCTCTCTGTCTCTCCATGTGTCTCTGTCGCCCTCTCGGTCTCTCCCTTTCTTTCCTGTCCAGGGCAGCTGTCCAGCCAGTGCTGCCCGCCCTCTCCTCCCCACTCCAGAGCCTTCTCCCAGGAGGCGGAGCCGGAGGGGCCCTCCGAGGTCTGGGACCCATGACATCAGCTTGGGGGCGGGCTGTGCCGGGACCAGGAGGTCCCGAGGCTGTCCAGGGCTCTGTGCGAGCACCGGCCGGCCAGCGAGGAGGCAGGAGCACGGGGTTTCCCTCTGCCTGACCAGCGTGTGACCTGGTTCAGGGGCCACCGTCCTGGCCTCAGCGGCCTCCTGTCGTATGCAGTACACCACCGGCTCTCACTCTACCTGGGCAGGAAACCTGACTTGGTCACTGATTTGCTGGCAACTCAAGTCCTGCCTGCCCTTCTCTGAGCCTGTTTTTTCTTCTGTAAAATGGCTGCTTGAGTCTCTGAAAGGAAAATGATCAGGCAGGGCATGGCAGAAAGCAGAGAGCTGAGCAAGCCCCTGTGTTTGGGCCCCTTCTCTCCCACTCCCTGTACACACTCTCTCCCTTTAAACCCCTGCCCCAGACCCACATCCCAAGGACTCCCCTCAGATGTGTATCCCCAGAGCTCATCAAATCAAATAATATGCCTCACAATCTGTTTTGGGGGTGGGGTGCATATTGTTCTATAATCACCAAAGAGAATGCCAGAAAAGCTGACTTGGAGCAACCCCATATATAACAGGGACACATACAAATTAAAGTGAAATAAGTGATTTAAAATGGAAAGGGGAAGAAAGCAAATGACCCAGTTATAAAATGGGCAATAGAGTTGAACAGACACCTCACCAAAGAAGGATACAAATGGCAAATAAAAATTTGAAAATAATGTTCATTATCATAAGCCATTAGGGAACTGCAAATTAAAACAACACTACCCACGTGTTAGAATGGCTAAAATCCAGAACACTGATATCAGCAAATGCTGGCAAGGATGTGGCACAATAGGGACTCTCATTCATTGCTAGCGGGAATGCAAAATGGCACAGCCACTTTGGAACACAGCCTGGCAGTTTCCTACAAAGGTAAGCATAGATTACCACGCAATCCAGTAATTGCACTCTTGGATGTTTACTCAACTGAGTTGAAAATTCATGTCCACGTAAAAACTTGCACACGAATATTTATAGCAACCTTATTTGTAATTTCCCTAAATTGGAAACTACCAAGATGTCCTTCGATATAAATGGCTAAACAAACTGCGGTATATCCATACAATGCAGTGTTATTCGATTAAAAAAAAATTAAAGAGCTGTCAAGCTACAAAAAGATGTGGACGATAAGGACCACACTCCACTTTGTCTAGTTTATGGATGGATGAGTAGAAAAATAGGGGAAGGAAACAAACAGACAAAGGTACCCAGTGTTCTTTTTTACTTCAATTGCTCTTTTTCACTCTAATTATTATTCTTGTTATTTTTGTGTGTGTGCTAATGAAAGTGTCAGAGATTGATTTAGGTGATGAATGTACAACTATGTAATGGTACTGGAAACAATCGAAAGTACGATTTGTTTTGTATGACTGCGTGGTATGTGAATATATCTCAATAAAATGAAGATAAAAAAAAAAAAAAAGATGTGGACGAAACTTAAATGCATATTGCTAAGTGAAAAAAGCCAGTCTGGAAAAGTTACATAATGCATGATTCCAACTATATGACATCCTAGAATAGGAAAAACTAGAGGGATAGTAAAAAGATCAGTGGTTTT
This sequence comes from Choloepus didactylus, assembly GCF_015220235.1. NCBI lineage: Eukaryota > Metazoa > Chordata > Mammalia > Pilosa > Megalonychidae > Choloepus > Choloepus didactylus. The sequence goes on along the minus strand of NC_051312.1, from coordinate 91,609,679 downwards.
CAAGGACTCAGGGGGAAGGGGCCAGGATGGATAGGGGGCACACAGGGCATTTTTAGGGCAGTGAAACTATTCTGTGTGATATCGTAATGGTGGATACATGACATTATATTTGAACAAAACTGTGTAACACAAAGAGTGAACCCTAATGTCAACTGGACTTTAGTTACTTATAATGTATCAATATGGGTTCATCAATTGTAACAGATATACTACACTAATGCAAAATGTTAACAATAGGGGAAACTGTGGGGTTAGGGGTGGGGTGAGGGAGTTAATGGGAACTCTGTATATTCTGCACAATTTTCTTTTAATCTAAAACTGTCCTAAAAATAAAGGCTATTAAAGCTCTGAGAAAAAAGTTTTGCACCAAAAACAAAATGAAAAAATATTTGCTCCACATAGACCCAGAGTTAATACTCTTACAATATGGATTATAAAATGAAACATAAATCTCTGTGAATAAACAAAATATGTCGATAAGAAATTTGACAAAGACTAGGGATACAGTTAATGAAATAAATGTACAATAAGACCACAAAACATAAAAATTATTTACATGTCCTAGCAATTAAATAGCTATAGTTTAACGTAGTAATGAAGTATTGTGTTGTCTTTCTTATTAAATAGAAATCTGTACTTTCAGTTAGAATACCCACTTTTATATGGGTACCTGGAAATGGGTATTCATACATATGGCAGTTAGATATATAAACGTACATGACATTTCTAAAAGCCCATGTTCATTGAAATTTAAAAATCACAAAAACTCTTTGATGTGATAGTTCCCTTTCTATGAATTTTTCTCAAGATTTATACATTTTAAATCTATCTCTAGCTGGTTGCTCCACAAAGAATTTCTAATATAATTAAAAACCTGAAGCCAACCCAAATGCCTTAACAGTACGAATTAAGTACATTGAAATCATCCATATGTTGGAATAAAGTCTAATAAAAATAATTTTTAAATTGTATATTTGAAAGTGGTTAAAATGGGGTATTTATGTTGTATATGTGTTACCACAATAAAAATTTTAAAAAATATAATTTTTTAATAAAAAAAGGGGAGAGAGGACTAAACAGTGTTTGTCATTAGCATTGGCGAAGACATTACCTGGAGGCTCCTTACTGAGACCTGGCACTTTCTTGTTACCATCTTTTGCCAACAACCATACCTGGCAGCTGCCTGCATCAGGCCTCTACAGGGACAGTCCTAGGCCCAGGCAGAGGGGAGCACTCTTTTGTACCCCAGGTCTCTGTTTTGGGGTGTGTCTGCAAGGAAGGGACCTCCCAGCTGCAGCCCAGAAAGAGGATGGGGCACAGGGGGGACTAGCAAGGCCCAACGTCCCAACAGCGCCACCTGCTGGGCACAGGCACGGCATCCGACTGCGATCATGGAGCAAGGCAGGGCATCCTGCTCTCTGCCGGGGCAGCGGTAGTGCTGGCAGGTGGGGTGGGGTCAGGTACCAGGCCTGGATCTTCACTGGCCATCGAGTGACAACCGCCCTGGCCTGGCGATGCCATGCTGCTGGCGGGAGGGCATGAACTTTGGAGTCAGCTTGGTCCTTTCCTAGCTGTATGACCTTGACAGGCTCTGAGCCTCAGATTCCACATATTTAAAATGCAGGGATAATATCCTCAGGCAGGGTGAGAGGGGTTGCCACAAGTTTCCACCTTACCATGCAGCCCAGGGGCTGGGTGCTCGAGGTCCCAGGGGACAGTGGCAGCTGTAGACAAGGACGCTCCCATTCCTTAGAGAGCGGGGTGCCCCAGGCAGCAGAGCTGAGGATGGCGGCTTAGGCTCCGCCTCTGCTGGGGCCCGGCCCCCCTATGACCAGACAACCCTGACCCCCGAATACCCCGGCTGCTGGAGTGCACCTGGGCCCGAGGGTCCTGACAGGAGTTGCTCTGGAATGGGCTCCCCACCCCTGGGCTTCCATCTGCCGGTCCTACTTAGTATCTACCCCTCTGTCCAGCACCTCATTTCCCAAGCTTCCACGGCTGGGCAGGGCAAGTGGGGTTGGCCTTGCACAGATGGGAAAAATGAGACCCAGAGGGGGACATGGGTGTGCTCAAGGCCATGGCCGGCAAGCTGCAGGGCCAAGGACAGGATACGGGTCTTAGCACAAGCCCAGGGATAGAGATGGAGTGGTGGGAAATTGCGGAGTGCGGGTGGTCTCCAAACACCATAGTAACCGCTACCATCTCCTCACACCCACTGCGTAGGGCATCCCGCTGAGTGCATCATGGCTCATTTATTTTGCCCTCACCCTCCTTTCCACATCGGTCCAATCTAGCATTGAGTCCTATATGCTGTACTTCTGAAACCTGTCCCATTTCTCCTCACCGCCACCCCGGCTTCCTCGCTCAAGCTGCCAGCATCCGCCCGGGCTCCCTCCACAGCCTGCTCTGGTCTCCTCATATCTACCAGTGCCTCCCCTACCATAAGCCCCTCTCTTTCTGCAGTCCCCAACATGGATGCCTCCATTTCTTCCATCAGCTCAGGGCTTGGGCCCTCCCTTGCCTGGAAGGCCAAGAGACCCCCGCACACCTCACCGTTGTACTGGTGATTGCACAATGTTTGTCGTGATGAGAGCATTCGTGTCTGCCTCCCCACTACTCTGTAGACAGCTCCTGAGCGGGACTGTGTCTGGGTCCCTGTATCTCCCATGCCTGGATCTGAGCTCAGCACAATGCCAGCCCAGGAAGGAAGGCAGGCAGGAGGGAAGGAAGGAAGGAAGGAAGGAAGGGTGGATGGATTTCAATGATCTCAGCTCCCTGATGCACCTGAAGGACAGAAGGTCCACAGTGACTCTCAAGTCCTCTCTAGCCAGAGAACAGTCACCCAGGCCTGGGAAGTATTCTCTCCGTCGTCCCTTCCCCCCATAAGAACAGATGGCACAGGAGGGTATTTCTAAGATTGCAGTAACATTTATTCCAAGAATAGAACAAAGCTCCTGCCCTACCCTTCAGTGAAGCCCAGTGGGAGTGGAGTGGGCTGGAGGCACCACCCCCTCTTGAAATGGAGACACCGGGGCCCCGTGAGCTGAAGGGTGCATCAGGCTAATAGAGCAGCAGCTCTTGCGACCCACCCTCCGGTCTCAGCTAAAACTCCATCATTACCTGCCCAGTCCCCGGGGCCTCCTGGGGACCAGGGATCTCCTTGGTAGTCAGGAACCAGCCTGGCCCATCCAGAGGGGCAGGAAGCAAGGGCAGAGCTGCCAAACTGTCTCTGTGTTGAGGGCGGCACCCAGCCACCAGGCCGGAGTTCACACAGGGTGCCAGTTGATCCTTGTTTGTCCCTGTAGCCCAGGAGGACATGGCTGAGCCAAGATTTCAGACATCAGCCCCAGAGGCCCCAACCTGGCTCACCTGGCCCTCACCTCTCCATTCCCCACTCAGAATTCTTAATTTGAAACAGACATTGAGAAGTGGTGATTACATGAATGTGTATATAGTGGTACATGTACAGAGATACATAGAGAAAGGGGTATTGTTTTGCCCTTATTCAGTACTTGTTAGTAAGAGTGCTTGACAGACAAGAATCATTGGCCCCACTTTGCAGAAGGGGGAAATTGAGGCACAGGAGGTTTGAGTGACTTCTCCTGGTCACACACAGAGTCCCAGCTCTGGGCCCGGTTCTTGAGTGGGAGTCCCAGGTTGGAAGACGGAATCCTCTTCTCTTCTTTCAGCTCCTGTTCCCTCATGTGGCCCAGGGCACAAAAGAGCAGAGCTGGCCCTGGAGTGAGGAGTCAAAGTCCAAGCATCCAGCACCTCCAGCCAGCACACTGGACCAAAACAGTAAGACGTAGAGTCAAAAACTCAAGATTCCCAAAAGGAATTCCCAGGCAAAGCCACAGGATCTTGCATTCTTGAACCAACTACACTTTTTCCTTTGCTTGTCTGGAAGCCCAAGAAGGACACAGAAGAGACCCTAAGCAAGTCAGGGCTCTGGAAATCAACACAAAGTTCTCTAAGAACACACAGTCAGTGCCAGCTTGCAAAATCCCCAAATACAAGACACCCTCTTCTTCAGCTGCCTCCAGATTTGTACCATGTCCCTCCCTAAGCGGAATAAAATATATGCAGAAGACCTGAAGAACTGGAGTCTAAGAAGAAAAAAGGGATTCAGGCTTTCATGGTTTTGGAAAAAATCCTTGTTAAAATTGAGATTTTAAAACAAAAAGAACATAAAACTGAGAACTGAAGGAACATTTTGGTCCAGGCAGCAAGAAGGGGGCTGCATCCTCCTTGGCTGTGTTTTGGGGGGAATGTTGGCAGAGGGGCCTCTGGTTTAATGATGGCTTTGCCTATCTCCTGCCAACCCCAATGGGTGACCTAACCCAGCAGGCCTGAGAACACCCCCACCCCTCCCAGAGCCTCTTCTCCCAGAAAAGCCTGGATCTAGCAGCAGAGGGGCCCTGGGAGCAGGAGCACGTGCCCCCCACCCCAGCTCTCCATGCCCCTCCACCTGCCTGGCCCCAGCCCATTAAACCAGCACACCCCCTCGGACATCAGGAGTGAAGACAGGAGTCACACTTCCTGGTGACCACTGCCACCCCTTCTCCGGAGCCTTAAACCAGAGGCTGGGAAGGAAATCAGGTCCTGGCACGAGAAGGCGGCTGCAGCCCCTCTGTGTGTCTGCCTTGCAGAGGGCCTGAGAGTAGAGGCACAGGCCCCAGGCAGAGGCAGGGTCAGGACCCAGCTCCATGTGGGTCATCATTGATTCATTTGGCAAATCTCTATTGAATGACTAAATGGACAGATGAACGGGCATGTTCACAGAATGAACAAATGCCACCTGCATGTTTCCTGAATTTCAGCCTGAGCAGGAACCCAGCAGGAGCCAAGAGTCCTTTCACGGTGGCTGGGATGGGGGCTTGGGGACATGGCAGCTTGTGTGTAAACAAGTGACATCTTGGCACTCCATCGGCACACAGCAGGGCCTGGGAAAAATGTCTTCAACAGATAGAGTCCCTTAGCAGTGGTGATGGGCTATTTTAAATCTCAGGCAAGAAGACTCCTCCATGAGAAGGGAATGCTTGGGGTCCTTGGGGCACTGAGGCCCAGAGAGGAGCAGAGACCTCCCAGCAAGTCAGTGGGAAAGCTGAGAACACCCAGGGTCCTGGCTCCCGGGCTAGCCCCTGGCTTTTGGGGACATGCAGGTGGTGGTGAGAACGGCTGGGCCCACCATTAGGCAGGCAGGTGTTACACAGCCATGAGGGAGGCGCTGCTGATGACGCGTACAGCAACCGTGCCAGGGAGGTCGCTGGGCTGCCGGCTGCTCCGGTCTCGGAGGTGGAGGGTGTGCAGGGCCTGGAGGTTGTCTGGGTCAGCCTTCAGGTGCACCTGGCCCAGGAACTCATCTTTCAGGACACGGTGGTTCCAGATCTGGGAGGAAAGAGAGGACAGTGACAGGGTCTCCAAGTCCAGGGGGCAGGGACCAGGAGTATAGGCATGGAGGGTGAGGGAGAGGGGGACTGACAGGACACTGAGTGGCTGAGGAAAAGGAGCCCTGGATTGCCTCTGCTTCACCGTGAACCCTGAGCAAGGCCATGCCCCTTCTGGAGCCTCAGTCTCCCCATCTGTCAAGTGGGAAGATGACCTCAAACTCCCTTCCATGTAAAAGGCTAATGGACCTGTTATCATCGATCTGCTATTGACCTTGGATGACCTTGGACTAGTGATACACCCCTGCCCTAGTTCTCCATCTTTAATAAGGTTGGATCCACTGCTCTCCTAAGGGTCCTTCCAGCTCCAACATCTCTGGGTCTGTGATTTGATCCAGTGGGACCCAGTGCTAAGAAAACTTGGAAAATCTATAGCGATTCCCCCAGAATATCTGAGTGTTTGTTTTACTTATGGTTTCTCAACCAGAGAGATACTGGCCTGGGCCAGGGGACAGAGGGCTTCCTGCTAATGAGCTCAGAATCATCATCCACCAGGCACCTTGGCCTGAGAGGGGAAGGAAGCCCCGAGCCCAAGGATCCTGCCCCTGGATTCCCCTGCCTGAGGCTCTTAGGGAATAGCCACAGCACACACCATCTCAGGGGCAACTTGTCCAGATGGGCCCAACTACAGGGGAATTTGAGGAACAACCAGCACTGCCGTTGGGCGAGGTCGGCAGAGAGACCACTGACCCTGGCCAGAAGACTGGTCCTGCTGCATCTGACCCACTCCAGAGTTGGCTAATCCCGCTGGCTCACCCACAGATGGTGCTATGGGTGACTGCGTCCCCCAAAGATAAGTTCAAGTCCTAACCCCTGGTCCTGTGCACGTGACAGTGTTTGGAAACAGGGTCTGTGAACTATGAGTTATGATGAGGCCTAATGGGATCAGTGTGCGCCCTAGTTCAATACGACTGGTGCCTGATGAGAAGAGGGGAGGCGACCGATAGGGACGCTGGGAGAGGCCGTGAGGTCCCCGAGGCAGAGAGAGAAGGATGCTGCCACAGACCAAGGAATGCTGGCTGCCCACGCTCCACCAGAAGCTGGGAGGGAAGGAAGGACTCTCCCCTACAGGTTTCAGTGCCCTATACACTTTGATTTAGGACTTCTCGCCTCCAGAACTGTGAGACAAGAGATTTCTGTTGTTTTAAGGCACTGAGATGGGGACTCTGGGGTTCCAAAAGAGGCAATCAAGAGGATCCCTAGGTTACACTGTGAGTCAGGGGCAGAGCGAGAACCAGAACCTGGGGCTCCTGGGTCCCCGTCAAAGGCTCTTCCACCCTAGGCCCTGCCCCTCCAAGTAGGGAAGCCTGAGGCTGGGGTGCAGGAGGGGCCTCGGACAGGGGGGCTCACCTGGACAGTGACGGGCTGGCCAGGCTTCTTGCGGTAAAAGATGCCTTTCACATCGTACTCAGGTGTCAAGGTGCCTTTCTGTATGGCCGAGCGGACCTTGTCCCCCTCACACTTGATGATCACATAAGAGTTAGCCCCTGGAGAGGGAGACAGGGTGAGGGCTGGGGCTGGTGCAGGGCCCAGAGTGGACGGATGTTTGGTGTTCAGGAGATGGGAAGATGGGGAGACCAGAGCCTGATCTATGTCAGGGTCCCCTAACTTCCAGAGACAGGCAGACCTGTAGGAGGGGGCACCTTGGTCACCTCTGGCCTCCAGGCCTTTGCCCATGCTGTTCCCTCTGCCCAGGGCACCCTTCCCCCCTTCCCCACTTCACCAGGCTAATACCTTCTCAGCCTGGAAGAGGCCAACTCCTCCAGGAAGCCTTCCCTGAACTCTCCCTCCCTGAACTCTCTCTCCTGTATCTGACTTCCCCGAGAGCAGGGCAAAGCCTGTTCTTCACTAGGTGCCCAGCTTCACCCCAGGGCCAGGCCTAGGATGGATATCGGGAAAGATTTGCTGAGTCAGTGAGCTAGAGCAGGAGAGCACGGAGGCCCGAGTGTCTTGTGACTGGAGGAGATGGCGTGGGGCCACCTGCCTGGGGCAGAGAGTCAGGGGCTTTCCAGGGGTTGGACCAGGGTGAGCTCACCGGTTGGGGAGTCCTTGAGGCCGGCAGCCCCCAGGACGTGCACCTGGGTCACCAGCTGTGGGTAGCCGCACAGGGAGCTCCAGCAGGAGTGGGGGGGCTTGTCCAGGCGCAGCTCCCTGGTACAGGGTGGAGTGGGGGGAGTGATGAGAAAGGAGGGTGAGGAGGGGGTTAAAGGAGTAGAGCCGGGGAGAGGAGCACTGTTAACCTAGATTCCCTTGACCTGGGCAAATTGCCATGGGCAGTCCTCAAACATCCAATCTCACGGGCTTCCTGCTACTCTACAGCTACTCACGCGTGCCCTGTTCTCCCAGAAAAGCAATTTACTGAGCACCCACTATGTGCCAAGCCCTCTGCTGGGCTCTTACAGGTACTATTTCTAACCCTCACAAAGCCTGGGAGATAGGTAACTGTTATGCTCGTTTTACAGATTAGGAAGCACCAGGCTCACCCGGGTTTAGGGACTTGCCCCTGTGGCTGAGAAGTGGTGGAGCTGGGCCGGCGGGACCCAGGCCCATCTGAATCCACCACACAAGCTGCCTCCCACGTCCGGGCTGCGTGCAGCGCCCACCCTTCCTTCTGGGGGCTCCACATCTGGGCTGCCTGCCAAGGTGGGGAGGCGGTGCGGCCCCCACAGGGTTTGCACACCAGCAGGGATGGGGATAGTTTCAGCAAAATCCACAGTGAAGCAGTCTGTTGGACCCCACAGCCAGCTGCCCATTGAACAGGGGATTATAGGGAAATGATCCCACCTGGAATCACAGACTGGGAGGCCCAGCCTGACTTCACCACTAGCCCCATGGCCTTGGACAAACCCCCTAACCTTGATCCCAAATTCTCATCTGTAAAATACAGTCAGGTCTCCCGCTCAGGAGAGTGGGAAAGATGAAATGAGATGGAGCGAAAGCTTCTTTGTAAATTGTAAAGTGCGGTACCCACATGTTCTAGTCCCGGCCAAGGGACGCTGTAGGGGGGCAGGGGGAGGAAGAGGAGTGGGGTGGGCACTGGTGGCAGCCCAAGGAGGCTGGGGGCTCCATGCCTCGGGCAGACATTGAACATCTCTGGGCTGTGGATCCCGGGGCTGCTCTGAGTGCACTGTGCCCCCACCAACCCTGACCCCGAGTCGGCCCCAGCCCCAGCCCGCACCGGCAGTTGGAGGGCACATCAGTGAAGACACGAAGCAGGAACTCGCCCCGGTGGCCGGGCTCGAAGGTGGTGGGGATGATGACGTAGCGGCCCTCGGGCTGGTCCGTCCGCAGGAAGACGCTGCGTGAGTTGATGTAGATGGAGCTGGCAGCCTTGTGCTGCAGGCTGTGCATGCGATACTGGCGGTTCTCCTCCACCTGCAGGGCGAGGAGGGGGCTGGGCACACAGGGTCCCCACCCCAGCCACCCCGCCCCTCACCACCATGCAAAGGCGCAGCATCCATTTATAGGAAATGTCCGGAATAGGGTGAATTGTACGGTATGTGAGTTATATCTCAATACAGATGTTTAAAAGTAAAAGGGCTCTAGGAATCCTTCTGGTGACAGTGTCCACGGGGGCCCCAAGTGTCACAAGAGAACCAAGTGTCACGATCTGCCCGAGGCACAGCATGTACCCATGAAATGACATCACCAGCTGTCACGCTAGACGATACCCCAAACGAGTCCGGCTTTAAGGTAGAATACGCAGCAGGCCCCTTCGCCCTATTCTTCATGGCCGAATATGCTGACATTATCTTAATAAACGCTCTCACCGCCGCCATATGCTAGTCACAGCAGTGTGGGCTATGGGATGTCAAGGTCATGACAGCGTCACCGCACGTGAACACAATGGATGTGTCCACACAACGATGTGAACAACCTCATGATGTGACCAAGCGCATCAAGTGCCAGGGACTCGATGCGACTGAGCGTCTGCACACCCCTGTGATCTCACCATGTTCTCGGTGTCTGACAGGCACGCGGTGCCCCCATGCCAGGTCGTCACCACCCACCAGGTGTCACAACACACAGAGGCCTCCGTCCCAGGCCAGCGGAGAGCCTGCCTGACTCTGTCCAGACATGCCTCCCCCGCTTGTGCCCAGCAGGGCCTGCAGTGGGGTTTCCAGGGCTGCAGGAGCTGGGAGGAGCCTGGAGCCCTGACATCCAGGACCTCCGGGGTCCCGCCTTAGCCACAGCAATCCCCCCTTTCCATATCCCCAGGCAGCTCAGGCTGGCAGGGCTTGGTTCAGAAAGAAATCAGGCTGCGAGCTGCCAAAGAAGCCAGTCCCAGGCAGGCAGAGCCCTCAGCTGACACTGCACACAGGTCCCCTGCCACAGCATCCCCATGGCGTCAGCCCTGTGCGGCAGGAGCAGCTGGGGAGGAGTCGGTGACCAGGATGTTCTAGAGGATTCTCCCCCAGGCCCTGGCAACCCCAACTTTGGCTGCCTCACTCTCCTCACCCAGAGGCGGGATCCCAGCTGGCCTCACCTTGTAGATGTCAAAGCCAATGGCCAGGTTCTCGCCCTTGCCCTCCCGACGGGTGGACCGCTTTGGCCGCTGCTGGATGCAGATCAGCACCTCATCTTCCGGCTTCTTGACATCAAAGATATACTATGGGCATGGCCAGAAAGAGAGACACTGCAGTGAGACCATGCTGAGGACGGGCTCTCTGGCTCCCAGAAGCCTCTCCTGGACTGGGCCCTAGCTCAGCTGCATCCACGCTGTGTGACCTAGGCAAGTCACATCACCTCTCTGAGCCTTGGTCCCCTCACCTGGGCCTGACAATTCCTACACTGCATGAGAGTTCTGAGGATGCAATGAGATAGTGGATGCTTAGCTCAGAGCCCAGCACACAGGTGGTGCTTAATAAAGGCACACCAAGCAGCTGCCCCATTTGGGATGAGGATTAGTATGGAATGAACCATGTGGCCCCCAAAGATATGTTCCCATCCTAACTCTGGTCTCATGAATGTGGTCCTATTTGGAAATAGGATCTTTGAAGACATTATTAAAGAAGAGGCCACACTGGGTGAGGGTGGGTCCTAATCGATATGACTGGTCCTTCCAAGGAGAGGAAATTCGGACACTGACAGAGGCAGAGCCTGAATTATGCCACAGATTTCTGGCCAGCCACTGCCAGAACCCCATGGACTTCAGAGGATGTGTGGCCCTGCTGGATATCTTGATTCAGACTTCTAGCCTCCAGAGCTGTGAGACAATAGATTTCTGTTGTTTTAAGGCATCCGGTTTGTTGTACTTTGTTACAGCAGCCCTGGGACACTGAGACAAGGACGGAGCAGTGGCCAAGGGTCACGGCCTGGCCAAATTCCCCAGGAAGAGGCAATATTCTGCTGCTCTGGAAGAGAGGGGGTGAGTCCTTGGCTTGGCCTCTAAATGTCCCTGGGACTCTGGACAAGACATTCCTTAGGCCCTCGGAGCCTTACCTTCCTCATTTTTACCATCTGCAGGTCAGGGGTTTGGGAGCTACAGGACCAAAGAGGGGACTCACATGCCCATCCAACCCCCACTGTACAGGCGGGTGCACTGAGGCCCAAGGAGGGGCAGGGACATGCCCAAGGTCACCTAGGAGTCCGTGGCAGGACAGTGGAGAGGGCCCCGGCAGCTGCCGCAGGGTGCAGGAGTGGGGACCCCAAGAACACCCACCTGCGGGTTCTGGAAGAAGGTGTCCTTGTGGTTGACACAGCCCCCGCTGCGGTTCAGCTGCGGGTCCTCGTGCCACGTCCAGGCACCGTGCAGCCGGGCCTCCTCCCACGTCTTATGGATGCTCAGGTAGGACGTGTTCATCAGGCGGCACTTGATGATGTCGGTGAAGTATCGGCACACGTCCTCGAAGGTCATCCTGCACGGGGGAGGGGTCTGAGCAGGGCAGCACCCCTTCCCCTCACCACCTGCTTTGTGCTGTACATGCTCTGAACCCTGGCCCACACAGAGGAGCTGGCATGCACACAGCATTGCACGGACCCTTAGCCTCCCTTTTGGCCTCAGTTTCCTCATTTGTAAAACAGGGCTGAATCTAAGAGTACTTGCATACCTCACAGAGTGGGGCAGGAATTAAGTGATGCAATAAAAGTATGTGTTACATCTTCCATCACAGAAAGAGCTTGGTAAAGCCTGGCTGTTACGATTATTAGCGGTATTAATAACCAATGTGCAGAGCTCTCCCATTTATAATCCATTCTCTTCCATGCTGCTGTGAGGCCTGAAGAAACTGGTGGGTGGGTGGGGGCACCTCATAAACGTGCTGTAGGGGCTGGGTGTGACTGAGGTAACGGTGAGCTGTGCACAACTCCAGGAGCCAGTGTGGGGGAGTCGAGCAATTGCCAACACAAAGGAGAAAGGCCTTAGGAAGCAGTCCTTCCACAGACAGGGGTTTTCTATTGCTATGTTTTCTTTCATTCAACTGACCCCTGAACCAGACAGGGCAAAGCCGATCTTGCTCCCAGGAGCCCACCACCACAGCCAGAGGGTCCGAGTGACACTTTGGCCTCTGGGAGGGGTCCTCATGGGGGTGCCAGGATCACTGCCGTCTGTCCCCGGGTCTGCCCAGGGCCTTATGGAATCCACAACCCACTGGGTATCCCCGGCCCTTCCAGGAAGTGGGCAAGTCTCCGAGTCAAGTATTCTGCAGAAGAATGACAAAGCCTGGGCCACGACAGGAGCTTACTGTGGGTTGAATGAATGAGGGAATGAATGAATGCAGGAATGATTATCCGGCTCTTCAAGCTAGGCTGCTACCGACCCCCCAACCACACACCTCCTAAGCTTCCCCTGCTCGCCTCTGCGCTGGGTCTCTCTCCTTGTCCACCCAGGGCTACTCTGTACCCCAAGTCCAGACTTGGGAGGCAGCTCCTCTGTGAGGCCTCCTCCTCCTCCCCTTCGTCCTCCCCACCTACCAGCATCGTGCCTGGCATTATGCCCCAGGGTGCCTGCTGCCCTGCAGTCAACCTCCCACCCATGGGCCCTCTCAGGTGGCCAGAGCAGCCCAGGGCACCCTCAGGTGGGCAGACAGAACTACAGAGGCGAAAGGGCCCATTATTGCCCAACTCACTTTACAGGGGAGGAAACCGAGGCTCAGAGAGATGACATGACTTGCCAAAGGCCACCCCCAAGTTGGTGATGGGACATTTGCTAGAGCCCTGGCTCCTGACTCCCCATCCTGTGCTCCCTTGCAGGCAGGCCATCTTGCTTCACTGCCCAGGCCCACAGGAGGCCCCTCCCTTGGCCCCAGACACCCACAGCAGCACTCACCAGAACTCTCCGTCGTCCTGCACAGTTACACCCATCTTCTCCCGCTCACTCTTGCTCACTTTCTTCCACTCCTCTGAGCTGGTATGCAAGGGCCAGGGGAAGGGGGCATAAGAGGACAGACCTCACCAGGGCCACACTGGCAAGGGTGAGGAGGCACGAGGGGCAGCTCAGCACCAGGCCCCCACCTGTGGGTGTGGTTAGGGGCACCGAGGCCATGCCTAGTGCCTCTCGGAGAAGCCCCGCCTGCCCACTCCCCCAGGTAATGTGGGTCACCACCATGCCAGGGGGCTAGAGGTCTGGGAGCAAAGCTGCAGGGCAGGGATGTGGAGGGCATGACCCCCAATGGAGGGGGCTCCTTCACTGGGGACCTGGTCTCTGCCCCCTCCCAGCCTCGCCTCAGGCCATGACAAAGCACAGAGAAGTCACTGCCATTCACTCACCCCACGGGGCCTCTCTCCTGTCTTCCTCCCCAACTCTAGCCAGAGGGTCTCCACATCCCCTACAGCAATCAAGCACATCCCCACCTCCAGACCTTGCTCCCCATAAATCCACCACCCCATATGCCAACTCCAAAGTAAGTCTCCCCTTTCCTCTCTCCCTACTATCATTCTCCCCCCAAATCCTCCAAGGCTCAGCCGCAGAGCCACCTCCTCCGGAAAGCCCACCCCTGACCCTGCCCAAGCCCTCATGTGGGGCACCCAGCCTGGGCATCCCCCGCCTGCGCCCCAGCCTCACGTGTCGCTCCAGGGCCCGTTCCACTCCCGCTCGCCCCAGGGGTTGCGCAGGCGGATCATGTCCAGCTTCTCTGACTTGAAGAAGGCCAGTAGGCCGTGGCCCAGGCGCACCTTGCGCACGTCGGTGACAGCATACGCGTGGCCCTTCACCAGGCCACATGCCAGGCGGGCCTCCATGTCGGCCGCCGTCATCGCCTGTGGGAGGACACAGGGGCTCACAGAGGCAGGGCTGGACTGGAACCCAGAACCGATGGGACTCAGGCGCTTCTGCCCCCTACAGGACAGGACTGGAACTGTAGCCCCACACAAAGGGGAGACCTTGTTCATCTGTGATTAGGTGCTCAAGGCCCGTTACTACCCACCATGGGGCAGTGGTGTGGGGTAAAGGAAGGTACCTGCAGGGGGGTCAGCCCAGGGTGTGCTGGAGCCGACTTGCAGTGGCTCAGCCGATTGTTAAATATTCAGAAACGTGAGCTGCATTTTAAAAGGCTGGTAGCTTGAAATCAAGCATGGTAGAAGTATCTACACCACAGAAATCAGCAAATGCTACAAATCACAGTTTTTTTTTTCCTGGAGAGCCAGTTTAACAACACACCACTGGGTCGGCCAGGCCTGGGTTCAAAATTCTGCCTTCACTTAGCCCCAGCTTTCTCATCTCAAACCTGGGCAATTAATGAAATAAGGAGACCCTCACAAAGACACCAGCTTCATGCCAGCAGGTAATAGTGGCTCCCTCCCCTCTTCTGGTTGCCCCTTGACTTTCGATGCTGCAAACCTTGACTGAGGGACCCTCAGATAAACAGACACCCATCACCCCAATACAAGAAAAGGGGGGTATTGGCCAAACACTGTTGGAAAGGCATTTCATAGCATAGGGAGTTAGGGCAGGGGGGCCTAGCACTGGGGAGGGGGTTGCACCCTCCAACTGCTCCCTTCCCCCATGAAGCTGAGGCTCTGCATTTACGAGCTGACCTGGGCACGGGCTCAGCCTGGGACACCACAGCCATCTCCTGCCCCACTCAGGGCCGGTGAAGGGGGGAGGCCAACTCTGGGGCCTGACTGGGCGTTCTCACCTTGATGGAGGCGCTGATGAGACCTCCCCGGCTGTGCACCTTCAGCACACGCTCAAAAAGCTGGTTCCTCTTGGCCTCATCGCTGGTGAAGTCACCCTCGAGCAGGTCGATGGGCTCAGAAACACCCCCGGTGAAGTCCACCAGTGCGTCGGCCGTGTTGCCTCCATCCAGAGCCTGGTAACAGCCCGCCAGCCTGGGGAGACAGGGAAAGAAGACCGAGGTCATATTCCCTGAGCTGATCTATATCTTTCACCCTTAGAGTGGAGACTTTTGAAACTCAGAGAGGTCAAGCAAACTACTCAAGGTCACACTGCTGGCTCCAGCAGAGCCAACACTAGAACCCAGGTCCCCCCTCCTAGACCAAAAATTGTCCCACTAAACCATACAAAAGAATTCCTATGGCTGAGAAAATGCTAGGGCTTGACTGTTGTATTTTAAAAAGCAATAATAGGATTCCAAGTATGTCTAAAATGTATATATTAACTTTAAAAATATTTATTAAGCACCTATTATGTGTAACATACAAGGTACTAGGGACACAGCTGTGGATCCTTATTTAAATGTGTAGGAAAAGGGGTCTTAAAGGCATATAATGCCAAACACAAAAATTAGAAGCAGAATGGGATATATCACCCAATATTATTTCCATAAATTAAAAATATATGCCCACAAAACAGCAACATAGTTTTTGCAAGGTCAGCTAGGAACAAAAAGATACATCAAAGATGATAAAAGAGTTGCCAGTCGTGGGGGGATGGGAGAGGGGCACAGAGAGCCAAGGGAGGGGATGGAGTCAGAGCAGGGCGAGGCCTCGAGCAGACCAGGATGATGCTGTTCGTGGAGCCGGGTTAACTCAGATGGCCTGAGGCTGGAGACAGAGCACACTGGGCTGGAGAAATGTGCAGGAGTGTAGGAGATTTTCGTTATCTTCTTCATGTTTTTCTCTATTTGCTAGATTTGCCGTAACAGACATGTATTCATTTTACAACTTAAAAAGGAAATGAATGCAGAAAACAAGCAAGTGCACCGGATTCTGCTCTGCTGGAATTGGTAGATGAGGGTCTGCGCCAAGGACCAGGAGGATTCAGGGACCACCAGGGGGCAGGCTTTGCTTTCCCGGGATTCAAAATGGACCCTGCCATGTTTCCTTGGGTTGTTTTTGGTGTCGGAGTTTTTAGTTTCTCCTTTTTCTTTCCTACATGCATACATGCACAGATGCACACATTTTCCAAGGAGATTGAGAAACAGGTCTGGGAGGAGGAACGGGGTGTGGTTCCCACAGAGCTGACTGGACTGGGCTGCCCCTGGGACAACAGTGCCCTGAAGGCCTCTCCAGCTCAGCAAACTTTTGCTTGTGCCTTTCTGTGCCAGGCTCTGTGCTGGGCACTAGAGACACAGGTCAGCAAAAAAATGGGTGGACAACAGGACAGGTAGACAGATGGGTATATGGATGAGGGGGAGCCCAGAGATTGGGGAGGCAGTCGTTTGGCCCACGCTCCACGTGAGGCCAGAGTCCAGAGTTACCAAAACCCTAAGAAAGGCATCTTCTGGGAGGGGCTAGGCAGCTGGGCTCTTTGGGAAAGAACTGCAGATCCTAATGCAGGGCTGGCTCTGCCCCCTGGACACCCACATGCCTGGGCCTCAGTCTCATCTATAAATGGGAGTAGCTATTCGTCCCCTCATGGGTTGCTTGTGGGGATTTGACACCATGCACCCAGAGGACCTTCAGTCCGGGCCTCCACCCCACCTAGCAGAGGCTCAGGTGGCCGTACTGTCTGCACCAGCCCTCTCCTCTCTGTGCTCGGGAGCCCTGGCTAAAGGAGCATGCATGTGGCGCCCATCAGCTGTGCCGCCCAACCCGGCCGCCTGCCTGCCCGCCGCCGGCACCTACTTGGCATAGGCCTTCTCCACCAGGGCACACCAGAACTCGTTGCGGGAGTTGGAGTGACAGTAGATGAGCTGGTTGTTGACCGTGGGCAGCCGGTCATCGATGACCACATCCACCCACTCCCCAAAGCGCCAGAAGTGGAAGTGGAAGATGCCTGCATAGGCGTTGGGCTTCTCAGGGTCCCACTCCTGCTCCTTCCAGTCTGGAATGACCTGGACGGGGGTCGTGAGCAGACAGGATGAAGATACATTGAGGGTCACATACAGCTTCCAGAGGAAATGGGCGTGCATGCCTCCAGGGAATCCAAACAGAAAGGAGTAATGGGTTCAAGTCCCATCTCTGCCATGAACCAGTGTGGGACCTGGAGGGAATCCTCACCTCTGGGCCTCAGTTTCCCCAGTTCTACAATGGTCATAGGCTTCCCTAGGCTCCTTCCATCTCTGTCATTCTAAGAAGGCAATGAGCTTTCCCCTCCCTTCCTCATGCCTTCCTCTGCATCCTCCACCCACCTCCCTCAGAAATATATCCACATCCATCACCGGTCCCCAACCTGGTGAGTGGGGCCACTGACAGCCGGCCCAGTTCAGCCCTAGCCAGAAGCTGGCAGCTACACGGGCCTCCTCCCTTCCCCTCTCTCCATTCAGTCAGGTCCATCCCAGCTCCTACATTCTTCTAAAAATCCGTCTCCTCCTCTCCACTCTACTGGCACCACCCTGGTCCAGCCCCCCATCACCTCACTCCCTGGACACTGTACCAGTCTCCAGCAGCTACATCTGCCCTTGCCCCCCACACAGAAGCAGTGATCATTCTGAAAAGCAATCTGATTGTGTCACTTCCCTGGAAAATAAGATCCTAACCCTTAATGTGCTCTGGTTCCCATCCCCCACCTCTGCAGCCTCATTTGTCTCCCTTCCCCCACCGCAGCTCCCACCCTCTGCTCCCCTGCTCCCCCAGGCTCTTTCTCTGGTCAGGAACTCTGCACCTGTTCTCCGTCCTCCTCTTCATCCAGCCACTCCCACTCGTCCTTTATTGTCCATCTTCCTCCTCCAGGAAGTCCTCCCTGACTCTTCAGAATAGGCCAGGATCCCTGTCCACCTGTTGCATGCATCTGACATTTCTGCTTGGAGACACTCACCCCAACAGCAATCCAATAACTGTGTGGCACTGTGCTCAATGTCTGTCACTATCACTGGAATGTCAGCTCTCTGAGGACAGGGACATAGAAGTACTGGTCACTGCTGAACACCCAGCACCTAGCCCAGGGCCTGGCCCAGAGAGGGGGCTTAATAAACATGTGTTGACTGGAAGAATAAATTAATAGAAATTGACTGGGACTCTAGTAACACCTACTCTTTATGGAGCATCTTGGAAATGCTAGGCATGCCTGTGACTGCCACAGATTATCTCATCTAATTCTCACAACAACCCTGTGTGTGGCTCACTATTACTCATCCCTATTTTACCAGCTCAGAGAAGGGAAGTAACTTTTCCAGGGTCTAGAAAATGGGAAGCCAGGATTCAAACCCAGGGCTGCCCGCCACCCAAGAACAAGTTCTTTATCATCATGGACTGCTCCACGTCCGGCCCTGAGCTGGGCACTGAGAATCCAGACAGATCAGATATGGTTCCTGCCCTCGAGAGGCTCCCAGGCTGGTGGAAGAACAGGTACACGGGTGAAGTGCACACGGGGATGCAGAGAGGAGGACGTGGTGGGCCCTAGGCTGGAAGGCCACCAGCAGCTGCTGAGCAGGCATCCTGAGACCTGCCAGGGGACCCCCACCAAATAGACAAGGACAAATGAGACAACCGGGACAGCAGGAGATGGGCAGGGAAGCGCAGACTGCACTCTGCCACGGAGGGCTGGTTAGTGGGTCCTGCCAGGGCATGGGACCAAGTGGGGCCGAGCCCCATTGGGACCATGGGCAGCCTCTAGGACAAACCACCCCCAGGCCTGAGGGGCAGGCACCCGGGCACCCAGGAACGCAGGCACCCAGGATGACGACCCGGAGATGAATCAGTGGCCATAAACCCCAGGTCCCACATCAGCCTGCGTACACGGACTTCCTTCGGCCAAAGGCAGTGCCCCAACCCCCACACTCATTAGGGACGCTTTTGTTTACACGAGGCTTGTTGGCAAAGGGAAGTGCTCCCTAGTGAGATATTTGAGACCAAGAAAATGAAAATGCTAACTACAGTGAGTGACACTAACACCACTAATGGAGACTGCCAGGTACCAGGCGTGCCTCAAACCCTCTTTGGAGGTGACACTATGGGAAGTTGCTGGCAGAGGACAAGGTGAGGGAAGCAGCATTCAAACCCAGAGCCCCAGGGCCTAGCCCAGTGTCTGGAACCCAGTAAGTGCTCAGTACTGGCTGGTTCCTTTCTCTCTACCTCCTTGCCCCCGTGTTCGGTCAACTCTGTGTTCTTTCTGACTGAACACTCCTAGGCCTGCCTCTGTCCTGACCGCTACTGCTCTCCTCTGCTCTGCTTCCAGGATAGAAAGTGGTAAATGCAGGTGGGGGTTGTCATCCCCCCTGCACAGATGGGGAAGCTGAGGTCCAGAGAGGAGCAAGAAGCTGCCCATGGCAGTAGAGAGGACTCTGGCCTGGGCCACTGCCTCTGTGTGGCAGCCCCTACCCGGCCCCAGCCCTGCAGGCCTGCTCTGGACTGCACGGGGGAGGGAGGGAGGAGGAGAGGCCCTCACTGGGTGCTGGGAGGTACTCCTGGGACAGCAGGTAGATCATTAGCCAGACTCAGGGCTTGGCTCTAAGCCCTCTGTGGCTCAAGAAACAGCTAATGAGGCCTCGGGGTCTGGAGATCAAGAGTTACAGATCCCAGCGGACCCCAATTTCCCCTCTCTCCTGCCTCACAGCCATTTGCACCCAGCTCTGAGTGGGCCCCAGGCCAGCCTTCTCACCCCACAGCCCACTGCTGTCAGCCAAGGAACTGAGCTGGAGGAAGGAGGCCATCTAGGCAGGGTGTGGCACGTGCACACACATTAAAACCCTTCCACACCACATCTGGTCGTGTCAGAAATTAAGGAAGCCATCAGTGACTCCAGGGGCCCTGTGGAAGGATTCAAGAATCAACCTAAGAGGTTCCCACTGGCCAACGTTGGGCCAATCTGACTACCAATAAGAATAATAACTGCAATGGATTAAAACACATCAAGTATGTTCAAACCCACACGATCATAAAACTTAGAAAAACTAATAACCAGTCACTATTGGAGGATTGCAGTGAATCGACTCATTATTTTGAAATTGGAAAATCAAGACAAAGAATCAAGCATATATCCCTCCCATTCTATACAAAGTGTAGAAAAATAGTAGAAGAAGGAAGTTTTGATATGGAGAATTCCAGCTAATTATTAAGTATTATACATTTCTGGAATTTTGCATAATGGCAGCATTAGCAAACTGGAACAAACCCCCTTCCCCTTTCACTGTCCTCAGGAGCTAGAAGAGTAGCAGCTTCTAGGGGCCTCCCTGACCAAGCCCACCAGCTGGGCACAGCTGGGCAGCCCCTCCTCCAGCTCCCCCAACACATCTCTCTCTTCCTTGTTCCCTGGGAGGAGCTCCTTGGAGGGCAGAGGCCATGGCTGACTCACCCCCAGATCCCCGGCATGCAGCACAGGGCCTGGCCCAGCTCCAAAGCTGGCTGAGTCTTTCTGGGAGAAAAATCCCCAAGCCCTGGTTACAGCAAAGCCTTTGACCGACCAGTGACCTTGCACATATTACTTAACCCACATGACCAACATGGCAGTAGGTTAAATTTTGACTGGGAGGCCTGGCTGCCTCTCTGGTCTCAGTTTTCTCAGCTACCTACCCTCCTTCCAGGACTATTGTGAGACCCAAGGTGGACAATGGCCTTGGAGGTGCTTCGTAAACTGTAGAGTGTTGTGCACACAAGGGGTCCTCCTGTTAGTGTATGGAGTGCTTGCACTCACGTGATTGTCTGATAACCTTGGGGCAATCAGACAACTGGTCAACCTCCGTCCTAAGAGGACAAAGGAAAACCTCAATACCAGTCCCCTGTGCAGATGGGGAAAGCGAGGCCTGAGGGTGCTTACTTGGGCTCACCTGGCAGTGAGGCAAGGACTGTGTGGGGTTTGGAGCCTCCCTCACACCCAGGGGTTCCCTTAACAGCCACCCATTGCAGTATCAGCCCAGAAATCTCAAGGACTCCACCGACAGGCACTCCATGGCGCCCCCTGGTGTCTCCAGTTCCTGGCATGCTGCCTGGGTTTTCCCTGGGACTCCAACTTAGACACAAGCAGAGCCCTGGCTGGGTGCAAATTCTACTGGGGAAGGGGCAAACCATGGCTCTGCCAAGGCCGAGGGAGGGAGAGAGGTGGAGAGGGCTGGGAGGGTGGGTGCTGCTCAGGACTTATGTAGGGGTGCATGTGTGAAAGTCAGGGTGCATGTGTGTGTATGCATGAGACTGCAAGTGTGTGAATGTCAGTGTGTGCGTGTTTGGTGGGGGGGGAGGATACATGTGGGGTATAGGGAGGGAGATTTCACAGATTTCTGCCTGGGACCCCAGAAGACCAGCTTGAGGCTTTTCTGCACAAGGCTGGCAGGGCTGTGGGAGAAGGGGCTGCAGTGGAATTTCCCATGTAATGGAATTGGGTGAGGTGAGCTGCAAGGGCCCTTCGAGTACTCAAAGCTAGAGGGTCTCTCGCTTTAAGCCTCTGAGATTCCTCAGTTCTTAGCTTCTGATGTTCCAAGAGTCTCAAAACCCCTGAGTTTCAGATGCCACGGCTGGCAGCAGCCAGGAGGGTCTGGTGCCATCCCACTGCCTCCTTGGGAAAGCAGACCCCGATCCCCACCCCTGCAGTCAGGATGGCTGCCGCAGCTGCAGAGAGGCCCAGAGGATTCCTGTTTACATGGCAGGGAGTCCGGTGGCAGGAGAAGGGAGCACAGGCTGAGGCTGAGAGCCCTGGGCAGGGACCCCTGCCCCAGGACCCCTGCCCCAGCCTGCTGTGAACGGACCTTGGGGTTAGCCTCATGAACTGGGCCAGGCCCCCTCCTGTTGCATCTCTGCCTCATGAACTGGGCTGAGGGTCCCCTCTGTTGCATCCTTCTGAGATCAGAGGTTTGCTTCCTGCAGACAGGGAAACTTGGGGATGGCGGCAGAGGAGAATCTGCTCCCGCACAACCACAGAGCCAGGCCTGGCACCCGCCCTGCCCATCCCTCCACCCCACACCACCTGCTGCCGTAGGCACTAGCCTGCTGTGTAGCCTCAGGCAACTGCCTTCACCCCTCTGAACACTGCCCTCCTCATTCTTAAAACATTCCCCTCACCCCTCCTCTCAGAATAATTGTGGAAATTGAGCCCATATGTTTGTAGTGACCACCAGGACAATAACAATGAGCCAATACCAAGAGGATCCCTGTGTGCCAGCTTTGTAAATCTCTGAGTGCTTTGCAAACATAGCTCAAGTAATCTTCACAACGACCCTATGAGGTGGGTGACATTATTGGCCCCAATTGACAGAAGAAGAAACAGGCTCAGAGAGGTTCGGCAACTTGCCCAGGATCACACAGCTGGTCAGTGGCAGAGCTGGGTGGGTCCCTAGCCACTGCCTCTCTGGAAGGCAGAATTCCAGGAAATGGCAGGTCCTTTTGCCATGTGATTTCCATGAACAATGGGTCCTCATTTCCCACTCCTTGCAAGTCTTGGGGTATGAGGCAGGCCCTTGCTGTCCTAGAGGGTGGGAGGGCCAGGTTCCTGGGCCTTGATTTCTGCCACTCCTTCCCAGAGGCATCTCCAGGAGTGGCCTGAGGCAAGGGCTGGAAGGGCAGGGCTGGGGAGGGGTATGCAGGGCGGGGCTGCTTCTGCAGTATCAGTGAGGGCCCCGCAGGGCTGGGGAAGGGCCCTCAGATGCTGGGAAGGGTTGTGAAGGGAGAAGGGACATGAGGAGACAGTAGTCACCTGAGGGCAGGGCTCTGGGGTGGAGGGGGAAAGGAGAGGTGAAAGCATTTCAGAGCAAGGGCCTGAGTGTGTGGCCTCTGAGAAGGAAGCTGGCCCAGACTGGGCCTGGGCCCTTGGTAGGATGGGGGGCATCTCCCCTGCCCATCCCAAGGCCAGTGTCATGGGGTCCAAGATTCACAGACCCAGAGCCCAGGCCGCCCCACATCTCTCTTGGGGCTCCTCACTGTTCTCTGTGCCCTCGGGCCATGTGTCCTGCTTTGGGCCTCAGTTGCCTGTCCATAAAATGAGTGAGCAAAAGAGACAATAAAGGGGTGCTAAGGAGATGTGGTGTGGCCAACGCATCAGCGCCAAGGTGGTCTTACATAGTCATGGGCTTAATAATCCCAGAGGGCCGGGGCGGAAGGGACTTCACAGCATAAGGGCATGCTGTCTGCAGCACAGGTGGAAGGCCTGAGGCCCAGAGCAGGTCAGGGGAGCCAGTCGGGGGCAGAGGCCAGACAACCTGGCACAGGCCTGACCCCACCCCACTCCTCAGCTATGCCCTCTCTGCCCTGGCTGCCCCGTGCCCAGCACCCTGCAAAGGAGGGGGACTCGGAGCCAGGCTGGCTGGATGCACTCCCACCCCATGTCCTCTGGGCCCCCTCTCCGCAGTAAGACCCTTTCCACATGGGGACTCCTGAAGGAAAAAGTCTTTGGTGTAGGCTCCTGGGTGGGTGTCAGGAGACCTGCTTCCAAACCCAGTGCTGCCTTGGGCCAGTCCCTGACTGTTCTGAAAGCTGGTGGGAGGAGGGGTGGGAGCATGGGAGAAGGCCCAGGAAGCGGTGCTCAGGGCTGTGAGGAGATGGGGAGAGAGTGGCTCAGCGAGAGACAGCACACAACCGAGGTGGGGTACACAGGCTTTATTGGGGACACATGGTGGGACATGCGAGGAAGGGCAGGACGGGGGGTACAGGTGGTCAGGACCAAGAGAGTCCACAGAGCTGCAGGGAGAGGTCAAACAAAAAGGCAGACAGGCAGCACCCCAGGGTCAGCGGAGGAGAGGCGGCCAGCGGCCAGAACTTCCAGCAGTCCCAGAACAGGTCCCAGACCACAGCTCCCACCACAGCCCATCTCCCACGTCCAGAATTGCGCGCTACACCCCGCTCCTGCCTGCACACTGCCGAGGTAGGGTCTGTGCTCCCAGCAGCCCCCCATTGTGGGACGGCTCTGACCCTCCATCTCTCATTGCACCTATTTCCAGGGCCTCGGGCCTCTGCTGGCTCAGCTTCATGAGGGGAAATGTCGTGGACACATCCCTAACTGACCAGGAACATAAAACAGGGCTGGCTTTGAGATGGGGTGTTTGGGGTACTTCTAGACGGCTCTCAGCCGACGCCAGGGTGCACTCCAGGACCTCCGATGCCCTATCTGCTTCTGACCATGAGTGACGACAGACTCGCTGTGCCTGACCACCGCTTCTGAGATAACGTCAGACTCTCATCCAGAGGGGGAGGCCGCGGCCCAGAGCAAGAGGCTCCCTACCAGCAGCTGGAACTGGAATCCAGGGCTCCTCCAGCCCAGTTCTGACCACCAGCCCTCCCCACTGCCCCACCAGGCCGCCCCACCCCACCCCTCAGCTCTACTGAAGAAGCCAAAGAGATGCCAACAGACACCGCATCAGCGCAAATCGCTCGCCTCACCTGACCCGTGAGGCAGAAAAAGCCTGACTTCCCAGCAGGGGACATCGAGAATCTGCCAGCTTCAAGGGCCTGGACCCCTCTCTCCAGCTTCCCGTAGGAGAAGGAAACCCCTTTAAGCCACTTTCTGCTTCTCTGTAGGAGTCTCAAAGTCTCCCAGGACAGGAAGGCCCTCCCGAAGTCATTCTGGCCAAGCCCCTGCTAAGACCCCCAGGGCAACCATATAAATAATATAAAATAGAATTTGTACGTAGGGCAGGTATGTACCTCTAAAAATATCAGTATGAATATAGCATGCTCTCTCTCAATATATTTATGTACGTGTATTTAGATATATAGATCTCTATGCGACTTTTATACATATCCCCCCTTCACTGCCCCACCCCCAAAGTCGTTCCCAGAAGAGCCAGTGCTGGGCCTGCACACCCTCCAGCGTGCCCCAGATGGAGAGATCTCAACGCCACTGCAATCCTGCCCGGCCTCCCGAGGGCCCTGAGGCCCGTTCCGGGAAGAGCACCCTCCTGGGTCCCCAGGCTGGATGTCCGCCACCAGACGAGGCTTCGGCCAAAGGCACCGTGGCCAGCCGGGCCTCAAACATTTGCTGGCTGGATGCCCCGAGGCGGCTGCTCAGTCGTCTCAGTCTCCCCAACTCCGTAGGAAGCTGGATGGCGGGTCTCTGGATCCCTCTCTCTCCCTGTGGCTACATCTGTCCCTGTCACTCTCTCAGTCTCTCTCAGTCTCTCTTCCGCAGCGAAGCAGAGAGAAGGCAGGTGCTCGTGGCCTCCCCATCTTCCACACTAGCCCTGACCAGGCTTCTATCGTCTATGGTGCAAGCAGCGGCAGCCAGTTCAGCTTCTAGACTACAGAGCCTTTGCATCTTCCTCCTGCGGGCTGGAGCACCAGCACGAGGGAAAAGGAGCAGAGGAAGGACGCAGGACTCCAGGGGTCCCTGGTCACACCAAGGACAGGGTGGGCAGCTAGGAGAATGTCCCCAAACACACACCTGCGGGGAGGGGCCACGGGCAGCGGAAAGGGCAGCTGGGTGAGAGGGGGGGACAGCAGTGAGCAGCTGCCATCAGAGCTGGTTAAAAACCACAGAGGCCTTGAGGTTATCGGGCTCCAAGCCCTCGCCAAAGGTGATGAGGAAGTACATGACCTTGCGGATTCTGGCCAGATCTGACAGGCGCTCCCCGAACTCCAGAGCATCGGCCTCATTACAATCCATGACGTCCGAATCCTCCTTGCGCCAGAAGATGGCAGCGGGGTCCAGCAGTTGGCGCGTCATGAGGTTGGTGAGGTCTGGCGTCCAGTTCTGCGAGGTGCCCGTGATGGTGACCTTGCCCGGCTTGTCCAGCACAACGTTCCAGCGCTCGAACTGCAGCTTCTGCTGCCGGATGAAGTCGAGGCGGTACACGGACTCGGCCGGCCGCAGCAGCTTCTCGCCGTCCTGGCGCTTCTCCCCACGCTGCTTCAGGCTCTCCACGCGCAGCCGCATCTGCCTGGTCAGGTCATGGTCCTGGACCAGCAGCATCTCGAGCTGTGGCTGCTGTGGCCCGTCCTCTGCCATGGCCCCAGTGCTCTGCTGCCGCTGCTGCCGCCGCCGCCGTCAGAAAGCCAAGTGGACGGGGGCCTCCAGCCGCCGGGGGAAGAGGCCACCCAAGGGGGCCCCGCCCACCCCACCCCCCCTCTTCCCTGCAGCTCTTTGCCACGGGCCCTTCCCAGCCCCGCCCAGTCCTCCAGCTGGGGTATGTGTAAGGGGTGGGAGCCCCGACGTCAAGCCTCCCAGCAGTCCCCAAATGCCTCCTCTCCACTCCTCGCAGGCGCTGCAGGCTGGCAGGAGGGTGAGGGACTCCTTAGGGACCAGATCGCTGATGTCAATTGCTGTGGCAACCGCCCTGATGGGCTGGGAGCTGCCTTGTTTGTGAAGCAGGGAGCACTTCATAAAGGCAGGAAGAGGGGGAGGAGGGGAGGAGCCTGCTGTCACTGGAGGAACAAAAGGAAAGGCCGGGGGACCTCCCAGCAGGGTGAGGGGAGGAAAAGGTGCAGATGGGGCCAGCCTGATTTGGGATCTGAAGCCACCCAAGCCAAACCTGGGAGCCGCTCTGAAGTCACCCTCACCCCTCCACATCCAGTCGCCAAGGCCTGTAGATCCTGCCACCCCAATACTCTGGGAACCCTCCCCTTGATCCCCACTTCCAGGATCCTGGCCCAGCCACCATCATCTCTCACCTAGACCTGTGGTTCTCAAACGTTAGCATCCATCAGAACACCTGGATTTCTGGGCCCTACCCCCAGAGTTTCTAATTCAATAGGTCTAGGGTGAGACCTAGAATTTGCTTTTCTAATGACTTCCCAAGTGACACTGAGGCTGCAGGTCCAGGGGCTGCACTCTGAGAGTCACTGACTTAGATGACTTGCCTGCTGGCCCTGCCTCAACCCTGCAGCCACATGACCAGGTTTCTCTCCTGTTTAAATCCTACCATTTATTCCACCTGTGTTGGACCACAGTTTCCTCCAGAAGACTTGAGGCTGAGGAAGAATCTGATCAATATCTGTATCCCCAGGGCAGAATCCAGGAGTTTGGCTGTTATATGTGGGCGAATGGAAGAACTTTGTGTAGTTGGGGGTGGAGTTGGTGGCTGCCACAACATGCCACACACAGAAAAGAGGCACAGGCCAAGGTGTGACAACTGAAAACAAACTGAAGGGCCTAGTGGACCACAAGCACAGTCAACTACTAGAAACGAAGGCTGTCAGTCATTTGACTCTCGGGCTACATGAACAGCAGGGGAGCACCAAGGAGGACAGAGCACCTAGTCCTGGTAAGACAACACCTCAAGCCCTGAGGGTCACTGGTGGCAGTTCTCCAAGGGTATTCCAGAGAACTGAAGACCAAGAGATGCTAATTCAGGATATGAAGGGGAAAAGGGGAAGAGCCTCTTGGTCCTGTAAAAGAAATAGTAGTTTACACAGTTCAAAAGGTTATTTGAACTCAGACTTGAGCCCGGGGGAGGGCTGGCCTTGAACTGCCTAATCCTCACAGAACCTCTTACTTTGTAGCTGGAGAGGCAGAGGAGGAAGAGGGAATGAAGTGTCTGAGGGTTACCACCGGGGGGCCAGACAAGGAGGAGCTGTTTCTCTCCCTCGCAGCACTAAGTTTTGCTTTTTTATTTCACTGCTCAGGCTTTGACTGTGACATCTCCTCACTCGACCACAAGCACTGAGCAGGCAGACACCGTGTCCACAGTGGTCACCACTCTAAGCCAGCACCTGGGACAGGAGGCTGTCAGAAAACTGTGGAATGAATGAATGATTGCATGGCAATAACCAGAGCATTGCTGATGATGATGGGCCATGGGGTCCACGGCCAAGGATGACAAGAGGTGGGGAGAGAATACACAGGCCCTGGGCAAAGCCAGGATGAGGTGATGGGGGAGTGAGCAAATGCCTGGAAGGTGAGTCACAGGGATGGATCCTTGGACTGAAGACTTCCAGGGAGAGCAGTTCTAGGCCCACGGTGTGGCCATGTGAGGGGCTGGAGGTGAAGGTGTATGGAGATGAAATCAAGAACCAAGGCCAGGGTCATGTGGGAAGAGATGTCAGCCACGTGGACAAGGGATCCCTGGGGTACAGCAGTACTGGGGATGGAAGAGGCTGGGAGACTGGACGTGCTGAGCCTTTGGTGCCTGGGCAGGCATGCTAGGGCAGCCAGTTGGCAGGGGATGGCAATGGGGTGGGCCAGTGAGGGCTGGAGGGAGAACCTGGTTCCCTAATGTCCACTGCCCTGCCCTCAGGGGGTCCCCATCAAGAATCTCATGGGGATGGGGAGCTGCCAGGAGGCATCTGGCAGAACAGAGAAATAGGTGGGGGAGCCGAGAGGAGGGGGGCAGAGAGGGTGATTCACCACATGCTAAATGACAAGGGCCAGCCCTCCACAGGGTTCTTTATCCTCCCACAATCCTGGAGATTGGAAAGGTCAGGTTTACACTGAAGCCGAGAGAAGGAACATGACCTGCCCAAGGTCCCACTAGCGAGAGACCCAGAATCAAATCCAGGTCTGGCTGGCTCCAAAACCTGAGTGCATAGGCTCTGGGCTGCCTCAAGCGCTGGAGCTGTAAAGGATGGCTTCCTAGAGGAGGCAGCACTTGTGTATATGGTGTGATAGTCTGCATCTGAGACTCAGCATCCCCAGGGGTGAGGTTGGGCTGAGTTACTTCCACACCCCTGACCTGCCCTTCCATGGAGAAAGCTGGGTGGGGCAGGGGAGGCCCTGCAGGCAACAGGCCCAGAGAGTGCAGGGAGACAACAAACAGGGCGCAGTCAGCAGGGAGAAGACGGGAGGCAAGGCACAGTAATGAGCTCCCCAGGGCCCCAGGCCTCCTTCCGGGACCCACAACGGGGCCATCACTGCAGCAGCACCATGAGACAGTGCAATTAGCAAAGAGCACCCAGCTCTGCCCCAGCCTCCCTGGGACCCAAGCTGATGGAGATCAGGCGGCTCCCAAGACCACCCAGACCAAGTACCTGGCACCCTGCCAGAGAAGGTAACCATGAGGCCTGTCAAGGTCACAGAGCATCAGGAAGGGCCTCAGGCCCCTGCATCCTAGGCCCTATGCTCCACTTGCTAGATGGGGAATTAAGCCAGGGGACCACCTGGGTCAGGCTCAAAGCAGGGGCCACAGCATGCTGAGGGTATCCCCTGCAAACTACCAGACAGCCCCATTTCCCAGGGGAGGACCCAGAGAGGCCCCAGGAGGTCTGGGGCAGCAAGGCCAGGTGTGGAGCTGCTGGTCAGTAGCTGGTCACACAATTTGGAGAGGGTTTCCATTCCCCAAACTTTCCAGAGACTTCTATATGCCAGGCCCCTGCTGGGCTCAGTGGGGAGGCAGAAGTTGGACCAGCTTTGCCCATGGAGAGCTCACATCGAGAGGGGGACCACAGGTAAACAGGCAATTATAGGGCAGCATGGGAGGTATAGGGACAGCCCAGGTGGCAGGAGGATTCCTGTGTGCTGCCTCCAGCCCCAGATTGAGCCCTGACTAGCTGAGGATGGGGCTCAGGGGCAGGGGAGCTTGTTATGGGATCAGAGGAGGGGGTTGGAGCCCGGGGGCTGGAGAGGAGAGACCAACCCAACACCCAGAGAACCAGTCCAGGCTCCAGCCCTCTCTGGGCCTTGGGGTTCCATGTGTGGGATGAACCTCTGTGTGGAGCTCTGGACCTCCCAGCTCTGAGGCCACATGACTACCCATATCCACAGGCCACAGGAGGGGTCTCTGCCCAGGGCCCCCCGTCCTCCCTCTCCCCTCAGGGCCATCAGGGGTAAGTTCTCAGGCACATCCACCACAGGGTGGCTTCGAGAGGTCACACCTCTGCTCAGAAAACAAGAGAACAGAGTGCCCACCACAGTCCCAGCCTCAGCCAAGGGCATAGCAACCTTGATGGCTGAGGGACGCCACGGAGGAGGAGGCACAACTCACTCTGCAACTTGGCGCCCTGCTGGCATAGGAACCCACTGTGTTACATGAATATTAATTATCACTTCAGTAATTGCAGCCACCATGCACTGAGCATAACGCTGTACAAGGCACTTTAAATACAGTATCTGGTTTCACCCTCACAACTCCCCTGAGAGGCAGCTACTCTGATCATCCCGAGTTTTCAGATGAGTAACCTGAGGGAAGTCACAAAGCTACCAGAAGGTGAGGCTGGGGCTTCAACTTGAGCCTGTGAGACTCAGTGTCCAGTGCTCTTATGCTCCGCCCCAATCCCTCACTAGGACAAGCAGGAAGGGTACAGATGCGAAAGGGGCGATGACTTGTATTTGCCAGGATGGGAACCCAGGTCTTGTAACCCCCACTAAGGTCTCTTACCACTGCAATCCCTGCCAATAATTTTTTAGAGAGAAGAAGTCCAGCCTCCACCCCGGCCTCTGCCTCCCCAGGAGGGGAGCTCGCAGTGTTGGATTTAAGAGCTGCACTGCCTGGTGCTGCCACAAGAGGGCAAGGTGTCAGACCGGGAGTCCATTCTTTCCAACTAAACCAGCTGGCCGCGGTCCACCAAATCGGCAGCTTGGAACCCCGAACCACGAAGCTGTGATCATCTAGGCCACTCCCACAGAACACCTGGGGAGAGGGAGGCCCAGAGGATGGGCACAGCCCCCATCACACAGCAGGTTGCCGGCAGGGGTCTCCTGAGCCCGTTATTGGTGTCTCCACACTGAACGTGACTCAGGCAGCAGCTACATCTCACAGGTGTGTGCTCCACCAAGGTCTGCAGGGACACTGCTGGCCCCTAACGTGGGGAGGGGGCACATCAGAACCACCTCAGAGCTCTAGAGAGTCCCAGGACCCTCCCCTGGAGCTCCTCAGCTGGCAGTTGAGGGGATGAGTCTGCTGCTCAGCCAGGGGTAGGGAGCCCTGGTGTCACCCCCACTCCATCCCTGGCAGAGGCTTTTATAAACTCTCATCCCACCATGTCCAGGCTGCCCCTCCACTGTCCACCCAGCACTCCTGCCCCACCCTAGGCCTCACCTTTTGCCACAGTGACTCACGGGAGGCGAGTGACGAGCAGGCAGCCACAAACCAGCAGTTGCCCACCTGGCCCTGGTGCAGGTCATGGGAGCTGATGCCATCCACAAAGAGGCGGGGGTCCTCACAGATGTCCTGCAGAGAAGGCAGGGGGAGAAGGTGAGGGGCCGGGGTAGGCATGCAGATGCCCACCCACAGCGGAAGAGAGACCTCACTGTCGTCGTGTTGTCGTGGAGATTCCCCTCACCTCCCCTGCAGACTGAAAGGCCCTGGGTGGCCAGTCTGTTCCCACCCGAATCAGCCTACGGCGCTGCGCCAGTCTGAATATATTATTTCCCTCCAAACGCCATTATCTTTGATGTAATCTTGTGTGGGCAGACACATCAATGTTGATTAGATTGTGATTCTTTGCTTCCATGGAGATGTGACCCACCCAGCTGTGGGTGATGACTCTGATTGGATAATTTCCATGGAGGTGTTACCCCACCCAT
The DNA here is from genome assembly GCF_015220235.1 of Choloepus didactylus. NCBI lineage: Eukaryota > Metazoa > Chordata > Mammalia > Pilosa > Megalonychidae > Choloepus > Choloepus didactylus. The sequence goes on along the minus strand of NC_051312.1, from coordinate 91,578,638 downwards.
TCAGGGTGGGTCTAAATTAAATCACTGGAGCCATATAAATGAGCTGACAAACAGAAGGAACTTAGTGCAGCTGAGAGTGACATTTTGAAGAGGAGCTACAGCCAAGAGGGACACTTTGAAGAACGCCCAGAAGCTGAGAGAGGAATTGCAGTTTGAAGATGGCTGCTGAAAGCAGACTCTTGCTCCAGAGAGGCTGAGAGAGGACAAATATCCCAAGTGCAGCTAAGAGTGACATTTTTGAGGAACTGCAGCCTAGAGAGGAATGTCCTGGGAGAAAGCCATTTTGAAACCAGAACTTTGGAGCAGACACCAGCCATGTGCCTTCCCAGCTAACAGAGGTTTTCCGGACACCATTGGCCATCCTCCAGTGCTTTATCCTTGGATGCTTTATGGCCTTAAGACTGTAACTGTGTAACCAAATAAACCCTCTTTTATAAAAGCCAGTCCATTTCTGGTGTTTTGCATTCTGGCAGCATTAGCAAACTAGAACAGACACCCTCTCCCCTTCCCTGGCTGGAGAACTCTGCTCTTCTGCCAAAGGTTTGATGAATGAGCGAGGACCCAGGAAGGACAACAGGATCCTGGAGCCTGGGCCACCACCATCCTCCTGTCCTCTGTGACCTCCCTGACCATTATTTTCCAAGCACCTGCAGCTTGGTGGCGCCCACCTCAGCCAGCCCTCGAGAGCCCTCAGTCACAATGGTACGGAGATGGGGTACAGAGATGAAACAAATACCAAATTACAGTGATAAACAGAAAGAGGGAGAAGTGGGGATGGATGTGCTGAGCACCAAGTCTGCACCAGGCCCCATGTGGCACCTTCCCTGGGCTGTCCCCTGATAGCATACAGGGGAGAGTATACACCTGCAAGAAGTATGGGATTGTTATTTGTTTTATGGATGAGGAACAGGGGATCTAAGAGGGGTAGTGACTTGCCAAAGGCACACAGCAAGCAAATGCCCGAGCAGGGCAGAAACGCCCTCTGGCTGATTTTCCAGAGGAGTCATGGGACAGGGTGGCCCTGGCAGAAGGAAGCCCCACCAGGCAGTCCTCTCTGCCGACAGGGGCTGCTCCATGGGACGTGGCCAGGAAATGACTCATGCCCAATTGGCAGCCCTCAGGCCCAGCCCTTCCTAATGCCTGGAAGCCCACTGCTCTGCCCACCAGGACAGAGCAGCCTCGGTGGGCTCCAGGACCGACTGCCCTCCAGACCTGATCAGGCACTCTGACCTGGGTTTCCATCCTTTTGTGCTTTTGGGGTTTTTCTCCAAAAGGTCTCCTGAGGCAGCTCTATGAAGTGGAGAAAACATGAGTTTTGCTTCAGTCTGGAGTCTGAATTCCAGCTCCTGGCTCTGCAATTTGATGAGCTCTCTCACCTTGACTTTCTCATCTGTAAAGTGGCAACAATCATTTCTACCTTGTGAGGAATCAATGTATGTAAAGTGCCAAGCCCAGGGTCCCACCCCAAGAGAATGTTTCAATTTTCAGGTGCTGGGAAAAGGCCTCTATGGGTGGCTCCAGCTCTAAGAGATAGAGCCTGGCAGGGTTAGCTCACCCAGGGTTCCCCCAGCTGTTAACATCCCACCCCCAGGCCTGGAAGAGGAGCTGGCTAGATCCCTGCAGCAGGGGCAGCCAAGAACACCCTCCACTCCACCCCCATACCCTGGCCCAGGGTGCACAGTGAGCAGACACTTACAGAGCTCCTTGAGTTCCCTTTGAGTGCCTGAGGTCAGCCTAATGAGCAGGCTGGAGCAGCCTGGGCATGGGGGACTCCCTTCCCCCTGCCCAGTCCAGGTCTATGCTCAGGGCATGCACGAGCCCACTCATGTCCAGCACGCCCACCCCAGGCCCTCTCCTATCCCATGAGCATCTTCACTCCACAGAGTTGAAAGGAAGTGACAGATACTACCGGGTGGTGGGACAATAGGGGGCAAACACTGCCACGCTGACTTCCATTCCCAGGCACCCTGCAGGCACAATGACAAATCTCACCATGGCCCTGAAAGCAGGGCAGTGTTGTGCCCACTTTACAGATGCAGAAACTGAGGTCCAGAGAGGTTGAATTACATGCCCCAGCCATACTCAGCAGGCCTCTTTGCCCATCTCTACTTCAGCCTGTGCTCCTGAGCTTGAGCTTGTTCAAGCACAACAGAGGAACTGAAGCAGCCAGCAGAGGGTAGCAGAGTCTGGGCTGTGGGATTTGAATTCCTGCTCTACCCATTTACTGGCTGTGCAACTTTGGACCAGTTGCTCAACCCTTCTGTGCCTCCATTCCCTCACCTGTAAAAAGGGGGCAGATCATTATCCCTGCAAGGCTCTACCACTGACTGACTATGGTCTCTGGGCCTCAGTTTCCTTCCCTAGCCCTGGAGGGCTGAAGCATATGAGCCTGAAGTTCCCCTCCCACTCTGAAGTGTTTGATGATCTGTACACTGTGACCCTGGGGGCCAAGGAACACAGGAATTTGACCAAGGCCAGAAGGAAGGATGGACAAAATAAAAGGTAGGGGCTAAAGCTGGAGAGGTGGGGTTCTGGGGGTCCTGGAATGCCAGGCATGCCAGATTATTTTGTCTGAAAGACTTGAATGCTGAAAACTACCAAATATCATTGAAATAAGTCAAAGAAGTCCTAAATAAATGGCAAGATATCCAATGTTCATGGATTGGAAGACTAATTAGAAGATGTCAATACTACCCAAAGCAATTTACAGATTCAAAGCAATCTCTATTGAAATTCCAGCAGCCTTTTTTGCAGCAATGGAAAAGTTGATCCTCAAATTCATGTGGAATCTATAAGGGACCCCAAATTGCCAAAATAATCTTGAAAAAGAAGAACAGGGTTGGAGGTCCCATATTTCCTGATTTCAAAATCTACTACAAGGCTACAGTAGTCAAAACATTGTGGTATTGGCAAAAAGACAGACATATAATCAATGGAAGAGAATTGAGAATCTAGAAATAAAACCCACACATTTATGGCCAATAGATTTTTGACAAGGGTGCCAAGTTCATTCAATGGGGAAGAATGGTCTCTTCAACAAATGGGTGCTGGGAAAATTTGATGTCCATATGTGAAAAAAAAGAAAAAAGAAATGAAAAAAGAAAATGAACCCCTAACTCACACAATATACAAAAATTAACTCAAAATGGACCACTGACCTATATATCAAATAATACTATAAAACTCTTAGAAGGAAAAAGAAGAGAAAATCTTCTTGACCTTTTTTGAAAATCTTCAAACCTTCATGATTTGGCAATGATTTCTAAGAGATGACAACAAAGCACAAGCAAAAAAAGAAAAAATAGGTAAATTGGACTGCATCAAAATTTAAAACTTTTGTGCATCAAAGGACATTGTCATGAAAGTGAAAAGACAATCTACAGAATGAAAATGGGAGAAAATATTTGGAAATCATACAGCTGATAAGAGTTGAATATCCAGACTATATAAAGAACTGCTACAACTCAACAACAAAGAGACAAACGGCCCAATTTAAAAATAGGCAGCGAACTTAAATAGACATTTCTTCAAAGATATACAAATAACCAATAAGCACATGAGAAGATGCTCAACATCCTTAGTCATTAGGGAAATACAAATCAAAACCACAATGAGATACCGCTTCATACCCACTGTGATGGCTATTTTCAACAACAGCAACAAAAAAGTCAAATAAGTTTTTGCAACGATGTGGAACCCTCGTGCATTGCTGGTGGGAATACAGAATGGTGCAGCCACTGTGGAAAACAGTCTGAAAGTGCCTCAAAGAGTTAAACATAGAATTACCATATAAGTCAGCAATTCCACTGCTAGATATATACCCAAATGAACTGAAAACAGAAACTCAAACAGATAATTTGTACACCAATGTGCATAGCCGCATCATTCACAATTGCCAAAAGGAGGAAACAACCCAAGTGTCCATCAACAGATGAATAGATATACAAAAGGTGGTATATCCAAAGAGTGGAATATTAATCAGCTGTAAAAAGGAATGACATTTTGGTAAGTGCTACAACATGGGTGAACCTCACAAACATGCTAAGTGAAATAAGCCAGACACAAAAGGATTCCACTTATATAAAATACCTAGAACAGGCAAATTCATAGAGACAGAAAGTAGGTTAGTGGTTACCAGGGGCTGGGGGGAGTGAGGAGGTATTGCGTGAAGTGTACACCTGTTTGGACTGATGAAGTTTTGGTGATGGATGGTGGTAACGGTAGCACAACATCATGAATGTAGTAATGTCACTGAACTGTATATTTAAAAATTGTTAAAGTGGCAAATTTTATGTTATACATGTTACCACGATTTTAAAAATAGTTTAAAGGGCAAATATTTTGTGTTGTATATATTTTACCACAATTTAAAAGAAAAAAGAGTCCTCCCTTGACGGGTGGGAAGGCCCCTTCTCTGCCCCCGCCCCCCACACCTGCCTCAGCACACACCCCAGGCTGCCCTGAGATTGGACAGCGGCAGGTCTGGCTGCCAGGCCTGAGATGCTCTCCACAGAAGCCAGGCCACATCTGCCCTGTCTCAGGACTCAACACAGAGACACGGAGGGGCTAGCAAGCAGGCAAGGGAGCCGGTGGTGCTCCAAGAAAACAGTAACCAACCAAAGAAGCAGAGATGTTAGAGTCAGGGGTAGGAGGCCAGTGGAGAGCTCAGCTCACAGCCCAAGGAGTGGTCTGGGGAGAAGGTGGGGCCAGAAAGCGAGCCCAGAGAAGCACGGGGCTGGGTCAGAAAGTCCTGGCAGCCTTTGGGGGAGGCAGAGAGCAGGGCCCAAGGGGTACATCTGGAGAGGATGGAAGGGCCCCCCTGTTCCATGCAAAAGGGGAAAGATGCACAGGGCAAAGACCAATAAGCCATGAGAGAAAATTAGGGCACTGACCGTGATGGCTCTAAACTGGTCTTGTCCCATCTGCAAATGGGAGGCCGGGCTGTCAGCCCAGCGTGTCTGCGCCTATGTGTGATGAGTGTGGCTGTGAGCATGCGCCTGGGCCTGTGTGCATGGGGGGCGTCCGTGTGCCTGGGTACACACACGGATGTGCATCTTCCTGCCTGTGTGTGTGCACCTACAGGGTGGGGGAGTAGGACTACCATTTCTAAGCACCCACTGTGGGTGCCTCCATGATCCTCTTTAAACCTCCCAATAACTTGTTGGGGGAAGGAGTGCCACTGTTTGTTTATAGTGAGGACACTGAAGCACAACATGTTAAATGACTTCCCCAGGCCACAGAGCTCTGAGAGGCAGGGCTGGGATTAGACCAGGGTCGTTGTGACCCCTCCTAGGCCCTAGCTCTTTCCAGGGAAACTGACGTCTTGTAGTTCGGAAGACGGAAGGGAATATGGGGCAAAGGCTGTCATTTCTCACTAATGTGAGATTGCTGCTGCTACCTCTGCCTGGGAAACCAGTTATTTTTGAGGGCCATGACTTCTGACAGCAACTCCCTAATCCCCACCCTCCAGCTCCACCCCCAAGGCCACAGGATGGAAGAAAAGGCCTGGCTCCTTATCATACCTCCCAGGCCCCGCTCCAGAGGCCCAGCCCAGCTCTCTGACCCAGAGGCAGCTATGACTTAGCATCTGCTTCCCTGAGGCCTTGAAGGGCAGGCAGGATGGGGTGAAAGGGAAGGGGACAATATCTGGAGAGACAGCCACGGGAAGAGAGACCGCCACGGCCTGGTGTCACCAGGGTCTGCAGCAGAGGTGACCTCCGAGGTGCCTCTCTGCTCAGATCCTCCCGCCAGTGTCCCGAGACAGAGACATGGTGGCCCTACTCCAGAGAGGGGGAGGCTGAGGCCTGGGACCCAGGTCTCCTGGGCTCCCTGACCAGCGCTCTCTTCTCCACTAAGCAGTCACTGCTAGGGCAGACCTGTGGGGCAGACCCAGCCAGTCCCAACTGGCCCTGTCACCCTAGAACATGGATTCTGGCCCCAGACACTCCTCCAGTCCTTGAAAGGTGGACCAGCTTCTGGAGTCACCAGACCAGGGTTGTGGGCATTGTCCTGACTTGCTCCGGTGGAGCCGGGACCTCGGCAAATTGGCCGGCCTGGGAGGGAGCAGGGAGAGGAGAAAGAGGCCCCCCAGGGCACGCTCCTGCTGCCAGGTGAGGCACAGGCTTTCCACTTCCAACCTGGAGAAACCACTCTTGAGGTCGGCGGCACCTGCGGAATGCCCTGGAATGCAGAGGCCACCTTGGGGCACCTTGAACACAATACCACAGAAACAGCTCACGGTGCCTGGGCACCTGCTGCGTGCCGGGACCTGGGCAAAACAATCCTGTGAGATGGGGACTGGCAGCACCCCCATTTCACAGATGAGGAAACCAAGGTTCAGAGACGCTAAGAGACTTCCTGTGGCCACACAGGAGGAAGAGAGCTAAGTTTCACACTCAGGCCACCTGGCCCTGCAGCCTCTAGGAGGGTTAGGATTTATGGAAGACAAAGGCCTAGGCCCCACTTTGGAAGGTCTCACTACACAGCAATTAGACCAAGGGAAAGGGTCGGCCCAGGCCCTCACTCCCACCACCATGGGCCCAGAATTTCTCAAGACCAAAGTGTGTTCTTCTACCTCTATCGAGTTATTCTGCACTCCTTTCCTGGGCCAGGTCCTGAGCCAGGCCCTGGGCTCAGGGTGAGTTATGGACAGTCCTAGCCCTCAGGCAAGGCCCTTGAGGAGGGGAAGCCAGACCCTGACCCTACAAATGAGCAGAGCTGTGACAGCAGGAAACCAGAGAGAGATTAGAGGAGGCTGCCTGGAGGTGGTTACACCAGCAGAGTAGGCATGGGGAGAGGGCTGGTGGGCAGGGAGGATCAGGAGGGAAATGAAGACACAAATGCCCCCCAAGAGGGGGTCCAGCCATAGCCTCCAGACACATGCTGGCTCTGACCCGATCCTCCTCTGGCTACAGCAGCCTGTGTTCCCTTCTGTCACTGCTTACACTCAGGTTTGCCTTTGGGTCTCCCCTTCCAGCTCCCAGGGCAGAGCCAGGCTCATCTCTGCTAGGAACAGAAGTTGGCAGCTAGGGCTACAAACAGGACTCCTGCAGGAAGGGAGAGGGCAAAGTGCACAGAGGACTGGACTGGCCCGGCTGCAGAGAGCTGCCTGCTGTGGGCCCCGAGGGCAAACCACCCTGAGGGGTGGGGTGGCAGCCCCTCCTCTGGTAAACATACCTCTGGGTCACAGCCCTCTGCACCTACAGTCACCTCTCACTTCTCAGCCTCTCCCAGCCGGTTAGACCAGCTCCACAGGACAAAGGACAGTTATAAGCAGCCTCCCTCCTTAGCACAACAGGAAATTCAGGTGTGCTCAAAGAATGCAGCAAGGCAGCGGGTCCAGGGTGCCCAGGCCGCACTTGCAGGGGCTCCTTCCCCTCCCCCCCTCCTTGTCCTTCCCCCTTCACCCCAGTCACCTCCTTCCTGGTGATCACAGCGGGAATCAACCAACACACCCCAATTTCCCCGTCTGACAGCTGGGAAAACTGAGGCCCAGGAAGGGAGTGGGACCTCAGCCTGGGACAGGGAGGAAAGGGCACTCTTCTCACGACTTATATCCTGTGCCTGCCCTTCCGCCTGCTCCCCTCCCTTCCCTTCGAGGACACATCCTGACCTAGTGCACTCCGTCTCCGAAACATGCCCAGAAGGAGATCATTCCTGGGCACAGAAGTGGCCCAGACATGTGCCACCAGCTGCCAGGCCTCAAGTGCAAACTGCCTGCTTCTTGGCACAAAGGGAACTAATGTTCAACACAGCCAGTAAGTGGGGCTTCCTCTAGGAGCTTCTTTGATGAGCAGAAGCTGCAGAGTATGGGCCTGGGTGAGCTCCAACAGGTCACTGGGACCACCAGGATGTCCTGGGAGAATTCTGGGAGGCTCCAAACTGACATCTGTTAGCAGGACTCCCACTTGTTTCCTTCTGGTTCTTTCCAAAGGAAGTCCAGGCTTATCTGAATTGTCCCCTGAGCTCATAGGTCTTGCTGACATTCCCCATTCAACTCTGATCTCCCTGGCCAGGCCTAGGAGGGAGGCCTTGCAGATATTTACTAAATGGGAAAGAAAAAAGAAACATTGAGCTTTGGAGAGGGAGAAGCTGTGGGTCTGAGGCAGGTACCCTAATGGGGAGACTGAGGACAAGGCTTGGCCCCACCTGCAGCATCCCTGGGAGGTAGGATGGGCCAGCTCTGGGTCCCCAAGTTTAGCAAGGAGAAGGTGGAGAGGAGAGGGGAACTAACGTCTGTCACCTGCTGCCCATGTGCCTGACTCCACAGATACCTCAAGTCATTTCAACCCCCCAAAAACCATGAGCAGCAAGAATTATTCCCCCTGTTTACAGATGAGAAGCTGAGGCCCAGGGGGGGAAAGTGACTTGCTCAAGGTTACACATCGAGGAAGGCAGGGCCAAAGCTGGGGCCAAAACTCTCTGGCTCAAAAATCAGCCTCCTTCCGTTTGGAGATAAAGGAGAGGAGGGAGGAGGGGAGGAAGGCCAGTGGAGGAGATCAGCTGACGGAGAGGCCGAATCAACATCATCTTAAACGGGGGGGGGGGGAGGCAAGTGAAGATGGCTTCCACAGGGCTTTGGGAAAAAACTTGGCTTTTTGCTCTGTTTGTAAATGGTGAGGTCCCGGAACCCAGGAAGTGAGGCTCCACAGGATCACGGCTGCCTCAGGCCAAGGTTCCCTCTCATCAGCCAACGGCCCACAGCCCAGCAGCTGGGAATTAAAGGTCACACTGGCCGGGCAGGATCCTCCTTCATCCCCTGTGCCAAGACCGGCTTGACTTCCTGCAACACAAACCTCTTGGGGCCTCCCGCCAACAGCAGGCCCTGCTGAGCACCCAGGATTTTTTTTTCTTTTAATTCATACAGTGAAGTGGACCATCCATTGAACCCTCATCCACTTGGTCTCAGCCCATGCCTGACTCCCCAAGATGAGAATGAATCCCCTCACTGCCGGCACTCAGACATTCCATCCCCCCCACACCAATCGCACACACTACCACAGGCCTCCACATCCACAGCAGGGGCAGGTCTGCGCCTCCCCTTCAGCCCCAGTGTTTAGAGAGGGCCAGGTCAGAGTGGGCACCCCGTGAGGAAGGCAGTGAAAAGAAAGGAGTTGTGGCAGGTTCCTGAACCTGCAGGGAAAAGGGCTCAGAGAGGGCAGGTGACTCAGCCAGGGTCACACAGCAGGGCAACGCTGAGCCTGGCCAGTCAGGCATTTCTTCCTCTCACAGGGCCAAGCTCAGCCTTGCCCAGCTGGGCCTCACCAGTCTCTGTCCAGAGCCATGGATCTGAAACATCGCCGGGTGATGGCCGGAGGGTCAGGACAGGGGCAGTGAGGGGGTGGAGCAAGCAGAGGGCAGAGAGCTCGAGTGTCCCCCGCCCTCCCAGCACCCACAGCCTCACAAAGGCCCTTTTGAAGCTGGGCCTCCTTCCTCACCCACTTGACAAAAGAAAGAAAGGAAGACATGGGGGTGGGGGGATCCAGGAGGCAGAATCTTCTGGCCAGGCCAGAAGGCGCCTGGGAGTTCCGGAGAACCAAAGCACGGGTCAGAGATTCTATTGCAGCCTAGGAGGCTGAGGTCAAAAACACCAAAACCCTTTATCTGGTGATGGAGAGGCAGGGCCAGGGGAGACAGGGTGTGGGGCTGGGAGGCAGGACTCCTGGGTCCCAGCCTAGCTCTGCTACCAGCTCGCTGCGTGACTGGGGCATGTGCCGTCCCCTCTTGGCCTCAGTTTCTCCACCTCCCAAGCATCCCAGTCTAAGGAAATGCACAGGATTTCTGAAGTGGAAGGGACTTGAGAACATATCCTGGAAGAGGAGGTAAAAACTAAGTGCCACTCTCCCAAAAAGTCTGGAAACCTGAAGGAACGTGGTAAAATACCAATCTGACCCCGCCACACCCTAAGGAAAGCCTTGCCTTCAACAGTTCCCACCACCCTTGGAGGAAAGGCCAAGGGTCCTAGCCAGCCCTGCCGACCCCGGGCCCCTTGGGTTTCCTCTCCCCACCTTGCTCTCCTCCACCTGCCAATGCTCTAGCTGCACTGTCATTCCCCAAACCAGCCTGAGGGTTTTAAGCGTCCACATCTTTATTCACACTGTCTTCCCCTGGTGCAGCCCCTCCTGGCAAATGCCTCTCACCTTTCAACTCTGAGAAGCCTTCTCTGATTGTCGGGCAGCAGAGTCACAGCCCCCTGGCCCCAGCCCTGAGCATCCCCATACAGCAGGATATCTCATGTCGTGGGACCAGATCTCACAGTGTCACCAGCACGGCCATGGAGAATGGGGAGGGGCCCAGAGCAAGGACTTCCAGCTGCCTCCCCTCCACCCAGGCCCCCCGGGACACCCCACTCTGCAGGACAGGCGGGCACAAGCTTCAGGGAGCCCCTCCCAGCCCCACCCTCCCACTCAGGAATCAGGTTTAAAAGGATGAAATCATGCTCCAAGGCCAAAATTTTCTTTTAAACACACTCTATCCTCAGCAACCACATCCAGGAGAGGGGAGCAGCCAGACAGAGAGGCTACTTAATTCATCCTTATCAGCATTAGTGGTAATAGCTTCCCTGGATTGCGTGTCAGGCTCTGTGCCAGAATTTTTCATGCATTACCTCCTCTAAACCTCACAACAACCCCATCCTGGGGGAGGTACTATTACTTTTTACTACTACTATTACTATTGAGTAATCATCATCATAAATGCTTTTCACTTTTACAGCAAATGACTCTATCAAAATCATTATGATAATAATCAGGAAAGTAAATTCTTTACACTTGAATGTCATTCTATATTTTATTAAAAAATGGTCACATCCGTTTCTGGACATTTTTATCCCAAAATGACCCTGGGAGGAAGGGCAGCCTAGATGGCAGAGATTATTGCCCCATTTTATCAGAGAAGGAAGGAGGTTCTAGCTGGGTAGTGGTGACTGTGGGCCTAGGGCCCATTCACATCCTAAAGCAAGAGAGCCAGCGTCAGCCCCTCCACTCTCTCAGCAGCCCGGGGCTTGGGGCTGACTCTCCCAGCCACCCCACAGCCCCCACAGACCCAGCCCCACGGGTTCTGGGCCCACTCAGCTGGGACCAGACATTGACTGTTATGTTTTACATTGTGTTATGTTGTCATGTCATGTCATGTTATGTTATGTTACGTTATGTTATATCATGTTATGTTGTGTTGTGTTGTGTTGTCATGTTATGGTGCGTTGTGTTATGTTGTGTTATGAAGTGTTATGTTGTATTATGATGTAATGTACTGAACTGTATCCCCCAAAAAGATATGTTGAAGTCCTAATCCCCAGTACCTCAGAATGTGCCCTTATATGGAAATAGGGTTGTTGCAGAGGTAGTTAGTTAAGAGGAGGTCACACTGGTGTAGGGTGGGCCCTTAATCCAATATGATTGCTGTCCCTTATTCCAATACCAGAAGGGGAGGAGACACAAAGAGAGAGACACACGGAGAGACAGCCACATGCAGACGGAGGCAGACGAGGAACCCCCAGGATCGCCAACAAACACCGGAAGCTGGAAGGAGCACGGGACAGCCTGCCCTAGAGCCTGCAGAGGGAGCCCAGCCCCGCTGCCAGCAGGATTTCAGATTTCCAGCCTCCAGAACTGAGAGGGAGTAAATTTCTGTTGCTTTAAGCCTCCATGTATTTTGTTATAGCAGCCCTAGGAAAATGAGACACTGACCTTGGGCCGCTTCCACCTAACGGTGGGCCCTGGGGCGCCCGCGTAGTAGAGCGAGTCATCGGTGGCCGGGAAGTGGGGGTCCTCAAAGAGCACCTTCCTGCGCAGACAGGCCCGCTTCAGGGACGAGTAGTTCTGGTCCTCGTAGGACTTCACGCACGAGAACATGGTGGCCACTGCCCCGGGGAGGTGAGGTCGGGACCAGGCAGTAGAGGTCTGGCTGGGTGTGCGGGCAGCTCCCACGGCACCTGGCAGGACAGGAAGGCAAGAAAGCCGTCATTTATTGATACTTAGAGAACCTGCTGTGCTGTTAGGTGATTCCCATGGGCTCCCCTCCCTGCTGCCCTGTGAAGGGGGTATCATTGTCCCCACTGTACAGGCAAAGAACTGAGGCTCAGAGAGGGAGAGAGACCTGCCCGAGGACACACAGCTGGTATGCGGCAGAGCAGGCAGAGGAGCGGAATGGCCTGACCCTGCAGCCTGAATGCTCTCCAGTTTCTGATGCTTGGAGGTGAAAACAGATGCTCAGGACAACAGCTCAGTGGTGCCCAGGGCTGGCCCCAGCCACCTGCCCCCTGCCTGTTCCTCTGTTTAACCAGCCTCCTCTGGACCTTCCAGAACTGACCAGAGAAGTGGCTGACCCCAGCAGCTTGCTGGGTGAGGACTCCCCACCAGGGAAGCAGCAGCAACTCCAGGTTTCTCTCCTCCAGACACACGTCCCTAGTGTAGAGTCGCACATCTCTGCCCTGGGTGGAAAAACCTTGCCCCCGGAAACCCCTCCAGCTATCACTCACATTCATTCTCTCTAGCCGCCTCCCTCCAGCACTCTGCCTTCCTCACTGCACCTCTGGAATCAACGTCTCCAATTCTGTCGGGGGCACACGCATTGCCTCAGTGACCCGACTCCCCTGAGACCTCCCAGTCTCCAAAGCCAGACTACCCCACGGCAGTCCCCAGGCGCTCAGCAGCAACCCACACTCCAAAACACAGTCCCCGTCTTGAAACTTCTCCCCAGGCTTCAGAGATATCTGTCGTTGGTCCTGGTCCCCTCCCCAATTCCTGACCTCCCCTCCTGCTCTGGGGCCATCGTGTGGCCCCACCAAGCTCAGCGGTCATTTCCGTAGCAGTGATCTCCATGACCCCTCTCTCTCCTGGATACCTCCAGATCTCTGAGTACAGCCTGGACCCCTATTCTGGGCCCAGACCAGCCCATCCCCTGGTTGGAACATGAGTCCCCCACAGTCACCAACCCAAACTTAGCTCCTCACTGCCCCCCATACCTCCCTTGGATTTCCTGGCCCAGGGAGCCAGAACCTAGGCACCCCAACAGACCATCAGCCCCAGGGTGCAGGGGACTCTTGTTTTATTCCTCCTGAGCCCAGTACAGAAGGTGGTTGGTAAATGTCAGCATCCTTCCTGTGTTCCCCATCTGGGTGGGCCTGACCCAGTCTCCCGAACCTGGCGGACATGTGCTAACCAAAGGCAAAGGGCCCAAACTGGGCCCACACAGCCAGGGAAGGCCTCCGGGAGGGGGTGGGAGGTGGGGCAGGGGAGCGGCAGCCTGCAGGGCCTGATGAACCAGACACCCAAGCAGATGGGCCCAGATGGCCAAGCCCCCCAGCGGCAGCCCCATCTATAACCACCCTGCATCTCAGACTCCCTCTGGGCTGCCAGTGGAGCTACTCATCCTGGGGCCCAATGAACACTGCCCGGGCCCTGAAGACAGTGGCAGCAATGCCATGCCCATGCCGAGGCACAGGCCACAACTGCCCAACCCTGCTCCAAGGGAAACGAAACCGAGGCAAGGAAGGCTGGCCTCTGGGGTGAACATGAGCTGAAGAACAAGACTAATGGTGCCAATCCCAGATGTTCACTGGCTGGGTGACCCTGAACAAGTCCCTCGACCTCTCTGAGCCCCATGTTCTCAGCTGTATACGGGAACAATGTTGCTTCAATAACTGGAATATGCCATGGTAATTAACCAAAGGCTGAGAGGCCAGAAGGGAAGGGGAATGAGAAGAGAAGTGGTGAAGTCCTCTCTTATTCCTGAGAGAACCACCACTCTGGCATCTATCAGGTGCAAACCACTTCCCTAGAGGTCTCTGGGTGTTATCTGCAAACAGTGCTGGGCAGGTTTTCTTGTGGTCATTTTTCAGAGAAGAGAATGAAGCAACTCATCCAAGTTCCCGTGCAGGGTCTCACACTGGAGCCCAGATCGTCCTACTCAGGGGCCTCCACTTTGGCCTCCCGACCCTGCAGCACCAGGAAGAGGGCAGAGCGCTGGGGCACAGTGGCTCACCCCCAACCCACCCTGGCTGAGCCGGAGCATCACCAGAAGGGAGAGATGAGGGGATTCTCTAGGGAAGGGAAGGTGGCGAGAATGGGCAGTGAGCGTGGAGAGTGGGGAGGGCAGGGAGTGCTGGACCGTCCCTGCCTGCACAGGGGCTCAGAGCTGGTTTGTCCTCTGCTCTGGCTCCACAGTCTCTTCATCTTCTGCCCCCACACCCATACTGGGTCCCCTCCCTGCTGTGTGACCTCAGGCCAACCACTTAACCCCTCTGGCCACCCCTCTGGCCAGAGAAGCCAATAACCCTCCCATCCACTCCCAGCTGCAGAGGCCTGAGGGAAAGAGAAGGGGGGCAGCCTAGAAAGCCAACCCCCATGCTTTGGCAGGCAGCCACTGAAGAGAATCAGCAGGGCCAGTGCAGGATGCAATTTGCTACAAGAATTAGATCAGAGAAGCTGAAAGAGAGAGACCAGACATCAGGCCTTGTAATTCCAGTATCTCAGAACCCAGAGGGCCCAGAGAGGAAGAGTGAGCAGGCTGAGGTTACACAGCCTAGCCGGTGAAGAATGAGAGTTCTGGCTGCCCTCCAGGCCAGGCAGCAGCTGATGCTGCGGGAAAGGCGTGTCCTGGTAGAGGCCAGAAAGGAGGTAGGAGCTGTGGAGGTAGGGGGGTCTGTGGGTAGGGGTGTGCAGAAGCGCGGTTGGCAGGCCCAGGTGGGTGAGGGTCTGTCCCAGTTAGCCACCTCTCCAGCCTCACCTCGCCAGCCAGGCTGATCCTGACCTACTTAGGTCAGGCTCTGTGGCCCTAGGCCTTTGCACAGGCTGCACCTCGTGCTTAGACTGCCCCTCTGCATCCTCCATCTGCCCCAAGGTGACCTCTACTCCATCTGCTGAGTTAACATTTTCATGGGGTTATGGTGCCCCAGCCTCTCTCTGACATTTGCTCTTGCCCTGTGGCTCCAGGCATGGTTACTGAAAGCCAAGGATAAGCCAGGAGCCAGGAAAGCTGCCTTCCGACCCCCAAGCTGGATTCCAAACTCCTCTTTCTGAGCCCAAGCATGAGAATATGGCACTTGCAGTGTTCTAAGCATTTTTTACACTGTGCCTGGGCCAGGCACAAACCTCAGGAGGTGTTCAGGACCATCTGAATTCCCCAGCTGCCCTCTGACCCTGCCAACCTCATCGCCTACCATCCTCCACACTGGACCTAAGTTCCACTCCCCTGAGCTCCTTGCAGTCCCCCTAAAGCTGTTTATCTCTGGGCCTTTGCATACTCTGTTCCTTCCACTAGGAATGCTGTTCCCACAGTTGCACACCTGGGGAACTCCTGGTCATCCTTCAAGACCCCATCAGAGTGCCTTCTATCTGCCCCTGACAGTGCTCCTCCCTCTGCCTCCACTGAACTGGAACTCCTCTGTAACAGAGCCTGCTACAATGTACCCTGACTGCCCAATGACTTGTCTATCTCCCCAGCCCAACTGATGACCTTCCAAAGTAGGACCCATGGCCCACTCCTCTCTGCATCCCCAGGGACCAACACTGGGGGTGGGGGTGGGGTGGGGGTGCTCAGTAAACACTTGTCAAATGAACAACCAAAGTGAGGGTGGTAGGAATTCTTTCACAGATGGGGAAAAACAAGCTCAGAGTGGCAGGGATTCCCCGGGGGGAATCAGGATTCACGCTTCCCGAAGGCCGGGGCCCACCCTTCCCACTAGACCAGCCTCTCTCTCCTTCCCTCCCCTTCCTGATGGCTGGGTGCCAGATGGAGCCACACCCCTGTTGTCCAGGAGGGCCAGCTGCAGCCTCACACTCTCTGCTGCAGCCCAGCCCATCTCCAGTGCCTGAGGGAGACTGGCCATTAGTTCCCCAATAGCCACCGAAGCTGTGCATCACCTCTCGGGTCTGCATGCTTTTTGGGTGGAAGAAGATAATGTGCCGGGGCCTCTGGGCCTCTGTGAGGATCAAATGAGACCACAGAGAACAGCATTTTGAATGCAGTAAAGTGCTGTGCCCCCGAGGGACTCTCACTACTAGGCAATGGACAGCTGGTATCTATGATGATCTACGATGTTTCCAGAATCCTGTTAGGTGTGGGGAGTTACAACAATTCAGAGTCCCTGCCCCCAAGGAACTTCAGGGTCTAGCATGACCGACAGACAAAAGGCAGGGTGGATATACGCCTTTTCAGAGGTTCCAGCCAGGGGGATGCAGGGAAGTCTCCACGGGGCCTGGCCCTGGAATAGCTTTTCTTTTATGAGAAAAAGGTCATTCTAGGCAAAGGGAACAGCTCAAAGGCTCAGAGGCACAACGGAGTATGGCAATGCAGACCCAGCCTGGCACAGTGAGGGCCCTGTGGACTGAGTTCGGGCACTGAGTTGGGTCAGAAGGAGGGGACTGGGAGTGCCTCGCCAAAGAACTCAAGCAATGCAGTCTCCCACAGCGGGTCAGACAGACCCCGGCTGAGTCCCACCTGGCTGCTGTGTGTCCTTGGCCAAGTCTTTACCCACTCTGAGCTGCTGTCAGTCAGCAAGTCTGGACTGAGCTCTACTTCTTGGTTCCAGCCTGTATGGAAGCAGAAGACAGAAAGAAAGTAGAACCTGCCTCTGAACCCTGCCCTGCGGAAGCTCGGTCTGTCCTCACTGTGGAAATGGTGTGCACCCCCTTCAGCCTGAGCCTCCCGGGACCTGCTGGCGGAAGCCTGGCTGTGAATGAGGCAGAGTGAGGAGTCAGCTCCCAGCAGGCCACGCTGCACCGGCAGCAAGAACAGAAGGGCTAACACCAGCGGGTCTTCCCTGGGACAGCTACAGCCACCGAAGCAGGGAAGAGAAGCAAGAAGGAGAGCTTGATAGATAGGAAGTTTGTAGATAGAAGATCAAGGAACTTGTCCAAAGCCCATGCCTGTTAGCAGCAGGGCCGGGCTGGATCTGAAACCTCCAGACGCCACACCACACCAGGGCATCCCAAACTGGGGGGCCTGAGTTAATACTTGGTCATTTCAGAGGGTACACTGATGTGGCAAAAAAGATAAGTTAGTAAGAGAGTTACTCCCCTTCCAGCTCTCTTTCAAGAAGAAGGCCTCAGTCTGGTCCAGCCAGCCTTTAGCACCTCAGAGCCCTGCCCACCTCCTATTTCACAAGAAAGGAACAGCCTCAGGCTCAGAGCCTTAAACCAGCAAAAGCATCAGGCTCAAATCAGATGGACTTAATTGCTGTTTGTATTTTGAAGGTTCTCCCAGTTTCTTTGTATTTATGGAGAGTGACACTGACTTTCCATTTCCAGTAGACACACAATTTCCTTTGAGAAATATTAAGGAAAAAGAAGTTGTTTTTTTAAAACCTCAACATTACACCAAGCTGTGGAGGGCAGTGTGCTGCAGAAGAAGGAGGGTGTGTGGAATGGACCAGTCACCTCACCTCTCTAAGGCTCAGGGCCTCCCATGGGAGGTGGGCACTGGCACCAGAGTCTGCCTTGGGGGAACCGTAAGAACCAGACACAGCAGCTGAACTAAGTGCAACACAAGAGGGACTCAGAGCAGCACACGACAGGCCAGGCACAGCCAAGGTCGCCGGGAATAAGAAAAGCTGGAGGACTTGCACTACCCATTAACAAGGCCCACCACAGAGCTCTAGCGGTTAAGACAGGGTGGTGTTGGCACAGAGATGGGCAGACAGACCAGTGGAACAGAAGTCCAGAAATGGGCCACAAGTATAAGGACACCTGATTTGTGACAAAAGTGACATGGTCTTTTCAATGAATGGTGCTGGGCTGATGGTCTATCGATACAGGAAAAGATTCTTGATCCCTACCTCACACTACACTCAAACACGCAATCCAGATAGATTGCAAATCTGTGAAAGGTAAAACAATAAAGTGTTTATGAGAAAACATAAGAGCATATTCAAATGGCCAATAAATGCATGAAAAAGTGTTCAATTTCACTAATCATCAAGGAGATGCAAATTAAAACCACAAGATACCACCACACACCCACCAGAACGGCTAAAGTGAAAAGACCAAAAAAAGCAAAACGCAAAAATCCTAGTGGAATTCTCATATATTGATGGTAGGAGTGTAAATTGGTACAAACACTTTGCAAAACTGTTCAACCATATCTACTAAAGCTGAATGAATGCATACTCTACGATCCAGTAATTCCATTCCTGAGCATATGTTAAACAGGAATGCATGCACGCATTCACCAAAAATATGTACAAGGATGTTTATCACAGAGCATTTGCAATAGCTGAAAATTAGAAAGCACCTAAATGTCCATCAACAGCACTGATAAACATTTTGTGTGTTGTTGCACATTCAGATAATCGCATCCTCTACAGAAATGAGAATGAAAAAAAGATTGCTGCCTGCAACCCCATAGTGGAGCTCACGGACACAATGTTAAGCAAGAGAAGCAGTACTCCCTGATTCTATTTATTAAAAATGAAAAAACAGGCAAAACTCCTCCATGGTGACTAGAAGGCATGACAGTGATGAATTTTGGGGGAAGCAACTGCAAGGGGCATGAGGGACTCTGGGAATATTATCTCTTGATCTGGGACAGGGGGTGGTTACATGGGTGTGGTCACTTCTGAAAAATCATTGAACTGTATGCTTATGCTCTATGCATTTTTCTGTAGCTGTTAGGCTTCAATAAAAAGTTAAACAAAACAAGCCGGCCCCGTGGCCTTGGTTTGAAGGGCTGGCTGTACCTGAGGACCAGATCCCACTGGTTCTGGGCCTTTCACAGCTCCAGTCCTGTCCAGCTGGCCACTACGTACCTGGCACCCAGGCCAGGACTCCGGGGGCAGGGTCCACGTGACCTTCCTCGAGTTGCCGCACCTCTGATCCTCAGTCTCCCTCTCCATCTCTCGGGACACTCAGGGCTGTGGTGCTTGGAGTGCTCAAGTCCAGGGGAGGGTCCCACAAGGCAAGAGTGGTGTCCCCATGCCCCCAACCAAGCACATGCCTCTGAGGTTTCCTCTGCGTGGGAGAAGGGGGTGCCAGCCAGGCAGCGACCACCCTCAGGAGATGCTCTCAGCCTGAGGAGGGTGGGCACAGCCATCAGTGGAAGGGATTAGGCCCTGACCTGACACAGAATTGGAGGCACGGTGGGTATCAATAGATGGGGCTGCAAGGAACGCCAGGCCCAGGGATTTGGGCTTTATCCTGAGGGTGATGGGGAACTGTGGAAGGGTCCTGAGTAGAGGAGAGACTGGTCACAGTTGTCTGAGAAAGATCCACATGGAGAAAGGACTAGAAAAGGATAAGACCAGCAGGAAAAGCAGAAGGAAGGCCATAGAGCCTGAACTGTCAGGCTCAAGTGTGAATGGAGAGGATTCTAGAGTTGGTTAGGAGGGACAATCAGCTCTACCCGGCAGCCAACTGACTGTAGGGCTGAATGAGAAGATGCAGGAATGTCTCCTGGGGGTACCCCCTGTGCCCCAGCTCCCCACACCCCCACAGTGGGTGCCTGCATGCAGCACGGGCCTGGTGGGTAGGAACGGTCCAGTGCTGGCAGGAGCCAGTGAGGCCCAGACCCTATGACCTGGCAATCAAAGCCCCCAACATCTCCCCCACCCCATCCCTGCCCTCCTACCTCTCTCCACTCCAGCGCCAGAGTCCCCCTCGCCATATGCTCAGGGAAGGGCTAAACAGTTGTGTTCGTAATTCAGGGGCCTCCGACTTGCACACATTCACTGACACCTGTTCTGGGCTGGCCCTGAGCTGACGGGGAGGGAGCAGGACCCTTGAAGCAGCCCCAGGTAAGGAGGGGGTTTTGGGTGACACAGACCCAGAACTACACCAGACACACCACGGTCAGAGGGTGGGGTGATAGAGGCGGGGAGATCAGTGCTGGCTGGAACAGGGGCCTGAGCAGGGCTTGAAGGCGAGGTCTGGCCACAGGTCAGGAAGAAAAGCCCAAGAACAAGGCAGAGGCGAACAGCTGGAAGGCTGGGGCCAGGAGCTTTGAGCAGAGAAAGCTTGCAGCTGGGAGCCAGGAAGGGGTTGGAGGGGAGAGAGTAAGGGTCAGAGGCTGATGCAGCAGCAGAGCCAGGGAGCACCAAGGCCTGAGCCAGCGGGGAGAAGGCCAGACGCCTGGGGAGGGGACAGGGCAGAGCCTCAGAGTTTGGCAACCGACTGGTAGTTGTGTTTTTGTTTTTGTTAATGTATTTATCCCCTTTTATCCCATACCCCACTCCCATTCTCCTCTTGCCCCATAAGCCACCATTTTAATAATATGCTTGATGTGTATCTCTTTATCTGTACTGCATATGTATTTTGACCTCCCAGGACCCTATTTCATCTCCCCCATGTACAGAAGAATGGATGGTAGGAAGGGGGAGAGAGGTGGGGAGAGAAAATGAGTGTGTGGAGGGATAGCTGGGTTTAGGCTACACTCGAGGCTGCTACGGAGGCCTGGCCAACCCCGGCTTGTGGGCCACCCCCGGCTCCTGGGCCACCCTCTGGCGCCAGAGCAGAGGCAGCCAGGCCTGGTGAGTCACTGGTAGTCAATGCCAAGCAGCCTGGCACCGGGGCTGGGAAATCCTGTCTTTCTTCTCCCCTCCCTTCCCCATATCATTTGTGTCCAAATCTATCCTCCACCCAAATGCAGAGCCATCTTTCCAACACAAAAGTCCCACCAAGTCACCCACTGCAGGGAGGCCTGGAGGGCCTGGAGGGCAGAGCCAAGCATGTTAGGGGTGCAGGGTCTCCAGCTGGCAGGGGCAGGGAGCAGCAGTCCTGGAGCTCTGCTGTCCCCCTGGCAGTGTATTTGAGGGAGAAACAGCTGCAGGGCCTGGCTCGCTGTGTGGCATTGACTGAGTCACCGGCCTCTGACCCTGCAGCTGTTACTCATTTGGGAATCGGGTCCTGCCACAGGGTGTTGTGAGGAGGAGGGAACCTCTGTAAGCAGACTGTACATGGGGGAGGAACCTCCCAAGGGGGTGTTCTAGCTCGTGGTCTCCTGCAAGCCTTGGGCAGGGACAGGAAGAGGCTGAGAACTTGGCCACAATCCTGGAGGCGGTTTGCTTCCTGGACGGGTAACCAACTGGTCCTGGTTTTAGCCTGAAAGTCCCATGTCCCAGAAACCTTTGCCAGTCCTGCCAAGGTGCTGAGAGCAGGGCAGATGGGGCCGAGTACCCCCAGTGAGAGGCTTCTCTCTCCTACCCCAGGTGGGGGTAGGGACTGTGACACCTGGAGTTGCGGTCACAGGTGCTCATTCACCCCCCCCCCACACACACACACACAGGCAAAACCACCTGACTTCAGGTCACTGAAGCCACCTCTGCTCCACTGTGCTGTGTGACCCAGGCAAGCCCCTCCCCTCTCTGGCTGCAGCTTATCCAACTGAATGCTGGGGAGGGGAACACTTTCTTGCTCTTTTCCATTCTGGTGGGTTTGCCACCAGGACAGCCTCTTTCCTGGCTTCCTGTAGAGGTAGTCTGTGCCCCTAGCACCACCTGTCTCTAAGACCCAAGGTTTGAAACTTGGTGAGATGGGGCCCATTGCTCAGATGGGGAATCTGAGGCTCAATTCCTAGGTCAAGCCCCTGTACAACCTCAGAAATGAGCTCTTCTGTTGTCACTGCACAGATGGGGGATAGAGGCCCAAAGAGGGAAAAGGCATGTTCTGCTCTGCTTGGTCCCCCATCCTCTCCCACAGGCAAAGACACAAGGAAGTGACCAGTGACCCACCCACCAGTCCCAGAGAGTCCCACTCAGAGTGCGTCCCCCATCCAACCTTCACCCAAACCTGCTCTGTGCCTGACCTGGCGGGGGCAATGAGGAGTCAGACAGGGCTGACTGGAGGTCAGTCTGGTGGAGAAAGCCAGAGACCTTAGTACAAAGCATGGAGATCTGCTCTAAAAGAGGAGTGATTCAAATGGGGCAAGGAAGGCTGCATGGAAGAGGTGGCATCTAAGCAGGATCTCAAAAGATGGACTGTGATTTCAAGAAATGGAGATGGAAGGTTTGTGAGAAGAACATTCTGGGAGGAAGAAACCATTTTGACAAGGCTGGAGGACAGGGTTCAGGGGAGAGGGAAGAAGGAAGAGGCAGCTAGCACAGAAACACTGCCGCAGTCAGTGTGGCAGATACTCAATCCCAGGCTAAGGAAGCGGGGCATGTGCTGCAGTGTGAGCTGGGCTCCTGGACCAAGCACGAGAAGGTTGGATGGAAAGGGGGCCAGGATGCAGGCAGGGGATCTGGGCTGTAGAAATGGCCTCTGTGAGAGAAACGGGGCCCTGCCTGCCGTGGGGATGAAATGGAGACCCACGCCAGGGCAGGGACTACAGTCTGCGGCCAGGGTTCTCCAGGGGATGGCTAGGGGTTCTTCGCTGAAGACGCCAGTTAGGCTCCTCACCTCCGAGGAGCCAGACCATGTCTGGGGCGAGCGGCCTGCTGGCAGCACTTCCAGGCTCAGCACATAGCTCTGCGCCGTGTCACGCGCCTGCCCATGGCAGCCTTGAATGCAAATGCCTCCTCCTCCCATGTCTGGGCAGAGGAAGGACCAGAGAGCCTCAGAATGTCAGGCTGGAAGGAGAGCAAGAATGTCCCGTTCACATCCTCATCCTCGGATAGGGTGAGTGAAGCCTGGGAAGGGGCAAGACAGAATCTATTTGTGCCCGAAGGCCTTTTCCACTCTACTGATCCAACCTCCCTGAATGCTCTGGTCACATCTCTGCTTCAGGCAGGTGTGGCCTCTCTCGGCCTTGGTATACTCATCTGCAAAATGGGGCTCCCAGCCTTGGCCCTCCCATCACAGAGTGATGGTGAGGGTCAAATGATCCTGCCTGGCACGAGGCTTATTGGATGAATGTCTAAAACGAGCCGGGCTCCACTCTAAAAGGCCTAACACGGTGCCACATGCAGGATAGGGTCCAATCTCTGAGGCAGCCATGGGGACATGCTGGCAGGTTCCCTTCTACCAAACATCCCTGAGCTCTGGCTACCATAGACCTGGGCTGAGGGCTGGAGCCAGTGGTGCAGCAGTGCCAGGCCCTGCCCACAAACACTCCCAGGCTGAGGGGAGACAGACGCTGAGAGGCCTCACAGGAAAACCGGGGCTGTGATGCAGAGAAGCAGGTGGCTATGGGTGCCCAGGGGATGGGGGTGCCTGCGATGACACTGCAGTTGGTTCCTGTGCTTAAATAATGCCCTGCAAAGATGTCTATGTCCTAAATGTCCTAATCCCTGGAACCTGTGGATGTCACTTTGCAGAAGTGATTAAGGATCTTGAGATGGGAGACTATCCTGTTTTATCTGGGAGGGCCCTAAATGTAATCACGAGGGTCCTTATAAGAGGGCGGCAGAGAGAGACCCAACTCCAAAAGAGGAGAAGGCAGTGTGACCAAGGAGGCAGTTTGTAGTGATGTGGCCACAGGGAATGTTGGCAGCCACCAGAAGTGAGAAGAGGGAAGGAATCTGCCCTGGAGCCTCTGGAAGAACCAGCCCTGCCAGACACCTTGAGTTGAGCCCTGTAAAACTCTTCTCGGACTTCCAACCTCCAGTACTGTAAGAGAACACATTTGTGTTGCTTTAAGCCACTAAAGTTGTAGTAACTTGCTACAGTAGCTGTAGGAAACCATACAGTTCCTGAAGAACAATGGATGGGGTGAGTTATGTGGTCCCATCCCCTCTCTCCCACTCAAGGAAGCGAGTGAGTAAGGATGGAGTTACTGCACCTTCAATTGCTCC
Organism: Choloepus didactylus; assembly: GCF_015220235.1. Classification (NCBI taxonomy): domain Eukaryota; kingdom Metazoa; phylum Chordata; class Mammalia; order Pilosa; family Megalonychidae; genus Choloepus; species Choloepus didactylus. The sequence continues at coordinate 91,554,976 of NC_051312.1, read as the reverse complement.
AATGTAAAACAAAGTCACCCCAAACTTTGGTGTCTTAATTACTATCATTAGTAACAACCCCCTTGGGTCCCACCTCACCTGACTGGCAGGCAAAGTTACACCACAGTGGGTGCACGGGGGCAGGGTCTGGCTGGGCAGGGGCAGGTGAGGACGCGGGCCAGCAGATTCTCAGCTACATCCTCACTGCAGACACCCCCCGGGCACATCTCGACAGTGCTGGTCAGCTTTGTGCCAACGCATGGGCTTTGGCCTGCTCTGGCCACTAGCCCCGTCTCCCACAGCTGACCACAACCCCCAGTGTGGTAGAAAACAACAGCCCAGACCCACAGGCCACAGTCGCCTCAGCCACTGGCCCTCCACGCCCCCAGCCCTGGGAAAGGTAGGGGCCCCTAGAAACACATCCTCTGAATAATTAAAATGGGGAGTAACTCAAGCCATTTACAGGCAACTAAACGCTGGCCAAGCCTGAGGGCTGGCTCCATGAAACATCCAGATTAGAACCCAAAGGCACCTGGCCCATTTTGGCTTTAGTAAGCAGGGAAAGGCAAGGCCTGAGGCCAAAGGGAAGTTGGCAGCTGGGCCTGAACTGAAGTGAGGCAATCACAGGGTGTCAACATCAGGAGTCGAAGTGACCCAGGGAGATGAGGGGGCTTGGATGAGAAGCTTGAGTCGACCACAGGGAGCCAAGGAATGTTTTGAGCAGCAAAGGTAGTGGATGAAGAGGCAGTAAAGGTCTCTGGGAGAGACGGTTGGATGTTCTAAAGGCATTAAAAACGTTTGAGGAAATGCGGGCAAAGATAGGGCCGTGGGGTGAGGAAAGGAGAAGAGCTGCACAGGCCCAAAGACTGGCTGGGAGCTGCGTGGGGGGCGGGGTTCAGAGCTTGCCCCCTGCAGCTGGGGGAACCTTGGAGCCTTGGTGGACGCCCAGGGACTTGGTCAAGCAGATAGAACAACCCACCCACAAGAGGGGTCTGAAAGGGTCCATGGTTCCCTTCACTCACTGCAGCCGAAAGGGGTTTCTGATTCAGTGGGAGAGCTTCTGTTAGCTTTCACCCTTCTCCCAAATTTAAACCCTCCTTCCCGCAGGTGCTCATCCTTCTCCCCCAGGGAAGGAGGGACCAAGTGACACAAACTGTTAATCACTATTAATCATAATAGCTACCAAACACCAAGTACCTACTAAGCGCTCTTAGTGACACGCTCTATCCTATTCCCCATTTCCCAAAGCCCTCTGTTTATGTAGTATTTATCCCCCTTTCACACATGGGGAGACTGAGACTCACAGGGAAGTTCCTTGCCTTGAGGTCACAGGCAGGCAGGAAGGTACAGAGCCAGTTTCTGCAAGGAAAAAGCCTAGGCACAATGGCTTGGGCCCTGCAGGGGAGCACAGGAAAGAGGCCTCCCAGTGCTCAGTGGGGGCTTCAGGACAGCATCTTATTTGGGGGCCAGGGGTTCAGGGCTGTCTTGAGAGCCCTCGGGGAATGCAGCTGAAGAAGCAGCCAGAGACAGCACTGGCCTCAGAGCAGGGTCCTGGATGTCACCCCCAAAAGCCCACTGGCCTCTTGAAACCTCTGTGCCCAATTCCTGCCTCATTGACTTCCCCCAGACCTGCTCCTCTCCCGGTCATGGTACCCATCTCAGAGGGCACCCCACCCACCCTTCCCCAGCATCAGGGCCCTGTACATCCCCTTGGCACCTCCTGCTCACTCCCACCCCTGCTCTGGGAACACCTATCAAGGTCCCCTCTCTCACTGCCAAGCAAAGCCCTGATGAGGGTTGTAGAGGAGGGAGCCTCTCCCTCCCGTGGCCGCCTCCTCACTGGCCTTGACAGGAACCCACCCACCCTCGCAGCTAAGGGCAACCCTTCTCAGAAGACAGGCATCTGGTCTATTTAATCCCCTCTCCCCACTGGACTATCATTCAGCTTCAGGCCACACATCTTTAACCATGCCAGCATTGCCCTGCCCTTTCTTTTATGCTCAATGAACTTTTCATCCTTTAAGACCCAGCACCAGTGTATCCCCAGTAAAATCCTCACCAACTCCAGGCAGTCATGGGTCTCTGTCTCGCTCCCAGCACTGGGTCCAACTCTGGCAGAGACTTAGCTGTTGACCCATCTGCCTCTCAGGCAGAAGACAGGCTGCTCAGGGCAATGACCCTGCCTGGGCACCTCTTTGATCTGGCACCCAGCTCTGACCTGGCCTGGAGCAGGAGCAGCTGGGCCCACCGTACCCTGCCCAGTCCCTCGGCACGGGAAGGCCCTCCCCACCCCCAGGACTGTCGGGATGGGAGCAAGGACCAGGCCCAAAGACCCTGGAAGGACTCAATCCTTGCAGATGAACACAGTGGTTCCTCATGCTCACAGGGTCTGCTGAGCCCCACCCTCAAATCACCTCTCTTCCAGGAAGTCTGCCCAGATTTCTCCTTCCCTAGAATTCCAGGGATAGGTGTCCTCAGCACCTCCCTCCAATCACCTGGGACAAGGAGGAGATTCTGGCTTGAGAGTTGGGCAGATCCAGGTTCAACTTTGGACTCAGCAGCCCCAAGAGATATGGCAGCTCACTTTGCCCCTCTGCTCCTCCTCCTTGTGCAGTCTAGAGCTAAATCCCACCAGACTAAATGAAGGGAGAGAACTTAGCACCTGTTAACGACCTTCTGTCCTACTTCACCTCTGATTCCTAGGCTGGTCTCCCCACACCCCACCCCACACATACCCAAGTCCTGCAGCCAAGGAGTAAGGTCCCCATTCAACCTGAGAAGAAGGACCATGATGGGGAATAGGCTCGGGCACCGGGGACCTCGGCCTTGTCCCTTTCCCCAAGCCTCCGGGTACGGGGGAGGGGGCCCCAGAAGGCGCTGTGGGATTGAATGCGTGGGGAGAGACCAGGAAAGGGGAATTGTGAGGAAGCGGAGGGGAAGAGCCCATCAAGCCCCAGTGTTAAGTGCCAGTGTTTTCTACTCTAGGAAAACGGACTCCGGAGCAGTAGAGAGGCCCCGCGTCGCAGGGTGGGGCTGGGGCTGGGGACGAACCCCGGGGTGCAGGGGTGGATCCCTGAGGGCCCCACCCCCCCAGGCCTCAAGGCCCGCGCTCACCTCTCCTCTCCAGCCCGCAGGATGTGCAGCTCCCCCTACACCGATTCGCGCTCACACAGCAGGTAGAGGCTCACGCTGCACCCTCACACACACCCCCGAGACAGGAACATATAAACACACGCGCCCTCGCACATGCCTCCCTCCGCGCAGCGCCTGCTACCTGCCGCACCGCCGCGGGCCGAGCCGGACTCCGGGGATGCTGAGTGCAGCCCGCGCAGCGGTCTCTGGCTCCGGCCAGGGATCCGGCTGGGCTGGGGCTAGCCTGGAGCTGGGGCTCGAGCTCGGACTCGCGGGGTTCTTTCGGCGCCGCCCCGTCCCGCTCCGCCCTGTCCCGCGGCCTCCGCCCATTTGGGGACAGAGGCGTGGTCTCTGGTGGGGCCGGAGGGGACGGAGTGCTGCGCATGCGAACTGGCGCCGCGCTCTGGGGCAAACCGGCAGGGAGGTGGCCGCGGAGTTCCTGCTGGGAGATAGGAGGGGGTGCTTTGTATCCTCGCGGCTCAGCCAAGCACCTCTCTGTTCCATCCGGCCCCGCTCTACCTCCCTCCCACCCTCGTTCTATATATGCTATAGGAGAACATCCCCGGGAGCCCCTCGGAGCCAAGCCCAGGTTGGCAGCTACCCCAGGGCCCCGCGCGCAGCCGGGGACCCCGCGGAGGCGCAAGCGCCGCGTCAGACTTGCAGGCCGGCTAATCTTTGGACATGCATCTTGTACAATGAGCACAATAAGAGCCAAGACAGAGTAGCTGAAAAAGAAGGGCTTTATTAGAAGAGCGCCACTCCCTTCCGTATCTCCACCTTCAAGTTTCTGGATGGAGGGGGAGGGGGGGTACCCAGGCCCCAGGAGACGCATGGAGGGCCCTTGTCAGATGGGACAAGCAGGCCCTGGGTCTGTATTGAGCGCTTACCACGTGCTGTGATAGGGCAGCAGGAGCGGTCTGGATCCTGACCTCAGCTCTGTGGCTGTTGCCGGAATGCCTTTGGGAAAGCCACAAGAGCATCGGTTTCTTGATATGTAAAATGGGGACTGTATCCCCACCCTCAGCGGACTGTTTCAGGAATAAGAGAGATTTGTGAATGACCCATCCTGGCACACAGGAGAGGCTCAGGGCAGGCTGGCTTCCACTCCTCTGCACTGGGAGGTCTGCAGGAGACTCACCTGGAGACAGGAGGATCTAATTAGACAACGGATCTAATCACCCCAGGCCCACTTTGAGACGCATTCACTCGGGTCTTCTTATCCTTCCTCTCCAGGGTTCCCAGTCTCAGTTAGTGGTTTCATCAACCTCTCAGTCACCCAGGCTCCTCCTGCCTCTCTCCCCACCTCACACGCTCCCTCAAGCCCAGGCCTCCCAGATGTCTCTCCTGTGCATGCATCTCCAGCCCCCTGGGAAGCCTCCTATCTAGCCAAGGAAGACTTTCAAATGCGCACCCGTGCACCCATGAGGGTCACCCACAGACCGGTATTCCAAGGCCACACCCTTGCCTCTACCAACCTCCATTCCAATGCCTCTACCCTGAGCTGTAGCCTCCAGGCTCAGGCACTCGCCCCAGCCCAGTCTCAGACATGGTTTATGCTGGCCCCCTGCCGCTGTCTGAAAGGCTCTTCCTCCCCTTTCCACACACCTGCAACCTAACATCAGGCCTCAGCTCTGATGCCACCTTTCCACGGAGCCCCTCCACTCTCCTCGTTCAGCATTCCCACCCCTCTGTCTGTGCCCGTTCTGTGACCCTAAACTGCACTGCTTCCCTTAGAGTTGAGTGGTGGGTTCTTGGCCTCCCCACCAGCTCATAAGAGGCCCAGACTCATTCTGGGTAAGACAGTAGGCAGTACTTGGTGGAGCCAGGCTGAGCTGCACCCTGGTCCTTGTTCTTCCAGTCACTGGCTGTGTGATCTGGCAAGTCCTCCATCTTTTTACCTTCATCTGTAAAATGGGCTTCTAGCAGAAGTGTGTGGTGATCAGTACAGGCTGGTCACGGGGCTCAAAAAAGGCCTCCTCAGGTGGGATATTGGGCAGCATTGCCTTTTGAGATGGGCAACTCCTACATGTTCCAAGATGGAGCTGGGGTCATGACTGAGAAAGCATGTCTGCCTCAGCCCTCAAAAGAATGGGTTTCAGAGGATGCTTGGTCTCCTTTTTCTATGTCAGAGGATTGGAGCCATATGAGGAATATAGTGTGGTGATTGAAAACATGGACTCTGGACTCACTGTCTGGGTTCGTATTAGCTGTGCGATTTTGGGCAAGTGACTTAAGCTTGCTATGCACCATATAAAATCAGTATATGTGCCACACATACAATCAGCAGACTAGTATCTACGCCATGGGGTTATTGTGGGGGTAAATGGATCAATCCATGTAAAGCCCTTAGAGTGGTTTCTGGGATGAAGTAAGTGCTCAGTAAGTGTTAGCTGATGTATTTTCATCGAATCAATGCTCTCATTTTGTGCAGATACTGGGTTCCCAGAGGCAAAGAGATGTGTATACACAGCTAGTGAGGAGTCTAGCCCTCCTAAAAGGTGAGAATGGGAAGGGCCCTCAGAAGGTAGGCAGCTTCTACCTTCTCTGGTAGGTGAGGAATGAGGCCTAGAAAGAGAGAGTGAAGTTTCCAGGGCCACCCAGCTGGGTGAGGGGTGGGACACTGACCCTGCTCTTGGAGGGGGCTTGGGGGCTGAAGAGAAGCTGAGAAGCCAGGGCTGCCCAACAAGTTTAGGGCTCTGAGGATGACCCTGGCGGGTTGGTTTTCATAAACTGAATCACCTAATGGTGCTATTAAGGGGCATGATGTGTTGGCACTTTTACCATTTAATTCTCAGGACTGCCCTGTGCAGGAGTCTTCATTAACCCCGTTTTGCAGATGACACATTGAGCCTCAGGGAGATGCCCCAGGTCACACAATTAGTAAATGGCAAGAACTGGGAATGACTCCTACCTTGTCTGACTCCACTCCTATGCCCTTCCCCTCTCCTCCCCCCTTTCTCCCCATGGGAAGAGCTACCTCTGCAACCTCAGCTTGCATCTCCCTGTCATTGAGAGTTCATTCCTTTTCAGAACATCCCTTTCCACCCTACTAGGGAGAGTCTTTTGAAACCTGGAGTTGGTCCACCCCCTTCTTCCTGCTCTGTAGCACTCTATACTACCAACCTGCCAGAGGTCCATGACAATCTAACAGAGCCCTGGAGACAGAATCTTCGCTGCTCCAGGCCAGACAGCCTCTATCTTCACTGCTCTGTGTACAACAGGGTTTCCCAGATGAAACTCTTGTAACAATAATAATAGCAAATCCCAGCAGCTCTAACTGCCAAGCTATTCCTAAAGGAAGCCCCTTGGCATGGGAAGTGGCTCAAAATGAAGGCTTCTAAGACCCAATGTCTTGGGGTGGAATATTAAAATAACCAGGGTTATTCCCCTTCATCTCATTGCCATTCCCCTCCTGTAAGAGGCAACTGTTCTAATGTGCTTAATGTGCAAATATTTGTATGTGTTCTTAGAGAACATGTCTTGTTTATTTCTTGTTATTGTCTCCTTCTGATTTAATTTTTGCACTAAGCACTGTGTTTTTAAGATCCCTCCTTTCTGTTTTGTGTGACACCTAGTCCGTTGCTTCTAACCACTGTGTAGGACTTCATCTGCTCTCCAGGGATGTACACCCAGGTGGCTTCCAACTCCTTGCCACCAGGAATCAGGCTGCAGTCAATATCCTCACCTATAGGCCACCTATGAGGCATTCTTTGGGATAATTACCTCCAAGCCCAGTTGTCGGCTGGCCTGAGACATGTGTTCTACTCAATTCAACGAAGTAGGTGGGATGGAATGCAGAATGCCCAGCACACATTCTTTCTCCCCGATACCCCCTTCCATTGGCCCATATCATTCAAATCCCAAAACTTCCCTGACCACCCCCACACCAGGCTGGATTCTTGGCTGGGGTTACACCTGGGATTTGAGTTTTGCCACAGACCTGCTGCCTGTCTCTGGGCCCACTTTCCCACCCATCAGGGATGGGGTGGGGAGCCCATTTCTCAAGGCCCTTCAGGCTTGGACTTCCTGCTCCCCGTACTCATTATTTATTCTTTTCTTAGGGTTTGAGGAAGTAGATAGGTGTAGCATTGGGGTGGGGGAAACTGAAATGGGGCCTCACCTTTGAGCTCCACCTTCATCCCTGTTTGGTGTGTTACCTCTTGCCTCTAAGGGCTATTGCTTACTGTGCCCAAGTGCTACCAAGATGGGTGGGGGCTGAGGAGGTTTTTCTTCCACTGAAGGCATGAACGATGCTAAGGCTATCTCCTCTAACCCTTGCATGCCTGGGTTATGTTTAATAAGTTTTAATGAAATCTGGGCTCTGGGATAATATGGGAGATAGAACGCTCCCTGAGGACAGGTCATTTGCTTTTCTCGATGCCCAGTGCCTAGGTGGCCATATCATTGTCTGCCTCCTTTCTGGACCTGGCCTCTAACTTTGTGGGGCTCTAGCCTGTGGACTCGGGATGGTGAAGGTCAGGCCTGGCTGGGGCAGTGTGGTCAGCGTCCAGGAATGGCAGACCTTGATGCCATTTAGTCCTCGATGCACAGCAGATCCTTGTGACCAGGTCACTCCCCCTGCTTAGGCCTCGGTCTCCCCACCTGTCAAATAAGGATGATAATACTGTTCCCTGATTGTGGAGAGGATGCAAGGAAGTCAGGGACTTAGGTGCTTAAAAACATGCATTCATTCAGGGTGTGTGTGTATGTGTTTCTGAGTTCTATTGTGGTAACATATATACAACATAACACTTCCCATTCCAATTACTTTCAAATATACAATTCAGTGGTGATAATTACATTCACAATGTTTTGCTATTGTCATTACCATCCATTACAAACTTCCATCACCCCAAATAATTGTAGGTGGTTTTTAATATCTTAAAATAACTTTTTATTATTTTCTTGCATATCTTCCATTAGATTTAGTCCGAGGTATACCGATTTTTGTACACTGATTTTGCATCCAGAAAACATGGTGAATTTTCTTGTTGATTTTAATCAGTTTGTATTTTTGGGTGAGGTGGGGTGGGGTGGGGGAATGTGCTATGCAGATCAATGGTTCTCAGTGGGATGTACTGCCCTCTAGGGGGAGCTAAGGAAATTTGTGGAGGAGTTTTTGTAGTTTTGCCTAAAATTTACACAGCAAAATGCATAGTATTTTATTTTAAAGTATTTTTTCTTTTTTTATATTTAAACTACAATTTGAGCATTATATTGATTTTTTTGAAAATACGTGTGTGAGTAGATTATAATATCCAAGAATTTCATTTCATGCCAGTGAAGCTGGGCTTACTTTGTTATAGAAAGGGCAAGTTGGATCTGATAGGGTTGCAAACCTCTGAGGCTTTGATAATTTTATTTTTCTTTCCAATAATTATATTTTTGTATCTTTTTCTTTCCTTATTTACTCTCAAGTCCTGTACTATGCTGAACAGAATTGTGATGATGGGCATATCTTCTCTAGTTCCTAATCTAAAAGGAATCCTTCCAAAGTTTCACTTTTACAATGATTTTCTTTAAAATCATGAATGGATGTTGCATTTATTGAACTTTCTTCTGCATGTGAGATGCTCATACTTCTCTAGATGTGATGTAGATACTGATGTTCTAATTTTCTAACCCCCCTCAAATTTCTGGGATAAAACATCTTGGTCTTGATACATTATCCTTTTTACCTGTGGCCATATTTCACCTGTTGGTATTTTATGTAGGATTTTTGCATCCACATTCATGGGTGAGATGGACCCATCATTTTCCCTTCTTGGGGAATCCTTGTCAGGTTTGGATATCAAGGTTATGCCTTCTGAAGAGTCAGGGCCCAGAGTTACCTCCCCAGTATCCTGCCCTCCAGAGTGTGGATGAGGTTGAGAGCAGGGTCTGTCTGGTTATGCTTGAGGTTCCTGAATCTTAATCTCTTTACTTGTAAAATGGAGATAATCCATGTGCCTATCAGGGAAATGGGAAGGAGGTGTCAGAGCATAAAATCCAGACTTTTCTGAGTACATGGACATGTCCTCTCCTGGCCTCAGCATTCTTGTTTTCTTGTCTGTTATAAGCACTTGATAGATGGCTACTCTTATTACGGGGGCAGTGAATTCATTCAGGATTAATGATACTTAATTGTCTAAAATAAGAGTCTGCATCAGGAAGGTCTGTGTGAAGGCAGCAGGGCAATGTTTTTTCATTTATTCAACAAATATTTATTGGACACTCTAAAGGCAGGAAAATGCTCCCCAAAGATGTCCATGCCTAATCCCCAGCACCGGTGAATATAGTGGGTTGCATGGCAAAGGGAAATTAAGGTTGCTAATCAGTTGACCTCAAATTAAAAAGAGTATCCTGGATTATCCAGGTGGGCCTAATGCAATCACAAGGGTCCTTAAAAGTGGGAAAGGGAGTCAGAAGAAACAGGAAGATGTGACTAAGGAAGAAAGTCACAGAGTGATAAACGTAGGTGGCTTTGAAGATGGGGAAACCAGCTGACCTTAATATAGGAAGAGTATCCTGGATTATTTCCAGTGGGCCCAATGGAATCACAAGGGTCCTTAAAAGTAAAAGAGGGAGGCGGGAGAGTCAGAGTCAGAGGAGAGGTGACAACTGAAGCAGAGGTCACAGTGATGCAACTGCTGGTTTTGAAAATGGGAGGGGGCCACAAGCCAAGGGGTGTGAGCAGCCTCTGGAAGCTGGAAAAGGCGAAGAAATGGCTTGCTCTCCTGGAGCCTCCAGAAGGAATGCTGCCTTGCTATATTTTGATTCCAGCCCACTGAAACCCATTTTGGACTTCTGACCTTGAGAACTGTAAGATAATAGATTTGTGTTGTTTTAAGCCACTAAGTTTGTGGTAATTTGTTATAGCAGCTATAGGGGACTAATACAGCATCCTAACAGGATACAGTCTACAGCACTGGGACAGATGGGCTCTCATCCACTCATTCACTCACCTCTAAAGTACTTATGCTGCAACAAAGTGAACCAATAAAAATCCAGAGATTCAAAAAACATAATAGTTTATTTTGTTCTCCCACAACAGTTTGAGTATTCAGAGCAGTCGGTGGACAGTTCTGCTTTGTACAGTAATTCAGAAAGTCTCATTTCTCTGCCATCCTTTAGGCCAGTGTTCTCAACTAGGGGTGAATTTGCCCACTAAGGTATATTTGGCAATGCCTGGAGACATATTTGGTTGTCACCACTTTGGGGGATGCTACTAGCATTTAGAGGCAGGGATGCTGCTAAGTGACCTCCAATGCACAGGACAGCCTCCCACAACAACAACAACAAAATGTCCCGCCCCAAACGTCAATAATGCTAATGGCGAAAACCCTGGCTTTAGGCCCATGGTGCTGTCTTCATCTGTAAGGTCAGAGCTGGGTCACAAGTCCATACACGTTCAAACCAAGGGACATTTCCTTCCAGGAGAAGGAAAAGGTAAGCATGGGTTTTAAAACTATCCACATGCCCGAGGCATCCCCAGACTGATAAAATCAGAACACAAGGCGATGGGTCAGGGCATAGATCTCTTTTTCCCACGGCCCCCACCTTCCCACCCTAGGTGATTTCAGTGTGCGGCCGGGTTTCAAATAGAAGGTATCCAGAGAGGAGAAAGGCGTGTTCTCAGCAGGGAAAACATCACGTGTGGAGGCACAAAGGCTGTGGCCATTCACCCACCCAGGGCAGCCCATCCTGCCTCAGGAGACCCAATGCCCTCGGACACAGCTCAGCCCTGGGTCGTTCAGCGCCTTCCACATGAGCAGCATTTCGTACGGCGCGAAACGGTGCACCAGCAGCAGTTTGCGGTACACGCAGGGGTCGAAGGAGGGGTGCCGGGCTCCGGGCAGCTGCACGCCGAAGGGCCGGATGCCTTCATGGCCGCTGGGCGCCAGGCCGGCGCGCTCCAGGCACATGCCCATGTAGGCGTCATCTATGGGGAAGAGTGGGGTGTCGCGGGCGGCCCTGCGCAGGGCCTGAGCCGTGTGCCTGGACAAGAGGAAGCCGCCGCCGCTGCAGTACACCGGGTAGGCCTGCCCGGGAAAGAGCTGCGGAGGCACGAAGTATTTGCTCCAGCTGTCGCGGATGGGCACCGAACCGTCCATCAGCTGCCCGGTGAAGAGGTGTCGGTCGGGCGGCTGCGCCGCCAGGAAGCGGAGCACGTTGGAGGTGTGCACGAAGACGTCGTCGTCGCCGCTGAGCAGAAAGCGCGCCTGCGGGCAGCGCGTCGCCAGCCAGTCCAGCAGGTGCACGTGCTTGAGCGTGAGGTTGAGGAACGTGTCGGTGAAGGCCCACTGCAGCACGTCGCGGTGCTCGCGCGCCTCCAGGCCCACCAGCGCGTTCAGCCTCTCGGCGCGCTCGGCGTCCTCGGGCGCCGGTGCCCCCAGCAGGAAGACGCGGCGCACCCGCAGCCCGCGGTAGCTGCGCTCCTGCCCCCACGTGCGGCGGATAAGTTCACGCCGCTCGTAGTGCATCGGGTACGACTTCACGGCCAGGAGCAGGAAGACACCCTGGCTTCCAGCGCACTTGGATGGCGCGTCCCAGAGCAGTGGAAAGTGGCGGCAGTGGCGGTACCGCAGGAAGTCTTGGATCCGGGCGGGTAGCTGCTCAAAGGCGGGGGTGGTGTTCGCTGAGGCGTTGGCCACACACGGGGGCCCTGGGTTGAGCACCGAGGGCTCCGCGGCAACAGGAGTGTGGGTGGGGCCAAGCGACCTCTTCTCCTTTTGAGACCTCGGGAACTGGAGGAGCCCCTGGTGCAGTGCCAAGAAACTCAGACCCACTAGAAGAAAGGTCAGGGTCTTGACATTCATCGACCTGCGGCAAGGAGACGCCATCTGTGGGGGAAACCGAGTCAGAGGTGAGCCAGCGGTAGCCTTTGACGTCAGCGCTGCTCCACCCGTCACCCATCACCTGTCTCCCAGAACCCAGCCCCGGCCCCTTCTCGACTCTGCTGACACGGAAGGTAAGACGTGTCAAGAAACAGTGACCAGCGTAATCAAAGCTGTATGTAGGTTTATTGAAACCGGGGACATCCACTAAGAGTCTTAAAATGGTCAGCGGGTTACAGCGGCTTATAAAGGCAATCGGGATTTTTAAGTGGGAATTTATAATAATTAGTTGGCATTTAAGCTTATTATGTAGGAGGGTGTTACAGAGTGGAACAGATATGCATTGGTTAGTGTAGCATATTTGTCCAATTTTAATAGGCTGTCCCTACTGGACAGAAATCAGCTGATTACTAATGTTGTAATTATTGTAACATTGTTGGAACTCCTCCATTCTCTTACAAAGACCTGTCCTTGATCAGCTTTTATCTTAGAAAAGCCCCTGCTATTTCTCTGAAAGGGGGCTGCTGCAGGCCTGTTTTCTTTTTATTTCTCGTTGGAAACGTGACCAAAATATTCCAGTCGCCACCATTGATTTCTTTTTTGTCTGGTGGTTGAGGTAGATTCAAGCAGTAGGTTTTTTGTTTGTTTTTGTTTTTGTTTTTTATGTTGGTTTATTTTCTGTGTGGGTATGTGTTTTAAATTGTAGTGAGGTGTGTTTGGTGACTGTTTAATTATATTTAAGACTCTTAGAGTGGGATTATTGAATTGAGTGGATTCTGGTTATGACCCTCTCTGAGGCACATGCAGGGTTATTTATTATTTTAGTTTCTGTCAACCAGAGACAGCCCCATTTTTATTTCATTTTCTTTTTGATTAGCTATTTTAAGAGGCTCATTTGTCTTGAGGGTGACAAGGAATTAGAACAGAAGACGGTACAAGAAGTAATAAAAACATATAGGCTGATAATTGCAACTAAAAGCATTAATCTAAAGCATATTAGTTGTTCCCATATTTTATTAAACAAAGAGCCTAGATCAACAAATAAGTCTGTTTTTTTGAAATGTTTGAGCCTGACTGATACCATGAAACACCTTAACTTGGTCTTTTAAACTATTTAGGATACTTATTACTGTGCCAAACTAATTAATACAAAAACAGTATTCTTTATGTATTAGGATGCTGGCACCTCTTTGTTGGGCAGTCAAGTAGTTAGAGCCCATCTCTTGTGTAAAACCAGTGAGGCTCAGCTGTCAGCTTCAGCCTTAAGGCTTGAGGAGCACCCAGGGTGGTGTGGAAGCTTTGTTTTGTAACTTCACAGATATTTGCGATGGTTTGCTCTAGGTCGTATGTTTCTAGGGAAAGTGTATGAGCTAGTGGAACGTGTGTCATGGTAGGTTAAAGGATTGGGAATGTTATTTCTTTTTTATTGGTTCGAGGCTCAATATAAAAAGTACTTAGATTAGTTATTTGACTAGTATTTAGGGTAGACAATTTAATATGGATGGGACAAGATATCTTATTTTATGTTTTTTCTGACCGGTCGTGGGGAAAAACTGTATGTATTTTTTTCCCAAGAAATAAACAATCTTTTATGATCTGAAGTAAGGCTAAGAGTAGAAAAAAACTCACCATGAATGTGTCACTCTCTTTTTAAAAAATTTTTAGGTCATATTAGCATGGGCGCACTGTCATTTTTTTTTTTTTCCTATATTAGGGAAGTTGTGGGTTTACAGAACAATCATGTATAAAATACAGGATTCCCATATACCACCCTATTCTTACCATCTTGCATTAGTGTGAACATTTGTTACCATTGATGATAGCATACTTTTATAATTTTACTATACACTGTCGGTTTTTAAAAGAATGAGTCAGTCCGAGTGAGCAAAAGACATTTTTATGTAACTAATATAACAATTTATGTATATTATTTTAACTTACATTGAGTTTTAATTTCAGTTATGACCTTAATGTTGACCAAATCTTGTTATATTAAATTTATTTGTAATGCATATTAAGGGATTAGTAGAGGCATTTTATGTGCCAGTAGAATTTTTGTCATTAAACCAATATCTAGTTTTAGTGATTTCTTTTTTGTTAGGTTTAGAAAAATATTACAATTTATTTTGAGTTTTGTGTCATTGTATATGGGAGTCCAGTTTTTATTGTGTGAATCAAACCAGACTGTTTGGTTATTATATAACCAGTCTGGGATATATCCCAATTTTGGTCTTGCTGCATTTAAGTTTTTCACCCATAAAGAAAATTTTGTAGTCATAAAGTTCACAGTAGTGAAATGTCGGCCTAATGTTTTAATTAAAGGCTTCCAATGTGAACAAATTTAAATCAGTCTTTAGAGTGGTTAGCCTTATTTTTAATAGGATGCCAAACCCATTGGGAAACCTATTTGCCTATTTTTACCCACTGATCAAGTTTTGTTGGATAGAATTTTATTTTAGGTTCATTGTTATCATTTTGATATTGGCAAACCTAACAGTCAGTTAGATTGGCAGTGTTAGAAATCTTTGAAGGGATGGTCTAACTTTACTAGGGATGATTAAAAGTAATTTTATTTTTTATTTTTATTTTTATTTTTTTAAATTGAGATTGTTTACATACCATACAATTATCCAAAGATCCAAAATGTACAATCAGTTGCCCACAGTACCATCATACAACTGTGCATCCATCCCCACAATTAGTTTTTTTTTTTTTTTTAATCTTTACAACATTTTCATTACTCCAGAAAAGAAATAAAGACAAAGGAAACTCAAATCCTCCCATACCCCTAACCAACCCCCCTCCATTATTGATTCATAGTATTGGTATAGCATATTTGTTACTGTTGATGAAAGAATGTTAAAATACTACTAACTGTAGTATATAGTTTGCAATAGGTATATTTTTTTCCTATATGCCTCTCTATTATTAACTTCTATTTATAGAGTCTACATTTGTTCTAGTTCATGAGAGAGATTTCTAATATTTGTACAGTTAACCATGGACATTGTCCACCACAAGATTCACTGTTTTATACATTCCCATCTTTTAACCTCCAACTTTCCTTCTGGTTGCATATGTGACTCTGAGCTTACCCTTTCCACCACCTTCACACACCATTCCTCGCTGTTAGTTATTCTCTCAACGTGCTACCATCATCCCTGTCCATTTCCAAACATTTAAGTTCACCCTAGTTGAACATTCTGCTCATATAAGCAACCACTCCCCATTCTTTAGCCCCATTATATACCCTGTTAATATATATTTCATGTCTATGAGTTTACATATTATAATTCATGTCAGTGAGACCCTGCAATATTTTTCCTTATCTGTCTGTCTTATTTCACTCAATCTAGTAGTGCCCTCAAGATTTCTTCTTCAACCCATTTTTTTAAAGATGTTTTTGTTCACATGTGTATAGTATACATACTATACATTCTGTCCTAAGTAAACAATCGATGGTTCCCTGTATAGTCACGTATTTATGTATTCACCACCATCACCTCTATCTATATAAGGACATCTCCATTTTTTTCCACAAAGGAGGAAGAGTCAAGGAAGGTAGAAAGACAAAAGAAAAAGAAAAAAGAAACAGAAAAACAAAACAAAACAAAATGTGACAGCTAGGAAGCAACAAAAGGAAAGACAGCATTAAAATAAAGTAGATTAAAGAGTCAGACAACATCACCAATGCCAAGAGTCCCATACCCTTTCCCTATGTCCTCCCCCCACCTCCATATGCATTTAGCTTTGGTATGTTGCCTTTGTTATATTAAAGGAAGCATACTACAATGTTTCTGTTAATTAGAGTCTCTAGTTTGCATTGATTGTATTTTCCCCCCAATCCCACCCTGTTTTTAACACCTTGCAATGTTGACACTCATTGGTTCTACCTCATGTAAAAACATATTTGTACTTTTTATCACAATTGTTGAGCATCCTAGGTTTCACTGAGTTATACAGTCCCAGTGTTTATCTTTCTTCTTTTGTCCTAGTGTCCCACATGCTCCCAACCTTCCTCTTTCAACCATACTTAGTCATCTTTGTTCAGTGTGCTTACATTGCTATGCTACTATCTCCCAAAATTGTGTTCCAAACCTCTCACTTCTGTATTTTCCTTTCTGTCTGCAGTGCTTCCTTTAGTGTTTCCTGTAGAGCAGGTATCTTGTTCACAAACTCTGTCATTGTCTGTTTGTCAGAGAATATTTTAAGCTCTCCCTCATGTTTAAAGGACAGTTTTGCCCGATATAGGATTCTTGGTTGGTGGTTTATCTCTTTCGGTATCTTATGTATATCACACTACTTCCTTCTTGCCTGTATGGTTTCTATTGAGAAATCCACACATAGTCTTATCAAGCTTCCTTTGTATGTGGTGGATCATTTTTCTTTTGCTACTTTCAGGATTCTCTCTTTATCTTTGACGTTTGATAATCTGATTATTAAATTGTTAGATCCCAGAAGAAGAAACTAACATGTCGAAGGAGTTTCTGACCCAGGGGCCCTGCAGCTTATCTCACAGGTGCCCCATAAACTAAAGAATGAAGGCTGTTCAAGGCTGTTCAAGGCTGTTCCAGCCACAGTGGTGCCTCAAAGGCGGGTAAGGCAAGTTCAGATATATCCATAAGATAAACAACCAGAAAGGCCTGCTCTCTCTAGATAGATAACGCAGCTGCTTTCCTAAAAAGAATATTGTCTCCAAACGCTAGCAACCAATCAGCCCAAAACTTGATAGGCACTTACACAATCGAGGGACAGAACACCACAGCAGGCACCCTTCCCAATGTGGGTTCCTTTTTTTGTTAAAAAATGCTGCTCTCAGATAGAGAGCTGGAGCCATTTTCTTTCTTTTCGCTGGCTCCCACCTGCTTTCTTCCTCTAATAAATCTTAAACTTTATGCTTAAACTTTGACTTGCTGCATTGTGTGGATTCCTGAATGACTCTGACCTAACATAAGTGTCTTGGTGTAGGCCTATTCAGATCTATTCTCTTTGGGGTACACTGCGCTTCTTGGATCTGTAATTATACGTTTTTCATAAGAGATGGGAAATTTTCATTGATTATTTCCTCTATTATTTCTTCTGCCCCTTTTCCCTTTTCTTCTCCTTCTGGGACACCCATGACACATACATTCTGTGTTTCATGTTGTCATTTAATTCCTGGAGACACTCATATTTTTCCATTCTTTTCTCTATCTGTTCTTTTGTGTGTAGGCTTTCAGGTGCCTTGTTCTCCAGTTCCTGAGTGTTTTCTTCTGCCTCTTGAGATCTGCTGTTGTATGTTTGCATTATGTCTTTCATCTCTGTGTTGTGTCTTTTATTTCCTTAGATTCTGCTAATTGTTTTTTCGAACTTTCAATTTCTACCTTATGTACACCCAGTGTTTTCATTATATAGTTCATCTCTTTTGCCATATCTTCCCTAAACTTTTTGAATTGATTTAGCATTAGTTGTTTAAATTTGTGTATCTCAGTTGAAGTATAAGTTTGTTCCTTTGGGCCATAACTTCGTTTTTCTTAGGTAGGTTGTAGTTTTCTGTTGTCTAGGCATCTGTTTTCCTTGGTTACCCCAATCAGGTTTTCCCAGACCAGAGCAGGTTCAGGTCTCAGCAGGAGGCAATAGTATTAGGTTTCCCTGAGGGAATGTCTTAGAAGATTGATGCACCCTGTGAGGCCTCAAGTCACTGTGTTTTACAGCCCAGCATGTGGCGCCTGTCAGCCGGTAGCTCCAGACTGGTGCAAGGAGGTGTGGCCCGTGGCTGTTTTTTCCCTAGGCTCTGGGGTCTGGTTCTGAATGGAAGGTGGGCCCCACTTCTTTCCTCTTAGGGAAAATACACCCCCTAGGGAGAGGTCATTAGCATTTGAATAGTCTCTCTGCCTGTGCTATCTCTACACTTGTCTGGGTCAGAGTGCTGGGAACTGAAAATGGCCGAGGCTTTCTCCACTGAGCTGAAAAAGGGACAGAAATCCCCACTTCTGGGCCAGTTCGCAGCCCCCCTCAGTTTCACCCATCGCCCCTCCCTCCCTTAGAGGTCTTCTGGCTCTCCAAGTTCAGTTGTCACCAAAAGCCTCTGCCTGCTTGTTGGGGATTCATAGCTTGTATTGAGCAGTCCACATTTGTTAATTAAAACCCCAGTTGGAGCTCAGCTGAGCTCTGTTTGCTTGCTCAGAGAGTGCTGCTCTCTAGCACCACGAGGCTTTGCAGTTTGGGCTGTGGGGGAGGGGGCTTCCGGCTCAGTTCAAAGTTTTTAACGTACAGATTTTATGCTGTGATCTCAGGCGTTCCTCCCAATTCAGTTTGGTGTATAATGAGTAGACAGTCATGTTTGTCTCCCCATAATTATTCCAGATTATTTACTAGTTGTTCCTGGTTGTTTATTAGTTATTCCAGAGGGACTAACAAGCTTCCACTCCTCTCTATGCTGCCATCTTAAAGCCTCTACTCAGTAGTATTATTTTGACTGAGGGCTTTATGTTGACAATTAGGGAAAGAGTGGTAAATAGGCCTGTTAAGAGGCTAACAAAAGAGTAACAACAAAATTATAAAAACAGATAAAAGCACAAGTGTGGGGATTAAATAAGGGAAGTTTAGGTCACCAGGTTTTATTTCATGATCTTGGGTGGAAGCTGTCAGATGCTGACATCTACTTTTGGATTATTTTGTTTTTTTTAGTTTTGTGTCAGATACAGTTTTATATAACCATTTTCAAAGTGGTATCTGTTTTAGCTGGGAGATGTACCTAAGGTTCAGTTTTTTTTTTAACTTGATAGCTGTATGAGAAATTAACAAAATCTGATAAGGTCCTTTTTAGCAAGGTTCAAGATTTTTTTTTTTTTTTGGAAGCAGTTTCAGTGAGATAAAGTCACATACTATACAATCCATTCAAAGTGTACACTCAGTGTCTTCTAATATATTCACAGAGTTGTGCATTCATCCCCACAATCAATTCTAGAACACTTTTACCCTCAAGAGGGTTCACTATGTTTTATCCTCTGGCTTTCCTTCTAGTGACATACATGACCCTCAACTTTGCCTTTCAACCACCGTTGCACCCACATATCATTGCCTTTAGTTATACCCACTATAATGTGCTCCCATCACCTCCATCCATTTCTGAATATTCTGAATATTTACAATCAACCTTATTACGTATTCTGTATAAATTAAGCACAAGCTCCCCATCCTCTGCCCTCATTCTATCTTCTGGTGACCTGTGTTCTAGATACTAACACTATGAGTTTGCTAGTTATAGTTAGCAAACTATATAGTTATAGTTAGTGAGGTCATATAATATCTGTCCTTTTCTCTCTGACTTTTTTCACTCAACATAATGTACTCAAGGTTCATCCATGTAGTCACATGCATCATGACCTCATTTCTTCTTACAGCTTCATAATATTCCATTGTATGTATATACCATATTTTATTTATCCATTCATCTGTTAATGGACACTTGGGTTGTTTCCATATTTTGGCAATTGTGAATAATGCTGCTAGAAGCATTGGTGTGAAAATGTCTGTTCACATCCCTGCTTTCAGCTCTTCTAAGTATATACCTAGTGGTAGGATTGCCAGACCATGTGGCAGTTCTATACTTAGCTTCCTGAGGAACTGCCAAACTGTCTTCCACAGTGGCTGCATCATTCTACATTCCCACCAACAGTGAATGAGTGTTCCTATTTCTCCACATCCACTCCAACACTTGCAGTTTTCTGTTTTTTTAATAGTGTCCATTCTAGTAGTTGTGAAGTGATATCTCATTGTAGTTTTGATTTGCATTTCCCTAATAGCTAGTGATATTGAACATCTTTTAATGTGCTTTTTTAGCCATTTGTATATTGTCTTTGGAAAAATGTCTATTCATGTCTCTTGCCCATTTTTAAACTGGTTTTTTTTTTTGTCTTTTTATTGTTGAGTTGTAGAATCTCTTAATATATCCTGGATATTAAACCCTTATTGGATATGTGGTTTCCAAATATTTTCTTCTGTTGAGTAGGCTGCCTTCTCACCCTCTTGACAAAGTCTTTTGAAGCACAAAAATATTCAGTTTTGAGGAGGTCCCATGTATCTATTTTTTCTTTCATTGCTTGTGCTTTAGGTATAAAGTCCAAGAAACCATTGCCTACCACAAGATCTTGAAGATGCTTCCCTATATTATCTTCTAGGAGTTTTATGGTTCTTGCTTTTATATTTAGGTCTTTGATCCATTTTGAGTTAATTTCTGGATAAGGTGTGAGATAGGGGGGTCCTCTTTCATTCTTTTGGTTCTGTATATCCAGTTCTTCCAACACCACTTGATGAAGAGGCTATTCTTTCCCAGTTGGGTGGCCTTGGCAGCCTTGTCAAAAAATCAGTTGACCAGTTGTGAGGGTCTATTTCTGAATGCTCAATTGAATTCCAATGGTCAATATGTCTATCTGTATCCAAATACCATGCCCTTTTATCATCTGTAGCTTTGTAATATGCCTTAAAGTCAGGAAGTGAGAGTCTTCCATCTTCACTTTTCTTTTTCAAGATGTTTTTGGCTATTCAGGGCCCTTTACCCTCCCAAATAAATTTGGTAATTGGCTTTTCCAATTTGTGCATTTTCCAATTTATGCATGTTCCAATCCTCTACCTATTGTTGATGTCCAGCTTCATTTTGATCAGACAAAGTGCGTTGTATAATTTTGAACCATTTATATTTCGTACCTAACATGTGGTTTATCCTGGAGAATGATCCATGAGCACTTGAGAAGAATTTATATCCTGCTTTTTGGGGGGTGCATTTTTTCTGTATATGTCTGTTAGATCTAGTTTATTTATCAAGTTATTCAAGTTCTCTATTTCTTTATTGATCTTCTGTCTAGATGTTCTACCTATTAATGTGAGTGGTGTATGAAGTCTCCAACTATTATTGTAGATATATCTGTTTCTCCCTTCAGTTTTCCTAGTGTTTGCCTCATGTATTTTGGGGCAGCCTGGTTAGGTGCATATATATTTATGATTGTTATTTCTTCTTGGTGAATTGCCCCTTTTATTAATGTCCTTCCTTGTCTCTTATAACAGCTTTGCATTTAAAGTCTATTTTGTCTGATATTAGTTTAGTTATCCTAGCTGTTTTTTTGGATACTGTTTGTGTGGAATATCTTTTTCTGGACATTCATGTTCAACCTATTTGTATTCTTGGGTCTAAGGTGAGTTTCCTGTAGACAACATATAGATGGCTCATATTTTTTAAATCCATTCTGCCAATCTGTGTCTTTTGATTGGGGAGTTTAATCCATAAACATTCAGTGTTATTACCATAAATGTAGTATTTACTTCAACCATTTTATCCTTTGTTTTTTTTGTATGTCGTATCTTATTTTTGTCTCTCTTTTATACTTTTAGTTACACTTACTGATAATCTTCATTTCTACATTCTATGCTAAGCCTCTCTCTCCTGTCCTTTCCTTTCATCCTGAGGACTCTCTTTAGTATTTCTTGTAGGGCAGGTCTCTTTTTTTTTTTTTTTTAATTAGATTCAGTTTTATTGAGATATATTCACATATCATACAGTCATCCACGATGTACAATCACCTGTTCACAGTACCATCATATAGTTAGGCATTCATCACCCCAATCTATTTTTAAACATTTTCCTTACACCAGAAAGAATCAGAATAAGAATAAAAAATAACAGTAAAAAAGAACATCCAAATCATCCCCCCCATCCCACCCTATTTTTCATTTAGTTTTTGTTCCCATTTTTCTACTCATCCATCCATACACTGGATAAAGGGAGTGTGATCCACAAGGTTTTCACAATCACATTGTCACCCCTTGTAAGCTACATTGCTATACAATCGTCTTCAAGAGTCAAGGCTACTGGGTTGGAGTTTGGTGGTTTCAGGTATTTACTTCTAACTATTCCAATACATTAAAATCTAAAAAGTGTTATCTGTATAGTGTGTAAGAATGTCCACTAGAGTGACCTCTTGACTCCATTTGAAATTTCTCAGCCACTGAAGCTTTATTTCATTTCATTTTGCATTCCCCTTTTGGTCAAGAAGATGTTCTCAGTCTCACGAAGCCAGGTCTAGATTCATCGCTGGGAGTCATTCCAGGCAGGTCTCTTTTTTTTTTTTTTTTTCCCCTCACTAGCTACTATCTGTCACTAGGGCCCAAATGTCCTTATATTATAAGACATTGATTTTACATGGTTCACATAGTGCATAGAAGTGGTAAAAGAAAATATCTCTTCTTTTGTGTCTGTGTTATTTCACTCAGAATTATATCTTCAAATTCTTCTGTGTTGCCATATATTTCAAGAAATTGTTGGTTCTTTTTGCTACATGGTATCCCATTGTATGTATATACCACAATTTATTTACTCATCTTTTGAAGTACACTTGTATTGTTTCCATCCCTTGCAATTGTGAACAATGCTGCTATGAACATTGGTGTACAAATACCTGTTCATGTCACTGCTTTCAAATCTTCTGTTTATATATTGAGAAATGGAATTTATGGATCATAGGGTAATTAAAATATCTAGTTTTCTGAGAAACCATTAAACAGTCTTCCAGAGTGGCTGTACCATTATACATTCCCACCAGTAGTGAATAAGAGTACCAATGTCTCCACATTCTCTTTTTTTCATTTTTGTTGAGATTGTTCAGATACCATACAATTATCCAAAGATCCAAAGTGTACAATCACTTGCCCCTGAGTACCCTCATACAGCTGTGCATCCATCACACTTAATTTTTGTTCAATTTTTAGCAACTTTTCATTACTCCAGACAAGAAATAAAGTGAAAGATGAAAAGAGAAAAAAAGAAAAGGAAACTCTAAACCTCCCCTATCCCTAACCAACCCCCCTCAATTGTTGACTCGTAGTATTGATATAGTACGTTTGTTACTGTTTATGAAAAAATGTTGAAATACTACTAACTGTAGTATATAGTTTGTAATAGGTATATAGTTCTTCCCTATATGCCCCTCTATTATTAACTTCTAATTGTATTGTCATACATTTGTTCTGGTTCATGAAGTGATTTCTAGTATTTGTACAGTTGATCATGGACATTGCCCACCATAGGATTCAGTTTTATACATTCCCATCTTTTGAACTCCAACTTTCCTTCTGGTGACATATATGACTCTGAGCTTCCCCTTTCCACCTCATTCACACACCATTCGGCACTGTTAGTTATTCTCACATCTTGCTACCAACACCCCTGTTCATTTCCAAACATTTAAGTTCATCCTAATTGAACATTCTGCTCATACTAAGCAACAGCATCTACATTTCTTCCACAAGGCAGGAGGGAGAGTCATAGAAGGTAGAGAGGCAAAAGAAAGAGGAAACAAAAAAATGACAGCTAGGAAGTAGCAAAAGCAAAAATAACCTTAAATCAAAGTAGAATAAAGAATCAGACAAAACCACCAATGTCAAGTGTCTAACATGCCTCCCCTATCCCCCCTTCTTATCTGCATTCACCTTGGTATATCACCTTTGTTACATTAAAGGAAGCATAATAAAATGATTCTATTAGTTACAGTCTCTAGTTTATGCTGATTGCACCCCTCCCCCAATGCCTCCCCATTTTTAACACCTTGCAAGGTTGACATTTGCTTGCTCTGCCTCATAAAAGAACATATTTGTATATTTTATCACAATTGTTGAATACTCTAGATTTCACCAAGTTACACAGTCCCAGTCGTTATCTTTCCTCCTTTCTTGTGGTGTCTCACATGCTCCCCACCTTCCTCTCTCAACCGTATTCATAGTTACCTTTGTTCAGTGTACTTACATTGTTGTGCTACCATCTCCCAAAATTGTGTTCCAAACCACACACTCCTGTCTTCTATCACCCTGTAGTGCTCCCTTTAGTATTTCCTGTAGGGCAGGTGTCTTGTTCACAAAGTCTCTCATTGTCTGTTTGTCAGAAAGTATTTTGAGCTCTCCCTCATATTTGAAGGACAGCTTTGCTGGATACAGGATTCTTGGTTGGTGGTTTTTCTCTTTCAGTATCTTAAATATATCACACCACTTCCTTCTTGCCTCCATGGTTTCTGCTGAGAGATCCGCACATAGTCTTATTAAGCTTCCTTTGTATGTAATGGATCGCTTTTCCCTTGCTGCTTTCAGGATTCTTTCTTTGTCTTTGAAATTTGATAATCTGATTATTAAGTGTCTTGGCGTAGGCCTATTCAGATCTCTTCTGTTTGGAGTACGCTGCGCTTCTTGGATCTGTAATTTTATGTCTTTCATAAGAGATGGGAAATTTTCATGAATTATTTCCTCTATTATTGATTCTGCCCCCTTTCCCTTCTCTTCTCCTTCTGGGACACCAATGATAAGTACATTATTGTACTTTGTTTCATCCTTGAGTTCCCGGAGACGTTGCTCATATTTTTTCATTCTTTTCTCCATCTGCTCCTTTGCGTGTAGGCTTTCAGGTGTTTTGTTCTCCAGTTCCTGAGTGTTTTCTTCTGCCTCTTGAGATCTGCTGTTGTATGTTTCCATTGTGTCTTTTATCTCTTGTGTTGTGCCTTTCATTTCCACAGATTCTAATAGTTGTTTTTTTGAACTTTTGATTTCTGCCGTATACGTGACCAGTGCTTCCTTTACAGCCTCTATCTCTTTTGCAATATCTTCTCTAAACTTTTTGAATTGATTTAGCATTAGTTGTTTAAATTCCTGTATCTCAGTTGAAGTGTACGTTTGTTCCTTTGACTGGGCCATAACTTTGTTTTTCTTAGTGTAGGTTGTAATTTTCTGTTGTCTAGGCATGGTTTCCTTGGTTATCCAAATCAGGTTTTCCCAGACCAGAACAGGCTCAGGTCCCAGAGGGAAGAAATCCAGGCAGGTCTCTTTTTAATGAACTCTCCTCAGTTTATGCTTATCTGTGAGTAACTTAAACTCTCCCTCATTTTTGAAGGACTTTTTTGCTGGATAGAGAATTCTTGGTTGGCAAAATTTTCTCCTTTGGTATCTTGACTATATCAGACCATTGCCTTCTTGCCTCCATGATTTCTGATGAGAAATCAGTTCTTAGCCTTATCAGGCATCCCTTGTATGCAATGAATCACTTTCTCTTGCTGCTTTCAGAATTCTCTCTTTATCTTTGGCATTTGACATTCTGATTAGTATGTGTCTTGGAGTAGGTCTGTTTGAATTTATTCAGTTTGCCATATGTTATGCTTCTTGGACCTAGATTGTTCTCGTTTGCTAATGCTGCGGAATGCAAAACACCAAAGATGGATTGGCTTTTATAAAAAGGGGGGTTTATTTGGCTATACAGTTACAGTCTTAAGGCTGTAAAGTGTCCAAGGTAACACATCAGTAATCAGGTACCTTCACTGGAGGATGGCCAATGGCGTCCGGAAAACCTCTGTTAGCTGGGAAGGCATGTGGCTGGCATCTGCTCCAAAGTTCTGGTTTCAAAATGGCTTTCTCCCAGGACGTTCCTCTCTAGCAAGCTTGCTCCTCTTCAAAACGTCACTCACAGCTGCACTGCATTCCTTTTCTTTGAGTCAGCTCATTTATATGGCTCCACTGATCAAGGCCCACCCTCAATGGGTGGGGCCACGCCTCCATGGAAACATCTCATCAGAGTTATCACCTACAGTTGAGTGGGGTGCATTTCCATGCAAACAACCTAATCCAAATGTTCCAACTTAATCCCCACTAATATGTGTGCCCCACAAGATTGCATCAAAGAATATGGCTTTTTCTGGGGAACATAATACATTCAAACCAGCAAGGCTTTGTATGATGATCCTTTATATTTTGACTCGATTTTATCAGTGTGAGCCTCTGTTTTTAATCACACCTTTTTTTTTTTAGTTAATAATAATGTTTTTAATAGTTTAGATATTTGTTTACCATATTTATTGGGGTTTCTGATGAGGTCAGGAGTCTTTGTTGTTTTCAACACATTTTGGCATTATAAATTATTTTAAATGCAATCTGTTAGTATAAATATTAACAGGTTTTCTTTTGTATGTGGTGTTTCCTTCCTTCCCTCCCTCCCTCCTTCCCTTCCTCCCTTCCTGACAGGCTCTATTTAAAGCTTTTAACTCAGCTTGCTGGGCCAAGGTGAGCGTTGAGTTAATTGACCCTTATTTTGACTGTAGTGGTTTGAAGATGAAGCTCTGATCTGTAGCTGTTTGTTAGGGCTTTCAGGGCAGCATTACAGTGAAACAATATAACTGACAAGGAAATTTGATTGTTATTGTGGTGTTTAATTTTTTAAAAGAATAACTATAATTATAACCAATAATGCTATACTGTTGTTTACTATCAGACAGATTAGTACCAGGCCATATTATGCTCTCACTGACACATTTTTAGGAATTTTATATAACTTTTGAATTATTTACATTGATACCATACAAATTTAACCAACAAAGGGTTAAATATCCCTTTTAATTTGGCAATACTACCAAATTAAATAAACCTAATTTATTTTAGCACATTTTACGAGGTGAAAAAAACAATTCCTTTGTGATTTTCTAGGGAACCTCTGGAAAATCCCAAAGACAGTTTGAAATCAAGGAGACATTTTCAGGAATCGATTTTTGGGAAGGCAGAATGTTAAAATTTGTTGGGAGGTTTGAGTACTTTTTCAGATAGGACATGAGTCACCATGAAACAATCCTTCAATGTTTATTTAACCAAAGTTACAATAAAAAATGTAATTTTAGGAGGTAATATGATTGTTAAAAAAAAACAACTTCAGTTTTTTAAAACATGATAGGATTTGATTCTCTCAATCAAGGGCATGATGAAAGTGAACATAAAGCACAGGAAATTATTTTCATAAGGCACTATCTCTGCCTTTTAGGCCAATTACTCAGAAGGTAAAGAAAGTAAAGAAAACCTTTTACAATTTACCAAGAGCAGACAATAAGTTAAGAAAACTTTATCATTTTAATAGAGAGACAACCAAATTTTAGTTTTGCATGAATATACTGTGTGATACGCAACTCTTAAAAGTCTTATAGAGGGAATTTCTGAAAATCTACATATCAAGCCTCCTACCAGTTTTTAAAAGGAACTGATTATGGGGAAGATTCAAAATGGCAGATTAGAAAAGGCAGAGCAAAATACTTCTACATGAAAAACACTAGATAAAGATAGAAAGTGCTCAGAATACCACCAGTTCCAGGGTTGTACCAGCTGGACAAGGCCCACTACATCCACAGTGGCTGTGTACTTGGTGAAATCGAAGTCTGCATTTGGAAAAGAGTGAGTGAGGCTGCTGAGGAAATACCGGCCATGCCATGGTGGGAGAAAACTGGGGTTGACATTTGGAGATGGATTAGTTTAAAAACCCCAAAAGTGGCTGCACATCCGGCAGTGAGAGCCGTGCAGTCAGGCATGGTGGGGAGTGCCTTCCACAACCCAGTCACCCACATCAGTGTCTGGTGTGGATTATAGCCTTTCACACAAATGTCCTGGAGCTAGAAAGGAGGAGGTCCACAGAAGTGGGAAATAACCACACCCCATACAGACATCTTTTCAGCAGACTGAGAATGCCCCTGCACGGCGCCATGGTGAGAGCTTCCCTTGGGGTTTTCACTCACCTGTGATGCTGCACCATCTTTCTCTTCAGAGGCCCACAGAGGGCACAGCTTAGAGGCAGGTTCCCACACGAAAGTCCCAAGGGCCCTAGACTAATCCCAGGGACTTGTGGGCCCGCGGCAGAGAGAGAGTGTTGGGTGTCTGAGCTTAAGGGGTGGACTCATGCAACAGCTTTAAGTCTCCAGGAATGGCTGGGAGAGTTGAGTCTTAGAGCTGCTTTCCCTCCCTAAGTGCACAGGGCACAGCCCCCACCCTCAGGGCTGGCTGCACCAACTGCACATGGAAATTTGGTGCATTGATTGGACCCCCATAAGATTCAGACCCCACTCGGTACATAGACAAAGTTCGGGAGAACTGGCTTGAGGGTAATAGGTGGCTTGGGGGCACCATCTGCTGGTAAGTCAGAAAGTGCACTCCACTGTAGCGCTGACAAATTACAGGTAATTATTCAAATAAGCCTGCTTATAATAAAAGGACCCTATCAAGATAAGCAAATGCCAAGAGGCCAAAAACAACAGAAAATTTCAAAGCATATGAAGAAACCAGAAGATATGGATAACCCAAACCCAAACACCCAAATCAGAAAAACAGAGGAGACACAGTACTTGGAACAATTAATCAAAGAAGTTATCCCAACAACAAGATCATGGCACAGGATAT
The DNA here is from genome assembly GCF_015220235.1 of Choloepus didactylus. NCBI lineage: Eukaryota > Metazoa > Chordata > Mammalia > Pilosa > Megalonychidae > Choloepus > Choloepus didactylus. Next base: position 91,526,834 of record NC_051312.1, on the reverse strand, counting down.
AAAGGACATGAAGAAGACCCTAGAAGAACATAAAGAAGAATTTGCAAGAGTAAATAAAAATGTAGATGATCTTACGGAAATAAAAGAAACTGTTGATCAAATTAAAAAGATTCTAGATGCACACAGTACTAGATTAGAGGAAGCTGAGAAAAGAATAAGCAAACTCAAAGAGTGCAGAATGGAAAGTGAAAGTACAAAAGAAAGAATGGAGAAAAAAATGAAAAAATCGAAATGGATCTCAGGAATATGACAGACAAAATAAAGCACACAAATACAAGAATCACTGTTATTCAAGAAGGGGAAGAGAAGGGTAAAGGTCTAAGAAGAGTATTCAAAGAAATTCTTGGGGAAAACTTCCCAACCCTTCTAAACATAAATATGCAAATCATAGATGCCCAATGAACTCCAAACAGAATAAATCCAAATAAACCCACTCCGAGACATATTCTGATCATATTGTCAGATGCTGAAGAGAAGGAACAAGTTCTGAAAGCAGCAAGAGAGAAGCAATTCACCACATACAAGGGAAACAACATAAGACTAAGTAGTGACTACTCAGCAGCCACCATGGAGGCAAGAAGGCAGTAGTATGACATTTTAAAAATTCTGAAAGAGAAAAATGTCAACCAAGAATTCTTTATCCAGCAAAGCTCTCCTTCAAATTTGAGGGAGAGTTTAAAATCTTCACAGAGAAATAAATGCTGAGAGACTTTGCTAACAAGAGACCTGCCCTACTTGAGATACTAAAGGGAGCACTAACGACAGAGAAACAAAGAAAGGAGAGATAGGTATGGAGAAAGGTTCAGAACTAAAGAGATTTAGTAAGGGTACATTAAAGGAAATAGAGGGAAAAAGTATATCTGACAGAGGGGGCTTGGGCAAGATGGCGGCATAGACAGGAGTGGAAGCTACGTAGTCCCCCTGGAACAACTGAAAAAAAACCAGAAACAACTAGTAAATAATCCAGAATAACTGTGTGGGGACAAACGAGACTGTCCACTCATCATACACCAACCTGAATTGGGAGGAATGCCCAAGATCACGGCATAAAATCTGTAAGTAAAACCTGCGGATCCAATTTGTGAGACCCCCTCCCCCATAGTTCGAGCTGCAAAGCCTCGTGGTGCCAGAGAGAAGCTCTCTCCCAGAAAGCGAATATAGCTCAGCTGAGCTCCAACTGGAGTTTTAAGTAGTGAGTGTGAACTGCTCACTACAGGTACAAATCCCCCAAAAACAGAGAGGCTTTGGGTGATGACGGACCTTGGAGAGCCGGAGGGTCGCCGTGTACTAGGTCTGAAGGGGACTATCTGTTTCTTTTTCGGCTCAGTGGAGAAAGCTCCAGTCATTTTCAGTTTCCAGGGCTGTGACTCAGAGACGGGTGGAGATAGCACAAGCAGAGAGAGAGACCATTGAAATGCTAATGACCTCCACCTGGGGGGGTCTGTCTTCCCTAGGAGGAAAGGGGTGGGGCCCTTTCCACTCAGAACCAGACCCCAGAGCCTGGGGGAACACGGCCATAACTCCTCACACCAGTCAAGAATTATAGGCTAACAGGCATCACCTGCTGGGCAGAAAAGCATAGTGACCTGAGGCATCAAAGGGTGGAGCAATTTTCTAACACACACCCTCAGGGAAACCAGATACTGAATATTTCTTCCCTCTGGGACCTGAGCCTGTTCTGGTCTGGGAAAACCTGATTTGGATAACCAAGGAAACCATGCCTAGACAACAGAAAATTACAACCTACACTAAGAAAAGCAAAGTTATGGCCCGGTCAAAGGAACAAATGTTCCTTCAATGTTCTTCAGCTGAGATACAGGAATTTAAACAACTAATGCTAAATCAATTCAAAAAGTTTAGAGAAGATATTGCAAAAGAGATAGAGGCTGTAAAGAAAACACTGGGCATACGTAAGGCAGAAATCGAAAGTTCAGAAAAACAACTAGTAGAATCTATGGAAATGAAAGGCACAACACAAGAGATGAAAGACACAATGGAAACATACAACAGCAGATCTCAAGAGGCAGAAGAAAACACTCAGAACTGGAGAACAAAACACCTGAAAGCCTACACGCAAAGGAGCAGATGGAGAAAAGAATGAAAAAATATGAGCAACGTCTCCGGGAACTCAAGGATGAAACAAAGTACAATAATGTACTTATCATTGGTGTCCCAGAAGGAGAAGAGAAGGGAAAGGGGGCAGAAGCAATAATAGAGGACATAATTCATGAAAATTTCCCATCTCTTACGAAAGACATAAAATTACAGATCCAGGAAGCGCAGCGTAGTCCAAATAGAAGAGATCTGAATAGGCCTACGCCAAGACACTTAATAATCAGATTATCAAATGTCAAAGACAAGGAGAGAATCCTGAAAGCAGCAAGAGAAAAGCGATCCATTACATACCAAGGAAGCTTAATAAGACTATGTGCGGATCTCTCAGCAGAAACCGTGAAGGCAAGAAGGAAGTGGTGTGATATATTCAAGATACTGAAAGAGAAAAACTGCCAACCAAGTATCCTATATCCAGCAAAGCTGTTCTTCAAATATGAGGGAGAGCTCAAAATATTTTCTGACAAACAGACAATGAGAGACTTTGTGAACAAGACACCCGTCCTACAGGAAATACTAAAGGGAGCACTACAGAGTGATAGAAGACAGGAGTGTGTGGTTTGGAACACAATTTTGGGAGGTGGTAGCACGACAATGTAAGTACACTGAACAAAGATAACTATGAATACATTTGAGAGAGGAAGATAGGGAGCATGTGAGACACCAGAAGAAAGGAGGAAAGATAAAGACTGGGACTGTGTAACTTGGTGAAATCTAGAGTGTTCAACAATTGTGATAAAATGTACAAATATGTTCTTTTACGAGGGAGAACAAGCAAATATCAACCTTGCAAGGTGTTAAAAATGGGGAGGCATTGGGGAAGGGATGCAATCAACATAAACTAGAGACTGTAACTAACAGAATCATTGTATTATGCTTCCTTTAATGTAACAAAGGTGATATACCAAGGTAAATGCAGATAAGAGGGGGGGATAGGGGAGGCATGTTTGACACTTGACATTAGTGTTGTTGTCTGACTTTTACTCTACTTTGATTTAAGGTTATTTTTGCTTTTGCTGCTTCCTAGCTGTCATTTTTTTTTCTTCTTTCTTTTGCCTCTCTACCTTCTTTGACTCTCCCTCCTGCCTTGTGCAAGAAATGTAGATGCCCTTATATAGACAGTGGTGAAGGTGGTGAACACATGAATATATGACCCTACAGAGAACCATCGATTATTTACTTAGGATGGAATGTATGGTGAGTGAACAAAACCGTATTAAAAAAAAAAAAAGCGGGTTGATGACAAAACCTCGAGGGCAATATACTGAGTGAAATAAGCCAGACACATAAGGACAATTATTGCAGGGTCTCACTGATAGGAACTAATTATAATATGTAAACTCATAGACATGAAATATAAGGTACCAAGATATAGGACGAGGCTTAAGAATGGGGAGTGGTTGCTTAGTATGAGCAGAATGTTCAACTAGGATGAACTTAAATGTTTGGAAATGAACAGACATGTCCGTAGCAAGACGTGAGAATAACTAACAGTGCCGAATGGTGTGTGAATGAGGAGGAAAGGGGAAGGTCAGAGTCATATATGTCACCAGAAGGAGAGTTGGAGGTCAAAAGATGGGAATGTATAATACTGAATCCTTTGGTGGGCAATGTCCATGATCAACTGTACAAATAGTAGAAATTGCTTCCATGAACCAGAACAAATGTATGACAATACAATTAGAAGTTAATAATAGAGGGGCATATAGGGAAGAACTATATACCTATTACAAACTATATACTACAGTTAGTAGTATTTCAACATTTTTTCATAAACAGTAACAAATGTGCTATACCAACACTATGAGTCAATAATTGAGGGGGGTTGGTTCGGGATAGGGGAGGATTTGAGTTTCCTTTTTTTCTTTTTTCATCTTTCACTTTATTTCTTATCTGGAGTAATGAAAAATTTCTAAAACTTGAACAAAAATTAAGTGTGGTGATGGATGCATAGCTGTATGAGGGTACCCAGGAGCAAGTGATTGTACACTTTGGATCTTTGGATAATTGTATGGTATCTGAACAATCCCAATAAAAATTAAAAAGGAAAAAAAAAAGTATATCTGACAAATGTAAACCAAAAGATAGAATGGCTGATTCAAGGAATGGCTTCACAGTAATAACATTGAATGTTAATGGATTACACTGCCCAATTAAAAGATATAGATGGGCAGAGTGGATTACAAAAGATGAATCATCAATATGTTGCTTACAAGAAATTCTTTTTAGACACAGGGACACAAAGAAATTGAAAATGAACGGATGGAAAAAAAATATTCCATGCAAGCTACAGCCAAAACAAAGCAGGAGTAGCAATATTAATCTCAGATAAAATAGACTTTAAATGCAAGTTTGTTATAAGAAACAAAGAACATCACTATATATTAATAAAAGGGACAATTCAACAAGAAGAATTAAAAATTATAAACGTCTATGCACCCAATCAAGGTGCCCCAAAATACACGAGACAATCATTGACAAGACTGAAGGAAGCAGTAGATGTTTCCATAATACTTGTGGGAGACTTCAATACATCACTCTCTCCTATAGATAGATCAACCAGACAGAGGAACAGTAAGGAAATTGAAAACCTGAACAATCTCATAAATGAATTTGAATTAACTGACATATATAGAACATTACATCCCAAATCACCAGGATACACATTCTTCTCTAGTGCTCACAGAACTTTCTCCAGCATAGAGCATATGCTGGGCCATAAAACAAGTCCCAATAAATTTAAAAAAATTGAAGTTATTCAAGCACATTCTCTGATCACAATGGAATACAATTAGAAGTCAATAACCATCAGAGATTTAGCAAATTCACAAATATCTGGACATTAAACAAGACACTCCTAAACAATCAGTGGGTTAAAGAAGAAATTGCAAGAGAAATTGCTAAATATGTAGAGATGAATGAAAATGAGAACACAACATTTCAAAACTTATGGGATGCAGCAAAGGTGGTGTATTAGTTAGGGTTCTCTAGGGAAACAGAATCAATGAGACGTGTCTCTGACTATCAAATTGCAAAAGTGACTTAGGCAACTGTTGGTATGCACGAGTCCAAATTCTGTAGAGCCGTCAGCAAACTGTCAACTCCAAGGAAGATGTCCGATGAACTCCTCAGGAAACGAACTGGGATTTTCAACGAACGTGTTCGATGAACTCCTCAGGAAACGAACCGGCAACTTCGATGAACTCCTCAGGAAATGCTTCACTGGGCAGCTGAAGAAGAAGTGAAGGTCCTCTATCTGTCTTGTTTATAAGTCTTCAACTGATTAATTGGATTAAATCCAGCCAATTGCATTCTCTCATTGTGGAAGACATGCCGTTTGGTGAGTCATCAGTCACAGCTGCAGTCAATTGACTGATGATTTAATAAACCAGCCTGTTGGTTTATCAACCAGCCTCAAACGTCCTCACAGCAATTGTTAGGCCAGTATTTGCTTGGCCAGACAGCTGGGTACTATCACCTGGCCAAGTTGACACATGAACCTAACCATCACAGGCGGTATTGAGGGGGAAATTTATAGCTCTAAATGCGTACATTAAAAAGGAAGAAAGAGCTAAAATCAAAGAACTAATGGAACAACTGAAGAAGCTAGAAAATGAACAGCAAACTAATCCTAAACCAAGTAGAAGAAAAGAAATAACAAGGATTAAAGCAGAGATAAATGACATAGAGAACAACAACAACAAAATAGAGTAAATAACACCAAAAATTGGTTCTTTGAGAAGATCAACAAGATTAACAAGCCTCTAGCTAGAATGACAAAATCAAAAAGAGAGAAGACCCAAATAAACAAAATAATAAGCGAGAGAGGCGACATTACTGCGGATTCTGAAGAAACTCTGCAAATAAACTCATTACTCTCCCCTCTATATGGGTCATGACTCCCAGCAGTGTAAGTCTCCCGGGCAATGGGGGCGGGACTGCCAGGGATGAGCCTGGCCCTGGAATCATGGGATTGAGAATCCCTTATTGACCAAAAGTGGGAAAAGAAATAAAACAAAATAAAGCCTCAGTGGTTAAGAGATCTCAAATAGAGTTGAGAGGTCAATCTGGAGGTTATTCTTAAGCATTATGTAGACATTTCTTTTTAGTTTCTAGTGCACTAGAATAACTAGAAGGAAATACATGAATCTTTTGAACGGTAATGCAGCAGTAGACTTGATTATTGATGATAATTGTATAACTGTATAGCTCTTATTGTGTGACCATGGGATAGTGAAAACCTGGTGACTGATACTCCTTTTAACCAGTGTATGGGCAGGTGAGTAAACAATAATGACAAAAAATATATAAATAATATGGGGGGATAAGGGGCATGGGATGGCTTGGGTGTTCTTATTTATTTATTTTTCCCTTACATTGGAGTAATGAAAGTGTTTGAAAATTGACTGTTGCGATGGATGCACAACTATATGATGAGCCATTGTATGCTTTGGATATGGTGTATAATTATATTTCAATAGAATTGCATTAAAAAAAAAGATCCTACTCACCAAAAGATCCTATTTACAATGGGTCCACACTCACGGGAATCAATTAGCTTTAAGAGCATGCTTTTCTGGGGTACATACAGCTTCAAACCATTGCAGTAGTTCTGGTTCTTATATTTAGGACTTTGATCCATTTTGAGTTGATTTTTGTATAAGGTATGAGGTAGCGGTCCTTCTTTATTCTTTTTGATATGGATATCCAGTTTTCCTAGCACCATTTTTTGAAGAGACTGTTCTTTCCCAGTTGAGTGGTCTTTGCTTCCTTGTCAAAATCATTTGGCCATAAACATGAGGGTTGATTTCTGAACTCAAATTTGATTCCCTTGTTTTTATATCTGTCCTATGCCAGTACTATGCTGGTTTAATTACTGTGTGTTCTGGTTTGTTAATGCTGCTGGAATGCAAAACACCAGAGATGGATAGGCTTTTATAAAGGGGGTTTATTTGGTTACACAGTTACAGTCTTAAGGCCATAAAGTGTCCAAGATAACACATCAACAATTGGGCACCTTCACTGGAGGGTAGCCAATGGCATCCGGAAAACCTCTTTTAGCTGGGAAGGCATGTGGCTTGCGTCTGCTCCAAGTTCTGGTTTCAAAATGGCTTTCTCCCAGGATGTTCCTCTCTAGGCCACAGCTCCACTTCAGAATGTCACTCTTGGTTGCTCTTGGGGCATCCTCTCTTAGCTTCTCTGGAGTGAGAGTCTGCTTTCAACAGCCACCTTCAAACTGTCTCTCATCTGCAGCTCCTCTCTCAGCTTCTGTGCATCTTCAAAGTGTCCCTCTTGGCTGTGGCAAGCTGGCTTCTTCTGTCTGAGCTTATATACTGCTCCAGTAATTTAATTCAGACCCACCCAATGGGCGAGCCAACCCCTCCATGGAAATTATCCAATCAGAGTCATCACCCATAGTTGGGTGGGGCGCATCTCCATGGAAACACTCAAAGAATTACAATCTAATCAACACTGATAGGTCTGCCCACACGAGATGACATCAAAGATAATGGCGTTTGGGGGGACACAATACATTCAAACTGCCACACTGTGGCTTTGTAATAAGTTGTAAGATCAGGAAGTGAGTCCACCAACTTTGTTCTTCTTTGTCAAGGTGGCATTGGCTCTTTATACTTCCATATAAAAATTTTTTTAAATCCCCAGGTACTCTCTTTGTACACCTCCTGTGGCACCTACATACTGTTTTGTATTGTAGTTGTGTGTTTATATGCCTTCTCTTTTTATTATTAGAGCAGTTGTGGGTTTATGAAACAATTATGCCTAAAATACAGGGTTCCCATATACTGTACCACCCCCAAAACCTTGCATTGGTGTGGAACATTTGTTACAATTGCTGATAGCATTTAAAAAAATAATTGTTCTATTTTTTTAAACCACTGTTACCTTTGTTACAATTGATGAAAGATCATTAAAATCGTACTATTATCTATCAACCATAATTTACATTAAGTATATTTTTTCCCATATACTACCCTATTATTAACACCTTGTATTAGGTGATACATTTGTTATAATTCATGAAAAAACATTCTTATACTTGTACTGTTGTCCATCATCTACAGTAGGGTTCACTGTGTTGCACAGTCCAGTGCTTTATCTTTTAATTTATGTTTTAGTAATATATACATCTTAAAATTTCTCCTTTTAACCACATTCACCTCTACAGTTCAGTGCTGTTGATTGCACGCACAGTAATTTGCTACCATCACCACCATCTATTTCCACATCTATACCATTAATGTAAATAGAAATTCTGTAGAAATTAAGCAGCAACTCCCCATTCTCTAACCCCAATTTATCTCCCTGTAACCTATATTCTATTTTCTAACTCTTTGAATTTGCTTTATTATGATTAGTGAGATCATACAATAGTTATCCTTTTGTGTCTGGCATATTTCACTCAGCATAATGTCTTTGAGGTTCATCTATGTTGTCAACATGCATCAGGACTTTTATGTCTGGATAATATTCCGTTGTATGTATGTACCACATTTTGTTTATCCACTTAGCAGTTGATAGACACTTGGGTTGCTTCCGTCTTTTGGCAATTGTGAATAATATCACTGTGAACATTGGTTTACAAATATCTGCTCGAGTCCTTGCTTTCAGTTCTTTTGGGCAAATACCAGTAGTGGAGTAGTGGGATTGCTGGGTCATATGGTAATTCTATACTTAACTTTCTGTGTTGGACTGCCAAACTGTCTTCCACAGCAGCTGCACCATTTTACATTCCCACAAGCAATGAATGAGTGTTCCCCTTTCTTCACATCCTCTTCAACACTTGTAGTTTTCTGTTTGTTTTTTTAAAGTAGCCATTCTAGTGGGTGTGAAATAATATCTAATTGTGGTTTTGATTTGTAGTTCCCTAAAGTCTAGTGTTGTTGGACATCTTTTCATGTGCTTTTTAGCCATTTGTATTTCCTCTTTGGAGAAATGTCTCTTCAAGTCTTTTGCCCATTTTTAAATTGGGTTGTTTATCTTTTTTACTGTTGAGTTGTAGGATTACTTTATATATTCTGGGTATTAAATCCTTTATCGGGTATGTGTTTTCCAAATATTTTCTCCCATTGAGTAGGTTGTCTTTTCACTTTTCTGACAAATTCCTTAAAAATTTTTTTTAATTTGATGAGGTCCCATTTATCTGTTTTTTTTCTTTTGTTGTTTGTGCATTAGGTATAAAGTCTAAGAAAACCATTGCCTAATATAAGATCTTGAAGATGCTTCCCTACGTTTTATTCTAGGAGTTTAATGGTCCTGGTTCTTATATTTAAGTCTTTGATCCATTTTGAGTTAATTTTTGTATATGGTGGGAGATAGGGGTCCTCTTTCATTCTTTTGCATATGGATAGCCAGTTTTCCTAACACCACTTGTTGAAGAGACTATTCTTTCCCAGTTGAGTGAATTTGGCAGCCTTGTCAAAAATCAATAGGCCATAGATGTGAGGGTCTATTTCTAAACTCTCAATTTGATTCCATTGGTTAATATGTCTATCTTTATGCCAGTAGCATGCAGTTTTGACCACTGTAGCTTTGTAATATGCTTTACAGTCAGGAAGCATGACACCTCCAACTTTGTTCTTTTTCAAGATGTTTTTGAATATTTGACACCTATTACCCTTCAAAGTAAATTTGGTAATTGGCTTTTCCATTTCTGCAAATTAAGCTGTTGGAAATTTGATTTGGATTGCATTGAATCCATAAATCACATCTTAATGATATTTAGTCTTCCAATCCATGAACATGGAATTTCATTCCATTTACTTAGATCTTCTTGGTGTCTTTTAACAATGTTTTGTAGTTTTTTTGTGTATAAGTCCTTTTACATCCTTGGTTAAATTTATTCCTAGATATTTGATTCTTTCAGTTGCTATTGTAAATGGAATTTTTTTCTTGATTTCCTCCTCAGATTGCTCATTACTATTATATAGAAACACTACTGATTTCTTTAGCATTAAAGTAATTTTTATGTTATTTTTGTTATTTAATAATTTAATTTCATGAGCTGTTAAAAAATATTACATTTGCATTTCCCCGTTTATACATTTCTACATTAACCTAGAGAAAACCCATGCAAAATTTCCATGTAGTTACAAAGGCAGCAGCACTTGCTGTTTCCACAGCAACTTGTTGTTGTTGCCTCAGAACAGACCTGAACCTAAAGCATCAAAAAGAAAATACCCACCTGCCCCATCTCCACCAAAAAACCCAACCTTTTCCCATCCCCAACAAAAATTACTGGGTACAAGCAATGACTTAAAAATTGCTTTCTTACTAGGAAGCATTTATGAAAAGCAGAGATCTGAACAAGCAACATGCTTATGCAGATAGATGGGCCTCTCCCCCAGAATTCATTCAAGAGTCAGAAAGAACTCTCCATAGTTTAGGAAAGCATTTTTTTTAAAGAATTTGTTTATGAAGCCAAGAAAGTACCCACTTGAAGATGGGTGAGACAGAGCAGGCTTCTCCTCCATGAAAGAAACTAGAGAGAGGAAGAAGGATGCTTGGGTCCATGGTATCAGGGTGTGGCCAGCCATAGAAGGATGCCTACAGTTCATGGGGGAGATGTGGGAAAAAAAAGTGAAGAGGTGGTGCCTCGAGGGAGTGGGTAAGTTTGTTTGTCCAGGACCGCCTTCTGGGGCTGGCAGCAGTGAGATGGCCGCCGGGCAATGGAGTGAGCAGCAGCTTTCCACTCCTGTGCTTCCATGTTGGCAGTTAGCTGGGGAGGTGATCCACCACAGCATACAGCTGGGAGCTCCCAGGAAACCCAGGAGGCAGCATTCCTCTCCCCAGAAGAGTGCACTCCCGGAAGTCTGGGGTGTGCACTGGCAAGAAGTGGGGTTTGGAGAGGGCACTATTCAGAGGCATCAGGAGCCGCTCCCATACCCCAGAGGCTCATAGGTGCATGGAAGCCAGGGAGCAGGGCACATTTGTTCTGGAGGGTGCCCTTGAGTGGACTCCCTGCCACACTGCACAGAGCCCACGTTGCACCCCAGGGCAGGCATTCCCCAGTGCGCATGGAGAATTGGTGCATGGATTGGACCCCACCCAGTTTGGACACTGCCCAGCATGCAGGAGACATTCAGGGAAGACTGGCTTGAGAGGAAAAGATGGCTCAAGATTGCCACTTGCTGGTAGCATAGGGGAACTGCACTCCAACAAGCTGTAGCTCTACCAAATTATGTATAGAGTCTCAAATAATCCTGCATTTCCAAAACTAACATTATCAAGACAAGCAAATGCCCTGAAGCCAACAGAAAATCATAAAGCACTTGAAGAACCTAGAAGATATGGACAAGCCAAACAAACAAATTAAAAAGCTTGAAGAGTCACAAAATTTGGAGCAATTAATTAAAGAAGTACACACAAATCTCCAAAACAACTTCAAAAAGATGGCTAAAGACATAAATGACATCAAGAAGACTCTAGAAGAGCGTAAAGAAGAATTTGAAAGAGTAAATTAAAAAATAGTAGCTCTTATGGAAATAAAAGACACAGTGGAGCAAATTAAAAATATACTAGAAACACACAACAGCAGAGTTGAAGAGGCAGAAGAAAGAATAGGTGAACTAGGGAACAGAGCAATTGAAGAATGCACAAAAGAACAAATGGTGGAAAAAATTGAAAAATTTGAAATGGATCTCAGAGAAATGATGAACAACGTGAAATAAATGAATATAAGAATCATTGGTGTCTCAGAAAGAGAAGACAAGAGTAAAGAGCTAGTTGGGGAACACTTCCCAACACTTCCAAACGACATAAATATACTGATCAAAGATGCCCAACAAACTCCAAATAGAGTAAATCCAAATAACCTACTTTATGACATATACTGATCAGATTGTCAAATGCTGAAGAGGAGAAAGTTTTGAAAGCAGCAAGAGAGAAGCAATTCACCACATACAAGGGAAACAACATAAGACTAAGTATTGACTAACTCAGCGGGCACCATGAAGGCGAGAAGGCAGTGGTATGACATATTTCAGATTCTGAAAGAGAAAAAATGGCAGCCAAGAATTCTTTATCCACCAAGGCTCTCCTTCAAAGTTGAGGGAGAGTTGAAAATTTTTCAGACAAACAAATACTGAGAGAATTTGTTAACAAGAGACCTGCTCTGCAAGAAATACTGAAGGGAGATCTACTAGCTGAGAAAAATAGGAGAGAGAGGCCTGGAGAAGTGCAACTTAAAGGAAAAAAAGAGAGAGCGAAAAAAATAGATCTGACAACTAAAAACCAAAGGATACATTGACTGGTTCAAGAACTCCTCTCACAGTAAGAACTTTGAATGTGACTGGATTAAACTTTCCAATTAAAAGATGCAGACTGGTAGAAAGGATCAAAAAGTATGACCCATTGATATGCTGTTTACAAGAGACTCAACTTGGACACTGCGACACAAAGATACCGAAAGTGAAAGGATGGAAAAAAAATATTCTACGCAAGTTACAACCAAAAAGAAGCAGGGGTAACTATACTAATATTGGATAGAATAGACTTTAAATGCAAAGATGTCATAAGAGACAAAGAAGGACACTACATATTAATAAAAGGGACAGTTCACCAAGAATAAGTAACAATCATAAATGTTTATGCGCCCAGTCAAGAAGCTCCAAAATACATGAGACAAACATTGGCTAAACTGGAGGGAACAACAGCCATGTCTACAATATTAGTGGGAGACTTCAATATATGACTCTCGTCTATAGCCAGAACAACTAGACAGAGGACCAATAAGGAAACTGAGAACCTAAACAATATACAACATAATAAATGAATTAGACCTAACAGACATATATAGATCATTACATCCCAAAGTACTAGGATATACATTCTTCTTAGTGCCCATGGAACATTCTCTAGGTTATATCATATGCCAAGGCACAAAACAAGGCTTAATAAATTTAAAAAGATTGAAATTATTCAAAGCACATTCTCTGACCATAATGGAATGCAACTAGAAATCAATAACCACCAAAGAACCAGATCTTTTACAAATATATGGAGGTTAAACAACACACTCCTAAACAACCAGTGGGTCAAAGAAGAAATCGTAAGAGAAATAGGGAAGTTTCTAGAGATGGATGAACATGAGAACACAATATATCAAAACCTATGGGATGCAGTGAAGGCAGTGCTGAGAGGGAAATTTATAGCTCTAATTGCATGTATTGAAAAGCAAGAAAGAGCTAAAACCAAAGACCTAACTCAACAATTTAAGAGGCTAGAGAATGATCAGCAAACTAACCCTAAAGCAAGTAGAAGAAAAGAAATAGCAAAATTAAAGCAGAAATAAATGAGGTAGAGAACAAAAAGACTATAGAGAGAATAAATAAAGACAAAAAGTTGTTTCTTTGAAAAGATCAACAAGATTGACAAACTCTTAGCTAGACTGACAAAGTCAAAAAGAGAGAAGACCCAGATAAACAGAATCAGAATTGAGAGCAGGGTAATTACTACAGATCCCAAAGAAATAAAAAAAATATGAACAACTGTATGCTAACAAGCTAGACAATTTAGAGGAAATGGACAATTTCCTGGAAACCCATGAACAATGTAAACTGACCCAAGGAGAAATATAAGACCTCAACCAACCAATCACAGGCAAAGAGATCCAATCAGTCATCGAAAGTCTATCTACATAACACTTTTTAGGTTTTAATGTATTGGAATAGCTAGAAGTAAATATCTGGAACTACCAAACTCCAATCCAGTAGCCTTGACTCTTGAAGATGATTGTATAACAATGTAGATTACAAGGGGTGACAATGTGGTTGCGAAAACCTTGTGGATTGCACTCCCTTTACCCAGTATATGGATGGATGAGTAGAAAAATGGGGACAAAAACAAAATGAAAAATAGGGTGGGATGGGGGGGATGATTTGGGTGTTCTTTTTTACTGTTATTTTTTATTCTTATTCTGATTCTTTCTGGTGTAAGGAAAATGTTCAAAAATAGATTGGAGTGATGAATGCACAACTGTATGATGGTACTGTGAACAGGTGATTGTACACCATGGGTAATTGTATGGTATGTGAGTATATCTCAATAAAACTGAATTTTAAAAAGATAGAAAAAAATTCTATCTACAAATAAAAGCTGAGGGCCAGGTGGCTTCACAGGCAAATTTTATCAAACTTTCCAAAAAGAATTGACACCATTTCTGCTCAAACTCTTTCAAAAAATTGAAGAAAAAGGAACACTACCTAACTCATTTTATGAAGCTCATATCACTCTGATCCAAAACCAGATAAAGGTACTACAAAAAAGAGAACCTATAGGCCAGTCTCCCTAATGAATATAGATGCAAAAATTCTCAACAAAATACTTGAAAATTGAATCCAAAGGCACATTAAAAGAATTATACACTGCAACCAAGTGGGGTTCATTCCTGGCATGCAAGGGTGTTTCAACATAAGAAAATCAATCAATAATACAACTCAATAGACACTGAAAAAGCATTTAACAAAATTCAACATTCCTTTTTGATAAAAATGCTTCAAAAGGAAGGAATTGAAAGAAACTTCCTCAATATGATAAAGGGCATATATGAAAAACCCACAGCCAGCATAGTACTCAATGGTGAGAGACTGAAAGGTGTCCCCCTAAGATTGGAATGAGACAAAGATGTTCACTGTCACCTTTGTTATTCAACATTGTGGTAGAAGTTCTAGCCAGAGCAGTTTGCCAAGACAAAGAAATAAAATGTGTCCAAACTGGAAAGGAAGAAGTAAAACTGTCATTATTTGCAATGATATGATCTTATATTTGGAACATCCTGAGGAATTCACTAAATCAAGTAGTTAAAGCTACTTGAGCTAATAAATTCAGCAGAGTAGCAGGATACAAGATTAAGGCACATAAATCACTAATATTCCTGCATACTGGTAATGACCTAACTGAAGAGGTCATCAAAAAAAATTCCCTTCACAGTAGCAACTAAAAAAATCAAGTACCTAAGAATAAACTTAACCAAGGACATAAAAGACCTCTAGGCAGAAAATTACAAAACTTTACTAAATTTAAAAAGGACCTAAATAGGTGGAAAAATATTATGTGCTCATGGATAGGAAAGCTAAACATTATTAAGATGTCAATTCTACCCAAAATGATCTACAGATTCAATGCAATTCCAATCAAAATTCCAACAACCTAACTTTGCAGACTTTGAAGAGCTAGTTATCAAATTTATTTGGAAGGGGAAGGGGCCTTGAAGTGCCAAAAACATCTTTAAAAAGAAAAAAGGAACAAAATGGGAGAACTTACACTTTCAGACTTTGAAGCCTTTTATAAATCCACAGTGGTGAAAACAGCATGGTCTGATTTTTGATAAGACCCCCAAATCCTCTGAACTGGGACAGAACAGTCTCTTCAACAAATGGGGCTGAGAGAACTAGATATCCATATCCAAAAGAATGAAAGAGGACCCCTACCTCATACCCTATACAAAAATTAACTCAAAGTGGATCAAAACCTCAATATAAGAGACAGCACAATAAAACTCTTAGAAGATAATATAAGGGAACATCTTCAAGACCTAGTAATATGAGGTAGCTTCTTAGACTTTATACTCACAGCACAGGCAACAAAATAAAAAATAGTTAAATGGGAACTCCTCAAAATCAAAAGCTTCTGTACCTCAAAGGAATTTGTTAAAAAGTTGAAGAGGCAGCCTACTCAATGGGAGAAAATATTTGGAAACCATATATCTGATAACAGATTGATATGCAGCATGCATAAAGAAATCCTACAACTCAGCAATACTACAAATAGCCCAATTATAAACTGGGCAAAAGATATGAGAAGGCATTTTTCGAAGAGGAAATACAAATAGCTAAAAAACAGATGAATAAAATGTTCATCTATTCTAGCTATTAGGGAAATGCAAATCAAAACCACAATGAAATACCATCTCACACCGATAAGAATGGCTGCCATTAAACAGGAAACAATAAATGCTGGAGAGGATGTGGAGAAATTGGAGCCCTTATTCATTGCTGGTGGGAATGTATAATGGTATAGCCACTGTGGAAGACAGTTTGTCAATGTCTCAGAAAACTAGATATTTAATTACCCTATGTTCTGGCAATTCCACTTCTTAGTATATACCCGGAATATCTGAAAGCAGTGACACAAACAGACATTTGTACACTGATGTTCATAGCAGCACTTTTCACAATTGCCAAGAAATAGAAACAATCCAGGTGTCCTTCAACAGAAGAGTAGATAAGCAAAATTTATATACATATGATGGAATACCGTGCAGCAGTAAGAAGGAACAAGGTCCTGAAACGTATGGCAACATAGATGAACTTTGAAGATATAATGCTGAGTGAAATAAGTCTGAGACAAAAGGAGAGATATTGTATGTTACCACTTCTATGAAGTCCCTGAACAATGTAAAATCAGTGTCTTATAATGTAGACTATTGGGGATCTAGTGATAGACACTATTGGAGGAGGAATGATAATCTAATATGTTCAGATATGTTTATGAGCATGAATTTAAAGATATGGGAATGGATAGGAATGATGATTATTTGTTAATGGGAAGATTATAAGTATCAGAGCTGTACTGAAGGAGAATAGGATTGAAAGGGGTTGTTTAAAGGCATATATTCCACAGATCACTACAAATATACATAGGTGTTTGCATGATATACTTCTAAAGTATAACACTAGTACAGAGAGCTGACAACAGAATGTTATATGGGAAAAATGTACCTATTGCATACTAGGGACTATAGTTATTAGGAATACCTTACTAGTACTGCACAAATACAAGGGACAAATAATTAAGGGCTGAAAAGAGCTATGGAGTGTTTTGGGTCATGAGAATTGTTTAAAATGGAGAGTGATGAAGATTGTACAACTAAGTGATGATAGTGTGAGACACGGATGGATTGTTGTGGACATAACATATGCTATGTGAACTTAGGAACCCCCTAATTTATAAGTCAAGCCCTTGATCTTGAAGCTTGCTCTGGAGAAACTTAAGGTTATAAAGGGGTGGCTAAGCCCACCTATAGTGATGCCTTCAGAGAACCTCTTTTGTTGCTAGAATGTGGACTTTCTCTCTCGAAGCCCAACTCTGTAAATAAATTCATCACCCTCCCCCCAAAGTGGGACAAGATCCCCCAAGTGAATGAGTTTCCTTGGCAACATGGGACATTGATTCCAGGAATGAGCCTGACCCTGGATTGAGGGGTTGAGAATGCCTTTTTGACCAGGAGGGGGAAAAGAAAGGCAACCAAAGAAGGTTTTAGTGGCTAAGAGAATTCAAATAGAGTCAAGAGGCTGTCCTGGAGGTTACTCCTATGCAAGCTTCAGCTAAGTATGCCAAATGACCACAAAATGATAAGCCCAAATCAACAGTAGTCCTGAAAACCCTAAAGAATACCCTGATCCCTGTCTGAGACTCTATAAAAGTTTCACTCACTAACATTTTGTGATTCACATAGACCATTGATCTGATCTGGGTGAAGCAGTTAATTTTTCAGGTATTTGTTACTAAAAAAAAAACATATAGCCACTTAAAAATATAACATTTACATTGTCATTAGCTTGTGGTATTAGATAAGGAGAAAACTGCTACCTGTTCTTGGAATTTTCCATGTACATGTAAGTATCCTAAAACCTGCAGAGATCCTGTAATACTGTCATTGGCACATCCCACCTACAAAACATATACTGAACTACATTATGTTTTGAATCCCTGAAATTTCAACACCACATATAGTGTTCTAAATCTTACTTACTTTACAAGTTTAATGTAGACAAAGAAGAAAACATCAAGCAATGTTTGCTGTGCAATTTCAGTAGTTATTTGTGGAATCTTGGTTTAGAGTCAGTCTTTCCAATCTTGTCCACTGCCTAGTTTATAATTTAAAATACATTTAAAATGATAAAGATCTCATATATCATTCATTTTATAATGTAATAAAATAATTTCATTATGTGGAAGAAAAGTTACAGAAACAGAGCCCTTCCAGGGTATATGTATCTTCTGTAAAACTCCAAACTAATAGTAGAGATGAAATAAGGATTTTTGTTGCTGGGAGTGTTTAAACTCTAAGATGAGAATGGACTGGTATTTTTTATTTTTTCCTGAGAATTCAGAGCTTAAAGGTGACATCAAGTCTCAGCTCTCTGGAATGACTTTACATGGCTCACTTTGTTTCATTTTCATTTTCATTTGCTTATTCACCAGTTTCTTCTGCTCACTCCTCAAAGTAGTTTCCTCCAGCCTGCACAGTTTCTCAGGATCTTCATTCTTCTCTCCTTCTCTGCTCTTTTCTTCTCACACTGAGAGTGTGCAGCTTTATGTCTCTGCACTTGAGTTAGCTTCAGGAAGTTCTCTGCTACTCGAGCATGGTGTTTATCTGTTTTTTGTTTGCCTTCTCCGTTGACTTGGAACTTTGTGGCTTTATCATAGAATAAATCACCATGTTCTTCAGGGATAGCAAAGCCTCCATATCCTTTTGGTGGATGTTACCTGAGCCAGGAACATTAAATGTAAACAATAGTGTCTTCTTAGTGTCAGGTAGCTTTAAAGGCTGACCTTCCTTTTGCATAATCTTTGGACTAGAGAACTGGTCTGAAAAATGAATGGATTCCATCTTTTCAGCATAGTGCGTAAGAAGTGACCCATCTCTGCATCCGTCATTCCATCTGTGAGTTTACCCTCTCCAATAGGATGGCCAAGGAGTCTGATAATCCATACTTTTGCTCCAGACTTAGGTTTATCACCATAAAAATCACTCAGATCCTGAATCTTTTTCTGCAGTTTTGCACCAAGGCTTTCTGTGTGCCAACAGCAAACACGTAGGAATCCGTATGTTCATCATTCATGGTTACTTTTATTTGCATTTGGTCAATAACTGGCCTCATCATCTGGGCCAAAACATTGAATAAGTCTTATCTCTTTAGGAACCTCAGCTGGATGGGTACCCCTCACAGCCCACTCAACCTGAACACCACGGGTTGTAGATATGTTCATTCTCCTGGTTCAGCTTTCCTGTGCTTGTGACTTTGTTAGCTTCATCATGCTCTACTAGGATAAAGTCACTCTCCAAAAGCTCTCTGTGAGTATTAAGGCAGGCCCAGGCAAGGAGACTGTTTTTGTTCTTCCCAGTGATACAATTCATGATGTAGGTGAGCAGACCAGTCATCACCAAAATTTCTAGATAATAAATCTCCCAACTGTTCTGGAGGTGAGCAGGAACATCAACAATTGTTACTGGGTGTTTATTTTTGCCAAAAGTATCTAGTTTGTCTTCATAACCTTCAAATTCTTCACCATCCTATGGTTCACTCTTGGTGTCTCCCTCCTGGGTCTCTCCATCTTCAAAATCTTCTTGGGTTTCATCCTGTCCTTCCAGCTCCACAGTGGTGTCATCTTCATCATCTTCAGTCATTATAAACTTTTGGGGTGAATCATAACAGAATCTTCCAGGACATCCTCAAATTCAGCAAAGTCATTATCATCACATTCTATGTCTTCCTCATCCTCAAAGTCATCAGACTTGGTTTCAGAGAAGCTCCCAAACACCAAAAGGCCAACAAAGAAAACATGGAAGGCTGTCATTGCACCTGAAAAATAAGCTGTGCTTGCATCAGTCTCCTGTGGCTACCTGCCTCTAGGCCTGGCCGCTGCCTTTGCTGTCACTGCAGTTACGCTACTGATTCTTGCATATTGATCGTGCTTCCCACCAGTTTGCTGACTCATGTATTAGCATTGCTATCTTTGTTGTAGACTTTTTGAGACTCTCTGTATACGGGATCATGTCATCTGCAAATAGTGCAAGTTTTGCCTCTTCCTTTCTAATTTGGATGCCTTGTCTCCTTTCTTTCTCTCTCTCTCTCCCTCCCTCCCTCCCTCTCTTTCTTCTTTCTCTTTCTTTCTTTTTCTTTCTCTGGCTAGAACTTTCAGTACAGTTTTGAAAAGCATTAGTGACAATGGATATCCTTATCTTGTTCCCAGTCTTAGAGGGAAGGCTTTCAGTCTTTCACCACTGAGTACAATCAGGTATCTGTGGGTTTTTCATATATGCCCTTTATCTTATTGAGGAAGTTTCCTTGTATTCCTGTCTTTCTAAGTGCTTTTATAAAGAAAGGATGCTGGATTTTGTCAGATGACTTCTCTGTATCAATGTGGATGATCAAATGGTTCCCTCCACCCCCACTTTTTTTGTTAATGTGGTATATTACAGTAATTGATTTTCTTATGTTGAACCACCCTTGCATAACTGGGATAAAACCCACTTGATCATGATGTATAATTCTTTTAAAGTGCTGTTGAATTAGATTTGCAAGTACTTTGCTGAGGATTTTGCATGTACATTCATTAGAGAAACTGATCTGTAATTTTCTTTTCTTGTAATATCTTTATCTGGATTTGTTATTAGGGTGATGTTGGCTTCATAGAATGAGTTAGTGTTCCCTCCTCTTCAATTTTTGGGAAGCATTTGAGCAAAAGTGGTATTTTTCTTGGACTGATTGTTAGAATTCATCGTGAAGCCATCTGGCCCTAGCCTTTTTGGTGGGGGGTGGGGGGGAGGGAGGTTTTCGATGACTGATTAAGTGTGTTTATTTGTAATTGGTCTGTTGAAGTCTTCAGTTTCTTCCTGGGTCAGTATAAGTTGTTCATATATTTCTGAGAATTTGTCTGTTTCATCTAAGTTGTCCAGTTTGTTGCCATACAGTTGTTCATAAAATCCTCTTATGATCCTTATTATTTCTGTTGGTGCAGTAGTAATGTCCCCCCTAACATTTCTGATTTTATTTATTTGCATCTTCTCTCTTTTTTTCTTTGTCAGTCTGCTTAAGGGTTTATCAATTTTACTGATCTGCTCAAAGAACTAACTTTGTTAATTCTGTCTATTAATAGTATTTTTATTGTCAATTTCATTTATTTCTTCTCTAGTCTTTATTTCTTTCCTTCTGCTTGCTGTGGGATTAGTTTGCTGTTCTTTTTCTAGTTTATCCAAGTGTGGAGTTATGTTTTTGATTTTTAGCTCGCTCTTCTTTTTTAATGTAGGCATTTAGGACTATAAATTTCCCTCTCAACATTTCCTTCACCTCATTCCATAAGTTTTGCTATGCTGTGTTCCTGTTTTCATTTGTCTTGAGATACTTACTGATTTCCCTTGCAATTTATTCTTTGACCCACTGTTTAAGTGTGTTTTTTTAACTTTGTGAATTTGTGAAGTTTTCAGTTCTCCCCATTATTGATTTCCAGCTGCATTCCATTATGATCAGAGAGAGTGCTTCATATGGTTTCAGTTTTTTAAAATTTATGGAGACTTTTTTGTGACCCAAAAAATGTCTGTGCTGGAGAATGATCTGTGCACACCTGAGAAGAATGTATATCCTGCTATTTGTGATGAATTGTTCTGTGTATGCCTGTTAGTTCTAGTTCATTTATCATGTTATTCAATATCTGTTTCCTTACTGATCCTGTGTCTAGATGCTCTATTGATGAGAGTGGTGTATTGAAGTCTCCAACTATTATTGTAGAGATGTCTATTTCTTGCTCAGTTTTGCCAGTGATACCTCATATATTTTGGGGCACCCTAGTTACGTGCATAAATATTTATGATTGCTATTTATTCTTGGGGGATTAATCCTTTTATTAATATATAATGCCTTTTTTTTTTGTATCGTATAACAGTTTTGCATTTAAAGTCTGTTTTGTCTGCTATTAGTATAGCTACCCAGCTTTTTTTTTTGGTTACTGATTGTGTGGAATACCTTTCCATGCATTTACATTCAACCTGTTTGTATCTTTGAATCTAAGGTGAGTCTCTTGTAAACAGCATATAGTTGGATCGTGCTTTCTTATCCTTTCTGCCAACCTGTGTCTTTTGATTGGGTAGTTAATCCTTTAGCATTCAGTGTTACTACTGTAAAGGCAGCACTTCAGCCATTTTATCCTTTGGTTTTTATACATTATGTCTTATTATTGCCTCTCTTTTTACTCTTTTAGCTACCCTTATTGATAATCATTTCTTTACACTACCAAGGCACTCTCTCTTGTCTTCCCTTCAACCTACAGAACTCCCTTTAGGATTTCTTGTAGGGCAGGTTTTTGTTGATGAACTCTTTCAGTTTCTGTGTATCTGTGAGTATTTTAAATGCTCTCTCATTTTTGAAGGACAGTTGTTCTGGTTTGCCAATGCTGCCTTTTCGCAAAACACCAGAAAAGGATCAGCTTTTATAAAGGGGGTTTATTTGGTTACGCAGTTACAGTCTTAAGGCCATAAAGCATCCAAGGTAAGGCATCAACAATTGGGTACCTTCACTGTAGGATGGCCAATGGTGTCCGGAAAACCTCTGTTAGCTGGGAAGACACATGGCTGGCGTCTGCTCCAGAGTTCTGGTTTCAAAAATGGCTTTCTCCCAGGATGTTCCTCTCTAGGCTGCAGTGCCTCAAAAATGTCACTCTTAGTTGCTCTTCAGATATTTGTCCTCTCTTGACTTCTCCAGAGCAAAAGTCTCCTTTCAATGGCCATCTCCAAAATGTCTCTGTAAGCTGCAGCTCTTCTCTCAGCTCCTGTGTGTTCTTCAAAGTGTCCCTCTTGGCTGTAGCAAGCTCGCTCCTTCTGTCTGAGATTATACAGTGCTCTAGTAGACTATTCGAGGCCATGCTGAATGGGTGGGGCCACACCTCCATTGAAATTATCCAGTGAAAGATCTTGCCCACGGTTGAGTGATCACATCTCCACTGAAACATCCAATCAGAAGTCTCCAACCCAATCAACACCAATACATGTCCTGCCCACACAAGACTTCATCAAAGATAATGGCATTTTGGGGGGACATAATACATACAAACCAGCACAACAGTTTTTCCAGTTAAAGTAGTTTTGACTGACAGTTTTTCTTTCAGTTCCTTTTATATATATGTATATATCTGTCTTTTCATCTCTCTGGTTTCTGTTGAGAAATTGGTACTTAGTCTTATTGTGAATCCCTTGTACGTGATGAATCGCTTTTCTTTTGCTGCTTTCACAATTCTCTTTATTTTTGGCATTTGGCATTCTGATTAGTATGTTTCTCAGAGTAGGTCTACGAGGATTTATTCTGCTTGGAGTATGTTGTCCTTCTTGAACATGTATATTTAACTCTTTCATAAGAGTTGAGAAATTGTCAGCCTTTATTTCCTGAAGTATTCTTTGTTACCTTTTTGCCTTCTCTTCTTCTTCTGGGCACACATGATATGTATGTTTGTGCACTTCGTAGTGTCCTTCAAACCCTGAGACCCTTCTCAATTTTTTCCTTTCTTTTCTCTGTTTTTCTTTTTCTGTAATACTTTGATTGTCCTGTCTTCTAGTTTGTGGTTCTTTCTTCTGCCTGTTGAAATCTGCTGTTGAATGCCTCTAGTGTGTTTTTAATCTCTACTGTTGTGCCCTTCATCCCCATAATTTCTGTTTCTCGTATACTTTCAAATTCTTCTTTATGTCCACCCAGTGTCTTTTTAATATCCTTTATCTTCTTATGCATATTTTCCTGTCACAACCCATAAAGACCATGCCAGTCCAAAGGCCAAAGAAGACAACGAGCATTTTCTGATACATGGACTTTTATTCAGGGCTTACTTACAGGGTGAGAAGTTGTGGAGAGATCATGATGGCTCTCTCAGGCCAGGCAGGCATCGCATTCACAGGGAAGTCGACCGTGTAATGCAAAGAGGACAGCAAGCCATTTGTAAGGGTTTAAGACAAAGGCATTCCTAAGGGTGGGGGAGCATAGACATGGGAATGGGTCACTCTGACCTGAGGGGTACTAGAATAACACTTGAACAATTATATTTTGCTCTTTTTGTGAGACTAAGAGTCTCTCACCTCCTTCCTGCTTCCCATAAAATTACATTTTAAAGTCAATTTACCCTTTTTTTCTTTACTGGCTTACAAAGACAGTAGGTTAAACTGAGCTGCCTAGGTCATGCAGACTGCTGTGCACCAAGATCTTCAGGCCTTTTCTGCTCAGGCCACAGGCTGCCACAATCCACCCCTGCACAACAGTTTGCATTGACCATAGGACAGGCTTTACGTCCATAATTCACAACAACAATACAATAAACAACATAGTAATAATATACTGGTACAGAGAGATAATAAACCTATTAGCAAGTGGCGCTGTGGCCAGGTTGATGAGTTCTTCCATTTAGCACAAGTACTGCCTGGGCTAAAATAGCTGAAGGATAAAACCACCAGGCAGTCTGCTTTATTCTGTATCTAGTTTTTACCATTTTCCAACCTTGACCATTGTGAGGTTTCACCAAAATAATTCTGGAATTTGTTCTTAAGCAAACATTTCACGACACATTATTACCATTAACATTAGACTTGTTAGAATGCTAAATACTCAAAACATTTCAGTTAATGCATTATTGAAATAGTAATACATTTCAATAATGTATTTTAAAAAATCTTATTTTTTAAAATAAGAATTAACAACACATAGAAGTATTAAATTGGACAGCTGAGTGATTTAATAATATATAATCTGAGTCTTCATAGTAGATAGAAGAGTTCCCAGTGAAGGGGTTTTAAATACCATGTTTCCTCCCCTTGCAGGGAGCCCTTCAGGGTCAGATCTATAGTTAGTTTCCTATATAATTCTAATACCCATGGACTTAGGATTCTCAATCAGTGTGGCTGCCTGGGCCAGAACCAGAGCCAATTGACCTTATTTTCCTCAATTTCTAGTGTCTGTGGCACGGGAAAGAGAAAGTTATTATCATTGTCCCATTGTGGCTGGAAGGCAGCCATCCCCTTTGTCTGGAATTAATGCTGATACAGTCCTTGAGTCCATTGTTTCTATCATCCTTTAAGTGTTCAGACGTATTCACAGTGGTGAAGGCATGTTTTGTCCCTTTGGACAGAGGAAAGAGGCCAATATAGTCTTCCTGCCACCAGGTGACAGGAATCTGGTGTCCTCAGTGCCCAGTCTTCCGGCACAGCCATTCGGCCACTTCCTGCGTCGTTGGTGTTAGGCTGTGGAGTTTCGCCAGGGCATCTGCTTCTATGTTACCTGGTAATGAATTGGTGTTGTGGGCAGAGACATGATAAACAGTTACTTTACATTTGTGACAGGCAGTCCAGATGTCTTCCCACCAGATGGTGTCGGTACTGGGCTGGACAGTCATGGTTGCCCAGGGAGCAGGTTGCCCATGTGCCAATCCATGCAGAGTCAGGTGTATTTCCTTGTCCGTCAATGGTGGGCATGGGAGGAGCCACCTCGGGAGGATCAACAGGAAACAGGGCATGCTGCTCTTCCACATAGGAGGCCAGTCCTAAAATTTCATGTATCTCTGTACTTAAAGAGCCATTGTTAAAAATGCCACATCACAGGAGGTGGACTTTCTATTTTGTCAGTGTGCTCACCTGAACACTCCCCAAATGGGGCTCATTTATGGCATCCTGTGTCTGCATATCTGTATGGGTATGGTCTTCCGTAAGGTCACTGGGCACCTGAGTTAGACCTTCAACACTTGCAACAGAGGATTACAAACTGCACAATTGCTCTTTTAAAGGGCTGTATCTGAGTTCTGTGCCCTTCCATAGTTGGGACCACAATCTAACAGGTACACATTTAGCTTGTTGCCTTTGCCACAAACCCCACCCAAAGCCAATATTGGCACTGGCCGCATCCAAATCACAGGGTATATCGGGGTCCACCCCCCTTAAAGCCTATGCTTGCACTATAGTTCGCTTAGTGTTTTTAAACACAGCCTGCCATGGAAAATCCCATTCCCACACTTTTCCTTTTCTAATTGGGGTATTACAAAGGTTTTAAAATTCATACTAAATAGAGTATAAACACTTTCCAATAACTTAACAAATCAAGAAAAGCCATCAACTGTTCAAAAGTAAGCAATATGGGATAACTTTGCATTTTAACAACAGCTGAAGGAATAACCTTTGTTTCACCCAACCAGACAATACCCAAGAACTTGATAGAGTAGTCAGGCTCCTCTGGAGGTTTCCACATTTGAAAGTATCCTTGTGGAAGCACAGCAAATGTCCATTGTTGTTTTCCCCATGTGAAGGCTAACACAGGTTGACTGGAAAAAAGTCTAAAAATATTCTAAATAACTTATTAGCAAGGTTTAACACAAAGTTAAACAGGAGCAACTGGTTTGCTAATGGCTCTCTAGGTTTTTGTCGATATTGGTTACTATATTGGTTACTAATATCTCTTAATTCAGCTGGAGAACACTGCTTTTGATTAGAAGCTGCTGCTACTGCTCCTCCCTCTTCCCTCCATGGGGGATCAGGGTGCTGAACTTCCTCTGCTTTAACCCTTTGTTGGACCAGTGGTCGAGACGCCTACTTTCTTTAGTATCAATTTCCCAGTTAGACAGTGGCTCATCACCTTTTGATGAGGAATCAGCAGGGTCCCACACTTTAGGGTCCCAGTCAGGGGAAGCCAGGATACACCTAACTTGCCCTTTGGGCAGCTTATGCCCTCGTACTCTGGTGTACTGGCATGCCAGTATTTCTAAACTTTTATCCAGACCATTTTTCAGTTCTGCTTGTGTTAGCCTTGTGTCTTTTTCTAGCTTCAGTTCATCTCCCAGGTGGCTTATGGCCACCTTTGCTGCTAAAGCTTCCTCAGTAGCGGCGCGTACAGCCTGTAACAATGGCCAGCCCACCGTAGCCACAATCTGGTGGCCCTTTTTGTTCTTTCTGAATCCCCAGTGGTCCTGTGGCCTGATACAGGATGGCTATTAGCCCAGCCGGAGAGTTGTAAACATTTCCATACTCCCTCGGCAGATTCCACTCATCTAGGAGGGTAGCCGCCCCTCCCCACATAGACATCCATTCCTCTGGGAGGGTGGGCACCCCTTCCTACATAGACATCACAGGCCACCCTGGTATCCCACCTGAGGCCTTCTCCTTTCCCCTCCCCAAGTTCATGTCAACAGTCCCCAGGATCTCCCTAGTCTATGGCTGGCAGCTATTTGATTCTCCTGGCTGGCTCGCCAATTGTCGCAGCCCATGAGGGCCATGCCAGTCCAGAGGCCAAAGAAGACAATGAGCATTTTCTGATACATGAACTTTTATTCAGGGCTTACTTACAGGGTGAGAAGTCATGGAGAGATCATGACAGCTCTCTCAGGCTGGGCAGGCATCGTGTTCACAGGGAAGTCGACCGCGCAATGCAAAGAGGACAGCAAGCCATTTGTAAGGGTTTAAAACAAAGGCATTCCTAAGGGTGGGGGAGCATAGACGTGGGAACAGGTCACTCTGACCTGAGGTGTACTAGAATAACACTTGAACAATTATATTTTGCTCTTTTTGTGAGATTAAGAGCCTCTTGCCTCCTGGCTGTTTCCCATAAAGTTACATTTTAAAGTCGATTTACCCTTTTTCTCTTTACTGGCTTACAAAGACAACAGATTAAACATTAGCTGCCTAGGTCACGCAGACTGCTGTGCACCAAGATCTGCAGGCCTGTTTTGCTTAGGCCATGGACTGCCATACTTCCTCTCCTTGACTTGATTTAGATTTATTTGAAAATCTTTAATTAGTTATTCTAAAATCTGTATTTCCCTCAAAGTTTTAATTGATCCTTTGGGCCATATCTTCCTATTTCTTGGTATGGCCTGTAATTTTTTGCTGATGTTTAGGCATCTGCTTATCTTGATGAGTTTACTCTGGAAGCCAGTTTCTCTGTCTTGTCTGGGGTTTTATTGTTGTTTGGCTTTGTGTTAAGGTTCTTCTTCGATGCCTAGTCTACCTTTAGAATAGCCCTTGTTTAGCTGATCAGAAGATTTCAGCTCTTCTTCATCTGATTCTTGCCTTGGATATGTGGTACAATTTTAAGAGTGCACTTTTTGTGCAACTGTTTCACCTCCAGGAGCATGCTTCCTTTCCTCTGTTCCTTGTCCAGGAGCTTTGATCTGTTCTCTTTGTTTTTGTTTTTCCTCTATAGTTCTTAGCACTCCTTTTGCTATCTCTAGCTGCTATTTCCTGGAGGGTAAATTCTGGGAGGAGGGTCACCCCAGCAAGGACTTTTCCAAGTCAGTATTTCTCATCCCAAATAAGAGACCCACCAAAGGTACAGACTGGCTGCAAAGTTCCCTGGGGGTGGGGAAGGGATCATGAGGGATGTCAAATCCCCATTGATGGCTGCCAAATCTGTGCTTTCCTCGGCTGCCCAACAAATGTAGCACTTCAGCTAACCATCCACTGCCTCCACCCTTGTCCAGGGCAGCATTAAAACAGTGGCCACCACCTTTGTCTGGGGGCAGGTTGAATCACTAGCTTGAATTTGGGACCCAGTGATCCAAATAAGCTAATAAAAGCCATGATTAGTGATCCACCTTGCCCACTGCTGTTCTTGAGGAAGTGGATTTTTATGTCCCTTTTGTTTCCCAGCGAGCTAGCCAAGGAGTGGAACCCAAGGTGGCTGCTGTGAGAGAGGGGGATGGGTGTGACACTAGGGCTGGACCCCATGCTGGCTGCCAGGAGAGGGGGGCTGGATGACAGTAACCACCACATGCTGAGAACAGTTTACTGGTATTTACTGTAATTTACCAGCTTCTTCCTCCTCTTCTTCCCTGGATGCTACCCAAAGTTCTAATGGACTCTGAAGTTTCAGAATTGTTGATTTAGACAGATCCTGCCTGTTTAATAGTTCTAGTGGAATGACTGATTCCTGGAGTGTCCTACTGTACCTTCTTCCCTAAAATAATCCTAAGGTTTTAAGTTATCAAAAGATCTTGGAATCTGTCCTTAAGCTGAATCATAGAAAACAGTTATTGTTGAAATGAATTTTTTCAGAAAAGAACAGAAATTTTGTTAAATGCAAACATATTTTAATGCAATTTGTTTGAAATGTCACACCATATAATCCATCCAAAGTGTACAATTGATGGCTCACAATATCATCATTGTGTGTTTGTCACCACAATCAATTTTAGAATGTTTTCATTACTCAGAAAAATATTAAAGAAAACCCAAAACATCCCATACCTCCATTGTTGACCCCTTGTATTGGTGTGATTCATTTGTTATTGTTGATGAAAGAATATTAAGATATTACTGTTAACTATAGTCCATAGTTTGCAATAGGAAATTTCCCCCCCTCCATATACCACTCTATAATTAACTCCTTATAAAACTGTCTTGTATTTTTTCTGGTTAATGAAAGAATTTATTTATATTTGTGATGTTCATCAGTGACATTGTCCACCACAAGGTTCACTGTGTTATTCCTTCCTGTATTTTAACCTCTAGCTTTCCTTCTGGTGACATACATGACTCTAAACAACCCCTTTCAACCACATTCACATACAATTCAGCACTGTTACTTATACTCGTAATAACATGCTACCATCACCTCTGTCCATTACCAAATGTTTAAGTTCAACCTAGTTAAAAATTCTGCACATTTTAAGCAACTGCTCCTCATTCTCTACCTTCTTTCTATCTCCTGGTAACCTATATTCTAGATTTATGACTATGAGTTTACATATTATAATTATTTCATGTTAATGAAATCATACAATATGTCCTTTTCTGTCAAATTTATTTCACTCGGTGTAATGTCCTCAGGGATCATCCATGTTGTGTTCTTCAGGACTTCATTCCTTCTTACTACTGAGTAATAGTCTATTGTATGTATTTACCACATTTTGTTTATCCATTTATCTGTTGACGGACACTTGGGTTGTTCTGTCTTTTGGCAATTGTGAATAATGCCATTATGAACATGATGTGCAAGTGTCTATTCATGTCCCTGCTTTCAGATCTTCTGAGTATATACTGAATAGTGGGATTGTCAGATGGTAAGGCAACTCTATATTTAATTTTCTGAGGAACTGCCAAACCATTTTTTATAGCAACTGCATCATTTTACATTCCCACCAGCAGTAAATATGTGTTCCTGTGTCTCTACATCCTCTCCAACAGTTGTAGTTTCCTGTTTGTTTAATAGCAACCATTTTAGTGGAGGTGAAATAATATCTCGTTGTGGTTTTGATTTCCATTTGCCTAATGGCTAGGGAAGATGAACATACTTTCACATGCTTTTTAGCCATTTGTGTTTCCTCTTTGGAAAAATGTCTATTCATGTCTTTTGCCCATTTTTTAATTGGGTTGTTTGTCTCTTTATTGTTGTGTTGTAGGATTACATTATATATTCTGGGTAACAAACCTTTATCAGACATGTGGTTTCCAAATATTTTCTCCCATTGAATTGACTGCCTTTTCACCCTTTTGACAAAAACCTTTAACCCACAGAAGTATTTACTTTTGAGGAGTCCCATTGATCTATTTTTTCTTTTGTTGCTTGTGCTTTGGGTGTAAGATCTAAGAAGCTACCACCTATCACTATATTTTCTTCTAGTTTTATGGTATTGGCTCTTGTTTTATAATTCAGTTTTATTGAGATATATTCACATACCATACAGTTATCCATGGTGTATAATCAACTGTTCACAGTACCATTATATAGCTGTGCATTTATCACCACAATTTTTGAACATTTTCATTACCACACACAAAAAAGAATAAGAACAAAAGTTAAAGTAAAAAAGAATACTGAAAACATCCCATACCCCCCATCCCTCCTTGTTATTCATTTACTTTTCCCCTCGTTTTTCTATTCAACTGTCCATACACTGTATAAAGGGAGTGGGAGCCACAGAGTTTTCACAATCTCATGGTCACACAGTGTAAACTATATAATTATAAAATCGTCTTCAAAAATAAAGACTACTGGGTTGCAGTTCAACAGTTTCAGGTATTTTCTTCTAGCTATTCCAATACACTAAGAAGGGATATCTATATAATGCATAAGAATAACTTCCAGAATGACCTCTTGACTCTATTTGAAATCTCTCAGCCTCTGAAACTTTATTTTGTATCATTTCTCTTCTTGCTTTTGGTCTAGGAAGGCTTTCTCAATCCCACGAGGCCAGGGCCAAGTTCATCCCCATGAGTCATGTCCCACATTGCCAGGGAGATTTACACCCTTGGGAGTCATGTCCCATATATGGGGTAGGGCAGTGAGTTTACCTGCAGAGTTGGCTTAGAGAGGCCACATCTGAAGCAACAAAAGAGGTTCTCTAAGGGTGACTCTTAGGCATAAATTTTAAGTAGGCTTAGCCTCTGCTTTGCAGTAACAAACTGCATAAGGGCAAGCCCCGAGATTGAGGGCTCGGCCTTCTGAGTTGGTAGTTCCCAATGCTTGTGAGAATATCAGGAATGCCCCAGGTGGGGAAATTTAATATTTCCACATTTTCCCCCAGTCTCTTAAGGGGGCTATGCAAATACATTTTTATTCTCTGCCCAAGTTACTCTGGGATATGTTGGGGCTTCACATTAACCTGTACAAACCAACCAGGTTTCACTACCTATTCATTGTTCCATGTAATTATGTTGTTTGAATAAACTGACCATACAAGTTAAATTACATAGTGTGTTATAAAAAATACAGATTTTACACCTAATAAACATTTCTTCCTTTGGTCTCACACAAAAGTTGAAGTTTTTAAAATACCGTCAATATTGTCCTTTACTCTTTAGTCTGAATTATCTTAGTCCTAATCAAGTCCATTTCCTTTATCTCTCTAATTGAAATCTGATCTCTTTTTTCAGACTATATGCTATATGGGGTAATGCTGACATTCATAGCTGCCAGATTCTGGCTCTGAGTCTCAGATGTCACACAGTTACCCAATTTCCCGGGACAGACCAGGTTATACCCAAAGAGCTCAGCATCTCAGAATATAGAAATAAACATTACAACTCAGGAATAGGTGTAACCTCTTTAAGAACTTAAAATCTTTACAATAAGCCTTCCCCTGATAACCTGTGCTCTCAGACTCAATTCTCAGAGTTTGCACATTATATTTAGTCCATATTAGTGAGGCATTATAATGTTTTTGTTTTCATTTCTGGTTTATTTCACTCAACATACTGTCCTCAGTGCCCATTCACTTCACAGCTTCACTCCTTCTTGTAGGAGGTCAGTACTCCATTGTATGTATACACCACAGTTCACCATTCCATTCATCAGTCGATGTACTCTTAGGCTACCTCCATCCACTGCAAATCGTGAATACTGACACCATAAACCCCGCTGTGCAAATGTCCATTCATGTCCCTCTTTTCAGTTCTTCCAAGTATATACCCAGTAACCAAATTGCAGGACCATATGGCAACCCCATGCTTAGCTTCCTGTGGAACCACCACACTGCCCTCCAGATGGGCTGCACCATTCAACTTCCCCACCAACCGTGAGTAGGTACATCCCTTTCTACACATTTTCTCTAGCACTTTTATCCCTCTGTTTATTTTTAGACAGTTTTATTCACACACCGTACATTCCATCCTATGTAAGCAATTGGGTTCCCGGTATAATTGTGTAGTTATACATTCACCACCACTATCTATATCAGGACATTTCCATCATTTCTTCCACAAAGAAAGAGGAAGAGGCAAAAAAAAAAAAAAAAAAGGAAAGAAAAGAAATGACAACTAAAAAGCAACAAAAGAAAAAATAAAATTAAAACACAATAAAAAAGTCAGACAACAACAACAATGCCAAGAATCCCATAGCACTCCCTTATATCCCCTTTTTATAGACATTTAGCTTTGGTATATTGCCTTTGTTAGAATTAATGGAAACATATTACAATATTTTCATATTACAATGAAACTCTAGTTTTCATTGATTGTATTTTTCCCCCAGTACCACCACATTTTTAACAACTTGCAAAGTTGACATTCATTTGTTCTCCCTCATGTAAAAACATATTTGTACATTTAATCACGGTCATTAACCATTCTAGGTTTCCCTAAGTTATACAGTCCCAGTCTTTATCTTCTATCTTTCCTTCTGGTGTCCTGTGTGCCCTTAAACTCTTTCAACTGTATTCACAGTCATCTTTGTTCAGTGTACTTACATTGTTGTGCTACCATCACCCAATATTGTGCTCCAGAGCTCACTCTCCTGTCTTTTCCTATCTGTCTGTAGTGCTCCCTTTAGTATTTCCTGTAGAGTAGGTATCTTGTTTACAAACTCTCTCAGTGTCTGTCTGAGAATATTTTAAACTCTCCCTCATTTTTTTTTATAAGAAATTTTATTTTGAGATAAATTCAAACTTACAGGAACAGTTGCAAAAATAGTACAAACCCCATACACAGAACTCCAGCATACCCTGACCCCCCTCCCCCGATACCCCTATCTACCACCTTTAACATCCTGTCACACCACCATTTATTTATTTCTTTCCCTCCCTCACTCCCTCCCTCCCTCTCTCCTTCCCTATCATCCATCATGCTCTGTCTTCTGAACATATGAGAGCAAGCTGCATGCATCCTTGAAAAAACAATATAATTCACTATACATTTCCCATGAACAAGAACATTCTTTTATGCAATCCCATTAGGCACAGCTAAGAAGTTCAAGAAATTCAACATTGATACAAAGCTTACATTCTATATTTCCTTTTTTTTTCCCTTATATCCCATTAGTCAGTTGTTTAGTGTTCCTTCCTTTCAGCCTGCTCAACTCCCTTTAGCATTTCTTATGGGACTGATCTACTGGTGGTAAAGTCCCTTTGAGCCTCCTGTCCTCCGTCCTCAGATCCCATCCAGGATCAGGATCATCCTTGGCATTTAATTGTCATCTATTTAGACTTTTTTTTTTAATTGTAGAAACATATATACATATGTAGAAACATATATACAGCCTAAATCTTCCCATTCCACCCCTTCCCTAGCATTCCATGGGATTAATCACATTTAGAATGTTGCAGTGCTATCACCTTCCCACCATCCCTTTCTAGAAGTTTCCCTTCACCCCAAACAGAAACCCTACACTCATTTCTTAACTCCCCATTGCCCCTTCCCCCACTTCTTGGAACCCCTACTCTACTTTTCATCTCTATGGTTGTATTCTCTGATACTTTCTTTGGGTTTACCATGGGGCTTAAATGTAACATCTTAAATCTATAACAATCTTGTTTTTCTTTGATACCAACTTAACTTCAATATGACACATAAACTGTGTTCCTATACTCCCTCGTTCCCCACTTTTATGTAGTTCTTGTCAAAAATTACATATTTTACATTGAGTCCAAAACAACTGATTTATCATTACAGTTTATGTATTTTAGATCCTGTAGGAAGTAAATAGTGGAGTTACAAATCAAAAATACAGTAGTATTGGTATTTATATTTACCATGTGATCTTTAGTGGTACCTTTTATTTCTTCATGTAGTTTCAGTCAATTGTTTAGTGTCCCTTCCTTTCAGCCTGCTCAACTCCCTTTAGCATTTCTTATGGGACTGATCTACTGGTGGTGAAGTCCCTCAGCTTTTTTTCTCTGTCAGTAGGGCTCCCTTTAGTATCTGAAGTAGGGAAGGTCTTTTACTGGCAAAATCTCTCAGCATTTGTTTGTCTGTGAAAAATTTAAGCTCTCCCTCAAATTTGAAGGAGAGTTTTGCTGGGTAAAGTATTCTTGGTTGGAAATTTTTCTCTCTCAGAATTTTAAATATGTCTTGCCACTGCCTTCTCTCCTCCATGGTGGCCGCTGAGTAGTCACTACTTAGCCTTATGTTGTTTCCTTTGTATGTGGTGAATTGCTTTTCTGTTGCTGCTTTCAGAACTTGCTCCTTCTCTTCAGTATTTGAGAGTCTGATCAGAATATGTCTTGGAGTGGGTTTATTTGGATTTATTCTATTTGGAATTTGCTGGGCATTTATACTTTGTATATTTATATTGTGTAGAAGGTTTGGGAAGTTTTCCCCAACAATTTCTTTGAATACTCTTTTTAGACATTTACCCTTCTCTTCCCCTTCTGGGACACTAATGAGTCTTAAATTTGGTTGTTTTATTTTATCTGTCATATCCCTGAGATCCATTTCGATTTTTTCGATTCTTTCCCCATTCTTTCTTTTGTTCTTTCATTTTCTGTTCTGTGCTCCTTGAGGAGGTTGAGTTGTTGTTCACCTTCCTCTAATCTTGTATTATGAGTATCCAGAGTCTTTTTAATTTGGCCAACAGTTTCTTTTATTTCCATAAAATCTTCTATTTTTTTATTTACTCTTGCAATTTCTTCTTTATGCTCTTCTGGGGTCTTCTTTATGTCCTTTATATCCTGTGCCATGCTCTTCTTCATGTCCTTTATATCTTGAGCCATGCTCTTGTTGCCTCTCTGTAATTCTTTGATTAATTGTGCCAAGTACTGTGTGTCTTCTGATCTTTTGATTTGGGTGTTTGGGTTTGGGTTCTCCATATCGTCTGGTTTTATCATATACTTTAAGATTTTCTGTTGTTTTTGGCCTCTTGACATTTGCTTTACTTGATCCCTGGTTTGACAGAACTGCAGTTTGGTGGCGTACACTTTCTCTAACCAGCAGATGGTGTCCGTGGGTCACCTATTCCTCTCAAATCAGTTCTCCCCAACTTTGTCTTTGTGGTGTGTGTGGGTCTGATTCTTGTGGGGTCCAGTTGGTGCACCAAGTTTGGGTGTGTTGCTGGTGCTGTCCGCCCTGAATGTGGGGCATGTGTCTGGGTGGTTAGGAAGGCAGGGCAGCTTTAATAATCAAACCTCCCAGGTGTTCCTGGAGATTTAAGGCTGTTGCAGGAGCCTAAACCTTCATTTCAGTCTTTCCACCAATTGTCTCTGCCGCTGACCCACAAGTTCTTGGTATTTGCGTAGGGTCCCTGAGCTTTCTGATTGGTTCCCCCTTCCCAGCTGTGCTCTTCCAGGACCTCTGCTGAGGGAGGGCTGCGCCACGTCACTAGTGTGCGCCGGCCCACCAGGGAAGCCCTGAGTTGCTGGGCCATGCAGGGGCGCTCCCAGCCTGCTTCAAAGATCGTTGAATGGGACGTGTTAACTTCCCCTTTTCTCACAGCTCCACCCTCTGAGCTCCAGGACAATCAGCCATGGGTGTATTAAAGGCCACTGTCCTTGGCCGATATTGTGGCTTGTGTGTAGTGCTGCGGGAAAGATTCCCCATCACACTGGGTTTCTTGGCGTGGCTGTGGGCTGTGGGTCTGGCCCTGGGCAGGAGCATCCCCTGCCCACCGGGGAGATGGCTGCAAGGAATGCAGTTTTTTTTCTCCTTTTGGCTCCCCTCTGCTCCTCTGGTCTTGAGACAATCAGCAGTGGGTGTGGGAAGGGGTATCCTCCACACCAGACACAGAGGCTTTAGCCCAGCCCACTCCCGCCGTGCTTCACTGTGTGGCTCTCCCTGTTGTATGTGCAGCCACTCCCAGGCTTTTTTTTTTAAAGAACTAGTCCATCTCCAAATGCCAGCCCACCATTTCCGCACACCGCAGCGCGACCGCGGGACTTTCAGCTGGCTCACTCAGTCGTTTCAGAATGCAGGCTCCTGGTTTCACCAAATGCACATTCCCTGTGGATTTAGAAGACCTTGTTTGGCTGGTGCATTGCTAGAGGTGGTATTCTGGGTCACTTTCTGGTTTTTATCTAGTATTTTTCACGGAGGTGTTTTTTTGCCCTGTCTCAGCTAGCCGCCATCTTAGGTTCTCTCTCCCTCATTTTTGAAGGACAGTTTTGCCGGATATAGAATTCTTGGTTGGCAGTTTTTCTCTTTCAGTATCATAAATATATCATACCACTGCCTTCTTGCCTCCACAGTTTCTACTGAGAAATCCGCACATAGTCTTATCGAGCTTCTCTTGTATGTGATGGATCACTTTTCTCGTGCTGCTTTCAGAATTCTCTGTCTTTGACATTTGGTAATCTGATTATTAAGTGTCTTGGAGTAGGTCAGCCTGTAGCTCCCCACTGGTGTAAAGAGGTGTGGTCCCTTTAATTCTCAGTGTATCCTGTCCTGGCCAGGGTCCGATGGTGTCAGAAGCCAAGCTGAAGTTTTTTCTGGTTTCCCTCCATCCCAGGCCCTGGGGTCTGAGTTCTCTGAGGGAGGGCAACCACTTGATCTGGGACCTGCCCTGATTTTCTTAAGGAAGATACACCCTTTATGGAGTTATCTTCTGCACTTGAATTCATCCTTTGCCTCTCTGACTCTGTTAACTCCGCCCTTGCGTGGGTCAGTGCTGACAATTGAAAATGCCTGAGGCTTTCTCTAATGAACTACTGAGGATGAGAGAAAAAAAAGGAAAAAGAGAGAAAGCCCCTTTTCAGAGCCAGTTTCACCAGTTGACTGGTGTTGGTACCTGGGTCTTCATGCCCCTTTTCTTGGGACACAGCCATTTTCCAGTATTCTAAGCTCAGCCATCTCCAAAACCTTTGCTTTTATTTATTTTTTTTTTCTGACAGACTTACCTCCTCTCTGCTGGGAACAACTTTGGTGTACTTTCCTGCTTCTGGGTTTATCTGTGCTTGTAACTTGCATTAAGTAGTCCAAATTTGTTAATTAAAAGCACAATTGGAGCTTGGTTGAGTTACTTGCTCTCGCTCCAGGTAACCTGCTTCTTTTTTCCCCAGGGAATGGTTCAGCTCAGCCTGCCATGATGGTGGGGGAGGGGCACTAGCTCTGCAGTTTGGGGAGCTTTACTTACAGTTCTATGCTGCAATCTCAGCCATTCCACCCATTCCAGGCTGATGTACGATGTGTGTTCAGTCACAGATGTTCCAGGCTATTTACTAGTTGTTCCTGGCTATTTGCTAGTTGGTGTAGAGCACTGACTAAATTGCATCCCTCTGTATGATGCCATCTTGCCCTGCCTCTGGTACTGGTGCTTATATTTTAGGTCTTTGATCCATTTTGAGTTAATTTTTGTATATAGTGCATGGTAGGGGCCCTCTTTCATTCTTTTACATGTGGATATCCAGGTGTGCCAACACCATTTATTGAAGAGACTTTTCTGTCCCAGTTGAGTGGATATAGGAGCCTTGTCAAAATCAGTTGGCCCTAGATGTAAAGGAATATTTCTGAGCTCACAATTCAATTCTGTTGGTCAGCATGCCTATCTTTATGCCAGTACCATGCTTTTTTGACCACTGTGGCTTTATAATATGTTTTAAAGTCAGGAAGCATGCATCTTCCCACTTCATTCTTCTTTTTCAAGATGTTTTGACTATTCAAGTCTCCTTTCCCTTCCAAGTAAATTTGCTAACTGGCTTTTCCATTTCTGCAAAGTAGGGTATTGGATTTAATTGGGATTGCATTGAATCTGTAAATCATTTTGGGTAGAATTCACATCTTAATGATATTAGTATTCCAATCCATGAATACAGAATGTCCTTCCATTTATTTAGATGTTCTTTTATTTCTTTTAGTAATGTTTTGTAGTTTTCTGTGTACAGGTTCTCTACATCCTTGGTTACATTTATTCCTAGATATTTGATTCTTTTAGTTGCTATTATGAATGGAATTATTTTCTTGATTATCTCCTTGGGTAGCTCATTACTAGTTTATAGAAACCCTACTGATTTTTGTGTATTGATCTTCTATCCCACCACATTGCTGAACTCATTTATTAGCTCAAGTAGCTCTTGTAGTTTTTTCCGAATTTTCTAAATATAGGATAATGTCATCCAGAAATAGTGAAAGTTTTGCTTCCTCCTTTCCAATTTGGATGCCTTTTATTTCTTTTTCTTGCCTAATTTCTCTGGACAGAACTTCCAGTAGAAGGTTGAGTAACAGTGGTGACAGCAGGCATGTTTGTCTTGTTCCCAATCTTAGAGGGAAAGCTTTCAGTTTTTCACCATTGACTATGATGTTAGTGGTGGAGTTTTTGTTTTTTTTTTTATATTTTTTTGTGAAGTGTGACATATATACAGAGAAGTGATAATTTTCAAAGTATGATTTAACAAGTACAGAGCAAATGTCAAAGAATGTTAGGGGTTACAGTTCCACAATTTCAGTTATTTCCTTATTGTGAAATACTACATATATATAGAAAAGTGATAAATTTCAAAGTACAATTTAACAAGTAGTTAGAGAGCAAGTTTCAAAGAATGTGATGGGTTACAGTTCTACCATTTCAGTTATTTCCTTCTAGCTGTTCTAATATCCTGGAGACTAAAACAATATTTATATAAAGATTAAGTATTTGTAATCCTTTGTTAAACCCTGTCTTGTCTGTAGCTACTCCTCCCTCTTGTTTGATCATTGTCTCAGTCTTTGGGAATATCTGGACAGTGACCATGCTAACTTGTTCATGTTGTAAAGGGGTGTTGACATTATAGTGAAGGGGGATGCATCTGGTTGATATTCTTGAAGAGGCTATTGCCTCTAGGTTTTGGGACTTATCTGGCATAGGAACACTCTGGAGGATTTAAGTTTCTGAAAAATAAACTTAGCAAGTGAAACTTTTGCAGTTTCAGATAGGGACCTAGGTATTCTTTAGAATTTTCAGGACTACTGTTTATTTGGGCTTGGCATATTGTGGCCATTTGGAATATCAAGCTGAAGCTTGCATAAGAGAAATCTTCAGGGTAGCCTCTTGACTCTTTGAGATCTCTTAGCCAGTGAAACCTTATTTTGTTACCTTTCTTTTCCCCGTTTTGGTCAAGAAGGCATTCTCAATCCCTCGATGCCTGGGTCAGAGTCATTCCTGGGAGTCATATCCCATGTCACCAGTGAGACTCACTCCCCTGAGAGTCATGTCCCTAGTTGGGGATAGGGTAATGAATTTATTTCTAGAGTTGGGCTTAGAGAGAGAGGCCACATCTGAGCAACAAAGAGGTTCTCTGGAAGTGATTATTAGGCATAATTTTAGGAAGGCTTTGCCTCCCCTTTACAGCCATAAGTTTCACAAGCACAAGCCTCAAGATTGAGGGCTTGACTTATTAAGTAGGGGTTCCTAATTTCACATAGTATATATTCTACCCAGATAAACAATCAGTGTCTCACATTATCTTCACTTAGTTGTACAATCATCATCACTCTCAATTTTAAACAATTATGATAACCCAAATCAGCTCAAAGCTCTTATCACCCCCTAATTATTTATCCCTAGTATCTATTCCTATTAAATATAGTCCATAGTGCAATAGGTAGTTTTCCCCATATACCACTCTGTTGTTAACTCTTTGTACCAGTGTCATACCTTAGAAGTATATCATGCAAACACTTATTTATAGTGCCACTCTGTGGGTTACATGCCTTTAAAAATTCCTTTTCAGTCATGTTCGCCTTCAATACAGCGCTGATACTTATCATCCCATTAATGAACAATCATCACCCCTGTCCATTCCCATACCTTTAAGTTCAACCTTGTTGACAGTTCTGTATATATTACATTATCATTCCCCCTTCTCTAGCTTCTGTCTGTCTCTAAGTCCCCCATATTCTACATTTTACACACTGATTTTATCTTATTCAAGGAATTCATATTAGTTGTAACATACAATATCTCTCCTTTTGTGTCTTAGTTATTTCACTCAGCATTATGTCCTCAAGGTTCATCCATGTTGTCACATGATTCAGAACTTCATTCCTTCTTATTGCTGCATGGTATTCCATCATATGTATATACCACATTTTGTTTATCCGCTCGCCTGCTGAAAGACACTTGGATTGTTTCCATGTTTTGACAGTTGTGAATAATGCGGCTATGAATATCAGTGTGCAGATGTCTGTTCATGTCACTGTTTTCAGATCTTCAACTAGTGGAATTGCCGGGTCGTAGGGTAACTTGATATTTAGTTTTCTGTGGAACGCCAAACTGTCTTCCACAGTGGCTGTAACATTATACATTCCCACCAGCAGTGGATAAGAGTTCCAATTTCTCCACATCCTCTCCAGCATTTGTATTTTCCTGTTTGTTAAATGGCAGCAATTCTT
This sequence comes from Choloepus didactylus, assembly GCF_015220235.1. Classification (NCBI taxonomy): domain Eukaryota; kingdom Metazoa; phylum Chordata; class Mammalia; order Pilosa; family Megalonychidae; genus Choloepus; species Choloepus didactylus. Next base: position 91,485,958 of record NC_051312.1, on the reverse strand, counting down.
ATTGGTGTGAGATGATCTCATTGTGGTTTTGTGCATTTCCGTAATAGCTAGTGAAGATGAACATTTTTTCATGTTTTTTTTTTTTAGCCACTTGTATTTCCTCTTTGGAAAAATGTATTTTCATATCTTTTGCCCAGTTTATAATTGGGCTGTTTGTACTATAGTCATTGAGTTGTAGGATTTCTTTATGTATGCTAGATATCAATCTGTTATCAGATGTATGGTTTCCAAATATTTTCTGCCATTGAGTTGGCTGCCTCTTCACCTTTTTGACAAAGTCCTTTGAGTCACAGAAGCTTTTGGTTTTGAGGAGTTCCCATCTATCTATTCTTTTATTGCTTGTGCTTTGGGTGTAAGGTCTAAGAAACTACCTCCTATTACTAGGTCTTGAAGATGTTTCCCTCTGTTATCTTATAGAAGTTTTATGGTACCGGTTCTTATATTTAGGTTTTTGATTTACTTTGAGTTAATTTTTGTATAGGATGTGATGTAGGGGTACTCTTTCATTCTTTTGGATATGGATATCCAGTTCTCCCAGCCCCGTTTGTTGAAGAGACTATTCTGTCCCAGTTCAGTGGACTTGGGGGCCTTGTCAAAAATCAGCTGACCATTGATCTGGAGGCCTATTTCTAAACTCTTGATTCAATTCCATTGATCAATATGTCTATCTTTGTGCCAATACTGTGCTGTTTTGACTACTGTGGCTTTACAATATGCTTTAAAGTCAGGAAGTGTAAGTCTTCCCACTTCATTCTTCTTTTTTAGGGTGTTTTTGGCAATTTGAGGTCCCTTTCCCTTCCAAATAAATTTGATAACTAAGATTTTCCAAGTCTGCAAGTAGGTTGTTGGAATTTTGATTGGAATTGCATTGAAATCTGTAGATCATTTTGGGTAGAATTGACATATTAATGATGTTTAGCCTTCCTATCCATGAACACGGAATATCTTTCCACCTATTTACGTCCTGTTTGATTTCTTTTAGTAAAGTTTTGTAATTTACTTTGTAGAGGTCTCTTATATCCTTGGTTAAGTTTATTTCTAGATTCTTGATTCTTTTGGTTGCTGTTGTGAATGGAATTTTTTTCTTGATTGCCTCTTCAGTTGTAGTATATAAGAGCATTACTGACTTTTTCACATTAATTTTGTATCCTACCACTCTGCTGAATTTGTTTATTAGCTCAAGTAGCTTGGTCATCAATTTCTCAGGATTTTCAAAATATAGGATCATATCATCTGCAGATAATGACTGTTTTGCTTCTTCCTTTTCAATTTCGATACCTTTTACTTTTTTTTCTTACCTGATTGCTCTGGCTAGAACTTCCTGCATAATGTTGAATAATGGTGACAGTGAGTATCCTTGTCTCATTCCCGATCTTAAAGGGAAGGCTTTCAGTTTCTCTTCATTGAGGACTATGTTAGCTGTTGGTTTTTCATATATGCCATTTATTATGTTGAGGAAGTTTCCTGTGAGTCCTATCTTTCTACGTGTTTTTATCAAGAAAGGATGCTGGATTTTGTCAAATGCCTTTTCTGCGTCAATACAGATGATCATGTGGTTTTTCCCCTTTGATTTGTTAATGTGATGTATGACATTAATTGATTTTTTTTTATGTTGAACCACCCTTGTATACATGGAATAAAACCGACTTGGTCATGGTGTATAATTTCTTTAATTTGCCATTGGATTCGATTCGCAAATATTTTGTTGAGGATTTTTGTATCTATATTCATTAGAGAGAGTAACCTGTAGTTTTCCTTTTTTGTAGTATCTTTATCAGACTTTGGCATTAGAATGATGTTGGTTTCATAGAATGAGTTAGGTAGTGTTCCCTGTTTTCCAATTTTTTGAAAGAATTTGAGGAGTAATGGTGTTAATTCTTCTTGAAAGGTTTGGTAAAATTCCATTGTGAAGCCATCTGATCCTGGGCTTTTCTTTCTTGGGAGGTTTTTGAGGACTGATTTAATCTCTTTACTTGTGATTGGTTTGCTGAGGTCTTCCATTTCTTCTCTAGTCAGTGTAAGTTTTTTGTTTGTTTCTACAAAATTGTCCATTTCATCTTAAGTTGTCTAGTTTGTTGGCATACAGTTGTTCATAATATCCTCTTATGATCTTTTTTATTTCTTCAAGGTCCATGGTAATATTCCCCATCTCATTTCTAATTTTATTTATTTGCATCTTCTATTTTTTTCTTTGTCAGTCTAGTTAAGGATTTGTTGATTTTATTGATATTCTCCAAGAGCTAACTTTTGGTTTTATTAATTATGTCTATTGTTTTTTATTCTCCATTTCATTAATTTCTGCTCTAATTTTTGTTATTTCTTTCCTTCTGCTTGCTATGAGATTAGTTTGCTCTTCTTGCTCTCGTTTCTCCAGTTCAGGTAGGTCTTTGATCTTAGCTTTTTCTTCCTTTTTAATGTAGGCATTTAGGGTGATAAATTTCCCTCTCAGCACTGCCTTTACTGCATCCCATAAGTTCTGATATGTATGTTGTGTTCTCATTTTGATTCATCTCAAGATATTTACTGATTCCTCATGCAATCTGTTCTTTAGCCCACTGATTCTTTAAGTGTGTAGTTTAACTTCCATATATTTGTGAAATTTCCAGTTCTCCTGCTGTAACTGATTTCCAGCTTCATTGCATTATGATCAGAGAATGTGCCGTGTGTAATTTCAGTTTTTTAAAATTTGTTAAGACCTGTTTTGTGCCCACCATATGGCCTATCCTGGGAAATGCTCCATGGTCACTTGAGGAGTATGTGTAAATCCTATACTTTTTTTTAACTCAAAAAAAATTTTTTTATTCTAGTGACATATATACAACCTCAAATTTCCTGCTTTAACTACATTTAAATATATAATTCAGTGGATTTTATTACACTCACAAGGCTGTACTAGTATAACCACCAGTCATTACCAAAACTTTTTGATTACTCCAATCAAGAATTAAGTCTCCATTTTTTTAAAGCCACCCCTGGTAACTTTTTTTTTTCCATTTTTATTGAGATTGTTCAGATACCATACAATTATCCAAAGATCCAAAGTGTACAATCACTTGCCCCTGGGTACCCTCATACAGCTGTGCATCCATCACACTTAATTTTTGTTCAATTTTTAGCAACTTTTCATTACTCCAGACAAGAAATAAAGTGAAAGATGAAAAAAGAAAAATAGAAAAGGAAACTCTAATCCTCCCCTATCCCTAACCAACCCCCCTCAATTGTTGACTCGTAGTATTGATATAGTACATTTGTTACTGTTTATGAAAAAATGCTGAAATACTACTAACTGTAGTATATAGTTTGTAATAGGTATATAGTTCTTCCCTATATGCCCCTCTATTATTAACTTCTAATTGTATTGCATACATTTGTTCTGGTTCATGGAAGCGATTTCCAGTATTTGTACAGCTGATCATGGACATTGCCCACCATAGGATTCAGTTTTATACATTCCCATCTTTTGACCTCCAACTTTCCTTCTGGTGACATATATGACTCTGAGCTTCCCCTTTCCACCTCATTCACGCACCATTCAGCACTGTTAGTTATTCTCACATCTTGCTACCAACACCCCTGTTCATTTCCAAACATTTAAGTTCATCCTAATTGAACATTCTGCTCATACTAAGCAACCACTCCCCATTCTTAAGCCTTGTCCTATATCTTGGTACCTTATGTTTCATGTCTATGAGTTTACATATTATAATTAGTTCCTATCAGTGAGACCCTGCAATAATTGTCCTTATGTGTCTGGCTTATTTCACTCAGTATATTGCCCTTGAGGTTTTGTCATCAACCCATTTTTTTTTAATATGGTTTTGTTCACTCACCATACATTCCATCCCAAGTAAATAATCCATGGTTCTCTGCATGGTCATACATTTATGTGTTCACCACCTTCACAACTATCTATATAAGGGCATCTACATTTCTTCCACAAGGCAGGAGGGAGAGTCAAAGAAGGTAGAGAGACAAAAGAAAGAGGAAAAAAAAATGACAGCTAGGAAGCAGCAAAAGGAAAAATATCCTTAAATCAAAGTAGAATAAAGAATCAGATGTCAAGTTTCTAACATGCCTCCCCTATCCCCCCCTCTTATCTGCATTCACCTTGGTATATCACCTTTGTTACATTAAAGGAAGCATAATACAATGATTCTATTAGTTACAGTCTCTAGTTTATGCTGATTGCATCCTTCCCCCAATGCCTCCCCATTTTTAACACCTTGCAAGGTTGACATTTGCTTGTTCTCCCTCATAAAAGAACATATTTGTGCATTTTGTCACAATTGTTGAATACTCTAGATTTCACCAAGTTACACAGTCCCAGTCTTTATCTTTCCTCCTTTTTTGTGGTGTCTCACATGCTCCCCACCTTCCTCTCTCAACCATATTCATAGTTACCATTGTTCAGTGTACTTACATTGTTGTGCTACCATCTCCCAAAACTGTGTTCCAAACCACACACTCCTGTCTTCTATCACCCTGTAGTACTCCCTTTAGTATTTCCTGTAGGGCAGGTGTCTTGTTCAAAAAGTCTCTCATTGTCTGTTTGTCAGAAAATATTTTGAGCTCTCCCTCATATTTGAAGGACAGCTTTGCTGGATATAGGATTCTTGGTTGGTGGTTTTTCTCTTTCAGTATCTTAAATATATCACACCACTTCCTTCTTGCCTCCATGGTTTCTGCTGAGAGATCCGCACATAGTCTTATTAAGCTTCCTTGGTATGTAATGGATCACTTTTCTCTTGCTGCTTTCAGGATCCTCTCTTTGTCTTTGACATTTGATAATCTGATTATTAAGTGTCTTGGCGTAGGCCTATTCATATCTCTTCTGTTTGGAGTACTCTGCGCTTCTTGGATCTGTAATTTTGTGTCTTTCATAAGAGATGGGAAATTTTCATGAATTATGTCCTCTATTATTGCTTCTGCCCCCTTTCCCTTCTCTTCTCCTTCTGGGACACCAATGATAGATACATTATTGTACTTTGTTTCATCCTTGAGTTCCCGGAGACGTTGCTCATATTTTTTCATTCTTTTCTCCATCTGCTCCTTTGCGTGTAGGCTTTCAGGTGTTTTGTTCTCCAGTTCCTGAGTGTTTTCTTCTGCCTCTTGAGATCTGCTGTTGTATGTTTCCATTGTGTCTTTCATCTCTTGTGTTGTGCCTTTCATTTCCATAGATTCTACTAGTTGTTTTTTTGAACTTTTGATTTCTGCCGTATATATGCCCAGTGTTTCCTTTACAGCCTCTATCTCTTTTGCAATATCTTCTCTAAACTTTTTGATTTGATTTAGTGTTAGTTGTTTAAATTCCTGTATCTCAGTTGAGGTGTACGTTTGTTCCTTTGGCTGGGCCATAACTTTGTTTTACTTAGTGTAGGTTGTAATTTTCTGTTGTCTAGGCATGGTTTCCTTGGTTATCCAAATCAGGGTTTCCCAGACCAGAACAGGCTCAGGTCCCAGAGGGAAGAAATATTCACTATCTGGTTTTCCTGCAGGTGTGTCTTAGAAAATTGCTCCACCCTTTGATGCCTCGGGTCACTGTGCTTTTCTGCCCGGCAGGTGATGCCTGTTAGCCTATAATTCTTGACTGGTGTGAGGAGGTATGGCCATGTTCCCCCAGGCTCTGGGGTCTGGTTCTGAATGGAAAGGGCCCCACCCCTTTCCTCCTAGAGAAGACAGAACCCCCAGGTGGAGGTCATTAGCATTTCAGTGGTTTCGCTGTCTGCTTGTGCTGTCTCCACCCTTCCTGGAGTCACAGTCCTGGAAACTGAAAATGACTGGGGCTTTCTCCACTAAGCCAAAAAAGAAACAGATAGTCCCCTTCAGACCCAGTCCAAGGGAACCCTCCGGCTCTCCAAGGTCAGTCATCACCCAAAGCCTCTGTCTGTTTTTTGGGGATTCGTACCTGTAGTGAGCAGTTCACGCTCGCTACTTAAAACCCCAGTTGGAGCTCAGCTGAGCTATGTTTGCTTGCTGGGAGAGAGCTTCTCTCTGGCACCACGAGACTTTGCAGCTCAGGCTATGGGTGAGGGGGTCTCACGACTTGGATCCGCAGGCTTTACTTACAGATTTTATGCTGTGTTCTCAGGCGTTCCTCCCAAATTCAGGTTGGTGTATGATGAATGGATGGTCTCGTTTGTTCCCCCACAGTTATTCTGGATTATTTGCTAGTTGTTTCTGGTTTTTTGTAGTTGTTCCAGGGGGACTACTTAGCTTCCACTCCTCTCTATGCCGCCATCTTGCCCTGCCTCCCCCGTAAATCCTATACTTTTGATGTGTAATGATCTGTATATGTCTCTTAGGTCTAGTTCATTTATTATTTTTTAAGTTCTCTATTCCTTATTGATCTTCTTTCTAGATGTTCTATTGAAGAGTATGTTTAAGATTCCAACTATTATTGTAGAGATATCTGTTACTGTCTTCATTTTGGCAGTGTTTGCCTCATGTACTTTGGGGCACCTTGATTAGATGCATAAATATTTATAATTATTTCTTCTTGGTGGATTGCCCTTTTATTAATATATAGTATCCTTTGTCTGATAACATTTTTGCACTTAAAGTCTGTTTTGTCTGATATTATTATAGCTACCCTAGCTTTTTCTTTTCTTTTTTTTTTTTCTTTTTGGTTATGTTGTGTGGAATATCTTTTTCCATCCTTTCACTTTCTTTTTTTTTTTTTTTAATCATTTTATTGAGATATATTCACATACCACGCAGTCATACAAAACAAATCGTACTTTCGATTGTTTACAGTACCATTACATAGTTGTACATTCATCACCTAAATCAATCCCTGACACCTTCATTAGCACACACACAAAAATAACAAGAATAATAATTAGAGTGAAAAAGAGCAATTGAAGTAAAAAAGAACACTGGGTACCTTTGTCTGTTTGTTTCCTTCCCCTATTTTTCTACTCATCCATCCATAAACTAGACAAAGTGGAGTGTGGTCCTTATGGCTTTCCCAATCCCATTGTCACCCCTCATAAGCTACATTTTTATACATCTGTCTTCGAGATTCATGGGTTCTGGGTTGTAGTTTGATAGTTTCAGGTATCCACCACCAGCTACCCCAATTCTTTAGAACCTAAAAAGGGTTGTCTAAAGTGTGCGTAAGAGTGCCCACCAGAGTGACCTCTCAGCTCGTTTTGGAATCTCTCTGCCACTGAAGCTTATTTCATTTCCTTTCACATCCCCCTTTTGGTCAAGAAGATGTTCTCCGTCCCACGATGCCGGGTCTACATTCCTCCCCGGGAGTCATATTCCACGTTGCCAGGGAGATTCACTCCCCTGGGTGTCTGATCCCACGTAGGGGGGAGGGCAGTGATTTCACCTTTCAAGTTGGCTTAGCCAGAGAGAGAGGGCCACATCTGAGCAACAAAGAGGCATTCAGGAGGAGACTCTTAGGCACAAATATAGGGAGGCCTAGCTTCTCCTTTGCAGCAACCGTCTTCCCAAGGGTAAAACTTATGGTAGAGGGCTCAACCCATCAAACCACCAGTCCCCTATGTCTGTGGTCATGTTAGCAACCATGGAGGTGGGGTAGGCGAATACCCCTGCATTCTCCACAGGCTCCTCAAGGGGGCACTACATCATTTTTTTTCCTTGTTTTTCTTTCTTTCTTTTTTTTTTTTTTAACTATCCCTTCTTTTTTAAATCAACTGTATGAAAAAAAAAGTTAAAAAGAAAACAAACATACAATAAAAGAACATTTCAAAGAGACCATAACAAGGGAGTAAGAAAAAGACAACTAACCTAAGATAACTGCTTAACTTCCAACATGTTCCTACTTTACCCCAAGAAAGTTACATAATATAGCAACCTTTCTGTAAACTTGTTCCTACTATATCCATCAGAAATTAACAGACCATAGTCATTTCTGGGCATCCCCAGAACGTTAAAAAGCTTATCTGTTCTTCTTGGATTATTGTTCCCCCTTCCTTAATTACTCTCTACTGCTAGTTCCCTTACATTCTACATTATAAACCATTTGTTTTACATTTTTCAAAGTTCACATTAATGGTAGCATATAATATTTCTCTTTTTGTGCCTGGCTTATTTCACTCAGCATTATGTCTTCAAGGTTCATCCATGTTGTCATATGTTTCACGAGATCGTTCCTTCTTACTGACGCGTAGTATTCCATCGTGTGTATATACCACATTTTATTTATCCACGCATCTGTTGAAGGACATTTGGGTTGTTTCCATCTCTTGGCAATTGTGAATAATGCTGCTATGAACATTGGCGTGCAGATATCTGTTCGTGTCACTGCTTTCCGATCTTCCGGGTATATACCGAGAAGTACAATCGCCGGATCGAATGGTAGCTCTATATCTAGTTTTCTAAGGAACTGCCAGACTGACTTCCAGAGTGGCTGAACCATTATACAGTCCCACCAACAGTGAATAAGAGTTCCAATTTCTCCACATCCCCTCCAGCATTTGTAGTTTCCTGTTTGTTTAATGGCAGCCATTCTAACCAGTGTTAGATGGTATCTCATTGTGGTTTTAATTTGCATCTCTCTAATAGCTAGTGAAGCTGAACATTTTTTCATGTGTTTCTTGGCCATTTGTATTTCCTCTTCAGAGAACTGTCTTTTCATATCTTTTGCCCATTTTATAATTGGGCTGTCTGTACTATTGTCATTGAGTTGTAGGATTTCTTTGTATATGCAAGATATCAGTCTTTTGTCAGATACATGGTTTCCAAAAATTTTTTCCCATTGAGTTGGCTGCCTCTTTACCTTTTTGAGAAATTCCTTTGAGGTGCAGAAACTTCTAAGCTTGAGGAGTTCCCATTTATCTATTTTGTCTTTTGTTGCTTGTGCTTTTGGTGTAAAGTCTAGGAAGTGGCCGCCTAATACAAGGTCTTGAAGATGTTTTCCTACATTATCTTCTAGGAGTTTTATGGTACTTTCTTTTATATTGAGATCTTTGGTCCATTTTGAGTTAATTTTTGTGTAGGGGGTGAGGTAGGGGTCCTCTTTCATTCTTTTGGATATGGATATCCAACTCTCCCAGCCCCATTTGTTGAAAAGACCATTATGGCTCAGTTCAGTGACTTGGGGGCCTTATCAAAGATCAGTCAGCCATAGATCTGAGGGTCTATCTCTGAATTCTCAATTCAATTCCATTGATCTATATGTCTATCTTTGTCCCAGTACCATGCTGTTTTGGGAACTGTGGCTTTATAATAAGCTTCAAAGTCAGGGAGTGTAAGTCCTCCCACTTCGTTTTTCTTTTTTAGAGTGTCTTTAGCAATTCGAGGCATCTTCCCTTTCCAAATAAATTTGGTAACTAGCTTTTCCAAGTCTGCAAAGTAGGTTGTTGGAATTTTGATTGGGATTGCATTGAATCTGTAGATGAGTTTGGGTAGAATTGACATCTTAATGACATTTAGCCTTCCTATCCATGAACATGGAATATTTTTCCATCTTTTAAGGTCCCCTTCTATTTCTTTTAGTAGAGTTATGTAGTTTTCTTTGTATAAGTCTTTTACATCTTTGGTTAAGTTTATTCCTAGGTACTTGATTTTTTTAGTTGCTATTGAAAATGGTATCTTTTTCTTGAGTGTCTCTTCAGTTTGTTCATTTCTAGCATATAGAAACATTACTGACTTATGTGCATTAATCTTGTATCCCGCTACTTTGCTAAATTTGTTTATTAGCTCTAGTAGCTGTATCGTCGATTTCTCAGGGTTTTCTAGATATAAGATCATATCGTCTGCAAACAATGACAGTTTTACTTCTTCTTTTCCAATTTGGATGCCTTTTATTTCTTTGTCTTGCCGGATTGCCCTGGCTAGCACTTCCAGCACAATGTTGAATAACAGTGGTGACAGTGGGCATCCTTGTCTTGTTCCTGATCTTAGAGGGAAGGCTTTCAGTCTCTCACCATTGAGTACTATGCTGGCTGTGGGTTTTTCATATATGCTCTTTATCATGTTGAGGAAGTTTCCCTCAATTCCTACCTTTTGAAGTGTTTTTATCAAAAACGGATGTTGGATTTTGTCAAATGCTTTTTCAGCATCTATTGAGATGATCAATTGATTTTTCCCTTTCGAGTTTTTAATGTGTTGTAATACATTGATTGTTTTTCTTATGTTGAACCATCCTTGCATGCCTGGAATGAACCCCACTTGGTCATGGTGTATGATTTTTTTAATGTGTCTTTGGATTCGATTTGCACGTATTTTGTTGAGGATTTTTGCATCTATATTCATAAGGAGATTGGCCTGTAGTTTTCCTTTTTTGTAGCATCTTTGCCTGGTTTTGGTATTAGATTGATGTTAGCTTCATAAAATGAGTTAGGTAGTGTTCCATTTTCTTCAATGTTTTGAAAGAGTTTGAGTAAGATTGGTGTCAGTTCTTTCTGTAAAGTTTGGTAGAATTCCCCTGTGAAGCCATCTGGCCCTGGGCATTTATTTGTGGGAAGATTTTTGATGACTGATTGGATCTCTTTGCTTGTGATGGGTTGGTTGAGGTCTTCTATTTCTTCTCTGGTCAGTCTAGGTTGTTCATATGTTTCCAGGAAATTGTCCATTTCTTCTATATTGTCCAGTTTATTGCCATACAGTTGTTCATAATATCCTCTTATAATTTTTTTAATTTCTTCAGGATCTGCAGTTATGTCACCTTTTTCATTCATTATTTTGTTTATATGGGTCTTCTCTCTTTTTGATTTTGTCAGTTTAGCTAGGGGCTTGTCAATCTTGTTGATCTTCTCAAAGAACCAACTTTTGGTGATATTTATCCTCTCTATTGTTTTTTTGTTCTCTATGTCATTTATTTCTGCTTTAATCCTTGTTATTTCTTTTCTTGTACTTGGTTTAGGATTGGTTTGCTGTTCATTTTCTAGCTTCTTCAGTTGATCCATTAGTTCTTTGATTTTGGCTCTTTCTTCCCTTTTAATATATGCGTTTAGTGCTTTAAATTTCCCCCTTAGCACTGCTTTTGCTGCATCCCATAGGTTTTGGTATGTTGTGTTCTCATTTTCGTTCGTCTCTATATATTTAGCAATTTCTCTTGCTATTTCTTCTTTAACCCACTGATTGTTTAGGAGTGTGTTGTTTAACCTCTAGGTATTTGTGAATTTTCTAAGTCTCTGATGGTTATTGACTTCTAATTGTATTCCATTGTGGTCAGAGAATGTGCTTTGAATAATTTCAATCTTTTTAAATTTATTGAGGCTTGTTTTATGTCCCAGCATATGATCTATTCTGGAGAAAGTTCCGTGAGCACTAGAAAAGTATGTGTATCCTGGTGATTTGGGATGTAATGTCCTGTAGATGTCTGTTAAATCTAATTCATTTATCAGATTGTTTAGGTTTTCAATTTCCTTATTGGTCTTCTGTCTGGTTGATCTATCTATAGGAGAGAGTGATGTGTTGAAGTCTCCCACAATTATTGTGGAAACATCAATTGCTTCCTTTAGTTTTGCCAGTGTTTCTCTCATGTATTTTGTGGCACCTTGATTGGGTGCATAGACATTTACGATTGTTATTTCTTCTTGCTGAATTGCCCCTTTTATTAGTATGTAGTGGCCTTCTTTGTCTCTCAAAACATCCCTGCATTTAAAGTCTATTTTATCTGAGATTAATATTGCTACACCTGCTTTCTTTTGGCTGTAGCTTGCATGAAATATTTTTTTCCATCCTTTCACTTTCAGTTTCTTTGTGTCCCTGTGTCTAAGATGAGTCTCTTGTATGCAACATATTGATGGTTCATTTTTTTTGATCCATTCTGCGAATCTATATCTTTTAATTGGGGAGTTTAATCCATTTACATTCAACGTTATAACCGTGAAGGCATTTCTTGAATCAGCCATCTTATCCTTTGGTTTATGTTTGCCATATTTTTCCCCTCTCTCTATTAATATCCTTTATTGTACCCATACCGAATCTCTTTAGTACTGAACCTTTCTCCAAGTCTCTCTGTCCTGTCTTTGTTTCTCTGTCTGTAGGGCTCCCTTTATTATCTCCAGTAGGGCAGGTCTCTTGTTAGCAAATTCTCTCAGCATTTGTTTGTCTGTGAAAAATTTAAGCTCTCCCTCAAATTTGAAGGAGAGCTTTGCTGGATAAAGTATTCTTGGCTGGAAATTTTTCTCACTCAGAATTTTAAATATATCGTGCCACTGCCTTCTCGCCTCCATGGTGGCTGCTGAGTAGTCACTACTTAGTCTTATGCTGTTTCCTTTGTATGTGGTGAATTGCTTTTCTCTTGCTGCTTTCAGAACTTGCTCCTTCTCTTCTGTGTTTGACAGTGTGATCAGTATATGTCTTGGAGTGGGTTTATTTGGATTTATTCTATTTGGAGTTCGCTCAGCATTTATGATTTGTGTATTTATGTTGTTTAGAAGATTTGGGAAGTTTTCCCCAACAATTTCTTTGAATACTCTTCCTAGACCTTTACCCTTTTCTTCCCCTTCTGGGACACCAATGAGTCTTATATTTGGACGTTTCATATTATCTATCATATCCCTGAGGTCCATTTCAATTTTTTCAATTTTTTTCCCCATTCTTTCTTTTATGCTTTCATTTTCCATTCTGTCATCTTCCAGGTCACTGATTCATTGTTCAACTTCCTCTAGTCTTGTACTATGAGTGTCCAGAATCTTTTTAATTTGGTCAACAGTTTCTTTAATTTCCATAAGATCATCCATTTTTTTATTTAGTCTTGCAATGTCTTCTTTATGCTCTTCTAGAGTCTTCTTGATTTCCTTCATATCACGTACTATGGTCTCATTCTTTGAGTAGCTGCTCTAGGTGCTGTGTCTCTTCTGGTCTTTTGATTTGGGTGCTTGGGCTTGGGTTATCCATATCGTCTGGTTTTTTCATATGCTTTATAATTTTCTGTTGTTTTTGGCCTCGTGGCATTTGCTGAACTTGATAGGGTTCTTTTAGGGTTTGTAGACCTATTGAAGTCCTTATCTCTAATTTATCAGATCTACAGCTTCGTGGAGTACACTTTCTCTAACTAACCAGCAGGTGGCGTCCACGAGCCACCTGTTCTCCACAAGCCAGTTCTCCCCTGCTTAGCCTTTTTGGTGAGTGGGGGAGTGAGTCTTGTGGGGCCCAATTGGTGTACCAAGCTTGCGTGTGTAGTTGGTGTTGCCTGCCCTGTATGTGGGGCGTGTTTCTGGGCAGTCAGGGAGGCGGGGTGGCTCTAACAATCAAATCTCCCTGGTGATCCTAGAGTTTTAAAGCTGCTGCAATAGTCTAATCCTTCAGTTCAGTCTTGCCACAGTTTGTCTCTGCCAGTGACCGACAAGTCCTTGGTATTGGTGTATGGCTCCTGAGACTTGCAAGTGGGCCCCTCTTCCAGGCCGTGCACCCCGGGTCCTCTGTTGAGGGATGACTGTGCTATGTCACAGGTGAGTGCCGTCCCCCCAGGGCGGTTCTGGGCTGCTGGGCTGTGTAGGGAGGCTCCCAGTCTGCTGAAATGATGCCTGAATGGGGCTTTGTTAATTCACATTGCTCCACCTTCCCAACTCTGGGACAATCAGCTGAGGTTGCAGGGAAGGCTAATGTCCACGCCCAGTTTTGTGGTGTGTGCCTGTTATTTGAAGCCCTTCCGTCACACTGGGTTGTCTGGGGCAGCTCTGGGCTATGGGGCTGGCGATGGGCAGGAGTGTTTCCTGTCCACCAGGATGGTGGCTGTGAGCGGACACCCCCCTTTTCTTGGGAAGTTGTGGTGTTTAGTGAATTTTCTCAGCCACTGGATTATTGCCTTTTGTCTCAGAGCTCTCTTAGTTCTGCTCTTGACTTGACGTGCCCAAATTGAAAGTCTTTGAAGCTTTCTGTATTGGGCTTCTTAGAGTAATTGTTTTAGAAAAAGAAAAAAAGATTAAAAAAAAAAAAAAAAAAAAAAAAGGGTCCTCCTCAGAGATCTAATGGGTTATTGAAATGCTAAGAGACAAAGCAACCAGGGCTGCGGGACACTGATTACGTGCTTCGACTTGGCGGGCCTGGGCCAGGGGATCGGCCACCCCTGGGGAGGGTAGTGGGTACGGGTGAACAGCGCCCTTCACAGCCCCCCGGGCCTGGGAAAGTGAGGCCGGAGGCAGGCCCCATTTCCTCACCCAAAATACCACTGTTAGGGGAGGCTTGCCGGAGGGAACCGCCTTTTCCCCACCCCCTTATCTTGCCCGGACACTCCCCGTTGCCAGTGCAACTCCCATCACCACCAGTGCGCATACATTGTTGCCAGACACCGTTGCCAGAGCAACTCCCGCCCCTTTTCAAACAACCTCCGTGCTCTCTTAGAACCAATCCTAACCTCCGCACCCTCTCAGAACCAATCCTAGCCTTTATCCCCTCAGCATTGGCTTGTAACAACCCCCGCCCTCTATGCCAGCCTATATAACCTGTGCTCACCCCTAATAAAGGCTCTTGGCTTCTTCACCCTCAAAGAACCGTGTCCTGCCTGTCCCTTCTCGCCGCCCTCCACACCTCGCACGCCTCCGCCGGGGACCGGGCCCAGTCCCCCGCCTCGCCCTCGCCTCCGGGAAAGAGCCCCCGCCGCCGGTACCCTCCGAGCAACGCCGAGAGCCGAGGGTTCAGCAACCGGCCGCCCCCCCCCCCCAGACAATTCAACTGCGACCGCAACTGGTGCCCAACGTGGGGCACCTGCACTTGGAAGTCCTCTCCACGCAGCGGTCCAGTGACGCCACTCGCTCGTCCGGACGCCTCTCCAGCTTCCCTTCTCCTCGCCTGCAAGGTAAGGGCCGCCTCTCCCTCGCCGCTCCCGGAGCCGCCTCTCCCTCGCCGCTCCGCGTCAGGGGCCGCCTCTCCCTCGCCGCTCCGGAGCCGCTCCTCCCTTCCCCACTACCCATTCTTCCGTCTGCCTCTCGTCCTTTTCTTCTATGACCCCCATTCCTCCTAACGCTCTCCCTCTTTCCCTCCATTACTTTGCTGTAGTCCTTTGTGTGTTTCTTTCTTTGTTTGGCGCCGTGTACCTCTTTGCAACCGCCCCCCCAGACTGCTCCAAAATGGCGAACTTCCTCCTTCTTCTTCTACTGAGGGGAGGAAGTGCTCTAGTGATGACGTCAGCCCTAAGCCGGGCCGGAAACCGCATGCACTTTACCCCGCCCTTTCACAGGGCGGAGCTAGTCCGCCATCTTATGCCTTAGACCCCGCCCTTTCACAGGGCGGAGCTAGTCCGCCATCTTACGCCTTAGGCCCCGCCCTTTCACAGGGCGGAGCTAGTCCGCCATCTTATGCCTTAAGCCCCGCCCTTTCACAGGGTGGAGTTAGTCCACCATCTTATGCCTTAGACCCCGCCCTTTCACAGGGCGGAGCTAGTCCGCCATCTTGTGCCTTGGACCCCGCCCTTTCACAAGGCGGGGCTGGTCCGCCATCTTGTGTCTTGGCCACGCCTACCGCGCCGCCATCTTGCGACGCTTGGGGCCTCCCACTTCCGCCTCCCCCTTCGGCGACCTCCCCCTCGGAGCCGCTACCGGCGGCTGCCACCGCTCCTCCCACCCTGCCGACTAACAACCCCTGGCTGCCTTCTACACCTCAAGGCAACCCTTGGGGCAACGCTCCTCCTACCCCCACTCCCGTGCCAGGCCCTCTGCAAGTGCGTCCTCCTTTCTCTCGTGCTTTTCGCTGCTTTCCTCTTAACCTTACCCCCACACCACAGAAACCGTACGACTGGTATCCCATTGACTCAGATACTATCAAGCAGCTTCGCAGGGCCGTCAAGGAGGACGGCTTAGGTAGCCCGTACGCTTCTCAAATACTGCAGGATCTCGGCATGGATTTTTGCATCCCCCAAGACTGGGCCTCGCTTGCCCGTTCAATTTTTAACCCCGATCAGTTTGTTGACTGGCGTGCTCACTTCCAGGCAGAAGCAGCTAAGCAAAGTGAGCAAGACTCAGCCATTGGAGTCTATCATCCCCCCCGAAGCCTATTTGGGCACTGGAGCGTTTCTAAATGCGTCTGCTTATATTAATGCCCCTGCTGCCTTCTGGACTGTCCTCAGAGGCATCGCCTTACACGCGTTTGCCAACTGCTCTGCCCGTCGACCTGACAACTTTACCAGGCTCCTCCAGGAGCCAAACGAACCTTTCGCCACTTTCGTTTCCAGGGTTGAAGAAGCCTGTGCTAGAAAAGTTACCAACCCCCAAGCCCAGCTAGCTCTCACCCGGGAACTTATTCTAGAAGGGGCTAATCCCCCCTGTAAGCAAGCCATTCTCCCTTTGCAGGAAAAAACACTTAATGATTGGGTTCTCGCCTGCAGCGCCTTTGACCCAGCTGCCGCGTCCTTAGCCCAGGCTGTCTCTGGCGCTGTCACTGCCGCCTTAGCCGCCACCACCGGTTGCTTTAAGTGCGGGCAGAGCGGTCATTTTGCCCGGGAGTGCCCCAATGCGGAGGTCAAACGCCCGCCTTACATGCAGCGCAATGGGCGCCCTCCTCCCACTCCCTGCCCACGCTGCCAGCGTGGCTATCACTGGGCGCGCGATTGCAAGGGCAAGCTCAGAGATCTTAGCCAGGATAGCTTAAAAAATCTCTACTATCCAGGGTGCCTTGACGGCAATCAGCGCCAGGGCCCTGAGCACGCTTTAAACTCCAAGCGGGGCACGCCTCAGCCCCGCCCCTAAGAGGCAGCGTGCCGGCCGGTTCTAATAAAATTAATCATTTCACTGGCAGTAAAACGCTTCTCTGGACAGTCCCTATCACTCCAGAAAAGCCTATTCGTAAGTTAAGAATAGAGGGGCAATGGTACACGGGCACGCTCGATTCAGGGGCAGAAGTCTCTTGCATGCCCGCTCAGTATGCCACCATGTGCATGGTTCTCAATGGTCCCTCGGTAGTGGGAGCCACCGGTACCTCTACTTCTCTTCAAGCCATGAGACCCATTAAGTGGGAAGATGAAGAGGGCCACTCAGGCACCTTCCGCCCGTTATTTCTGCACACCATAGACCAAATTTTATGGGGCCGTGATATCCTTGCCGCTTTTGGGGCAGTGCTTACCGCGCAGCCCCCCCAATAATGTGCGCCACTGCTCGTTTAACACCTCCAACGCCTGTTCCTCTGCAGTGGGATACCGAGGAACCTATATGGGTAGAGCAGTGGCCCCTTCCCACGCATAAATTAGTAGCACTCCAAGCCCTTGTCCAGGAACAGTTGGACGCTGGCCACATAGAGCCTTCTACTAGTCCCTATAATTCGCCAGTGTTTGTTATTCATAAAAAGGCCACAGGGAAATTTAGGCTCCTCAATGATCTGCGGGAAATCAATAAGCATATTCTTCCCATGGGTTCCCCGCAGCCTGGCCTCCCCCATCCGGTGGCCATCCCGGCCCATTATCATGTAGCCACCATTGACATCAAAGACTGTTTCTTTTCCATCCCGCTACATGAGCGAGACCGCCCGCGCTTTGCCTTTACAGTCCCCGTCCCCAATCACGCGGGCGCGGCTAGTAGGTATCAATGGAAAGTCCTCCCTCAAGGGATGCGTAACAGTCCGGCCATCTGCCAAATGTATGTTAATCACGCAGTGGCCCCCCTGCGAAAGCGGGCCATGCTCATCCATTACATGGATGACATCTTGGTGGCCTCTGAGGACGCCGAGGCACTTCCTCTACTCCTTAAAGACCTCACCACTAATTTAGCTGACCTCGGCCTTACAATTCAGCCCGATAAAGTTCAAATTGTGCCACCATTGGCCTTCTTAGGGTTTAGTATTGATAAAACTATTGCTCCGTCCGCTCCCCAGTTGGACATACCGGATCGGGTCACTATCACTGAGCTCCAACAGCTCTGTGGCCAGATCAATTGGCTCCGTTCTGCGTTGCCAATTACCACTGCGCAGCTTCAACCACTTTTTATGTTGCTAAGTGTCCCTGAAGCCCCGCCGTTAGCAATCTCCCGGCGTATTAAGCTCACCCAGGAGGCAAAGAAAGCCATTGCTGCCATTAACAGGGCGCTTGCTGCCTGTTGTCTCAACAGGTTTAGCACTAAAGGGGGCGATCTTATAGCACTCATCCTTCCTACGCCCGGCACACCCATGGGCTGCCTGTGGCAGGAAGGCCCTCTGCTTTGGGTGCACCCTGCTAAGAGCCGGCTTAGGAAAATTTGCCCCGCAGTGTGGCTCTGGATCAGCCTAGCTTCAGATCTAGTCACGCTGGCTGTTCATGTATTTGGAGAGCCGCCGGAAAAAATTGTTTGGCCCCTGGACGCAGGCCAAACCCGCCTGCTTATACGTGACATGCAAATCCTCTTGGAAGGATTTCAGGGGGAATTCAGCTGCCATTATCCTAGCCATCGACTGTTACAGGGGCTCGCCAAGCTTCCTTTCCGCAGCCCCTTCCATCCTTTCCCTTCCTCTGCACCCATCCCGGGTGCCACTACCGTCTTCACTGACGCCTCCAAAACCCGTTTCGCCTTCCTCTCTTATTCCCAAGACCACCCGGAACCCCGCCTATTCAGTTATGTTAACCTTCATTCAGTTCAAGTGGGGGAAATTCTGGCGGTATCATATGCAATAAAAGCCCACTGCAACCACCCAGTAAACCTTTTCACAGATAGCCTCTACACGTATCAGGTCTGCCGAGTCCTCGCGTTTTCCACCTTTTTCCCGGGAGTCTCGGCCATTAATAAAGCACTTTCTGACCTCAAAAGCATCCTGGAGCATCGACAGGATCCTTGGTTCATTAGCCACATTCGTAGTCACTCAGGCCTTCCGGGGCCCCTGGCTAATGGCAATAGTACCCACACAGCGGCCCCTCCGGGAGACGCTGTTAACCAGGCCAAGTTATTGCATTCCAGGTTTCACTTTTCGGCTACGTCATTGCATCATTTATGTGGCCTCCCCCTAGATACCTGTAAACATCTTGTCCGCAATTGTGCAACTTGTGCGCCCTTTGCGCCGCTTGGCCCCCTGCAACCTCAGGGAGTCAACCCACGAGGCCTAAAACCCAATTCTAGATGGCAAATGGACGTAACTCACGTTCCGTCCTTTGGACGCCTCAAGTATGTACATGTAATGATTGACACCTTCTCAGCCATGTGTTATGCAGTCCCCCTTGCCGGGGAAGCGGCCAAACACTGTATCAAGGCCCTAAGACAAGGAATTCTCTTCATGGGAGTCCCCTGGGACCTAAAAACGGACAATGGGCCTGCTTATCGCAGTGCCTCCTTTGCGGCCTTTCTTCAGTTATATAACATCACCCATCATTTCGGCATCCCCTATAATCCACAGGGGCAAGCCATTGTGGAAGCAGTCCATTGCCGCTTAAAAACACAAATTGAAAAAGAAAGGGCAATGCTCCCCCAGGCAACTCCAGGGGACCTTATCATAGCAGCCCTTATTCACCTTAATCTACTCACATTCAATAAAGAAGGACTTTCGCCCCTACATAAACATTGGGGGCCCTCGTATAGGCCCACCCAGGCCCCGATGGTTTACTGGAAGGACCCAGAGAATAATGCCTGGAAGGGTCCCTCCCCACTCCTCGCCCAGGGGCGCGGGTTTGCTTGTGTTTTCCCAGATGATGCAGCACAACCAATCTGGATCCCAGGAAGGGCAATCCGGCCCGCCACCAGCAACCACGCGTCTAACGAGACGAGAATGCTGTCGTCTCCGCAACCTAGTGCACCAGATGACAACAGTACACCTGGGCCTGAACCCCAGTCCGAGTGAACCCCCTTTATCCACAGCCGTCCAGCCGCACCTCAAGTACAAGCAGCGCATCCAGAAACCGCACCTCAGCTGCAAACAACACATCGCCAACCCCACCACCCCAACCTTTCCTACCCCCCTCTCGTTACTCCTCTCCCCTCCTCGACTTTATCCAAGCAGCCTTCACCTCGGTAAATTTCTCCAGCCCTAATCTTACCTCTTCTTGTTGGCTTTGCCTCTCCACCTCCTTCCCCTTATATGAGCCAGTTGCCTCCAACCTCTCCTTTTCGGAAAACACAGAGGACAGCCCTTCGGAATGCAATTGGAATACCTCTGCCGTCCCTCTAACTTTTCACTCAGTCTCCTTTACAGGAAAGTGCATCCGTCCTCGCTCAAGCAACTCTCCCAGCCTCACAGCTTGTGCCAACTACTCCTCTCCCAGCAGCTCTGCCAAGTTTCTTATTCCCCACAACTCCTCACAGTGGCTGTGCTCCTCTACAGGACTTACCCCCTGCCTTAACGTGCAGACCCTCAATACAACTAATGAAACTTGCCTCCTAATTGTCCTTATCCCTAGGGTCTTATACCACAGCGAGGAAGACTTCTTCCTCCGCCTGGAAAGAACTGCAAATCCCGCCCTTCTGCAAAAGCGAGAGCCCATCACCATCCTCACGATTGCCTCCCTCCTAGGTCTTGCAGGCGCTGGCACCGGAATCGCTGCATTAGCCAGTCAAGGCTCCGCTCTAACTCACCTCCGGGTGGCTGTTGACGAGGACATTCATCACCTACAAGACGCTATTTCCCATCTTAAAAATTCTGTCAACTCCCTCTCTGAGGTAGTGCTCCAAAACCGCCGAGGTCTCGACCTTCTCCTCCTCAAAGAAGGAGGCCTCTGCGCCGCCCTAGGAGAAGAGTGCTGTGTATATGCCAATTCCACAGGTCTCGCCGAGGACAGCCTAAAGAAGGTCCGAGAGGGACTGGAACAACGTAGAAGAGACCGTGAAGCCACCAGTTATTGGTCCCACATCTTTGCCCCCCTCCTCCCTTACCTCCTCCCTCTCCTCGGCCCCTTACTAATGATCATTCTAGCTCTCACTTTAGGACCCTGCATTATCCGCAAAATCGTCCAACTTGTAAGAAAACAAACAGATGCTATTTTTTCCTCATTCGTGCAAATCCAGTACCAGCGACTCGCCACCTCTAACGCTCCCTACTCCAAGATGACAACCAACCCTCCGCAACCTCACCGCCACCGGTCAACCCGCCGACCGCGAGGCCCTTCTCAATCGCCTGAACCTCGTACCAACCTCAAGCTCCAGTTAAACCTTCCACCTTCGCCCATCCCGCTAGCAGCGAGGCCCTTGTCGAGCGCCCGGGCGCCACACCAACGCTGAGCTCCAGCCTTGCTGAGCCACCGTCAACCCTTTTTCCCCTCCCCAACCTTCCCCTTCCCTCATCCTTTGGCGGACCTCTCCGGTAAGCTTCTTCCTTTAATTAGAAAAAAAGGGGGAAATGCGGGACACTGATTACGTGCTTCGACTTGGCGGGCCTGGGCCAGGGGATCGGCCACCCCTGGGGAGGGTAGTGGGTACGGGTGAACAGCGCCCTTCACAGCCCCCCGGGCCTGGGAAAGTGAGGCCGGAGGCAGGCCCCATTTCCTCACCCAAAATACCACTGTTAGGGGAGGCTTGCCGGAGGGAACCGCCTTTTCCCCACCCCCTTATCTTGCCCAGACACTCCCCGTTGCCAGTGCAACTCCCATCACCACCAGTGCGCATACATTGTTGCCAGACACCGTTGCCAGAGCAACTCCCGCCCCTTTTCAAACAACCTCCGTGCTCTCTTAGAACCAATCCTAACCTCCGCACCCTCTCAGAACCAATCCTAGCCTTTATCCCCTCAGCATTGGCTTGTAACAACCCCCGCCCTCTATGCCAGCCTATATAACCTGTGCTCACCCCTAATAAAGGCTCTTGGCTTCTTCACCCTCAAAGAACCGTGTCCTGCCTGTCCCTTCTCGCCGCCCTCCACACCTTGCACGCCTCCGCCGGGGACCGGGCCCAGTCCCCCGCCTCGCCCTCGCCTCCGGGAAAGAGCCCCCGCCGCCGGTACCCTCCGAGCAACGCCGAGAGCCGAGGGTTCAGCAACCGGCCGCCCCCCCCCACCCCAGACAATTCAACTGCGACCGCACAGGGCCATTAAGGAAAGGTCCACAGGACAGAGAGATCGGCTTTTCTTCGGGATTTGCGTATGCGCCTTAGGGCCTGAGCTCCGCCCTTCCCCTTTCTGTGTTCACCAGAACTCTAAAAATCCTCTGCTTTTATTTTGGAGTTTTTCGTGTTGTTTTTTTTTTTCTATGCCTGTCTCCTCTCTGCTGGGCTGGCTGCTCACAGATTCTCTGGTGTCTGGTCTCTGTCTATCTATGGTTGGAGTCTGGATCAGTAGAATGAGTTTCCGATAAGAGCAGCCACTGCAGTTCTCCCTTCTTCTTCCCGGAGCTGACAGCCCCTCCTCCCACGGGACTGAGCCTGGCAGGGAGGGGCGCAGGTCCCCTAGCCGCAAAAACTTACAGATTTCGCTGATCTCAGCAGTTCGACATTTTCATGAGTGTTGTATGAAGTATGCCCAAAGACAGATTGCTCTGTGGTGTCCAGTCCACGCAGTTCCTGGCTTTCTACCTACTTTCCTGGAGGAGTAACTAAAACATACAGCTCACCAGTCTTCCATCTTGCCCCGCCTTGCCCCGCCTCCCCATCCTTTCACTTTCAACCTATTTGTTTCTTTAAAACTAAGGTGAGTTTCTTGTAACTATCATATAGACAGATCACATTTTTATCCATTCTGCCAGTCTGTGTCTTTGGATTGGGTAGTTTAATCCATTAATATTCACTATTATTACTGAGAAAGCCATCCTTGCTTCAACCATTTTATCCTTTGGTCTTGTCAGATCTATATTTTTTCCTCTCTTTTTACCCTCTCTATTTACCCTTACTGATAATCATCAGTTCTGTACTCTCCTCCAAGCCTCTCTCCTGTATTATTTTTCAGTTGGTAGATCTCCCTTTAGTGTTTCTTGCAGGGTAGGTCTCTTGTTAACAAACTCTCTTGGCTTTTGTTTATCTGTGAATATTTTACTCTCCCTCACTTTTGAGGGACAACTTTGCTGGATAAAGAATTCTTGGCTGGCAATTATTCTCTTTCATTATCTTAAATATATTGTAGCAGTGCTTTCTCACGTTCATGATGCTGGAAAAATAGTTAGCACTTAGCCTTATGTGGCTTCCCTTTTTATGTGGTGAATTGCTTTTCTCTTGCTGCTTTCAGGATTCTCCCCTCATTGGCATTTGAAAGTCTGATTAGTGTGTGTCTTGGAATGGGTCTGTCTGGATTTACTCTGCATGGAATACTTTGAGCTTCTTTGATATGCATATTTATTTCTTTTATAAGGTTTGCAAAATTTTCAGCTATTATTTCCTCAAATATTCTTCCTGGCTCTTTATGCTTCTCTTCTCCTGCGACACCTATGATTTTTGTATTTGTGCACTTCACATTGTCAATCATTTCCCTGAGACCCAGTTCAAATTTGTCCATTATTTTCCCCATTCTTTTGTGTGTTTGAATCTGTCTGCTTTGTCCTCTAGTTCGCTGATCTTTTCTTCTGCCCCTTCAAATCTGCTGTTGTGTGTCTCTAGTATATTTTAAATTTCATCTATAGTATCTTCCATTTCCATAAGATCTGCTCTTTTTCTATGCATTCTTTTGAGTTCCTTGTTATGCTTTCCTAGTGTCTTCTTAATATCCTCTATCTCTTTAACCATCTCCTTGAAAATTATTTGAGATTTTTTTGAACATCTTTGAATAATTGTTCCAAGTTCTGTGTCTTGTCTGACTTTTTAATTTGATCATTTGGCTTGGCCATACCTTCTTGTTTCTTAATGTTCTTTGTAATTTTTTGCTGTTTTTTTGGCATCTGATTATCTTGATAAGATTATTTTGAAAGTTGGTTTTCCTCTCTTGTCTAAGATTTTGTTGTTGATTGGGCTCATGTTGAAGGTCTCCTTTGGTACTTGGTTTGCTAGTATTTCCCAGCCAAACCAGGGCCAAGGTCTCATGCAGAGGATACAGACTCGTTCTACAGGGCCTTAGAGAGAGGGCAGGGAGGCAGCTTTCCGGACTGCACTTTCCTGGCCTTCCCAGAAGATGGCATGCTTGGAAAACCTATTGTCTACAACCCTGCCTCTCCCAAAGCACAGCAGCCCACTGGGCAGGGTCTGGACCAATTGGACGCTGCCAGCCTCGGTGGTGAGTGATGGGCATTGAGCTGGTTTGGATATATTATGTCTCCCCAGAAGTCATATTCTTTAATGCAATCTTGTGGGGCGAGATTTATCTATCTTTCTGATTAGGGTGTGACCTCTTGATTGAATGTTTCCATGGAGATTTGATCCCACACATTCAGGGTAGGTCTTGATTAGTTTACTGGCGTCCTTTAAAAGGAGCTGACACAGAGCTCAGAGAGACCAAAAATGCCCCCAGAATATGCTAAGTCAGGAGACCCAGATGCTTGCAGACACTTGGAGACACTTGGAGATGCAGACAGAAGGATGCTTGGAGATGCAAGCTGTGCCAATTTGAATGTATTATGTGCCCCCAAATGCCATTATCTTTGATGTAATCTTGTGTGGGCAGATATATCAGTGTTGATTAGATTGTAATTCTTTGAGTGTTTCCATGAAGATGTGACCTGCCCAAGTGTGGTAACTTTGGATAATTTCCATGGAGGCATGGCCCCGCCCATTCAGTGTGGGCCTCGATTAGTTTACTGGAGCACTATATAAGCTCAGACAGGAGTGAGCTTGTAACAGCCAAGAGGGACACTTTGAAGAATGCACAGAAGCTGAGAAGAGGAGCTGCAGATGAGAGACAGTTTGAAGACGGCCGTTGAAAGCAGACTTGTTCTGGAGAAGCTAAGAGAGGAAAAACGCCCCAAGAACAACCAAAAGTGACATTTTTGAGGAACTGCAGCTTAGAGAGGAACGTCCTGGGAGAAAGCCATTTTGAAACCAGAACTCTGGAGCAGACACCAGCCACATGCCTTCCCAGCTAACAGAGGTTTTCCGGACACCATTGGCCATTCTCCAGTAAAGGTACTTGATAGTTGATGACTTACCTTGGACATTTTATGGCCTTAAGACTGTAATTTTGTAAGTAAATAAACCCCTTTTATAAAAGCCGATCCATTTCTGGTATTTTGCTTAACGGCAGCATTAGCAAACTAGAACACAAGCTAAGAGATGAAGCCCAGAGTATGCCCCAGAGAAGTTAAGAGAGGACCCCCAGATGCTTACTAGAGAAATGCCCTGGGAGAAAAAAGCAAGGACACAGAGGAGCTGAGAGAGAGGAGTGAGTGCAGAAGCACAGAAATATTTTGGAGAAAGCCATTCTGAAACACAATCCAGGAGTAAAGGACCAACAGATGCCAGCCATGAGCCTTCCCAGCCAACAGGTGTTGCAGATGCCATTAGCCATTCTTTAGTGAAGCTCTAGCAAACCAGAAAAGGCATTGAGAGCTGTGATGGAGCTCCTTTGTTCAGCCATAACTTCTTTGTGGAAATAGTGGAGCCACGAGCACCCTTTTCTCCTACTTGGAAAGATTCAAGGCTGTGGGCCCCAGATGGTCTCCCTTGCCAGCCAACTGTTAGATTAGGATTGTTCTTTGTCCCTTCTTTTCCCAAGGGGAAGGCCTCTCTGTCTCTCCCTGACCACTGCAGCCAACTGGGCAAGATCCAGGTGTGCACCCAAAGCTTTTGGCCTCAGGGGTATGGGATGAGCTCCAAGAACTGCAGTGGAGTGTCTGTGGATATAATGAAGCCTCTGTCTCCTGGACTCCCACATGTAAAGATTCTAGGCTGTGGGACTGAGATTAACTTTGCCAGCCAACAATTGGACCAGGAGTGTGCCAGCTAGCAAGAACCAGGCCAGTGCACAGCTGGTGGTGGATGGGCACAGTCAAGTTCACTCACCACTATTTCTTGGTTGTAATTTCTGTTTTTTCATCCAGCTCTTCCATGTGTTTTGCAATTGTCCTTTTCTGGTCTTTGTGCCAGTTTGAATGTATTGTGTCTCCCAAACACCATTATCTTTAATGTAGTCTTGTGGGGCAGACGTTTTGGTGCTGATTAGATTTGCTTGGAATGTGCCACACCCAGCTGTGGGTGATGACTCTGATGAGATATTCCCATGGAGGCATGGCCCCACCCATTCAGGGTGGGCCTTGATCAGTGGAGCCATATAAATGAGCTGACTCAAAGAAAAGGAACTCAGTGCAGCTGTGAGTGACGTTTTGAAGAGGAGCAAGCTTGCTAGAGAGGAACATCCTGGGAGAAAGCCATTTTGAAACCAGAACTTTGGAGCAGATGCCAGCCACGTGCCTTCCCAGCTAACAGAGGTTTTCCAGACACCATTGGCCATCCTCCAGTGAAGGTACTCAATTACTGATGTGTTACCTTGGACACTTTATGGCCTTAAGACTGTAACTGTGTAGCCAAATAGACCCCCTTTTTATAAAAGCCAACCCATCTCTGGTGTTTTGCATTCTGGCAGCATTAGCAACAGTCTCCCAAGCCCCAAACTGCTGCTTTGCACAGTTTCTGCCTGTTCTTTAGGTGTTTTTAGTGGAGGAGTAAGTTCTGCCTGTCCTTATTTCACCATTTTCCTGGCAGTCCTCTGTGAGCGGTCTTATATTTTTTAAGCCTCTTAAGTCTTCAGTAGATATAATGTTATCTTATTTGAGTAGTAAACTTATATACGTTTAGGGAGAACATCTCTAAGTGAAATAAGCTATATTCTTGTATTGTTTTTAATACTAAGTCAGGAGTAGCTGTTTTTATTAAACTTTGACATTTGAAGTATTATAAGTTTAGTTTTTTAATTTCTGGGATTTTAGGAATATTTAATCTATGTAAGTTACTTATCTTTAAGCCAATTTGAACAGAATTTCTTTAAGGAATTTTATAAATTAATTTGGTACTGTCATCTGGAGATAAGAAAATATCACAGATACAATATATACACATAAATATATAGACACAAATAGATACCTTATAGCTTAAAATTTTTAGCCATGAATCAGACAAAGTGACTCAGAAAGACAGAAACACAAAACTCACTAGTTTATATGAAAGTGCTGGCTTTTGTCTTTCCCTGTTACATAAAAATTCTCAGCATGTTGAAAGGACACCTTTAACTTCTTTAAAGAGTCTATTTTGGAATCATTGTATCTTTTAGAGGCTTCTGAATATCAATCTGAGAATGCACCCCACTCCTTTGGTTGAGTCCAGGGTTTTCAAGTACACCTCTCAAATATACTATGTTGGTTAATTTTAAATGTTTTACAAGTGGCCATTGCAAACTCAAATCATCCTGAATGAGATTTATTCATTTATTAAAAAACAAACATGAACTGGGCCCATAGTAAAAAAATATATAGACAGAAAGGGGTTTTGTAGGAAGGAATGAAAGAGATTTAGACTGATGAGAGCCCAGGTTCATCAAGTTTTGAAAATGAGAATTATCTAGGGGCCCCACAAACAGAAAAAGTGATTTTCTTAAGGTGCGCTGGAACCTATGTACCATCTGTCTATATAGACAGAACCAGGCACTCACCACACAGATGTCCAGAACAAACCAAAACCATCTGTAAACCTAGAGAGAGCTCAAAAATAAAAAAGAGTGGAGTTTGGAGCTGGGAGAAACTTACCGCTAGCCCTTTGTGGTCAGCAAGAGAGCGGTGGACACAGTGGGTCTTGGGGATACTGCACCTGGTCACTCACAAGCCACAGGGATGATTGGGGGCGGGGGGGGGGGGTCGTGTCTGGATCCCACTGCTGACACCAAAACTGTTAAAAGAGACAGTTATGAGCATAAAAAAAGCTGCAGGTTTATTCAAAGAAACTGAACAGGAAGATCTCAAACCAGGGAAGTCAGAGTAACAAGTCTTCAGATGGTTGCAGAGGCTTGTAAAGGCAATGAAGGGATTTTAAAAGCTTTTTATTTTGAAATTCCTTCAAATTTACAGGAAGTTACCAAAATAATTCAAACCCATACAGAGAACTCTTAACATTCCCTTAACCTCCCCTCAGATATACGGATCACAAACATTAACATTTTGACACATTTGCCGTATCATTCTAACTATCAGTCCATCCAGCTATCCATCTGTCTGTCCATATATCTATATATTTATTTTATCAGTCCATTGTCTGAACTTTTGGGTGTAGGTTGTACACATCATGCTCCCTGGACACTTAATATTGCCATGTACATTTCCTAAGAACAGATATATTCACGTATGTAACACCTTAAGTGCAGTTATCAAGCTTGAGAAATTTAACATTGATGTAAAGCTTGCAGTCTATATACCTATATTTCATATATCTAGTAATGTCCTTTTGAGCCTTTTTTCCCTCCCTTGTTAGATCCTATCCAGTATCATGTATTGTATTTAATTGTCATTGTCTCTTTGGTTGCTGTTTATTTTTTAATTGTGGGATCATATCTACAGCACGACACACTCCCATTCAGTGGAATTGATCACATTCACAGTGTTGCAGTACCTTCGCCAACTTCCAGTCCTAAAACTTTCTCATATCCCCAAACAAGCCTTGCACCTATTACACATTAATTCCCATTCCCCCTGTCCCTGCCCTTGGCAACTTGTAGTCTAATTCCTGTCTCTTCAAGCTTGCATATTTTCTGATATTTTCTTTATAGTTAGCATAGGATTAAATTCAACATCCTAAATCTATAACAACCTCATTTGTTTAGCTACTAAACTTGAGTAGTATGCTCAAACTGTGTTCCTATACCCTTCTGTCCCTCAACCTTTATATAGTTCTTGTCACAAATACATGTTTATACATTATGAGTCCAAAACATTGATTTCTCATTGCATTTTATTAGTTTGCCTTTTAGATCCTGTAGGAAATAAAAGGTGGAAATATAAATAAAAAATACAGTAGAATTGACATTTATATTTTTCCGTGTTGTTACCCTTACCAGAGATCTTTATTTCTTCATGCAGCTTTGCTCTATTATCTAGTGTCCTTTCCTTTAAACCTGCAGAACTCCCTTTAGCATTTCCTGTGAGGCTGGTTAGTGGTGATGAAATCCCTCAGCATTTATCTGTGAATGTCTTAATCTCTTCCTCATTTTAAAAAGATAATTCGGTCAGTATAGAATTCCTGGTTGGCAGCTTTTTGCTTTCAGCACTTTAAATTTGTTACCCTACTGCTTTATTGCCTCCATAATTTCCAGTGAGACATTGGCATTTAACCTTATTGAGGCTATCTTGTACATTACATGTTGCTTCTCTCTTGTGGCTTTCAGAATTCTGTTTACCCTTGGCATTTGATAGTTTGATTATAATATGCTGTGGTGTGGTGTGGGTCTATTGGGTTTATCCTGTTTGAAGTACATTGTGTGTCTTGTATGTGCATATTCATGTCTTTTGTTAAATTTGGGCAGTTTTCAGCTATTATTTCTTTGAATGTTATCTCCTTCCCTTTCTCTTTTCCTTCTCCTTCTGGGACTCTCACAATGTGTATATTCGTATGCTTGATAGTATCCCACAAGTTTCTTAAGCTCTGTTCACTTTTCTTCATTCTTCTTTGTGTTCCTCAGACTGGATGACTTCAATTGTCTTATCTTCAGGTTCATGGATTCTTTCTTCTACTGGCTACAGTCTGCTGTTTACCCCTTTAAGGAATCTTAAATTTCTGTTATTGTCATCTTTAACTCTCTTTTGTTCCTTTTAATAATTTCCATCTCTATTGATACTCCCTTTGTATTCTTCTATCATTTTTCTGATGTTCTTTGGTTCTTGCCTGGGTTTTCCTTTAGCACTTTGAGCTAATACTTAGGACCAGATTTTAAAAGTCTTTGGTATGTCCCAGGTCTGGTCCTCTTCATTGCTGGTTTCTAATGCTTTACTCTTCTCCTCGCCTGTGCCACCACTTCCTGTTTCTTGATGTTTTGTGATCTTTTGTTGAAACCTGGGCATTTTGAAATTTTAGGTGTTATCACTAGAATTTAGACTCCAAGGCATGTGTTCCTTAAGCTTATATCCAGCTAATGTTATGACAGAATTTTGCTTGAGTGCCAGGAGCTAACAAAGAAAGAGAGAGACAAAGAGAGAAAGGGAGGGAGAGGGAGGGAGGAAGGAGGGAACTTTCCAAGTCTTTGTGGATTGACCTGTTCAAGTTCTTTTCTTCAGGGCTTATCCATACAGTGAATTTAGAGAATAGCTTGAGGCCAAAGCATAGGGGGATCCCTGATTCTTTCTATGTATGTGTCTTGTTAGGGCATATGTGTGTGGCCCTAGAAATTTCTCTGTTAACACAAATATGAATGTTCTCTCTTCCCTAGGAAACAATTTCCTCATGGTCCTGGGCACTGCATGCATGTCCTACAGCCAGCAGTCCATTGACTTGGGAAGCCACAATTTGACTGCTGTTTCATAGTGTTTTGTAGGAGAGCTCTGTGAGCCACCTTCTACATTCAGGGCAAATTCTGGGATGGCGCCTGTGACAGTTCCTCGGGCCACCGCCACCAGAGAGATTGAGGCAGTCACACACACCCCCAGCATGTGCACGAGGGTTATTCTTTTCACTTCAGAGCTGGAACCAGGGACCTGTGCTGGGAGCATGGGCTGGTTCCACATCTAGCCGGTGAGGAGATGGGGAAGGGGCCAGACAGGGCACCATGAGATCCTACCACTTTTAAGTTGCCTTTTTCTTGATTTGACGCGCGCCCTGTAACTGCAATCCTTTAACTGTTTCTGTAGATTTGAGAAAGATGTTTCTGCCAGTTCTTGCTGGTTGTTCAAAGCTTCTGTGGGGTGACAGAGCCCTGAAGTGTCTCACTCCTTCATATCATTTGGGGTGGGGCCCCAACTAGGGGATTTTTAAGTGGGAAGTTACACTAATTGGTTGACGTTTAAGTTTTTTATTACATAGGAGTGTCTACAAAGTGGGGAATTGGTATACCTTGGTTAGTAAATTGTCCAATTTTAATAGGCTGTCCCTACTGGACTGAGACAAGCCAATCACTAATGTTGGAAAAATTGTAATTTTGTTGGGTCTGCTCCATTCTCTTAGAAAGTCCCATCTGTACCAGTTTGAATGTATTATGTCCTCCCAAACACCATTACCTTTGATGTAATCTTGTGTGGGCAGACGTATCAGTGTTGATTAGATTGTAATTCTTTGAGTGTTTCTGTGGAGCCATGCTCTACCCAGCTGTGGGTGATGACTCTGACTGGATAATTTCCGTGGAGGTGTTACCCCACCCATTCAGGGTGGGTCTAAATTAAATTACTGGAGCCATATAAATGAGCTGACAAATAGAAGGAACTCAGTGCAGCTGAGAGTGACATTTTGAAGAGGAGCTATAGCCAAGAGGGACACTTTGAAGAATGCACAGAAGCTGAGAGAGTAGCTGCAGATGAGAGACAATTTGAAGATGGCTGTTTAAAGTAGACTCCTGTTCCAGAGAAGCTAAGAGAGGACAAACGCCCCAAGAGCGACTGAGAGTGGCATTTTGAAGAGAAGCTGCAACCTAGAGAGGAATGTCCTGCAAGAAAGCCATTTTGAAACCAGAACTTGGAGCAGATGCCAGCCATGTGTCTTCCCAGCTAACAGACATTTTCCAGACATCAATGGCCATCCTCCAGTGAAGGTACCCGACTGTTGATGCATTACGTTGGACACTTTATGGCCTTAACACTGAAACTGTGTAACCAAATAAACCCCCTTTTATAAAAGACAATCCTTTTCTGGTGTTTTGCATTCTGGCAGCATTAGCAAACTAGAACACCATCCTTGGTAAGTTTTTATCTTAGAAAAGTAGTTGTCATTTCTTGGAAAGGGGACTTTCCCAGTGTAGGTGGCTGTTTTGTTTTTATTTAACAGAAGGAACCAAAATGCAAGATTGCACTGAAGTATCCCACATCTCCCACAGCCTAGAGCATTCTTCTGCCTTCAGATCTGTGTATCCCATTGCCTCCTGGATATCTTTCCCAGATGTCACCTTGACCGAGCAGCCTCATTTCCAAAGCAAGCTCTCCATCTTCCCCTGATCTTGCATTTCCTACCTCAGTAAATGGCACCACCATCCCCAGTTGCTCAAACCCATAGCACTGACTCTTCCACTCTCCTCAACTTATATCCTGTCTCCACATCCTGTTGATTCTGCATCCTACATCTCTTTCATGTTTATTCTCCTCTGTATCCTTGCCCAGCCTTGACCCTTTCTAATCTATTCCCTTTGTTGCCACCAGAGTCAAGGAAGCATGGAGGTGATAACCCTAGATTCAGACCCAAATCAGAATTCTGACTTTGCCACCTATAGCTGAACTATGCTGAACAAGTCATTTCAGGTCTGTTGTAGTTAACTTGGCTGCTCAGGCAAATACCATGTAATGGGTTGGCTTAAACAATGGGATTTTAATGCCTTACAGTTTTGATGCTAGGAGGGGTCCAAATCAAAGTCTCTTCAAGGTGATGTTTTCTTCCCAAAGGCTGGCATTCTGGGGCTGGCTGCCGGGATCCCCGGTCCTTGGCTTTTCTGTCACATGACAGTGCACATGGTGGTCTCCCTTGGCCTCTCCATTCTCTTCCACTGACTTTCCACATCTGCTTGCTTCCTATGTGGCTTTCTCTCTCTCTCTCAATTTCATTCTGCTTATAAAGGACCCCGATAATGGGATTATGGCCCATCCTGATTGAACTGGACCAAACCTTAACTGAAGTAACCTCATCAATGTCCTACATATAAAGGATTCATACCTGCAAGAACGGATTAAATTTAAGAACATTTTTTCCTGGGGTACATAGCTTCAACCCCCAGAAAGTCTCTGATTATGTGTGTTCTTATCTGTAACAATGAATCAGTAAATTTTTATATTGTAGGGCTTTTAGGAGCATTAAGTGGGATATTGTATGAATATCTGGCATAAAGTAGCCAGTCCATGAATGGCACCAATATTCTGACCTCTTTGGCTGCCCTTAGCCCCACCTTCTTCTGTTTCTACCTGCTGGTACTATTGACTGTTCCCCAAACATGAGAAGTCAGGCCCTCTCTTCTGTGTATCTGAATCCTCCAGCTTTACAGGTACACTTAAAGCACTGCCTTCTTGAAAAATCCCAGTGCAAATCCATGTCACAACAGCCTTTCCCTTTTAAAATGGCTCCCTGCTAAATTCAGTCACATGGGTCCCGCATCTCACATCTCTCCCTTCTTGAAATACACTCTGTTTCTCTGTTTTGTAGATGCCAAACTCTCTTGGCTTTCCTCCTACCTCTTTTACTACTTCTCTCATTTCTCTTTCTTCAATTTCTCATCTCATCAACTTTGTAAAATCTTAGAAAAAAAATTTTTTATGGTAACATGAAGTTACCACAAGAAATTTCTCATTTTTACCATGTTCAAGTATAAATTCAGTGGTATTAATAGCATTCAGTGTTATGTAGCCATTCACTACCAAAACGTTTCCATCACCCCAAAACAGAATCTCTGTACCCATTCAGTATTAACTGCCCATTCCACCATGCCCCTGGTCCCCTGTTGTCTGCTTCCTATCTCTATGAATTTGCATGTTCATAGTTATTTATTGTACGTGAAATCATACAACATTTGACCTTTTATGTCTGGTTTATGTAACTCAACATGGTGTCTTCAAGATTCATCCATGTTGTCACATGCATCAGGACTTCATTCCTTCTTACAGCTGAATAATATTCCATCGTACATATATACCACATTTTGTTTTTCCATTCATTCATTGATGGACACTTGGGTTGCATCCATCTTTTGGCAATTGTGAATAATGCTGCTGTGAACATTGGTGTGCAAATATCTGTTTTTGCGTCCCTGCTTTCAATTATTTTGGGCATATACCTACTTACGGGACTGCCAGGTTGTATGGTAGTTCTGTACTTAACTTTCTGAGGAATTGCCAAACTGTCTACCACAGTGGCTACACCAGCAATGAGTGAGTGTTCCTGTTTCTGCATCCTCTCCAACACTTCTAATTTTCTGCCTTGTTAGTAGCAGCCATTCCAATGGGTGTGAAATGGTAACTCATCATAGTTTTGATTTTCACTTCCCTAATGGCTAATGAAGTTGAGCATCTTTTCATGTGCTCATTATCTGTTTGTATATATTCTTTGGAGAAATGTCTATTTCTGTCTTTTTCCCAGTTTTTAATTGGATTATCTTTTTGTTGGGTTATTGGAGTTCTTTATATATTTCAGACATTAAGCCCTTATCAGGTTTATTGTTTCTACATATTTTTCCCATTATGTAGGTATTTTTTTTTCACTTTCTTGATCATGTTCTTTGCACGAAAGTTTTTACTTTTGATTAGGTCTGCTTTTTTTGTTGTTGTTGTTGCTCATCCTTTGATGTAATGTCTAAGAATCCATTGCTTAATACAAGATCTTGAAGATATTCCCTATACAGTATTTTCTTCTAGGAGTTCTATAGTTTTAGTTCCTATATTGAGGTCATCCCATTTTGAGTTTATTTTTGTGTATGGTGAGAGATAAGAGTCCACTTGCATTCTTTTGCATGTGGGTATCCAGTTTTCCTAGCACCATTTGTTGAAGAGATCATTTTTTCTGTATTGAGTGTACTTGACATACTTCTCAAAAAGCTGTTGGCTGGAGGAGCTAAGACGGCAGCATAGAGAGGAGTGGAAGACTGTTAGCCTCCCCTCCCTGGAACAATTCATAAATGACCAAAAAACTAGTAAATAACCTGGAATAACTGTGGGAGACAAACGTGACTGACCACTCATCATCCACCAACCTGAACTGGGAGGAATGCCTGAGATCTCAGCATAAAATCTGTAAGTAAAAACTGCGGACCTGCGCTAAGAGCCGAGAGCCGAGAGCCGAGAGTCCCTCCCTCACGGAAGCCTCGTGGTGCTAGAGAGCAGCACTCTCCAAACAAGTGAGTGGACCTCAGCCCAACTCCAACTGGGGTTTTAATGTTAACTGCTCAATACAAACAGCGAATCCCCAACAAGCAAACAGCGGCTTTTGGTGACAACTAACCTTGGGAGAGTTGGGGGACATATCTGTCTCGGGACGGGGAGCCCAGAGGATCGGGTGCTATCTCTGGCTGATGGGTGAACCTGGGAGCTTTTCTGTCCCTTTCTCTCTCTGTGGAGAAAACCTCAGCCATTTTCAGCCCACAGTGCTTTGCAGTAAAGAAAGCCTCAGCCATTTTAAAATCAAAACACTTTGACCAGCAGATTCAGAGAAACGAAGAACTTACTGATATGCAGTGACCTCTCTGGAAGGGGCATAGCTTCCCAAGAGGAAAGGGAGGGAACCAGCTCTACTTCCTGCCTTAATGGAATCAGACCCCAAAGCCTGGGGGAGGAGAGCCACAGGCCACACCCTCTTACACCAGCTGGTGACAGGCTGACAGGTGCACCTGCCAGGCAGAAAAGCATGGGCTGTGTGCTTCCTCTAAGAAAAACCATCAGGGAAACTGGATACTGAATATTTCCTCCTTCTGTGACCTGAGCCTGTTCTCATCTGGGAAAACCTGATTGGGGTGGCCTGGGAGGTCAGATATCTAGACAACAGAAAACTACAACCTACACTAAGGAAAAACGAAGTTATGGCCCAGACAAAGGGACAAACGTACACTTCAACTGAAATACAGGAATTTTAAACAACTAATGCTAAATCAATTAAACAAGTTTAGAGAAGATTTTGCAAAAGAGATAGAGGCTGTAAAGAAAACACTGGGCATACATAAGGCAGAAATCGAAAGTTCAAAAAAACAACTAGTAGAATCTATGGAAATGAAAGGCACAACACAAGAAACAAAAGACACAATGGAAACATACAACAGCAGATCTCAAGAGGCAGAGGAAAACACTCAGGAACTGGAGAACAAAACACTTGAAAGCCTACACACAAAGAAGCAGATGGAGAAAAGAATGAAAAAATATGAGCAACGTCTCCTGGAACTTAAGGATGAAACAAAGTACAAGAATGTACGTATCATTGGTGTCCCAGAAGGAGAAGAGAAGGGAAAAGGGGCAGAAGCAATAATAGAGGAAATAATCGATGAACATTTCCCATCTCTTATGAAAGACATGGGACATTTAATAATCAGACACTTAATAATCAGATTATCAAATGTCAGAGACAAAGAGAGAATCCTGAAAGCAGCAAGAGAAAAGCAATCCATCATATACAAAGGAAGCTTAATAAGACTATGTGTGGATCTCTCAGCAGAAACCATGGAGGCAAGAAGGAAGTGGTGTGTAATATTTAAGATACCAAAAGAGAAAAACCACCAACCAAGAATCCTATATCCAGCAAAGCTGTCTTTCAAATATGAGAGAGAGCTCAAAATATTTTCTGACAAACAGACAATGAGAGACTTTTTGAACAAGACACCTGCCCTACAGGAAATACTAAAGGGAGCACTACAGCGTGATAGGAGAAGACAGGAGTGCGTGGTTTGGAACACAGTTTTGGAAGATGGTAGCACAGCAATGTAAGTACACTGAACAAAGATAACTATGAATATGGTTGAGAGAGGAAGGTTGGGAGCATGTGAGACACCAGAAGAAAGGAGGAAAGATAAAGGCTGGGACTGTGTAACTGGGTGAAATCTAGAGTGTTCAACAATTTGTGATAAAATGTACAAATATGTTCTTTTACAAGGGAGAACAAGCAAATGTCAACCTTGCAAGGTGTTAAAAATGGGGAGGCATTGGGGGAGGGATGCAATCAACTTAAACTAGAGACTGTAACTAACAGAATCATTGTATTATGCTTCCTTTAATGTAACAAAGGCAATATACCAAAATAAATGCAGATTAGAAGTGGGGATAGGGGAGGCATGTTAGACACTTGACATTGGTGGTGTTGTCTGACTCTTTACTTCGATTTAAGGTTATTTTTCCTTTTGCTGCTTCCTAGCTGTCATTTTTTTTTCTTCTTTCTTTTGCCTCTCTACCATCCTTGACTCTCCCTCTTGCCTTGTGGAAGAAATGTAGATGCCCTTATATAGATAGTGGTGAAGGTGGTAAACACATAAATATGTGACCATACAGAGAACCATCGATTGTTTACTTAGGATGCAGTGTATGGTGTGTGAACAAAACCGTCTTAAAAAAAAAATGGGTTGATGACAAAACCTTGAGGGCAGTATATTGAGTGAAATGAGCCAGACACACAAGGACAAATATTGCAGGGTCTCACTTATAGGAACTAATTATAATATATAAACTCATAGACATGAAATATAAGGTATCAAGATATAGGACTAGGCTTAATAATGGGGAGTGGTTGCTGAGTATGAGCAGAATGTTCAACTAGGATGAACTTAAATGTTTGGAAATGAACAGAAGTGTCAGTAGCAAGATGTGAGAAGAACTAACAGTGTGGAATGGTGCGTGAATGAGGTGGAAAGGGGAAGCTCAGAGTCACATATGTCACCAGAAGGAAAGCTGGAGGTCAAAAGATGGGAATGTATAAATCTGAATCCTATGGTGGGCAATGTCCATGATTAACTGTACAAATATTAGAAATCTCTTCCATGAACCAGAACAAATGTATGACAATACAATTAGAAGTTAATAATAGAGCGGCATATAGGGAAGAACTATATACCTATTACAAACTATATACTACAGTTAGTAGTATTTCAACATTTTTTCATAAACAGTAACAAATGTACTTTATCAATACTAAGAGTCAACAATTGAGGGGGGTTGGTTAGGGGTATGGGAGGATTCGAGTTTCCTTTTCTTTTTTTCTTTTTTTTTTCATCTTTCACTTTATTTCTTGTCTGGAGTAATGAAGAGGTTCTAAAAATTGAACAAAAATTAAGTGTGGTGATGGATGCACAGCTGTATGAGGGTACCAGGGGCAACTGATTGTACCTTTGGATCTTTGGATAATTGTATGGTATCTGAACAGTCCCAATAAAAATTAAAAAGGAGAAAAAAAAAAAAGCTGTTGGCCATAGATGTGATGGTTTGTTTCTGAATTCTCCATTCTGTTCCCTTGATCTTTATGTCTGTGTTTGTGCCAGCACCTACTGCTTTGGTTACTGTAGACTTGTAATAAGTTTTGAAATTGGGATGTGTGAGACCTCCAACTTTGTTCCTCTTTTTCAAGATGTTTTTGGCAATTTGAACCCCTTGCCCTTCCATATGAGTTTGATGATTGGCTTTTCTATTACTGTGAAGAGGGTGATGGAATTTTGATTGGGATTGTGTTGAATCTAAATCACTTCGGGTAGAATTGACATCTTAACAATATTTAGTCTTCTGATCCATGAAAATGGAATTAGGTATTCTTTAAGTTATTTCAGGAAGGTTTTGTTGTTTCACACATTGCTTCATTCTTGCAGCCTTCAGAATTCTTTATCCTTAGCATTCAGCAGTTTGATTATAATTTGCTCTGGTGTGGATCTGTTTGGGTTTATCATGTTTGGAATCTGTTGAGCATTTTAGTGTGCATATTAATATCTTTTGTTAAGTTTGGGAAGTTTTCAGCCATTATTTCTTCTAATATTCTTTATGCCACTTTCTCTTTCTCTTTTTCTTTTGGCACTCTAATAATGTATATATATATTTGTATGCTTGACTGCGTCCCACAGGTCTTTTAGGTTCTGTTTATTTTTCTTCATTCTTTTTTCTGTTCCCCAGACTGAATAATTTCAATTGTCTTATCTTTTAGTTCACTGATTCTTCCTTCTGCTACCTCCAATCTGCTGCTGAACCCCTCTAGGGAGTTTTTAATTTCAGTTACTTTGGTCTTCAGCTCCAGTGTTTCCATTTGGTTCATTTTTGTAATTTTTATCTCCTTATTAGTAGTCTCATTTTATTTATAAATTACTTTCCTGATATCCTTTAGTTCTTTGTCTTTTCCTTTAGCTCTTTGAGCATATTTAGGACCTTTTCATAAAAGTCATTGTCTGGTATGTCCAAAGTCCGGTTGTCTTTGTTGATGGTTTCAAATGTTTTATCTTGCTCCTTTGGATGGCAATCATTTCTTGTTTCTTTGTATGCCTTGTAATCTCTTGCACACTGTACATTTTAATATTTTGATGTGTTAACTCTGGAATTTATTCCTTGATGTGTTTGTTCCTTAAGTTTATATCCAGTTAGTGATTTGACAGAGATGTTCCTTGAATGCCAGGGTCTAACAAAAACAAACATACCAAAAACTCCTTCCACAGTCCTTGCATATTATCTCCATGTTGGCTGGTGCTCTCTTTCAGAGCTTAATCCTCCTAACAGTGAACCTGAAGAGAAGCCCAAAGCAAAAGCATCGGGACCTCTCTGGTCTTTTCTGAACATGTCTTGTCCTGGACATGTGCTAATGACCTTAGGAATTCCCCTGTTTACAGACACTGAATGCTCCTTCTTCCTATGAAATAATCTTTCCCCTAAGTCCCCATTCCCAAGTGCTTTATTATATGTCTTAAGGCTAGTAATACTTTCTCCCAGGTTGCTATGACTTGATTGTTTCTTACACTAACTCAGCTTCTGCAAGCTGCTTCTGCATGCAGGGCAAGTTCTGTGACAGTGGACCAGAGACAAGTATCCTGGTTCACTCCTTCATGCTGCCATCTGATAGATAGGTACAGACATACATGCACCCAGTATGCATATAGGGGTTACTCTGCTCCTGTTAGAACTGGGACCAGGGACTCAAACCAAGAGCACAGGAGGCTCCACATCGAGCTGGGGTGGGCATGGGGGGAAGGGACAGTAACAGCACCCTGAGGTTTTGCCACCATTTTTAAGTTGCCTTTTTCTCTTTTTTTTCCCTTTTTTTAAATTCAATTTCATTGAGATATATTCACACACCATGCAGTCCATGTTGTACAATCAGCTGTTCACACTGCCATCATATAGTTGTGCATTCATCACTGCAGTCAATTTTTAAACATTTTCCTTACACCAAAAGAATGAAGATAAGAATAAAAAATAAAAGTAAAAAAGAATACTGAAATCATTCCACCACCCCCACCCCACCCTATTTTTCATTTAGTTTTTGTCCCCATTTTTCTACTCATCCATCCGTACACTGGATAAAGGGAGTGTGAGCTACAAGGTTTTCACAAATACACCGTCACACCATGTAAACTACATAGTTATACAGTCATCTTCAAGTATCAAGGCTGGTCGAGAAACTAAGATGGCGGCTAAGTGAGACAGGGCAAAAAAACACCTCCATGAAAAACACTACATAAAAACCAGAAAGTGACCCAGAATACCAGTTACAGTGATGCACCAGCTGGACGAGGTCTCCTAGTACCACAGGGGCTGTATACTTGGTGAAACCAGGAGTCTGCATTCTGAAACAAGTGAGTAAGCTGGCTGGAAGACCCGCAGCCGCGCGGTGGTGTGGGGAGCCAGGGCTTGGCATTTGGAGACCAACTGGCTCTTTTTTAAAAAAAAAAAAAAAAAAAGGGAAGAACCCAGGAGTGGCTGCAGTTGCAGTAGTGGGAACCACACAGTAAAACACAGCAAGAGAGGGCTGGGCTGGCCTCTCGGTGTCTGGCCTGGAGGATAGCCCGCTACAGATACCCTCGGAGCTGGGGTAATGGAGGGGAGAGCCGGAAGCAGAAAGAAACCCTGTGGCTTGCAGCTGGCTCCCTGGAGGGCTAGATAAACTCTTGCCCGGGGCCGTGCCCACAGCCCAGAGCCCCGCAAGTTGTCCTGCAGCTGGGAAGGAGGAACTGTGCGAGGAGACGGGGGTTGAGACGCCCTGTTCAGCCATCTTTGCATCAGGCTGAGAGCGCCCCTGCACGGCCTGGTGGCCCGGAGCTTCCCTTGAGGGATGGCGCACACTGGTGATGTAGCACGGCATTCCCTTGGCAGAGGTCCTGGAGGATCGTGGCTGGGAGGGGGGGACCCGCTCGGAGAACCCAGGGACACTATGCCAAGTCCGGTGGTTTGTGGGACAGCGAGAGAGAGGGTCTGGGGCTGAAATGAAATGAAGGCTTAGACTCTTGCAGAGGCCTTGAATCTCCGGGAACCTGGGGGATTTGAATATTAAAGCTGCCTTCTTCCCTGGCCACCCATACACACGCCCCACATTCAGGGCAGACGGCTCCAGCAACACACCCAAACTGAGTTCTCCAACTGAACCCTACAAGAATCATTCCCCCACACACACTGTGGGAACAACGTTGAGAACTGACTTGAGGGATATAGGTGACTCACAGACGCCATCTGCTGGTTAAAGTATACACCACCAAACTGTGTTTCTGAAAAATTAGATTGGTATCTTTTTTTTACAACTTGAAAGAACCCTATCAAGCAAAGCAAATGCCAAGAGGCCAAAAACAACGGAAAATCTTTTTTTTTTTTTTTCTTTTTTTACACATTGCTTTATGTCCTGGGACAGAAACTATTAGTTATCCATTGCTACGTTAACAACTTACAACTTAAAAAACATACATTTATAATCTCACAGTTTTTGTGGGTCATGAGTCCAGGTGCAGCTTAACGAAGCTACAGTGAAGGCATTGGCCAGGGCTGGGATCTCATCTGAGACTCAGCTGGAGAAGGATCTGCTTTCACGCTCCTTGGTTATTGGTAGAATTTCACAGCCTTGCAGGTTGTTGAAGTGAGGGCCTCAGTTCCTTGCCCTGAGGTCTTCTCCAACATGGTAACTGCCTAAGGAGTCTTCTGGGGAGACAGGCATCGCAAAGTTATATCACATTCATTTTGTGGTGGTTTGAAGCTATGTACCCCCAGAAGAACATATATGGGATGCATCCGTGGATGAAAGAAATGGAGAGAGATTGTTGTGCTACCATCTCCGAAAATTGTGTTCCAAACCACACACTCCTGTCTTCTATCACCCTGTAGTGCTCCCTTTAGTATTTCCTGTAGGACGGGTGTCTTGTTCACAAAGTCTCTCATTGTCTGTTTGTCAGAAAATATTTTGAGCTCTCCCTCATATTTGAAGGACAGCTTTGCTGGATACAGGATTCTTGGCTGGCGGTTTTTCTCTTTCAGTATCTTAAATGTATCACACCACTTCCTTCTTGCCTCCATGGTTTCTGCTGAGAGATCCACACATAGTCTTATTAAGCTTCCTTTGTATGTAATGGATCACTTTTCTCTTGCTGCTTTCAGGATTCTCTCTTTGTCTTTGACATTTGATAATCTGATTATTAAGTGTCTTGGCGTAGGCCTATTCATATCTCTTCTGTTTGGAGTACGCTGCGCTTCTTGGATCTGTAATTTTATGTCTTCCGTAAGAGATGGGAAATTTTCATTAATTATTTCCTCTATTATTGCTTCTGCCCCTTTCCCTTCTCTTCTCCTTCTGGGACACCAATGATAAGTACATTATTGTACTTTGTTTCATCCTTGAGTTCCCGGAGACGTTGCTCATATTTTTTCATTCTTTTTATATCTGCTCCTTTGCGTGTAGGCTTTCAGGTGTTTTGTTCTCCAGTTCCTGAGTGTTTTCTTCTGCCTCTTGAGATCTGCTGTTGTATGTTTCCATTGTGTCTTTCATCTCTTGTGTTGTGCCTTTCATTTCCATAGATTCTACTAGTTGTTTTTTTGAACTTTTGATTTCTGCCGTATACATGCCCAGTGCTTCCTTTACAGCCTCTATCTCTTTTGCAATATCTTCTCTAAACTTTTTGAATTGATTTAGCATTAGTTGTTTAAATTCTTGTATCTCAGTTGAAGTGTACGTTTGTTCCTTTGACTGGGCCATAACTTTGTTTTTCTTAGTGTAGGTTGTAATTTTCTGTTGTCTAGGCATGGTTTCCTTGGTTATCCAAATCAGGTTTTCCCAGACCAGAACAGGCTCAGGTCCCAGAGGGAAGAAATATTCAGTATCTGGTTTTCCTGCAGGTGTGTCTTAGAAAATTGCTCCACCTTTTGATGCCTTGGGTCACTGTGCTTTTCTGCCCAGCAAGTGATGCCTGTTAGCCTATAATTCTTGACTGGTGTGAGGAGGTATGGCCCTGTTCCCCCAGGCTCTGGGGTCTGGTTCTGAATGGAAAGGGCCCCACCCCTTTCCTCCTGGGGAAGACAGACCCCCCCAGGTGGAGGTCATTAGCATTTCAATGGTCTCGCTCTCTGCTTGTGCTGTCTCCACCCTTCCCGGAGTCACAGCCCTGGAAACTGAAAATGACTGGGGCTTTCTCCACTGAGCCGAAAAAGAAACAGATAGTCCCTTTAGACCCAGTCCAAGGCAACCCTCCTGCTCTCCCAGGTCAGTCATCACACAAAGCCTCTGTCTGTTTTTGGGGGATTCGTACCTGTAGTGAGCAGTTCACACTCGCTACTTAAAACCCCAGTTGGAGCTCAGCTGAGCTATATTCGCTTGCTGGGAGAGAGCTTCTCTCTGGCACCACGAGGCTTTGTAGCTCGGGCTATGGGGGAGGGGGTCCCACGACTTGGATCCGCAGGTTTTACTTACAGATTTTATGCTGTGTTCTCGGCCATTCCTCCCAATTCAGGTTGGTGTATGATGAGTGGATGGTCTCGTTTGTCCCCCCACAGTTATTCTGGATTATTTACTAGTTGTTTCTGGTTTTTTGTAGTTGTTCCAGGGGGACTACTTAGCTTCCACTCCTCTCTATGCCGCCATCTTGCCCGACTTCCCAACGGAAAATCTTAATGCATATGATAAAACCAGACTATATGGAGAATCCAACTCCAAACACACAAATCAAGATATCAGAAGAGACACAGTACCTGGCACAATTAATCAAAGAACTACAATCGAGGAACGAAAACATGGCAAAGGATTTAAAGGACATCAAGAAGACCATGGGCCAGGATATAAGCGACATAAAGAAGACCCTAGAAGAGCATAAAGAAGACATTGCAAGAGTACATTTAAAAAATAGAAGATCTTATGGAAATAAAAGAAACTGTTGGCCAAATTAAAAAGACTCTGGATATTCACAATACAAGAGTAGAGGAAGCTGAACAACGTCTCAGTGTCCTAGAAGTCCACAGAACAGAAAATGAAAGAACAAAAGAAAGAATGGAGAAAAAAATCGAAAAAATCAAAATGGATCTCAGGGATACGACAGATAAAAAAAAGTCCAAACTTAAGACTCATTGGTGTCCCAGAAGGAGAAGAGAAGGGTAAAGGTCTAGAAAGAGTATTCAAAAAAATTGTTGGGGAAAACTTCCCCAACCTTCTACACAATATAAATACACAAAGAATAA
Source organism: Choloepus didactylus (assembly GCF_015220235.1). Classification (NCBI taxonomy): domain Eukaryota; kingdom Metazoa; phylum Chordata; class Mammalia; order Pilosa; family Megalonychidae; genus Choloepus; species Choloepus didactylus. Next base: position 91,442,067 of record NC_051312.1, on the reverse strand, counting down.
ATGCCCAGCGAACTCCAAATAGAATAAATCCAAATAAACCCACTCCAAGACATATTCTGATCAGACTCTCAAATACTAAAGAGAAGGAGCAAGTTCTGAAAGCAGCAAGAGAAAAGCAATTCACCACATACGAAGGAAACAACATAAGACTAAGTTGTGACTACTCAGCGGCCACCATGGAGGTGAGAAGGCAGTGGCCCGACATGTTTAAAATTCTGAGAGAGAAAAATTTGCAACCAAGAATACTTTATCCAGCAAAACTCTCCTTCAAATTTGACAGAGAGCTTAAATTTTTCACAGACAAACAAATGCTGAGAGTTTGCCAATAAAAGACCTGCCCTACTTCAGATTCTGAGGGGAGCCCTGCTGGCGGAGAGACAGGGAAAGGAGAAAGAGATATAGAGAATTTTAACAGACATATATAGTACCTTACATCCCAGATCACCAGGACACTCATTTTTCTCTAGTGATCGCAGATCTTTCTCCAGAAGGGACCATAAGCTGGGACATAAAACAAGCCTCAATAAATTAAAAAAAAAAAAAATTGAATATACTCAAAGCACATTCTCCAACCACAATGGAATATAAATAGAAGTCAATAATTTTTGAACTGTAACTCCACTGTTTACTTCCTACAGGATATAAAATACACAAACTCTAATGACAAATCAGTGGTTTTGAACTCAATGTAAAATATGTAATTTTAGACAACTATATAAAGGTGGGGGAATGGAGGAGTATAGGAACATAGTTTGTGTGTCCTATTGAAGTGAAGGTGGTATCAAAGAAAAACAAGATTGATATGGATTTAAGAGGTTAATTTTAAGCCCCGCAGTAAACACAAAGAAATTATCAGAGAATATAACCATAGAGATGAAAAGTAGAGTATGGGTTAAGAAAAATGGGGGAAGGGGCAATGGGGAGTTAAGAAATGAGTGTAGGGTTGCTGTTTGAGGTGAAGGGAAATTTCTAGTAATGGATGGTGGGAAAGAGCATTACAACATTCTAAATGTGATTAATCCCACTAATGGAAGGCTAGGGAGGGGGTGGAATGGGAAGATTTAGGCTGTATATATGTTTCCACAATTGAAAAAAAAAAAAAAAAGTCTAAATAGATGACAATTGAATGCCAAGGATGAACTTGAATGGGATTGGAGGCTAGAGGACAGGTGGCTCGAAGGGACACAGTTGAGACATAAGGAAAAGGAAATATAGAATGTAAGCTTTGTATCATTGTTGAATCTCTTGTACTTGTTAGCTGCGCTTAATGGGATTGCATAAAAGAATGTTCTTATTCGTGGGAAGTGTGTATGTGAATTATAGTGTTTGTTCAAGGATGTGTGCAGCTAGCTCTCATATGTTCAGAAGACAGAGCAACAGATGATGGATGATAGGGAGGGAGGGAGGGAGGGAAAGAAATAGCAATGTGACAGCATGTTAAAATTGGTGGATTGGGCTATCGGGGGAGGGGGGTCAGGGTATGATGGAATTCTGTGTATGGGGTTAGTATTGTTTTTGCAACTGTTCATATAACTTTGAATTTATTTCAAAATAAAAAAAAAAAGAATCAAGGCTACTGGGTTGCAGTTCAATAGTTTAAAAAGGGATCTCTATATAGTGCATAAGAATGCCCTCCAGAGTGACCTCTCAACTCCATTTGAAATCTCTCAGCCACTGAAACTTTATTTGTTCATTTTGCTTCCCCCTTTTGGTCAGGAAGGTTTTCTCAATTCTACGAAGCCAGGTCCAGGCTCATCCCCAGGAATCATATCCTGTGTTGCCAGGGAGATTTACACCTCTGGGAGTCAGGTCCCATATAGTGGGGAGGACAGTGAGATCACCTGCCAAGTTGGCTTAGCTAGAGAGAGAGAGGGCCACATCTGAGCAAGAAAGAGGCACTCAAGGGGAGACTCTTAGGCACAATTATAAGTAGGCGTAGTCTCTCCTTTGCAGTTACAAGCTTCATAAGTGCAAGCCTCAAGACAGAAGGCCTGGCATACCAATTTGTCAGTCCTCAGTGTTTGTGAGAACATCAGCAGCAACCCAAGTGGGGATGTCCAACATTTCTACATTTCCTCCCGGCTCCTCAGGGGGGCCCTGCAAATATATTTTTATTCTCTGCCCAAATTACTTTGGAATGTGTTGCTATTTCACACTAACCTTTACAAACCTACCAGATCTCACTTCCTATTCAAAGTTCCATGTAATTATGGTGTTTGGATAAACTGACTCTACAAGTTAAATTATTTAGTGTGCTGTGGAAGATGTATATCCTGCACCAAATAAACATCTCTTCCCTTGGTCTCAAAAGAAGTTGAATTTTAAAACACAGTCAAAATTGTCCTTTACCTTTAAGTTGCCTTTTTCTTGATTTGGCTTTCACCCAGTTACTTCAACCCTTTAGGTGATTTTAGGAGCTCTAAGAAAGATGTCAGTTTCCGCTAGTGTTTAAAGATTCTGTGGGAGGAAAGAAACCTGGAGTGTTTCACTCTGCCATCTTGGTGACATCTCTTTCTAGATATGTCAGTGTTTCCTAATGGGAGGGATTCAGGGCTCTGTCCTAGGCACTCTTTCACCTTTGTCAGAAATGCTCTCCTTCACTGTAATGACCTCCACACCCCAAAGCCAAATATTTAACCATCTCCCAGTTACTTAACCATTCCACATGCCTGTTCTCAGCCACTTTGGATGCAACCCTAACTGTCATCTTTCTCCCCAGAGTTGCCCCAGTGTGCCACTCTCAACCATGTTTTTCAAGCCCCAAACCTTGATTAGCTTACTTCTCTCCTTCTTGTCCCCCACCCAAGGTTGGTCAGTTCTAACTCCTAAATATTTCATCAATCTGTCCGCCTCTAGTCCCACTACCAACAGGCTAGTCTAAGCTAGCATCTCATGCTCGGATGAAATAGCCTCCTGACTGGTCTTCCCAAACACTTTCTGGCTCTCAGCTGATCCCTCTTCTATAGTAGCTAGATGACCTTTGAAATATGCAGATTTGTTGGTCACTCTGCATGCTTTTTTCCTTAGCTTCCCGCTATGATCTGCCAGCCCTGGCCTTGGGCAGTTCCTCAGACCACCAAACCTCATTCTACCTTGAGACTTTGCCATGTGCTAGTCTCTGGCCTGGATTGACCTTCCGTTGTCTCCTTTTCCTACTTAACACCTACTTCTCCTTTAGGTCCACTTGAAAAGGTGTATCCTTGGAGGATGCTTTAATGAAGCTCAAAGGAGACCAGTTCCCTGTTACACATTCCCAGACCATTACCTATTAAAAGTTTATCTTCCTTATTAGTTTGTAAGTGTCTTGAAGACAGGGTCACATCCCTGTTGTTCACCATTGCATCCCAGACACCTGCACAGGGTTTGGCATTGGGAGGGGAGACAACATAGTAGTGGTAAATGCTGGTGCTTGGGTTCAAATTCTGCCTCCACCACTTTCTAGTTGTGTGAATTATGAGCACATTTATTTAAGCTCTCTAATACCTTAAGTGTAATTGTGAGGTGTATATGACAATGCATGTAAGGAATTCAGCATTGTCTTCACACGTAGTTAGTTTTGAGTAAATATTAGCTATTATGATCATCATAGTACCAAGAAATATTTGTTGAATAAATTTTTTGCCCAGAGTATAATTGAGATTCAGGTTGTGTAGTTTGCACATAGTTATTATTGGATTGAATTGTGTTCTATTGCTTGTATATTAGGGGCCATACACACTGTCTAGCATAGGAGCGGCCACAAAGTGGGTGTCCAGTGAAATAATGGCAGGAATTAACTACAAATAAAGGTGAGATAACCTTGCTAAAGTGTCAGTATAATTACTGAGTGCCCATTGGAAATATTAGATGTAGATTTCTATAGCCCTTAACTTATTCCTGTTTCAGTGTTTGCACCGAGAAAAAGGGGCAGCAAGACAAACTGTGCATATTTTATCCTCACTGTATACTCACTGCCAAGTTCTGTGCTTGGCACACGTGGGATGTGCAATAACTATTTTTTTCCAGTGAATGGAAGAATAAAAAAAAAATGAATGATAATTGAATTTGGAGTCTGACTTGAATCCAGTTCTTCCTTTTGTTAGCTGTGTGAATTTGAAATTAGTTAACCTCTTGGGTTTTAATTCCCTCGCCTGAAAAATGGAGAAAGTTAAAACTTGTCTTTCAGTGAAATAAGGAGCAAAAAAATAATTTTATGAATGCCAAAGTGCCATACAATTCTAGTTTATGAAAAACTAAACTAAAAAGCATCCCCCTCAAATAATTTCTAGAAAGAAATTAATCTCTGCCTCAATGCAACAGTAATTCTTATTTCAATAAAACTTACATTACCTTGATAACCCTGGTTCAGAAACCTGGGTCTTAGCCAACTTTTGATATGAAAGTGAGGAAAAGCTGTCAGCCCGCGTCCTGTTCCTGAGGGAGGCATTGCTCTCGGATGCGGCAGTGTGTGTGACACTTTGGCTGTCCTCCGTGTGTGTGCGTGTTTTCTTGGATTCTACCCTTTTCTTGGAGTACATCCAGGCTCCCTGGAGTCCATGCACCTTAAGCTCCCACAGCCTCTTCTGTCTTTAACTACTCAGCTCAAGCCCCAGCTCCTCCAGAAAACCTCCTGATAAGTGCAATAAAGAGAACCTGTCTTCTGCTTCATACCACAGCCGCCGACTAGCAAACTTGGTGAGAGAGGACAGACCTGCCTCTTACTAATTATTTAGCCCTTTTCAACCTCAGGTTCCTCATTTGTCAGGGCTTTGGAAAGTTACCTATCTGTGTGCCTTAGAGGATTATGAGTTAATTCATTTTAGGCCCTTCATAACGTTGCCCGGCACGTAGTAAGAGTCTGATAACCTTAGCATTTGTCAATTGGCTTGCACAGGAGTGTTTATGAGGGTAAAACAGATTATCTTTTTATGGATTAAGTCCAAGGTTCTCATGCAGAGTGGTATGAATCAAAGTCATCTGTGGTCCTCTAACTGCAGTCCCTTCTCCCTCTCTCTGGTGCTCCACTGACATGCTTGCTTGCCATTGCAGTGCTTTTCACTCTGCCCAGAACTGCCCCCCTTCTTTCCTTCGGAGCGACTTTGATGCAGAGATGGATGGCTGGAACACAGATTCCTGGCTCATCCACCTGCCACCCCAGGGTCTTCCTGGGGGAATACATACCCAAAGGGTGTAATAGGCAAACAATTCCCTTGTCACCTATAATTTGGCCCCAAATCCCAGGATGGAGCTCTAACCCCGGGGACTGCACCAGATCTGGGCAGGGTGGGCAACTCTTGTTTTGTTCCTTTCCCCTTGGCCTCCTTCTGCTTCTTTCTTGGTGCTCTAAGGAGAGGGGAGTAGGGTGAGGGAGAAAAGATACCTCCTTTCCAAGGAAAGAAACCCAAGCCCCTGACTTACCTTGCATGTCCGGTGAGAGAAGCATTAGAAGGAGCCAACCCCAGACTGGAACAACCTGTAACCCTTTTGTTTCACACAGTGAAGTCCCAATCCCGCCTCCACCCCAGATGGCTTAGTTCAGTGGTTTTGAACCTGGCCAATCCATGACGCCAATCCTACTCCTTAGAGGTTGGGTGGAGGGGGGAGGAGGGGAAGCAGGAGCTACAAATTTCCTTAACCAACGGTGACTACATGTTTATCCTTTAAGGTTAAGCTCAAATCTCTCTCGCTCTCTCTTTCTCTCCCTCTCTCTCTCTCTCTCTCTCTATCTCTCTCTCTCTCTGTGTGTATGTGTGAGATAACATATATATACCATAAAATTTCCTGTTTTAACTACTTTCAAGTATACAGTAAAATATTGATTATATTCACAATGTTGTGCTACCATTGCCACCATCCACTGGCAAAACTTTTCCATCACCCCAACCAGAAACTTTGTACCCATTATGCATTAACTCCCCTTTCCTGATCACCCTGTCCCTGGTAACCTGTAATCCGCTTTTTGTTCCTTTGTATTTGCATATTCTAGTTGTTTCATAGAAGTGAGATCATACAATATTTCTCCTTTTGTGTCTGGCTTATTTCACACAACATGATGTCTTCAAGGTTCATCCATAGTATAGCATGTCAAATGTCACCTCTCCAGGAGATTTTTTTTTTTTTTGACTCCTCTGTCCAACAGTGGCTTTGCATTCTCCCAGCAAATTCAATCTATCCTTCCTAAAACATTTTAATGCTGTTTTTACATGCTAGATTGAGAACATCATAAGGGCAGGGGACATACTCTGTTAACGTAGTATATTCTCAAAATCTTTGATGGGTAAGTTGCAGGTAAAGTGTCTGTATCAGAGTACTTCCTAAATATATTAATGACATTTGAGTATACCGAATTTGACAAATGATAAATGGCTTCATCCCATTACCCTGGTCAATTCTGGTCTTTGAGGAGCTCACTGTCTCCTGAGAGAGAAGATACTAAATAATTATAAAGGAATGTGATATGTGCAAGAACCAGAGGGGGAACTTGGGGAAGGGAAGGCTTTGCCTTGGAACTGAATTGTATGTTATCTATTGCTGTGCAAGAAACCACCCCAAAACTTAATGCCTTACAGCAACAACCATTTATTGTTTCTTGAAATTCTGCAGTTTGACAGGTTCTTGTACTAGACCCACGTGGCCTCACTCGTGTGGCCTTATTGAGGTGGTGGGTAAGCTGGGGGCTGGCCTCTCGCCCCATGTGCTCTTTCATCCTGGGCTTCTCCACACGTGGTGGTCTCAGGGTTTCAAGATGATGAAGGTAGAGGCCACGAGACCTCATGAGGCCAGGGCTCCAGGACTTGCACAAAGTCCCTTCCACCACATTCTGTTGGTCAGAGCAAGTCAGCCAGCCCAGCTGCAAGGGGTAGGGAGGAATTCCAAACATTTGGGGCCATGTTTAACTACTCTGTGTGTTTTGAAGCTGGGAAGTTGTCCCAGCAGGCAAGGAGAGGTGTAAGGAGATTAAGGGGCACTCTGTGCAGAGGTTCTGAGGAGGGAGTATGTGGGAGGTGTTGGGGAAACATTCAAGGTTTAGTGTGGTTGGAGGGGTAAATATGTGGAGTTGAAGATGCAAAGAGGGATTAGTGCTGCCCCAAGAAGGTCCTTGAATTCCATACCTGGAGCTTCAGCTTGAGCCTTTGAAAGTTTTGACAAGTCCACGTCTATTTTAAAGAGTCCATTATAGAGATGGGCCACGGCTTTGGTAGCGACGGCATATCTCGACAGGCCTAAGCCATGCTAGCCCCTCCCCTAGGAGACCATTGCAGTTGGCCAACCCTGCTCCTCGGTGACCATGTGCGACTGAAAGGCCGTGATCAAAAATGCGGACACGTCGGAGGAGAGGCAACAGGACTTGGTGGAGTGCGCTACTCAGGTTGGAGAAATATAACATAGAGAAGGACATTGCGGCCCATATCAAGAAGGAGTTTGACAAGAAGTACAACCCCACCTGGCACTGCATTGTGGGGAGGAACTTCGGTAGTTATGTGACACGTGAAACCAAGCACTTCATCTGCTTCTACCTGGGCCAAGTGGCCATTCTTCTGTTCAAATCTGGTTAAAGCGTGACTGCCACCCAGCCAGCGATCCATCCAAAAACAAGGACTGCAGCCTGAACTCCAAATACCAGAGACTGAAATCCTCAGCCTTCCTAAGGGAACACCTTGACCTCTGAACCTTTATTGTGTTGTTTTTTTACAGGGCATTCTCTGTGCTAGTTTGTTGTGGTTATAAAACAATTAGCAAAACAAAACAAAACAAAAGAATCCATTGTAGCAGCCCATATTGTGGTCTGTATGCTGGAGAGAGCAGGGCTAGGGGTCTGGAACCAAGAGAGAGGGTGAACAGTGACCCAGCTGACAGTGAGCTCCGGGACGGAAGTGGGCAGGCACTGTCAGAATGGAGGGGATGGGTGTCCTCCTAGTTTGGTGGCTTATTGGGCTGGTCTGAATGAGAGAAGATTGAGAGAAAGGGTGAGGGGTGGTGGCAGGAGAATGGGGGAAGACAGGGGGAGGGGCTGAGTATGGGTTTCAGATGGGGATGGCGAGGTACATCCAGGGGACTAGGGAAGCCCAAGGACTTAACTGGCAACTTTATGACAGGTGGAGCACTAAGGCTGCAAGCACGAGTTAAATCTGGGGGCAAATAAGGGCAAGGATGCAGCCCCGGGGAGGACTCTGACCATCTTCCCTCCCAGACCATCTGTCACTGTGTCTGAGACCAGGGCTTGGTACAGAGCAGTCATCCATAAAGCTTGGGTGGATGGCCAGATGGGTTAATTTTAACTCATTTTCTTGAAGCTCCTTAGAAACTCATTGTTCTAGTTTGCTAATGCTGCAGAATGCAAAACACCAGAGATGGATAGGCTTTTATAAAAAAGGGGGTTTATTTGGCTATACAGTTACAGTCTTAAGGCCATAAAGTGTCCAAGGTAACACATGAGTAATTGAGTACCTTCACTAGAGGATGGCCGATGGCGTCCGGAAAACCTCTGTTAGCTGGGAAGGCACGTGGCTGGCGTCTGCTCCAAAGTTCTGGTTTTAAAATGGCTTTCTCCCAGGACATTCCTCTCTAGCAAGCTTGCTCTTCTTCAAAATGTCACTCACAGCTGCACTCCGTTCAGTCTCTTTGAGTCAGCACATTTATATAGCTCCACTGATCAAGGCCCACCCTGAATGGGCGGGGCCACACCTCTGTGGAAATATCCCATCAGTTATCATCTACAGTTGGGTGGGGCGTATCTCCGAATCCAAACATTCCAACTTAATCCCCACTATTATGTCTGCCCCACAAGATTGCATCAAAGAATATGGCTTTTTCTGGGGGACATAATACATTCAAACCGGCACATTCCACCCCCTGGACCCCAGAAAAACATATTCTTTCCAAATACAAAATACATTCATTTCATCACAATATCACAAAAACTTAAACCATTTCAGTAGCAAAAGTTAAGTACAAAATCCCATCAAAATCAAATACAGGCGTGGTCAGTCCTAAGGCATACTTTTCCTTTAGCTTTGGATCTGTGGACTTAGAACAAGTTATATGCTTCCAATATACAAAGGAGGGACATTCATAGGATAAACATTCCCATTGCCATAAGGAGAAAGAGTAAGGAAAACAGGGTTAACAGGACCAAAACAGTTCCTAAAACCTGCAGGATAAACTCCATTAGATTTCAAAGTCTGAGAGTCATTTACAGAACGACGTTGCATCCTTGGTGCTTAAGAGAGTGGAAGCCTAACCCTTCCTAAGGGCCTTTTCGGCAGCCCTTTCCTCTCCAAAAGCTTAGGTGAGTGCTCCAACATACCCACACATTGGGGAGACCACCTTCTCGGCCCCACCCTCCTCAAACATCGTGGCAGCTCCCGGATTCCCTTCCATCTCCGGGGCACATGCTCAACCCCTTCAGAACAATGTGGTGGCAGCCAGGCTCTCCCCAATTCCCTGGGAATGTGCTCCACCCTCTTTGGGACCTCGGGTGGCAAAACTCTTCCAGAGCATCGAGGTGGAATGCCCAACCTCGACCTCCGGGGCAAACTCACCCTTTCCATGCATGTGGGCTGCTCCACTCTCCCAGCCCAAGGCCTCTTGACTCCAGACCTCAACCTCCATGGCTCTGTGTTTGAAGAAATTTTTCCTGCAATTTGTTCCTTGTCTGTCTCCTCCAGTCCAGACTGGCAGCGGCTCTGTCTATAAAGTTCTCGCAAAAATTCTGTTGGCTTTGCATGAAGCACACAGGGGTCAAAGCCATCAGACAACAGGAGTTTCCACAAATCCTTTCTGGATAATTCCATCTCCAATCTTGGCTTGTACTGAAATGGTGGCTGGGTTCCATGTTCAGTTACATCCTCACGTTGGGCTGTAGCTTCTGGGATTCCACCCCCTGGAAGCTCGTAATTTTCAGCTTCTGGTCTCTTTGAACCCAAGAGTTCAGTTCTAAGTTTATCTCTTTCTGTTCGCATTTTACTATAAGCTGCAAGGAGAAGCCAGGTTACGTCCTCCACACATAGTCTGGAGATCTCCTCAGCTAAGTACTCCAGGTTGTCACTTTTAAATTCTTCTTTCCATCTGACACCAGGACTCAATTTTGCCAAATTCTCTGCCACTTTAAAACAAGGATCACCTTTCTTCCAGTTTACAACAACATATTCATCATTTCTGCTCAAGTCCTCATCAGAAGTATCTTTAGAGTCCATATTTCCACAAACAGTCTCTTTAAAGAAGTTTTGGCCTTTTCTATCAAGCTCCTCACAATTCTTCCAGAATCTTCCCCTTATCCACTTAAAAAGCCGTTCCAACATGTTTGGTATTTGCAAACTCAGCAGCAAAAGCACCCCACTCCTCTGGTACCAAAATCTGTTCTAGTTTGCTAATGCTGCAGAATGCAAAACACCAGAGATGGATAGGCTTTTATAAAAAAGGGGGTTTATTTGGCTATACAGTTACAGTCTTAAGGCCATAAAGTGTCCAAGGTAACACATGAGTAATTGAGTACCTTCACTAGAGGATGGCCGATGGCGTCCGGAAAACCTCTGTTAGCTGGGAAGGCACGTGGCTGGCGTCTGCTCCAAAGTTCTGGTTTTAAAATGGCTTTCTCCCAGGACATTCCTCTCTAGCAAGCTTGCTCTTCTTCAAAATGTCACTCACAGCTGCACTCCGTTCAGTCTCTTTGAGTCAGCACATTTATATAGCTCCACTGATCAAGGCCCACCCTGAATGGGCGGGGCCACACCTCTGTGGAAATATCCCATCAGTTATCATCTACAGTTGGGTGGGGCGTATCTCCGAATCCAAACATTCCAACTTAATCCCCACTATTATGTCTGCCCCACAAGATTGCATCAAAGAATATGGCTTTTTCTGGGGGACATAATACATTCAAACCGGCACACTCATCTTTCCTCTTTAGTAGAAATGTCTTTGGGGAAGTGAACTGAAGGGGGGAGAAGGTAGAGCAGGGATAGGTTATTGGAGTAAAATGAACAGGTCTTTGGACAGACAATTGTGAGCTCTCGAGGAAGGCTCTGCAGTAGCGAGGGAGGAACTTAGATGGGGAGATGGAGTTGCATATCTGGACACACATTTTGTCTCATTTGAACTTCACAGCAGCCCTGTGGCATAGAGATTATCACCCTCATTTTCCAGGTGGTGTAAACACAGATCATAAAGGTGCAGTGGTTTTTCCTCAAGCCACATAGCAGTGGGTGGGTGTTAAAATCTAGAGTAAATACAACAGTCCCTGTTCTGCCACACCTTTGTGCCCGTTCTGCCACACCTTTGTCTGGAAAACGAGGGTGAATGAGCCCATTCTGTCACCACCTTCAAGACAAACAGGCTCTGTGGGCACAGGCAGGCACCTGATGACCAGGAAGGGGAAGAGAGTTGGATGGTTCCAGGTCATATTGCTCAATGAGAGAAGGAGCGGGAAGATTTGCTGACTCCAGAAACCTGAGGTTCCCCTTGTCAGACCTGGGGAATTGTGCATTTACAGAACAATCATGCATGGAAGACAGAGTTCCTATATCCACCCCACCAACACTTTGCATTGGTGTGGAACATTTGTTACTATTAATGATAGCACTTTTTTTGTATAATTATACTATTTTTTTAACAGTAGTTACCTTTGTAACTATTATTTCCACCTTATATTAGGATCATACATCTGTTATAACCCATGAAAGAACATCCTTATACTAGTAACTATAGTCCCTCATCTACAGTAGGGTTCACTATGTTGTACAGTCCAAATTTTTATTCTAGTGGTATATGCACCCTAAAGTTTCCTCCTTTAACCATATTTACCTTTATAGTTCAGTGCTGTTGATTGTACTCACAATAAAGTGCCACTATCACCACCATCCACTTGCAAACCTTTACCATCAGCCTAAACAGAAATTCTGTACAGGTTAAGCATCAGCAACCCATTCTCTAACACCAGTCTATTTCCTGGTAATCTGTATTCTAGATGCTAACTCTGAGTTTGCTTAGTATAATTAGTTCATATCAGTGAGATCATACAGTATTTGTCCTTTTGTGTCTGGCTTATTTCACTCAACCCAGTGTCCTCCAGGTTCACCCATGCAGCATGCATCAGGACTTCATTCCTTCTTATAGCTGAATAATATTCCATCGTATGTGTATATGGACCACATTTTGTTTATCCATTCTTTGGTTTCTGTAGAGACTATTCTTTCCCAATTGTGTGGGTTTGGCAGCCTTGTCGAATATCAATTGGCCATAGATGTGAGAGTCTATTTCTGAACTCTCACTTCAATTTCATTGACCAATATACCTATCCTTATGTCAGTACCAGGCTGTTTTGACTACAGTAGCTTTGTAGTAAGCTTTAATGTCAGAAAGTGTGAGTCTTCCAAATTCGTTCTTTTTCAAGATATTTTTGGCCATTCAGGGCCCCTTACCCTTCCAAAAAATTTTGATAATTGACTTTTCCATTTCTGCAAAGTTAGCTGTTAGAATTTTGATTGGGATTACTTTGAATCCATAAATCAGTTTGGTATAATTGACATCTTAATGATATTTGTCTTCCAATCCATGAACATGGAATGTCCTCCCATTTATTTAGGTCTTCTCTGATTCCTTTTAGCAATGTTTTGTAGTTTTCTTTGTACAGGTCCTTTACATCCTGGATTAAATTTATACCTAGATATTTGATTATTTTAGTTGCTACTGTTAATAGAATTTTTCTTGACTTCCTCCTCAGATTGCTCATTACTAGTATATAGAAACACTACTCATTTTTGCTTGTTGATCTTGTATCCTGCCACTTTGCTGACCTCATTTATTAGCTCTATGATCTTTGTTGTAGATATTTTTTTGGCTTTCTTTATATAGGATCATGTCATCTACAACAAGTGATAGTTTTACTTCTTCCTTTATAATTTGGATGCATCTTATTTCTTTTTCTTGGCATAATTGGTTTGGCTAAAACTTCCAGCACAGTGTTGAATAACAGTGGTGACAGTGGGCATCCTTGCCTTGTTCCCAGTCTTAGACAGAAAGGTTTCAGTCTCTCACCATTGAGTACAATGTTAGCTAAGGGTTTTTCATATATGCCTTTTACCAAGTTGAGGTCGTTTTCTTCTATCCCTATCTTTTGAGGTGTTTTTATCAAGAAACGATGCTAGGTTTTGTCAAATGCCTTCTCTGTGTTGATTGAGATGATCATGTGGTTTTTCCCCTGTGACTTCTTAATGTGGTGTATTTCAGTAATTGGTTTTCTTATGTTGAACCTCCTTGCACACCTGGGATAAACCCACTTCATCATGGTGTATAATTCTTTTAATGTGCTGTTGGATTTGATTTGCAAATATTCTGTTGAGGACTTCTGCACCTATATTCATTACAGAGATTGGTCTGTAATTTTCTTTTCTTGTAGTATCTTTATCTGGATTTGATATTAGGGTGATGCTGGCCTCATAGAATGAGTGAGTTAGTGTTGTTCCCTCTTCAATTTTTTTTGTAAGAGTTTGACCAGGATTGGTATTAATTTCTCTTGGAATGATTGTTAGAATTCACCTGTGAAGCCATCTGATCCTGAGCTTTTCTTTCTTGGGAGGTTTTTGTTGACTGATTCAATCTATTTACTTGTAATTGGTCCGTGGAGGTCTTCAGTTTCTATTCCAGTCAGCGTAGGTTGTTCATGTGTTTCTAGGAACTTATCCATTTCATCTAAGTTGTCTAATTTGTTGGTATATAGTTGTGTAGTATCTTATTATGATCCTCTTTATTTCTGTGGGGTCAGTAGTAATGTCCCCCCCCAATCTCATTTCTGATTTTATTTATTTGCATCTCTCTCTCTCTCTCTTTTTTTTTTTTCCTTTGTCAGTCTAGTTAAGGGTTTGTCAACTTTATTGATTTTCCTTAAAGAACCAAGTTTTGGTTTTATTCTAATTTTTTTTGTTGTTCTCAATGTCATTTATTTCTGTTCCAATCTTTGTCATTTCCTTCCTTTTTCTTGCCTTGGAATTGGTTTGCTGTTCTTTTTCTAGTTCTTCCAGGTGTACATTTATGTCTTTGATTTACCTCTTTCTTCTTTTTTTTAATGTAGGTGTTTAGTGCTATAAATTTCTCTCTCAGCACTGTCTTCACTACATCCAATAAGTTTGATATGTTGTGTTCTTTTTTTATTTGTCTCAAGATGTTAAATATTAAAGAGATATTAAATGTCTATATTAAAGATATAGATATTAAATGTCTACATTAAAGATATAGATATTAAACTGATTTCCCTTGCAATTTCTTCTTTGATCCACTGATTGTTCAAAAGGATATTGTTTAACTGCCATGTATTTGTGAATTTTTCAGTTCTCTGCCTGTTATTGTGCCCCAGCTTCATTCCATTATGATCAGAGAAAGTACTTTGTATGATTTCAATCTTTCTAAATTTATTGAGACTATTTGTGACCCAGCATGTGGTCTATTCTGGAGAATGATCCATGAGCGCTTGAGAAGAATGTATATCCTGCTGCTTTGGGGTGCAACATTCTGTATGTGTCAGTTAGGTCTAGTTTATTCTTCATATTATTACAGTTCTCTGTTTCCTTATTGATCTTCTATCTAGGTGTTCAGTCTTTTGATGAGATTGGTGTATTGAAGTCTCCAACTATTATTGTAGAGATGTCTATTTCTCCCTTCAGTTTTGTCAGTATTTGCCTCATGTATTTTGGGGCAACATGGTTAGGTGCATAAATATTTATGATTATCATTTCTTCTTGGTGGATTGCTCCTTTTATTAATATATAGTGTCCTTTGTCTCTTATAAAACAGTTTTGCATTTAAAGTCTATTTTGTCTGATTTTAGTGTAACTACTCCAGTTTTTTTTTTAATACTGTTTTTGTTGAATTTCTTTTTCTAACCTTTCACTTTCAACCTATTATTTCTTTGAGACTAAGGTGAGTTTCTTGTAGACAGCATATAGTTGGGTTGTATTTTTTTTTTAATCCATTACACTAATGTGTGTCTTTTGATTGGGTGTTTAATCCATTAACATTCATGTTATTACATGTACATGTATATACATACAGTACTTACTTCAACCATTTTATCATTTGGTTTTTATGTGTCATATAATTTTGTCTCTGTTTTTACTCTTTTAGTTACCCTTATTGAAAGTCTTCATTTCTACACCCTAAGCCAAGCCTTTCTCTCCTGTCTTTTCCTTTCAGCTTGCATAACTCTCTTTAGTTTTTCTTGTAGGGCAGGTCTCTTGTTGAACTCTGTCAATCTCTGTTTATTTGTGAATATTTTAAACTCTCATTTTTGAAGGACGGTTTTGCTGGATAAAGAATTCTTAGTTGCCTCTTTCAGTACCTTAAATATATCAGACCTTCTTGCCTCCCTGGTTTCTGATGAGAAATTGGGACTTAGTCTTAATTGTGGTTCCCTTGTATGTGATGAATTGCTTTTCTCTTGCTGCTTTCAGAATTCTGTCTTTAGCATTTGACATTCTTATTAGTATATGAATTGGAGTAGGTCTGCTAGGATTTATTGTGTTTGGAGTCCTTTGCACTTCTTGTACAAGTATATTTATGTCTTTTATAAGAGTTGGGAAATTTTGGGCCATTATTTCTTCAAATATTGTTTCTGCCTCTTTTCCCTTTTCTCCTTCTGGGACACTCAAGACATGTATGTTTGTGCACTTTGTGCTGTCATTCAAATCCCTGAGATCCTGCTCAATTTCTCCCATTCTTTTCTCTATCTCATTTTCTGTCTGCAATATTTTAATTGTCTTATCTTCTAGTTTGCTGATTGTTTCTTCCACCCGTTCAATTCTGCTAGTGTATGCCTCTAGTGCATTTTGATCTCTTCTGTTGTGCCTTTCATTCCCATGAATTCTGTTATGTTTCTTTCTATACTTTCAAATTCTTATTTTTGCTCACCCAGTGTCTTATTAATATCCTTTATCTCTTTATGCATATTTTCCTCCCTCTCTTTGAATTGATTTAGGAGATTTGTTTGAACATCTTGGCTTAGTTGTTCCAAAATCTGTGTCTCCCTCAAAGTTTTAATTTGTTCCTTTGACTGGGCCATATATTCCTGTTTATTAATATGGTTTGTAATTTTTTGCTGATGTCTAGGCATCTGATTATCTTGAAAGTCAGTTTCTTTGTCTTGCCTAGGGTTTTATAATTGATTGGCTTTGTGTTAAGGCTCCTCTTTGACACTTGGTTCAAGTTATTTTAGACATTTAGAATTGCCCTTGTTTAACAGATGAGATTTTTTCAGCTCTTCTTCTGATTCTTTCCCTTGATATGTGGTACAGTTTTTAAGATTGCATTATTCATGCATTTGTTTCATCCCCAGAAAAAAGCCTCCTTTCCCCTGTTCCTTCTCCAGGAATCTTTTTTTTTAATTTTATTTTATTGAGATTGCTCACATAACATACAATTATCCAAAGATCCAAAGTGCACAATCAGTTGCCCATGGTAGCGTCATACAACTGTGCATCCATCACCACAATTATTTTTTTCCCAATTTTTAGAACATTTTCATTACTCCAGAAAAGAAATAAAGACAAAAAAGAAAACTTAATTCCTCCTCTACCCCTAACCACCCCTTCTCCATTATTGACTCATGGTATTGATATAGAACATTTGTTACTGTTGATGAAAGAATGTTAAAATGCTGTTAACTGTAGTACATAGTTGGCAATAGGTATATTTTCCCGATACCCTTCTATTATTAGCTTCTAGTTATAGTGTCGTGCATTTGTTCTATTTCATGAAAGAGATTTCTAATATTTGTACAGTTAATCATGGACATTGCCCACCACAAGATTCACTGTTTTTAAATTCCCATCTTTTAACCTTCAACTTTCCTTCTGGTGACATACGTGACTCTTAAGTTTCCCCTTTCCACCACCTTCACACACCATTCAGCACTGTTAGTTATTCTCACAATAACTTGCTACCATCACCTCTGTCCACTTCCAAATGCTTAGGTTCAACCTAGATGAACATTCTGCTCATAATAAGCAACTGCTCCCCATTCTTTAGCCTTGTTCTATATCCTATTAACTTATGTTTCATGTCTATGTGTTTACATATTATAATTAATTTGTATCAGTGAGACCATGCAATATTTATCCTTATGTGTCTCTTTTTCACTCAATGTAGTGCCCTCAAGGTTTCTTTATTAACCTGTTTTTTTTTTTAAGATGGTTTTGTTCACCCACCATACTTTCTGTTCTAAGTTAATAATCAATGGTTCCCTGTATAATCACATATTTATGTATTCAGCACCATCACCGCTATCTATATAAGGACATCTCCATTTCTTCCACAAAGATGGAGGAAGAGTTAAAGAAGGTAGAGAGACAAAAGAAAAAGCAAAAGAAAGAAAGAAAAAATGACAGCTAAAAAGCAACAAAAGGAAAGAGAGAATTAAACTAGAGTAGAATAAAAGAGTCAGACAGCATCATCACCAATGCCAGGAGTCCCATACCCCTCCCTTATATCCCCTTCTTATGGGCATTTAACTTTGGTATATTGCCTCTGTTACATTAAAGGAAGCATAACACGTTTCTGTTAACTATAGTCTATAGTTTGCATTGATTGTATTTTTCCCCAATACCACCCTCTTTTTAACACCTTGCAAGGTTGACATTGATTTGTTCTCCCTCATGTAAAGACATATTTGTACATTTCATCACAATTGTTGAGCACTCTAGGTTTCACTGAGTTATGCAGTCCTAGTCTTTATCTTTCCTCTTTCCTTCTGGTGTCCCACATGCTCCTGACCTTCCTCTTTCAACCATACTCACAGTCATCTTTGTTCAATGTACTTAACATTGTTATGCTACCATCACCCAAATTGTTTTCCAAACCTCTCACTCCTGTCTTTCCTTATCTGTCTGTAGTGCTCCCTTTAGTATTTCCTGTAGAGCAGGTATCTTTTTCACAAACTCTCTCATTGTCTGTCAGAGAATATTTTAAGCTCTCCCTCATATTTGAAGGACAGTTTTGCTGGATATAGGATTCTTGGTTGGCGGGTTTTCTCTTTTAGTATCTTAAATATGTCACCCCACTTCCTTCTTGCCTTCATGGTTCCTGCTGATAAATCCACACACAGTCTTATCAAGCCTCCCTTGCATGTGATGGATCGCTCCTCTCCTGCTGCCCTCAGGATTCCCTCCCTGTGCTTGATGTTTGCTAATCTGATTATTAAGTGTCTTGGCGTAGGTCTATTCAAATCTATTCTGTTTGGGGTACGCTGCGTTTCTTGGATCTGAAATTTTATGTCTTTCATAAGAGATGGGAAGTTTCCATTGATTATTTCCTCTATTATTGCTTCTGCCCCTTTTCCCTTCTGTTTTTCTTCTGGGACACCCATGACACCTACATTCATGTGCTTCATGTTGTCATTTAATTCCCTGAGATGTTGCTCATATTTTTCCATTCTCTTCCCTATCTGTTCTTTTGTGTGTAGCATTTCAGGTGTCTTGTTCTCCAGTTCCTGAGTGTCTACTTCTGCCTCTTGAGATCTGCTGTTGTATGTCTCCATTGTGTTTTTCATCTCTTGTGTTGTGCCTTTCATTTCCATAGATTCTTCCAGTTGTTTTTTCAAACTTGTGATTTCTACCTTATATTTGCCTAGTGTTTTCTTTATTGCCTTCATCTCTTTTGTTATTTCTTCCCTGAACTTGTTTATTTGGTTCTTGATTTGATTTAGCATATTTCTTTGAAAATGTTTAATAGATCGTTTCATTAAAGTGAAACAATATCTCAACTGTATCTTGATTGAGGTATAAGTTTCTTCCTTTGAGTGGGCCATATCTTTGTTTTTCCTAGTGTAGACTGTAGTTTTCTGTTGTTTAGGCATCTGGTTCCTTGGTTACCCCAATCAGATTTTCCCAGACCAGAATGGATTCAGGTCTCAGAATGGTGTTATATTCAGGGTGTATCTTAGAAGAATGACAGGCTTTCCTGTGAGGTTTCTAGCCACTGTGCTTTTCCTAACCTGCCCAGCAGGTGGCATGTGTCAGCCTGTCACTCCCGACTGGTGTAAGGGGGTGTGGCCTCCTTAGTTTCTGTTTTGGCTGTTTTGCCCCAGGCTCTGAGGTCAGGTTCTGAAGGGAAAGCTGGGCCCCACCTCCTTACTCTTAGGGAAGATACAGCCCCTAGGGAGTTATCGTCTGCATTTGAATAGTCTCTCTCTGTTTCTTCACCCTTGTCTGGATCAGAGCACTGTGAACTGAAAATGGCTCTGACTCTCTCTTCTCAGCCCCTTGGGTTGAGAGAGAGAAAAAGGGACAGAAAACCCCCTTTTGGAGCCAGTACATGGCTCCCCATTTTCACTCATAGGCCAGAGGTAACACCTGGTCTTCTGGGCTCCCACTCCCAGGACAGATGAGTACTCTGGCTCTTTAAGGTCAGTTGTCACTAAAAGCCTCTGTCTGCTTGTTGGGGGTTTGTAGCTTGTATTCAACAGTCTGCATTTGTTAATTAAAACTCCAGTTGGAGCTCAGCTGAGCTATATTCACTTGCTTGGAGAGTGCTACTAGTTTCTACCACAGCGAGGTTTTGCAGCTCAGCCTCCCATGGGGGAAGTGGCTCTTGGCATGGTTCTACAGCTTTTACTTACAGATTCTATGCTGCGATCTCAGGTATTCCTGCCAATCCAGGTTGGTATTGATGTGGACAGTCACAACTGTCCTCTAAGTTACTCCAAATTATTTACTAGTTGTTCCTTGTTGTTTATTATTAGTTGTTACAGGGGACTGACTAAATTCCACTCCTCTCTATGCTGCCATTCTGCCATTTTGCCCTTCCTCTCCTCTCCAGAAATCTTGATTTGTTCAGTTTGTTTTGTTTTGCCTCTGTAGTTGTGTGTGTGTGTGTGTGTCTGTGTTTTACAGTCCTTTTGTTGCCTGTAGCTGCTTTTGCCTGGAGGGCAAATTCTGGGAGGAGTGTCACCCTGGAAAGGATTTTCCCAAATTAATATTCCCAGCCAAAACAGGACCAGAGACCCATGAAAGGGGTGCAGATGGGCTGAAGCTATGCTTTCCTGGCCTGCCCAGCAGATCGTGCCCTTTGGCAAACTCTTCCTTGCAGCCCTAAAAAGGCACTGTGTCTTTAAACCTCTACCACCTCCACCTCCCCAACTCCCCATCTGCAGAGGGGGTTGAAGTAATAGCTCAGGACTGGGACCCAGAGATCCAAATTTGCTAATCAAAATCTGTGATCAGATGCTTGGCTGTGTCCTGCCTGTGTTTGTGGGGAAGAGGATTTTTATGTCCCTTTCTGTCTGCATCAGCTAGCCAGGAGTTAGACCTCAAGGTGGCCTGTGGGGAGAGTGGGATGGGCACTGACAGCCACTGCAGAGTGAGCTCCTCACAGACTTTTATGGCAGTTTCTCAGCCTCTTCGTCTCACTCTTCCCTGGATGCTGTATAGTGATATTCTGGCTTCTGGAACCCCAGAACAGTTGTTTCAGACAGTTCCTGCCTGTTTCCTAGCTGTTTTGGAGGAAGGAGTGAGTCCTAGAGCTCTCTGCTCCGTCAATTGTGCAGAAAGGATGTTATTCAGAAAACCCATGTTAATTAAAGTCACACACACCATGGGGCATTAAACCCTTAAGACAGCCCTACACTTTACAGATATAAAATGCAATATTTAAAGTGAAGGGATACTGCCCCACCCCGCCATAATCACACAGCTTCTCAGAGGAGGTCCAGGATCCTAACTGTGAGAAACAAGCACTATTCCTAAAAGGAATAAATGCTCACCCAATTGTGGAGAAGAAAAGAATTTATTCACGATCTTGCAAGAACGGGTGCCCAAGATGTGGGGGTTGGCGCCCAGAACAATAGACCCAGCAGAATTTATTCCCTGTACCTAACTCGCAAGTCCCTCCCGTTTCTCCAGTGGCTGGATGCTTCAGAGGTTACATTCTATTCGACAAGCCAAACTAGCCCACGCAAATTTGAAACATGCAGGCTGGCAAATTGGAAACATTTGAAGTAGGTTTCCCTGTGCGAATTTGCAACATTTGAAATTGTTGGAACAAATTTCCACCTCTGACTATAATTGTTATGCCCAGGCTCTTTAGAGCCAGTCTGGGCTAGTTTGGTAACAAGTTATAAGGCTATTTTGGAAACCTCTATCCCCGAGTCTCCACCTTGCAAGGATAGTAGATAGTGGGCAGATAAACAGGGGGACCGACCATGGACTACAGTTTGTCTTTTTAACCTGCCAATTCCTGAACTGCCCCACCCCACCAGGCACACCTATCCTGTGTGAAAGCTAAACTTAATCTCATTCTCACACTAACTCAGGTCTTCAGAGTTAGTGTATGTAACAGTACCTTGTTAGGGTTCCTGCCCTCTACCCCTCCTACCACGTGGAGGAAGCTCTGCCAAGAGCCACAGTGGTACCCAGCTCAGCTGCTGGCACCCATGGATCCAAGGAGCTGGAACTCAGGCCTTCACCTCGGGCTTCCTTTCCAAGTGACTGGTGATTCTGCATGGTCAGAGGTACCCCGTCCTTCAAAACTCTTCCACCTCATCCTTAAATGGTTTGGTTTCCAGGACTCAGTTTGAGGCCAGCTTCTTTTTGTCCATAATTTCATCTACTCCCACAGTTTCAATTACCATGTGCACCCATGATTCTCACTTTAATATCTTCAGCCCAGATCACTCAGATGAGCTCCTGACCTACATTTCTTACTATCCTTAAGCTCTCCACCAAGATGCCTCAAACGGACCTTAAACTCAATGTATCCCAAACTAACTCTATGATAACTCACTCCAATCTTTTTCCAGTATATCTCTGATGTATTTGATTTTCTGTCTATCCACATTTCTCACATGGACTACTACATCCTCATTCTAATTTCTGTATCATATCCCTACATCCACACTAGTCCCCTTTACTCCATTCTTCGTCATTTCAAAAGCTTTCCAAGTTCAAATTCATAACATGACTTTCAAGGCCTTGTGTGAGACACTTCTTGCTTTGTGCTGTAACCGTCCTCTTCCTTTCCTAGTTCCTCTCATCCTTCAGTTTTGGCATAGCTCATCTTCAGGGACATCTTCCCTGCTCTAGCCTCCCAGGGTACCATCCCACAGCTCTCAGTACCTTCCTCCATGACACTCACACCAAATATAACCAGCACCCTCATTTGCTAGACACTCGACTGTAAGCGCCATCAGGGCAGGCGTCTGTCTTGCTCTCCACTATATTCTCCCATTGAACACGGACATAGCACTCCCAAGTTTGTTGAACGGATGGCATAGTGCCATATGGACCCCACATGGGCAGAATTGAGAAATGAATCCTCTTTCCTTTAGGAATCAAGCCCAATTTTAGGACTAGGCCACCTTACCAAGTGAGACAGGTCCTGCTGTCTCTCTCACCAGGGCAGACCTATTCTGCATCCCAGTCCAGGGCTGAAGCAGGAAAAAATGAGCTGAAAAGGCAACTCCAGACCATGCTGGTGCTGAGCCCAGAGTAAGCTCAATGAAAAGTTGCTAAATCAAGTGATTGATGCCTGTATGTAGGGAGTGTGTGTGTGGCAGGGTGGCTTCAGAAAGGTGTATACTATTCAGAAGTGGAATTAAGCAATCTGAACTTCTCAGCCCTTCCTTTCACAAAGCACATCCTGAATTGCTCAACAAAGTCATTTGTCTTTTCTGTCAGACAAGAGTTCCTGGTTTACATGCACCATCTGTTGATCTAGGGATGGCTGTCCCTCCCTGATACACAAAGGCTGGATCAGTTGAAGGATCTACCATATGGTCAGCAATGATCGAAACTACTCATTCCAACATGCTTGGCTAAGAACGCTAATATTTGAAAGGCTGTGGTTTGTTTGGCAAACTAGGTAATTACAGGAAATTTTCATGTTTTACATTTTATAGATGGCACTTTGATCATTGTGAAGGACAGAAACCATAAATACACGTGGCTTATGCAGTAAGATTTTTCTTTTATCTGTCCACCTTCCTTATGGGAAGTTGGAAATTTCCTGTATTTAGTCTAGAGCTTCTCAAGCTGAGAATGCTGTGTGTTTATAGATCATAAATGTTTACCTGTAAAGTTATTAACTTTTACCCTCGTAACCCACCCAGGCTTGAAGTAGAGAAGTACTGCAATACAGAGCCCTGGCTAATGAAGGCAGACTCCTGCTCTTATGAACCCCAAAGTGTCAGCATAGTCACTGAGTATCTTTCCCATGAACAGTATCACTGCTGCTCTCTTACGGATATTGGAAAAAGGCATGCCCTCTGAACTGCAACCCTACAAAGGCACGTATTTTGGCAGGCTGGATTTCAGCCCCTACTTACCCCCCTCCCCTAACTGGGTGCCTCCGTGCGGTGCATAAACTGCACAATTATACATGGTGGCCTTGCCTTTATATAAATGTATGGGTATATTCAACATAAACCAGCGATGAACAGTACCAGAAATCTTATTTGAAACAGAATCATTTAATACTTATTACAGAGAGGTAATTAATGCTGATATATAGCAGGTTAGATAAAAATACATTATTTTACTATTTTCTGGAAAAATTATTGTGGCATTGGCAAATCAAATGGAAAAAGTGAGTAAGCAGATAAGCAATCAAATGAAAATGGTTAAATCCACAGAGATTCAGTACAGTCTATATGTTTATTAAATAATTGTTACTAGAGCAAACTCATCTTGCACCAAATATGAAACTAGGAAATTTTATATTAACTTGAACAGTTTATCTGTTGGTGACATCAACAAATGACTCAGATATGGAAATACTTGACATCAAACAATGCCTGATCAGTACATCAAATGGAAATTGATAATAGTTCCTATTTTTTAAAATATACTCACTTATTCATGGTATGAAATAATTTAGTTCTAAAAAGAAAGGCCACAGAGAAACCAGGATTAATCGTGGAAAGGACTTTGAACTTTTCCTTCTTAGAAGAGGTAAAACAGTGTGTGCATGACTACAGCAGCTTATTAGTTCTCAGACAACTAGCACACATCACGTTTATATGGCATGAAGAAAAACTGGTCAAAAGGAAATACAGCGGATCTTAACTTTCTGGAAGTCAGCTCAAAAGCTGAAGGTAGCTGGCATTTTTGAATTTTACGGTATAGGATGGAATTCCCTTTGTAATGAAAACAAAATCGTCCTTGTTCACAGTCATTTTTTTTTTAAAGGTTTAGGCACTTTGCAGCAGGCTGTTGTCAATCTAGTAAAACTGTTGTGAAAAATAATTAGTGTAAATATTTAAACAGAAAGCCTATTATTGCATTCATTGAAAAAAGTGAGAGACTGTCTTAAGTAAATACAATATTTTCATCCTGACAAATACACAAGGAAGGAAAAATGCTGCAGAGAAGTACAGCTGGGAATTGCTGGCCTCACATTATGGCGTTCGCTTGCTGATGATCTGGAGCAGGGGAGGTGCACGCTCTGTAAAGAGCCAGAGAGTAAATATTTTAGGCTTTGCAGGCTACGTATAATCTCTGTCACATATTCTTCTGTTTTCGTTTTTTTAAAGAATGTTTTAAAATGTAAAACATTTAAATTCAGAATGTACACCTGCAGGCTGGATTTGGCCTGTGGGCCATAGTTTGCCAACTGCTGGGCCGGAGCCATTTGATATCATAACATATTTTTATCATTTAGTTGTAGGTGCAGATGATCTCAGAATGAATATTTGTAGGGAATCTCATTTCTGTGCTTACAGATTTCTCTAATAAATGTGCCTCTGCTGCCAATCTTATAGTCACTTCTGCAAACTTGATTTAAGTGGTGAACTGCAGATCCGACATTGCCAGAAAAGTGTCAGAAACTAGAAGCTTTGTGACAATTTTGTGAATATTTAAATTATCAATGACTAAATCCGGTTCAAGTTTCAACTTTGTGCTCTTTAAAGCAATGAAGCATGTCTTGCTAGTAAGGGTTGAAAAGGAACTGTCAGTGGAGCAAAGTGGGACCTGTGGTTGGCTGTGAGATTGAGAGCTGTGGAGTTAAACTGAGTGGGCAACTTTTAGGTCATTTACAGGCCTGTAATCAAATTTCTCAAGTTAGGTTGTAGAGGTTTATAGTAAGGAATGTTCTTGTGATCAGTCATTTTCTACAGTAGCTGCCAATCAAAAGCATGTAATAATTGGCTGTATTTAATGATACACGAAGGCCTTGTGAAGCAATGCTAGATATTTTCAGTACTGCTTAGCTTTTATTCCAAATGGCCAAATATGCATCTAAAACAGCAGAGATTCTGTAGGTAACAATACTGCTTAAATTCTTTAGTGATCCTTCCTCTCCTCAGCTGCTCTGACTGCCTATCAGAGAAAGGACTGTGGTTTGACGAAATTGCTATCCCTACCCTTTTCATAGGCATTCCTATGACAAGGTCTCATATCCAAGGCCCAAGTTTATAGTCCGAGACCAGAGTTTTAACTTCAGTTTGAATTTCAAGAGAAGTAGTATCCATATCTGGGTACATGAAGTTGACTGGGCTGGCAGTTTTGGAGAAATGCCAGAATTTCTAGGTTTATACTCATGCAGACTTCAGTAATAGTGGCAACTTCCCCTCATGTAGCAACTACAGTTAAGACATTAAACTAAAGGGGTGGGTGGGTGAATTTTCCTTATTCTTAAAGAAACTGCAGTAGTTTAAAATGTATCATTGAAATTTTCCAGTCAGATGGTCATGACAATTGCTTTTTTCATTTTACAGTTCCTTCCATAAAGGAGTTTAACTGCTTTTAACCAGACTCATTATTTCCAAATGGTTACAGCATAGTGAATGCACTGTCATTTTAGACACTGAAAAACAAGACACACTGATCAAACAAGTTATATTATGGCACTGTTATGATGCAAAATGTTAAGACAGAGGTAGATCTGCAAATAGCCACACAGTTGCAAATTCCAACAGTAACTGGTTCTCTTGGAAACATCAGTTTTACATGAGTGAGTAGCCAGTAGCACGTCATAAAGCAAAGGTCCAAAACATTTCTTCTGTCATGTAAATGTGAAGTTAGGAGCTAAATCCACCCCATTTAGCAGATCATTTTTTTCCCCCAAGAGTCATATGAGTCACAGGACTCATGAAAAACTTAAACAGAATTCTTAGACACTTTTAGCTGCATTGGCTAAATTATGAAGGTTGCTGGCATTATAGGAGGACTTAATTTGGGGGATAGCATTTTTAAGGATTTGCATGCATTGTGGACCAGAAGTTTTTGGTTTTTAAATTTTCTTGGCTCATACCTCCTCTCCCTGGTATAAGAAAAACCCTCTTAGTGTAAGGAAAACCCAGAGTAATAGTCCTTCTGAAAATTTTACATTATAATTAAACTATAATATTTATTTCCTTCTGCTAAACCGAACACCACCATTTGGAGTTCTCAGTGGTAGATTATTCAAAAAACGCTTGTTTCTCCTGTTAATCATCAATTTATTAACATCATAAGGATAAAAAGAGCATTTAACATGGTGGGGAAGTTTCATGACTGCACCAAGCTGGGGAAGGGGCGGGGAGTGTGACCAGTCAGATTAATACAACCACAACCACCTTCAGTTAGTTTTTCCTTTTTTTTTTTTTTTTTTTTAAGTCAAATTGCTCTCAATTTTCTGGAGTGAAAATGGCAACATAGGAATGAGTTTTAAAATGTGCAAGCAAACTGCTTCTTTTGCGCCTTCACAAAGTATTAATGTTTTCTAAAATATAATTTGCTACGTAAGGCACACTGATGAGCACCTTTCACATCAGGTGATAAACAAACAATATTTGCTTGGCAGGAAACATGTTTTTTGTATGCTGTAGTTACACAGAAAGTTTTCTAAGAAAACAAAGGGTAGGGAACCAGGGAGGAATCCAACCCTGTGATGTTCACCCAGAATCCTAAAAAGAAAAAAAAAAGCCATTGAAATAAAGATGATTTTGCCTTATCCAGAAGGTCAGTAATGATTTCCATAATACTTGATATGGCCCAGATACAAAGTCTTGAGTGTGACACTTATGTTGCTAAAAAGAGAGCCATGTGTGAAGCACAAGCTGACTTGGAAAATTAAAGTCAGAGAATTGAATCTCTGTTTTCTCCTTAACACTTCTAAAATGTTTGATGCTGAGCTTTCATCCTATTTTCACAACAGAAACAATGGTCTTTGAAGAAGTTACCCAGCAGTGCAGATGCCTCTCCAATAACTTTGTTTAACAAACGATCACTGCTGGTGGTGGCTGTATTGCTCATTCAACACCCTGTTCTATATGCAGTATCAGGATGCACCCTCCATAACTTTAATGTGCCTTTGATCCTATATTGACTCTATGCAGAAGTATATCTTGAGTGAAAAGCATTAAAAAGAGAATGGTGTGAAACACATGAACTCATTAAAAACTTTATACTGGCTGAGACCCTGTGTCACTGCAGGTGAAATGTAGCCAGGAGTCAAGCTCTTGTGGCAAAAGAAAGTACAGTTGTGGGCTGTGCGTGTTTTTGGAGCTCTTTGGTTTTATACCTTCTTAAGACTCTGAGCTCCACAACCGAAGTTCTCATGGATTTGTTTTGGAAAGTGTTTTTCTCTGCTGGAGGATCACAAAAATAGGTGAGCAAAATGGGAAGTTTCTGCCTAATGGCATGTTTGCACATGAAGGGAAGGAAAATAGTGCTTGGGCACTAGAGGGCTAAAACTAGAGAAGAAAAAACAAAATTTGTTTTGGTTTTATTCTGTACTGAGGTTATTTATTGGCTACTGGAAAAATGACAGAAGTGTTTTGCCACTTTTGCATAGTAACAAAAAGGTTTTCATTTTGAAGCTATAGCTCAGGATTTCATCTGGGGTAATCTCACCATGTAAGTAAAATGATCTAGAGTTTATAATACAGTAGGAGAAAAGCTGAAAAAATGTGAAATGGTACAGAGCTACAAATATGGCAACCTACAAGCAAAGGGGTTAAATTAGGCTTTTAATCCAGGCAGGTGTTATGTTTTTGAAAAATGATTCAATTTGTTATACCTATTCAAACCCAAATTAGGGCTAGCTACCCTATAGTGAGATTTGACTGCCTTTTCTTGGCACTTCAAGTTTTGGGGGTTCTTTAAGCTACAAGTTAGTTGGAGAGAACTGTCCTAAACCTTTATAGTTTTTTCCCTCAAAAAATGAAAGGAGCAGATATTTTCATTAAGCTTTATGTAAATAAGATCATTGTAGCTCTAGTTAACCTGACAGACTTTCCTGAGTCATACCATTGCCTCTCCCAAGAACTGGAAAATGTTGCATAATTTAAAAAGTCAGAGTATTTTGATATTTACTGATAAAGTATGCTAGGAGAATGGAGTATGGATAGGCTAGACATCTAATTGTGTTTGTCCAGCTATAAAACCAAATGTAAACATCTGCAAAGATCAAAGGAAACAGAGTAACCATTTTTAACTGGCGGAATGTACAACATATTATAGGTTTCCTCATGGACCTTCCGAAGATTTCAAGATGGACCCAGGGTCCACTGCAAACCCTGGGATGTGACAAGTATAGAATCCAGTAGCAGGTCAGAGCTTGCATTTTAAATTAGTTATGCTGGATTTTTAATTTGGGTTTGGGTGGAGGTCAGGCATGATACAATGGGAGAATAAGGTCATTATAATGCATGAGAAAAGGTGATTTGTTACTCACAGGTCCCAGAGAGAGACAGGTACTATGGGGGTTCTATGGGAAGCACTAGCGGCTCAGGTGGTTCAACCAGCAGGTGAGCACATGGGCAGAGCAAGAGGAACCTGGGGGCTTGTGCCTTTATTGTGGCCCAGGAATGGAGATTAGCAGATTTCCTGTGGGAGTCAAGGACAGGTTAAAGTAACTCTGTGTGAAAAGGAAAAGGGACCGGGGATCTCAGGGCAATGGGGATGGTTAGCTTATTGCTTGGGACCAGCTGTGGGTTTTGGGTGAGGTGTGTGGGTGGTATGGGTGGCCCCAGATGTGGGTTTGGGCTCTGAGGGAGTTTATGCCTCAGGGCTGGAAAGCTGTTCCTTAACTAGGCCAAAGATCAGCGTTGAGGTCAGTGGTTTAGCCAGAGTAAGATGGATGCTGAGGCAGCACACACACAATTTTTGATAGTTACGACAGCTTGTTTATGACACGCCAACTAGCACAGAGGCTGACAGGGAATCCAGAATCCCACAGTTAGCTCTTTTTTAACCTTGGAAAATCATTCATGAGGTTAAAATGACAAAAATGTAAATCAAAGCTGACGCAGCTAAGTGCTGGTTCACAGCTGACCATCTGGATATGGGGTTTTGCTAGTCCTTAGATGACTATTTTCATAATTTAATCAGATGTTCATTTCAAATCATAGATGAAAGGTTATAATTCACATGCAATCCTTGTCAAAAAGAAAAAAAAAGGTTAATTTCCTATGACCAGCATGAACTGTTAACCTGTAAGAAAAGCCCAATTTTTCCAGAATTTGAGTATATACATAAACATCATATCTGTTTCTTTTTAAACATCTTAAGGAAGAAGAGGAGGAATGAAAGACAAACATGCATTTAACACCGAACAGGCCCCATTCCTCATTCTCTGTGTGGCTGGCAGTATTAATTAAAAAGTCATTCCTTTGCTGCAACGGTCATGATGTATTTGGACATTTAGATCTTTAAGGATTTCCTTATTCATTCTGCCAGGCCTATGGTAGGTGGATTTTGGTTTTCTTGGTGGAATAATTCCTTAGTGTTTCCTGAGAGGCTCAAGCAGGATCACTGGCCAGATTCCGAGGATAAACTGTTTGGAAACAAGATAAATCATTCCATGTTATCCCTGAAAAAGAATGAGAAGGAACCCATGGGGCTATGACTATAGTGCTTGATGGGTTTACTAGTGATTGTCTTAGAATTAATCGCCTGAGCACAGCAGGTAGGTAAAAACTAAACAACCCATATTCCTTCCAGACTTGCACAAAATCTCAGAAAGTATTTTTATTTAATGTATTTAAATGTTAAGCATCTACATTGTCAAGTATGGAGCTGGGCACTTAAATCATCTCTAATCCTTAAAACAACACTGCCTTGTAGTTAATAACAGCTCCATTTTATTGTTGAGGAAGCTGAGGCTTAAAGAGAAGAGACTTGCCCAAGCCAAGTAACAAGTAAGTGAAAGTCTTAAGTTTCAATGCCTTCTGGCTCCAAAGCCTGTGCTCTCTCTCCACTCTCCTCCCTCCCTCTTCTCCCATCTCCATCCCATCCTTCCAGCAACCCTTTACTGCCCCTCCCCACACATGCACTAGGAAATAGGCTTACCTTTACTTTTGGCCTGTATCTCAGGTAAAGTGTTCTTGTGTATAAACTGAAAGAAAAGGGGAGGGAGAAAAGCTGTTCAGATTAATTTTTAATCCATGCAAACTGGTTACTGACAAATTTAACCATAGTAGCTCAGTATCTGCAAAGGAAAACCAACATTGGTGTATCCTTTGTTCCTTCAGCAAGCATTTTTTCTGAGCACCTACTCTGTGTGGAACACTTGGCAAGAGGCTTAGGAAGACACTGAAATGATCAATTCATAGACTGTGACCTCAGGATGCCTGTAATTTAGTAGGGAGTTTTCCATTAATGCATGATCTGATTCATACCATGATTAGCCATTCCATCTTTGAAGATATATGGTGGTAAGGATTCAAATAGAAGATTCTTATAATATTTTGGAAATGAGTATATCAGCTATATGAGGATTACAACAGGTATGAGTTAATTGGGAAGGTAATACAGTATCCTTTAAAATAAGTCCCTTTGACACAGTTGAGAGAGAAGAAAAAGGAAATATAGAATGTAAGCTCTGTATCATTGTTGAATCTCTTGTACTTCTTAGCTGCGCTTAATGGGATTGCATAAAAGAATGTTCTTGTTCATGGGAATTGTATATGTGAATTATGGTGTTTGTTCAAGGATGTGTGCAGCTTGCTCTCATATGTTCAGAAGACAGAGCAATAGATGATGGATGATAGATAGGAAGGGAGGGAGGGAGGGAAAGAAATAGAGGTGTGACAACATGTTAAAGTTAGTGGATCGGGGTATCGGGGGAGGGGGGTCAGGGAATGCTGGAGTTCTGTGTATGGGGTTTGTATTGTTTTTGCAACTGTTCCTGTAACTTTGAATTTATTTCAAAATAAAATTAAAAAAAAAATAAGTCCCTTTGAAGTTGAGATCAGATTCTGAAGTTGGTGCATACAGGAGAAGTATAGTTAAATTTATACTTGAAAAATTCATTAAATGTTCCATAAAGTATAGCATAAATAGGTTCATGTATAGTACATTATTTAAATGTATTTGTATAGTACTAGGCAATAGATCCTGAGTACATATGCAAAATATAATTTTATAGTATTTTCAACTAAAGAAAGGAAAGGTAAAAATGTGCGTATAGTTGAACATGTGTACGCTGATTTGGCTATGATGCCACTCCACTGTACCCAAAACTGGAACTGTAAAGAGAAGCATTAAATATTGTTTTATTTATAAAGAGTACTCTATTGCCGTAAAATACAACCTCTCTTTGAAAGTTTTTCAGACGTTTCTCTCTAAAATTGCTACTCTTGCCTTCTTTTCAGGAAAGAGTCCTGGACTGGGGTTAGAGAATCCGTGGATTCCATGCCAGGCTGTCACCTCCACCACTCCCAACTTCTGATGTGGGCAGGCACTGGACCAAGAGCTTTATACACATTTCATTCTTAACCCTTTCTTAATCCTACCAGGTGGCTGTTATTCCAATTTTGCATATGTGAAGCGGTCTTAGGAAGGTCAAATATTCACTCAAGGTGCCACAACTAGTAAATGCTAGAGGCAGGATTTGCATTTAGGGTCTGTCTGACCTTTAGCCAATATATTGTCCTCTGTTGCCTGGAAAAGAGAAACTTAACTGTCCAGAGACCTTGGGAAAGTCACTTCTCTCTGGGCCCCAGTTTCCTTCACCATCAATTGGAGTTCAGTTTTGGAGACAGAAAACTCTGGACTCTAAAGCAGGCAATAACACTAAATTGGCTATGAGATCACATGTAAGATACTTGACTCCTCTGGGCTTGTCTCCTTAAGTGTAAAACAATACCTGCCTCGCAGGACTGGATTAGAGGAGGTATTGTATAAAAAGGGTCTAGCCCAGATGAGACGATGAGCTTCAAAATCAAAACTTTACTTTTATAGAAAATTTCAAACATAAACCAAGTATCCGTTGCATAAAGTTGTTAAAAATATCTTCTTTAATATTTGTAGCATCCATAGTGACATTTTCTTTTATACTACTGATACTGGGTATTTATGCTTTCCTCTTCTTGTTTATTCTCACCAATATGCTAGTTATTAAATTGTTGTATCTCGGCTCCACATCTACCCTTCTATATTTTGTTTTTGATGCAGAAGCTGAGACTCTATAAAACCACTTTTCAGCATTTGCCAGCTGGATCCCTGGCAATAGAGGGGGCATTAGAGGGTGAAAAGCTGGAGGAGAAAGAAAGAACTTGGTCCTTGTTTTCTTTTCCCGAGGGGCCGGCAGCATGCGGTTCCTGTGAATGACATCCCAGCAATGCTTTGTCACAGTGGCAGCTGCAGTTTGTGCCTGTAGCAGCAGTGCCTTCTAAAGAGGCCTGGGTCTCACCCCATGGGTCTCTCCTCTGAGCTCAGAGACAGCTACACCAGCTGAACAGTGTCTCTTCAGACCCAAGTTTTGGCCCTGTAGGGCCCCAAATTCTTTGACACTCCTTCCACTGAGAGATGGGACCTAGGTCCCTTTTCTTTGAATCTGTAACTTCTATCAGCAGAATATGGTAGAAGTGACACCATATGAATTCTGAGGCCAGGTCATAAAAGACCTTCTGCTTCTGCCTTGGTTCTCTTTGAGATGTTCCCTCTGGGGAAGCCAGCTGCTAGGTAAGAAGGCTGACTGCAACGAGGCTGAATGGATCATGTGTATGTGCTTCACTTGATAGCCCTAGCAGAGCTCCTGGGTGACAGCCAGCTTCAGCTGCCACTCCATGTGAGTGTGAGCCGTCTTGGACACCCACCCCACTTGGAGCCTTCCGAGGACCACAGCCCCAGCCGGCATTGAACATTAACTCCATTCAAGTCTCCACGTGAGGACTGCCCGCTGAGCCCTTCCAAATTCAAGACCCACAAAATCATGAACAAAATAAAATGGTTGTTTAAAGCTGGTAAGTTTGGGGCTGTTGTGCAACAATAACTGAATTATTCCTTCTTTTTTTCCTCTCTACTTTTCTTCTGGAGCTCCAATTAATGTTAGATCCTCTCACTTTAGATCCTCTCACTTTAACTTCTCTTAACCTCACTTCAATATATAGTGTATTTTTGTCTCTGCTGCATCTAAGTAATTTTTTCTTCAACTGCATGTAATTTGTTATTAGTTCCATATACTGAGTTTTTACATTTTGACTACTATAGTTTTCATTTCTAGGGCTCTAGTTCTACAGTTACTCCTTCCACATTGCAGCTTTCCCCATCCTGGTTTCGATATATTGCGGGTCAGCATAAGAAATTAAACGGAAAATTTGGGGGGGTTTTGCAGAAGATGCATGCAACATGTGAAGGGCAGCAGATGACGTACAAAGACTAGAAATGTGCGGATTGTTATAAAAAAAGGCATTCCAGTAGATTCTGGCATCATACAAAAAAAAGGCATAAGTTCTTATATGATTCCCTAAAGGAAAATGAAGGTGAAGAGTCTATCCCTACAGATTTTCAGGCCAGCAAAGGCTGGTTTGGGAATTTTTTAAAAAGTTTTCACCTATGCAATGTAAAGTAATGGGAAAGGAAGCATTTGCCAAGCGAGGCATCTAGGGAATTTCCTGAAACCCTGAAAAAAAAATTTTTAACGCAAATTTCCCAGATTGTGAGGGCACCGAGCCCTTAAACTTTGCAATATGGAAGTGATGATGGTATTTGGTTATTTTTTAAATCTGTTGCCAGATTTTCTCAGAAGCCTGGCAAGCTGCCACTACTGACCCATTTTCTTTCCTTCCTTTATCCTTAGATATTGAATGCTGCCACCTCTGTGTAGCAACCCCCCCCCCCCCCACTGCCTTTGGTTCCTGTTCTGGTTTGCTAGAGCTCCTGTTACGCAAAATACCAGAAATGGATTGGCTTTTATAAAGGGGTTTTATTAGGTTACAAACAGTTCTGAGGCCATAAAAGTGTCCAAACTAAGGCATCAACAAGAAGATACCTTAACTAAAGAATGGCCAATGGTGTCTGGAACACCTCTGTTAGCTTGGAAGGCATGTGGCTGGCATCTGCTGGTCCTGTGCTCCAGGGTTCTTTTCAAAATGGCTTTCTCCAAAATGTCTGGGCTTCAGTCTCTCTTAGCTTCTCTCTCTCAGCTCCTGTGCATCCTTGTTTGTTCTCTCTAAGCATCTGGGGGTCATCTCTTAGCTTCTCTGGGGCAAACTCTGGACTTCATCTCTTAGCTTAGCATCTACAAGCACGTAGAAGCATCAGCATCGGCTCTCAGCTTCTCTTAAGTACTGTGGTGATCTAATTAAGACCCACCCTGAATGGGTGGGGTCCACACCTCCATGGAAATAACCCAAAGTTGTCACCCACAGTTGAGTGGGTCACATCTCCATAGAAACATTCAATCAAAACGTCACACCCTAATCAAAAGACTAATAAATCTGTCCCCACAAGATTGCATTTAAGAACATGGCTTTTCTGGGGGACATAATAGATCCAAACTGGCACAGCTCCCTTGAGGGTTTCTAGACCAGAAGGGAAAGGAAAAGGTAGGAAAGGAAGATGGAAAGGGGAAGGTAGGAAGCCCTGGCCTTTAAAAAACAGAATATCATAATAGAATATAATACCTCTTCTTGAGTATTTATTATAGAAATTCATTAATATGTTGTATTACAATGCAGTAATATCCCTTGAACCTCTTAGTGTTAAGGTGTTAAGGTTTCGAATTTTTGCTTTAGTTATTTTGGTTTCTCCTTTTCTGTCATTTATCAGTTTCTCCAAACATTTCCTCCCATAGCCCTTCCCTTTTAAAAAAAAACTTTTCATTTTGAAATAATTTCAAACTTGCAGGACAGTTTAAAAAATAATAACAAATCCCATACACAGAATTCCAATATAACTCCTGTGCCAGTCTGGATATATTATGTCCCCCCAACAGCCATGTTCTTTAATGCAATCTTGTGGGGGCAGATTTATTAGTCTTTTTGATTAGAGTAGAAACTTTCAATTGAGTGTTTCAATGGAGATGTGACTCACCCAACTGTGGGTAATAGCTTTGATTAGATTATTTCCATGGAGATGTGGCCCCACTCATTCAGGGTGGGTCTTGATTAGTTCACTGGAGTATTTAAGAGAGCTAAGAGCCAACATAGATGCTGACACTGATGCTTGGAGATGTTTGGAGATGCTAAGCTAAGAGATGAAGTCCAGAGTTTGCCTCAGAGAAGCTACGATAGGACCCTGAGACACTCAGAGAGAAACGCCCTGGGAGAAAGAAGCAATGATGCATAGGAGCTGAGAGAGAAGAACTATGGCAAAAGCCCAGAGACATTTTGGAGAAAGCAATTTTGAAATACAAGCCGGGAACAAAGGACCAGCAGAGGCCAGCCACGTGGCTTTCCAGCTGACAGAGGCATTCCGGATGCCATTGGCATTCTTCAGTGACGGTATCATCTTGTTGATGCCTTGGTTTGGATACTTAGAACTGTGAACTTGTAACATAATAAATCCCCTTTATAAAAGCCAATCTATTTCTGGTATTTTGCATAGCAACAGCATTAGCAAACCAGAACCCCCCCCATACCCAGATCCCATTTTAATATTTTGCTACCTTTACCATATCATTCTTCAAATCTATCTATCTATCTATCTATCTCCCTTTCCTTTTTAATTAGATATTTCTCATGTTCTATGGGCTGAGAATCCAAATAATCAATGTAGTAAGAAGCTGCAAAAAACTAAAATAAGTATACTTACAGTCAGGGTTTAAAGAGCTCTTACATGACTAATTACCTTGAGCTCTTTGTAGCATGAATTTCTTGATTCTTATTTAGCTGCCCAGAAGCTCTTTTTATATAATTCCTAAGTAGTTAAATTTTAGATAATTCAGGTTGATCTCAGATAGGGGAAATGCAGATGTTAGTTTGGACAGGTAGTCTAAAAATTTCATGAGTAAATTTTCACATTGGTTCAAAGGAAAATTCTCTGCCCCTTTCTACAGATATTTCAGTTTTCTCATTTCTTGAGAAGAAAACAGAGAAAATTTGAGATTAAACATAGCCTGATGCACTGGTAAAGAGATATATATGTACACATTCATTCATTAAATTGATTAACAGTATATACTGAGTGCTTAGTCTGTGCCAGGCATTGTTCTGAGTGAGCATTTGGAAGGGTAGTAATGAATAAGAGAAAGTCCCTGTTCTCAAGGAACTTACATTCCGTTTGGGGAGGGTAAAGAAGTAAATAACTATATAACTAATTATAAATGCCTTGAAGAAAAATGAGGTGTGGTGAAGGAAGACTGAGTGATATGGGGCTATTTTTGGATGGAGTGATCAGAGAGACCTGATTCCATTTTTGTTGTAAATGGCTGCACTCTAATAGACTTTATTAGGGAAGCAGGGGAAGAGAAGCGACCATCAATTTATTCCAGGGAAAGAGATAAATTAAACTGGGATTTCAGATACTCAAGCTTTCCCGATCCCTTATGCAGGGGATCTGACTGCTACAAACAAACAAAGCAAGCTTGTTCTCTAGAAAGAGTGATAGTCTGATCAACAAAAAACTAGAAATGTTGATATCCTACTTGCACTAACAACGGAGATGAGCTTTGTGTTTAGAATGTGGATCGTGTGTCAGAGGTCAGTCAGTTCAACTGCCTCACTTTAAGGGTGAGAAAACTGAGCTTCAGAGAAAAGGGACTTGTTTAAGATCACACAGTGGCAGAGGCAAAGCCAGAACTTAAGTACCTGATTCTGTCCCCAACTCTTTATAGTCATATCATCCTATTTGAAGAGTAAAGGAAAAAAAAATACACATGCACACACACACAGACACACACACACCAGTACTAGACTAAAAAAGTCTCTACTTCCTACCTGAAAAGGATGTGAAGATAAGAGCCAAGGCCAGTTAAAATATGCCACCATGCATGAAATTGTGTGGTGACACCTATGATGGGTGGCACTTTCTTTCGAAAGTTCCTGTGGAGAAGGGAAAAAAATACAAAGCACCATGTTAAATTTTTATTTATATAGTAACTAATGCTGCCAGTCCTGGAGCATTTTGAAAACATGTCATTCTCAAATATGGCAAATATTTAATTTCCTTAAGTCTGCTATAGTCTGCTGCATTGTTTTCCAAAGTGGGCTATGAGGAAGAGTATTCCTAGCAGATGTTCCATGAAGAAAGGGCTCTGTGGTCAAATAAACATGGAAACAGTATATAATTTATTTATCTTCTTGGAGATTTCAAAGCCTTTAATCTAATAGGCATTACAAAAGCTCTACCTTAAATAAAAGTGTTTTTTTTTTTTCAGGTAACATACTAATCCATAGAACTCTTTTTTCAGGTAACAACTCTTTACACCTTGTGGAGCTAATTTCCTGAAACACACTTTGAGAAACACTGGTCTAGTTAGCTATCCATTCAAGAAACAGGATACATGCCTTTCCTAATGCCCCATGTACAACCGCCACCTTGGTACAGCACCATGTAGTCTATAAAGCACTTTTGTATCATTTCACCTCAGTGATTTTGTGAGGTGGTTATTAGCTTTGTTTTACAGATCAGGAACCTAAAACTCAGAGAGACTGAGTTGTCCAAGTCACTCAGCTAGAGGCACAGCTGAGCCTCAAACTCTAGACCTTTTGATTGTGTACCATGTCAGTAGTCTCATTTAATATTACAGGAGAAAAAAATGTGAAACACCAAATTATTTTTCTAAATATGCCCATTTATTTTGAGACAATTACCATCTCTAAGAGTCTACTTATTTCTTAGACTAGATTAGTAGTTCTCATCCTCAGCAATGTAAATACTCCAATGGGAGTTTTGGTGGGTATGACTGATTCAGAACCACTCAAACAGCTTGCTTAGAAAACTAAGATCTAACTTGTTGGTCTACATTTAAGGTCTACATTTTCTTATTTAACTTTTTAATACAGAGAACTTCAAACATGTGCAAAAGTAGAAAAAATAATAATGTACCCATTACCCAGCCTCAAAAGTGATCAACTTATGCTCAATCTTGTGTCATCTACACTCTCATCGACTTCTCCCCTCCCATACTATTTTGAAGCAAATGCCAGATTTTATTACATCTGTACATATTTCAATATTAAAATCTAAATCTAAACCTGGAAATTTTTGTTCCCTAAAGATTTCAATAGCACACTTAGATATAATATTTTTAATGGTGCTACAGTTTTACTTTTTAAAAACAAGATTACTAAGATGTGAGAAGTAGTTATGTTCCTGGAATTATATAAATTTTTAAATTTATAGATGTCATAGATGTTTCAAAAAAATTTCATTTTAAATATTTTATTATGGAAAAATTTCAAGCATATACAGCAGTAGAAAGAAGAGTATAATAAAACTCAATGTATCCATCACTCAGCTTCAATATCATCTATGACCAATCTTGTTTATCTACAGGCTGCTCCCCAAAACTGGACTATTTTGAAGCAAATCCCAGATATTGTGTTATTTTGCCACTAAATATTTCAGCATGCATCTCTAAAAGATGGAAACTGCTTTAAAACATAACCAAAATACCACTTTCACACCTAAAAAAATTAACAATAATCCTCTTATATGATGATATAGCCAATCATTGCTCAAAGTTCCAGTTGTTTCAGAATTTTTTTTCAATTGGTCTGTTTGAAACAGGATCCAAAAAGGTCAACATTGCATTTTGTTGAGAGATCTCTAAAGTCTTTTAAAATCTATTTTTCCTTCCTCTCTCTCCCTCTCTCGCCCCATCTGCAATTTGTTTGTTGGAGAAACCAGGTCATTCATCCTGTAGACATCCCATAGTCTGAATTTTGCTGATTGCCTCCTGTGGAATGCTAGGTCACAGAATTTTGAGTTGGAAGGACCCACTAGTTTAAGGTATTTAACATGTTCATTTTATAGAAATTGAGGGTCAGAAAGATAGTGTCTTAGTGGCAGACTAAGGTTCAGAGACCTAAGTGTGGGATGCCCACTCCTTCAATAGATAATTGCTGACAAGATGGTGAAAAGAATGCTTACCTTTCTCAGAAAAGAATATTAAGCAAATCAAAATGCGTATTTATAGACATGCATTTCACATACTTATTACAAAACATTCTTATTTATTCAATAAAGCAAATAAGGCAGGTTTCAAAGACCTAATGAGTATTTGGGTAATTCTGTGACGCACCGAAAGA
This sequence comes from Choloepus didactylus, assembly GCF_015220235.1. Lineage (NCBI taxonomy): Eukaryota > Metazoa > Chordata > Mammalia > Pilosa > Megalonychidae > Choloepus > Choloepus didactylus. The sequence continues at coordinate 91,402,706 of NC_051312.1, read as the reverse complement.
AAAAAAACGTTACAGATGTTATGAAATATTCTCAGGCCCAAACTTTTAGGTAATTTAAAAAGGTATTCTCAGAATTTAACTTTATTTTGCTATACATATATTTTTAGTTTCAACAATGGCAAAAATTCACTTCAGGGCACTAATAATTCTGTATGCCTATGCTTAATAAAATGCTTCCAAATATATCTTACCTCAATGAATCACAAAAAATGTTATCTATGTTCCATAATAAAAATCCTAATAAAAATATACCCAAGGATGTATATCCCAATCCTCTAAGCCATGGATAAACCCTGTGGGAAAAGAAGGAAAAACAAAAAATTTTGTCAAGTCATGTCACGATCAGAGCTTTAAGTCTTGCTATAATGAGAAGAAAAGGTTTCAAACCTATCTGTTCAATCCTCTGATATATTTGCCTACTATATTTATCCATTCTGGGAGACAATGGGCCAACAAGACGTTGCTAAATGTTATCAGAAAGGTAATCTGAAAGCACCCACTAACTTTTTCAGTCCCATGGAAGAGGCAGGAAGATGACAGAACAGAATTAACATTGACTGAGTCACTTGCTCTGTGGCAGGCACTGTAGTAAACAATTTATACATATACTTCAAATAAAACCTGTGGTTATTCTTTTCATTTCACAGGTGAGGAAACTGAAGCTTGGTGAGTTACCCAGAATAAGAGCAGTTGCTTAATAATGGTGCTACAGTGTCCTTTTTAAAAACAAGATTACTAAAATGTGAGAAGTAGTTATATACCTGGAATTATATAAATTGTTAAGTTTATAGATGTCATAGACATTTCAAAACACACACACACATATATATATATATATATATACTTACAGCTTTAATGAGGTATAAATGACTTGTGTTGAACTCCACATATTTAAAATGTCCAGTCTGATGGGTACATCTGTATATACCCATGAACCTATCACCACAATTAAAATAATAAACATATCATCATCCCCCAAAGTTCATTTGTGTCCCTTTACAATCCATCCCTTATTTATTCCTCACCCCCCAACCCCCACTTGTCTGTTCTGCTTTCAGTTACTGTAGCTATTTGAACTTTTTTAGAATGTTACATGCATGGAACCATATAGCATATACTCTTTATTGTGGCCTCTTTAACTCAGTATAATTATTTTGAGGTTCATCCAAATTGTTATGTGTATCAAATAGTTCATTTCCTTTGATTGCTGAGTAGTAGTCCTTGTATGGCTATACCACAATTTCTTAATCTGTCCACTTGTTGGTAGACATTTTTGTTGTTTTCAGTTTTGACTATTACAAGTAAAGCAGCTATGAACATTTATACATAAGTTTTTGTATGGTCATATGCTTTCATTTTCCTTGGGTATAGCCGGGAGTGGAATGGCTGGGTTTCAAAGCATGTGTAACTTTTTAAGATACTGTCAAATTGTTTTCTCAGTGTTTGTACTATTTTATATTCCCACCAGCAGTGTATGAGCATTCCAGTTGTTCCACAACCTCATCAACACTTGGTATGGTCAGTCTTTTTCATTTTAGCTGTTCTAGCAGGTACGAAGTGGCATCTGGTGGTTTTAATTGGCATTTCCCTAATGACTAATGTTAGTCAACATCTATTCATGTGCTTTTTTGCATCTATATATCCTCTTTGATGAAGTGCTTGTTGAATCTTTTGTCCATTAAAAAAAACATTGGATTGTTTGCCTTACTTTTATGGAGCTGTAAGAGTCCTTTCTATATTCTAGATTTAAGTCCCTTGTAGATATTTATTTTCCAAGTGTTTTTGCCAAGTTTATGACTTGTCTTTCATTTTCTTAAGTGTCTTCTGAAGAGCAAACTTTAAAAATTTTAATAAAGTTCACTTTATCAAATTTTTTTCTTTCATAGGTTGTACTTTTTCTGTCCTATTTAATAAATCTTTGCCTAACAAAGATTTCACCTATATTTTCTTCCTGAAGCATTTGTATTTAGGATATGATTCATTTCCTTCAGGATTTATATTTAGGATATGATCAATTTACAGGATATTTTTGGAATGGTATGAGGTAAGAGTTGATTTTTTCTCCTTAAGAATATTCAGTTGTTCTAGCACAATTTGTTGAAAAAATATTATCCTTTCTCCATTGAATTAATTACCTTGGCATGTTTGTTGAAAATCACCTAAGTATATATTTGTGGGCCTATTTTTAGATGTTCTATTCTGTTCTGTTGATATATATTTCATCCTTACCACCAATACCACATTGTCCTTATTAGTGTAGCATAGAGTAAATCAAGTAGTGTAGAACCTCAACTTTGTTCTTTTTCAAAACTATTTTTGCTATTTTAGATCCTTTGCGTTCCCTTGAATATTTCAGAATCAGCTTCTCAATTTCTACCAAAGTCTGCTAGATTTTGATTGTGACTGCAGTGAATCTATAGATGAATTTGGGGAGAACTGACATAATACTGAGTTTTCCAATTCATGAAAATGGTATATTTCTCCATTTATATAGGTCTTCCTTAATTTCTCTTGACGATGTTTTTGTAGTTTTCAGTGTATAGTTCTTACAAATATTTGCTATTTAATTCCTAGGCATTTGATTTTTTTAGGCTATTGCAAATGGTATTTTTAAAAATTTTAATTTTACAATTGTTTGCTGCTAGTATAGAAAACAACTGATTTTTAAAAATAATTTATTTTTCATTGTGGTAAAATATGCATAGAACAATTGATTTTTAAATACTGATCTTGAATCTCATGACCTTGCTAAATTTACTTATTGCTTATAATTTAGTTTTTTGTACTTCTTGTGATATTTTCTGTAAATAATTATGCCATCTGCAAAACCATGTTGGAGGGGACTTCCACCAATATATGTTTTAATAGAAGTAGTGACAGTATGTATAAAATAGTATGTTTTATTCTTAATTTTAAAGGGAAAAATTTTAACATTATGTTATATGCTGTAGAGTTTTAAGTATTATTATTTTTTTATTAAATTCCGTTTTATTGAAATACATTCACACACCATACAATCATCCATGGTATACAATCCACTGTCCACAGTATGATAATGTAGTTATGCGTTCATCACCACAATCTATCTCTGAACATTTTCCTTACTTCGGAAAGAACCAGAACAAGAATAAAAAATAAAAGTGAAAAAAGAACACCCAAATCATCCCCCCATCCCACCCCATTTGTCCTTTAGTTTTTATCCCCATTTTTCTACTCATCCATACACTAGATAAAGGGGGTGTGATCCACAAGGACTTCACAATCACACTGTTACCCCTTGTAATCTACATTGTTATATAATTGTCTTCAGGAGTCCTGATTGCTGGGTTGAAGTTTGGTAGTTTCAGGTATTTACTTCTAGGTATTCCAATACATTAAAACTTAAGAGGTGTTATCTATATAGTGCATAAGAATGTCCACCAGAGTGACCTCTCGACTCCATTTGAAATCTCTCAGCCACTGAAACTACTTCATCTCATTTTGCATCCCCCTTTTGGTCAAGAAGATACTCTCAGTCCCACGATGCTGGTTCCACATTCATCCCCGGGAGTCATATTCTGCATTGCCAGGGAGATTTATAACCCTGGGAGTCGGGTCCCACGTAGGGGGGAGGGCAGCGAGTTCACCTATTGAGATGGCTCAGTTAGAGAGAGAGAGAGGGCCAGATCTGAGCAACAAAGAGGTTAAGTATTATTTTTAACATCATTATTGAATATGTTATATGCTATAGAATTTATAGGTTAAGGGAGTTCCCTTCTGTGCTGGTTTGAAGCTGTTATGTACCCTAGAAAAGGCCATGTTCTTTTAGTCCATTCTTGTGGGTGCAGATCTGTTGTGGGTGGGATCTTTTGATTAGGTTGTTTCAATTGAAATGTAACCCACCCATTCAAGATGGGTCTTAATCCTTTAGTGGAGTCCTGTAGGAGGATAAAAGACAGAAAAAACCAGAGAGCTCAGAGAGAAAGAAACACCCACAGAAGCTGAAAGAGCCACTGAAGCCAGACCTGAAAGCAATGAAACCCGGGAGAGAAGGCCTGGCAGATGTCTTCCTGTGTGATGAGGTGTCCCAGATGCCAGCAGCCTTTCTTCAAAGAAGGTATCCTCTTGTTGATGCCTTTATTTGGACATTTTCACGGCCTTAGAATTGTGCAATTATTATTTTTTTTTTCATTTTTATTGAGATTGTTCAGATACCATACAATTATCCAAAGATCCAAAGTGTACAATCACTTGCCCCTGGATACCCTCATACAGCTGTGCATCCATCACACTTAATTTTTGTTCAATTTTTAAAAACTTTTCATTACTCCAGACAAGAAATAAAGTGAAAGATGAAAAAAGAAAAAAAGAAAAGGAAACTCTACTCCTCCCCTTTCCCTAACCAACCCCCCTCAATTGTTGACTCGTAGTATTGATATAGTACATTTGTTAATGTTTATGAAAAAATGTTGAAATACTACTAACTGTAGTATATAGTTTGTAATAGGTATACAGTTCTTCCCTATATGCCCCTCTCTTATTAACTTCTAATTGTATTGTCATACATTTGTTCTGGTTCATGAAGTGATTTCTAGTATTTGTACAGTTGATCATGGACATTGCCCACCATAGGATTTAGTTTTATACATTTCCATCTTTTGACCTCCAACTTTCCTTCTGGTGACATATATGACTCTGAGCTTCCCCTTTCCACCTCATTCACACACCATTCGGCGCTGTTAGTTATTCTCACATCTTGCTACCAACACCCCTGTTCATTTCCAAACATTTAAGTTCATCCTAATTGAACATGCTGCTCATACTAAGCAACCACTCCCCATTCTTAAGCCTCGTCCTATATCTTGTTACCTTATATTTCATGTCTATGAGTTTACATATTATAATTAGTTCCTATCAGTGAGACCCTGCCATAATTGTCCTAATGTGTCTGGCTTATTTCACTCAGTATATTGCCCTCGAGGTTTTGTCATCAACCCATTTTTTTTTAATATGGTTTTGTTCACTCACCATACACTCCATCCCAAGTAAATAATCGATGGTTTTCTGCATGGTCATACATTTATGTGTTCACCACCTTCACCACTATCTATATAAGAGCATCTACATTTCTTCCACAAGGCAGGAGGGAGAGTCAAAGAAGGTAGAGAGGCAAAAGAAAGAGGAAAAAAAAAATGACAGCTAGGAAGCAGCAAAAGGAAAAACAACTTTAAATCAAAGTAGAATAAAGAATCAGAAAATACCACCAATGTCAAGTGTCTAACATGCCTCCCCTATCACCCCTCTTATCTGCATTCACCTTGGTATATCACCTTTGTTACATTAAAGGAAGCATAATACAATGATTCTATTAGTTACAGTCTCTAGTTTATGCTGATTGCATCCCTCCCCCAATGCCTCCCCATTTTTAACACCTTGCAAGGTTGACATTTGCTTGTTCTCCCTCGTAAAAGAACATATTTGTACATTTTATCACAATTGTTGAATACTCTAGATTTCACCAAGTTACACAGTCCCAATCTTTATCTTTCCTCCTTTCTTGTGGTGTCTCACATGCTCCCCATCTTCCTCTCTCAACCGTATTCATAGTTATCTTTGTTCAGTGTACTTACATTGTTCTGCTACCATCTCCCAAAACTGTGTTCCAAACCATGCACTCCTGTCTTCTATCACCCTGTAGTACTCCCTTTAGTATTTCCTGTAGGGCGGGTGTCTTGTTCACAAAGTCTCTCATTGTCTGTTTGTCAGAAAATATTTTGAGCTCTCCCTCATATTTGAAGGACAGCTTTGCTGGATACAGGATTCTTGGCTGGCGGTTTTTCTCTTTCAGTATCTTAAATATATCACACCACTTCCTTCTTGCCTCCATGGTTTCCGCTGAGAGATCCGCACATAGTCTTATTAAGCTTCCTTTGTAAGTAATGGATCGCTTTTCTCTTGCTGCTTTCAGGATTCTCTCTTTGTCTTTGACATTTGTTAATCTGATTATTAAGTGTCTTGGTGTAGGCCTATTCATATCTCTTCTGTTTGGAGTATGCTGCGCTTCTTGGATCTGTAATTTTATGTCTTTCATAAGAGATGGGAAATTTTCATGAATTATTTCCTCTATTATTGCTTCTGCCCCCTTTCCCTTCTCTTCTCCTTCTGGGACACCAATGATACGTACATTATTGTACTTTGTTTCATCCTTGATTTCCTGGAGACGTTGCTCGTATTTTTTCATTCTTTTCTCCATCTGCTCCTTTGCATGTAGGCTTTCAAGTGTTTTGTTCTCCAGTTCCTGAGTGTTTTCTTCTGCCTCTTGAGATCTGCTGTTGTATGTTTCCATTGTGTCTTTCATCTCTTGTGTTGTGCCTTTCATTTCCATAGATTCTACTAGTTTTTTTTTGAACTTTTGATTTCTGCCGTATACATGCCCAGTGCTTCCTTTACAGCCTCTATCTCTTTTGCAATATCTTCTCTAAACTTTTTGAATTGATTTAGCATTAGTTGTTTAAATTCCTGTATCTCAGTTGAAGTGTACATTTGTTCCTTTGGGCCATAACTTTGTTTTTCTTAGTGTAGGTTGTAATTTTCTGTTGTCTAGGCATGGTTTCCTTGGTTATCCAAATCAGGTTTTCCCAGACCAGAACAGGCTCAGGTCCCAGAGGGAAGAAATATTCAGTATCTGGTTTCCCTGTGGGTGTGTTTTAGAAAATTGCTCCACCCTTTGATGCCTTGGGTCACTGTGCTTTTCTGCCCAGCAGGTGATGCCTGTTAGCCTATAATTCTTGACTGGTGTGAGGAAGTATGGCCCTGTTCCCCCAGGCTCTGGGGTCTGGTTCTGAATGGAAAGGGCCCCACCCCTTTCCTCCTAGAGAAGACAGACCCCCCCAGGTGGAGGTCATTAGCATTTCAGTGGTCTCGTTCTCTGCCTGTGGTGTCTCCACCCTTCCCAGAGTCACAGCCCTGGAAACTGAAAATGACTGGGGCCTTCTCCACTGAGCTGAAAAAGAAACAGATAGTCCCCTTTAGACCCAGTCCAAGGCGACCCTCCGGCTCTCCCAGGTCAGTCGTCACCCAAAGCCTCTGTTTTTTGGGGATGTGTACCTGTAGTAAGCAGTTCACACTCGCTACTTAAAACCCCAGTTGGAGCTCAGCTGAGCTATATTCGCTTGCTGGGAGAGAGCTTCTCTCTGGCACCACAAGGCTTTGTAGCTCGGGCTATGGGGGAGGGGGTCTCACGACTTGGTTCTGCAGGTTTTACTTACAGATTTTATGCTGTGTTCTCGGGCATTCCTCCCAATTCAGGTTGGTGTATGATGAGTGGATGGTCTTGTTTGTCCCCCTGCAGTTATTCTGGATTATTTACTAGTTGTTTCTGGTTTTTTGTAGTTGTTCCAGGGGGACTACTTAGCTTTCACTCCTCTCTATGCCACCATCTTGCCTGAGTCTCCAGAATTGTGCAATTATAAGCTAATAAACCCCCTTTGTAAAAGCCAACCCATTTCTGGTATATTGCATGTTGGCAACTTTAGCAAACCAAAACACTTTTATTACTAGAAATGTTTGTAAAGGTTTTTGTTTTGTTTTTAAAAATCATATCATCATGTGTTTTTTTGTTGTTGTTAAATGGTGAATGACAATAATAGATTATCCCAAAAATATTTTGTTATCTTAACTACAAGTATTTGTATGTAAGTGAATGCAAAAAGTGATTAATTTAAAAATTACCAGGCAAGCACTAAGATGGAAAGATCCTATTGCCAGTGTTTGGTTAAGGTTCTTAAGAGAAGATGAGCTTGAGAAAGTCATAGTCTGGCTTCTGATTTTCAGAGAGTTTATGATAGCCTTGTTTGGGGATGACAGTGGGTGAAGGCACAAATAAGTCCCAGAAACATATGGCTCAACACAATTAAGTCATTTGGCAGGGCTGCTATGTGGGCCAGGTGCTAAAATTTGACAGGAATACGATCAGTGGGAGTGGGTGCTCTCTATTTTCTGCTCCTAAGCTTACTTACCATAGTCAATCTTCAGCTCTCAGGAGTAGATTAAAGCAAAATTCTTTTGTTGGGTGAAATGACTGTCTGGTTATCCATGTATCAAGGCATGGAGAAGAGAGCACGAACTTCGTCAGCACATGGTCCATGCAAACTAAGTACAGATAAGATTCTGGGAACAGAATTATCCATATATTATAATGTGCGGGAGTGTAAAATGCAGAAGGCACTCAACATATCTTTGTCTGGAGTCACACTACTTCATCCTGGACTAGCTGCCTGCCTGGGGTAGAGCTATCATCTGGGAACTCCCTTCCCTTTACCTTCTCCTTGGGAATTGCTGTCACCTCTCTCCTGTGTTGGATCTCCTGTGGCTCATATCCCATGTCTTCTTCCTTTTTGGTTTACTCTCATTTTGATGAAACAAATCCTTCAATAGGTTACTAAAGAATAGTTTATAGGACAAATTTTTTGAGAACTTGAATGTATGAAAATGTATTTTGTCCCCATATTTTATTGATAGGCTGGGTATAGAATTCTGGGTTAGAAATCATTTTCCTTTAGAAATTTGAAGGCACTGATCTACTGTCTTCTTGCTTTGATAAGCCCAACACCATTCTGATTCCTGATCCTTTGTAAGTATACCTGTCTCCCAACTCTAAAAACGTGTAGAATTTTCCTTGTTTTAGTATTCTGGAATTGATGATGCTGTACTTTGGCATGGTTCTAATTCCAACCATTGTGATGTACATCCAGTAGGATCTTTCAATCTAATAACTCATGTCCTTCAATTGTAGGATATTGTCTTGAATTATTTTGGTGATGTTTTCCTCCCTTCCATTTTCCATCTCCCTCCCCTCTTTTTTTATGTTGATCCTTCTATTCTGGCCCTCTAATATTCTTATCAATTATCTTCTATTTTTCATTTGTTTCTCAGAGTGGCTTCTTTAACTGTCAATCCTCAACTGAATTTTTCATTTTATCGTATCTTTTTTAAGATAATAATTTTCTTAATGTTTTTTAAAGCATGCTATTCTTGATTCATAGATACAATATGTATCTGGGAATATTAATGAATTAATGATATTTGTTGTTGCTTTGTTGTTTCTGAAGTTTTCTTCCTGCACAAGTTGTTTCCTCTAAGTTGATTTTTTCCTTATTTGTTTTGGCCTCTACCTTTCTTATTGGATACATTCATTGTATGCTTGGTACTGCCTCCTCAGTTTTAAAAGTGGGGACTCAAAAGCTCAAAGTATGTATTTGAAGCCTTTGGGCTAATAAACTTCATTCTAGGGTTATTTCACTGGGCCAAATTGTTGGGAAATCCCAATAATTACAATATATTTAGGCCATTTAGGCTGCTTACATTCCCTAAAAGACTTAATTTTATACCTAGAAGTTTTTCATTCAGAATGCGTAAGGTCACCTGGTTTCCCTGCTTTCTAAATGAACTCACATCCTTAGTCACTCCTGACAAGCTCCAGTCTAGAGGCGCTGATTACCCTTTCAGGAGAATACACCTCAACATTTCTGTAGTTTCTCAATGGTATGTAGTGGGTGAGGGAATCTTTGGATCCAACAGCTTTTAACCAGTCCTTTTTATGTTAGATGACTCCTCCATACCCTTTAACAAACTACCTGTTGCTACTAATGAAACTAGAAAATTCTGTGATGTAAACTTGATTGGTTCTTCGCTTAGGATTTAGCTCTTTGAATCAGTTAAGTCAGTTGGCAGTAGTCCATCTACTTTCCAGTTTCTAAAATTTTATTGAGTCATCTCCTTGTGGGTTTTTGCCTTTTAAATCCCTCTGCTATAGTATTAAAACTGTTTCAGAAGAGGACAAAATTAGATACCTGTTTGTCTTCAATATTATATCTGTTTTCTCTTTTATGAATTTCTGCCCTTATCTTTATTATTTCCATTCTTCATTCGTTTGGGTTTATCCTATTGATCTGTTTTCTAATTCTTCAAGTTGGATGCTTAGTTCATTATCTTTCAGCCTCTCTATTTCAAATGTAAACATCTAAGGCTATTAATTTCCCTCGAAGAACCACTTTAACTATACCCTACTCTGATCTGTAATATTTTCATTGATTCCATTCTAAGTATTTTAAAATTTCCATTATGATTTCTTTTTTTACTTGCAAGTTATTTAAAAATGTGGTTTTAAATTTCCAAATATGTGGCTTATTTTGAATAATCTTGTTTTGTTTTGATTGCACTATGGTTAGAGAACATGTTTTGAATGATACCAATTCTTTAAAGTTTGTTGAGCCTCCTATTGTTGGTTTAATAATTATTTCATGCATGTTTGAGAAGACTGTGTACTCTTTAATTGTTAAGTGCAGAGTTTTAATGCCCATTACATCAGTTTTGTTATTGTGTTACTCAAATATCTATTTTTTTCTTTAAATTATTGAGCAAGCTCTGTTAAAATATTTCAGCATGATGGAATGTTTATGTATAAAAGTTTAGAACTGCCATTTTTTCTGTCAAATTGAATCTTTTATTAATATAGTGAACTCATTTATTTTAAATAATATCTTATGCCTTAAGTTTCATGTTACCAAAATGGCTACCCCAACTTTCTTTTAGTCAATATTTATGTGGCATATATGTTTTTATATCCTTTCCTTTCAAGAGTTCTGTGTAATTGTTTCTTATGGATAGCACATAGCTGGATTTTTTCCTGTTTGACAGTTTTTGTCTTTTCAGTGCTTACTTTTGTTTGTTTATATTTACTGTGATTACTGATATATTTTAAATTATTTCTACCTCCTTATTTTCTGCTTCGTACTTGTTCTGACTTTTCTGTTTCTCTTCTCCTGCCTTCTTTTGGATTCAGTTTTTAAAATCCCATTTACTCTTCCATGTTTTTGAAAGTTATTGTGAAATTAATCACTATTTTTAGTGGTACTGAAAATTTTAACATGCACACTTAAAATATAAAGTTAATCAATATATGTACCCTCTTCTCAAATAACAGGAACTTTAGAAACTATGTAACTTCAACTATCGCCTTCTATCCTACATGCTATTTTGTCCATGATTTTAGTTCCATTTTATTTGTTTAATCTCTCAAATTATATATTATTTTAAACAGTATCAATATTTTGTTAGGATATTCTCATGGGTTTAATCACTTTCTCTCCCCCACCCTTCCTTCTTGCATCTCAGTTCTTCCTAAGGAATAGCTTTTAGAAGTTCTTTTAGTGAGATATATTGGCATAGTCTCTCCATTTTTGTTTGTCTCAAAGTATCTTCATTTCACTCTGTTCTTGAAAGATATTTGGGTATACATTTCTAAGTTGATGGTTAATTTCTTTCAGCACTTTGAAAATAACAGTCCATGTGTTTGGGCTTCCACTGTTGCTGGTGATAAGTCTGCTGCAAACTAATTGATATTCCTTTGTTGATGATATGACTGTTATCTCTGGATGTGTTTAAGATTGTAGTCTTTGGTTTTCAGCAATTTCAGTATGCTTTTTCTGTAGGTATTAATCATGATTCAATTGCAGAAACAGAAACCATTTTACTGTAAACAGAAAAGAATTTAATATTGGGAACTAGATGCTTTCAAAACCAACAGAAATGCTAAGTGAACAAGAGGTAAGCTCTACAGGAATGACTTATGAACACTATCACAGAATTAATCTTGCCAAAAGAATTGTTTTCTTTGCCACAGTTAGGAAACTGGAGAATCGGGAAGACTTTGGACCAACTGCTGGATCCAGCATCAAACTACATTAGCTATAATTCAGGGATCAGAAAGCTGCCACCATAACTGTTTGCTCCATACCTGTTTGCTCCAGAGCCATCATGCACATCCCAGATCCACAATAGGAAATGGGTGCACACTGCTCCTCTCCCTAATTTAATTTGGTTCTGAATTAAAGTCTCATGTGAATACATATGATTGGTATACCTAAATGCTATCTGGTACTGTGGAGTTACCAGAAAAGCAAGTTCTTAAATCTAATGCATTCCTGTGGGTGTGAACCCATTGTAAGTAGGACCTTTTGATGAGGCTACTTCAGTTAAGGTGTGACCCACCTCATTCAGGATGGGTCTTAATCCTATTATTGGAGTCCTTTATAAATGGAATGGAGAGAGGGCGAGTGACTCACAAAGGCAAGAAGCTGAAAGCAACACAACTTGGAAGAGAAGGGGGAGAGAACTGTAGAACTGCCTTGTGCCTTGCCATGTGGCAGAGGAGCCAAGGATCGCCAGTAGCTAGCCTTGATTTGGACATTTTCCCAAGATTTAACCGTAAGTGAATAAATCCCCATTGTTTAAGCCAATCCATTTCATGGTATCTGCTTTAAGCAGCCTAGGAAACTAAGACAGGTACCTTATCTGCAAAAGAAGTATGAGAAACATGGATGTGAACTTTCTAACATCTATAGTTCAAGAAGGCACACTGGAAGGAAGTTGGAATGATGCTGAGGGAGCTAATCTCTCATTTTTTATAATCTCCTGTTCCTTGTTCACATTTCCTTTCCTACTTTTATAACAAATTTTCTAAATAATTACTTTATTACTTTAAATTCATCTGATTTGGGGAATTTGTTTCTGTTAATTGTTTCTCCTGTCTTCTGTTTATTGTGGCTTATTTCCTCCTGTGGTTTTGGAATTGCTGACTGCATGCTCATGTTTGATCTTCAACTGGGGAGATCCCGAGGTTGCCTATATTTCCAAATTTGTAAAAAAGACAAACCTAGATTCAAGAAACTGAACACACTCCAAACAGGATAAACTCAAAGAAATCCACATCAAGACATGCCACAGTCAAAATTCTGTCAGCTAAAGACAAAAGAAAAATCTTCAAAGCCCTAAGAAACTACATTTTACCTATAGGGGAAAACCAATTCAAATGACAGAAGATTTCTTATCAGAAAACTTGAAGGCCAAGGAAGTAGCACATTTTTTAAGTTCTGAAAAAAAGGAACTGTCAACCTAGAATTCTATATCCAGTGAAAAAAATGTTCAGAAATAAAATGGAAATCAACACATTCGCAGATGAAATAAAACTAAGAGAGTTTGTTACCAGCAGACCTACCCTAAAACAATTGCTAAAAGAAGTTCTGTAAACAGAGAGGACATGATAAAAAAGAAATCTTGGAACATTAGGAAGGAAGACAAACAATTATGTTTTAAACAGGGAAGGTAAAGACGTAAAGAGGAAGTAAGGCTTCTTATGTACTTTACTGGATCTGGTAAATGTTAACACCAGTAGACTATGATAAGTTATGTATCTATAATGTAATACTGAGAGCAACCACAAAAAAGCTACACACAGTGAAACATTCACAAACATGACCCAACTATATGATGTTCAAAGGGAACACGTCAAATGTAATGATATAGACAGGTTGAAAGTAAAAACATAAAAAAAGATATATCATGAAACATTATTCAAAAGAAAGCTATATTAATATGGCTATATATATTTATATACTAATAGATTATATAATTATAGCTATATTATATTAATATGACTATACTAATATCAGATAAAATAGACTTCAGAGCAAAGAAAATTATCAGAGACAGAGAGGGACATTACAAAAGGGTGACTCCTCTAAGAAGACAAGGCAATCCCAAATTCTATGCACCAAACAATAGAGCTGTAAAACATGTGGAGCAAAAATGGATAGAATGAAAGGAGAATAGACAAATCCACATTTATATTTGGAGAATTCAACATCCCTTTATAAACAACTGTTAGAACACCTTGAGAGAAAATCAACAAGGATATGAAGAACTCGAAAATACCCTTGTACAGTAAAGGGTTAACTGTGGGCTTGGGCTGTGCAAACTTTGCACATTCCAAAGAAAGGACTAGCTCTTGACTGGCACCTGGGAGAGAACCTCTGCGTCTTTGGAATATCCTGCCTGATATGAGTGTTTTTGTATACCTGAAAATTGGGTCATGCCAGATTGTTTATGTTAACAATATGATTATAGTGAATTCCTGTTTTTATTCATCTAAGGCCTTAGGCTGTGTGATTATCACTTTGACCTCTAGAAAGGCTGGAGACTGAGTAGCTCAAGTCAGTCATCCAGGTGCACCAAGCCTACATGACTGACCCCCTATATAAACCCTAGACCCTAACGCTCAGATGAGTTTCCCTGGTTGGCAATGCTTTGCATAGGCTGTCAAACATTATTGCTGGGAGAATTCAGCACTAGGAAAGGGCAACTACAAGTCTGCACCTAGTTTCTCCTGGACTCCAGCCTATGCTCCTACTTCTTTTGCTGATTTTAATCTATATCTTTTTGTTACAAAAAACTGAAACTGCGAATTTAACAGTTATTCTGAGTTCTGTAAGTCATAGTGAGTTATTGAACTTGAGGGTGATCTTGGGGACTCCCAATACAGGCATCAACCAACATGATCTAACTGACATTTATAGACCATTTCATCCTACAACAGCAAAATACACATTCTTTTTAATCTAATATCCCACCTCAAGACCTCAAAAAAGAAGGAAATTAACTCAAAGCAAGAAGGAAGGACATAATAAAGGGAAGAGCCAAAATCAATGAAATGGAAACATTAAAAGATCAATAAAATTGATATACCTCCAGTAAGACTGACCCCACCCCCAAAAAAATAAAAATAGAGAACACGCCTCACCAATATCATGACTAAAATGGGATGTCACTACTGACCCTGAAAATATCAAAAGAAAAATGAGAATACTATGAACAACTTTACCCACATAAATTTAACAACTTAGATGAAATGGACCGATGTCTTGAGAAAAACAAATTAGTACAACTCACCCGATATCAAATACTTAATTTGAATAGCTCTATAACTATTAAGGAAATTGAATTTGTCCTTTAAAGATTCTCCAAAAATAAATCACCAGGCCCAGATGGTTTTACTGATGAATTCTACCAAAAGTTTAAAGAATTGCAGCAATTCCACAAAATCACTTCCAGAAAACAGAAGACAGGGGAACATTTCCCAGTTAATTTTATGAAGCTAGTGTTACTCTGATATCAACATCAGACACTACACTACACACACACACACACACACACACACAAACTATAGCCAATACTCTGTTTGAAAAATCCTAAACAAAAATTTAAGTAGAATTCAGTAATATATAAAAAGTATGATACACCATGATGAAGTAGGGTTTATTCCAGAATGCAAGATTCATTTGTATTTGAAAATAAATCAATGCAATCTAACATATTAACAGGCTGAAATGGAAAACTCTCATGATCTGCTATCAATTGATGCAGAAGAAGCATCTGACAAAATTCAATACTCATTTATCATAAAAACTCTCATAAAATTAGGAATACAGAGCAACTTGACAAAAAGAATTTACAAAAAACCTACAGCTAACATTGCACTTAATTTGTGAAAGACTGAAGCTTTTGCCTAAGATTAGGAAAAAGGCAAGGATGTCTATGCTCACTACTCTTAATCAACATAGTCTTGGAAATTCTAGTCAGGACAATAAAGCAAGAAAAGGAATGACACAAGAAAGGAAGGAATATAACTATCCCTATCTGCAGTGGAAAGCCCAATAAATCTACAAAAAAAATCTCCCAGAATTAAGAAAATACAAGATAAACATACAAAAATCAATTGTATTTCTGTATACTATCAATGAACATGGGGACACTGAAATTTAAAAGTACAGTACTATTTATAACACTTAAAAATGAAATGCTTAGGTGTAAATCTAACATGTACAGGACTTGTATGCTGAAAACTACAAAATGCTGACAAGAGAAACCAAAGATCTAAATCAATAGAGAGATATACCATTATTGATTGGCAGTCTGGGCATAGTAAAGATGTCAGTTCTCCCCAAATTGATATGTAAGATTAATACAATTCCTATCAAAATCCAAAGATTTTAAATATAGACAGTATTATTCTAAAATTTGTATGAAGAAAGGTGAAGGAATCTGAATACCTAAAATAATTTTGACAACGAAGAACAAAGTGGGAGAAATGATTCTATGTGATTTGAAGAGTTACACACAGCTATGGTAACCAAGACTGTGTGGTATTGGTGGAGGGACAGACACACAGTTCAATAGAACAGAATAGAGAACGCAGAAATAGACCCATACAAATATATCCAAATAATTTTTGATAAAAGTACAAAAGCAATTCAATATAGAAAGAGTAGCCTTTTCAATAAATGGTCCTGGAGCAATTGGACAATCACAGGTAAACAAACAAACAAACAAAAATAATGAACCTCAACCTTACATTAAGCCTCACACTTAATATAAAAATCAACTTAAAATTAATCAGGGACTTAAATATTGTGCCAGTTTGAATGTATTGTGTCCCCCGAATGCCATTATCTTTGTGGTCTTGTGGGACAGACGTTTTGGTGCTGGTTAGATTTGCTTGGAATGTGCCCCACCCAGCTGTGGGTGGTGACTTTGGTGGGATACTCCCATGGAGGTGTGATCCCACCCATTCAGGGTGGGCCTTGATTGGTGGAGCTATATAAATGAGCTGACTCAAAGAGAGAAAAGAGAGTGCAGCTGGGAGTGATGTTTTGAAGAGAAGCAAGCTTGCTAGAAAGGAACGTCCTGGGAGAAAGCCGTTTTGAGGCCGGAGCTTTGGAGCAGACGCCAGTTGCCTTCCTAGCTAACAGAGGTTTTCCGGACACCACTGGCCGTCCTCCGGTGAAGGTACCCAATTGCTGAGGTGTTACCTTGGATGCTTTGTGGCCTTAAGACTGTAACTGTGTAGTGAAATAAACCCCCGTTTTATAAAAGCCTGTCCATCTCTGGTGTTTTGCATTCTGCAGCATTACCAGACTAGGACAAACATAAAATGTAAAATTAATCAGGGACTTGCAAATTTTAGGAAAAACAGAAAACCTTTGGGAACTAAGGCCAGGCATAGAATTCTTAGACTTGACATAAAAAACATGACCTATGACAGGAATACTAATAAATTGAACCTCATCAAAATTAAAAACTTTTTCTCTGTGAACCACCCTGTGAAGATGAAAAGACAGGGTACAGACCAGGAGAGAATATTCGCAAATGGCATTATCTGACAAAGGACCCACATCTACAATATATGAAGAAATCTCAAAACTTAACCATTAAAAAAAAAAAACCCATTAAAAATGGGCAAAGACATGAATAGACATTTCTCTGAAGAGGATATACAGACAGCAAATAAGTACATGAAGAAATGTTCAACATCATTATCCACTATAGGAAAGGCAAATTAAAACCACTATGAGATATCAGTACACAACTATCAGAATGGCTAAAATAAAAAAATAGTGAAAACACCAAACACTGGCAAGGATGTGGAGACACTGGATCACTCAGACACTGCTGGTTGGAATGTAAAATTGTACAGCCTCTCTGGAAAAAGTTTGGCAATTTTTTACAAAACTAAACATATAGTCACCATATAACCTAGCAATTTCACTCCTGTGCATTTATTTCAGAGAAATGAAAACTTATGTTCAAACAAAAACCTGAACACAAATGTTCACAGCAGATTTATTCATAAGAGCCAAAAATGGGAAAAACCCAGATGTTCTTCAATGGGTAAATGGTTAAACTGTGCACAATACCATGGAATACTACTACTCAGCAATAAAAAGGAATGAACTACTGACATAGTCAACAACTTGGATGAGTCTCCAGAGAATTGTGCTGAGTGCAAAAGGCCAATTCCAAAGGTTATATATTGTATGATTCCATTTATACAACATTCTTGAAATGACAAAATTATAGAAATGGAGAACAGATTAGTGGTTGCCAGGGGTTAAGGAACGGGGTAGAGAAAAGGAGTGGGTGGTAAGGGGGCAACACAGGGATCCTTGTGTGATGGAATTGTTCTGTATCTTGACTTTATCAAAGTCAAATTCTGGTTGTGATATTTACTATAGTTTTGCAAGATGTTACCATTGGAGGAAACTGGGTAAAGGGTACAGAGAATTCCTCTGTATTATTTCTGGCAAATGCATATGTTTTTACAATTACCTCAGTATAAAAAGTTTAATTAAAAAAAAAAAGGAAACTCTCAACGTACTCAAAAGAACGTTACCTCTTATTTAATGTTCACTAAACTCCATAAAAATTATGTCTGCTTCCCTAATGACATTGCATGGAATATTGATTCTGTGACATCAGTAGCCTTGAGTTAGTTAAGCAGGCTTGAGATACATGAAAACATTTTTTACTGTAGAATATTTCAAGGCCTTTAATATACTAATGTACATTATAAATATTCAAAAGGAGGCCATATACACAGCTTCCCTTAATTTTTTTTTTTTTTATTTTGGAACTTGCATTTTTCATGTAATGCCTATTAACTTGAAGAACTTGTGTTTCTTGTAATATACTATAATAAATGTTGGCTTCCAGTTTACCAACAACATACTTGTTGGAGCTTGCTTTTTATGTATTATTTCAGTTTAGGCTATAGATTACTGTTTTAAGTCTGAATAGACTCTAAACATAGTGTTGATTCCAGAACACTTACCATGTAACAATATAAATAGATCGTAGTACTAATGTGAAGACCAACATTCCATACATGACCTGAATAGGAAAGGAAAATGAAGTTAGTATGATCATTTGTCTTTGGCAAAGGAAGTGTATTTTGCCTACAAAAACAATCTCCTGACTAACATGTAAACATTTATTATGTCTCATCACATTTTAAAGAGCACAATCTTAAAAAAAATTACAATCATGTAATTATGAGTCACGTTAACTTCTGAGGAATAATTAAGAGCCTGACTGTGAATAACTAATTCCAGAAGTCCTATGTCAATTTCAATTCTCAGTGGTTAGATCAAGTTTTAAGTGTCTGTTAAAATCTTAACAAAATTCTCTAATTCTGCCTCACAAATTTGCTTTCAGTAAATGATTGTGCTTCTCATTACACAGAAAAGTACAAATCTGAACTCTAAATTCTCCTGTTAAATGTCTCTGCATTCATATGCATCTTCCTCCTGCATTCTTTCTCCCATC
Organism: Choloepus didactylus; assembly: GCF_015220235.1. Taxonomy (NCBI): domain Eukaryota; kingdom Metazoa; phylum Chordata; class Mammalia; order Pilosa; family Megalonychidae; genus Choloepus; species Choloepus didactylus. The sequence goes on along the minus strand of NC_051312.1, from coordinate 91,383,728 downwards.
CCTAGTCTCCAAAGAAAGAAGTGTCCACATCTTGACTAAGGCTAAAATTTATTCTGTGTTCTTACTCTATATGCTCCCACATGTTCCTAGACCTGGCTCTATCAATTAACGTCTCTTTCTCTTATATTGTGCATTTGATGGGTACTACTGCTTGGAAAATTGATCTTATGGGAAATTTTAACTTTCAATAGTGTGAAATATTAAATACAAAATTGCATAGAATACAAATATACATTTTAACAATAATTATAAAGCCAATAGCTGGGAAAGCACCACCCAGGTCAAGAACGAGATCACTGTCAATACCTCAGAAGCACTGCATGTGTGTCTTACCAGTCACAGCTCTCTCCTTTGCTTAAAGCAAACCACTCTCCTGACTTTTATAATAAACATTTTTTTTGCTTTATATATTTACTAACTTAGACTGGTTGCCTAAATATGCATTCTTAAGTAATATTGTTTTTGAAATTTATATAAATAATATTGTAAGCATTTTTGTTGTCTTGGCTTTTAAGATCCAATTACCTTGTATAAAGCTGCGGTTCATTCATTTTTTAAATTATATAGTATTTAACTGGATGAAAATACCACAATTAACCCATTCTTCTGTTGATGGACATTTTTGGATTGTTCCTGGCTTTAACTGCTGTGAACATTCTTATTCCCCTATTCTTGTGCACATGTACATAAGTTTCTCTAGGGTATGTTACCTGGGAATATAATTGCTGGGTCAGTGTACATGCATTCTTAGAAATTCTAAAAAGGCTAAACTGTTTGCCAAAGTGGTTATACCAATTTATATTCCAACCAAGTGTGCATGAGCATTTCTGTTCCTCCACTTTTCACTAATATATGATATAGTCAGACTTTTAAATTTTTGTTAGCTTATGTGGTTTTTAGTGTCTATTTTTCTGATTATGTGTTGAACACATTGTGTCTTATGTTTACTGGCCATTTGATGTCCTCTTATGTGCACTGCCTATTCAAACCTGTTTTTCTATTCAGTTGTCCATCATTTTCTTATTTATTTTAGTTTTGTAACTAAAAAACTTTTTAAAAATTGACATATAACAACATACTGCACACAAACACTCAAATTGTTAAGGGGAGAAAAGATTTGTACTCTTGTAAGTTTTCCATAAGTTTTATATTGTTTAAAAATTTAAAAAAAAACATTTTTGAAAAATAAAGGAAGAATTCCATTCTAACCCACTAGAGATAATTATTAGCTTTATACTCTAACCTCCAGAGGGAGCTCAAGTCTTTCATTCTAGGAGAAAGGCACTTGGTTCTAGAATAGTTCAAAGTGGGAGATCAGGTAAGGAAGGATTTGTGAACAGAGCCGCAGTGAGTGACTCGCAGTGAGTGACTGAGTACCTGTTGTGATGATAATAAGTAGTGGGAATTAGGCATTTGGAGTTTGTAATGGCCTCACTCATTATATTAATGACAGTCAATTGCCCAAATACGTTAAAGAACCTCTAACAGAAAAAATCTTGGGCTGCACTTGGGGGAATCTAGATTTTTCTACCATAACTATCTCACTCTATAACCTTGAACAAGTCACTTAAATTAGAAAGGAAGAGGTAATAACATACTGACATGTCGTGTCTAGAAACCATCTGTAGGAGACATCTACTACTTTGGCAGGGAAATTTTAAGTAAAGTGCTCCTTGAGACATCAGATGCAGTCGCATCTGAAATATTCAATTACTGATTTGTCAATTAGCTGCTTAAAGAGGGTTCACTAAATTAAACCTTTTTCTTTACTCTCGTGTATGCTTTTCTTTTTGTCTTCTTGCTTAAGATACACTGGTATTTCTATTGATTGTGACAGCTGTGTGATTTGAATACTGCCCTTTGCAGGGCCATCAAATTAAATAAGTGGCATTTAGCTCTTATTTGGAAATGCACCTTGTTTTTAATACAGTAAAACAGAACTGTTATCAGTATTTTGTCTCAGGAAAGCTAATCTGGTTAGCAAGATAATATTGCTGGTGGCAGATACTTTCAGTGTTTATTAACCCTTTCCTTCAAATGTTATCTCACTACTTATCTCCCTATGCCCAACTGAAATACCTCTTTCCAGAAGCTTTCCCTGATTATTATAGAATATATAATTCTAATGTACATAATGAATATGTACTTTCATTATCACACTATATTATTATGTTTATTCCTGTGTCCTTTGCATATTTTATACTATTTCTATATTATCCTTGTGAAATAATACCTCTCCTTGTTTTGACTATTTTACAGATGAAGAAATTGAAAAATAGTATCAGCAAGAAACTTGTCCAAAGTTGTAACAAAGTGACAAGAAATCAAGATTCCAGACTTTCAAGCCAGTGCTCCTTTAGATTAGACAAAATTGCTTTTCCTTCCTTCATTTTTAAGACTGAAAATTATTGTAAATCTTTTTACTTAAAAATTGCAAAACAACTTATGTTTTTGTACATAAAAAATAAGTTATATGAAAGAATGAGATCAATACTCCAAACTTTGACAAATCAAGAGTCCTAGAAAAAGCAGTTCTCTTAAGAATGATACCCAAAAGAGAATCATTAAGGATAAACATTTAAAACTGTGTGTATAAGTAGAAATTACTTCTAATTACTTAACAGCTCAGCAATAGGATAGTCTAGATTAGACATCTGAGGCAAAAACATTGTCAAACAAAGCTTAAAGTAGTTAGAAATACTATAATATAATAACAGTAGTGGGCTATTTTTCCTAACTTGTTTTTCAGTACCAAAGTAAGCAATTAATAATTTGGCTATATGCAATAGGTATATTTTGCAATCCTATCTTAAGCATTCTTTCCAATTCCACTTATCAGTTTTAAGCTTTGAGACCAGATAGACTCTAAACTGTTACATTATTTTATGCTTATTACATTTATGTTTTAAATTTTGTGTCAGTAGACACAAAATTCATTTTAGAAGGGGAAAATGAAGATTTTCTTCCTTATCTACTGGATTCTATAAAACCTTAGGACTGAAAATAGATACCTCAATATTAGAATGAAAGATTATAGTAGTTGAAAATTCAAAATAGAGGACAAATATGCTCATTTAAAAATTTAATGCATCACCAAGACAATATATATAGAAGGAGTTGGAGCTTTTCACATTCAATATATACTTGAAGCACTCAACATCATAACAGAGAAATAAATCATTATGTTGTTTAAAGAATGACTAGATTAGAAAAATAATGGTTTTCTGGCTATTGTACCATGATGTTATGCTTGGCTTTGACAAACATCTAGCTCTTACTGAGGCTAGTAACTTGTATCATATTATTTATTTTTAAATTATTGTTTAGTGAGAAGTTGTAGCTTTACAGAAAAGTCATGTAAAAAATACAGCATTACTATATACCCCCCTATTGTTGACACTTTGCATTAGTGTGGTACCTGTGTTAAAAATGATGAAAGATTATTAAAATAGTACTATGAAACATATAGTCCCCAGTTTACATTAGGTGTATTTTCCCCATATACCACCCTATTGTTAACACCTTGTATTAGTGCCGTACATTTGCTATAATTCATGAAAGAATATTCTTATACTTGTACTATTAATCCCAGTCCATTGTCTACAGCAGGGTTCACTGTGTTATACAGTCCCATGTTTTATCTTCTAGCTTTCATTCTAGTAACATACACAATCTGGAACTTCCCCTTTCAGCCACATTCATACACATCTTCAGTTGTTAATTACACTCACAATAATGTGCTACAATCAACACCATCCATTTCCAAACCTTTACAATAAACCTAAATAGAAATTTTGTACAAACTAAGCATCAGCTTCCTGTTCTTTACCCCTAACCCATCCTCTGGTAACTTATATTCTAGGCTCTTAACTCTATGAGTTTGCTTATTATAATTAGTTCATATGTGTGAGCTCATACGATATTTGTCTTTTCTGTGTCTGGCTTATTCACTCAACATAATGTCCTCAAGGTTTATCCATATTGTAGCATGCATCAGGACTTCATTCCTTCTTACAGCTGAATAATATTCCATCTCATGTATATACCACATTTTGGTCATCTGTTCATTGGTTGGTGGACATCTGGATTGCTTCCATTTTTTAGCAATTGTGAATAATGCTGCTATGAACATCAGTGTGAAAAATATCTGCTCGAGTTCCTGCTTTCAGTTCTTCTGGGTATATACCTAGTAGCGGGACTGCCAGGTCATAAGGAAACTCTATACTTAGGTTCCTGAGGAGCTGCCAAACCGTCTTCCACAGAGGCTGCATCATTCTACATTGTCACCAGCAATGAGTGAGTGTTCCTATTTCTCCATATCCTCTTCAACATTTGTAAATTTCTGTTTTTTAATAGTAGCCATTTAGTGGATGTGAAATGATATCTCATTGTGGTTTAGATTCGCATTTCCCTAGAAGCTAGTGACGTTGAACATCTTTTCATGTGCTTTAGCCATTTTTAAATTCTCTTTGGGGAAATGTCTATTCTAGCTTTTTGCCTGTTTTTAGATTGGGTTGTCTTTTGTTATTGACTTTTGGATTTCTTTATGTATTCTGGATATTAAACCCTAATCAGATTTGTGGTTTTCAAATATTTTCTCCCATTGAGTAGGTTGTCTTTTCACTTTTGTTATAAAGTCCTTTGAAGCACACAAGTTTTTAATTTCGAAGAAGTCTCATTTATCTATTTTTTTCTTTTGTGGCTTGTGCTTTTTAAATTCTAAGAAACCATTGCCTACTACAAGATCCTGAAGATGGTTCCCTACATTTTCTTCTAGGAGTTTTAAGGTCCTGGTTCTTATATTTAGGTTTTTCATACATTTTGAGTTAATTTTTGCGTATGGTGTGGGATAGGGGTCCTCTTTCATTCTTTTGCATTTGGAGATCCACTTCTCCCAACACCTTTTCTTTTTTTTTTTTTTTAATTTTGAAATAAATTCAAAGTTAAAGGAACAGTTGCAAAAACAATACTAACCCCATACACAGAATTTCACCATACCCTGACCCCCCTCCCCCGATAGCTCAATCCACCAACTTTAACATGCTGTCACATCACTATTTCTTTCCCTCCCTCCCTCCCTATCATCCATCATCTGTTGCTCTGTCTTCTGAACATATGAGAGCTAGCTGCACACATCCTTGAACATACACTATAATTCATGTATACACTTCCCATGAACAAGAACATTCTTTTATGCAATCTCATTAAGCACAGCTAAGAAGTACAAGAGATTCAACAATGATACAAAGCTTACATTCTATATTTCCTTTTCCTTATGTCTCAACTGTGTCCCTTTGAGCCACCTGTCCTCTATCCTCCAATCCCATCCAAGTTCATCCTTGGCATTCAATTGTCATCTATTTAGACTGTCTTTTTTTTTTTTTTTTTTTTTTCAGTTGTGGGAACATATATACAGCCTAAATCTTCCCATTCCACCCCCTCCCTAGCCTTCCATTAGTGGGATTAATCACATTTAGAATGTTGTAATGCTCTTTCCCACCATCCGTTACTAGAAATTTCCCTCCACCTCAAACAGCAACCCTACATTCATTTCTTAACTCCCCATTGCCCCTTCCCCCATTTCTCTTAAGCCAAACTCTGTTTTTCATCTCTATGGTTATATTCTCTGATAATTTCTTTGTGTTTACTGTGGGGCTTAAAATTAACCTCTTAAATCCATATCAATCTTGTTTTTCTTTGATACCACCTTCACATAAACTATGTTCCTATACTCTTCCATTCCCCCACCTTTATATAGTTGTCTAAAATTACATATTTTACATTGAGTTCAAAACCACTGATCTGTCATTAGAGTTTCTGTATTTTATATCATGTAGGAAGTAAACAGTAGAGTTACAGTTCAAAAATTATTGACTTCTATTTGTATTCCATTGTGGTTAGAGAATGTGCTTTGAGTATATTCAAATTTTTTTTTTTTTTTTAATTTCTTGAGGCTTGTTTTATGCCCCAGCTTATGGTCCCTTCTAGAGAAAGATCCGTGATCACTAGAGAAAAATGTGTGTCCTGGTGATTTGGGATGTAAGGTTCTATATATGTCTGTTAAAATTCTCTATATCTCTCTCTCCTTTGTTTCTCTGTTGGTAGGGCTCCCTTTAGTATCTGAAGTAGGGCAGGTCTTTTATTGGCAAACTCTCTCAGCATTTGTTTGTCTGAAATATTTAAGCTCTCCCTCAAATTTGAAGGAGAGTTTTGCTGGATAAAGTATTCTTGGTTGGAAATTTTTCTCTCTTAGAATTTTAAATATGTCACGCCACTGCCTTCTCGTCTCCATGGTGGCCGCTGAGTAGTCACAACTTAGTCTTATGTTGTTTCCTTTGTATGTGGTTAACTGCTTTTCTCTTGCTGCTTTCAGAACTTGCTCCTTCTCTTTGGTATTTGAGAGTCTGATCAGAATATGTCTTGGAGTGGGTTTATTTGGATTTATTCTATTTGGAGTTCGCTGGGCATTTATGCTTTGTGTATTTATATTGTATAGAAGGTTGGGGAAGTTTTTCTCAACATTTCTTTGAATACTCTTTCTAGACCTTTACCCTTCTCTTCCCCTTCTGGGACACCAATGAGTCTTAAGTTTGGACGTTTTATTTTATCTATCGTATCCCTGAGATCCATTTCAATTTTTTTGATTTTTTTCTCCATTCTTTCTTTTGTTCTTTCATTTTCTGTTCTGTGGACTTCTAGGACACTGAGACGTTGTTCAGCTTCCTCTACTCTTGTATTGTGAATATCCAGAGTCTTTTTAATTTGGCCAACAGTTTCTTTTATTTCCATAAGATCTTCTATTTTTTAAATGTACTCTTGCAATGTCTTCTTTATGCTCTTCTAGGGTCTTCTTTATGTCGCTTATATCCTGGCCCATGGTCTTCTTGATGTCCTTTAAATCCTTTGCCATGTTTTCATTCCTCGATTGTAGTTCTTTAATTAATTGTGCAAGGTACTGTGTCTTTTCTGATATCTTGATTTGTGTGTTTGGAGTTGGATTCTCCATATCGTCTGGTTTTATCATATGCATTAAGATTTTCTGTTGCTTTTGGCCTCTTGGCATTTGCTTTGCTTAATAGGGTTCTTTCAAGTTGTAAAAAAAAAATACCAATCTAATTTTTCAGAAACACAGTTTGGTGGCGTACACTTTCTCTAACTAACCAGCAGATGGCGTCTGTGAGTCACCTATACCCCTCAAGTCAGTTCTCTACCTTGTCCCCGCAGTGTGTGGGGAAATGATTCTTGTGGGGTTCATTGGAGAACTCAGTTTGGGTGTGTTGCTGGAGCCGTCCACCTTGAATGTGGGGCGTGTGTATGGGTGGCCAGGGAGGAAGGACAGCTTTAATATTCAAATCCCCCAGGTTCCCGGAGATTCAAGGCCTCCACAAGAGTCTAAGCCTTCATTTCAGTTCAGCCCCAGACCCTCTCTCTCGCTGTCCCACAAACCACCGGACTTGGCATAGTTCCCTGGGTTCTCCGAGCAGGACCCCCACCCAGCCGTGATCCTCCAGGACCTCTGCCGAGGGAATGCCGTGCTACATCACCAGTGCATGCTGTCTCTCAAGGGAAGCCCCGGGCCACCGGGCCGTGCTGGGGCGCTTTCAGCCTGATGCAAAGATCACCGAATGGGGCGTCTCGCCACCCCCCTCCTTGCACAGTTCCTCCTTCCCAGCTCCGGGACAACTGGTGGGGGCCCTGGGCTGTGGGCACGGCCCCGGGCAGGAGTTTATCCAGCCCTCTGGGGAGCCAGCTGCTAGCCGCGGGGTTTCTTTCTGCTTCTGGCTCTCCCCTCCTTCCCCCCAGCCCCGAGGGTATCTGCAGCAGGCTATCTTCCAGGCCAGACACCGAGAGGCCGGCCCAGCCCCCTCTTGCTGTGTTTTACTGTGTGGTTCCCACTATCGCAACTGCAGCCCCTCCTGGGTTTTTCCCTTTTTTTTTGAAGAGCCAGTCGATCTCCAAATGCCAAACCCTGGCTTCCCCAGACCGCCGCGTGGCTGTGGGTCTTCCAGCCAGCTTACTCACTCGTTTCAGAATGCAGACTCCCGGTTTCACCAAGTATACGGCCCCTGTGGAACTAACAGACCTCGTCCAGCTGGTGCACCGGTATTCTGGGTCACTTTCTGGTTTTTATCTAGTGTTTGTCACGGAGGTGTGTTTTTGCCCTGTCTCACCTAGCCGCCATCTTAGTTTCTCTCCCAGCACCATTTCTTGAAGAGACTATTCTTTCCCAGTTGAGTGGACTTGGCAGCCTTGTCACATATCAACTGGCCATAGGTGTGAGGGTCTTTTTCTGAACTCTCCATTCAGTTCCATTATCAATATATCTGTCCTTGTGCCAGTATCATGCTTTTTTGACCACTGTAGCTTTGTAATATGCTTTAAAGTAAGGAAGTATGAATGAATCCTCCAACTTTGTTCTTTCTCTTTTTTTTTTTTTTCCGCTATCCAGGACCACTTACCCTTCCAAATAAATCTGATAACTGGCTTTTCCATTTCTGCAAAGTAGGCTGTTGGAATTTTGATTGGGATTGTGTTAAATCTGTAAATCATTTTTGGTAAAACTGACATCTTAACAATATTTTAATCTTTGAATCCATGAACATGGAAATGTCCTTCCACTTATTTAGGCTGCCTTTGATTTCTTTTATGCTCTTCTAGGGTCTTCATGATGTCCTTTATATCCTGTGCCATGCTCTTCTTCATGTCCTTTATATCCTGTGCCATGGTCTCGTTCATCTTTAGTTCTTTGATTAACTGCTCCAAGTACTGTGTCTTCTCTGATCTTTTGATTTGGGTGCTTGGGCTTGGGTTATCCATATCGTCTGGTTTTTTCATATGCTTTAAAATTTTCTGTTGTTTTTGGCCTCTTGGCATTTGCTTAACTTGATAGGGTTCTTTTAGGATTTGTAGACCAATTAAAACCCTTATCTCTAATTTATCAGATCTACAGCTTCGTAGAGTACGCTTTCTCTAACTAACCAGCAGGTGGCGTCAGTGAGCCACCTGTTCCCCTCAAGCCAGTTCTCCCCCACTTTGTCTTTGTGGTGCGTGGGGGTGTGAGTCTTGTGGGGTCCAATTGGTGTGCCAAGCTTGCATGTATAGTTGGTGTTGCCTGCCCTGTATATGGGCGTGTATCTGGGCGGTCAGGGAGGCGGGGCGGCCATAAGAATCAAATCTCCCTGGTGTTTCTGGAGATTTAAAGCTGTTGCAACAGTCTAATCCTTCAGTTTAGTCCTGCCACAGTTTGTCTCTGCCGCTGATCCACAAGTCCTTGGTATTGGTGTATGGCCCCTGAGACTTGCGAGGGGGTCCCTTTCCCAGGCCGTGCATCCCCAGGTCCTCTGTTGAAGGATGACTGTGCTATGTCACAGGTGAGCGCTGTCCCCCCAGGGCAGTTCTGGGCTGCAGGGCTGTGTAGGGACACTCCCAGTCTGCTGAAAGGATGGCTGAATGGGGTGTGTTAATTCACACTGCTCCGCCTTCCCAACTTGGACAACCAGCTGAGGGTGCAGGGAAGGCTAATGTCCATGCCCGATTTTGCGGTGTGTGCGTGTGTTGTTGGAAACACTTCCCGTCTCACTCTGGGTTGTCTGGGGCAGCTCTGGGCTTTGAGGCCGTTGACTGGTAGGAGTGTTCCCTGCCCAGTGGGAAGATGGCTGTGAGGGGATGCCCCCCTTTTCTTGAGAAATTGTGGTGTTTAGTGAATTTTCTCAGCCACTGGACTTACTGCCTGTGTCTCAGAGCTCTCTTAGTTCTGCTCTTGTCTTGACTTGCCAAAATTGCAAGTCTTTGAGGCTTTCTGTATTGGGCTTCTTAGAGTAATTGTTTTAGAAAAAGATTAAAAAAAAAAAAAAGGGAAACGCCCTCCTTGCAGATCTAATGGGTTATTGAAACGCTAAGAGACAAGGCAGTTAGGGCCATTAACCCTTCCTCTCTAGGGAGCAGAGAAACCGGTTTTTCAGACAAACTCGTCTTCTGGATTTGCATATGAGCCTGACTCTGCCGAGCTCTGCCCTTCCCTGTTCTATGTTCACCAGAACTCCAAAAAGCCTCCACTTTCATTTTTGGGTTTTTCTTGCTGTTTTTGCTATCCCTATCTTCTCTCCGCTGGGCTTGCTGCTCCTGGATTCTCTGGTGTCTGGTCTCAGTCTATCTATGCTTGGAGTTTGGATCAGTAGAATGAGTTTCCGGAAAGAGCTGCAACTGCAGTTCTCCCTCCTCGTTCCCAGCACTGACAGCCCCTCTTCCCACGGGACTGAGCCTGGCAGGGAGGGGCGTGGGTCCCCTGGCCGCAAAAACTTACAGATTTTGCTGATCTCAGCTGTTCCACGTATTCATGAGTGTTGTATGAAGTATGCCCAAAGTCAAATTGCTCTCCGGTGTCCAGTCCACGCAGTTCCTGGCTTTTTACCTACTGCCCTGGAGGAGTAACTAAAACGTACACCTCACCACTCCACCATCTTGCCCCGCCTCCCTGATTTCTTTTAGCAATGTTTTGTAGTTTTTTTGTGTATAACTGCTTTATATCCTTTGTTAAATTTATATCTAAATATTTATCTGTTAATCTGTGAATGTTTTCAACTCTCCCTCATTTTTGAAGGACAGTTTTGCCAGATAAAGAATTTTTGGCTGGCAGTTCTTCTCTTTCAGTACCTTAAATATATCATACCACTGCCTTCTCACTTCCATGGTTTCTGATGAGAAATCAGTACTTAGTCTTATTGAGAATCCCTTGTATGTGACATATCACTTTTCTCTTTTTGCTTTCAGAATTCTCTTTGTCTTTGTCATTTGACATTCTGATTATTATGTGTCTCAGAGTAGGTTTATTAGGATTTTTCCTGTTTTGGAGTATGTTGTGCTTCTTGAACATGTTATTTTTATGTCTTTCATAAGAGTTGGGAAATTTTCGGCTATTATTTCCTCAAATATTCTTTCTGCTTCCTTTCCCTTCTCTTCTCCCTCTGGGACACCCATGATATGTATGTTTGTGTATTTTGTGCTGTCCCTCAAATCCCTGGGACCCTGCTTAATTTTTTCCATTCTTTCCTCTATCTCTTCTATTTGATTTCAATTGCCATGTCTTCTAGTTTGCTGATTTGTTCTTCTGCCTGTTCAGATTTGCTGTTGTGTACCTCTAGTGTATTTTTAATCTCTACTTTTGTGCCTTTCATCCCCATAATTTATGTTTCTTTTTACACTTTCAAATTCCTCTTTCTGCTCACACATCATCTTAATATTCTTTATCTCTCTATGTATATTTTCCTTACTTTCCTTGGATTGATTTAGATTAGTTTGAACATATTTGATTGGTTGGTCCAACTTTTGAGTCTCCTCTGCAGTTTTCATTTGTTCTCTTGACTTAGCCATATCATTCTGTTTCTTAGTATGACTCGCAATTTTTTGCTGATGTCTAGGCCTCTGACTATCTTGTTCAATTAACTCTGAAGGTCCATTTCCTCCTCTTGTCTAGGGTTTTACTGTTGACTGGCTTTGTGTTAAGGCTTTTCTTGGTGCTTGGTCTAACTTATTCTAGACCTTTAGAATAGCTCGTGTTTAATTGTTCAGATTTTCTTAGCTCTTCTTCATCTGATTCTTTTCCTGGATATATGGTACAATTTTTAAGATTGTACCCTTTGTGCAATTGTTTTCCCTCTAGGAGAGAGCTTCCTTTCCTCTGTTCCTTCTCCAGGAGTTTTGATCTGTTCTGTTTGTTTTTGTGCAGACTTTTCTCCCCAGCTTCTATGATTTGTTTAAATTTTCTCCCTCACTTAGTGCCCTGTTTTCCTTACACTTTTCAGTTCTGGGACCTGTCCTATCTTGCATTAGTTCAGTTTAACACACACAGTCACACACCATTTTTTTTTTTCTGTGAGGCTTTTTTGCCTCCATTTTCTTTCCTTTTAGGATATTCTACGTCGTGGAGCCAGGTGGGGTCAATCCAGAAAGGTGGGTCACTTCAAAAAAGTCTGTTTTGCCTTTAGGTGGTCCAGCTGACTGGAACTGGAACTGGATTGAGTGAAGGTAAAACAGTTCTTGCCAGCATTTCTATCATGGTCTCCCCCCTCCCCTTGCCACCAGAGGCCCTTTTCTATGGAGCACTTTTCAGCAGCTTGTGTTCTGTCCTGGGTCCCTGTGGACTTAGGTCCCTGTGCCTGGATATGTGTGGAGTCCTAACTCACTGCTGTGAGTGGCTCTACAGTCTCTGCCCACCGTGGGAGGGACCCTGGCCATGCTGCCTCTGTGTATCTCCCAGGCTGCATGGGACCAAGTGATGGTGATGGGAACCAGAACAGACTGGCAGGTCTGGGATGGAATTTTCCTATCTGATATTTTTCTGTTTCTTTGACTCAATGTTTGTGGAGTTCTTCTCTAGTCTCTGCTGTCATCCAGAGTTCTAAGCAAGTGGGATTTGTCCTTTTATTCACTAAATCTCTGGGGAGGCATTTTCAGGGAATGTCTTATGTCACTAGGTTGATGGTGTCACTCATATTATTTCTCTATTTTTAAAATTACCAATATAAACTAAATCTTAGTAGTAACACAGAGTTTTTTGATATGAACTCTTAATAGTTTGGTTTCATGAAGAAAATTAAATAATAATGAAATCAAGAAGGATGGGTGTATAATTTTAGATAGGGTCATCAGGGAAGGCCTCTCTGCTAAGTTGACATTTGAACAGAGTCCTGAAAGAAATGAGAAAGTAAACCGTGTAGATAGCTGAGCACTGATGTCCTACGCAGTAGGAACAGTCAAAAGCCCTGAACTGGAAATGTGGTAGCTGTGTTTGAAATAAAAGGCAAGAAGGCCAGTATGCATGGAAAGAGTGAGCCAGGGGCAAGTGGAAGGTAATCCCTCTAATCAGGTTTTTCTCTTCTCATAGCACTTCTCACCTTCTAGTATACAATATAATTTACTTATTTGTTACATCTGTAGCTTGTTTTGTATCATATCATAGCATTGTATTTTTTTCCCCCATCTCTCTCAATGGATTTGTGCAATAGAAACCAAACTTGTCTCTTTACTCACACTAGTACTCCCTTGCTTAAAACCCTTCAGTGGCTCCCCACTACCTAAAAATTCAAACCTGTGAAGCAGAGCAGAAAGGGCTCTTCATGATCTAATCCCCCACCAGAAGACCAATCTTATCTCCTATGTCTAGAGCTAGACATACCAAACATTAGAGGATACCAGTACTTTAAAACTTTTCTGCCAAAGTATTCCTAATGACAGAGGAAGGATGACTTATTCTTGAGGTACAGAAGCAAGAGATGCACACTATAAACACAAAATTTCTGTAAAATTTCTTATTGCATCCTAAAAATTCATGTGGTCACTGTGTTCTATCCTGTAACATATCTGCATTTTTATAAAATTTGCTTGTTTTTAATGGTATCTGCATATTTTAAAAATGTTCAATTCCCCAAATATCCTTGAATAAAATAACATTGGCCATATTTATGAAATCAGTGAACTGGAAATATCCTGGCTTGCTACAACATACTTCTGGGGAACTTGTACTCCCATTTCATGTGCAAAAGTTACTAGGTTCTCACTTGTGTATCTTTATATGTACTTGTCTCTGGATGGAGTATCCTTCCCCAACTTTGTCTACCTGGTGACATCCTGTTCACCCTTCAAGACTCTCCTGAAGCCCCTCTCTGAGTCATCAAAGCAGGTAAGATTGTGCCATTGTCTACTTTAGCACTGTATCTTTTACATATTTATTGTAAGACTTATATACTGAAAATATTTTATGCAAGTCTATCTTCCTAACTATACAGTGAGCTCCTGGAGCCTAGAGGCCATATCTTATTTGCCTTGGTATATTAATATTAATTAACATTTACTATGTGTTTACTATGTACTAATAGTCTCCTTGAATCAGAGACCTTGTTATTTTATTCAATAATATATTTTTCATGCCTAGTACAGATAAGGTACTTAATAATTGTTCATTAAATAATGAAGAAACCAAAGTTCAGAGAAGTTAAGTAACTTGTCCAGGGTTTAATAGCTAGCAAGCAGAGTAGAACAGATTTGGACTCAAGTCTGCCTGACTTTTAGATCTTTTAGAGTCTGCTCCACTGCCTCTCTAGCTCTGACTTCCAGTTCAGAAGCTGGCATGGTGAAAAACTCACAGTGGACATCTGCTGAATGAATGGATGTCTTTCACTTTCAGAATGCTTATCTGCACCATCCTAGCCTCCTTCTGCTCCTTCACTTCTCTATCCAAATTTTTAATCTCTAGGGCTAGGATTTACACCACAGTGGGCATGGATAGACTTAGTTATCATCCTGCCTCCCTTGGTATCAGCAAACATTACCTCTATACATATATTTTATTACTGAAAAATAAAACACATGGAAATTGCAGCAGAGGAGATTATATTAATGGTTCATTATTTTTGTAACATAAACACAGTGTCAAATAAGTCTAAACCACAAAATGGACAATTGATGGTCATAAACTTACAAAAATAAACCCAAAATTTCCTAATTTTATTTTTGTGGTTGTGATTTTTCTTTCTTATAGAGCAAAACAAGAAATTCATAAAAACTGAAGTCGTCTTTATCCAAATCAACTTACTTCACTTTTTTTTTTTTTTTTACACTGCCTCAATAAATCTTTCTTCATAAAGGGAGAATTACATAATGGCATCATCTCAGGCTACAATAAACAGGAAAGTGATGATGTCATTTCCTGTGGCATCTGCTTTGGTACATCTCCTTTCCACTGGCTTATAGAAAAGGAATGCAAAATGTGGCTTTGGAATTCATTTCAAAAACAAAGTTCCAGTTAGATGACTGCTATATAACTTGAGTTTTAAAAGTTACATTATTTTTTATATAAGCACTAAATATCCTAAAACTACAAAATCTTAATATTCCTGAAAGGTTTGCTTGCTTGCTTGCTTGATCTATTTATTTATGCTAGCTTGTTAAAATGGTGATAGGAGTCAGACCAATCTAGATTCCTGTCCCTGCCTCTTTTTTTTTTTTTTTTTTTTTTTTTTTTTCCTCTTTTTTTTTTTTTTTATCATCATTTTATTGAGATATATTCACATACCACGCAGTCATACAAAACAAATTGTAGTTTCGATTGTTTACAGTACCATTACATAGTTGTACATTCATCACCTAAATCAATCCCTGACACCTTCATTAGCACACACACAAAAATAACAAGAATAATAATTAGAGTGAAAAAGAGCAATTGAAGTAAAAAAGAACACTGGGTACCTTTGTCTGTTTGTTTCCTTCCCCTACTTTTCTACACATCCATCCATAAACTAGACAAAGTGGTGTTTGGTCCTTATGGCTTTCCCAATCCCATTGTCACCCCTCATAAGCTACATTTTTATACAACTGTCTTCGAGATTCATGGGTTCTGGGTTGTAGTTTGATAGTTTCAGGTATCCACCACCAGCTACCCCAATTCTTTAGAACCTAAAAAGGGTTGTCTAAAGTGTGCATAAGAGTGCCCACCAGAGTGACCTCTCGGCTCCTTTTGGAATTTCTCTGCCACTGAAGCTTATTTCATTTCCTTTCACATCCCCCTTTTGGTCAAGAAGATGTTCTCCGTCCCACGGTGCCAGGTCTACATTCCTCCCTGGGAGTCATATTCCACGTTGCCAGGGAGATTCACTTCCCTGGGTGTCTGATCCCACGTAGGGGGGAGGGCAGTGATTTCACCTTTCAAGTTGGCTTAGCCAGAGAGAGAGGGCCACATCTGAGCAACAAAGAGGCATTCAGGAGGACACTCTTAGGCACAAATACAGGGAGGCCTAGCCTCTCCTTTGCAGCAACCGTCTTCCCAAGGGTAAAACTTATGGTAGAGGGCTCAACCCATCAAACCACCAGTCCCCCATGTCTGTGGTCATGTTAGCAACCATGGAGGTGGGGTAGGCGAATACCCCTGCATTCTCCACAGGCTCCTCAAGGGGGCACTACATCTTTTTTTTTTTTTTTTTTTTTTTTTTTTAACTTTCCCTTCTTTTTTCAAATCACCTGTATGAAAAAAAAGTTAAAAAGAAAACAAACATACAATAAAGAGCATTTCAAAGAGACCATAGCAAGGGAGTAAGAAAAAGACAACTAACCTAAGATAACTGCTTAACTTCCAACATGTTCCTACTTTACCCCAAGAAAGTTACATAATATAGCAACATTTCAGTGAACTTGTTCCTACTACAACCATCAGAAATTAACAGACAATAGTCATTTCTGGGCATCCCCAGAACGTTAAATAGCTTATCTGTTCTTCCTGGATTATTGTTCCCCCTTCCTTAATTGCTCTCTACTGCTAGTTCCCCTACATTCTACATTATAAACCATTTGTTTTACATTTTTCAAAGTTCACATTAGTGGTAGCATATAATATTTCTCTTTTTGTGCCTGGCTTATTTCGCTCAGCATTATGTCTTCAAGGTTCATCCATGTTGTCATATGTTTCACCAGATCGTTCCTTCTTACTGCCGCGTAGTATTCCATCGTGTGTATATACCACATTTTATTTATCCACTCATCTGTTGAAGGACATTTGGGTTGTTTCCATCTCTTGGCAATTGTGAATAATGCTGCTATGAACATTGGCGTGCAGATATCTGTTCGTGTCACTGCTTTCCGATCTTCCGGGTATATACCGAGGAGTGCAATCGCTGGATCGAATGGTAGCTCTATATCTAGTTTTCTAAGGAACTGCCAGACTGACTTCCAGAGTGGCTGAACCATTATACAGTCCCACCAACAATGAATAAGAGTTCCAATTTCTCCACATCCCCTCCAGCATTTGTAGTTTCCTGTTTGTTTAATGGCAGCCATTCTAACCGGTGTTAGATGGTATCTCATTGTGGTCTTAATTTGCATCTCTCTAATAGCTAGTGAAGCTGAACATTTTTTCATGTGTTTCTTGGTCATTTGTATTTCCTCTTCAGAGAACTGTCTTTTCATATCTTTTGCCCATTTTATAATTGGGCTGTCTGTACTATTGTCATTGAGTTGTAGGATTTCTTTGTATATGCAAGATATCAGTCTTTTGTCAGATACATGGTTTCCAAAAATTTTTTCCCATTGAGTTGGCTGCCTCTTTACCTTTTTGAGAAATTCCTTTGAGGTGCAGAAACTTCTAAGCTTGAGGAGTTCCCATTTATCTATTTTCTCTTTTGTTGCTTGTGCTTTGGGTGTAAAGTCTAGGAAGTGGCCTCCTAATACAAGGTCTTGAAGATGTTTTCCTACATTATCTTCTAGGAGTTTTATGGTACTTTCTTTTATATTGAGATCTTTGGTCCATTTTGAGTTAATTTTTGTGTAGGGGGTGAGGTAGGGGTCCTCTTTCATTCTTTTGGATATGGATATCCAACTCTCCCAGCCCCATTTGTTGAAAAGACCATTATGGCTCAGTTCGGTGACTTTGGGGGCCTTATCAAAGATCAGTCGGCCATAGATCTGAGGGTCTATCTCTGAATTCTCAATTCGATTCCATTGATCTATATGTCTATCTTTGTGCCAGTACCATGCTGTCTTGGCAACTGTGGCTTTATAATAAGCTTCAAAGTCAGGGAGTGTAAGTCCTCCCACTTCGTTTTTCTTTTTTAGAGTGTCTTTGGCAATTCGAGGCATCTTCCCTTTCCAAATAAATTTGATAACTAGCTTTTCCAAGTCTGCAAAGTAGGTTGTTGGAATTTTGATTGGGATTGCATTGAATCTGTAGATGAGTTTGGGTAGAATTGACATCTTAATGACATTTAGCCTTCCTATCCATGAACATGGAATATTTTTCCATCTTTTAAGGTCCCCTTCTATTTCTTTTAGTAGAGTTATGTAGTTTTCTTTGTATAGGTCTTTTACATCTTTGGTTAAGTTGATTCCTAGGTACTTGATTTTTTTAGTTGCTATTGAAAATGGTATCTTTTTCTTGAGTGTCTCTTCAGTTTGTTCATTTCTAGCATATAGAAACATTACTGACTTATGTGCATTAATCTTGTATCCCGCTACTTTGCTAAATTTGTTTATTAGCTCTAGTAGGTGTATCGTTGATTTCTCAGGGTTTTCTAGATATAAGATCATATCATCTGCAAACAATGACAGTTTTACTTCTTCTTTTCCAATTTGGATGCCTTTTATTTCTTTGTCTTGCCGGATTGCCCTGGCTAGCACTTCCAGCACAATGTTGAATAACAGTGGTGACAGCGGGCATCCTTGTCTTGTTCCTGATCTTAGAGGGAGGGCTTTCAGTCTCTCACCATTGAGTACTATGCTGGCTGTGGGTTTTTCATATATGCTCTTTATCATGTTGAGGAAGTTTCCTTCAATTCCTACCTTTTGAAGTGTTTTTATCAAAAAGGGATGTTGGATTTTGTCAAATGCTTTTTCAGCATCTATTGAGATGATCAATTGATTTTTTCCTTTCGAGTTTTTAATGTGTTGTAATACATTGATTGTTTTTCTGATGTTGAACCATCCTTGCATGCCTGGAATGAACCCCACTTGGTCATGGTGTATGATTTTTTAATGTGTCTTTGGATTCGATTTGCAAGTATTTTGTTGAGGATTTTTGCATCTATATTCATTAGGGAGATTGGCCGGTAGTTTTCCTTTTTTGTAGCATCTTTGCCTGGTTTTGGTATTAGATTGATGTTAGCTTCATAAAATGAGTTAGGTAGTGTTCCATTTTTTTCAATGTTTTGAAAGAGTTTGAGTAAGATTGGTGTCAGTTCTTTCTGGAAAGTTTGGTAGAATTCCCCTGTGAAGCCATCTGGCCCTGGGCATTTATTTGTGGGAAGATTTTTGATGACTGATTGGATCTCTTTGCTTGTGATGGGTTGGTTGAGGTCTTCTATTTCTTCTCTGGTCAGTCTAGGTTGTTCATATGTTTCCAGGAAATTGTCCATTTCTTCTACATTATCCAGTTTGTTGCCATACAGTTGTTCATAATATCCTCTTATAATTTTTTTAATTTCTTCAGGATCTGCAGTTATGTCACCTTTTTCATTCATTATTTTGTTTATATGGGTCTTCTCTCTTTTTGATTTTGTCAGTCTAGCTAGGGGCTTGTCAATCTTGTTGATCTTCTCAAAGAACCAACTTTTGGTGATATTTATCCTTTCTATTGTTTTTTTGTTCTCTATGTCATTTATTTCTGCTTTAATCCTTGTTATTTCTTTTCTTGTACTTGGTTTAGGATTGGTTTGCTGTTCATTTTCTAGCTTCTTCAGTTGATCCATTAGTTCTTTGATTTTGGCTCTTTCTTCCTTTTTAATATATGCGTTTAGTGCTATAAATTTCCCCCTTAGCACTGCTTTTGCTGCATCCCATAGGTTTTGGTATGTTGTGTTCTCATTTTCATTCGTCTCTATATATTTAGCAATTTCTCTTGCTATTTCTTCTTTAACCCACTGATTGTTTAGGAGTGTGTTGTTTAACCTCCAGGTATTTGTGAATTTTCTAAGTCTCTGATGGTTATTGACTTCTAATTGTATTCCATTGTGGTCAGAGAATGTGCTTTGAATAATTTCAATCTTTTTAAATTTATTGAGGCTTGTTTTATGTCCCAGCATATGATCTATTCTGGAGAAAGTTCCGTGAGCACTAGAAAAGTATGTGTATCCGGGTGATTTGGGATGTAATGTCCTGTAGATGTCTGTTAAATCTAATTCATTTATCAGATTGTTTAGGTTTTCAATTTCCTTATTGGTCTTCTGTCTGGTTGATCTATCTATAGGAGAGAGTGATGTGTTGAAGTCTCCCACAATTATTGTGGAAACATCAATTGCTTCCTTTAGTTTTGCCAATGTTTCTCTCATGTATTTTGTGGCACCTTGATTGGGTGCATAGACATTTACGATTGTTATTTCTTCTTGCTGAATTGCCCCTTTTATTAGTATGTAGTGGCCTTCTTTGTCTCTCAAAACATCCCTGCATTTGAAGTCTATTTTATCTGAGATTAATATTGCTACACCTGCTTTCTTTTGGCTGTAGCTTGCATGAAATATTTTTTTCCATCCTTTCACTTTCAATTTCTTTGTGTCCCTGTGTCTAAGATGAGTCTCTTGTATGCAACATATTGATGGTTCATTTTTTTTGATCCATTCTGCGAATCTATATCTTTTAATTGGGGAGTTTAATCCATTTACATTCAACGTTAAAACCGTGAAGGCATTTCTTGAATCGGCCATCTTATCCTTTGGATTATGTTTGCCATATTTTTCCCTCTCTCTATTAATATCCTTTATTGTACCCATACCGAATCTCTTTAGTACTGAACCTTTCTCCAAGTCTCTCTGTCCTGTCTTTGTTTCTCTGTCTGTAGGGCTCCCTTTAGTATCTCCAGTAGGGCAGGTCTCTTGTTAGCAAATTCTCTCAGCATTTCTTTGTCTGTGAAAAATTTAAGCTCTCCCTCAAATTTGAAGGAGAGCTTTGCTGGATAAAGTATTCTTGGCTGGAAATTCCTCTCTCTCAGAATTTTAAATATATCGTGCCATTGCCTTCTCGCCTCCATGGTGGCTGCTGAGTAGTCACTACTTAGTCTTATGCTGTTTCCTTTGTATGTGGTGAATTGCTTTTCTCTTGCTGCTTTCAGAACTTGCTCCTTCTCTTCTATGTTTGACAGTGTGATCAGTATATGTCTCGGAGTGGGTTTTTTTGGATTTATTCTATTTGGAGTTCGCTGAGCATTTATGATTTGTGTATTTATGTTGTTTAGAAGATTTGGGAAGTTTTCCCCAACAATTTCTTTGAATACTCTTCCTAGACCTTTACCCTTTTCTTCCCCTTCTGGGACACCAATGAGTCTTATATTCGGACGCTTCATATTATCTATCATATCCCTGAGGTCCATTTCGAGTTTTTCAATTTTTTTCCCCATTCTTTCTTTTATGCTTTCATTTTCCATTCTGTCATCTTCCAGGTCACTGATTCGTTGTTCAACTTCCTCTAGTCTTGTACTATGAGTGTCCAGAATCTTTTTAATTTGGTCAACAGTTTCTTTAATTTCCATAAGATCATCCATTTTTTTATTTAGTCTTGCAATGTCTTCTTTATGCTCTTCTAGGGTCTTCTTGATTTCCTTCATATCCCGTACTAGGGTCTCATTGTTCATCTTTAGTTCTTTGAGTAGCTGCTCTAGGTGTGTCTCTTCTGGTCTTTTGATTTGGGTGCTTGGGCTTGGGTTATCCATATCGTCTGGTTTTTTCATATGCTTTATAATTTTCTGTTGTTTTTGGCCTCGTGGCATTTGCTGTCCTTGATAGGGTTCTTTTAGGGTTTGTAGACCAGTTGAAGTCCTTATCTCTAATTTATCAGATCTACAGCTTCGTGGAGTACACTTTCTCTAACTAACCAGCAGGTGGCGTCCACGAGCCACCTGTTCTCCACAAGCCAGATCTCCCCTGCTTAGCCTTTTTGGTGAGTGGGGGAGTGAGTCTTGTGGGGCCCAATTGGTGTCCCAAGCTTGCGTGTGTAGTTGGTGTTGCCTGCCCTGTATGTGGGGCGTGTTTCTGGGCAGTCGGGGAGGGGGGGTGGCCCTAACAATCAAATCTCCCTGATGATCCTAGAGTTTTAAAGCTACTGCAATAGTCTAATCCTTCAGTTCAGTCCTGCCACAGTTTGTCTCTGCCACTGACCCACAAGTCTTTGGTATTGGCGTATGGCTCCTGAGACTTGCAAGTGGGCCCCTCTTCCAGGCTGTGCACCCCGGGTCCTCTGTTGAGGGATGACTGTGCTATGTCACAGGTGAGTGCCGTCCCCCCAGGGCAGTTCTGGGCTGCTGGGCTGTGTTGGGAGGCTCCCAGTCTGCTCAAATGATGGCTGAATGGGGCTCTGTTAATTCACACTGCTCCCCCTTCCCAGCTCTGGGACATTCAGCTGAGGTTGCAGGGAAGGCTAATGTCCACGCCCAGTTTTGTGGTGTGTGCCTGTTATTTGAAGCACTTCCGTCACACTGGGTTGTCTGGGGCAGCTCTGGGCTATGGGGCTGGCGATGGGCAGGAGTGTTTCCTGTCCACCAGGATGGTGGCTGTGAGCGGACACCCCCCTTTTCTTGGGAAGTTGTGTTGTTTAGTGAATTTTCTCAGCCACTGGATTATTGCCTTTTGTCTCAGAGCTCTCTTATTTCTGCTCTTGACTTGACGTGCCCAAATTTCAATTCTTTGAAGCTTTCTGTATTGAGCTTCTTAGAGTAATTGTTTTAGAAAAAGCAAAAAGGATTTAAAAAAAAAAAAAAAAAAAAAAAAAAAAGGCCCACCACAGAGATCTAATGGGTTATTGAAATGCTAATAGACAAAGCAACCAGGGCCATTAAGGAAAGGTGCCCTGGGCAGAGAGATCAGCCTTGCTTCGGGATTTGCATATGCGCCTCAAGGCCTGATCTCCGCCCTTCCCCTTTCTGTGTTCACCAGAACTCCAAAAATCCTCTGCTTTTACTTTGGAGCTTCTCGTGTTGTTTTCCTTCTATGCCCGTCTCCTCTCTGCTGGGCTGGCTGCTCTCAGAGTCTCTGGTGTCTGGCCTCAGTCTATCTATGGTTGGAGTTTGAATCAGTAGAATGAGTTTCCGTTGAGAGCAGCCACTGCAATTCTCCCTTCTCCTTCCTGGAGCTGACAGCCCCTCCTCCCCCGGGACTGAGCCTGGCAGGGAGGGGCGCGGGTCCCCTGGCCGCAAAAACTTACAGATTTCGCTGATCTCAGCAGTTCCACGTTTTCATGAGTGTTGTATGAAGTATGCCCAAAGACAGATTGCTCTGTGGTGTCCAGTCCACGCAGTTCCTGGCTTTTTACCTACTTTCCTGGAGGAGTCCCTGTCCCTGCCTCTTAATAATATATAACCTTGGGGCAAATTACTTAATCACTCTGAGCTCCTTTCCCTTAAAAAAAAATAAAATAAAAAAAATAAAATAGGGATGATAATCCCTAATTTTTAGGGCTGTGGGGAATAGTGGAGAAAATGTCTGTGTGGTAATGAGCTTAGCACCAGTCACATGGTAGGCCCTCAGTGAACATTGGCTAGCTTTAAGATCTGCTACTTTATTTCAGTTTGGCATTGGGATGCACTTAAGTATGTGTAATACTACGTGTTGTTGTTGTGGGGGTTTTTTTGTTTGTTTGTTTTTTAATCCTGCTTATGAGAGTAAGCCTGTACCTGCTGAATGTCAACAGTCATCTGGGTCTGGGCATTAACTGTCCCAGTTATATTCCTGTAACCTTCACCTAGGTTACAGGAATAGGCATTTGAGTTTACAACCTGTTTTAAATATTAAATTTGCCTAGGACATGTACCGTTTCTTTTTCGAAAGTTGTATATGTATATAATTTACTAGAAAAAAGAAAGCACAAAGCAGGCAAGTATTGTTAATCAAATGTGTGATAATTAAAAAAACTTACCTGATGGAATATAGGTTCTTTTACCTTAAGGTAAACCTGCAAAATATTAAAAGAAACACATGTGAATATAGAACATTATAGAGCGGGATAAAACCTATTCCAATTATTCTGCAAATCCCAAAACTCTCCTGTTTCCCCCATCCAGCTATGTAAAACCAATCAGATTAGGTGGCATGTCACAGGAGGGTGGTCCCTTAAGGTGCGTCTACTCCAGTTCCAGCCCTGCCATGGTAAACTAAATGTTTCAAAGCTGTTGTAGACTCTCTGTCCTCTGCAGCAGCACTGACAGGCAAAGAGGCATGGATATGAGGGCTGAAGAGGTTATTCTGACAATCTCTTTAGCAGTTCTGTTCTATAGTAGAAAGAACACTGTGCTTAGAGTTCTGAGGCAGGAGGTAAATTTCAAACTTTACCATTTACTTGTAACATGCCTTGAGCAGTTGTTTAACCAAAGGGCTCATTTTTCCTCATCTAACTGTGGTGAAGAATGATAAGCTAAAATATGTGAAAGCATCTAACATAGCAGTAATTGCTCAATAAGGGAAAATATTTAAAGTAAATTTCTTGTACTCTCTTCTGGTTCCCAAAATTTCTTACTCCAAAGTCATGTTAGCGATTACACTAGATGCCTGTTTAAGACTTAGCCAGCATTTCTAGCTTTATAGGAGCACTATTTTTAAATGGCATGGAACAGAGGAATCAAAATTCAAATCAAAATCCTGCACTGACTCCCATTATTTACAAGACAAACTTCAAACTTCATAGCCTGACATTCAAGGCATTCCATCATCTGGCCCATCTTTTTGTTTGGCCTCATTGCTCTCCTCTTGCCTCCTTTACACACCAGGCACCATGAGCTCCCCAACTGTGCTAGTTCCATGCTTTTGTATCTTTAAACATGCTGCTCTCTACTTTGTCCAGGAATCTTCTTCCCTGGCAAACACTTATCTTTCAAGATTCAGCACAAATTATACCTCCTTCTTGAAGCCTTTTCTGATATCTTCTCTATACAGCAGAAGCAACCACCCATCTTCCTTTCTACTCTAACTGTCCTGGTATACACTTAACAGCATTTATTAGTTTATCTGTTTCTCTGCCTTACAAGACAATAATCTCTGTCAGCAAGGACTGTGTTTAGGTGTCTCTATATCCTCATTTAATGTAGTGGTAATTTCACAAAATTTTATATAATTTTACAATTGCTACAAAATTTCTTGTTCCTGGAGGAAGTTACTGTCCTCACTAGAAAAGAAGCAGATTATTTCCTTTAAGTACCCATAGTGCTTTAATAGTAAGATGCTTGAGACATTATATATCTGTAACTCTAAACTCAGCAAGGCAGAATGCTTTTAATCTCTGAGATTCTCTTTATACAGTTCATGCTTTCAGATTCCCATTGTTACTAATAGAAGAAATGCAAAAAGGGGATGATGCCTCTTGAAAACATTTTTTTAAGGTAATTGAATTATGGAATCCTTTCTATGTGCCAGGTATTAATTCTCATAACTAATATAAAATGTATACTATTTTTTTCATTTTTACATATGAAGAAAAAATCAAGCTGAAAGAGATTAAGTAACTTGCCCAAGGTCCTACAGTTATAAAGCAACAGGGCTGGATCCAAACTCTGGTCTGACTGACTTCAAATCATCTCTTAATTGACAAAGGGATCTGGTCTTGACTCTGCCACCAATTCTCTATAAATATTATTGACCAGGCAAGACACTGAAATTCTCTAGACTTTATTCTCTTCTATGCAGTAACCAGACTCCCTTTCACCTCTGAAATAGGATTCCTTCACAATAAACAAGTTTGTAGTTTAGGCAAAGGATAATGTTGAGCCTTAAAAAAAACAGTGTGTATATGCTCTTTTGACTTCCAATTCACCTTTCCACTCACTGAAAGCCAGCTTCTGCCTCCATCAATCTGCTGCTGACAATATCGTCATTAAGGTCGCTTGTCTTTTAACTGACAACTTTTGTGGGTCAAAAACGCACACTCTCTCAGAGCAACTACTGCTACTTACTCCCCACTTCTAGAAATCTCTGCAGTCTGTGACATCAAGCTCTCCTAGTTTCCCTGCATCTCTGCTTACTTGTTCTCAGTTTCCTTTGCTGGCTCCACTTCTTCCACCCGATGCTCAAGTGCCAGTTCCATAGGGCTGTATCTTTAGTCATCTTGGTCTATATTTATCTCAGTACAAGTTCATCCATTCCTGCATTTCTAGTACTACCTATACCGATACCGGCTAGTACTACCTCTGTACTCCCAAATCTACATCTTCAGCCCAGCCTACCTTTAATGCTGGGCACCTCACTCTCACCACATTCTAAGTTTAACTCATCCACTCCTACTCCGTGGCACAAACCGACTCATTATCTCTCCTGTGAAATCTGCTCTTCCTCTGAGTTTCCTACCTTGGTTAAGGATATACCACGTATTCTCACAGCCAGGCCATAAACCGAGGAGTCATTCTAGACAACAACTTCTTTTTATTCCACTTCCACCCCTCTGTCGGTCTCAAGTCCTACAATTCTATTATTTTTGATAATTTCTTTTCATCCTCACAGCTATTTTACTTCAGCCTGAGTCTCACACCTTGCCTAAGCAAATGCAAAAATCCTGGAATCTCGATCTTGATATCCCTGGGTCTACCCTCATATCCTTCTGATTTATCCTCCATAACCAGAGTAATCTTTCTGAAATACATATCTGTTTGTGTTTTTCCTCTTTTCTAACCATTTAATGGCTCCACACTGCCTTTGGGATAAAAATCCAAACTCTTAAACATGGAATACAAGGGTCTTTATAATCTGACATTTGTCTAACTCACTAGACTCAGGTCTTCCATTCCTTTCCATTTACCACATGACCCAGTTGTATTAAGTCTCTCCCAGTTCCACTGGTGGTGATGATTGAATGAGACAATAAATGTAAGTACTCAGTATAATATCTGGCACATAGTAAGCACTTAAAAATCACTGTGTTCTATAATTTTATGCCTGTGGACATGCAATACTGTTTCACCACACTTTTATGCAGTTAAAACCCAGCTAAGTGCCTATTATTTGAAGCTTTTCTTGACCCACACAGGCAGCTATGATCCTCCTTTATCTCATTACTGTATAACCAGTTATTATTCTATTATACAGTTATCATCCTGTGATGCAATTCTTTGTTTACATGTAACTTCCCTACTAGAATGAGCTCCTCAAGGATAGCAAGTACCTCTTAATCATCTTGTATTTTTAGTGCCTGACATGGTAGGTTTTCAATAAATGTTTGTTGAATTAGTTTTCAATAAATGTTTGTGGAATTAAATTAAAATTCAGTTTACTTAATATGAAATGCAATTTACTCGAGGAATAAAAAGACTAGGGTAAGATAAACTTATTAGGAAAAGGTTAACTATTAACTATTAAAACAGCCACACTCTTAAACATAGGATACTGAGCAGAGTCAATCTTTTGTTAACAAATAGGAGGTAATATATCCATTCGTAATAGAAGATTAAATTTTTTTTCCATTGGTAATTTTTGCTCTTTTACTTTCCACCCTTATTTAAAAAAAACAAACAGATTTTAAAAAGTTATTTCAATTGCAGTGAAAAATGGCAAGTACTGGAAGTAAAGGAACAATATCTATAAGTAAGATATCTCAGTTTTGCGTAGAAACATTTCATTTTAAATAGCATGAAGCAAACACTGGAAGCAAAAATGTGCCAAACTCCATAAAGAGCTAGCTCACATTTTTATCTAGTAGAAACAAAATATGACTTACTGTGGTTACTATTAAACTGAATAGAACTAATATAAAAAGAAGATGGTAGTTTACTGTGTTCTTGATCTTGAAACATTCAAACCTTTAAAAAAAAAAAGGAAAAAGAAACTTGTTTTAGAATAATAAGTAGGAAAACAAATAGAATGTTGCTTTACCACTTTTATACATACCTACCTCTGTGATCTAGGGATGCCCACCCATCATTTCATCCCACCAAACTCTCAGGGAACGTGCACTGCCTACACAGCCTGCAAGAGGCTGGATGGACCAGGAGTAGACACCTGACTAGCTGGGCCAATGAAAAGCTCTCTCCTGAAAATCTGTGTGTTTCATGAATGAACAGCATAAGCCCATAGAAGGCAAAGAAGGTTTAAAAATGGTTAGAGGTCTAGATTGCTTTGTATACTTAGCATGTATTCCATGAATAATTCATCTACATAGATTTCATACAGGATTCTAGAAAATACACAGATTCTTTCTTTCTGATGGTGGGTGTTTGGTCAATGAACAGGTCCTCCCATTTTCTTTCTAAATACTGGCTTTCAGAGAATGGCAGAGTGACTAGCACGTAGTTCATGCATCAGATGTGTATCGAAATATTACTGTTATTATTAATAATAAAAACTATCAACTAATATTTTCTAGATCTTTATTAACAGGCAAATGCTTTATACATATTTATCTGCAATATATTAAAAAAACCCTTGGAAGTAGGTAGATGATTTCCATTGTATACAAGAAGAAATTATCTTAAGATTTCAGCATTTGAACCCAGAACCATTTGATTTCAAAGAGCATGGTATTTCCACTAAGGCAAACTGTTCTTCATGTTGTCCTTCTAGTGTCTAGTCCCTTCCAAGGACATATTATTGGGCAGAGAATAGTCTGACCTGCCATCACAGCTGGCCAATTTTATGTCATTATTCAGGCAACACATACATATGTTCTCTAAAAACTGCATGTAAAATACATTTAAGTAAATTGAGTTCTATTTTTTCAAAATGTTTTATTGAAGTATAAAATGCATTAAAGCGTACAATCTTAACTGTATAGCCCAGTGAATTTTCACAAAGTGAATACATCCATGTAATAGCACCAAGATCAAGAAAAAGAACATTGTAGCATCCCTAAAGCCACATCTGTGCCGTCTCCTCAGTCACTATCCCTCTTCCCAAGAATAACTACTATCCTGACTTGTAACACTAGATAGTAGCTTTGCCTTTTTTAAAAACTTTATATAAACAGAATAAAATAATATGTACTGTTCTGTGTCTGGCTCCTTTTACTCAATGTCACATTAGTGAGAGTCATCCATTATCATTAGGTACAGTTGTGGTAAGTTCATTCTCATTGTGTGTATATGTGTTTAATATTCCACTGTGTGAATATATCACAATTTATTTATCTGCTCTGCCACTGATGGGCATTAGTGTACTTTCCAATTGGGCTAATTTTTATATTTGTATAGTTATACTGTAAGGAGTTTTCTATGTGTCTTTTGGTGAACATTTTATACATTTCTGTTGGGTATTATACGAAGAAAAAGTAGAAGGGTCAAAAGTGACGTATATATTCAGCTTTAGTAAATACTGCCAAATGGTTTTCTTAAGTGGTTGTACCAATACACCAGTGATGTATGAGATTTCCTGTTGCTTCATATCCAACACCTAGTATGCCTGTGTTCTTAATTTTATTCACTATGGTGAGTATGCAGTAAGTAGTGTTGCACTGTAGTTTTATTTTGCATTTCCCTGATAACTAATTGAATTGAGCACCGTTTCATCTTTATTGGCCATTTAGATATTCTTTTTTATTGTTTTATTTTTATTTATTTAGTCAAACTGTTTTACATAGTGGCTACACCTTTTTACATTCCCACCAACAATATACCGGTGTCCTATTTCTCCACATCCTCTCCAACACTTGCTGTTTTCATTTCTGTTTTTAAAAAGGTAGCCATTTTAGTGGGTGTAAATGGTGTTTCATTGTAGTTTTGATTTTTATTTCCCTAATAGCTAATGATGTTGAGCATCTTTTTATGTACTTGTGGGCCATTTGTGTATTCTTTGGAGAAATGTCTATTCAAGTCATTTGCCCATTTTTAAACTGGGTTGTCTTTTTCTTGTTGAGTTGTAAGAGTTCTCTATATATTCTAGATATTAAAATCTTATCAGATATATGTTTCCAAATATCTTCTCCCATTTTGTAGGTTGTCTTTTTTTATTTTCTTGATAAAGTCCTTTGATGCACAAAAGTTTTTCATTTTGATTAAGTCCCATTTATCTACTTTTTTTTTAATTGCTTATACTCTTGGTTTAAAATCTAAAAAACCTTTACCAATGGTACCATGGGCAACTGATTGCACACTTTGGATCTGTGGATAATTGTATGGTATGTGAACAATCTCAATAAAAAAATGCAAAAAAAAATTAATGAAAGGGAAATGGTCAAAAAATAGATTGGGGTGATGAATGCACAACTATATGATACTGTAAACAACTGATTGTACACTTTGGATAATTGTATGGTATGTGAATATATCTCAATAAAATGGAATTAAAAAATAAAAAAAAACAAAACTAACATTGCCTAGCACAAGGTCCTGTGTTAAACATCCTGAAGACGTTTCCCTATGTTTTCTTCTAGGAGTATAGTCTTGGTTCTTATACTTAGGACATTAATCTATTTTGAGTTGATTTTTGTATATGATGTGAGGTAGGGATCCACCTTCATTCTTTTGGATATGGATATACAGTTTTACCAAAACCATTTGTTGTAGAAATTGTTCTTTTCCCATTGATTTAACGGGGCACCCTTGTCAAAGATCAATTGACCATAGACGTGAGGGTGTATTTCTGAACTCTCAGTTCCCAACTGTCGGTCTATATGTCTGTCCTTGTGCCAGTAAATGCTGTTTTGATTATTGTAGATTTGTAGTAAGTTTTAAAATTGGAAAGTATGAGTCCTCCAACTGTTGTTTTTCAAGATGGTTTTGGCTTTTGGGGCCCCTTAGCCTTTCATATGAATTTGATGATTGGTTTTTCTATTTCTGCAAAGGAGGCTTTTGGAGTTTTTATTGGGATTGCACTGAATCTGTAAATCACTTTGGGCAGAATCAACATCTTAACAATATTTAGTCTTCCAATTCATGAACATAAAACAACCTTCCATTTACTTAGGACTTCTTTGACTTCTTTCAGCAATGTTTTATAGTTTTACATGTACAAGTCCTTTACATTCTTGGTTAAATTTATTCCTAGATATTTTATTATTTTAGTAGCTATTGTAAATGGAATAGTTTTTCTTGATTTCCTTTTTGGCTAGTTCATTATCATTGTATGGAAACACCACTGACTTCTGCATGTAGATCCTGTACCTTGCCACCTTGCTGAATTTGTTTATTAGCTCTAGTAGCTTTTTTGTCAGCTTTTCAGGATTTTATATATATATGATCATGTCATCTGCAAACAGGGTAAGTTTTACTTCTTCCTTTCCAATCTGGATGACTATTATTTCATTTTCTTGCCTAACTGCCCTCACTAGAATTTCCAATATAATGCTGAATAACAGTGGTGTCAATGGGCATTCTTGTCTTGTTCCTGATATTAGGAGTTAAGCTTTCAGTCTTGTACAATTGAGTATGATGTTAGCAGTGGTTTTTTTCATATATGCCCTTTATCATGTTAAGGATGTTTCCTTCTATTCCCATTTTCTGAGTGTTTCTGTCAAGAAAGGGTGCCAGATTTTGTCAAATGCCTTTTCTGCATCAGTTGAGATGATCATGTTTTTAGTTTTTTTTTCCTTAGTTCTATTATTGTAGTTTTATTACAATGATTGATTTCATGTTGAACCACCTTCCTTACTTATGATATCTTTAATTGTTTTTGGAATTAGAAAGATGCTGGCCTTGTAGAATGAGGTAGAAAGTGTTCCCTTGTATTCAATTTTTTGAAAGCGTTTGAGTTACGTAGTTAGTAATTCTTCTTGGTATTAATTTTTCTTGGTATTTTTAGTGAAATTCAACAGTGAAAACATCTGGTCTTGAGCTTTTCTTCGTTTGGAGGCTTTTGGTTACTAATTCAGTCTCTTGGTATAGGTCTGTTAAGATCTGTTTCTTCTTGAGTCAGTGCAGGTGGTTTCTAGGAATATGTCCATTTTATCTAGGTTATCTAATTCATTGGCATATAATTTTTCATAGTATCCTCTTGGTTTTGAAGTGTACAGAACAATTATTTTGGAGACCATCCCACAATTTTGGTTTGTCTGATGTTTTCTCATGGTTAGATTCATTTTTGGCAGGAATTCTGCAGAAGTGATGTTAACTTTGATCAGTTAGTTAAGGTGATGTCTACCAGGTGTCTCCACTGTAAAATTATTTTCCCTTTTTAATAAGTAACTTCTGAGTGATATATGACAATATGTAAGTATTATATTTCTCATCAAACTTTCACTGTCATTTGGTGATTTTTTTCCTGAAATTAATTATTACTATCCTGGTTGCCAAATGGTAACTTAATCCTGAATTTTTTAATTATGTAAAATGAAGTACAACTGTCCCTTGTATTCTTCACTAGACTAGACAGCCCAAGAGTAGAGACCATTGAATATTAAAATCTAGGTTTGGTCAATTAGAACTTTGAAATCATGCCTATGCCTTCACTGTTGACATTTTTTACTTTCAGTTTTTCTCTTGACGTTTACAGGGGACAAAGGGATAATAGGCATTGGAACGCGGTTGCATTTACAATGTTTTTATTCCAGACTGATCCCATTTCCTTCAAAGATGACTTGAATTTAAATGCTTAATGTTTGTAGATGGAACAAGTATATAAGGACATCTCTATAGTTTCAGGAAATACGACCCCTTATTTACTGACATACTGGAAAGAACATAGGTTCTGGAGTAAAAAATACCTAGGTTTGAATCCCATTTACTAACTATGTTAACTATGTTAACATGTAAGTTAGTTAACCTCCTTGTCCCTGTTTTCTTCATCTATGAAAATGGGGTTGATTTAATCCACCTAGAAAGATGGTTATGATAAAATATTTGACACAAAGAAGCTCAATAAATATCAGTTCTCTTTTCTTCATCTCTTCTTACCTATTAAATAACAGCCATGATGATAATAACAAAAGCTACCCTTTACAGTGTACCAAGCCCTGTCATTTAAAACCATCATATAGTTTTTCAAATCTAATCATCTCAATTTTATGAGATAGCTATTACTCTACTTTACAACTAAGAAAACTAAAATCAGAAACGTTAAATGACTTGCCTAGGGTCAGAGAACTAGTAAATGGTGGAGCCAGTATTTGAAACTGGCTAACCCCAGAGTCACTGTTCTTAATCTTTAGGCTGTTCTGCTTCCCATGTTGTAATGTTGTAATGCTGCCTATTCTAGATTATATAATGATGACAGCAACCATAGAAAAAATATAGCAACTATTAATGCTGTCTTAACTAGCCTTCTATCTGTTTAACTTTGGGCAAGTCAACCAGACTCTGTCGGGTTCTGTTTTATCACTAAATGAAATGCTAATAAAATTCTTTACCTTGGTTACACAGAGTTACTGTGAGTATGTGAGGTGATCTATATGCAAGCATTTTGAAAACTAAAATAATAAAAAAATACAAAGAATTTGTAAAGAATTTAATGGAAACAACAATTAAATCATGTTACTGCAGACAGAAGTCTAATAGACCCAGAAGAGGTGCTAGATGCCCTTTTTCTAAATTTTGTTCTTTTAAAAAAGGAGGAAATGTTTTAAATGCATTTAAATTACAATGAATCGTAATTTAAATGCAATAAGGAAAATAAAGTGACTTCCCAGGGCAGACAGAGGAAATGACTTTATGAAGCTAATATATGCTATACAAATGACTGAGCAAAGAGCTGACCAAGTGGGCGAACTCTATTTTGGAGTTAGGGAAGGGGAAGAGCCACAGTAACAAATGGCTTAATCATACACCAACAAGGGATAATTGGAACTCATATTAAAAAGGTTTTTACTTCAAAGAACAAAATATCACCAGAAGCTAAGTTAAGAAATAACTTATCACTTTCTCTGAAATGTAATTGCATGGAAGACAAGAACTCTCAAAAATCAATGTATTTCTAGCACCACATGTGAGCTTATGTAGTGCTTGAGAAATATTTACGGTAAGAAAGAATGAAAGGGAAACAAGCTGTGAGAGAATGTTAAGGACTCTAAACATGCTATTTTACATGAGAATGAATGCCATGGCCTCTTGAATGGTCTCCCTGCTCCTACCCTTGCCTCTCTATAGTCTATTCTCTACAGAGAGGCCTGGAATGTTCCTTCTAACACTATTACATAAAGTACTAGGACTAATAAGCCAATCCCAGATTTAATATTCTTAATATTCCACATTAAGAAGATAGAATATGGAGCAAATTAAGCTCAAATTAAGTGAAAAGTAGGAAATAATAAAGAACAAATCAATAAAATAAAAAACAATAAAGAAAATCAAAGAAACCAACAGATGGTTTTTTGAAAAGATCAAGACTGAAGATAAACCTCTAGGTTGACAGATCAATAAAAAAGAAAGCACAATGTACCAATATCAGGAAACCGAACACTACCAACTCTTACAGACATTACAATGATAATAAGGAAATATTATGAACAACATCACAGCAATAAATTTGACAATTTAGATGAATTAGAGAAACTACTGGAAAGATACAAATAATCAAAACTGACATAAGAAAGAGAACAGAAAGCCTATAGAATTCTATGTCTAATAAATAAATTGAATTTATAATAAAAAATTTTCCTACAAAGAAAATGCTAGGTCCAGATGGCTTTACTGGTGAATTTTACCAAACATTTAGGGTAGAAAACATGCCAGTCTTATACAAAATCATTCAGAAAATAGAGGAAGAAATTTTCCAACTCATTTTATGAAGCTGGCTGATACCAAAATAAGACAAAAGACATTATATAAGAAAACTACAGACCAATATATCTCATGAACATAGATGCAAAAGTCCTTTAATCAAATATTAGAAAACCAAATCCAGCAAAGGAGAGTACATCATGACAAAGTGATGTCTATCTGAGGAATACAAGATGGGTTTAACACTCCAAAAATCAATGCAGTCAATTCACTATATTAAGAGAAAAAAAGGAGAAAGTCCATATGATAATCTCAGTAAATGCAGAAAAAGCATTTGACAGAATTCAACAAACATTCCTGATTAAAAACACACACACACACAACACACATACAAAATAAAACTAGGAATAAAAGAGAATGTTCCCAAGTTGATTAAAGGCATTATTTTTCCCAAACATTCTTTTATCCCTTTTTTCTTTTCCTTGTGGGACTCCCATAATATGTTTGTTTTTACACTTGATGATGTCCCCCGTGTGCCTTAGGTTCTGTTCATTTTCTTCATTCACTTTTCTTTCTGATCCTCAGACTAGATAATTCCAATAGTCTTATCTTCAAGTTCACTGATTATTTTTTGCTGTGAACTCCTCTAGTGAATTTTTCTCATGATTTTTCCAGTTTGGCTCTGAGCTGAGGCACTCCTTCTCTGCTAAGCCAGACAACAACTCTGCCTTAACTCCCACCACCTTCTTGTGCAGAGCCCACAGGGTCATCCAGAAGTGTAAGCTTAAGGGCCTCTCAGTCTTTTCTGAGCATGTCCAGTCCTGGGCATATGCACTGCACTCCTTTTTCCTTGGTATACACGGTTTATTCTAAACCCTTATTCCCTCAAGAAACTTCTACCTCAGCCTCCTCCTTTCTGGTCTTTTGGATTCTGCTGCCGCTCATTTCATCTGCCACCACTTTTTCCAGGAAAGCAAAAACAGTGTATGTCTTTAAATCTTAAAACAGACAATGCTACCACCTGGAAAGTCGCTCCAGCCTGAGGAGGGTTGGCAAAACAAAAGCCATCCCCTGTGTGAGTCCCTCAGGGAACCAGCAGACAGGTCAAAATACACAACCAAAGGATTACAGTATTTTAAGAATATGGTCTGTATTAGCCCCCAGCACTTGCAAGCTGTACCAGGAACACAGGCTGCCATCCCCTTGGTCACCACCACCGTGCTAGGGAATGTGGGATGATAGGCTAGTTGGCAAAAATGCCACAACACTCTCTTACCAAAATTCAGCTGGTCTTTTCTTTATGAAGCAGTCTCCTGGTTGCTATAAGATGACATCAGAATCCAGAGTTCTAAAAAAGTTTGTCAGTTTTTGCCTACTTGTGGATGTTTCAGTGGAGAGAGTGATTCTTAGAGTGCCCTATTCTGCCATTTTCCATGATGTCACTTTCCAGCATGCTCCTTAATCAAGCTCTGCTTATGTTTAGACAAGTTACTAAATCTCTCTTGCTTCCTTTCTTCATCTATAAAATGGGACAATACCTATTTCTCTTGCACAATTCTAAGAACTAGAGATGATTTATAGTAAGTGGGCTGAGACAGTTCCAGGTAGACAGATAAATATTAGCACTTTCGAATGTTCTTATTATAATTACTTTTATTTTTCCAAGTTGATTTTTTTTCCTGACACTCAGGAAATGCAAATTAACTTGATATTGAAGTAAACAAAATATGATCCAGGAAGGGAACTTTGGATTGGTAATGATTGATGTGCTGTTTCTCTCAGGGTTCTCCTCCATGCTTGTGAATAACCAATCAACGTGAACAAATCTTGACAGCATTTATTCTTATTTGGAATAAGGAGAATTTAAAGGAAACAAATATCTATTATTTAACAGATATCTTCAAAGCAAAGAGAGTATTAAAATGGTGTAATCATTACACAACTGGTGGAAGTGTATTTCACTTAGAGGATAATCTTCGGGTAAGAAACTGTTCACAAATAGTACAGAGAAACTTCATCTAAAAATTTTCTGGAATAATATATAAAATATTTATCTAAATTTGTATACATTCATCACTTAAGAAAAAGCAAATTAAGTAAAATTAAGTCAGATTCTATCTAAAGTGGCTATAGGATTTTGCGATCATAAAAGTTAATAACCTTATGATAACTTCCCGGAGTTTATATACTCTACATTGAGGTCACAAAAGTTATAATCTTCTACATTATTACAATCTCCCCATAATATAACTGAGTTAGTTATATTACTTAATTCACTAGGAGGCAAATATAATTTTTAAAATATATCAAATAACTGAATTTTAAACTTTAAATACTTACAGGCAGTATACAAATATACAACAGCTGTAAATCATTGGGAGTTCATCCAATAACTATAAGAAACAGAGACAAGAGGGTTTGAAAATCACAGAACTGCAACTGTTATGCAAATAAAAGAATTATTAAGATTGTCAATTCATATTATTTAATTTCTTTACTGATTATTTTATATATTTATCAAAATCTAATTTGCACTGAGTGTGTATATTTAGTTTACTGATTTGAACAAACATAATCTTACCCAATCATTCATATTCCTAAAATACAGACCGAAGCAGGATGCCTGACTCACAATTTCTGGAAGGCAGCCTTGTAATCGTGCTGCTCACATCGTTCTGTATCACAAACTATGATATCGGTACTCCAGAAAATAATGATGTTCACCATTTTCTGGTCTGTGGGTCCTATCAGTACTCTTTTGCATTTCCTCATTTCCTATTGCACCTTCGATGGATAAAATGTCCACTAACATACATAAGAAGAGATATTACAGCTAAGGAAATAATTTGTCTATTCTAGATAACATCTCTGAAAAGTGACATTAGTAATAATTATTATATACTAAACTATCAGATAGGCATTATACTAGATATTGTAGATAGGTTATTTATAATCTTCATACCAATTCTACAGAGTTTATTTATTAACCAAATATGCATTTAATTAATCCTTTAACAATATGTCTATTATGTGCCAGGCAATGTGTTAGGACCTGAGGATACAATGATAGACAAGACAAAGTGACTGCCCACAAGGAATTCACAGTCTAGCAAGGCAGAAGGAATGAAAAATATGCAATTAAATATAGACTAATAATGGGTACACAGAAGCCAGAGAAGGTGATGGCAGGTAATGAAATGGGGTGGTGGAGAAAGGCATTCAGAAAGAAGGAAGGGAGCTTATGCAAAATGAATGAGGTATTCTGGTAAATTATTAGAACAATGAAAATAACAGCATTTGTGAACTGAGTTATGCTTAAATGTTTCACATTCATTTTCTTATTTAATTTTCACAACTGGAGTAAGTAATATTATTAGATTTTCACAGATGGGAACACTGAGGTTATATGACTTAAATAACTTGCTCAGGGTCACAGCATTAATAAGTAGCAGAGCCATATTTTGAACTGACTCTGGAGCACACTTCTACATTATGTTGCCTCCAAAACCTTTCCCTTGAATCATGTTTATATCTTCCAAAAAATCTGGCACAGTATCATGATATGCTGTGGCAAAATCTACCCTAAGGTATATGATATTCAGCAGTTTCCTCTATTTAAAGTTTTTGAATCATGATCTACTGGCTTTACATTAACATCTTTTGCATTTCATCTTCTTTATTTTAGTTTTTAAATGTTAGCAAAATATTTATGTAGCCATTTGGTCTTTCCACAATTTACTGAGGTACTTAAGGGCCCATTTTGGGGATCTTCTATCCATATATTTAGAAGATAGGGCATAAAAAGATCTACTTTCTCTGTATTATCTCATAGGCCTAGCCATGCTTTCTATGAAAGACAGCTGAAAAAATTGCTGTCATCCTTTTATTCATTGATTCAACAGCTGGGCACTATTCTAGGTA
Organism: Choloepus didactylus; assembly: GCF_015220235.1. Lineage (NCBI taxonomy): Eukaryota > Metazoa > Chordata > Mammalia > Pilosa > Megalonychidae > Choloepus > Choloepus didactylus. Next base: position 91,345,786 of record NC_051312.1, on the reverse strand, counting down.
CTGGACACAAAACAGTCCTTGATCTCATGTTGTTTTACATTCTAATGGGGAAAGACAAATTAAACAGTTAACTGCACAAATTAAGTGTTTAATTATAATTAGAATAAGAGTGGAAAAGTACAGAGTACTATGACCATAAAATAGGGGCCCTAATTTTCTCAGGTTTTGGAAACATTCCTTGAAGAAGTGACACATAAACTGAGACCTGAAAAATATGCAGGTTCAGTCAAGGTTGGGAGGAAGATGAGAACCTGAGGCTGAGGAAATAGCATGTGTAAAGGTCCTGGTAGGAAAGAAATGTGAAGAACTGAAAAAGCCCAATATGCTGGAAGCTTAATTAGTGAGGGAGATAAGCAGCAAACAGATCATGCAGAATGTTTTAGGCCAAACAGGATTTTTAATGTTATTTTAAAAGCAATAATAAGTCATTGAAAAGGTTTTAAGTGGGGGTGAGGGGGTGGGGGGGTGGTAGTTGTCAGCTCAGGTATGTATGAAGAATGCTCTGAAAGAGAGAAAAAGTAGATATGGGAGGACTAGCTCAGAGATTACTGCAGGAGTCCAGGCCTGGGAAAGTTACTGCTCAGATTACAGTAGCAGAATTTGGAATGGACATAAGTGGACACGTTTGAGAAATATTTAGGAAGCAAAATATATGGGTTTCTGATCTGTTTCATATAGAAGTGAGGGAGCAGAAACTGCCACGGATAACTCCCAGATTCTTGCCTGAATAGTCCAGTTGATGGCAGTATTGTTTACTGATATTGTGGAAACAGAGAAAAGAGTAATAACAATTTTCAGTATGTTGAGTTGAGGTACCTGTGAGGCAGCGCAGTGGAAACGTCAATCAGGCGACTGGAAGCACAATCAGTAGCGCAGAAGAAAGGTCTGGAGTCCACATGTTGGCTGCCAGCTTGCTTGCTTGTTTGTTTAAAGGGACTGAATTGAACCAGGCATGTGCTAAAAGGGCATGGATTTTAAAATCTGGGTAATAGCTATTTCAAAACCATAACTAGGAAAATTATGACTGGTAAAAGAGCACACAGAGTTTCGGGTAGAGAATTATATATCTAAAGATGAGTCTGGAGAGGTAGGCAAGGGTCAGATAACAAAGCTTATGGTTCAAATTAATGAGCTTAAACTATGGGAAGTATTAGAGATTTAAAAAGTTACATCTGGAAGGCAAGGGCTGCATTTTACACATCTCATTCCCAACACTTATACAAGGTCTAGTAAATATTGCTCAAAGAATGAAACAGTTAGTTTTGTTTTTAGGAAGAGCACCCCTGTTCCAGTGTGATGAATGGATTGGGGAGGCAGGGAGATCAATTAGGAAGCAGTTATAGGAATATGTGTTGGCAATGACAGTGGCCTGGATTAAAGTAGTGGCAATGGATGGATTCAAAAGTTCTTACAGTATTTTTTTTTTTATTTTATTTTGAAATAAATTCAAACTTACAGGAACAGTTGCAAAAACAATACAAACCCCATACACAGAACTCCAGCATACCCCAACCCCCCTCCCCCAATACCCCATCCACCAAATTTAACATCCTGTCACACGACCATTTCTTTCTTTCCCTCCCTCCCTCCCTATCATCCATCATCTATTGCTCTGTCTTCTGAACATGAGAGCAAGCTGCACACCTCCTTAAACAAACAATATAATTCACATATACGTTTCCCATGAACAAGAACATTCTTTTATGCAACCCCATTAATCACAGCTAAGAAGTTCAAGAAATTCAACATTGATACAAAGCTTACATTCTGTATTTCCTTTTTTTTTTCTTATGTCCCATCTGTGTCCCTTTGAGCCTCCTCTCCTCCATCCTCAGATCCCATCCAGGATCATCCTTGGCATTTAATTGTCATCTATTTAGACTTTTTTTTCCCCCCAATTGTGGAAACATATACAGCCTAAATCTTCCCATTCCAACCCCTCCCTAGCATTACATTAGTGGGATTAATGACATTTAGAATGTTGCAATGCTATCACCTTCCCACCATCCATTACTAGAAATTTCCCTTTATCCCAAACAGAAACCCTACACTCATTTCTTAACTCCCCATTGCCCTTTCCCCCACTTCTCGTAACCCATACTCTACTTTTCATCTCTATGGTCATATTCTCTGATACTTTCTTTGTGTTTAAAGTGGGGCTTAAATTTGACCTCTTAAGTCTATAACAATCTTGTTTTTCTTTGATACCAACTTAAATTCAATAGAACACATAAACTATGTTCCTATACTCCACCATTCCCCCACCTTCATGTAGTTCTTGTCAAAAATTACATATTTTACATTGAGTCCAAAACCACTGATTTATCATTACAGTTTATGTATTTTAGATCCTGTAGGAAGTAAATAATGGAGTTACAAATAAAAAATACAGTAGTATTGGTATTTATATTTACCATGTGATCTTTACTGGAAATCTTTATTTCTTCATGTGATTTCAGTCAATTGTTTAGTGTCCCTTCCTTTCAGGCTGCTCTCCTCCCTTTAGCATTTCTTATAGGACTGATCTACTGGTGATGAAGTCCCCCAGCTTTTGATTATCTGGGAATGTTTTCATCTCCCCCTCATTTTTATCCTCCAGGTGTTTGTGAATTCTCCAAGTCTCTGATGGTTATTGACTTCTATTTGTATTCCATTGTGGTCAGAGAATGTGCTTTGAACAAATTCAATTTTTTTTTTTAATTTATTGAGGCTTGTTTTATGTCCCAGCATGTGGTCCATTCTGGTGAAAGATCCGTGATCACTAGAGAAGAATGTGTGTCCCGGTGACCTGGGATGTAATGTTCTATACATGTCTGTTAAATTTCTCTATATCTCTCTCTCCTTTCTTTGTTTCTCTGTCAGTAGGGCTCCCTTTAGTATCTGAAGTAGGGCAGGTCTTTCATTGGCAAAATCTCTCAGCATTTGTTTGTCTGTGAAAAATTTAAGCTCTCTCTCAAATTTGAAGAAGAGTTTTGCTGGGTAAAGTATTCTTGGTTGGAAATTTTTCTCTCTCAGAATTTTAAATATGTCATGCCACTGCCTTCTCTCCTCCATGGTGGCCGCTGAGTAGTCACTACTTAGTCTTATGTTGTTTCCTCTGTATGTGGTGAATTGCTTTTCTCTTGCTGCTTTCAGAACTTGCTCCTTCTCTTCAGTATTTGAGAGTCTGATCAGTATATGTCTTGGAGTGGGTTTATTAGGATTTATTCTATTTGGAGTTCACTGGGCATTTATGCTTTGTGTATTTACATTGTGTAGAAGGTTTGGGAAGTTTTCCCCAACAATTTCTTTGGATACTCTTTCTAGACCTTTACCCTTCTCTTCCCCTTCTGGGACACCAATGAGTCTTAAATTTGGATGTTTTATTTTATCTATCGTATCCGAGATCCATTTTGATTTTTTCGATTTTTCCCCCATTCTTTCTTTTGTTCTTTCATTTTCTGTTCTGTGGTCCTCGAGGAGGGTGAGTTATTGTTCAGCTTCCTCTAATCTTGTATTATGAGTCTCCAGAGTCTTTTTAATTTGGCCAACAGTTTCTTTTATTTCCATAAGATCTTCTGTTTTTTTTATTTACTCTTGCAATTTCTTCTTTATGCTCTTCTAGGTTCTTCTTTATGTCCTTTACATCCTGTGCCATGGTGTTCTTCATGTCTTTCATATCCTGTGCCATGCTCTCATTGCTTTGTCTTTAGTTCTTTTGTTAATTGCGACAAGTACTGTGTCTCTTCTGATCTTTTGATTTGGGTGTTTGGGTTTGGGTTCTCCATGTTGTCTGGTTTTATCATCTGCTTTAAGATTTTCTGTTGTGTTTGGCCTCTTGGCATTTGCTTTACTTGGTAGGGTTCTTTCAGGTTACAAAAAATACGAATCTCTAATTTGTCAGATCTACAGCTTGGTGGCGTACACTTTCTCTAACTAACCAGCAGATGGAATCCATGAGTCACCTATTCCCCTCAAGTCAGTTCTCCCCAACTTTGTCTTTGTGGTGTGTGGGGGGTCTGATTCTTATGGGGTCCAATTGGTGCACCAAGTTTGGGTGTGTTGTTGGTGCTGCCTGCTGTGAATGTGGAGCGTGTGTCTGAGCAGTTTGGGAGGGAGGGCAGCTTTAATAATCAAACCTCCCAGGTGTTCCCGGAGATTTAAGGCTGTTGCAAGAGTCTAAGCCTTCATTTCAGTCTTGCCACAGATTGTCTCTGCCACTGACCCAGAAGTCCTTGGTATTGGCATATGGTCCCTGGGATTTCCAAGCGGGTCCCCCTTCTCAGCCGTGCTCTTCCAGGACCTCTGCTGAGGGAAGGCTGTGCCACGTCACAAGTGCGTGCTGTCCCTCCAGGGAAGCCCTGGGTCACCGGGCCATGCAGGGGCGTTCCCAGCCTGACGTAAAGATGGTTGAATAGGGCATGTTAATTTCCCCCTTTTCGCACAGCTTCGCCTTCCCAACTCCAGGACAATTAGCTGTGGGTGCACTAAAGGCCACTGTCCACGGCTGATCTTGTGGCATGTGCGCGGTGCTGCAGGAAACACTCGCCTTCACACTGGGTTTCTTGGCTCAGCTCTGGGCTGTGGGTCTGGCCCTGGGCAGGAGCGTCCCCAGCCTGCCGGGGAGATGGCTGCAGTGGGCGCGGTTTCTTTCTCATTTTGGCTTCCGTCTGTCCCCCTGGCCCCGGAGATAATCAGCAGCAGGTGTGGGAAGGGCTGTCCTCCATGCCAGACACTCAGGTGTTGGTACAGCCTGCTCCTGCCATGCTTCACTGTGCGGTTCTCCCTGTCGTATCTGCAGCCACTCCCGGGTTTTTTGTTTTTTTTTTTTTTAAAAAAAAGAACTAGTCCATCTCCAAACACCAACCCACAGTTTCCCCACACCACAGTGCAGCCGCCGGACTTTCAGCCGGCTCACTCACTCATTTCAGAATGCAGACTCCCAGTTTCACCAAATGCACGGTCCCTGTGGATTTAGCAGACCTTGTCTGGCTGGTGCATCACTGGAACTGGTGTTCTGGGTCGCTTTCTGGTTTTTATCTAGTATTTTTCAGGGAGGTGTTTTTTTGCCCTGTCTCACCTAGCCACAATTTTAGGTTCCTCTCTTATGGTATTTTAATCAAGACAATTTGTATTTATAGAGGTGAGAAAGCAGGAGAAATTAAAGATGAATCAATAAACACACATATCAGTGAAAACCAAAGGAATGAGTTGAGTGAATGAATAAATGAAAAGGATGTCCAGGAGAGGGTCTTCGAAATTTAAACCTTTTACACTCCTAACACCATTACTGCAAGACATAGTCCTAAGACAGATAGAGAAAACTGTAACAAAAGAATACTAAATCAGCTGTCCAGAAATCTGGGCCCTAATCTTGTCTCTAACTTTCGATGTAACTGCTTGTGAAGTTAATTCCCCTTTCTTGGCCTTTTTGACCATCTGAAATATTTGTAAGTTGGACTAAATTTCAAAAATCTCTTCCAATATTAAAATTCCATGATTCTTAATTGCTCTTTGGCACCCTTCACCGCTTGTGTGAAGGCTCTCTGCTCACTCCTGGTGTCTCTACCACTTCCCTAATGTTTTCCTCAATCACATTCCCAAAATGCATTGCTCTCAAGAATCTGACATATTAATCCTGGCAAAGGAGTTAGTACACAAAATGTTTCTCTTCGAAGGGGCACATACAATTTAATAGCACTTAAAAGAATGAGTCACTAACAGTGGAGTAATAATGGTGGTTTCAGATATTCTCTTTGGCTGAAGAAAAAAGGAAGAAAACTATTATTTATTAAGCACTTATTTTTCAGATCCAATGATGGAGCTTCCACATATGCCAATCAATAGATCCCTATACCAATCCTAGAGATATTATGAGACCTATTAGATAAATGAGAAAACCAGGGCTCAGCATGATTAAGTGGCATGCCTGGGTGCAAACAGACAGTAAGTGGTAGAATCAGAATTGGAACCCAAGTTGCCACCCATGATAATCTGAAGAAAATATCATCCAAGCTTCAAATCATTCCGAAGATAGAACTGTTAATATTTGCTTGTGTTCAGTTCAGACAGGTGTACAAAATGAGCCTTTAATATCTCTACAGCTGTAACAAGCTAAGTTCAGCGTGACAATTGCCCACTGATCACTGTGATGTAAGTGACAGCACTGCTGTATCTTGGTTTCTCAGTGATTGTGCAAAAGAAATAATGGCTTAACATAGTTGTTCAGCCAAATTTATCCCAAAGGGAGGCAAGACAGGGAACCTACAAGGAATACTGATGAACATTTTACATTTAAATTAAGATGGAGAAGCTGTTTAAACAAGTTATTGGATATCACTGATCTTTCCCTCCCCTTCAATCTTTGGGAAATTGGATGACTTGTCATTTCTGCCCAGCTAGACAAACACCTGAATCCATATCTTTGTAGTTCAGAAGATGAAGAAAAGGCATTTGTATTTTTTGCTTGTGAATTAAGAAAAATAGAATTAACAGTAATGATAAAGCATAGAATCAAAGATCTCAGGATCAAAGGCCATGTTGTCCATACAAATGCTGTCATCTGGTAACAGTTCTGCCAACAGTTATCTTTATATGCAAATCAAAGTGTGTTCTACGCCTGCCTAAAATCCTTTAATGGCTCCCATGGGGATAAAGTCCGAGAGACTTAGATCTGGCCTCTGGTTAGTTTTCTAAACCACATCTCTTATGCGTTAGGTCAGTATTTGGCCCAGAGCAGGTACTCAATAATGTAACAAATGTTAGCTCTTATTATTAGTAGCAATACCACTGCCATCATCATGCACTCCCACTCCAAGGCTATAACCATAATTTATACCTGCAGTGCCCTGAGGTGCCAGTCATACTCTCACAGCTCTGTGGATTTTAGTTGGTGTTATGTCCCCCACAAAGCCATGTTCGAGTTCTAATCCCCGATCCTGTGCATGTGAACTCACTTGTAAATGGGACTGTCAAAGATTCTATTAGTGAAGGTGTGGCCAAACTGAATCATGCTGGGCTTAATCTGACTGGACTCCTTATAAGCAGAGGAAATTTGTACACAGACTTAGTAGGAAACAGAAAGCCATGTGACAGAGGCAGAGACAGAGATATGGATTGCTGGTAAGCCACCACCAGAATGCTACAGACTTGAGAAAAGGCATAATTCTGCCAAAACCTTGATTTTGGACTTCAAAACTGTGAGACAATAAATTCCTGTTGTTTAAGCCAACTAGTCTGTGGTACTTTGTTACAGTAGCTCTGGCAAACAATGACAGTTGGCCTGACAAATTCCTATTCATCTTTCTAGATGCAACTCAAACATGTGTCTGAGTCGTCTGTATAACCTTCTCTGTCCTCTGCTCTCTCCCCTAAATAATTAATTAATCTTTCTGTTTCCATAGCAAAACACCTCTATCCTTGTATTCACTAGCATACTATCTTCACTCCTAGACCATAGACTTGTTGACGAAAGGACTGTATCTTTAGCTGTGTATACCTTTTGCTGAGGTGTATTCAATTAAAAATGTTTGAATCAATGAAAGTAATGGCTGGACACTCAAAGGACAGAGGACACACTATCTTCCAAGGCAGCCCTTACCATCTACTGGCTCAAAAAATTCTTCCCTGTACTGAGCAAAATATCTCTTTTTATTTAATCCCACTAGAGCCACCCAGAACAAACCTAATCCTAATCCTCTTTCACATGTTAACATTCATATACTGATTCATAAAAACATTATGTAGTGCTGTATGCCAGAACCTTGATATGAGTAGGGAATACTAAGATCAACCAGAGAAAGTCCCTGCTCTCAGCTAACTTGCATTCTGACAGAGGAGACAGATGCATAGATAACTTTATAAAGCATAACTGATAAGAGCAATAACAAAGAAGCACAGGGTGCTATATAAGAACTTATGGGGTATATATAACCCAGCCTGGGGGCCATGGAAGGCTTGCTAGAGGAGCTGCCACTTTGGCTGAGACTTTAAAGGATGACCAGGAATTGCCACGACAGAAAATCACTTGAGACATTTTGTCCAACCACTTAAAAGTGAGATCACTCAACACAGGGGTGTGACTTCTATCAACAATATTTAGCCACCTAGTGACAAGTAATTGATTTTGATCTGGGTTGCTCTTTGCTTGGAAAGTAAGGGACAGGGCTTTAAGACAGGGACAAGGGCCATAGATCCTAAACTTTGTAAAAAGGAAGAGAAGATACAAGGAAAATGTACTTCCTTGCAGTCGTTTTTTATTGTTCTTAAAATTGGTTCAAAACTACATAATAGTGTTATTGTATCTTTATAACATTTCCCCATGTCAACAGTCTTCAAAATATCACTTTTAATGGCTAGTGTACTTCAACATATAGCCATAAAAAGTATATTTAACTATCCCTCTAATGTGAAACATTTAGATCATTTAAAATTCTTTTTCATGTATAACACAGTGACAAACAGCCTTGTAAAACATCTTTTCCTTGTCTCTGATTACATTCTTAGGATGCATTCTGAGAAAGCAATTATTGGGTCAAAGGGCATATACATTTTTCTCCATTAAAAATTTTTTGGAAACATTTTCAACGTACAGAAAAGTTTGAGTACAGTACAAAGAAATTTTTTCACCATGAACTACTTGAGTAAGTGGCTTGAATGAGGCCTCATTGCCCCAGTACTTCATATACTATAATCAAAGAAATTCACCTGGATTATACACCTTGCCCAAAGGGGTTTTATCCCAGGAATGCAAGGTTGGTTCAGCATATAAATATCAATGTATGTAATATGCCATATTAATAGAATAAAGGACAAAACCCACATGATCATTTAATAAATGCAGAAAAAGCATTTGACAAAATCCATCACCACTTCATGATAAAAACATAGGAACCGAAGTAAACTTCCTCAACCTGATAAAGGGAATCAATGAAAAACCCACAGATAACATTAGAATTAATGCTGAAAGACTAAAAACTTTTTCCCTAAGAGCAAATCTTCTCTCTCCACTTCTATCCCACATTGCATTGGATGTTCTAGCCAGGACAATTACAAGTAAAAGAAACAAAGGGCATCTAACTGGTAAGGAAGACGTAAAACTATGCTTGCAGATGATATGATCTTGTATACAGAAAACTCTAAAAAATATACACACACATGCACAAAACTTGAAGCTAAAAACAATTTCAGCAATGTTTCAGGATACAAAATCAATATATACAAATTCAACGGTATTTCTATATATTAGGCATGAGCAATCTGAAAATAAAATTAAGAAAAATTCAATTTATAACATCAAAAAAAATAAAATAATTAAGAATAAATTTAACAGAAGGAGTTTAAGACACACTAAAACCACAAAACACCATTGAAAGAAATTAAAGAAGACGTAAATGAACGGAAAGACATCACATGTTCATGTATTTTAAGACTAAATGTTGTTAAGATATCAATACAGGAGAACCTTAGATGGTGGCTAGGTGAGACAGGGCAAAAAATCACCTCCATGAAAAATACTAGATAAAAACCAGAAGGTGACCCAGAATACCGGTTTCAGCAATGCACCAGCTGGACGAGGTCTGCTAGAACCACAGGGGCTGTGCACTTGATGAAACTGGGAGTCTGCATTCTGAAACGAGTGAGTAAGCCGGCAGAAAGACCCATGGCCGCGCTGTGGTGTGGGGAAGCCGGGAGTTGGCATTTGGAGACAGACTGGTTCTTAAAAAAAAAAAAAAAAAGGGAAAAACCTAGGAGCGGCTGCAGTTGCGACGGTGGGAACTGCACAGTGAAGCATGGCAGCAGCGGGCTGAGCCAACCTCTCAGTGTCTGGCGTGGAGGCTAGCCTGCTGCAGATTCCCTCAGAGCCAGGGGAGCGGAGGGGAGAGCCAAAAGAAGAAAGAAACCCCGCTGCTTGCAGCTGGCTCCCCGGCGGGCTGGAGACACTCCTGCCCGGGGCCATGCCCACAGCCCAGAGCCGAGACAGTTACCCAAGAGCTGGGAAGGAGGAACTGTGCAAAAGGCGGTGGGGGGGGGGGGGTTGAGACGCCCCATTCAGCCACCTTTGCATCAGGCTGAGAGTGCCCCTGCACAGCCCGGTGGCCCGGGGCTTCCCTCGAGGGATGGCGCGCACTTGTGACGTAGCACAGCCTTCCCTCAGCAGAGGTCCTGGAAGATCACAGCTGAGTAGGAGGGCCCACTCAGAAAACCCAGGGATGCTACGTCAATGCCGGTGGTTTGTGGGTCAACCACAGAGAAAATCTGGGGCAAAACTGAAATGAAGGCTGAGACTCTTGCAAAAACCTTGAATCTCCGGGAACACCTGGGAGGAATGAATATTAAAGCTGCCCTGCCTCCCTAACCACCCAGACACATGCCCCACATTCAGGGCAGACAGCACCAACAACACACTCAAACTGAGTTCACCAACTGAACCCCACAAGAATCATTTCCCCACACACCACAAAGACAAAGTTGAGGAGAACTAACTTGAGGGATATAGGTAACTCGCAGACACCATCTGCTGGTTAGTTAAAGTGTACGCCACCAACCTGTATTTCTGAAAAATTAGATTGGTATTTTTTTTTTTTTTACAACTTGAAAGAAACCTATCAAGCAAAGCAAATGCCAAGAGGCCAAAAACAACAGAAAATCTTAATGCATATGATAAAACCACACGATATGGAGAACCCAAACACCCAAATCAAAATATTAGAAGAGACACAGTACTTGACACAATTAATCAAAGAACTACAAGTGAGGAACGAAAACATGGCAAAGGATATAAAGGACATAAAGAAGACTATGGCACAGGATATAAGGGACATAAAGAAGACCCTAGAAGAGCATAAAGAAGAAATTGCAAGAGTAAATAAAAAATAGAAGATCTTATGGAAATAAAAGAAACTGTTGGCCAAATTAAAAAGACTCTGGATACTCATAATACAAGATTAGAGGAAATTGAACAATGACTCAGTGTCCTAGAAGTCCACAGAACAGAAAATGAAAGAACAAAAGAAAGAATGGAGAAAAAAATTGAAAAAATTGAAATGGATCTCAGGGATATGATAGATAAAATAAAACGTCCAAATTTAAGACTCATTGGTGTCCCAGAAGGGGAAGAGAAGGGGAAAGGTCTAGGAAGAGTATCCAAAGAAATTGTTGGGGAAAACTTCCCAAACCTTCTACACAATATAAATACACAAAGCATAAATGCCCAGCGAACTCCAAATAGAATAAATCCTAATAAACCCACTCCAAGACATATTCTGATCAGACTGTCAAATACTGAAGAGAAGGAGCAAGTTCTGAAAGCAGCAAGAGAAAAGCAATTCACCACATACAAAGGAAACAACATAAGACTAAGTAGTGACTACTCAGTGGCCACCATGGAGGAGACAAGGCAGTGGCATGACATATTTAAAATTCTGAGAGAGAAAAATTTCCAACCAAGAATACTTTATCCAGCAAAACTCTCCTTCAAATTTGAGAGAGAGCTTAAATTTTTCACAGACAAACAAATGCTGAGAGATTTTGCCAATAAAAGACCTGCCCTACTTCAGATACTAAAGGAAGCCCTACCAACAGAGAAACAAAGAAAGGAGAGAGAGATACAGAGAATTTTAACAGACATATATAGAACATTACATCCCAAATCACCAGGACACTCATTTTTCTCTAGTGATCACAGATCTTTCTCCAGAATGGACCATATGCTGGGACATAAAACAAGCTGCAATAAATTAAAAAAAAAAAAAAATTGAATATATTCAAAGCACATTCTCTGACTACAATGGAATACAAATAGAACTCAATATTTTTTGAATTGTAACTCCACTATTTACTTCCTACATGATATAAAATACACAAACTCTAATGACAAATCAGTGATTTTGAACTCAAGGCAAAATATGTAATTTTTGACAAGAACTATATAAAGGTGGGGGAATGGAGGAGTATAGGAACATAGTTTATGTGTCCTATTGAAGTTAAGTTGGTATCAAAGAAAAACAAGATTGTTAGGGATTTAAGAGTTTAATTTTAAGCCCCACAGTAAACACAAAGAAATCATCAGAGAATATGACCATAGAGATGAAAAGTAGAGTATGAGTTAAGAGAAATGGGGGTAGGGGCAATGGGGAGTTAAGAAATGAGTGTAGGGTTGCTGTTTGAGGCGAAGGGAAATTTCTAGTAATGGATGGTGGGAAGGCGACAGCATTACAACATTCTAAATGTGATTAATCCCACTAATGGAATGCTAGGGAGGGGGTGGAATGGGAAGATTTAGGCTGTATATATGTTTCCACAATTGAGGAAAAAAAAAAAAAGTCTAAATAGATGACAATTGAATGCCAACGATGATCCTGGATGGGATCTGAGGATGGAGAAGAGGAGGCTCAAAGGGACACAGTTGAGACATAAGGAAAAAAAAAAAAAAAAGAAATATAGAATGTAAGCTTTGTATCAATGTTGAATCTCTTGTACTTCTTAGCTGCGTTTAATGGGATTGCATAAAAGAATGTTCTTGTTCATGGGAATTGTATATGTGAATTATAGTGTTTGTTCAAGGATATATGCAGCTAGCTCTCATATGTTCAGAAGATAGAGCAATAGATGATGAATGATAGGGAGGGAGGGAGGGAAAGAAATAGCAATGTGACAGCATGTTAAAGTTAAAGTTGGTGGACTGGGGTATCAGGGGAGGGGAGTCAGGGTATGCTGGAGTTCTGTATATGGGGTTTGTATTGTTTTTGCAATATGAACTTTGTATTTATATACAAAGTTATTATCTGTCTGTTTAGTGGGTGTGAAATGGTACCTCACTGCGGTTTTGATTTGCATTTCTCTAACGACTAACAATGTTGAGCATTAGCTCATGTGCTATAACTTTGAATTTATTTCAAAATAAAATTTAAAAAAAGATATCAATACAACCAAAAATAATCTATATATTCAATACAATTCCTATTAAAATCCAACAACCTTTTTTTTTTTTTCAGAAATTGACAAACTGGTGTTAAAATTCATATGGCAATGCAAGTGACCCAGAAGAGTTAATCTTGACAGAGAGAAACAAATTTGGAGAACTCTCATTTTCCATTGTTAAAACTTACAACACAAATTACAGTAATCAAAACAGTGTGGTACTGGCATAAGGATAGCTAGATAGAACAACAGAATAGAATTGAGAGAAATAAACACATATCTGTGCCAACTGATTTTTGACAAGGGCATCAAGTCCATTCAATAGGGAAAGTTAAGTCAAACTGGATCAAAGACCAAAATGTAGGAGCTAAAGTGTAACACTTACAGGAGAAAAGCTTTTGAGGTCTTGGATTAGGCAATATACTCTTAGATATGATACCAAAAGCACAAGTAACCAAAGGAAAAAAAAATTAAATAAACCACTTTTGTTTCAAAGGACACTATTAATAAAGTAAAAAGAAAATCCACAGAATGGGAGAAAATTTTTCCAAATCATACATCTGGTAACAGTCTAGTATCCAGAATATAAAGAGCACTTACAACTTGATAATAAAAAGGCAAATAACCCAATTAAAAAATGAGCAATACACCCGAACAGACATTTCTCCTAAAAAGACATACAAAGGGCCAACAAGCACATGAGCTAATGCTCAACATTGTTAGTCATTAGAGAAATGCAAATCAAAACCACAGTGAGGTACCATTTCACACCCACTAATCAAACAGACAGATAATAACAAGAGTTCACAGGGATGTAGAGGATTGCTGGTGGGAATGTAAAAAAAGTTAAGCATTGAATGCCCATATGATTCAACAATTCCACTCCTAGATATGTACCCAAGAAAATGAAAACACATGTCCACCCACATGAGTGTTCATGACAGCATTATTAATTATAGTCGAAATGTGGAAACAATCCAAATGTACTTCAACTGAAAAATGGGTGAACAAAATGTGGTATATCCATACAACAAATCATTCAGCCATAAAATGAATGAAGTATTTCATACTACAACATGGATGAACCTTGAAAAGATTATGCTAAGTAAAAGAAGGCAGTCATAACGTCGTGGGAGGGCAGGGCAAGATGGCAGAGTAGTGAAGTGTGGAATTTAGTTACTCCTCTAGGACAGCTGGTAAATAGCCAGGAATTCTCTGGAACAACAGTTTAGGAGACTTCTGTGACTAGAAACACATTGTACATCAGTCTGGAATGGATGGAATGGCTGAGATCACAGCAAAGAACTGTATGTTTCTCTGGCTGAGACACTGGCATCCCTACCCCACAGGCATGACAGACTACCTTGGAGCTGGTTATCCGAGGGAAAAAGAAACAGTTTCTGCTGGGAGCAAGGAGGGGACTCAGGCTCCAAATGCAGAATGAATTAACCAATTTGAATTGCTGAATAAAAGCTCTGAGTACAGATAACTCAAGAGCAAACATGAAAGAGACTCGAGAGCAAACAGGAAAGGAATCAGGAGGTTTTGGCCAGGCAGAGAGGAGGTAGGGCTAACAACAACAAAAACAGAGACTTTTGGAGCTAGGGGACCTCAGAATACTAAAAAAGGGCTGGGCCCTAAGAAAAAGGGGGCACGTAGAAACAGGCACAAACTCCAGCTCTTGATCAGAAAACCCAGGGAGCTGGGGTCTGGCTCTGAAAAGGGTTTTTTTTCTTTTCTTTTCTTTCTCTTTGATTATATTTTTTACATGTCAATAGCCCATTAGAGCTGCTGTAACTCTCAGGTTTCAGCACTGCCCCAGGCAAGGGTGGAATTAAGTTGTTTGAGAGTAATCAGGTAAAGGAGATAACTCCCTAAAGGGCATATCTTTAAATAGTCTATAATAGGAGCAAGAGAAAGTAGCTAAGCAAAGCTAAAAATGTGGCTTTAATCTAGGCAGAGAGGAATCAGGATTGATGGAAAAAAAATAAAATAAAATAAAAAAGAATAAAGACGGAGGCTTTTGGAATCAGCTGAGCTCAGAGTGCTGTAAAGGGGCTGTGCCCCAAGAAGGGGGATGCAGGGAACTGGGTAGCAGCTCCAGCTCTAGACTGACAAAACTTGGGGGCAGGGGAAAGCCTCTGAAAAGGGATTCCTTCCTTCCTTCCTTCCTTCCTTCCTTCCTTCCTTTCCTTCCTTTCCTTCCTTTCTTTCTTTTCTAAGAAGCGCAGTAGAGAAAGGCTCAGATATCTTCAACTGGCAGCTGGACCCAGGCTGGGGTGGAGCTAAGATAGGTCTGAAAGACAAAACAATGAGTCTAGTGGGGAAGATAATCCCCTAAAGGGCATGACTTCCACAAGAAAATGGGGTGGGTGGGTGGGCAGGGACCAGCTCAATTGGTGACCCTTATTCAGAGAACTCAAAACCCAGGTGCTGGAAAACAGAAACAGCTCGAGTCAGCTGTGCCCCTGGCAGGGACAGGGCCTGCTGAGACTTAGAGGCACTGCATCTCTTTCTACCAGTGGGGAGCTGCGGGCTGACAAGCACCACCTGCTGGGCAGGATAGCAAAAGTACAGAGTCTAGAGGCTTCACAGGAGGGTCTAACAACCTGTGGGGTCTCATTCATAGGGAAACTTGAGGCAGATTACACCTCCTCCTGAGACCTAGGCCTGCCTGGACTGGAAAAATCTGACTGGCGTTGATCATATCTGGGGAGACCACCTGAAAAAAAGGTTACATAGAGGTAGGGCAAGAATCAGAAAAACAAGAGCTGAAAAATTCTGATCAACTGAACAGAAGCTATGTTAGAGATCTAGAGGAAGTTAAACTGAACACCAAAGAACAAATAGAGAACAAACCCAACCAAGAAGAAAACCCTAGGTAAAAGAGTGAAAATGAGCTCCAGAATAAACTAATGAAGAAAATCAGATGCCTACACAGCTAAAAACAATGAGCCAAACTAGGAAACACCAAAATCTGGACCAGCCGAAGAAACTAATACTTCAATTGAGATACAGGAATTGAAACAACTAATTAAAGATGCTCAAACAAGTCGTCTAAATCAAATCAATGAGCTGAAGGTAAATGTGGCAAAAGAGATGAAGGATATAAAGAAGACACTGGATAAACATAAAAGAATTTGTAAGCTTGAAAAAACAAATGGCAGAACTTAGGGGAATGAAAGGCACAATAGAAGAGACTAAAAACAAAATGGAGACACAACAGTATATTTGAAGAGGCAGAAGAAAGGATCAGTGAAACTAGAAGATAGGACATCTGAAATCATACACACAAAAGAACAGGGAAAAGAATGGAAAAATATAAGCAGGTCTTATGGAACTGAGTGAACACATGAAGCACATGAATATACATGTTATGGGTGTCCCAGAAGGAGAAGAGAAAGTAAAAGGGGCAAAAAGAATAATAGCAGAAATAATCACTGAAAATCTCCCAACTCCTATGAAAGACATAAAATTACAAATTCAAGAAGTGCAGCATACACCGAACAGAACAGATTCCAACAGACCTACTCCAAGATACTTACTGATCAGATTGACCATTGTCAAAGACAAAGAGGGAATTCTGAAAGCAGCAAGACAAAAGCAATCCATCACATACAAGGGAAGCTTGATAAGACTATGTACCAATTTCTCCACAGAAACCATGGAGACAAGAAGGCATTGGTATGATTTATTTAAAATGCTGAAAGATAAAAACTGCCAACCAAGAATTCTATATCTGCCAAAACTGTCCTTCAAAAATGAGGGAGAAATTAAAATATCTTCAGACAAGTTTGTGAATAAGAGAGCTGCTCTACAAGAAATACTAAAGGGAATACTAAAGGCTGATAGGAAAAGACTGGAGAGAGAAGTTTGGAGAAGAGTGTAGAAATGAAGACTATCAGGAAGGGTAAAAGGAGAGACAGAATAAAATATGACGTATAAAATCCAAAAGACAAAATGGTAGAAGAAAGTACTGACCTTACAGAAATAACAATAAATGTTAATGGATTAAACTCCCCAATAAAAAGACACAGACTGACAGAATGGATTAAAAAACAGGACACACCTATATGCTGTCTACAAGGGATTCACTTTAGACACAAGGACAAAAAGAGGTTAAAAGTTAAAGGTTGGAAAAATGTATTTCATGCAAACATCAAACAGAAAAAAGTGGAAGTAGCTATATTAATATCAGACAAATTAGACTTCAAATGTAAAACAATTAAAAGAGACAAAAAGGACAATATGTATTAATAAAAGGGATAATTCATTAAGAAAGCATAACAATCATAAGTATTTATGCACTGAGCCAGAGGGCCCCAAAATACATTAGGCAAATACTGACAACACTGAAGGGAGAAGTAGATACTTCCTCAACAATAGTTGGAGACTCCAGTATACTGCTCTCATCAATGGACAGAACATCTAGAAAGAGGATCAATAAGGAAACAGAGATGTTGAATTGTATGATAAATGAACAAGACTTGACAGACATTTATAAAACACTACACCCCAGGATAGCAGGATACACATTTTTCTCTAGTGCTCATGGATCATTCTCTAGAATAGATCACACGGTGGGTCACAGAGAAAGTCTTAACAAATTTAAAAATACTGATAATATACAAAACACTTTCTCAGCTCATAATGGAATGAAGTTGGAAATCAATAACAGGCAGGAGGTCAGAAAATTTACAAATATATGGAGGCTAAACAACATACTCTTAGACAATGTAAAGGGAGAAATTATCAAATATCTTGAGGCAAGTGAAAATGAAAACACAACACATCAAAACTTATGGGATGCAGCAAAGGCGGTGCTGAGAGGAAAATCATTCCCCTAAATGCCTATATTACAAGAGAAGAAAGAGCAAAAGTTGAGGAATTAACTGTTGACCTGGAGGAACTAGAGAAAGAACAGCTAACTAACCCCACAGCAACCAGAAGGAAAGAACTAACAAAGATTAGAGCAGAAATAAACAAAATTGAGAGCATGAAAAAAGAGAGTCAATAAAACCAGAAGTTGGTTCTTTGAGAAAATCAATAAAATCGATGGCCCGTTAGCTAGGCTAACATACAAAAAGAGAGAGCAGATGCAAATAAATAAAATAAGAAATTGGAAAGGGGACATAACTACTGAGCTGACAGAAATAAAGGAGATAATGAGAGGATACTATGAGAAACTATATGCTAATAAACTAGACAACTCAGACAAAATGGACAACTTCCTAGAAAAGCATGGACAACCAATGTTGACTTGAGAAGAAATAGATGACCTCAACAAACCAATCACAGGTAAAGAGATTGAGTCACTCTTAAAATAGCTCCAAAAAAAGAAAAGCCCAGGACCAGATGGCTTCACACATGAAATATACCAAGCATTCAAGAAAGAATTAGTTATCAATCCTGCTCAAACACTTCAAAAAAAAATTGAAGAGAAGGGAAAGCTACTTAACTCATTCTATGAAGCCAACATCACCTTAATATCAAAGTCAGTCAAAGATACTACAAAAAAAGAGAATTACAGACCAATCTCTTTAATGAACATAGATGCAAAAATCCTCAACAAAATACTTGCAAATTGCATCCAGCAGGACACTAAAAGAATTATACACCATGACCAAGTGGTATTTATTCCAGGTATGCAAGGCTGGGTCAACACAAGAAAATCAATTAATGTAATATACCACATCAATAAATCAAAATGGAAAAACTACATGATCATCTTGATCAATACAGAAAAGGCATTTCACAAAATTCAACATCCTTTGATGAAAACATTCAAAAGGATAGGAATAGAAGGGAACTTTCTCAATATGATAAAGACAATATATGAAAAACCCACAGCTAACATCATACTCAATGGGGAAAGACTGCAAGCATTCCCTCTAAGATCAAGAACAAGACAAGGATGGCCACTGTCACCACTGTTATTCAACATTGTGCTGGAAGTTCCAGCTAGAGCATTTGGCAAGAAAAAGAAATAAAAGGCAACCAAATTGAAGAGGAAGAAGTAAAATTTTCACTGTTTGTAGAGGACATGATCCAATATGTAGAAAATCCAGAAAAATCTATGTCAAAGTTACTAGAGCTAATAAACAAATACAGCAAAGTGGCAGGGTATAAGAAAAACATGCAGAAATCAGTAGTGTCCCTATAAACCAGTAACGAGCAACATGAGGAGGAAATCAAGAAAAAAAAATTCCATTTACAGTAGCAACCAAAAGAATCAAGTATTTAGGAATAAACTTAACCAAGGCCACAAAAGACCTATACACAGAAAACTACAAGAAACTGCTGAAAGAAATCAAACAGGACCTAAAAGAATGGAAGAACATACTATATTCATAGATTGGAAGACTACACATCATTAAGATGTCAATTCTACCTAAACAGATTTATAGATTCAATGCAATACCAGTTAAAATTCCCAAAACTTACTTTGTAGAAATAGAAAAACAAATAATGAAATTTATTAGGAAGCGCAGGGTGCCCAGAACAGCCAAAAATATATGGAGAAAGAGGTATGAAGTGGGAGGTCTCACACTACCTGACTTTGAAGCATATTATAAAGCTACAGTGGTCAAAACAGCATGGTACTGGCATAAAGATAGATATACTGACCAATAGAATTGAATTGATTGTTCAGAAAGACCCTATCATCTACAGAAAATTGATCTTTGATAAGGCGGTCAAGCCAATGCAACTGGGACAGAGCAGCCTCTTCAACAAATGGTGTTTAGAAAACTGGATATCCATAACCATAAGAATGAATGAGACTCCTATCAAACACCTTATACAAAAATTAACATGAAATGGATCAAAGACCTAAACATTAGTGCTAAGACCATAAAACTTTAGAACAAAATGTAGGGAATATCTTAAGGATCTTATGATAGGAAGAAGTTTCTTAGATCTTACACCCAAAGCGCAAGCAATGAAAGAATAAATAGATAAATGAGATCTCCTCAAAATTAAACACTTTTGTTCATCAAAGAACTTTGTCAGAAAAGTAAAAAGACAGCCTACGCAATAGGAGACAATATTTGGAAACCATATATTAGATAAGGGTTTAATATCCAGAATATATATATATATAAAGGGATCCTACAACTCAACAACAAAAAGACAAACAACCCAGTTTTAAAATGGACAAAAGACATGGATAGGTACTTTTCTGAAAAGGAAATACAAAAACATATGAAAAGATGCTCAACTTCACTGGCTATTAGGTAACTGCAAATCAAAACCATGATGAGGTATCATCTCAGACCTACTAGAATGACTATTACCCAAAAAACAGAAAATTTCATGTGCTGGAGAAGAGGCAGAGCAAGAGGCACACTTATTCACTATTGGTGGAAATGTAGAATGGTGAAGCCACTCTGGAAGGCAGTGTGGTGGGTCCCCAAGTATAAAACTGCTGTATGATCCAGCAATTCCATTACTAGGTATATACTCGGGAACTGAAAGCAAAGACACAAACAGACATTTGTAAACTGATGTTTATAGCAGCATTATTCACAATTGCCAAGGGATGGAAACAGCCCAATGTCCATCAACAGATGAGCGGATAAACAAATTGTGGTGAATTCATATGAAGGAATATTATGTAGCTGTAAGACAGAATGAAGTCACGGAGCATATAATGACATGGATGAAACTTGAGGATGTTATGCTGAGTGAAATTAGCCAGAAACAAAAGGACAAATAATGTATGGTTTTACTAATATGAACTAACATTAATGAGCAAACTTTGAGAGTTAAGGCTGAGAATATAGGTAATCAGTAGATAGAACAAGGGTAGAGATTGGGCATTCGATGCTGAAGGAGTATAGAATGTTCAACAGGATTGATTGCATAGATCCAGAAATGGATAGCACAATACTGTGTGATGGTAGCACAATATTGTAAGTACAATAAACAAAGGTGACCTCGAATAAAGTGGAAAGAGGAAGGCTAGGGGCATGTATGACACCAGAAGGAAAGACAGAAGATAAAGACTGGGACTGTATAATTTAGTGAAATCTCGAGTTGTCAATGATGGTGATTAAATGTACAAATATAAAAATGTTTCTACATGTGGGAGAACAAATGAATGTCAACTTTGCAAGGTGTTGAAAATGGGACGATATTGGGAAAAAATATAATCAATGCAAATTAGTCTATAATTAACAGTAACATTGCAATATGCTTCCTTTAACTGTAACAAAGGCAATATACCAAAGCTAAATATGTCTGTAGTGGGGGACATAATGAAGGGGTATGGGATTCTAGATGGTGGTGGTATTGTCTGACCTTTTTATTGTACTGCATTACATTGTATTGTATTTTTATATTTTCTTTTATCTTTTTATTCTTATTTTAATTTTTTTTTTTTGAGTAATGAATGAGTTCAAGGGCCGATTTTGATGATATGATGATACTCTGAACAACTGATTGTACAACATGGATGACTATATGATATGTAACTGTATCTCTATAAAATTGCAGGGGAAAAAAATAAACAGAGTGATACAAGTGCTGGAGAAAATGTGGAGAGAGGAATGTGCCTATTCATTGTTGATAAGGAAGCAGAATGGTGCAGCCCATCTGGAGGGCAGTGTGGTGGTTCCACAAGAAGCTAATTACGTGGTTGCCATAAGGTCCTGCAACCTCATTATTGGGTATATATTGGGAAGAACTGAAATCAGAGATATGAAAAGACATTTGCACACTGATGTTTGTGGCAGCAGTATTCTTGATTTGCAACAGATGGAAGCAGCCTAAGGGTAAATCGACTGATAGAATGGTGAAGTGTGGTTTATGCATACAATAGAATACTGAGTGGCTGCAGGAAGGAATGATGTTGTGAGGTATACAACTAAATGCATGGATCTTGAGGACAGCATTTTGAGTGAAATAAGCCAGAAATGAAAAGACAAACATTGTAACACCTCACTAATATGGACTAACTATAATGTGCACACTCTGAGAACTGAATCTTAGAGCACAGGTTATCAGGGGAAGGCTTACTATAAAGGTCCCTAGATTGTAAGTTCTTACAGCAGTCACATCTATTCCTGAGTTGTAATGGTTATCTCTAAATTCTGAGATGCTAAGCTCTTTGTGTATAACACAGTTGATCCCTGGAACTTTGGGTATCTGTGTGACACCTGTGACTCAGAGCTCGAGTTTGGCAGCTATGAATGTCAGTATTACCCCCATACAGCAACTGTTAAAAAAGCTGAAGAAGAGTTCAGACTTCAATTAGAGACATGAGTGAAGCAGATCTGGTTAGGACTAAGGCAAATCAGATAAAGGGTAAAGGAGATATTGACTGTGTTTTATAACTTCAACTTCTGTGTGAGACCAAAGGAAGAAATGTTTGTTAGGTGCAAAATGTGTATTTTCTGTAGCACACTAAATAATCTAACTTGTATGGTCAATTTATATAAACAACATAATTACACAGAACTTTGAATAGGGAGTGAGATCTGGTTAGTTTGTACAAGTTAGTATGAAACTCCAATTCGTCCCAAAGTACTTTGGGCAGAGAATAAAAATGTATTTGCAAAGCCCCCCTGAGGGACTGGGGGAAAATGCAGAAATATTAAACTTCCCTGCCTGGGGAATTATTGATATTCTCACAACCATTGGGAACTACCAATTTAGAAGGCTGAGCCCTTGATCTTGGGGCTTGCCCTTATGAAGCTTGTTACTACAAAGGAGAGGCTAAGCCTACTTATAATTGTGTCTAAGAGTCTCCCTCAGAGAACCTCTTTTGTTGCTCAGATGTGGCCTCTCTCTCTGCAAGCCCACCTGGCAGGTAAACTCACTGCCCTCACCTCTACATGGAACATGGCTCCCAGGGATGCCCTTGGACCTGGCACTGTGGGATTGAGAAAGTCTTCTTGACCAAAAGGTGTTGAGAAATGAAACAGAAGAAAGTTTCAATGGCTGAAATTTCAAAGGGAGTCAAGAGGTCATTCTGGAGGTTATTCTTATGCATTATATAGACATCCCTTTTTAGTTTTCAGTGTACTGGAATAGCTAGAAGAAAATACCTGAAACTGTTGAACTGCAACCTAGTAGTCTTGATTCTTGAGAATGATTATATAACTATGTAGTAGCTCACACAGTGTGACTGTGTGATTGTGAAAACCTTGTGACTCATACTCCATCTATTCAGTGTATGGACAGATGAGTAGAAAAATAGGAATAAAAATTAAATGAATAATGAGGGGATGAAGGGTATGGAATGCTTTAGGTGTTCTTTTTTTACTTTCATTTTTTATTATTTTTGGAGAAAAATGTTCAAAAATTGATTCTGGTGATGAATGCACAACTATATGATGGTACTGTGAACAACTGATTATACACTGTGGATGACTGTAGGGTATATGAATATATCTCAATAAAACTGAATTGAAAGAAAAAAAAAAGAAGCCAATCAGAAAAGGCCTTATATTATATGATTCCATTTAGATGAAATGTCCATAATAGGTAAATCCATAAAGACAGAAAATAGCTTAAGGGTTGTCAGGAGCTGGAGGCAGGGGTTTTGGGGAAGTGACTGCTAATGGATATAGGGTTCCTCTTTGGAGTGATGAAAATGTTCTGGAATTACATCATGATGATGGTTGCAAAACTGTGAAAATACTTAAAATCACTAGTATGTGAATTATATCTTAAAAAAAAAAGAGGTATTCACCTACATATCCATAATACAACCAGAAAAATTAGGAAATTAACATTGATTTATTACTACCATGCTATCCCTGGATCCCATTCAAGTTTTGTTGAGTGTCCCAATAATATCATAAACACACACACACACACACAGGAACTAGTTCAGAATCACACATTGTATTTATTTGTCATGTCTTTTTAGTCTCCTTCAATCTAGAAGAGTTCCTCAGTTTTTCTTTTCTTTTTCTTTTTATTATTTTTATTTTTATTTATTTATTGGCTTTTATAAAAGGGGGTTTATTTGGTACACAGTTACAGTCTTAAGGCCATAAAGTATCCAAAGTAATGCATCAACAATTGGGTACCTTCACTGGAGGATGGCCAATAGCATCCAGAAAACCTCTGTTAGCTGGGAAGGCACATGGCCTGCATCTGCTCCGCGGAGTTCTGCTTTCAAAATGGCTTTCTCCCAGGACATTCCTCTCTAGGCTTCAGCTCCTCAAAAATGTCACTCTTAGCTGCTCTTGGGGCATTTGTCCTCTCTTAGCTTCTCCGGAGCAAAAGTCTGCTTTCAAAGGCTGTCTCCAAAATGTATCTGTAAGCTGAAGCTCCTCTCTCAGTTCCAGCGCATTCTTCAAAGTGTCCCTCTTGGCTGTAGCAAGCTTGCTCCTTCTGTCTGAGCTTATATAGGCTCCAGTAATTTAATTCAGACCCACCCTGAATGGGTGGGGCAACACCTCCATGGAAATTATCCAACCAAAGGTATTGTCCACAGCTGATTGAATCACATCTCCACGGAAATACCCAAAGGATTCCAAAATCTAATCAACACTAATATGTCTGCCCACACAAGATTGCATCAAAGATAATGGCATTTTGGGGGACATAATACATCAAACTGGCACAGTATGTGATAATAATACTTCCTCATATTTACCTTTATGACCCACAGGGTTGTTGCAATGATTAAATTAAAAAACGCACATGAACATGAAGTGTAAATGATAAAGCATGGTACAGAATATTAGGCATTCATATTATCTTACGCTAGTTGGCTGTTGGTTTTTTTTCAAAACAGCACTGTTTTCTCAGTTATGAAACTGGTGTGTTTGTTTTTTGTAATGTTTATTGGTGGGGTGGGCAGGCTTCCTTCCTATTACACATGTAATATATGTTATGGTAGAAAATTTAGCAAATCCAGAAAAGTATATTTTAATCAACTTTTATACGTCCACACTCTGTTAATATTTTAGTTCATACCCTGAGGAGGTGATGGAGCATCCAGGCTAAAACTAGGGATGCTGTTGGAGACAGGTTTGATCACTTACTGGGTAAACTTGTTCGTGTCATCTCACATCTCTAAGCCTCAATTCCTCATCTGTAAAATGGAGGAAATAAGAGAAGCTGCTTCCTATTTGTGAGGATTAAATGAGGTATCCAGTGTATATCACTTGGCAAACCACACTAATTATATATGTGTGTATGTATATATGCATATATACACACATATACATATATATGTATATATCACATGTATGTCTTTGACACACACAGATATGAAATTTACAGAGGTAGCAATAAACACATCTACTTCAATCAGTGCCTTAGTTCATTAAATCACTACTTAAATGAGCCTCCAAATATATTAGGATGGAACTTCTTTGAAATAAAAATATTCAACACCTTCAAACAATAGAAGATAGCATAATCCATGCCCAGAAGTTTTGAAATTTTGTGTTGTCTATCGTTCTTCTTTGCCTTGTAGTAGGGCAAAACAATTAGTATTTTGACAGATGACCCCTAAGCTCCTTTTAGAGGGAACTGCTTTTGTTTAGCAAAACTCTCCAATATGCAAAGAGGATGAAGTCTTGAGGGAAAGGTATGAAAGGACAATGAAACACACCATTCAAACAAACTCATAAGAAATTTAACCAGCATTAGGGAAGGCAGGATGGAAGGGAGGTATCCAAAGAGAAAAATATAGCAGCATGGGTAGAAAGAGGGAGAAAGGGGACCAGTCATAAGGCAAGATTCCGGGTTCTGATGAAAGGTTGTGCATATTTCCAGGGGTGGGTTAACCAAATAACATTTAAGAACATAAATTTCTAATATTCTAAGTTTATGTATATGTTGTTTAAATGTATGCATAATCTATTGTTACAAAACTTCAACAAAATCTGTCCTCATAAATACCTTGGGTGAATGGATTTAGGGCACCTCAAGGAAAAGGGACTGAGTTCTACAACTAGGCAGGTGTGTAGCAAATAAAATAGTATGTCCGTGGAGAGCGAGATGTGAGATTAAAGAACTGGAGCAGAAACTCAGAGCCAGAACTAACTATGGGAATAAGAGCTCCCAGAAACTTATCAGGATCTTAGGGTGGGCATTGAACTTCCCATAGGACACAGAGGACCTAAGGATTAAACAGAACTTACCTAATTTTCAAAAGACAGGTTCACCTCAGCTGTCATCTAGGTTACTTCATATAGAGGCAGAAGGAGAATAATTTTTTAACTAAAAACCTCATAACAGTCTTTCCACTTCATCTTCCACATATCTGATCTTAACATTCCCTATTCATAAGCATTCTTAGTTTCCCATACCTACAGAACATATGCAGATTACCTGTCTAGTCTCAATTTTTGGTAATACCGTCACTCACCCCTTGATTTTATGCTTCAAATTAATAAAATGACATTGAACTCTGAAAATGCCATGCTCATTCACTCCTCCATGCCTTTGAGCCTTCTTTACCCCGCTGTTGGTCAGATCTAAAAATAAATGCCTACTCAACCTTCAAATGCTACTTCTATTGGGAGGCTTAACTCCTCCAGTAGATTTCAAATGAGTTTTTTTGGGGGGGGTGGGTGATTAGCAATATTTTATTTGCAATATTTTATTTCTATGGCAAACATTTCTTTAATTGTTTTTTTACATTCATTTTTATTGAGATATATTCACATACTATGCAGTCATACAAAGCGTACATTCAGTTGTTCACAGTATCATTAGATAGTTGTGTGTTCATCCCCCAAATTAATTTTTGAACATTTTCATTACCACACACACAAAAATCTTAAGAATAAAAATTAAAGTGAAAAAGAACAATTAAAGTAAAAAAGAACACTGGGTGCCTTTTTTTTTTTTCTGCCCCCATTTTTCTACTCATCCATCCATATACTGGACAAAGGGGAGTGTGGTCCATATGGCTTTCCCAATCACACTGTCACCCCTCATAAGCTACATTTTTAGACAATCGTCTTCAAGATTCATGGGTTCTGGGTTGTAGTTTGATAGTTTCAGGTATTTACTGCTAGCTATTCCAATTCATTAGAACGTAAAGAGGGTTGTCTATATTGTGCGTACGAGTGCTCACCAGAGTGACCTCTCAGCTCCTTTTGGAATCTCTCTGCCACTGAAACTTATTTCATTTCCTTTCACATCCCCCTTTTGGTAAAGAAGATGTTTTCCATCCCACAATGCTGGGTCTACATTCCTCACCAGGAGTCATATTCCACGTTGCCAGGGAGATTTACTCCCCTGGGTGTCAGATCCCACGTAGGGGGGAGGGCAGTGATTTCACCTTTCAAGTTGGCTTAGCTAGAGAGAGAGGGCCACATGTGAGCAACAAAGAGGCATTCGGGAGGAGGCTCTTAGGCACAATTATAGGGAGGCCTAGCCTCTTCTTTGCAGCAACAGTCTTGCCAAGGGCAAGTCCTGTGGTAGAGGGCTCAGCCCATCAAACCACCAGTCCCCTATGTCTGTGAGCACATCAGCAACCATTGAGGTGGGGAAGCCCAACACCCCTGCATTCTCCACCAGCTCCTCAAGGGGGCTCTGCATATCTTTTTTATTGTTTTTTTTTTAACTAACTTTTTTTTTTAAAATTAACTATATCAAAAAAACATTTTTTTTAAAACACACAAGAAAAATTTCAAAAAAACCATAACAAGGGACTAAGAAAAAGACAACTAACCTAAAATAACTAATTTACTTCCAACATGTTCCTGCTCTACCCCAAGAAAATAACCTAATTTTTTATTTTTATGACCATGATACTTTTGAAGATTATAATCCCATTATTTTGTAAAATGTTCCTCAATTTGCGATTGCCTGATGTTTCCATATGACTCAATTCAGATTATGCATCTTTGGCAAGAAAATAAAAGAAGCAATGCTAGGTTATCACTGTATCCTATCAGATGACACACAATTTTGATGATATTCAAAAAGGATGATATTCCTTTTTATTGCTTGATTAAGGTATTATCTGCTAGGCTTCTCTACTGTAAGGTTACTTTTCCATGCTTTTAAATTATTTTGTGGGGAGGTATATTGAAACTATGTAAATATCTTGTTTAGCATCAAATTCTATTTACTCATTTATTTATATCTACTTATTGTTTCATTTATTATATCACTTATAACCTTAGTATGGACTCCTAAAATGATTTCCTATTTTATTCAATGGGTTATATTGTAACTGTTGCAATCTGTTATTAACATTATTTATTTTGATGCTCAAATTGTCCCAGATTGTCCAGCGGAAACCACTTTAAGTTGGCTTCAGTGTCCTTTTACATGTCTACATTATTCTTTGAGTACTTGCATTCTTTCTGACAAAATACATGTTCCAGGAACACACTGTCCTTTCTCTGCTCAGCCTTTGGAATCACTATTGATTCCTTTAATGGAAAATGATTTTCAGAAACCAAGACCTGGACACTAGGTGTGATCTTTGGTATTGGGATTCCCAGGTCTTCTCATGGACAGAGCTAGAGAATATATGCGTATGTGTAGATGTATGCGTGTATGTATGCGAGTATATATGTGTGAACATATGTGTACATATATATGCACCAAAAATGTATGTGTATATATACATATATATATGCATATCACGTACACCTTTATATCTAGATTTCTATATATTTTGAAAACATGAGTTCACACTGATACCTCCAATTTCAATTTATCACCACAGTTTTCACCTTTCCATATTTACAACACCATTGTCTAACAGAAAAAACAAGTTCCCATTATCTTAAAAAATACTTACTTATTTGATCAATTCCCCTGTATGTAACCAACATCCCATTATTACCACTGCTCCCTCTCTAAGAAATGTCCTCCTTAACCCACTCCAACTCCAACATTCTGTGCTTGGCTGCTGCCAACCACCCATTTGGATGGTCTCCTCACCCCATCCATGCTTCTATATCCTGCACTGAGCCACTCGCCACATAGAAGCCATCCTTATCCTTGCAGGCTCTGATACCCAGCACAAAATGGCACAGCACTCTCCCAACCCACTGAGATTCCAACCATGTGCCAAACCATATACTCCACTTGTATAGACACTCTCCTTATTCTGCGCTGAGCTGCCTGCTGTGCAGGGGCATCCTCATTACTCTGGTTCCTGACACCCTGCACTGGGCTGCCCTGCTGTGTGAATACCTGCTTCACCTGTGGTTATGCTCTGACACCCTGCACTGGACAGCTCTCCTATGTGGACACCCTCCTCACCCATGTCAGGCTCCAATGCCCTGCGCTGGGGCACTCCCCACCCCACGTGGATATCGGCTATACCCTCTCAAGCTGTGACTCGCTACAATGGGCCACCCTCCCATGTAGAAGTCCCTGTTACCCCACTGATACTCTGAAACCCCACTCTGAAACAGAATGGCCCTCCCCCATTTTTAAAGCTTCTGATAATGCTACCCAAATGCCTTCCAGATAGGTCATGTCTCTTCCATATTGTCAAAGGATAAGAGAGCTTGATTTAAGGATAAGAGTACAGGATTTGAAATCAGGAAAACTTACTTGGGGTTCCTGTTTATAAACCAGATAATTTTAGCGAAATCAATTAGCTTCTTTAAGCCCCAGTATTCCAGTTTGCAAAACATGAGTAGTAACTATCTAAGAATTGTTTTGAGGATTTAATAAGGTACTGTATATGAAAGTACTTAGTGATTGGTAGAGCTGAACAAATTCCAATTATTTTTTAATATGATAATATACAAAGATCCTTTGTAATCTGGGCTTTTCTAGCCTTATTCTCAGGGTTTCTCACTGGTAAGGCTGCTTTGTTGGTACTTTTACCATACTAGTTATTAAATATTTTGAATATAATTCCTGTCATTTCCCAACATTTCTTCCATCATATTTTATGTTCTAGCTTTATAACTGTTGTCAGATACACCACAAACTGTAATGACTCCCTGCCTCTCCTTATGTCACAGTGCAAGTCTGGTTATATACTTT
Source organism: Choloepus didactylus (assembly GCF_015220235.1). Lineage (NCBI taxonomy): Eukaryota > Metazoa > Chordata > Mammalia > Pilosa > Megalonychidae > Choloepus > Choloepus didactylus. Next base: position 91,315,948 of record NC_051312.1, on the reverse strand, counting down.
CATACTTTCACTGCCTAAAAAGTTTCAACTAATTCTTTCATATTCTGTTCAAATAGCTTTAACTTTCATACCTTCTTCAAAGCCCCACCATTTTGACATAGATGATTATTTAAAATTAAAAAATAATTTTCATATTCTATCATTGATTATAAGTTTGTTTTGCCATCCAGAATGTGTGAGAATATGTATGTTCTATGCTTGATAGGATCAAGTTCAGTGTCTTCTTCATTTCTATATTCTCAAAGTCAAACAGAGTACACATAAAATACATGATATTTTATTAGAAATGTGTTGAATATCAGAACCAATCCTAAGAATTTTTATAGTGTATATTTAATATAGCTGTGATTAATAATTCAGACTGTTGTATACACAGGTTCTTCTAGAATGGCACTGTCCAATATGGTAGCCACTCACCATATATACTATTGAGTATTTAAAACAAGGCTAATCCAAATTGCAATGTGCTGCAAATGTTAAATATACATCAGATTTTGAAGATTTTGTACAAAAAAAAGAATTTAAATTATTTTGGATATATTTGGGTTAAATATAATATTAAAAATAATTTCAACTAGTTTTTACTTTTTAAAATATGACTACTAGAAAATTTTAAATTACATATGTGTCTCACATTATATTTCCACTGGACAATGCTATTCTAGAAGTTTCTGGGACAGTGAGGGGGAAACAAAAGGTCAAAAGATTGAAGACTAGGCATATGCAAAGCAAGAATAGTAAAGAAAAATCCTTGCATGGCTCTAAAACCTTGGAGGCAAAGAGGAACCTTTCAAATGGATGCTATAAGAGAAATGAAGGAATGGGGGCATCTAAGAAATAAGAATATATTGTTTGAGTGAAACTGATTATGTCTTTTTAAGATGTCTCCATGTGACTCTATAATAGTGTTCTAAAATTGGGCATGCCTGCACAGTGGTGGTCAAAAAGCTATACTTATTTTATCTATGGACAATTTATCTGCTTTTTTCTTCACTTCACTTAGTCAATTTGGATCATTTGGCTTGAGGTAAAAAAAACTCCAAAGATTTCATATTCCGTTTTTTATTTTTTTATTCTCTTATCTCAATACCATTGTCTAGTTATGTGCTCTTTTCTCAAATTTGAAGTGCTTCTGATTAAAGAGAAATAAGCATTTAGTCAATTTTGTCATTACTAACCTGCATTTCATATTTCAGAGTCATGTGGAAGCACCAGGATCCCATTCCTACCACTGAAATTAAAACAAACAGAAAAACAATTAGCATGAAATTCTTGCAGGAGGAGAGAGAGGTGGCCAGAATGACTTGAGGAAACAATAGGAGATTTCAAAGCATTGAGTTTTAGGCAGAACAAAATTCATAAAATCTTATGGCAGACCACACCAGACTCTCAGTAACCTCTGTAATTGATGAAATTTTGGTATAGAAGAAAACAAATAGAGTATAAGTTCACAAATTCCCTCTCAGTGATTTATTAGATTAACCAGTACCCTCTATTCTTTCCCTAAAATATATATTATCAAATGCTCAGGATACGCTTTAATGCTCAGGTCTGGTGAGCCACTCTTCAGTACTCCCCTGTACTTCTGATCCAAATAGCAAAGTTGTGTGCTTACTAAGAGTCAGTCAATTTGTTCCCAAACCTGTTAATGCCAGTTATCAGAAATACAGCTGGAAGAAGAGGAAGAGGAAAAGAAAGAGGAGGAGGAGGAAGAAGAAGAAGAGGAAGAGGAGGAACTGCTGTTTCTATAAAAACTATTTTAAATTCTTAAAATAGACTCAATAAAAGTGAGTTGTTAATAAAAACTGCTGTCTTAAACCAGGACTTAAGGAATAAATTAAGAGTTAACCAGGTGAAGGATTGGGGAAAAAAGAGGGACAGGGAGAGAGAGAGAGAGAAAGAGAGAGAGAGATTGAGAGACATTTTGTGCGGTAGGATCATCCAGAATAAAAGGAAAGATAGTGCATTCAAACAACTGAAAGAGCTTTTGCAGAGACCATGGGCAATGTTGGAGCAGAGATCACATGATAGGCTGGAATGGTTTGTAGGGGCTAGATTAAGAAGAGCTTTTAAAGTCATGTTAAAAATTTAGTTGATTTGGACTTTTTTCTAAGATCTAAGCAAAAAAAAATACACAAATATATATACATATATATAGGGGTTAACATGAGCAATTTTGCAGTTTAAAAATTTATCATTCTGGTTACAAGATGGGAAAATGTCTAAAGGAGTGGTCTCCCAAATGTGATAGCAAAAAAATTTTTAGCAACCACGTGTATGTATATTTATTTATAAATTGTATATGTACTGCTCTATTAAAATACTATATATATTTAAATGTGTAAATCAGAAATTTAGAAAAATGAGGTGAACCAGTTTGTATATATTATGTCCCCCAGAAAAAGCCATGTTCTTTGATGCAGTCTTGTGGGGACAGACTTATTAGCGTTGATTAAGTTCGAATATTTGGATTAGGTTGTTTCTGTGGAGATGTACCCCACCCAACTGTGGGTGATAACTCTGATTAGATAATTTCCATGGAGACTGGCCCTGCCCATTCAGCATGGGCCTTGATTAGTTTACTAGAGCATTATATAAGCTCAGCCAGAAGGAGCGAGCTTGCTACAGCCAAGAGGGACACTTGGAAGAAAGCACAGGAGCTGAGAGAGACGCTGTAGCTTACAGAGACATTTTGGAGAGTGCCTTTGAAAGCAGACTTTTGCTCTGGAGAAGCTAAGAGAGGACAAACACCCCAAGAGCAACTAAGAGTGATATTTTTGAGGAACTGCAGCCTAGAGAGGAACGTCCTGGGAGAAAGCCATTTTGAAACCAGAACTACAGAGCAGATGCCAGCCACGTGCCTTTCCAGCTAACAGAGGTTTTCTGGATGCCATTGGCCATCCTCCAGTGAAGGTACCCGATTGTTGATGCATTACCTTGGACACTTTATGGCCTTAAGACTTTAACTATGTAACCAGATAAACCCCCTTTATAAAGGCCAATCCATTTCTGGTGTTGTGAGTTCCAGCAGCATTAGCAAACCAGAACATAAGGTAAAGAAATACAGTAATACAAATAGAATTTACAACACTTTGTTCTAGTACACCAACAGATAATTTTTCTCACCCTCTGGGGTGTGAGCACCCTACTTGGTGACTACCAGTTTAAAGGACAAAGATTAAACTCCTTGCAAAGCATACATGGAGCTTCATAATCTGGCTCCACTCATTTCTTCTACTGGAATTTGTAGTTCTGTCACATCTGACTGCTTACCATCACTGATTTCACACTGTCAACTTCTAGTCTACTTTAATTTTGCTCATCTTGTGCTCATCATGTCCTTTCAGCCTGGAATGTTTATCTCTCCTTTGCTCCATCCTACCTGCCCCAACATATGTCTCTGCTTATTGAAATCCTATACAACTTGTTGATCCATTTTATTTTTTGCTCTTCATTCTTTTTAACTTTTTTGTGTGAAATAATTTCAAACTTACAGAAAAGTTGAAAGAATAATATAGTGAATTCCTGTTCTATGCAGCTCCACCAATTTTTAGCATTTTACTATATATATATGCATACATACATACATAAATACATACGTGTGTGTATGTATCATGTCCCTTTACCTCTTAATACTTCAGTGTGTATCCCAGATCCATCAACTTTTGGAGCAATTGTTTTGCCTACAGAGCTTTTTAATGATAGGTTCTCAGTCCTGAAACTACTAAGTCAGTGGGTGTTCTGGTACCTTTATTTTAAAGACCTCACAATGATTCTGTTGTACATTGAAAGCTGTAAGTCATTGATAGTGTCTAAGCCTCATAAGGGCATGATCCAGGTCTCTACAGTTCACTAAAGAACTTCCAAAAGCTAGCACAGTGCCAGGCATATAGAGAACATTTATTAAGTATGTGCTGACTGATTTTTTTCTTCCCCCTCGATTATCCAGCATTTCACATCAAAATAAGAGTGTGTGTGGGGATGGGGGACAGGAGGTAGATAATGGTGAAGAATGTCCTGAATTGAGAAAAATGTAATAGGAGAGATGAGCTCTGATGAGGAAAAAAATATTATCTGAGTGGAATGTGGGCAATAAATACAGAAAGGCTTGCCTGAGAAAATGACATTTGAGATGGAACTTGGGGAGATTCACAGGTAGAGAAAGTGAGGGAGACCAGACAAATGGAAAACATAAATACAGTTTGAGTACAGGTTTGGAGACATGGAAAATGTTTAGGGACAAGCATGTCATGCAGTTTAAGTGTAAGAGAGGAGTAGAAAATAAGACACAGAGGTGAGCTGGGAATATTTCTAGGACTTTTTAAATTTCAATCTAATTAATACCAGTGCCAGGCATGGTAACTTATATACCCTTATCTCCAAACCTTCCAAAAGTCCTCAAAGGCAAGACATTATTATTCCTATTTTGTATATGAAGAAAGTAGTGTTCAGAAAGGTTAAGAAACTGGCTAAGGGCACACTGGTAATAAGTGGCAGAGCTGAGATTAGCAGCAAAGTCTATCTGGCTCTGAAGCCTTTCCCTGTGTCCTACCTATCCTTGGTATGAGAGGGAGAGTGTGCAAAAGAACAGAAACTTTATTTAGAATCTGTGTTGTCCCATGTCACCTGTGCAGTTAGTAAGACATCCAGGTGAGAAAAAAACAGAATGTCTATTAGAGTAATGACAATAAAAATGGAATATATGAGGCAGATTCTAGAGATCACCAAGATACAAACCTAAGATTTGGCAAATAAATAAATGTGGGAAATCAGAGAGGAAGAGGAAGAAAAGTAGTCAAGGATGAAACTGATTTTGTCTCCAGAGTCTAGGAAACCTGTGGCACAGGAGACAAGGGCAAGAAGTGATTTACAAGGAGAAGGTGGAGAGAAAGAAATGAAGATGCCTGAAATGTCCGTCAGACCTCTAATGTGAACCAGATGGGGGAAACACCCCACAATTCCACATTTCACAAGTAATCAAGGTAATTCAGGAAACATTTTGGTCATTTCCTCTATAATCTGTACATCAGTGATTAACTGAATTGCTCTCCAGACACACTGAAATATTGAAAAGAAGATGAGACCAAGAGGATAAACACTGACATTGTCAGCCTCTTAAAATGGTTTTTATCATGTTGACCATAACCAGATCCATGGGAAAACTATGGTATACTTATGAGCTTTAATTGGGGTGGGGGATGGGGTAGGGGCAGAGGCTGGGAGTAAAAATCCTTCTAGCTGTAAAAATAAACAAGTCATAAAAGCTACGGAGCAATAAAAAAACTTCACTGTAGTTGGCAATATCTGCATGACGTTTTCAGCAAAAACTTTTACTTACGAACTTCTTGATGAAAATTAAGGTATAATTTAAAGCTGAACATAAAATTGTCTTGACAAGATGACAAGATATAGGTACTTTAGAAACTATTCTCCAGAATCTACTGCTTTACCATATAAACTTTAACAAGTCAGGGATGATCCAAAACTTAAGAGCAGACCATTTTGTGGTAAGACTATGAATCAAGACAAAATTAGAGGTGCCAAATAAAGTCAATTCAAAAGCTGGACGTGCAAATATAGTCACCTTTTCAAGAATCAAACATATTTTCATTAGATGAGGAAAAAAAATGAGGGCAAGGTATGATTTCAGGTTTTGTTATTAAATTCAGGAAAAGATTAAAGAAAAATATTCTGTGGACATTCAATTTTATCTTTATCTCAACAGAATACATTTAAAATGATTATGGAAATCTGTTTAACTGCTACTTGGAACGTGCTGCTGTAAATCAGACTTAAAGAGGCTTTTCTTGCTAATTCGCAGCTCATTGTGCCTCTTGTTCCAGAGGAGAAAAGCTTATTTGTAGTCTAAATGGACACAATACTGAATTACAGGTCGGAAGATACTGACGATTTCTACATGTTACTGGGATGTGACGAACTGTCTTCGGTTGAACAAATCTTGGCAGAATTTAAGATCAGAGCCCTGGAATGTCACCCTGACAAGCATCCTGGAAACTCCAAAGCTGTGGAGACTTTTCAGAAACTGCAGAAGGCAAAGGAGATTCTGACTAATGAAGAGAGTCAAGCCCACTATGAACAGTGGAGAAGGAGCCAGATATTGATGCCATTCCAGCAGTGGGAAGCTTTGAGTGACTCAGTGAAAACGGTGGGTTTCTCCCTGCTGTATTTAGACTTGTACAGTAGCTTTAAGGAGTCAATAGGCAAAAGGAAGGAGAAAACCAAGAAGCCAGTAGAATCTGGATATAACTCGGTTTCCACAAAATTCTGTGAGGGGAAATTCACTGCCATAAAAGCAATGAGTCCGTGCCAGAAGAGCCTGTGACCACAGTTTTCAATTCTTTGGCTTTTTGTTTCCGTGTACAATGTTCCCATTATCATCTACTGCCTTATGCATTTTGATAAATATGTTTCTCAAGTTTTCATATACGGCTGAATTTGAACGACTGCAACTTCATCACCTCCATCTTTTTCCATTCAGACCAGCTTGTTCTTTTCTCAAGGCGTTTAGGTTCCATAAGAAACAGGATCTGATTCACCAAAGAAAGCTGTAAATTATTTGTAAGCTATTCCTATTATAAATTCTGGTGAAAGAATTGTTGGATGGGGTGCAGAGAGACTTTTTTTTAACCATTCTGTTATCTTTCTTCATGTCATTAAAAAAAAAAAAACTGATTATTTACTGCTGCAAAAAATAAATAAATAAAATGATTATAACAAGGCTATCAAGGGAAAAATCTCCAAATCAGTTTTAGAACTTTTTTCCTGTTTTAATTCTGAACTACAAAGGTGGTACAGCATATTTAGTTTAAGCATGTTCTTCCAACCAAAAGCTCTGGTAAAAATCAACTATTGTTCCCTTAAAATTAAAGGACCTGATTAGTTCACTGAGATAGACTTTAGATAACTGAGTTGCAGATGCTGGTATGTCAAGAAGAGTATAAAACTAGGACTCAAGATGACTTGGGTTCAAGTTCCAGTTCTGCGGAATGGGCAACCTTAAATCGACTTCACATGTCTGAGCCTCATTTTCTCGCCTGTAAAATGTAAAATAATCTTTTTGATCTCTCTCAGTAGTATGAGAGTATAATTAGGATTATTATGACCTCTTTATCAAAACTGTTATCAGATTTTTACAGATTAAATTCCAGTCTATATTAAGGTGAAATAAATCTATATTTGGTCTAAATACTTAGTCTAAAATATCTCTCTGGTTCTGTGTGAACACTGCTGATTCCCATTTCCATCTGTTAGTATTTTGCTTTGCCACCACATCAGGACCTGTGCTCTCCCTCCCTCCTTCCCTGAAGCAGCACGCCTCTACCTAGCAAGCCAATCCCTGCCCTTGTGCTCCAGGAAACCAGCTGCTCTCTAAGATCTTCGCTTGATCACCTTTCTCTCCTGTACCAAACTCCACCACTCTAATGAATTGCTCACATATTCTCTAATAACACCAAAACCCATACTCTTGCCTCATTTACCTGTACCTCTCTTCACTTTCATGAGTTCTCAAAAGAACTGCTTCCACTTCCTCCCCTTTCCTCCTATCCATTCCTCAAACCTATTCATACCACTGAAGCAGTGCTTTTCTATATTTATCTTACTTAATCTCTAAGGAGCATTAATTAATACATCTTCCTCTAGTTTTCTGTGACACCCAATTAATTAGTTGCTACTTCTTAAGTTCCTTTGCTGATTCTTTCTATCTTAATATCTAAATCAGGGGTTGTAAATTCAAATGCCCACGGAGGCATATGGGTAAAACATGCTAGGTGAAAGGAAAATAAGGAGCAGTGTAGAGATTGTGGCAAACTGGACAGAGCACACTAAAGGGAATAGATCAGGCTGATTATTACTGTGCAGCATACAGACTCGGTGATGTTGGGTCTTCTTCAAGAGAAGGCAGAGATCTGGATTTTTATGTGAACTTTCCAAATTTTTAAATGCAAACAACTAATTAAAAACATAAACTTTAAAAATTAAATTTTAAATTAAAAACATGTCTATGTCAGATTTTGCTTTGGGTGACAAACTCTCTTCCTTCTCTACATTCACTTCCTCATTGATCTCATCAATTCTCATGGCTTTAAATATGAACTTTATGACAAAGATGCTTAAGCTTCACCTCTGAACTCCAATCTCACATATCCAAATGCCTATTTGACCCTTTATTAAAGAGAATGCCAGATCTTCCTTTCAAATCTTTTTAGTCTTCTCAATCTCAGTTAAAGGAACCCCTAGCTATCCAGTTCCTCAAACTAGAAACCCGAAAGTCATCTTCGAAAATCTTTCCTTTCTTTCAACCCCCAACTTTAATGCCTGAGTGAGCACTAGAGGCAGTACCTCCAGAATATATCCTGAGCTATCCTCTTCTCCCCAGTCTCCCTGGTGCTGTCTGTCAAAGCCACTATCATCTGTCACTTGGACTACTGCAATAGGCTCTCTTAACTGGTTTCCCAGCTCGTACTCTTTCTATCCACCAACTCATTCTCTACAAAGCAGGCAGGGTGATCTCTTAAAAACAAACAGCAGAGGAGATTTCCAGGAAGATGGTGGAATCAGGACAGCAGAATTCCCTCCTCCACCAAAAACAACTAAAGAACAGGCAGCGGTTACAGGGCTCAGGAGACCAAAGATGTACCAGTGTACCACTGCAACATATAAGGAAGAGCTGGATACAAAAGTGGAGAAACTATGCTAAGAAATAGGGGTGTGTGAATGTAAACCTGCCCACCCCCGGGGGCCAGCGCTGTACACCAGCCTGGGTCTTGCCAGCCAACAAAACACGGCCAGCAAAACACAGCGCACTCCTGGTTTGGTTGCTGGCTGGAGAAGTTAACCTTCTCATTCCTGCAGCCTAGAGTCTTTCCACACAGGAGTCTGGGAACCACCAGCTCCACTGTACCTGCAAGCAGAGTCTTCACCGCAGTACCCAGTGTCCATCTCCCAGCCCTAAGGCCAGCAGCTTTTGGCACTTCCAGACCTGGGAGAGACAGGGAGTCCTCTGCCTTGGGAAAAGAGGGAGAAGCACAATAGTCCTGATCAAACAGTTGGCCAGAGAGGACAATCCTCTGGGTCCCACAGCCTTGACTCAGTCTGGACCCTGCCCAGCAGGCTTCTGCAGTTGGGGAGAGGCAGGGTTGTGGAGAATAGATGGCCCGAGAGCATCATCTGTTGAGAATGCCGGGAAAGTGCAGTCTGGCAAGCTGCTTTTCTGTCCACACTCTAAGAACCTTGCAAAGGGTCTGCACCCCCTGTGTGAGACCCTGGCCCTGGTTTGGCTAGGAAATACTGACTAACCAAGTGCCAAAGGAGACCTTCAATGTGAACCCAAGCAATAACAAAGTCTTGGATGAAAAGGAAACCAATATTCCAAATAATCTTATCAAGATAATCAGATGCCCAGAAACCAGCAAAAAATCACAAGGTACATAAAGAAACAAGAAGATATGGCCAAGCCAAATGATCAAATAAAAAACTTGGAGGAGACAGAATTTGGAACAACTAATCAAAGATATTCAACCAAAACTCCTTAATGAATTCAGTAAAGGATATTAAGAAGACACTGGGTGAGCATAAAGAAGAATCTGAAGGCATAAAAGAAAAAAACAGATCTAATGGAAACGAAAGACACTACAGATGAAATTAAAAATACACTAGAGACACACAAACAGATTTGAACAGGCATAAGAAAGGATCCACGAGCTAGAAGATAGAGAATCTAAATTTGAACAGACAAAAGAACAGATGGAGAAAAGAATGGAAAAATTTGAGCAGAGCCTCAGGAATATGATTGACAACACTAAGTTCACAAATATATGCATCATGGGTGCCCCTGACGGTGAAGAAAAGGGAAAAGGGCCAGGAAGAATATCTAGAGAAATAATGGCCAAAAACTTCCCAACCCTTATGTGCTGGTTTGAATGTCTTACGTCCCCCAGAGAAAGCCATATTCTTTGATGCAATCTTGTGGGGCAGACATATTAGTGGGGATTAAGTTGGAACGTTTGGATTAGGTTGTTTGCATGGAAATGCGCCCCACCCAACTGTAGGTGATAACACTGATGAGATAATTTCTGTGGAGGTGTGGCCCCACCCATTCAGGGTGGGCCTTGATCAGTGGAGCCATATAAATGAGCTGATGGACAGAGGGAACTCAGTGCAGCTGTGAGTGAACTTCTGAAGAGCTAGCTACAGCCAAGAGGGACACTTTGAAGAAAGCACAGGAGCTGCAGATGAGAGACATTTTGAAGATGGCTGTTGAAAGCAGACTCTTGCTCCAGAGAAGCTAAGAGAGGACAAATACCCCAAGTGCAACTAAGAGTGACATTTTTGAGGAACTGCAGCCTAGAGAGGAACGTCCTGGGAGAAAGCCATTTGAAACCAGAACTCAGGAGCAGACGCCAGCCACGTGCCTTCCCAGCTAATAGATGTTTTCCGGACACCATTGGCCATCCTCCAGTGAAGGTACCCGACTGCTGATGTGTTACCTTGGACACCTTATGGCCTTAACATTCTAACTCTGTAACCAAAAAGACCCCCTTTTATAAAAGCCAATCCATCTCTGGTGTTTTGCATTTCGGCAGCATTAGCAAACTAGAACACCTTATAAAAGACAAAAATATGCAAGAAGCCCACCGTACTCCAAACACAATAAATTGGGACAGACCCACTTCAAAGCAAATAGTGTCAAATCTCAAAGAAAAAAAAATCTGAAAACAGCAACAGAAAAGCAATTCACCCCATACAAAGGAACTCAGATAAGACTAAGCACTGGTTTCTCATCAGAAACCATGGAGGTGAGAAGGCAGTGGTATGATATATTTAAGATACTGAAAGAGAAAAATTGCCAGCAAAGAATTCTTTAACCAGGAAAGCTATCTTTCAAAAATGAGGGAGAGTTTAAAATATTCACAGATAAGCAGAAGCTGACAGAGTTCATTAACAAGAAAACTACCCTACAAGAAATATTAAAAGGAGGTCTGCCAGCTGAAGACAAGAGAGAAAGGCTTGGAGGAGGGTATAGAAATGAAGAGTATTACTAAGGGTAACTAAAAGGATAAAAAGAGAGGAAAAAAAAATAGGTCTAACAAGTTAAAGCCAAAGGATAAAATGGTTGAAATAAGCACTGCCTTTACAGTACTGATACTGAATGTTAATGGATTAAACTTCACAATCAAATACACAGACTGGCAGAATGGATTAAAAAAAAAAGTGAACCATCCATATGCTGTTTACAAAAGACTCATTTTAGACCCAAATATACAAATAGGTTGAAAGTGAAAGGCTGGAAAAAGATACTCCATGCAAGCAATAACCAAAAAAAAAGCTGGGGTATGTATGCTAATATCAGACAAAACAGACTTTAAATGCAAAAATGTTATGAGACAAAGAAGGGCATTGAATATTAATAAAAAATAAATACTAATAAAAGGTGCAATTCACCAAGAAGAAACAACAATCATGAATATCTATGCAGCTAACCACGGTACCCCAAAGTACATGAGGCAAACACTGGCAAAATTGACGGGAGTAACAGACATCTCTATAATAGCTGGAGACTTCAATACACCACTCTTCTCAATGATAGAACATCTAACAGAGGATAAATAAGGAAACAGAGAACCTAAATAATATGATAAGCAAATAAATAGAGACCATTACACACAAAAACAGCAGAATAGTCATTCTTCTCAGAAAACATGGAACATTCTCCAAGACAGACCATATGCTGGGGCACAAAAGAGGTCTTAACAAATTTAAAAAGCTTGAAATTATACAAAGTACTCTGCTCAAAATGGAATGAAGCTGCAAACCATTAACAGCTGGAGAACTGGAAAATTCACAAATATATGAAGGTTAAATGACATGTTCTTAAACATCAATGGGTCAAAAAAGAAATTTCAAGAGAAATTAGTAAATATCTTGAGATGAATGATAATGAGAACACAACCTATCAAAACTTACGGGATGCAGCAAAGGCAGTGCTGAGAGGGAAATCTATAGCCCTAAATGCCTATGTTAAAAAGGAAGAAAGAGCTAAAGTCAATGCCCTAACTGAACACCTGGAAAACCAGAGAAAGAAGAGCAAACTAATCCCAAAGCAAGCAGAAGGAAATAAATAACAAAGATTACAGCAGAAATAAATGACATTGAGAAAAAAAAAACACCAAAAACTAAAAAACAAAAAACAAACAAAATAGAATCAGTAAAATTGACAAACCCTTAGCTAGACTGACAAAGAAAAAAAGAGAGAAGATACAAATGAATAAAATCAGAAATGAGAGGGGGGTCATTACCATGAAAATAAAAAAGGTCATAAGAGGATACAATGAACAACAGTATGCCAACAAACTAGACAACTTAAAATGAAACGGACAAATTCCTAGAAACACATGACCAACCTATACTGAATTGAGAAGAAACAGAAATCCTTAACAAACCAATTACAAGTAAAGAGATTGAATCAGTCATCAAAACCCCCTCAACAAATAGCTAGAAGTAAATACCTGAAATTATCAAACTCCAATCCCATAGCCTTGACTCTTGTGTAACAGTGTAGCTTACAAGGGGTGACAGCGTGATTGTGAAAACCTTGTGGATTGCACTCCCTTTATTCAGTGTATGGATGGATGAGTAGAAGAATGGGGACAAAGACTGAATGAAAAATAGGGTGGGATGGGGGGGTGATTTGGGTGTTCTTTTTTACTTTTATTTCTTATTCTTATTTTGATTCTTTCTGGTGTAAGGAAAGTGGTCAAAAATAGATTGGGGTGATGAAGGCATAACTATATGATGGTACTGTGAACAGTTGATTGTACACCATAGATGACTGAAAAACAAACAAACAAAAAAACCCAACAAAGAAAATCCCAGGACCAGATGGCTTCATGGGGGAATCTTACCAATAATTCCAAGAAAAATTAATACTACTCCTGCCCAACTTCTTCTAAAAAAACTGAAGGGGAAGTAACACTATCTAACTCACTCTATGAAGCCAACATCACCCTAATACCAAAGCCTGATAAAGGACTGCAAAAATCCTCAACAAAATATTCGGGAATCAAATCCAGTAGCACATTAAAAGAATTATACAGCATGACCAAGTGGGTTTTATTCCATGTATGCAAGGGTACACAAGTCTTATTCCATGTCCATAAGAAAATCATTTAATGTAATACACCACATTAATAAACTGAAAGGAAAAAAAACACATGATCATCTTGACTGATGCAGAAAAGGCATTTGACAAAATTCAGCATCCTTTCTTGATAAAAAAAAAAAAAAACTTTCAAAAGTAGGAATTGAAGGAAATTCCCTCTACATGATAAAGGGCATTTATGAAAACCCCACAGCTAACATTGTATTTAGCAGTGAGAGACTGAAAGCCTTCCCTCTAAGATCAGGAATAAGACAAGGATGCCCACTGTCACCACTGTTATTCAACATTTTGCTAGAAGTTCTAGCTAGAACAACTAGGCAAGAGAAAGAAATAAAAGATGCCCGACTCAGAAAGGAAAAAGTAAAACTTTCACTATTTGCAGGTGATATGATCCTATATTTAGGAAGTCCTGAAGAAACTACAACAAAGCTACTAAAGCTAATAAACAAGTTCAGCAAAGTAGCAGGATACAAAATCAACATGCAAAAGCCAGTTGTGTTTCTATTCACTAGTAATGAGCTATTCAAGGAGGAAATCAAGAAAAAAATTCCATTTACAATACCTACTAAAAGAATCAAATATCTAGGATTAAACTTAATCAAGGATGTAAAGGACCTATATTCAGAAAATTACAAAATATTGCTAAAAGAAATCAAAAAAGACCTGAATAAATGAAAGGACATTCCATGTTCATGGATTGGTAAGCCAAATATCATTAAGATGTCAATTCTACCCAAATTAATCAAAAGATGCAATGTAATACCAATCAAAATTCCAATAGCTTACTTTGAAGAAATGGAAAAGCTAATTACCAAATTTATTTGGAAGGGTAATGGCCCTCAAATAGCCAAAAACATCTTGAAAAAGAAGAATGAAGTGGGAGGACTCACACTTCCTGATTTTAAAGAATATTATAAAGCTACAGTGGTTCCAACAGCATGGTACTGGCATAAAGATAGACATATTGATCAATGGAATCAAATCAAGAGTTCAGAAATAGACCCTCAGATCTATGGTCAATTGATTTTTGACAAGGCTGCCAAGTCCACTCAACTGGGACAGAACAGTCTCTTCAACAAATGGTGCTGGGAGATATCCATATCCAAAAGATCTCCATATCCAAAAGAATGAAAGAGGACTCCTATCTCATTCCTTGTACAAAAAATTAACTCAGAATGGATCAAAGTCCTAAATATAAGAGACAGTACCATAAAATGCCTAGAAGAAAATGTAGGGAAGCATTTTCAAGATGTAGTGTTAGGCAGTAGTTTCTCAGACCTTACACCCAAAGCAGAAGCAACAGAAGAAAAAACAGATAAATGAGAATTGGTAGTTTGAAGCTGTTATATACCCCAGAAAAGGCCCTGCTCTTTTAATCCATTCTTGTGGGTTGGATCTCTTAATTAGGTTATTTCAATTGAGATGTGACACAACTCATTCAAGGTGGGTCTTAATCCCTTTGCTGGAATCCTTTATAAGAGAATAAAGGACACCCAGAAGAAGCTCAGAGAGCTCAGAGAAGTCCCAGAGAAGCTGAGAGACTATGACACAACCACAGAAGCTGAGAGAGAAAACCACTGAAGCCAGAAGCTGAAAGCAATGAAACCTGGGAGAGAAGGAACAGCAGGCGCCAGCCATGTGCCTTCCCATGTGACAGAGGTGTCCCAGAGGCCGGCAGCCTTTCTTCAGAGAAGGTGTTGCCCTGTTGATGACTTAACTTGGACATTTTCAAGGCCTTAGAACTGTAAATTTGTAAGCTAATAAATGCCCATTGGAAAAACCAACCCATTTCTGGTATATTGCATTTTGGCAGCTTTAGCAAACCAAAACAGGGACCTCCTCAAAATCAAATACTTCTGTGCTTCCAAGGACTTTGTCAAGAGGGTGAAAAGGCAGCCAACTCAGTGCGAGAAGATATTTGGAAACCACATATCTAATAACCAGAATATATAAAGAAATCCTACAACTCAACCATAAAAAGACAACCCAATTAAAAATGGGCAAAAAACATGAAGACACATTTTTCCAAAGAGGAAATATAAATGGCTAAAAAGCACATGAAAACATGCTCATCTTCACTAGCTACTAGGAAAATGCAAAGCAAAACCACAATGAGATATCATTTCACACCTACTAGAATGGCCACTATTAAACAAATGGGAAACCTCAAGTGTTGGAGAGAATGTGGAGAAACAGGAACACTTATTCATTGCTGGTCAAATGTAAATTGGTACAGCAGCTGTGGAAGATGGTTTGGCAGCTCTTCAGGAAGCTGCCATATGATTGGGCAATCCTGCTACTATGCATATAACCAGAAGAATTGAAAGCAGGGACTTGAACAGATATTTGCATAGTGACGTTCATAGCAGTATTTTTCACAATTGCCAAAAGATGGGAGCAACTCAAGTGTCAATCAACTGAAGAACTGATAAAGAAAATGTGGTATATACATACAATGGACTATTATTCAGCTGTAAGAAGGAATGAAGTCTTCACGCATGTGACAACATGGGATGAACCTTGAGGACATGATGCTGAGTGAAATAAGTCAGACACAAAAGGACAGATATTGTATGATTTCACTAATATGAGCTAACTAGAATATGTAACCTCAGAGTCTTAAAATGTAGAATATAGGGTACCTACTGATAGAAGCTACAGCTAGAGAATATCATCATATTGTATGATCTCACAGATATGAACTACATATAATAAGCAAACTCATAGAGTTAGAATCTAGAATATAGGATACCAGAGACAGACTGGGGGTAGAGAATGGGGAACTGATGCTTAATTTGTACAGAATTTTTAACTAGGTTGAATTTAAATGTTTGGAAATGAATAGATGTAATGGTGGCACATTATGGTATAATTAATGGCACCAAATTATGTGTGTGATCATGGTTGAAAGGGGAAGTTTAGAGTCATGTATGCCACTAGAAGGAAAGCTAGAAGTGAAAACATGGCACTGTATAACACAATGATCCCTATGGTGGACAATGACTGTGATTAATAGAAAATTATAAAAAAAAATCATTTCATAAACTAGAACAAATGTACATCACTATTAAAAGCAGTTAATAATAGAGGAACATATGGGGGGAAATGCACCTATTGGCAAACTATGAACTATAGTTAACAGTAATATTGTAATATTCTTTTATCAACAGTAACAAATGTACCACACAAATGCTAGGGGTCAATAATGGGGAATAAGGGGTATGGGATTGGGATTTTTGTTTGTTTGTTTGTTTTTAGAGTAACAAAAATATTCTAAAATTGATTGTGGTGATGAATGCATAATACGTGATGATACTGTGAGCCACTGATTGTATACTTTGGATGAACTGTATGGTGTGTAAATATATCTCAATAAAACCACATTTAAAAAGAAAAAACAACAACGACAACAAATAGGGTCATGCCACCCTCCTGCTAAAAAAAACCCTCCATTGGCTTTCCATTGCTCTTTGACTAAGATCCAGACTTGTTACTCTCTGGTCTATGATAAGGCCCTCCATGATCTGGCCCCTGCCTAAATCTCTCCAACCTTATTTTCTGCCACTTTCTCCCTTGCCTAGTAAGATATATTAGGAGAAAGAAAGTAAGCAGATAATTATAATATGGTGTCTTAAGTGCTAAGATTTAGATATCCATTATATGCAGTGGGAGCACAAAAAAGGGTTATCTAATTCTGTTAGGAAGTTGAGAAAGGTTTAAAGGAAGGCTTTCTAGAGAAGTGACACCTAAGATGAGTCTTGAAAGACAGATATGCTGGGTTGACATACTGGAATTTAAAGGCAAAAAATGTGAGAAAAGATGGTCCTGAAAATAGTAAGTATTTTAACACAGTGGAAGTGTAGTGTATATGTGGGAGAGATACGGAAGATGAGGTTAGCAAGGCAGGTAGAGTCCAGATTAGGACGAAGCTGCTAAAGAATTTAGATTTTCAAGTAGATTATCATATTTAAAGAGAAAATGGTTGAATTGAAAGAGGCATGCATGCATGGCTGGAGAACTCTGGTGAAATTCAGCCCAGTAAACCAGTTTTCAGTACTGACACATTCCAACTCACCAAATGATGCATATTTTCTGAAAAATTATCCACATCAATACAAATAAAAAATTCCACAAATGGATAAATTCAGCTATTTAAGCCAAAGGAATAAATGTCAAATGTCTAAAAACAAAATAACAGTCATTGATTCTTATATTATAAAAATTTGAAATTCTGGAGATATTTTAAAAAAATAATTGAAGCATTTTCCTTTTCTTTCTCTTGCATGCAGACTGATTCATTCATTTTTAGCCAACATTTTATCATGATGCTTCACTTGAAGAGTTTCATTTGATTTGCCTGTTAGAGGCATCAAAGTTAATATAAAATTCATATTTGTAGGAATTATCCAGGGCATTAGAAAAAGCAAAAAACAAGCAAAGTTCCTTGTATGGCAGTGTCCAAAGTGAAGACTGACACAATCAAAACAGTAATGGGATTGGAACAAGAGGTCAATCTAAAATCTGCATCTTCACTTCTAAATAGATGTTCAAATTTCCAGCATTTAACTCAGTGTTAAGTCTCTCAAGCATCTAATAAGATTTCACTGAGGTGGAATTCAAATATCTTGGCATGCTTCCGAAGTTTTTCAAGGTTACAACAGAATGCAACAGTTATTCTCAGTACAAAAGAATATATATATGCTCTGATACCACATTTATGTTGATCTATCTGATCACTTTGAAAAAAGCATACAGACAAGAGCTTTGGATTCAGACCTAGACTAGAATTACAAGTCCGTCACTTATTACTTATCAGCTCTGGCAAGTTGTTTAAATTTCTTTAAGAGAGACTCAGTTGCCTTAACTGTGAAATAAGGATAATAATGTTTATCATGAAAGGTTGCTGTGATAATTACCTTAGCTCACTACCTAGCATATACTAGGTATCCATAAATGTTAGTTTCTAGACCCTAACTCAAGCTATGAAAAAATTCATGAACAGAGCATGGAGTCACTGGATTTTGGAAGTATGTTATCTTATATGCTATGACTGAAAATTAAAGGCCAAAGAAGTCCTTTCAAATCACATCATGATTTACCATGATGCATAAGAAGGGACCAAGAATAAAAGATACAAGAAAAAGGTCATGTTTCTATGCAGTATCAAAGGCATTAACAACTGAGTGTGTGATTACTTTAAAATCTATTTATTCAGCTGAAGTTTTTAGTGCTATTGGTGATGTCAAAGCAATGTCAGCTGTAATTTCTAAGTCATGCACGACTGTAACTTTCCAGGTGAAGTTAGCATTCACAATAGAAACAAAATGCACTACCACCTTAGCAGGGGAGTGTAGAGATTAAAAGCATGAGATCTGGAGCCAGATTGCCTTGATTCAAACTCCAGCTCTGCCACTTGCTTGCTATGTTATCTTCGATATAGCCTCTCTGTGCTGGTTTGAATGTATTATGTCCCCCAGAAAAAGCCATATTCTTTGATGCAATCCTATGGGGCAGACATATTAGTGGGGATTAAGTTGGAAGTTTGGATTAGGTTGTTTGCATGGAAATGTGCCCCACCCAACTGTAGGTGATAACTCTGATGAGATATTTCCATAGAGGCATGGCCCCACCCATTCAGGGTGGGCCTTGATCAGTGGAGCCATATAAATGAGCTGACAAACAGAAGGAACTCAGTGTGCAGTGCAGCTGTGAGTGACATTTTGAGGAGGAGCTACAGCCAAGAGGGACGCTTTGAAGAAAGCACAGGAACCACAGACGAGAGAGAGTTTGAAGACAGCCGCTGAAAGCAGACTCTTGCTCCGGAGAAGCTGAGAAGGACAAATACCCCAAGTGCAACTAAGAGTGACATTTTTGAGGAACTGCAGCCTAGAGAGGAACGTCCTGCGAGAAAGCCATTTTGAAACCAGAACTTTGGAGCAGATGCCAGCCACGTGCCTTCCCAGCTAACAGAGGTTTTCCGGACACCATTGGCCATCCGCCAGTGAAGGTACCTGGACACTTTATGGCCTTAATACTCTAACTGTGTAACCAAATAAACCCCCTTTTATAAAAGCCAATCCATTTCTGGTGTTTTGCATTCTGGCAGCACTAGCAAACTAGAACACTTTCTAAACCACAGTGTGTGTTACCTATAAAATGGGAATAACAATAGTTTTCACCACGTATGGGTAGCTCTAATGATTCAGAAGGATAAGACAGGTAAAACCTATTGCCTGACACAACTTAAGCACTTGATAAATCTTAGTTGTTATTGTTAGTATTTTTGGGACTTCAGTAAGAAGTCCATTAAATCATCTCATAAACTCAAGGTTTTTAAGAGCCTTAACACTAGGAAACAGCACATTTCTAAAATGATTGATCTTGAGGAAGAATTAGATATGCTACATGGAGAATGACTCAATATTAAAACTACTGAATTATACTTGACTGGGCAGGACTTTTCTTTACCAGTTGCTTCAAATAGTAATTCTAGTCTTTTCTACACAGTCTCTCCAAAACTAGATTTACTAATGACTCTGTTTATCCATGACAAGTTTATAACCATAAAGAGATTCTCTCAGAGAACAGATTCCTTTTTCTTATACATTCCAACAGAATACTAGATTTGGTTTCTAGTTAAAAATACTAGTTTCAATTCTGCTTCTTAGCTGTGTAAACTTGAACAACTTAAGTTAACTCTGAGTCTCAATTTTTCTCATTTGTAATAAGCAGATAATACCAGCTTAACTAACAGGAAGGGCCATTTGGCTCTTATTGCCTTGGGAACACTCTTCTATCTTAATTTTGTCTAACCATTTCCAATCTATACAGGTAGCAAAGAAATCTTTCTAAAATACAAATGAGGTAATACCACACCAGCAGTGTCACTTCTAAAACATAAATCTGCTTTTTTTTTTTAAAGTAAATTTTATAATTTTGAGATAATTGTAGATTCACAAGCAGTTGTAAGAACTAATACAAAGTTATTCCATGTACCCTTTACCTAGCTTTACCCAATGGAACTATAGTTCACTACAGTACAATAAAAACTGGGACATTGGCACTGATACAGTTAAGACCCAGAACATTTCCATCACAAGCAGGATCCCTCAGGTTGCCCTTTCATCGCCACACCTACATCTCCTGCCCCTTACTCCCTCCTTAACCCAACCCAACCATTACTCAGTTCTCCATTTCTATAATTTTGTCATTTCAAGCTGTGTGTCAATAGTTTGTTTCTTTTTTTGTTCTGAGTAGCATTCCATCTCATGGATGATCCACAGCTTGTTTAACCGTTCACTCACTGAAGAACATCTGGGTTGTTTCCAGTTTGGGGCTATTGTGACTAAAGCTGCTAATGAACATTTTGTGCACGGGGTTTTTATATGAACATAAGCCTTCATTTCTCTGGAATAAATGCACAGAAGCGTAATTGCAGGGTCATTTGATACTTCCATGTTTAGTTTCTTAGGAAAGTGCCAAACTGTTTTCCAGACTGACTGTACCATTTTTACATTCCTATGAGCAATGTATGAGTAATCCAGTTTTTCCACACCATTGCTAGCATTTGGTATTGTCACTATGTTTTATTTTAGCCACTCTGATACATGTGTAGTAATATCTCATTATGGTTTTAATTTACTATTTCCCTAATGACTAATGATGTTAAATAGTTTTCTTGTGCTTATTTGCCGTGTATATTTTCTTCATTGAAATGTCCTGATCATACTATTTGTTCATTTTCTAATTTTTTTTTTTTTTTTTTTTTACAGTTGAGCTTTGAAAGCTCTATATATTTAAGATATTACTAGTTGTTTGTCAGATATGTGGTTCACATATTTTCTTCCAGTCTTTTGCTTGTCTTTTCATCGTCTTAACAGGGTCATTCACAGAGCAAAAGTTTTTCATTTTGATGAGGTCCAATTTACCAATTTTCTGTTTATGAATCATGCTTTTGGTGTCAAGTATAAGAACTCTGTGCTTAGCCCTAGATCTTAGGATCCTGAAGATTTTCTCCAATGTTTTATCCCTAAAAGTTGTATTATTTTGTTTTACATTTAAGTCCTTAATTCCTTTTAAGTTAATTTTTATATAACATGTGAGGATGAGGTCAAGGCTCATTTTTTGACCTATAGATATCCATTTGCTCCAGCACCATTTGCTGAAAAAACTTATGTTTCCTCTATTGAATTGCTTTTGCATCTCTGTTAAAATCAGTCGAGCATACTTGTACGGGTCTATTTTTGGGTTCTCTATTCTGTTCTATTTATCTATGTGTCCAACCCTCACCCAACACCACAGTCTTGATTACTGTTGCTGTATATGAAGTCTTCAAATCAGGTAGGCTTATGCCTTTCACTGTATTCTTGTATTCAAAATTGTTTTAGCTGTAATAGTTCCTTTACCTTTCCAGATAAGTTCAGGATAATCTTAACAATAGTAGCAAAAAATCTTGCTGATATTCTGATAGGAATTATGTTAAACCTGCTTATCAATTTGGGGAGAACTGACACCTTTCCTACATTGAGTCTTCCAATACATGAACGTGGTACATTTCTCCATTTATTTAGATCTTTCTTGACCTCTTTTATTAGGGTTTTGTAGTTTTCAACATGCAAGTCATGTACATTTTTCTTCAGTTTACACCTAAGTATTTCTTTTTTTTTTTTTTTTGAATGACTGTAAATTGTATTATATTTTAAAATTTTGGTGTCCATAAGCTCATTGCTATTATTTAGAAATGGAATTATTTTCTTAAGTTTTTTTTTTTCAACTTGCTTAGTAGTTCTTTGCTCAATTTACTTAGTAGTTCTAGGAGTTGGGCTTTCATTTTTTATTTTTGTAGATTCCTCGGGATTTTTTTTTAAATAGGTATATTTCATGTCTTCCTTTATGATGCATATGCCTTTTATTTCTTTTTCTTGCTGTATTGCCCTAACAAAAACTTCCAGTAATATGTTGAATAAAACTGGGGAAAGCAGACATCCTTGCCTTGTTCTGAATTCAAGGGAAAACATTCAGTGTCGTATTGTTAAGTAAAATGTTTGTTATAGGGTTTTTGTAGAAGCTCGTCTTCCTCAAGTAGAGGTATTTGCCCTCTACTCCTAATTTTCTAAGAATCTTTACCATGAATGAGGGTTGAATTTTGTTGAATGCCTTTCCACACCAACTGATATGATCATGTGATTTTTTCTTTAGCTTATTAATACACGGATTGATTTTCGAATATTAAACCAGCCTTGCATCTCTGGAATACACCCACTTGGTCATGGTATATACTTCAAATATAGTGCTAAATTCTACTTGCTAATATTTTGTTAAGGATTTTTGCGTCTACATTCATGAGGGGTAATGATCTATAGTTTTCTTTATTGCACTGCCTTTGTTCTGTGTATCAGAGTAAAATCAGCTTTATAAAACGAATTGGGAAATGTTCCCTCTCTTACATTTTCTGCAAGTGATTGTGTAGAACTGGTATTATTTTTCTTTAAACACTTGGCAGAATTCTCCAGTGAACCCATCTGGGCCTTGAGATTTATGTTTTGGGAGTTTTTAAGTTCAAATTCAATTTCCTTAATAATTATAGGGCTATTCCAATTATCTACTTCATATTGGGTGAGTTGTGAAGGTTTGTGGTTTTTTGAGGTATTGGTCCATTTCATCTAAGTGGTCAAATTTATGTAAGTTGTTCATAGTATTCAATTATCTTCATGATGTTTGCAGGGTCTGTAGTGATGTCCTCCCCCACTTCACTCTTGATAATTTGTGTCTTCTCTCTCTCTTTTTTTCTTGTCAGTCTTGCTAGAGGTATGTTAATTTTATTGATCTTTTCAGAGAACCAGCTTTTTGTTCTATAGATTTTTTCTACTGTTTTTCGTTTTTCAGTTTCATTCATTTTTGATCTTGTATTTATTGTTTCCTTCCACTTGCTTTAGGCTTAGTTTGCTCTTTTGCTAGATTTTTTTGAGGTGGGAGCTTCATTACTGATTTGGGATTTTTCTTCTTTTCTAATTCAAGCATTTAGTATCTAAATTTCCCTCTAAGCACTACTTTAGCTGTGTCCCACAGATTTTGATATATTGTATTTTCATTGGCATTCAGTTCAATGTATTTTTATATTTTTCTTGAGACTTCCTCTTTGACCTATAGGTATTTAAGAAGATTGTTTATTGTCCAAATGTTGGGAGATTTTTCTGTTTTCTTTCTGTTATCACTTCTAGTTAGACTGTCGATATTTCAATTTTAAAAAATTTGTCAAGGTTTCTTGACATAAAGCACATAAGCACAGGATATGCTCTATCTTGATATATGTTCCATAGGTGCTTGTAAACAATGTTTATTTTGCTGTTCTTTGGAGGAGTATTCTACAAATGCTGATTATATCCCATTGGTGGTGTTTCTTGAGTTCTATATCCTTGCTGATTTTCTCTCTAGGTGTTCCATCAGCTGTTGACAAAGCAGTGTTGAAGTCTCCAAACATCATTGTGGATTTGTCTATTTCTTTCAGATCTGTCACTTTTTGTTTCATATATTTTGCAGCTCTGCTGTTTGGTCATACACATTTAGAATTAGCAATTCTAATTACTAATAAGGTCTTCTTGGTTTATTGACCCTTTTATCCTTATATAATGCCTTTCTCTGTCCATAATTTTCTTTGCTGTGAAGACTACTGTGACTATTAATATAGCTTTCTTTTGATTAATGTTCACAAGGTATGTCTTTTCCTATCGTTTTTACTTTCATTTTATAATTATATCTGAAATTAGTTTCTTAAAACAGTATGTAATTGGGTCCTGTTTTTCAGTCAACTCTTCTGATCTCTTTTAATTGGTGTATATAGACCATTTGCATTATTGAAATTATTGACTTACAAATAATGACTTATCTGCCATTTTACTTTTTGTTTTCTGTTCTCTGTTTTTCATGTTTCTGTTTCCTTTCTTTCCTGCCTTAATGTGAGTGACTTGAACATTTTCTAGAATTCCATTTTGATTTATCTTTAGCATTTTTTAGTTTATCTCTTTGTAGAGCTTCTTTAGGGATTGCTATAGGTATTATGCTACATATACATAAATGGTGTCATTTATACCAGCTCAAGTGAAGTGTAGAGACCTCATCTCCCTTTATATCCCATTATCTTCCTGGTTTTATAATTTTCTTAAATATTTCCTCTATTTGCATTTAGAATAACATCAGACAACATTATATTTTTTGCTTCAACTATCAAACATAATTCAGAAAACTCAAGGAAGAAGGAAATTCTATTTTATTTACCCACATTTTTGCTTACCATGTTCTATCTTTCTTCTCGATGTTCCAAGTTTGCTTCCTTTCTATTTAGAGAAAATGTGTTAGCCATTCTTTTAGAGGTCAGCTGGCAACAAATTAAATTCTCTTAGTTTTCTTCATTTGAGAAAGTCTTGTTTATCCCTGTTCATGAAGGATATTTTCACCGTATGTTGGATTCTGGGCTGACAGTTATTATCTTTCCGCATTCACTTAAAAACTGTTGTGCCACTTCTTCCAAACCTCCATCATTTCTGATGAAAAAAATTTGCTGCCATGGGAATTTTCCCCCATAGGGAAAGTGCTGTTTCTTGTTACTTTCAAGATTTTCCTCTCTTAAGCTATCAGAATCTTTAATGTAAATTGGCATGGATTTCCTTGGGTCTACCCTGTGTGGCGTTCACTCAGCTTCTTGAATCTTAGGTTTATATCCTTGCCAAATTTAGAAAGTTTTCAGCATTATTTCATCAATTACTTTTTCAGCTCTGACCTCTTTCTCCTGTGCTACTAGGACTAAATGACACAAATCTTAGATCTTTTATGGTTCCACAGGTTCCTCAGAATCTGTTCATTTTTGTTTTAAGTCTAATTTCTCTCTGTTGTTCAGAATGGGCAATTTCTATTGTCTTCAAGTTCATTAATTTTTTTCCCTTTCTTCCCTCCATTCTGCTGTTGAACACCTCCATTCAGTTTTTTATTTTTGGTTATTATATTTTTCAGTTCTAAAATTTCCATTTGTTTCTTCTTTATATCTTCTATTTCTTTGCTAAGGCTCTACTTTTTCATTTGTTCCAAGTGTGTCACTGCTTGTTAAAGTTTTTTTAATGATCTCTGTCATCCTAGTGTTGGCACTATTGACTTTTTTCATTTTGTTTGATAATTTCCTAGTAATTGGTATGATGATTGATTTTCAACTGAAACCTGGGTATTTGTGGTATTTTGTTATGAGATTTTATTGAAACCTCCTATTTTGGTTGACTTTTTCTGATACTGCTCTGTCATGGAAATGGGAAGGGGTGCCTTAGGTAGGGGTATTAATTTAAGTTCCCCAATCAGCATCTATTTATACCCAAGAGTGAGGGAATCCTTTTTACTGCCGGGCTTGGGTCAGAGTTCTAGCTTCCCACTAAGCCTCCACTGATACTTCTTTGGCAGGGAAGGTTAGGTAGGAGCACTTTGTTACTGCTGGGTGAAAGTCCTGACTATCCATTAAGCCTCTTCACCCTAGCAGGGAACAGAATGAATGCCTATTCTAGTTTGCTAATGCTGCAGAATGCAAAACACCAGAGATGGATTGGCTTTTATAAAAGGGGGGTTTATTTGGCTACACAGTTACAGTCTTAAAGCCATAAAGTGTCCAAGGTAACAAATCAGTAATCGGGTACCTTCACTGGAGGATGGCCAATGGCGTCCGGAAAACCTCTGTTAGCTGGGAAGGCACATGGCTGGTGTCTGCTCCAAAGTTCTGGTTTCAAAATGGCTTTCTCCCAGGATGTTCCTCTCTAGCAAGCTTGCTCCTCTTCAAAACGTCACTCACAGCTGCACTGAGTTCCTTCTCTTTGAGTCAGCTCATTTATATGGCTCCACTGATCAAGGCCCACTCTGAATGGGTGGGGCCATGCCCCCATGGGAGTATCTCATCAGAGTCATCACCCACAGCTGGGTGGGGCATATTCCAAGCAAATCTAATCAGCCTCAAAACATCTGCCCCACAAGACTACATCAAAGATAATGGCGTTTGGGGGACACAGTACATTCAAACTGGCACAGTGCCTTATTACTGTCAAATGGGGTCGAAGTCCAGGTTCCCCGTGGTCTCCACTGACACTGTGGTGTCGAGAGGTGTTCATTACTGCCTGGCAGGGCTGTAAGCCATAGCTCTCTACTTGGCCTTCTCTGAAACAATGCTTATTTGGGAGCCAGGGGCAGTGGGCAACACCTTATAACAGCCTAATGAGGGTGGATATCTGTACTTCCCACAGGGCTCTTCTTAGCATGGGTCGGGGTGGGATCACAGTTTTCCTATTGTGTTATCTAAAAGATTTTGGCTTGCTAGGATGCCTGTTTCCTGGTCTTTGGGTTATAATGATCAGGCTCCTCTTGGGGCTTTTTTGGTCTGTACCCACTGGAGTTTCCTGCTTTCTGGCTACTTCAGCTTCACGTCTGAGGTACATGAGGCAAAAACAAAACCTAGGAAACACCATCATGTGAATCCATGGGTCCCAACATCCTAGTCAGTCAGTCTTCTCTCCACCTTTCATAGTTTGTTTAAATATTTGTTTTATGGTATATCTACTCCATATTCGCAGAAGTGGAAGTGTACTGCACTCTTTTAAAATGCCCTAACTTGCTTCCCATCAGCTTAGGGATAAAGTTCGAACTTCTCAGGACAACTCTTTAAAACTCTACACAATGGCCTCTTGATATAGGTTTCTACCTGCAGTTCCCATGCTTTGGTGTCTTTGCGCATCTTGCTGTTTCTTCCTAGAATGCTCCCCATGCTCGTTTGCCTATAGAATTCTTACTGTCCCTTCAAGACTTAGTTCAAGAGAATTTTTCTAATTGTTCCCTGCCCACCCTCAAGAGAACTGATCACTCTTTTCTAACCTACCACTTACCTAGCACATAACCTTATTATAGTAGCCTGCATACACACACACACACACACACACACACACACACACACACACACACACACAGAAGAGGCCAGCATATCCTATATTAGCCTTGTCAGTGTATTTTGGATTAATTTAGCTCTTCCCACCCCAACAAAGATGCTGCTTAGTAGCAGATTGTAGTTTAATAGCTAACGGGCTACATTAATAACCACATTGGTATGGCAGGCAGAATAATGGTCCCCAAAGATGTTCATATCTGAATCCTCAAAATCTGTGAATATGCTATCTTATGCTGCAAAAGGACTTTATAAACATGATTAATGTAAGGACCTTGAGATGAGGAGATTACACTGGATTATTAAGGTGGGCCCAACCAAATCGTACGAGTCCTTAAAAGCAAAAACCTTTCCTGGTTGAGGTGAGAGTCAGAGGGAGATGTGACTACTGAAGAATGGTCAGAGAGATGCAAAGTTACTAGCTTGAGAGATGAAGGAAAGGGGGGGCTACAAGCCAATGAATGGGGGTGGCTACAGAAGCTGAAACAGGCAAGGAAATTGATTCTCTCTTTCTAGAGACTCTAGAAAGGAACACGCCCTGCCTCCACCTTGATTTTGGCCTAGTGAGACCTGTGTTGAAATTCTAACGTATGAACAAAAATAATAAATTGGTATTGTTTTAAACCACTAAATTTGTGGTACTTCGTTAGAGCAGCAATAGAAAACTAATTCAATTAGTAACAGATAGGCTGCTATATTAGTTTCTAAACCAGTATGTGAAATGCCTTTTAAAACTCTTGCCTAAGAACTCTTGTTCCATTTTAAAAGTAAAAAGGCAAGCTACAATAGGAGGAAATTACACAATATGTATATGATCTGACAAGACCTATATCCTGAAAATATATGGTACAAAATGAATAAGAAAAAGAATTTAAAAATGGGGAAAAGAGTTGTACAGGCATGTCACAAAAGATGATATCCAAAGGGTCAATAAACCTTTGACAAGTGCCCAACATCATTATTCATCAGGGAAATGCAAGTACTGTTTCCGCTGGGGGATGGGATTATGAGAGCTTTGCACTGTTTTCCCAAATTTTTCTTAAATGTTACTATCACAACTGCTTTTCAGTGAACTAGAAAAAAATCATTGATGTTTCTGGCAACGTGTGGAAAACTGGATTAAATAAAAGGGAAAGATATAAAATGATTTCCAGAGGTCCTTTCCATGGCACATTGATTTTATATTTTTCATTACTAAGTGTAATTGTTGCAACTTAAAAGGTTATTAGTTCTGTATGCAGTATTCTAAAGCATCTACTCAATTTTCCCTTGATAAGAGGCATATGAAACATTTAAAATGACTCTGATTTAGTCTGTCAATGGCAGACTTTAGGTATGATCACACTAAATTTAATTAAAGCTGCTCCACGCAAAGAATTTCCAATTGTCCTTTTCTTAGGAAAATGTCTTTTTGTCTCCATGACCTTTGCACTTCAATAACTTTCCATTTCCGTTCTGGATTTAGAAATGATAAAAAAAATCTTTAGATTATTCTTGCTTTTAAAAAACTAAACTTTTTTATTTTGAAAATATTTAAAAATAGCACAGACGTTACAAAAATATTATACTGACCTCCCCCAGTAATGAATAACTTAGATTTATTCATTAGTAATATTTTGTCACATTTTCTTTATCTCTCTCCATATATGTAAAATTATATAAAATAAAGATACACATTTTTGTTATTTTGAATCACTTGAGAGTAAGTTGCAGAGACCCCTAAATACTTCAGTGTGTATCTCCTGAGTAAGGATGTTCTCTTACATAATCACAAGTGCAATGATCAAATTCAATAAATTTATCAAGGCATTATTAATATCTAATATGCAGCCCATATTCAAATTTTGATGATTTTCCTATTTTGTCCTTAAAGGCTACAAAAGCTTCTTCTCTCCCCTCCCGCCAGTGCCCAATCCAGGATCCTGTCTAGATCACATATTGCATTTAATTGTCATGTCTCCTTAGTCTCCTTTAATCTGGAATAGTTTCTTGGCCTTTCTTTTGTATACAGGACAGAGGTATACCCTCGATTTGGGTTTTTCTGATTGTTCTCTCATAATCTGATTCAGGTTATGCATCTTTGGCAGGAATAGATATAAATGATATCTTTTCTTTTCTTGATACCACAATAGGTAATTAATGGGTAATCTGCGGGGAAATACTTTGAGGCTGTGTAATTATCATGTTCCCCAAACACTTTCACCCAATAGTTTTAGGATTCATTGATGACCCTTGCCTGAATCTGTTATTACTATGACAGTTGCAAAATGGTGATTTAAAACAAAATCTCTATCATTTTGCTTACATTTTTACTTGGCATCTTATTGTAAAATAAAAAGAAAGCTTTCCCTTCCCACCCCATTTATTTGTTCGTTCACTTTTTAGTATCAGTATGAACTCATGGATTCTTTTTTTTATACCATACATTATAATCCATTATTATAATTTTTTAATTATTATTATTTTGAAGCTCATACTGTCCCAGGTTTGGCCAGACTTACTTCTGTGTCAATTTGACATGATCCCTTCAACTTCTTTTCACACTTTCTTACTTTCTGGCATGACAAGTGTTCCAGACGCATCTTGTGCTTTCCCTATCTACCCCAGGAAATCAGCCATTTCTCTAAGAAGCCTTGATTTCTTTTGATGAAGAAAGACTTTTAGAAAACAAAGCCTGGGCACCAGTTGTGCTCACTGCTACAAATCCACCATTGCTTCCAGGTCCCTTCAGACGCTAGAGTATTTGAAAGCATTCTATAGTTTTAAAAATCATATCACTAATTCCAATCCCATATCAAAGGGTTCTTCCTTGCCTTCCCACATTCCAAATTTGCATCTCCCTTTCCCCTACAGTGCGAACTCTAGCTCCCAACAATACCAGTGCATTTCTTCATTTGCTCAATCCAAAAATCCACCCAAAAATAGTTTCAGAATTGCTATACCCATGCCACTACCAACAATAAATATACTAAGTGAGGTTCACGATTTCTTTGTATTTCCTTTTGTCTTCAGACTGAGGACATGTAATGAGAATACAATTTTGAAAGTTACTGGGATTCGTTCTTTTACTTTCCTCCTGTATAATTATGTTCTCCACTTGATATAAAATACAGTTCATTTGTTTTTCTTTGTATTCAATTTCCCTAATTCTCCCTACCTCCCTATGTGAAATAACTCAATTGCAAAAGTAAAAGCAGTACCAAAAAAGTATACTCAGAGAAATTTATCAGTGTAGTCTCCATTTGCATTTCTCCATTTGCATTTCTCATAACTCTTACTATTAATGAACTGAATAGCTTTTCTTATACTTGTAGGTTATTTTAAATATGTATTTTGGAGACTTTTTTCTTTTTTGACTATTTTTTTCTATTGGATTTTTGGTCCATTTTATCCTCAATATTTATTTTTTATTAGAGAACTTGTGAGTTTACAGAACAATCATGTATAAAATACAGGCTTTCAAATTTTCAATTTTTTAATTTTTAACTAGGGATATTAAACATTTACCTATGGTGTATAGTGCAAATAGCTTCACCATTTGGTCTTTTTGCTTTTGGCTTTGCTTGTGGTGTTTTTATGCCACACCAAAGCTTGTATTTTATGTAACTGAATTTGTAAATCTTTTGGTTCTTACATCTAGATTCTAAATCATAGTTAGAAAGCCTTTCCACACACACTGGTTACAGAAGAATTCACATCACTTTTCTTCTAATACTTGTAAGATATTAGTTTTTTCACTTAGGTCACTGATCAATTTAGAACTTATTCTTGTGTATACTGTAAGGTACATATCCAATTCTTTTTCTCCACATCATTTATTAAAACATTCATCTTTGCCCCAGTGATCAGAGATGCCATCATCACCATATACTAAATGTCAATATGTACTTGAGTCTATTGCTGTACTATTTTTTTTTTATTCTACTGTACTGTCTATTGGAATAGCAGTAGTATACTGTTTTTATTGTGCAGGTTTTGCATTATGTTTTAATATCTGGTAGTATCCCTTATTGCTCTATAGTATCAACTTGTCTAATTCAAGAAAGAAAATTTATTGGTGTTTTATTGGCATTATTTATTTTAATAAATAAATTTAGAGAGAAATGACATCTTCATGTTGTTGAGTCATATCCAAGAAGAAGAGGTGTCTTTCCATTTTTCAAACTTACTTTTGTGTTTTAAAGTTTTCTTTACATAGATTTAACAGATTTGTTAAATTTATTCCTAGGTATTTTATCTTTTTTGATGTTATTTTCAATGGTTTTCTTTTCTAATATATCTATCTCAATACTGTTAGTATTTATGAAGGCTATTAGTTTTTTCTATAATAATTTTAAAGTTGCTACCTTACTGAATAGTTTCATTGTTTGCATTAGTTTTATCATTGATTCTCTAGGCTAGGGTTATCAGGAATACTATGATATATGTAAATAGAGATAATTTGTCCTTCTTTTCCAATTCTTATATCCTTAATCATTTACTCTTATTTTGTTAATTTTATTTTGAAATAAATTCAAAGTTATAGGAACAGTTGCAAAAACAAACCCCGTACACAAAACTCCAGCATTCCCTGACCTCGCTCCCGATACCCCGATCCACTAACTTTAACGTATTGTCACACCTCTATTTCTTTCCCTCCCTCCCTCTCTCCCTATCTATTATCCATCATCTATTGCTCTGTCTTCTGAACATATGAGAGCTGCACACATCCTTGAACAAACACTATAATTCACCTATACAATTTCCATGAACAAGAACATTCTTTTATGCAATCCCATTAAGCGTAGCTAAGAAGTACAAGAGATTCAACAATGATATGAAGCTTACATTCTATATTTCCTTTTCCTTATGTCTCAGCTGTGTCCCTTTGAGCCTCCTGTCCTCCATCCTCAGATCTCATCCAGGGTCATCTTTGGCATTCAATTGTCATCTATTTAGACTTTTTTTTTTTCCCCATTTACTCTTGTATAAATGAACCAGTTAATACCTCCAGTACTATGTTAAATAGAGAGTACTCTTGATCTTAGTAGGAATGCTTCCAGTGCATCCACACTAAGTAAAATACTGGCTTTAAGACTGAGGCATGTAAATAAGTGTGTTCAGCCAGTATCCATCAAGTCCTATTTTCCTGTTGTTTTTTTTTTAAATCAGAAATGGGTGTTGAATTTTGACAAAGGGTTTTTCAGCATCTATGGAGATAATCATACAATTTTTTCCTTTAATCTGTTAATATAATAAATTGAATCAATGGATTTCCTAATATTGAGTTATCTTGCACTCATGAAACAAATCACACTTGGTTGTGGTGTATTATTTTCTTAATATAGTACAGGGTTGTTTGCTAATTTTTAAGAAATAAGAAAACAGAGAATTTAATAAAATTTAAATCTCCTGTTTAATAATACAATTTCAAAAAGGCAGTCAAAGCCACAAGCTGTTCTGTTTTTTTAAGTTTGGCACAAACTCATTTGACAGCAAAACCTGAAATGACTGGACATGAGGCTATTTATAATAATCGTTTAGCCCACTTACTGTGACTATTCATGTTAAGCAGTAATATGAATTCATATGTTCGATTACAGAGTGTTGCCACAGGGCTTGGTGGGCTTGATAGGTAGGTATATTGCAGTATATACATATAATTTATTAATTTTCTAAAATCCAAAAACAATCAGAATTCAGAAATACTTCCATCCATAAGTAGTTGGATAAGGGACTGTTAACCTATATTAGTGATGTAAAGAAAATGCTTGAGCTCAAGGGGCTTTCCCTGAACTTCAGACAATAAATTTTATAATGCTGCCTTTCCATGATGAGATGCTACCTAAGAATTCTCATGCTGCCTCTGTTATATTGTATTTTAATCTCCCTTAATTAACCCCAAACCTTCTTCAGTGGGAAGAAGGTTGCAGTAAAAATTAATTTAGAAATTATGGGCCTCCATATATTCACGGGAATTTTAGAAGAGAGGAAAAATTACCATAATATGTGGAATAGGTACTCACACCATTCTATTTATATAAACATCAAAAAATGACTTTTGGCAATGAAGTTATTCTTTGATAGACAAAAGAAGTCATTTAACAAGACACTGATTCTTGTTAAGAATGAATGAATAATCCTCAAACTCAGGATGACAAACAGGATTCATCTAATCTTGAGCAATTGGGAGAAGATGCTTGGATTCTAATTTTCAGATATAACAGGAAAGATAGTTGTATACCTTTAGAGCAGAGTTATAACACTTACACATGCTATCACAGATTTAAAGCTTTTCTACAACTATATTCTTCTCTCTTTCATTCTTTCTTCTTTCCCTCCCACCTCAGCGATATAAGGACTAAATATCCTTCCTTCTCTCGCATAATATGCACATTTCTCCATTTCCTGTGTCCATTGGTTTTTATTTTTTAAACATCTTTATGAAATATAATTCATATAATATAAAATTCACTCATTTTATGTATATGGTTTTATGATGTGCAACCATCACTATAATCCAGTTTTGGAATAATTCCATCACCCTGAAAGTTCCCTTGTGTCTGCAGTCAACTTCCACACCCACCTTCAGTCTCAGGTTATCACTGATCTGCTTTTTATCTCTATATTTTTATCTTTTCCATAAATTTCATATAAACAGAACCATATAGTCTCTTCTCTTTTGTGTCTGGCTTCTTTCACTTAGCATAATGTTGTTTGAGTTCCATGGATATTATTACATGTACCAGAAGTTCATTTCCTTTTTTGCTAATAATTTAAGATATTTGTACTGATATTCATTAGTGATACTCGTAATTTTCTTTCTTTAATGGTATTTTAATCAGGCTTAGGTATCATTTTTTGCTTCATAAAAAGAATTTGGAAACCCTTCTTACTTTTCAGTGTTCTGGAAAATTTTATATAGTATTGGGATTATCTGGTCTTTGAAGGGTTAGTACAATTCTCTGTGAAACTATCTGGGCCTGGTGCTTTTTTGTGATAACATTTTCTATTTCATTTATAGAAACTGATCTGTTTAAAGCATTCTATCTTTTCAATTTTGCAAATTATATTTTCCTATGAAACTGTCCATTTTGAAATTTATTTACATAAATGTTGTTTTAAAAATTCTCTATTTTAATGGAAAATTCCTCTTTGTCATTTCTTATTTTGTATATTTATGCTTGCTTCCTTTTATTCTTGATTAAGTTAGCCAGTTGTCTAGATAGCTATCCTGTCTAGTTGCCAGGATTTTATGATTCACTAATTAGAACTGTTTTCTGTTCTCTATCTTGTTAAATTCTGCTTTTATCTTTATAATTTCTTCCTTGCACTTTCAGCTGGCTTGCTTTGTTGTCTTTTCTCTTGCCTTTTAAGTTGAAATTTTAATTGATTTTCCTCTTTAAAATTTACTGATAGCCATAAGATCCTCCTAATTCATTATGGGGTATATACTTGGAAGATCTGAGAGCATGGACATGACTTGACATCTGCAAACTGTGTTTATGGCGGCAGTATTCAAAATTTGCAATAGACGGAGGTAGCCAGAGGGTGCATTGACTGATGAACAGAATGGTGAACTGTAGAGTATGCATACAAGAGAATATTGAGCAGCTGCAAGAGGGAATGAAGTTGTGAGACATGCAACTAGGTGAATGGATTTTAAGAACAGCATTTTGAGTGAAGTATGCCAGAAACAAAAAGACAAACATTATAATGCCTCACTAATATGGAGTAACTATAATGTGAAAACTCAGAATTGAATCTTAAAGCACAGGTTATCAGGGGAAGGCTTATTGTAAAGGTCCCTAGATTATAAACTCTTACAGCAGTCACATCTATTCCTGAGTTGTAATGGTTATTTCTCAATTCTGAGATGCTGAGCTCTTTGCATATAACTTGGTGGGTCTCTGGAACTTTGGGTATCTGTGTGACACCTGAGACTCAGAATGAGAGTTCAGCAGCTATGAATGTCAGTATTAACTCATACAGCAACAGTTTAAACAGCTGAAAAAGAGTTCAGACTTCAATCAGAGATATGAATGAGGCAGATCTGGTTAGGACTAAGGCAAATCAGGCAAAAGGGTAAAGGACAATACCATGTTATACAATTTCAACTTCTGTGTAAGACCAAGGGCAGAGATGTTTATTTGGTGCAGGATATATATTTTCTGTAGCACACTAAATAATTTAACTTGTACAGTCATTTTATTCACAGACCATAATTACACGGAACTCTGAATAGGAAGTGAGATCTGGTAGTCTTGTACAGGTCAGCGTGAAATTCCAATCTTCCCAAAGTAATTTGGGCAGAGAATAAAAATGTATTTTCAGGGTTCCCCTCAGGATCTGGGGGGAAATGTGGAAATATTAAACTTCCCCCACCTGGGTTATAACTGATGTCCTTGTAAACATTGAGGACTACCAATTTTGTAGGCCAAGTCCTTGATCTTGGAGCTTCCCCTTATGAAGCCTGCTACTGCAAAGAAGAGGCTAAGCCTACTTATAATTGTACCTAAGAGTCTCCCCCAGAGAACTGCTTTTATTGCTCAGATGTGGCCTCTCCCTCTCTAAGCCCACTTGGCAAGTAAACCCACTACCCTACCCCCTATGGAGGACATGACTCCTAGGAGTATAAATCTCCCTGACAACATGGGACATGACTCCCAGGGATGAGCCTGAACCTGGCATCATGGGATTGAGAAAATCTTCTCAACCAAAAGGGGGAAGAAAAATGAAACAAAATAAAGTTTCAGTGGCTGAAAGACTTCAAATGGGAGTCAAGAGGTCACCCTTGAGGGTATTCTTATGTGCTATATAGATATCCCTTTTTAGTCTTTAGTGTACTGGAAGAGCTAGAAGGAAAAACCTGAAACTGTCAAACTGCAACCCAGTAACCTTGATTCTTGAAGACAACTGTATAACTATTAGCTTGGCCACCTTGCCTGTGCCTGCCCCTAGCTAGTGGTTCTCCACGCACCCAGCATCTAGCGAGACTCGCAGCGCGCCGACAGAGCAGACATGGGCAAAGCGATGGTGGCCAGGCTCGGATTGGGGCTGCTGCTTCTGGCGCTGCTCTTACCCATGCAGATTTATTCAAATCAAACAACTGTCATAACACTTTCAAGTAACTCCTCCCAGAATACCTCGGCTGCCCCAAGTACAGCTAATGTCACCACCCCAGGAGGTGGCAGTGCCCTGCAGTCTACAGCCAGCCTCCTCGTCTCACTCTCCCTTTTACATCTTTACTGCTAAGAGACTCAGGTCAAGAAACATCTATGCTTCCCCACCTTCTGAACCCAACCCAAATGGCATCTGAAGTCCATGTGGCAAGGAGAAACCAGGTCTTCATCGAATCTACTGGTTCCACACCTTATTGATACAGAAAATGTTGAGAATCCCAAATTCGACTGGTTTGAAGAACATGTGAAGGATTTGACTAGATGATGAAGGCCAATATTAATTCTGCTGGAGTTTTATGTAGAAGATGAAGACAGACAACATCCAAAATGAAGAGAGGATTTCCTTAAATGTGACTTAAGAAATATAGACACTTAAAACTCTACCTTGAAAAACAAAGAGATTTTTCTCTTAACTAGAGAGAAGCAATGGGGTGTGGAATGGAGATTCAGTTTTCATTTGGTAATACATTAAATATATAGGGCCATGAAATGATTAGGTAACATAAAAGCTTCCATGATTCTATTTATGTGTACATTAGAAGGAACCTCCAGGTGTTACTGTAAATTCTACATGTACTGTTTCACCGATACTAATTTAATGCGGATAAACTCTAGATAAAAGTTTTACATTGTTAAGCTATCACTGTTCTCTTGGGAACTGAACTCTTTTATTTCTGAGGCTTTGGATTTGACATTGTATTTGATTTTTTATGTAGTAATTGACATGTGCCAGTGCAATGATGTTGGGGACGATTAAGGTAGCATGTATAAAATCCACCCTCAGCGATGCCGGAGATATGCAACATGACAGCTGGGGCTGATGCAATAGTGGCTTAAGTTGCCCTCAGCCTTCTACGGAAGTGATAGCCGTTGACGCCTAAGATTTGCGCCTAGAGTGCTAGCTTTACTACCTGCCTTCTACCCCGGCAACAGTAGCCACCAATCCTGTGCTAGCCTTACATCTGCCATCCGCCCTAGCAACAGCAGCAGCCAATCCTAGACTGCCACCCGCCTTTGCAGCCACCAATCCTAGGCCGCCACCCGTTCGTACTAGCCACTCCCTCTACCTTAGAGTATATATACCCTGCCTCTTCAATAAAGTTTTGCAGCTTGATCAGAAACCTGTCTTGCTATCGTTCCTCGCATCTCTTGTCCCATACCATTCCTCCCTCACAGGACTTGGAGCCTTCCGTTGAACGTCCCGCCGGCCGGGACACAATGATGTATTGGAATCTACCTCCCAGTGCAAGCATAATGAATAAATCTTTCTTATACACTTGTAAAATCAAATGGTAGGCATTCCCCATCACATTCCCATCCACCAACAGCACCAGATTCATTTAGCTAAACTGATTCCAAAGAGTAGAAGTGCATTGACCTCAACCAATTTCAAAATGCTGCTTTTATGTTTCTGCAAATGTTGAATACTTTTTACAATTTAATAAGTGGTCTGTTTTGAAAGTAAAATTGACAGGTCTTGAAATTTAAAAGGCAAATGTGAAGGAACCAAAAATAAATAATGTAAATCCAGTATTTGGGAAGTGAGGACTGGAACCTATCCTGCATTAAATTCGCAAAAACTTTTATACTCTTTCTGTAAATACTTTTTTTAACTTTATGAATCAGAACAGCCACATTTGGAACACTTTCTGTATCAGTTAATATTTTTTAGATAGTTAGAACTTGGTCCTAAGCCTAAAGTTGGCTCGATTCTGGAAAGCAAATCTTTTACAACTGCCTCAATGCACAGAAACCTTTTTAAAAAGAGATACCCTATGACGTTTTTTGTTTGCATGGTCACACACTGATGCTTTGATGTTCCAGTATCTAATACGGCCACATTAGTCTTGATAGACAGTCATTTTTTTCCCCCTCTAGAATCCTACATGGGAACAACCAGATCCAACAAGCTACTGTGTGTGTGAATGAACACTCCCTTTTGATCTATATTTGAATGCTATACATCTGTTTTGGATTGTATATTGTGTTTGTGTATTTATGCTTTGATTCATAGTAACTTCTCATGTTATGGAATTGATTTGCATTGAACACAAACTGTAAATAAAAAATGGCTAAAAGAGAAAAAAAAAAGAACTATTAGCTTACACGGTGTGACTTTCTGATTATGCAAACCTTGTGGCTCACACTGCCTTTATCCAATGTATGGACAGATGAGTAGAAAAATATGGACAAAAATTAAATGAAAAATAGGGTGGGATGGGGGGATGGAATGTTTTGGGTGTTCTTTTATACTTTTATTTTTATTCTTATTTTTATCTTTTTTTTGGAGCAATGAAAATGTTTAGAAATTGATTGTGGTGATGAATGCACAACTATATGATGGCACTGTGAACAACTGACTGTACACTGTGGATGACTGTATGGTATGTGAATATATCTCATGCATACAGTTTTACTATATCTCTATTTAAGCCTATCTAAGTGTTTATCTTCCGATGGGTGCTTTAAATAAATCTCAATAAATTTTGACACACAGAGTTTTCATTGAGATTATTTTTCAGATATACTGTTATTCAGTTTGTATTCTTCCTTTCAACCAAGAGTTAATCAGTACTATATTTTAAAGTTATGCGTGCTGTTCTGTAGTCTGATTTTGTTAATTTCTAGTGTGGATACATTGTGATCAGAGAATGTGATCTGTAATATTTCTACTCCATGGAACTTACTGTTTTCTTTGTTTTTATGAATGTTCTGTGTACACTTGAAATGAGGGCACACTCTGTATTAACAGGATGTAAAATTCAGAATAAATTCGTAAAATCCACAAGATCTATCTTATTAATTATGTTGTTTGCCCTTTTACATATCGATTTTTCTGTTCAGTTGACCTGTCTTTTACTGAGTATGGCATAATAAGTATTCTACTATTCAAATGTTTCCACTTCTTGCATCACTTGTAGCTTCTGCCATTTAAGGATGGTGGCTGTTATATTTGGTACAGAGATATTTGTAACTGTTATGTTTGCATTGTGAATCATGACTTTTAGCATTATAATGACTTCATCACATTTACAGCTTTCTGAAGGGATTTCTACTTTTTCTGATATCAGCATCACTATTCCTGCTTTCTTATCATTTCTATTTTCTTGGTATATTTTTGCCGAAACCTTTAATTCTAGCTTTTCTGAATCACTTTCTTTAAGGTATGTCTTTTGGATATAGCACAGAGTTGGGTCTTGCTTTGTGAGCCAACTGGAAAATTTTTTTCTTTTAAAAGGTAAGTTAAGCCAATTCATATTGATTGATATAAGTGATATGTTAGTCTCAATTCTGTCATACTGCTTTACTGTATTTATTGCATATATTATTTCATATTTACTGTGCTTCTCTAAGTGATGTGGGGTTTTTCTCCCTTTAAAAAATTCTTTTGGTATTTAGGAAAGTACATATTTTTGTTTTAGTGGTTACCTTTGTACTTATGCTTTTTATAGTACCCATAGCCCCCCAATTTTTTCTTAATTAACCTTTTACTATCTAAGTTGTTACTTTTAAGTCATATTTTTAAAAGTCTGACACACAATTATCAATGAACTTACTCTATTTTGCTCTTTCTCTCTTCTCCATTTAAAAATTGCATCTGTTCTCCTTTATCAGAACATATCAGAACAATGTCCACATGCTATTCTTCAACACTTATCCCAATACCACCTCTGTTATAATCTTAGATCTATAGTTAAATATATTAAATGCTCCTCATCAGCCAGTTTTTCAAATTTTTCCCAGCATTCTCTGGGTTGAACAAACATCATCCTCTATTACAGTATGGCTAGAAGAACTTTCTGCAATGATGGAGACGTTATATATCTGCACTGCCCAACATGGGAGCCACAAGTCACAGGCAGCTATTAGGCATAGGAAATGTGGCTAGTGTGACAGGTACTGAATTTTACATTTCATTTAATTTTAATTAACTTAAATTTAAATTGCCATATATGGCTAACAGTTACTACATTTGACAATGTAATTCTAGTGGATTTATCAGGAAGGATTATGAGCACAGTATTCACTGAGTACTTCCATGTTTAAAACTTTTTCTATGACCTTGACACTCGATGAGCAGTTTGGCTGGAAAATAAAATCTTTGGCTTGCACTTTCTCTCCTTTAATTTTTTTGAAAATGCTGCTCCATTGCTGCCTTTCTTTGTATCTTCTTGAAGAAATCTGACACTAGTCTAATTGTCTTTCCTTGTAAGTGATCTGGTCTTTTTGCCTAGAGTTTTGAGGATTTCTTGTGTTTTATTTAAAAAGCCAAAAGATTTACTAGTCCATGCTCAGAGTTGACCATTCCAAGACAATTTTACCAGGTACTTAATGGGCCCTTTCATTATGTAGATCCAGGACTTCTTTTATTTCTAGGAAGTTTTCTTGAATTATCGTTTTAAATAGAAGTTCTGTTCCATTGCTCTGTTTTTCTTTAGGAGCTCTGATTATATGTATGTTGGATCTTCTTTGTCTGTTTTCCATTTTGATCACTTTCTTTCAGATCCTTTTTACTTCTTTAAGTCATTTTCATTCTCTTGCTTGTTTCCCTGCCTACCTTCAACAGCCCTTATTAAATATTCAGAAGACTCCTCAAACACCTTTTAATTTAGTCTTAATTTTTTCCTAAGTTTAATCAAGTCTAATTTCATTCCTCCTCCCATGACACCTCCTCCTTCCCTAGCTTAGGTTCCATCTCCCTTCTCCTCCATCTGTTTTTTTTTTTTTTTTTTTTTTTTTTGGTATAGTTTAGTTAATACTTTGTAATTTTTTGATTCATTTCTCCAAATGCTTGTTTTAGGCTATTTAATTCAGTTGGGAGTGTTGTGTAATAGTTTCCTTTTGCTTCATAGTTGGTTGTGGGGAAGAACTTCCTTCATCCAAAAGGTTTTGATTCTCATTTTCCATTTTCTTCCAACAGTAAATCTGTATGGATGTAGACTGCTTTTTTTGTGTACATTGTGTACAGAGAAAAGGTTTTTGGGTGGCTTACAAGATTCCTAGTTCAAGAGTGCCCTCTTCTGTCAGAATCATGAAACGCAATTCCTTCAACAATTTTTTGTGGGTAGTGGACAGCAAAGAGGTTGATATGTTTTGTAGTTATTTTGTTTCTGTAGAGTGTTAATTCCCCCCTTCAACTTTCCTTTCTTTCCTTTACCTCCCCCTTTCTCTTCATCTCTTTCTCTCCTAGAAGTGATGCCTTTCCAAAACTGCCACATTGGGTCTTGCATACTTTCAAGCTTATATTGTGCTCCACCAGCTCTCAGACTGCTTTCAGAAATTTTTCATTCATTATGGGGCTTTCTCTTTCTATTGATGTTTTTCTCAGCCTCAGGCTCTCAACTTCCCTCTCTTCTTTTCCATGCAGTTTCTTTAGACTTTCCCAAGTCTGAAACACCAAAGATAGTTCTGTTGTAATTTGGTATTTATTTCTTATTTAAAAATAATTAGAAATTCATAGTATTCTTTCTCTCCTCATAATGCTCATAAATGTGGGTCTATTTCCCCACTTTCCTTGTTAATACGTAATGATTTTCTGGGAGGATGAGTGGATAAATTCTAAGTTAGGAGGCCATCAAAATTCTAGGGCAAGTTGGAAGTCTCGCTAATCTTTTTATTTGTTTTGTTACTGATTGTGACTTGTTAGTAGTATGTAAACATTCTTTAAACACCCCAGAAAATAAAGCAAGAGGCTAAATTTATGGACAGTTTTCCTTTTGAAGATAAATCAATTAACATTTTAAAAACTCCATGCATGTGAGTAACAGATTCAGAAAATGAAGTCTGTCATATCCAATAACTAATCTAATTTTAGCAGAACCTGATATGATACACTACAGCTTACAGTTTTGTGGCAATCAGAGGTTGTTTCTACCCATGTGTAAATTATATTTACCTTGCGCTAAAACAAAAGAAATTAAGCTCAGTTTAGAGACTTACATAAAAGAAACAAAATAAGGTCCACTTTCTTTGCTATTTTTCTCATTGTTATGATAGTTTAGGAACTTTCAGAAGTGATTCCCT
Organism: Choloepus didactylus; assembly: GCF_015220235.1. Taxonomy (NCBI): domain Eukaryota; kingdom Metazoa; phylum Chordata; class Mammalia; order Pilosa; family Megalonychidae; genus Choloepus; species Choloepus didactylus. Next base: position 91,273,623 of record NC_051312.1, on the reverse strand, counting down.
TATCTTGCACTCTGAGAAACTCACTCATCCAAGCAGCCAACATTTACTGAAGACAACTATACGCTGGCTACAACGGGGATACAAAGACACAGTTCCTGCCTCACAGCCAGGTAGAGCAGAAAGAAAGAAATACAGAAAACAATGTGTAAGTTCAACGATATATTTTGTCCATTGATATAGCCTAAGTGCCTAAAATAACACATAATGGTACTCATAAATGCTCAATAAACATTTGTTAAACAGCTAAGTGCACATTTATATTTTTTCCATAAGCAATCTCAACTATAGCTTTGTCCAAAATTGAACTTATGACCTTCTACCCAAGATAGGCCTGGAGAGGTATATGAGGCTTTATCATGATGGAGTTATAAGCAATGCAAGAAACCTCCTGAAGGCCACAGGCAACAACTGAAATATTTTAATCACGAGCAGTATGATTCAATTTCCATGTGAAAAGTTCATTTCAGCAGCAGTGAGAAGGAATTCTTAGATGGGAACAGATAGAGATATCCTCTTAGTTTTATATGACACAATTTACAAAACACTTTCATAAACACTGTCTTATTTCATCTTCATAAAGTCTTATGAGATAATACTTTATTTTACAGATGACATTATCCACATCTTATAAGGGAAGGGTTCCTTTAAGTGACCTGCACAGAGTCTCCCTGGAAAAATATAAAAATATTCTCCATCACTTGAATAACAAAGTTTATGTTTCTTAACTTGGCATATAAAACCCTCCATCACCTGGCCCCTCTCTACCTTTTTACTTCATTTCTTGCTATTCTCTGCTCACATTCTGAACTCCAACAACACTAAACTATTTGTGGTTCACTGTATATGCTACTTCTAACCACCTTACCTTCTCTTAGACTAAACCATGTGCCTTGCACCCTAATCAGTCTAGAATGCTGCTCTCCTCTCCTTTCTGATTGTCCTACTTGGTTCTGATTGTCAGCAAAGTTCCACCCTCTATGTGTCAGGAACTATGCTAAACCCCAAGAATTCTAAGACAACCAATCCAAATGTACCTGACATCACAGAGTTTGGTTTGATAAGGAAGACACATTAATCAAATGATAAATTTCCAACTGGATAAGGAAACAAAATATAGCTATATGCTATTTACAAGAGACACCCTAAAATAAAGTGAAGCAGAAAGCTAAAATGTGAAAAGATGTTAAAAAATATATATGCTAGGCAAATACTAATCAAAATAAAGTTTGTGTGCTATATTAACATAAGACAAAATAGTATTCAAGGCAAAAATCAGTTTAAAGTTAGAAATAATGATGGTTAATACATGATGCCAAAGGAAAAATTCATTAGGACTCTAGCAATTATATGCCTAAATGTACTAAACAACATAGCTACAAAACAGCAAAAAATAACAATAACAGGGAAAACTGAAAAATCCACAATTATAGTGGTGAATTTCACAAAACAAAATGAGGAGACAATATTAAGAATACAGAAAATTTGCTCATATTTCACAAGCTTGATCATATTATATATATGGAACCCTGAATCCAAAAATTAGAGATATTACATTTTTGCAATAACATATGAAACATTCACAAAATGTGTCTTAGTATTAGGCCCAAAGTAAGCTTTATAAAATATTACATTCTCTTACTATAGTGCAATTACTTTGAATGGTAATAAAAATATCACACAGTAAAAGTTGTGGAATGTGGTCAAGCTATTATGTAGACAAAATTTATAAATTTAAATGCTTATACTAAAAACAAAAGTGAAAATTAATAAGCTTAATAGTTCAACTCAAGAAGTTATAGGAACAAAAGAGTAAACAAGAAAGTAGGATAGAAATAATTAAAGCATGAACATAAAAGAATAAAGCATTGTACTAGAAACCAACCACAGCTAGATAGACAATTTAAACTAATAAACAAAAATTTGAGAAAAAAGGATTAAATCTTTCTTTGTTATTTGGTAATACAACAATCTACATTCATAATCCAAGAGAATTTATAGTCAAAACTATTAGAATTAAAAAATATTTCAGAAAGCTTCTGGAAACAAATTTATTAGACAAAAATTAAACTTATGATTAAATCCCAGCAATAAGTAACTAGGAAATGTATTTTTTTTAAATACAGCATAAATTATAAATTTTAAAAACTGACACAATACCATCAAAACCAACAGTGTAGCTAGGAATATATAGCAAAAGATGTGCAGAGACCTCAATGGAGAAAATTATAAAACTTTTATTGGAAGACATAAGAGAAGACCAAATAAACTTAAGAGAAAAACTTTGTTCTTAAATAGGGGAACTCAGTATCTCCTAAGTAACTCTATAATTTTCAATCAAAATTTCATAGGGTTTTTTGGGGGGGTGATTAGCACTTGATAAACTGATCCTCAAATTCATATGGAAGGACAAATAGCCAAAAACTGTCAAGATAATTTTGAGAGAAAAAAAGGCAGGAGGACTTATTGTACTAGATATTGCAATTAAAAAGCTACAGCAATTAAAGCAGTGCTATCTTTGTAAAGGGAATGACAACTGGACCTACTCTGACAATTGAAGAATAAATTGTTACATTCATTTTGGAAAGTAATTTGGTTATATCTAGTAAAGTCAAAGATGCATGCATATACCCATGACCCAACAATTCCACTTTTAGGCATAAACCCTACAGAAACTCACACATAAGCATAAGGAGACATGTACAATAACGTTCATTTCATCATTACCTGTTATAGTAAAAGCTTGGGAAAATGTCTATAAAGAAGAGAATGAATAAATTATAGTATATTTAAACAATAGAATGCTATACAGCAATAAAAATGAATGAACTAGGTTAGGGTGGTCACTGCCTAAACATCCCTGAAGATCGGGAAAGTGCTTGAACTAGAGAGGAAGGGGCAGCAACAGACAAGACGGAGTTTAACAAAGGATTATGAATACTGAATATTTATATAATTTTCTTTTTCTTAGTTGTTAGAGTATTAGAATTGTTAGAAGGAAAGAATTGAAATGGTGGAACTATAACTCATAGCATCCTTCGAAATTTGTTCTATAGCTACTTGTTAAATGGTAATTTGAAAGCTATACCTTTTTTTATATATGTTGTATTTCACAATAAGGAAATAACTGAAGCTATGGTACTATAATTCATAACTTCTGAAATTTTCTATATACCTACTTGTTAAATCATACTTTGAAAGATACTATCTTTTTGTATATATGTTATATTTCATAATAAGGAAATAACTGAAACTGTGGAATTGTAACTAAAATATTCTTTGAAATTTGCTAACTATTTGTGAAATTGTACTTGGAAAGTTGTCACTTTTATGTATATATGTTATATTCTACAAAAAAAATTAAAAATTGAAAAAAATAAATGAACTAGAACATGTATCAATACAGTTCAATCTGTAGTCTAAAACATAATGTTTGGTGGGGGTTGCAGTAAGTTTAGGTTAGATACAGTATGGAAACCTTTACAAAAAGTTTAAAAATATGAGAATCCACACTATATATACTTTTAAAGTATATATATATTATATTTATATTATAAATAAACATCAAATGATAAACAAGAAATTATAAAACATCAAATTCAGGATAGAGGTTAACTCTGGGGAGGGGAGACTTGGAGACTGAGGGGAAGAGGATGAGCAGAAATACAAAGGGAACATCAATTTTATCTGTACTAGTTTATCTCCTTAAAAAAAAAAAAGTAAGATCTGAAACAAATATTGCAAAAACTCTTAAAATATGGCCAAGCTGGCTGATAAGATACATGGTGTATTTGCTATATTATCTCTATTCTTTTTTGTATGCTTGAAGTATTTCATGATTTCTTTTTTATGCTATTCAAAATGTAATTCAATTTACTGGCAAGGTTTGTAGAGTTTAAATTCAGAAGTCCCAGAATACAGTGAAGTTGCGTAACAGACTACACAAAATTGAGAGCTGCTTTTGGAAAAAAATGAGAAAAAACAGCCCATCTGAACACTGTATATCATTTTTTCCAGAAGAAGTGTTATACATACCTGTGAGTGCTAAATAAGAAGCAATGTACCGCTTTTCCAGTCCATCTCTAATACTCTGAATTGCACCGAACATTGGAGGTATGATCATAATCAGGTTACTCACTGTATTCCCTATAAGAGAACAACACAGGGAGATAGTTAGATTAGTCAATAACACTTTAAATAAAGATACATGCTCTTGGTTCAGAATAAGCCCATAACCATTTATAAGAACCTGGTAAATTCACAGTAGCATACAGTGCTGAGACTTTGTCCTCAACACTTTTTTCTTAGTTTTTACAAGTCTGAATAAATATTAACAAATACATTTATCATAAAACTATTTTTAAATAGCAAGTCCATAAATTATGTCAACAGTATGGGCTCAACATACTAAAACCAGAATTTTCTTAAATAGAAAAACCTTTCAATTTATACTGGGACTTAGATTTTTCTTGTCATGTGTTTCCAAAGTGGCATACTTACTATGTTAGCATACGAATATAAAATAAAGACAAATCCTTATCTAGATGCATCATAATGAAACTACAGAAAATGAAAGGTCAAAAGCAAATCTTAAAACTAACCAGAAAAAAAAAAGACAGTTTTACCTTCAAAGAAGAGACAATTAAGTAGCACTTCTCAGAAAGAGTAGAAATACATTTTCAAAAGAATAAAGAAAAATAACTCTACTCGGCAAAACTTTCTTTCAAGGATCGAAGTGAAGTAAAGAAACTTTCAGACCAAAGAAACTAAGAATTTGCCATTAGCACACCTACTAAAGGAAGTTCTAAAGACAAGAAGGAAAATATCTCAGAACTTCACATACAGCAAAACCTGAGGTGGAGAAGGCAGTCTAGGCTAATTGAAAGTGTAATCTGTGGATAGTGCAACAAGTAGAGAACTGAGTTAATTTTGTCTGTTGAATAAAATAGCAACAAATTGAGGTTTGTATTTTGCAGGTCTTATTTCTTTTTCTTGCATGATTTTTCTGGCCAGAACTTCTAGCTGTGAATAGCAGTGATGAAAGCTGGCATCCTTGTCTTGTTCCTAATCTTAGGGTTTGGAAAGCTTTAAACTTTTACCATTTAGTACATTAGCTGTGGGTTTTTCATAAATGGCCTTTATCATGTTGAGAAAGTTCCCTTCTATTCCTTCTTTTCTGAGTGTTTTTATCAAAGAAGGAGGACTAGATTTTGTCAAATGCCTTTTCTGGGTCTACTGAGATAATACGTGTTTTGTTTTGTTTTTTCCTTTCCTTCTATATATGTGGCGTATTACACTGATTTTGAATTAAGCCACCCTTGCATTCCAGGGGTAAATCCCACTTGGTCATACTGTATAATCTTTTTAATATGTTGTTGGATTTGATTTGCTAGTATTTTGCTAAGGATATCTGTATCTTATATTCATAAGGGAAATTGGTCTGTAATTTTCTTCTGATGTCTTAAGCAGGCTTTGGTATAAGGATAATACTAGCCTCACCAAATTATTTAGGAAGTGTTCCCTCCTCTTGAATTCTTTAGAAAAGTTTGAGAAGGACTGGTGCTAACTCTTCTTTAAATGTTTGGTAGAATTCACTAATAAAACCATCTGGTCCTGGACTTTTCTTTGGTGTAAGATTTTTGATTATTGATTCAATTTCTGTACTTTGTTATAGGTTTGTTAAAATTTCCTATTTCTTCTTGAGTCAGCTTAGTATTTCTTTTCCTATGAATATTCTTGTCCTTTGCTACTTTTTCTACTCATCTTTTCTTTTTCTCTACAAGAAGGAGCCCTACATGTAAATGGGATATTAGCCCCCTGTTATGATATGAGTTGAAAACTCTGATTTTTTGCTTATGATACCTTTTGCTATGCAGAAGCTTTTTTAAATGTAGCTGAATTTACCAATACCTTCTTTCATAGCTTCTAGATTTCTTGAGTCATGGTTTTAAAAGGTCTTCCTCACTCCCAGGTTATGGAGAAATTCACCTATACTTTCCTTAAGTGCTTTTATGATTTCACTTTTTAAAAATTAAATCTTAGATTCTTTTGGAACTTTCATGGTATACAGTGTAACTTTTCTTTTTCCCATGGAAACCAAGTTTTGCCAACATGACACAATCATTAACCAGAAATAACAACAGCAAAAAAATCTTCGTAAAAAGAAACGTTATCATACATACACTATTGGCTCAACAGTGAACAGTATTTATATAGTCATATTACTGTTGTTGACGGCAAATCCTAACTACTTATTTATATAAAAATTAGGCTCTGACAGTACTGAGAAAATGTAGTAAGAGAAAGCAGAGATAGTATAAGAGAGCTAAAAGCCCAACTACCACAATTGGAAGACAACAGACAACAATATATTAAATTTACATATTCAGACATAACAGTATAAGCAAATTAATTAGAAATATGGAACCACATTCTAGGAAAAAAAAAGCTAAATGTTAAAAAGTTATTGCTGTACTTCTACTTCCACCTAAGATGGAGAAACAGGGACCAGATTTACCCTCCTAACTAAAACAATTGAATAAAAATAATGGACAAAATATGTGAAATAACCGTTTTCAAGACACTGGATAGCAGGCAATGATGAACAGTGATCCCTGAGATACAGGAAACAAATGGGGAGCCCTCTATTTGCCCTGGCTTACTGCGTGGAGCATACAGACCAAGGTGTAAGGGGGAGGAAGCCAGGAGGAGTCCGGCAGATGCTGAGTTTAGGAGACAGAGATAAGAGTTCAGGAAAAAAGTGACTAAATTTCACAGGAGGGAGTAGTAAGCTGCACAAAAAGAGAACCGCAGAAATCTGTGGAGTACTCAAGTACTCAGCAGAGACTGAGCAGCATATGTATATGAAGAAGCTACCTGAAGCCAGGGAGAAACCCATCTAAAAGATTAAAGGGAACATATCTGGTGCTCACACATGGCCAGAAACAGTGCCTATTCCCAGCAGTCAGACTGGTAAAATTCATATTTCATGGAGCACTGGACAGAGTAATCAAGAAGGCCTTGCCTCAGTAGCAGGGAATAATTAGCCCGAGTCTGAGCACTGTTTCAGATGCATCTAACAAATCATAATACAAGGTACAAAAGGTTCAAAAAAATTCCAAGTAACATTACTGCATCCCAGAATAAAACTCAAGAATATTTACAGTAATACAAAAAATATCCAGTACAAAAAAAAAAAAAAAAAAGGTAAAAATCACAATCTAGCATCCAGATTACCAGGCATACAAAGAAGCAGGAAACATGACCCATAAAGAGGAGAAAAATCTATCGATTACAACAACCCCAGAACTGACACAAAGATTAAAACATTCATATAAAACTCTAAAAAATGCAAGAATCAACAGTGACAGAAAGCAGTTTTGGAGTGGAGAGGAGGGGAGAGAATTATGGCCTGGGAAAGAAGGGCTTTCCAAGGGAACAAGCAAACTTAAGAGGTGATAGACATGTTCACTATCTTGACAGTGGTAATAGTTTCATGGATATATACATGTGCCCCAACTTAGTAATTTATATATATACTTTAAGAAGCTACAGTACTATCATATGTCAATTAACTTTTAAAAAGCTGTTTTCAGGAACCTAAGGTGGCGGCTAGGAGAGACAGGAGAAAAAAACACCTCCATGAAAAATACTAGATAAAAACAGCCAGAAAGTGACCCAAAACACCAGTTCCAGTGATGCACCAGCTGGACAAGGTCTGCTAAATCCACAGGGACAATGCACTTGGTGAAACCGGGAGTCTGCGATCTGAAATGAGTGAGTAAGCCTGCTGAATATCCAGTACCATGCTGTGGTGTGGGGTAACCGAGGGTTGGCGTTTGGAGGCGGACTAGTTCTTTTTTTAAAAAACTCCAAAGCAGCTGCAGATATGGCAGCAAGAACCACACAGTGAAGCATGGCAGGAATGGGCTGTGCGAACGCCTCAATACCTGGCGTGGAAGATAGCCTTTCGCACACCCGCTGGTAATTGTCTCAGAGCAAGGAAGGCATAGGTGAGCCAAAAGGGGGAAAAAACTACACCCCTTGCAGCCATCTTCCCAGCGGGCTGGGAATGCTCCTGCCTGGCACAGGCACCACAGCCCAGAAAACCCAGTGTGACAGGAAGTGTTTCCAGCAACACACGCACACGCCACAATATCAGGTGTGGACAATAGCCTTTTGCACACCCACAGCTAATTGTCCCGGAGCTGGGAAGGCAGAGCTGTGTGAAAAGGGGGAAATCAACATGCCCATTCAGCTATCCTTACAGCAGGCTGGGAACAATCCTACACAGCCCGGTGGCCCAGAACTTCCCTTGAGGGACTACACGCACTTGTGACGTAGCAAAACCTTTCCTCAGCAGAGGCCCTAGAAGGGCATGGCTTGGAAGAGGAACCCATTCAGAAATCCCAGGGACCATACGCCAATACCAAGGACTTGTGGGTCAGCGGCAGAGACAATCTGTGGCAAGACTGAAATGAAGGTTTAGACTCTTGCAACAGCCTTAAACCTCCAGGAACACCTGGGAGGTTTGATTATTAAAGCTGCCCTCCCTCCCTAACCACTCAGACACACGCCCCACATTTAGGGCAGACAGCACCAACAACACACCCAAACTTGGTACACCAATTGAACCCCACAAGAATTAGACCCCCACACACCACAAAGACAAAATTGGGGAGAACTGACTTGAGGGGAATAGGTGACTCGCAGACACCATCCGCTGGTTAGAGAAAGTGTATGCCACTAAGCTATAGATCTGACAAATTAGAGATCAGTCTTTAAATAATTCTGCATATGCTAAAAGAACCCTATCAAGTAAAGCAAATGCCAAGAGGCCAAACACAACAGAAAATTTTAAAGCATATGAAAAAACCAGACAATATGGAGAACCCAAACCCAAACACCCAAATCAAAAGATCAGAGGAAACACAGTACTTGGAGCAATTAATCAAAGAACTAAAGACAAACAACAAAAGCATGGCACAGGATACAAACGACTTGAAGAAGAGCATGGCACAGGATATAAAGGACATGAAGAAGACCCTAGAAGAGCATAAAGAAGAAATTGCAAGAGTAAATAAAAAAATAGATGACCTTATGGAAATAAAAGAAACTGTTGACCAAATTAAAAAGATTCTGGATACTCACAGTACAAGACTAGAGGAAGCTGAACAACGACTCAGTGACCTCGAGAACCACAGAATGGAAAATGAAAGAACAAAAGAAAGCATGGGGGAAAAAATCGAAAAAATTGAAATGGATCTCAGGGATATGATAGATAAAATAAAATGTCCAAATTTAAGACTCATTGGTGTCCCAGAAGGGGAAGACAAGGGTAAAGGTCTAGAAAGAGTATTCAAAGAAATTGCTGGGGAAAACTTCCCAAACCTTCTACAGAAAGCATAAATGCCCAGCGAACTCCAAATAGAATAAATCCTAATAAACCCACTCCAAGACATATTCTGATCAGACTGACAAATACTGAAGAAAAGGAGCAATTTCTGAAAGCAGCAAGAGAAAAGCAACTCACTACATACAAAGGAAACAACATAAGACTAAGTAGTGACTACTCAGCGGCCACCATGGAGGCGAGGAGGCAGTGGCATGACATATTTAAAATTCTGAGAGAGAAAAATTTCCAACCAAGAATACTTTATCCAGCAAAGCTCTCCTTCAAATTTGAGGGACAGCTTAAATTTTTCACAGACAAACAAATGCTGAGAGATTTTGCTAATAAAAGACCTGCCCTACTTCAGATATTAAAGGGAGCCCATCTGACAGAGGAACAAAGAAAGGAGAGTAAGATATGGAGAAAGGTTCAGTACTAAAGAGATTCAATATTGGTTCATTAAAGGAAAATGAGAGAGAGAGAGGGAAAAAATATATCTGACAAACATAAACCAAAGGATAGTATGGCTGATTCAAGAAATGCCTTCACAGTAATAACGTTGAATATAAATGGTTAAACTCCCCAATTAAAAGATATAGACTGGCAGAATGGATCAAAAAATAAGAACCATCAATATGTTGCATGCCAGAGACTCATCATAGACACAGGGACACAAAGAAACTGAAAGTGAAAGGATGGAAAAAAATATTTCATGCAAGCTAAAGCCAAAAGAAAGCAGAAGTAGCAATATTAATCTCAGATAAAATAGACTTTAAAAGCAAGGATGTTATGAGAGTCAAAGAAGGCCACTACATACTAATAAAAGGGGCAATTCAACAAGAAGAAATAACAATCAGAAATGTTTATGCACCCAATCATGGTGCCACAATATACATGAGACAAACACTGGCCAAAACTAAAGGAAGCAATGGATGGTTCCACAATAATTGTGGGAGACTTCAACACATCACTCTCTCCTATAGATAGATCAACCAGACAGAAGATCAATAAGGAAACTGATAACCTAAATAATCTGATAAATGAATTGGATTTAACAGACATATACAGAACATTACATCCCAAATCACCAGGATACACATTCTTCTCTAGTGATCATGGAATTTCCCCAGAATAGATCATATGCTGGGACATAAAACAAGCCTCAATAAATTAAAAAAAAAAATGAAATTATTCAAAGCACATTCTCTGACCACAATGGAATACAATTAGAAGTCAATAGGCATCAGAGACTTAGAAAATTCACAAACACCTGAAGGGTAAAAATGAGGGGGAGATGAAAACATTCCCAGATAATCAGAAGCTGAGGGACTTCATCACCAGTAGATCAGTCCTATAAGTAATGCTAAAGGGAACTGTGCAGGCTGAAAGGAAGGGACACTAAACAATTGACTGAAACTACATGATGAAATAAAGATTTCCAATAAAGATCACATGGTAAATATAAATACCAATACTACTGTATTTTTTGATTTGTAACTCCACTATTTACTTCCTACAGGATCTAAAATACATAAAGTATAATCATAAATCAGTGGTTTTGGACTCAATGTAAAATATGTAGTTTTTGACAAGAACTACATAAAGGTGGGGGAACATAAAGGAATATAGGAACATAGTTTATGTGTCCTATTGAAGTTAAGTTGGTATCAAAGACAAACAAGATTGTTATAGACTTAGGATGTTAAATTTAAGCCCCATGGTAAACACAAAAGAAGTATCAGAGAATATGATCATAGAGATGAAAAGTACAGCATGGGTTACAAGAAGTGGGGGAAGGGGCAAAGGGGAGTTAATAAGAAATGAGTGTAGGGTTTCTGTTTGGGGTGAAGGGAAATTTCTAGTAATGGATTATGGGAAGGTGATGGCATTGCAACATTGTGAATGTGATTAATCCCACTAAATGGAATGCTTGGGAGGGGTTGGAATGGGAAGATTTATGCTGTATATATGTTTCCACAATTGAAAAAAAAAAAAGACAGTCTAAATAGATAATGACAATTAAATGCCAAGGATGATCCTGGATGGGATCTGAGGATGGAGGAGAGGAGGCTCAAAGGGACACAGTTGGGACAAAAGAAAGGAAGAAAAAGGAAATACAGAATGTAAGCTTTGTATCAATGTTGTATTTCTTGAACTTCTTAGCTGTGCTTAATGGGATTGCATAAAAGAATGTTCTTGTTCATGGGAACTGTATATGTGAATTATAGTGTTTGTTCAAGGAAGTGTGCAGTTTGCTCTCATATGTTCAGAAGACAGAGCAATAGATGATGGATGATAGGAAGGGAGGGAGGGAGGAGGGAAAGAAAGAAATGGTGGTGTGACAGGATGTTAAAGTTGGTGGATCGGGGTATCGGGGAAAGGGAGTCGGGGTATGCTGGAGTTCTGTGTATGGGGTTTGTATTGTTTTTGCAACTGTTCCTGTAAGTTTGAATTTATTTCAAAGTAAAATTTGAAAAAAAAAGAAAGTCAAGTCACAAATATTATATAATGCATAATCACATTTTTATTTTTAAAAATAAATACACTTATTTACTAGTTTAATTGTACCTTACGGATATGCTCAGATCCAGCCCATTTTTAACCATCATTTCATTTTATAATGAAATACTAGATACAGTGACTCCTTTTCATTTCCGTTTTTTTTGTTGTTGTTCTTCATATTGTCTACATTTTTTTCCTGAACACCACTTTGAAAAGTTGAAGCATTTATTTGTTTAAGTACTTCCTTGAGTCTAAACTATGAGCTCCATGAAGATTTTACTGTTTCTCATAGGTTTAATGTTGTGCCCAGCATAGAGAAATAATCAATCAATAGTTACTGACTGATTCAAAATGTTCTACAATAAGAAAGGAATTACGTTCTAATAAGAAAAACAATAAAAGTTATGTTTTCACAAAGGAAATCTCTATAATAATATCAATTTAAAAATACAGCATTACCATAAAAGAGATTGAAACAAAATGGTATCAAGTAATTAACCCTTGGCTTGGCAGAGTTGGTGAAAATTTCATGTAAGAGATAATATTTGAGAATAATATTTGAGTGTTCCTTCAAGAGTAAATAGGAGTTAGATAAGTGCAGAAAACCATATTCAGGACAGAGATAACACATGCAGGTGCAAAAGCTAAAAAGAACATGGTGTGTGTAGGAAACCAGGAGAAGTAATATAATGTGTCTAGAGGACAAGTTCTGTCAGGAGATAAAGCTACTAAGTGAAAGATGAATTAACATGTCTGTCATCTCCCTACCAAACTGTACAGAGTGTGGACTCTATTCCAGAAGGAACTTCCTTAGTATAGCATTAAATAAGTAAGCAAGAAATCACCCAGTCACCGTGACAGAGTTAGTTGCTTCCTCCCCTAAATTCCAATACTACTTTGTTCATTTTCTGTTTTTCTCCTCCTTAATCTCTGAATTCCCTCGTCATCAAAGATAATGTCTTATTCCTCTTTGTATTCCAAATGTATTCCTTGGACACAGCAGGTGCTCAGAGGCTCCAAACATTATTGTGTAGGACAGAGTTAATCTACCTTTGGACTGGGAAAACTGTATCCCTATCTCAGGAAACCTGGATATCTGTTCTGAATCTTGGACAAAATAAGATCAGTAGGATTTATGATGTGCTGTTTAAAGTCAAAACTCCCTTGACAACCCTCTCTTAGTTTACCAGGGTTGCTACGACAAATACACAGTGGGTTGGCTTAAACAGTGGAAATTTAATGTATCACTGTTTTGGAGTATAGAAGTCCAAAATCAAGGTCTTGAGAGACCATGCTTTCTCCTAGAATACACAGCATTCTGGTGATGGTTTGCCACAAGCCTCGGGGTTCCCTCGTTTGCATCTCTGCCTCCTTCTGGCTTCTCCTTCTGGCTTCCTCTTCTCCTGCTCAGTCATCTGTGCCTTTGTCTAGATTTCCTCTCCTTAAAATGACTTTGGCCTTATGGATTAAGGCTCACCCTGATTCAATTTGGCCTCATCTAAACAGAATTTTCGAAGATCCTATTCACAAATGAGTCCACACCTTAACTAATAGTAACACCTTCAACGGTCCTATTGACAAATGGGTTTACACCCACAGAACATGTCTTTTGTGGGGGACATGATTCAATCCCCAACAGACCCCTAGGCTAATTTGTTTACCGATAGGTTTGCACCTGATAAACTGGTTTGCTACACTGACTTGACCACATGACTAGAGAGGCATGAAATACCTCCCAGGGAATTTCTACTTTGAGTACTCCTAAAGCCAAGATTTATCACACAGATCTTGGTGGTTCAATCCAGAGATGAGGTGTGTCTATGTACAAATTAGGATCCCGTAAGCTTGTCTCTGAATGTCTCTTACATCCCCAGTGCTTGTCTGTCCTCTCTTACTCTTATTGTACCATATCCATTGCTTCTAAATAAAAGTCTTTTGTAAATATGCTCTATGGAAACTTCTGAGTCATTTCAAATATCCAAATTTGTGAAATGTTTGCAATAAATTGTGTATAAACTTTCACGAATGTGAAACTCAGTCACATTCTTTGATAAGGATAGCTTCTGTCCTTATCAAAACTATTAAATATTAATAAAACTTCTACATTTAATAGTGCTTTATAGCTTATAGATATTCTCACATCCGTTAACATTTAATTCTCAAAGTAACCCCACAAAGGAGTAGTTTCACCATTTAATAGAGAAACTGAGGCCAAAAGGATTAAATGACTTGTCCAGAGTTGCTCAACTAGTAAGAAGAAGAATTGGATTCAAACCTAGGTTGAAGTATATGAATTATACTAGGCTGCCTCCTTTGTGACCAGTTTGCAGCATGACTACAATATCTCTACAACAAATGTAAGGATTTAAGGTGTCACCTTTGTATCCTCATGAGACTTTTTTAAATGATGTCACAAAAGCATCTATATTCGTCTATTTATCAAAGAGGCAATTTGGTTTTTAATGTTAATATATAATGTTGATGCCAAGGGGTTGAACATATTCATTCCTTTCACTTCACAAATATTTTCTGAGCACCTATCATGGGGCTTAGGCATTGTTTTAGGTACTGAGAATACAACTAAAAGACAAAACAGCTCAGGTCCTGCCCTCACAGAGCTTGTATACAATTCAGTGAGACATTTTAAAGAAGAAAAATTATTTTTTTTTTTCAGTTCGTGGATGAAAAGGAGGATATTTGAATTTAACAGTATTATCTGATATTATAAATTCTTCTTAAGAAAGCCACTAACCAGCATTTCTATAGTACTTTAGAGTGTATAAAGTCTTTACCTTACCTAGTTTGACTCTCAAAACAAACCTTTGAGGTACTTTTTAATCTAATTGGACAGTAAATGAAAGTGAAAATAAAAATTAAGTGATTTTTCTTAATATATACAAGATCACCCAGCTTGTACAAGGTCAAGAGTCAAATGCAAGGGCAATGAATATAAAATCTATTTTCTCTTCTCTATATGAACTACTCCTCTTATTTTTATTTTGCTCTAAATTAAAACGTTCTATTTCACTTTTTGTTAAAAAATAAATACACATATTGAAAATAATTTTGTTGCTATTTTATAATAGTTATTATGATTTAAAATTTTAAAGGAAAATTAAGTGATTTAAATAAAAGTAATAATTTTATTCTCTTTCTAGTTGATGGTTACAAGAACATTTCTTAGATATTTACTGAATTACATAACTTTCGTCTCTTAGTAATTTCAAATCTATTCCAAGCAGTTTTGGCAAATGAAGTAAAAATTACTTTTTTAGTCAGCCTCCAGATCATTATGAATGATGAAAACAAATAATTATATATAGGTATTTTCTAAACATGAAAGATATCTGAGTTGTGGAATTCTTTTTGAAAATGTATAATTAGTTGTTTATTTTTAACAGTATCTCATTCTTTTAACAGTGTAAGCAACTAAATATTAGTGCCAAAAGAACACATTAAACTCAGGTTTACAAATTCATTTAATTTCACTTAAATAATTAAGCACTATTTAATTTAAATCAATTTTCTAAACAGTAAGGAAGAAAATTAGAGGGTATAAAATTTAAGTTTTTAATTTTTTTAAATTCCCAAATCTCTCAAATGAACTGTTCTAGTTCTACCAGAATCTTGTGGATCAAGTTCCACTGGAACAAGATACTTTTTCCAGGGTATTTGTTGCCCAAGTGTCAACTTTTAAAGTGTCTTTAAAAAAAAAAAAATTGCTTTAAAGAAAACCAGAGTAAATGATAAGAAGTCAGTCAAGGTAAGTATACCATAGTAGCAAAGAGATCTCTGTGATCCAATGTTAACAGCAGAAACCCACACACAACACATAACTGGAATATTTTTATGGTCTAAGTCTTAATCTAAATACTAAATTTATTATTTTAAAGCTTAAATTTGTTTTATTTAAAAAAACAAAAAGAATGAAAAAGTGAAAAACAAAACAAAATAAATAATAAAAGAAAAAGAATAAAAGCAGAAGAGTACTAACATTGAGTTTATATGTCTGAAACCATGCTAGTGACTGTATTTATATAATATCATTTAATAGAAAGGATCACCTTGTGAGCTGAGTACTATCATACTTATTTTACGTATCAAGCTCAGAAATATTAAGGAACTTGCCCAGGGTTATATAGGTCCTAAGTGGGGATATCTGGATTCAGTCTCGTGTCATGTTTCTGTGATAAAAAGCCGTGTTTCTCCCACGACACAATGCTAAAAAAACACAACAAAAGAACGTGCAGAAGAAACCCAACACTGAAAGATCGTTGGTCTACACGAATAATTCTTAAGAGGCAAGCAAATGGAGATCACGTTCCAGCATGACAATACAAGGAGCTCCACTGACACACTCCCCAGTAAAATTGGTAAAAATTATTAAAACCAAAACAATGAAACAACAATCATTTAAAGTCTCTGGAAATGGTCCCAAGAGAAAACAGCAAATGAAGAAACATCTATTCAAGAAAATCTACAAGAGATCAGTAAAAAAGGTGAGTCTGTTATTTTGCACCAAGACCGCATCTTCCCTCCACCCTTCCTGCTCAGTGAGGTGGAGACTCCACTCCAGAATGCTACAGCCAAGAATTCAGGGCTCCTCCCCTCAGTAACCAGCCAGAGGGCTTTCTTCCTGGGAGGAGGAGGACTTCAGCATTTCACATCCCACCCCCAGATGCCTACTGCTGAGGCTAAGTCCCAGACAAGTGCACGAGTGCACCCGAGAGGTGGGGGCTACCTTCTCCCCAGACACACTCGTGCAATGGAGTCTTTTCATTTGGCATGTTGCACAGAAAATACTGGGACTCCAATAGCTCTTCCTTCAGTTCATGACATAGTGACTACATGCCATGAGAGGCAAGCCAAGAAGACCTCAGGAGACTTCCACAAAGACACACACATGCTCAGCTCTAAGAGTCAGAAGCTTACCATTGCCACCATTCCCAGCTCAAGAGCCTGGGCTCTGAGATTTATTGCCTAGGAGAAGAAAGATGCCATAAAGTAGATGACTCCTAGTCTCTTCCCAAAGGAATTTATTTCATTTGCAATAGAACAATTTAAAGGGACTCTCAAGAACTTTGGAGGTTGTGGTAAAAGGCAATTGGGAAGAGAACTGTAGTCTAATGAAGACACAGCCCACAGTGTAGGCCAGCTAGTTTTCAGGAAAGAACCAGGGATTAAGACAGCTGGGAGGAGCCCTCCTGAGGTCAGAACAAATATTAGACCTCAGGAATACTTGGAAGGCGTCACAATTTGACTGGATTCATATACAGAGGAATTTATGCCTGAGGGCATGCAATAGTATGAAACTATAGGGACCACAGAAAAATCATGTTCTTAAAGCTAATCCATTCCTGTAGGTGTAAACCTCTGGTAAGGAGGACCTTTTGATTAGGTCACTTCCATTAAGGTGTGGCCCAACGTGGGTCATAATAGTGTTCCTGGAGCTTTATAAGAGAATGAAATTCAGACAAAGAAAGAGAAAGCCATGGAAGCAAGAAGTTGAAAGCAACAAAACTCGGAAGAGAAGGGAGAGACCAGCAGGGGCCGCCATGTGACATAGGAGTCTAGGATCACCAGCAGCCAGTCTTCAGGAAGAAGGTACCCTCTTGATGATGCCTTGATTTGGACATTTTCACGACCTCAGAAATGTAAGCTTGTAAGCTAACAAACTCCCATTGTAAAAACAAACACATTTCAAGGTATCCGTTTTGGCAGCAAAGCAAACTAGAACAGGGCAATACTGAAAACAAAAGAGAATTGGCCAGCAATTAGTGGAGTTTAATGGCTGGGTGTGATCAGGGTAAGAATGGAAGAGAGCCCTACCCAAACAACTGTCATCCCAGAGTGACTGTGGGTCCACCCAAAGCTGCGCTGTGCTGGTTTGAGTGTATTGTGTCCCCCAAATGCCATTATCTTTGTGGTCTTGTGTGGGGCAAATGTTTTTGGTGCTGGTTGGATTTGCTTGGAATGTGCCCCACCCAGCTGTGGGAGATGATTCTGATGAGATGTTCCCATGGAGGTGTGGCCCCGCCTATTCAGGGTGGGCCCTGATCGGTGGAGCAATATAAATGAGCTGACTCAAAGAAAGGAAAAGGAGTGCAGCTGGGAGTGATGTTTTGAAGAGGAGCAAGCTTGCTGGAGAGGAACGTCCTGGGAGAAAGCCATTTTGAGGCCGGAGCTTTGGAGCAGACGCCAGCTGCCTTCCTAGCTAGTAGAAGTTTTCCGGACACCATTGGCCATCCTCCGGTGAAGGTACCTGATTGCTTGGACGCTTTGTGGCCTTAAGACTGTAACTGTGTAGCGAAATAAACCCCCATTTTATAAAAGCCTATCCATCTCTGGTGTTTTGCGTTCTGCAGCATTAGCAAACTAGGACATGCGCCAACCTGAGGAGCAATATCAGAAGCTTAACACAGTTTGGGGATTCAGGAGGAAGGGGTGTTAATAGACTTTAATAAATAATCCAGCAAGTTACTAAACAAATAAACAAGCAAATAATTAGTCCAGGGGAGTGGAACCCAGAGTTGCTACAATATATTTTCTAAAATGTCCACTTCCAATAAAAAATTATGAGGCATGCAAAGAAATAGGAAAGTATGTCCCATACCCCAGGAAAAAAGTAAGCAACAGAAACTGTCTGTGTGAGTGACCAGATGTTGGATATAACAGAATAATATTTCAAACGAGTCATTATACTTATTTTCACAGTACTAAAGGAATACAGGATTAAAGAAGGGGAGGAATGATGAAAATGTTGCATAGAATACAGAATATCAATAAAAAGAAATTATTTTAAAAGAAGCCAAATGGAAATTTTTAAGTTGAAAAATACGATAACTGAACTAAAAATTCATTAAAGACATTCAGCAAATTGGAACTAGTGAAAGAAAGAATTAGCTAACCTGACGAAAAATTGATAAACATTATGCAAGCAAAAGAACAGAGAAAAAAAATGAAGGAAAATGAACACAGTTTCAGGGAAATTTTGGACATCATTAAGCATACCAATATACATGTAATGAGAGTACCAGAAGTAGAGGAGAAAAAGAAGAAAAAAATTCAAAGAAATAAATGCTGAAAACTTCCCAAATTCATTGAAAAACAACAAGTTACACATCCAGGAAGTTCAAAGGACTCTAGCTAGGATAAACATAGAGATTCACAAATAGATATATCACAACAAAAATGCTGACAGTCAAAGGCAAGAAGAAAATCTTGAAAGCAGCCAGAGAAAACCACTGTGTTACATACAAGGGAACCCCAATGAGATTAAGAGTTGACCTCTCAGCAAAAACTATGGCGGTCAGAAGGTAGTTGGATAACATACTGAAATTGCTCAAAGGAAAAAAAAAAAAAAAACTGTCAACCAAGAACTCCAAATCCTCAAAGGTATCATTCAAAAATGAAGCATACAAATAAAAACTAAAAGAATTAGTTCCTAGCAGATTCGCCTTATGAGAAATACTGAAGGAAGTTCTTCAAGCTGAAAGCAAGTGACTTCATATGGTAATTTAAATCCACAAACATACAAAGAGCACCAATAAAGGTAATCATGTTATTCAAAAAGCCACTAGAGATTAATATTTTTTCTTCTCTCAACTAAATTGAAAAGCAATTGCATAAAATAACATGTAGATAATGCACTGAAGGGCTTATAACATATAGAAATTTAATATATTTGGCAATAACTGCACAAAGGAAGCAGGTGGGAGCAAAGCTGTAATGGGCTAAGAAATGAGGGCAGCTGATAAAGCAATAATTATAACAATGTATTGTGTTTATAACATTAATAGATATGTATAACAATAACACAACAAGGTGGAAAAGGTACTAGAGCTACATTAGAGTAATGTTTCTACTTATTACTTGAATTAAGAAAGTATAAATATGAAGTTGATATGATAAGCTAAGATCTACATGATAAACACTCAAGCAATCATTAAATAATAACTCAAAAAAGTGAAAATGTCATTAATGAAACAAAAATGCTACATTATAAAATATTCACTACATGCAAAAGAAAGCAGTAAAGGAGGAGTAGAGGTACAAAAAGACATAAGACATATGGAAAATTAAAAGTAAGAAGGCAGATATAAATCCAACTATATCAATAAAACATTAAATGTGAGTAGATTAAAAAAATCCAACGAAAAGGCAGAAATTGAAAGACTGGATTTAAAAACATAATCCAGAGAGGACGGAAGAAGATGGCAGCATAGAGAGGAGTGGAAGTTAGCTAGTCCCCCCGGAGCAACTAATAAACAACCAGGAACAACTAGTAAATGATCTGGAATAACTGCTGGGGAACAACCGTGACTGTCCACACATCATGCACCAACCTGGATTGGGAGGAATGCCTGAGATCACAGCATGGAATCCGTGAGCAGAAACTGCAGACGCGAGCTGGGAGCCCCCTCCCTCCACAGCAGCCCAAACTGCAAAACGTCCCGGTGATAGAGAGCAGCACTCTGAACAAGAAAAATATACCTCAGACCAGCTCCAAATGGGGTTTTAATTGGCAAATGTGGACTGCTCAATGCAAGCTGCAAATCCCTAACAAGAAGACAGAGGCTTTTGGTGACACCCAACCTTGAAGAGCCAGGGAACTTCTCTCTCCCGGGAGGGAGGAGCCCAGAGGGCCGGGTGCTATCTATGAACAACAGGTGAAACTGGGAGCCATGAATTGACCCTGAACGGGGCTTTCTGTCCCTTTTTCTCTCTCTAAACCGGAACAGCTCAGTGGAGAAAGCCTCAGCCATTATCAGCTCCCAGCCCTCTGACCCAGACAAAGGTGGAGATAGCAGAGTGAGAGAGACAAAGAACCTATTTAAATGCAAATGAAAACTCCCTAGGTGGTGTATCTTCTCTAAGAGAAAAGAGGTGGTCCTCAGCTCAACTACCTGGCCTTCCATTCAGAACCAGACCCCAGGGTCTGGCGGAAAACAATCAAACCAGAAACAACTTAAGCTGAGAATTAAAAGGACCACACCTCCTTATACCAGTTGGGAGTGACAGGCTGACAAGCACCACCTGCTGGGCAGGTTAGGAAAAACACAGGGCCTTGAGGCTTCACAGGGTGTGTCAATCTTCTAAGACACACCCTCAGGGAAACCTGGTGCTGAATATTTCCTCTTTCTGAGACCTGAGCCAGTTCTGGTCTGGGAAAACCTGATTGGGGTAACCAAGGAAACCAGATGCCTAGACAACAGAAAACTACAACCTACATTAAGAAAAATGAATGTACAGCCATCAAAGGAACACACTTACACTTCAACTGAGACACAGGAATTGAAACAACTAATGCTAAATCAATTCAAAAAGTTTAGGGAAGAACGGGATGAATCTGGACCCGGCATCGTGGGACTGAGAACATCTTCTTGACCAAAAGGGGGATGCGAAATGAAATGAAAGGAAGCTTCAGTGGCTGAGATTTCAAATGGAGTCGAGAGATCACTCTGGTGGACTTTCTTATGCATTATATACTTTTTAGGTTTTAATGTATTGGAATAGCTAGAAGTAAATACCTGAAACTACCAAACTCCAACCCAGTAGCCTTGACTCTTGAAAACAATTGTATAACAATGTAGATTACAAGGCGTGACAGTGTGATTGTGAAAACCTTGTGGATTACACTCCCTTTATCCAGTGCATGGATGGATGAGTAGAAAAATGGGAACAAAACTAAATGAAAAATCCAGTGGGATGGGAGGGATGATTTGGGTGTTCTTTTATGCTTTTATTTTTAATT
The DNA here is from genome assembly GCF_015220235.1 of Choloepus didactylus. Taxonomy (NCBI): domain Eukaryota; kingdom Metazoa; phylum Chordata; class Mammalia; order Pilosa; family Megalonychidae; genus Choloepus; species Choloepus didactylus. The sequence goes on along the minus strand of NC_051312.1, from coordinate 91,251,979 downwards.
CTGATTCTGATTCTTTCTGGTGTAAGGAAAAGGTTCAAAAATAGATTGGGGTGATGAATGCCCAACTATATGATGGTACTGTAAACAGTTGATTGAACATCATGGATGACTGTATGTGTGTGAATATATCACAATAAAACTGAATTAAAAAAAAGTTTAGGGAAGATACGGCAAAAGAGATTAAGCATATAATGAAGACACTGGGTGTACATAAAGTAGAAATTGAAAGTTCAAAAAAACAACTGGCAGAATCTATGGAAATGAAGGGACATCACAAGAGATGAAAGACACAATGGAGACATACAACAGCAGACCTCAAGAGGCAGAACAAAACACTCAGGAACTGGAGAACAAGATGCCTGAAAGCCTACACACAAAAGAACAGATAGAGAAAACAATGGAAAAATATGAGCAATGTCTCAGGGAATTGAATGACAACATGAAACACTTGAATGTACATGTCATGGGTGTCCCAGAAGGAGAAGAGAAGGGAAAAGGGGCAGAAGCAATAATAGAGAAAATAAACAATGAAAACTTCCCAACTCTTATGAAAGACATAAAATTACAGATCCAAGAAGCGCAGCGTACCCCAAACAGAATAGATCTGAATAGGCTTACGCCAAAACACTTAATAATCAGATTATCAAATGTCAAAGACAAAGAGAGAACCCTGAAAGCAGCAAGAGAAAAGCAATCCATCACATACAAAGGGAGTTTGATAAAACTACATGTGGATTTCTCAGCAGAAACCATGGAGGCAAGAAGGAAATGGTGTGATATATTTAAGATACTAAAAGAGAAAAACTGCCAACCAAGAATCCTATATCCGGCAAAAATGTCCTTCAAATATGAGGGGGAGTTTAAAATATTCTCTGATAAACAGACAAAGACAGAGTTTGTGAACAAGATACCTGCTCTACAGGAAATACTAAAGGGAGCACTACAGACAGACAGGAAAAGACAGGAGTAAGAGGTTTGGAACACAATTTTGGGTGATGGTAGCACAGCAATTTAAGTTTGGAACACAATTTTGGGTGATGACAGCACAGCAATGTAAGTATGGTTGAAAGAGGAAGGTTAGGAGCATGTGGGACACCAGAAGGAAAAAGGAAAGATAAACACTGGGACTGTATAACTCAGTGAAACCTAGGGTGCTCAACAATTGTGACAAATGTACAAATAGGTTTTTTCATGAGGGAGATCAAATGAATGTCAACCTTGCAAGGTGTTAAAAATAGAGAGAGATTGGGGAGAAAATACAATCAATGCCAATTAGAGACTATAATTAACAGAAACATTGTATTATGCTTCCCTTAATGTAACATAGCAGTATACCAAAGCTAAATACATATAAGAGGGGGACATAAGGGAGGGGTATTATGGGACTCTTGGCACTGATAATGTTGTCTGACTCTTTATTCTACTTCAGTTGAATGCTATCTTTCCTTTTGTTGCCTCCCAGCTGCCATGTTTTTTTTCTCTCTCTTTCTTTTTTCTTTTTCTTTCTCTTTTGTCTTTCTACCTTCTTTGACAGTTTCTCCTGCTTTGTGGAAGGAATGGAGATGTCCTTACATAGATAGTGGTGATGGTGGTGAATACATAAATGCATGACTATACAGGAACCATCAATTGTTTACTCAGGACGACGGAATGTATGGTGTGTGAACAAACTATCTTAAAAAAGAAACCTTGAGGGCACTATATTGAGTGAAATAAGTCAGACACATAAGGACAAATATTAAAGGGTCTCACTGATATGAACTAATTATAATACGTAAACTTATAGACACGAAATATAAGTTACCAGGATATAGAACGAGGTTAAACAATAGGGAGCGGTTGCTTACTATGAGCAGAATGTTTGACTAGGTTGAACCCAAATGTTTGGAAACGGACAGAGATGACGGTAGCACGTTGTGAGAATAACTAACAGTGCTGAATGGTGCGTGAATGTGGTAGAAAAGGGAAGCTCAGTCATGTATCTCACTAGAAGGAAAGTTGGAAGTTAAAAGATGGGAATGTGTAAAACAGTGAACCTTGTGGTGGGCGATGCCCATGATTAACTGTACAAATGTTAGAAATCTCTTTAATGAACCAGAACAAATGTATGACACTATAAGTTAATAATAAAGGGGCATATAGAGAAAAAAAATATGCCTATTGCAAACTATATATTACAGTTAGTAGTATTTTAACCTTCTTTCATAAACTGTAACAAATGTACTATACCAATACTATGAGTCAACAAAGGAGAGGGGGTGGTTTAAGGGTTTGGGAGAATTTGAGTTTCCTTTTTTTGCCTTTATTTCTTCTCTGGAGTAATGAAAATGTTCTAAAAATTGAAAAACAATTAATTGTGGTGATGTATGCACATCTGTATGATGGTACCGGGGGCAACTGACTGTACACTTTGGATCTTTAGATAATTGTATGGTATGTGAAACATCTCAATAAAAATAATAATAAATAAATAAATAAAACATATTCCAACTATATGCTGTCTATAGGAGACACAGTGCAGATTCAAAGATACAAAAGTATTTAAAGTGAAAGGATGGAAAAAGATATATCATGCAAATAGCAAAGCTGGAGTGATACACAGTTTTCAGACAAAACAAAGTTTAACAAAGATAATGTTACTAGGGGAAAAGGAGGGGCATTTTATAATGATAAAAGGGTCAATCCATCAGAAAGACACAACAATTAAAAAATATATGCATCTAATAACAGAGCACCAAAATACATAAAGCAAAAACTGACAGAAATGGAGGGAAAAGTAGACAATTCAACAATAATCACTGGCAATTTCAACACCCCACTTTCATTAATAGGTAGAACAACTATATAGAAGAGCAACAAAGAAATAGAAGACATGAATTACAACTGTAAACCAACAGACTTTGTGCCAGTTTGAATGTATTGTGTCCCCCAAACACCATTATCTTTGATGTAGTCTTGTGGGGCAGATGTTTTGGTGCTGATTAGATTTGCTTGGAATGTGCCCCACCCAGCTGTGGGTGATGACTCTGATGAGATACTCCCATGGGGGCATGGCCCCACCCATTCAGGGTGGGCCTTGATCAGTGGAGCCATATAAATGAGCTGACTCAAAGAGAAGGAACTCAGTGCAGCTGTGAGTGACATTTTGAAGAGGAACAAGCTTGCTAGAGAGGAACGTCCTGGGAGAAAGCCATTTTGAAACCAGAACTTTGGAGCAGACGCCAGCCACGTGCCTTCCCAGCTAACAGAGGTTTTCCGGACGCCATTGGCCATCCTCCAGTGAAGGTACCCAATTACCTTGGACACTTTATGGCCTTAAGACTGTAACTATGTAGCCAAATAAACCCCCTTTTTATAAAAGCCAATCCATCTCTGGTGTTTTGCATTCCGCAGCATTAGCAAACTAGAACAGACTTCAACAGAACACTCTACTTGACAAAAACAGAAAATGCCCATGAAACATTCTCCAGGATAGACCATATATTAGGCCATAAAACAAACCTCAATGAATTTAAAAGTGCAGAAATAATACAAACTATGTTTTCTGACCACAATGGAATGAAATTAGAAATCAATAACAGAGGGAAATTTTGGAAACTGACAAACGTGAAAATTAAACAACACACTCCTAAATAGCCAATGGGTCAAATTAAAAATGAAAATGGGAATCAGAAAATACTTTGAGACAAATGAAAATGAAGACACAACATAACAAAGCTTATGGGATGCAATGAAAGCAGTGCTTAGAGGGAAATTTATAACCATAAGGGCCTATATTAAGAAAAAAATATCTCATGTCCATAACCTAACTTTCCACCTTAAGATACTGGAAAAAGAAGAGCAACCTAAAGCTAAAGCAAGCAGAAGGAAGTAAATAATAAAGATTAGAACAAAAATTAATGAAATAGAGAACAGAAAAACACTAGAGAGAATCAATGAAACCAAAAGTTTAATCTTCGGAAAAGATCAATAAAATGGACAAAACTTTAGCTAGACTGACAAAGGAATACAGAGAAGATGCAAATAACTAAAAAAAAAAACAGAAATGAAAGTGGAGACATTATTACCAACCATACAAAAAAGAAAAGTATTATAAAAGAATAAATAATTGTATACCAACAAATTAGGTAACTTAGAAAAAAAGGACAAATTCCTAGAAATAAACAAACAACCAAAACTGACTTAAAAAAGAAATAAGCAATATTTTTATTTACAACAAGAGAATGGATCAGTAAACAAAAACTATACACAAAGAAAAGTCCAGATCCCCAGATTGCTTCTCCATGGAATTCTACCAAACATTCAAAGAAGAATTAATACAAAATATTCACAAACTCTTCCCAAAAAATTGAAGAGGAGGGAACATTTCTCCACTCATTTCATGCAGCCAATATTATCCTGAAACCAAAACTGGACAAAAACATCAAAAGAAAAGAAAACTACAGGCCAATATCTCTTACGAATATGGATACAAAATCCCCAACAAGATATTAGCAAACTGAAACCTGGAACATATAAAACCAATTAAATACCATGACCAAGTAGGATTTAACATCCAAAACCCATTTAATATAATACATCATATCAAGAGAACAAAAAACAAAAATCACATGATCATCTGAATAGATTCAGAATAAGCATTTGACAAAACCCAGCACTCTTTCATAATAAAAACACTCAACAAACACCACAACTGGCATACCCTAACTTCCATCTCTCCTGGCCAGCTGAAGCAGTGGAACAAATCATCTCCTTATCTCCCTAGGAAAATCACGCCGCTGGCCTGCATTCATCTTCTCCTGGGAAGGCCAACAATGGACTTTTACCGTGCTTCCCTGAGGCTATATACATAGCCTGACTTGGCAAAGCGGAGAAGCCCCGCAATTGCAACTCCATTTCACTAACCAGTAACTCTCTTTAAGGCACAATGCTTCCCCGCACAGCAAATGCCAAGGCAACTAATGACTTTCTTGGGATTGTTGGGGTATTAGAGATCTTTGTTCCTCACTTAGCCCAAATGTTAAAACCTCTGTATGTCTTGATTAGAAAAGACTATCCCTGGGTATGGAACTACCTTGGATATTACTACAGAACTTTTTTTTAGCTTTCCCAGTGGGGAGGACGAATCAACGGGCCACCATCAGCTGTTTGGAAAAGATGTGTGCTCTGTATGGCATATCTACACAAATAGACAGTGATGCGGGACCCCTTTCACTGAACAAATGACCCAAGCTCTGGGGCTTTGGATTATAAAATCTCTACAACAAAAAGGTTTTTTCAGGTCCTAACTCATCTGAACTCCACACTGAGATCTGCAGCCCCAGCTCCTACTGAAATGCTAAGGGTGGGATCAGTGCAAGCATTGCAGCCAGTTGCTTTACAGCCTAAGTGGGTAGATAGTAATCTGTTGTTGCCTGTGCCTCCGACAATAAAAACAGGAAAAACGAGGTTAACTGGCCTTGGTGTTGGTCTTGGTGCTGCACTGATTAGGAATCTTAAGTCCCTGGGGAATAGAAGTTACCAAAATATCATAATAAGACCTGCCTGCTAAAATCTTTATCACCAATCCAGCGCCTCCTATTCCCATGGGAACCTTATGCGTGACTGTGTGTACCCTTCTTATGCCCAGATAACAACTGATGCAATGGTAGGAAACTCTCAAAATTTGCAGAGGGAGAATATCTAGTATTTCAAACCTCCCCACAATGTTCCTCTGTCTGGTACCTTGGTATCAACCAATAGATCTCAAGCATGTAATTACTCTTTGTTGTTCCCCATAAACATCTTTTCTTTTCTCCTAGCAAATGCCTTCCTACAGTGGGCTTCAGTAGCTCATGCCCACAATCAAACCCAACGTTAGGTTTGCACAAACTTGCCATCTTCAAGCCCTATCGCCCTTCCTTGGACAGTGACCCCTGCGAATTGGACTGCATGGAATATCCTCCCAGCCTGATAGAATTCAGCAATTTATCAGTAGACCTCTTGTCTAAATGGTTTAATTTCTTTTCTTGGCCATGGTGGCATCTCTTTAGTGAAACTGTTATCTCTGTGTGGGGGGGGGGGACCTCTAGTGCTCTGTTGTCTATGAATGCAATGTCTGTCCTATGGAGGTAGATTGTGGGGACCCAGGGCCCCAGATTCCTCCCCTCCACAGTGATTTCACATAGACAGACACTAAAAGTTAGCAGACCTCCCCTGGGGAGGAAAACATGTACTGTAAACAAAGCATTGAAATTCCCCTTCCCTGATCACTGTTGATAACAAATTTCCACACCCTTGTGTCACAAGACCCTGCTGAAACTCTGTTCTCACACCCTCCTTGTCCTACCCCTTAGAAACCACTCCCTGGCACCCCCTGCTTTTGTGGAGCACTAACTTCCATCTTCCCCAGCCTGCCACTGCCGTGGAACAATCATCTCCTGTAAGTAAGCCCTATTAAACTCACCTCTAACTCCAAAAACAAAACAAAACAAAAACAACAAACAAAACAAAAACACCACAACTAATATACTTAATAGTGAGAGAGTGGATGTTTTCCCCCTAAGATGGCACAAGATAAGAATGTCTGCTCTTACCACTTCTTTTTAACATCTGTACTTGAGGTTTGAGCCAGGGCAATTAGGCAAGAAAAACAAATAAAAAGCATCCAGATTGGAAAAAAGAAGAAAAACTATCTGTATTCACAGATGACCTATACTGGTATAGATTCCTAAGGAATCCACTAAAACCTATTAGAACTAATGAGTTCAGCAAGGTTGCAAAATCAGGATACAAGATCAACTTACAAAAATCAATTTTATTTCAATACATTCGCAATGACTAATCCAAAAATGAAATTAAAAAACCTAATTCATTAATAACAATTAATATATTTAGGAATAAATTTAACAAAAAAAAGGGGGGGGTAAAACTTATACTCTAAAAACTACAAATCACTGTTGACAGAAATTAAAGATTGGAAAAGACTCAACATCCTCAAGATGGCAATGCACCCCAAACTGCTCTACAGATTCATCATGATCCCTATCAGAATCCCAGGTGACTTATGTGCAGAAATTAACAATATAATTCTAAAATTCATATGGGATTGCAAGGGGCCCAGGATAGCAAAAACAATCTGGGAAAAGAAGAATAAAAATAAATAAAGCAGGAGGATGCATACTTCCCAATTTCAAAACTTATTACAGAGCAATGGTAATCAAGAGTGTGGTATTGTTACAAGGATAGACATACAGATTAACGGAACAGAACTGACAGTCCAGAATTAAACCTATACATCTATGGTCAACTGATTTTCAATGGGAGTGCCAAGACAATTCAATGGTGAAAGAATAGTCTTTTCAAAACATGTTGTTAGGAAAACTGGATAAAATAAAAAAGTCAGATAACAACAGGTATTGGCAAAAATGTGGAGAAATCGGAACGCTCACAGAGTGCTGGTGGGAATGTAAAAGAGCATGGCAGCTTTGGAAAAGATCTGGTATTTCCTCAAATGATTAAACAAAGAATTACCATATGACCTAGAAATCCCACTCCTAGCTATATATTCAAGAGAAATGGAAACATACGTCCACACAGAAATTTATACACGAATGTTTGTAGCAGCATTACACCTAAGAGCCAAAAGGTGTACACAACTCAAATGTCCATCAACAGACAAAAGGATAAACAAAATGTGCAATGTCCATACAATGGAATATTTTCAACCATGAAAAGGAATGAAGTACTGATACATGCTACAACATGGATGAGCCTTGAAAACACGCTAAATGAAAGAAGCTACTCACAAAAAACCACATACTATATGATTCCATTCAGATGAAAGATTTGAATAGGTAAATCAAGGAAAGAGTTGAATAGGTAAAACAAGGAAAGAGTTGCTTAGGGTTGGGTGGTAGAGAGGGATGAGATGAGGGGTAGGAGGGTGATAGCCAAAGGGTACAGTTTTTGAGTTGATGAAATGTTCTAAAATTAACTGCCACATATATCTGTGAATATACTAAAAATCACTGAAGTGTACACTTTAAATGGGTATATTGTATGGTATGCAAATTATGTCTCAATAAAGCTGTTGAAAGGCAAGAAAACCATACAATTTTGACAACTCTACTGGACTCTATAGAATTTACCTGAATCTCTATAGAATTTATTTATTTGTAATCTATAATGATTAAAGAACTGATACTATCTTAAGACAATTCTTTCATTGCTGTACTGAATTATTTTCTTTTGTGCTATTTACTTTTTCATATTTTTAAGTTTATATCCTAGCTAGCACATAACCTATTAGAAAAAATCCATCATACAGCATTGCAAAATAATATGCATACAGTAGGTATTTAGTAAATATTTGTTGGCTGAATACTTTTTTATACTTACAATACCTTGAAATCAATAAGTATTTGAATAGTTGATGATATGATTAGCCTTAAGTGACACGGACTTGAAGTTCTAGTTTTAGAGTTCAGTATAGAAAAGAGTTCCACTTTAATCAATCATGAGAAAGATGCACTTCTGGTAAGGGAAACTGATTCATCACTTCTCTAGTATCTTTCATTTTTTCAAACAGATTTTGAAATAACAACCAGGTAAAATAAGTCTCATTTAACATTCTGCAGAATACAACAGGCAGAATATGACAAGCAATTCATATTCTTTTAAAAAACACTTCCTGAAAATATACTCTGTATCAGACACTGTGCTAAGTGGTGGGGATACAAAGTTAAAGCTAGAAAGTTATTTAACTTGAGTCATTATCAATATAATAAAGAAGACAGATATGAATATAAATAATTACAATACTGTATGAAAAGTGTATGCACATAATTCATTAATTAAATAAATATTTATTAGGAGCCTCATGTACTAAAATCTGTAACATCCCCTGCCATGCAGCAATGAACAAGACCATAAGGCTTCTGCCCTCATAGACTTTATAATCCAGTGGGGCCCCAAAGATTTCCCAAGTCCCCAAAAACGAATTATCAGTTGAAAATCACAAGAACACATGAGGAAACATGTGGCCATAAACAAGAATCAGCATAATAACAAGCAACAGAATCAGAAAGCAAAAGTGAAAGACATCGAAACTATTAGACACAGAATATTTTTTAAATGTTTAATATGTTTAATGAAATCAAAGAAAGCAACAACAACAAAAAAGGAATAAAAATTATCAACAATGGCCAGGCAGATTTGAAAGAGAAACAAATAAAACTTCTAGAAATTAAAAAATATAAAAACTAAAAATACTAAAGAGAAACAGTAAATTTGGAAAAAATATAAGGCCAAGTAAAAAGAGATGAAAGGGATAAAGCAGGACATTCCAGACAGAATGAATAATGCACGCAAACACATGAAACCACGAAGCTGTATTCTGTATTCAGGGAAATAAAAGCGGTACTGTATTGCTGCAGTATGAAGTACAAGTGTTCGGAAAGGCAAGAGATTACACTGGAAGAGTCAAGAGCCTAACTGCGAAAGTCTTCCTGTGATATCTCTCAACATCATATTCTATGTGTGCCAATATTGATTATCTGAAGTTCTTATCTTATGTACCTGTAATTATACATATTATATACAGAAAATAGTATTTCCAGTTTTGAAATATATAAATCCACAGCTAAAATAAATAAATTGCTATTAAACAACTGGCAGACAACTCCCAAATCCTCCCATTATAAATACCTAGATATGCTGCATAAAACATAATAAAAATTTTGAATAAAATTATTTTTATTAAAAATTATAAATAAATAATTTAAAATTAAATTAATAGCTGAGCTCCCAAAAGAATAGAAGTAATTCCCAGAGGGAAAAAAAGAGATCACTATGTTAACCAGGCTCTCCTTAGAAGGGTAAGAGGTAAGGCAGCCAATTGCCTGTCTCAGTACTATAAGAGGTTGCTTCTCAATGCTCACACAGGAATCAGAAATGAGGCCTGAGACCACACAAAGATGGGAACTGGATCTGAGATAACCTACATAAAGTTAAGATGCTTGCAGGGCTACCTCCTCACGCAAAGTAAAATATAAAAAGATCCACCTATTAGCACAAAATAACAAAAAGAAAGCTGATCTGTATTGACTCAGTTTCAGGGTTAAAAAATAATAATAGTAAAACAATAAAAAATAGTGTTAAGTCATTTAGGAGCATATAAACAAGATGTGCAAGAAACAGATTTGAAATTGGCTCCCATGATCCTCACCACCCGGTGTCCATGCCCTTGTGTGATCCTCTCCCTTGTGCGATCCTCTCCCTTCTGCCTGGGCAGGACCTGTGAGTTGCTTCTGACCAACAGAGTACAGGAAGCTGAAACAACACTGAAATTATGTTAAGATTGTAGCACCCATCTTGCTGGAGTCTCTCACTTCCCTGCTGGCTTTGAAGAAACAAACTACCATGTTGTAGGTTGCCTAGGTGAGAGGCTCAAGTGGCAAGTAACTGAGGACAGCCTTCAGGAGCTGAAGGCAGCCTCTGGTCAAAAGTCAGCAGGAAACTGAAGCCTCAAGGAACTGAATTCTACTAACAGATTCTTTCCTACTTGAGTCTCAGCTAAGACTGAAGTTCCATGAATGTATACACTCATGAAGCCATCGCTACAACCGAGAGAGTAAATATATCCATCTTGAGAAGTTGCCTCATGCCCCCATGAAATCCTTATCTCTCCTCCAGCCCTGACCCCATTGATCTGTTTCCTGTTATAACTGATTTGTTGCATTTTCTAGAATTTTATGTAAATGGAATCATAAAGTAAAAACAAACAAACAAAAAAAGACCAAAGTCCCAGCTAACAATTGATTGCAGGCTTGTGAAACCCTAAGAAGAGGGCCCAGCTAGGCTAACCCATAGAAACTGTGAGCTTATAAATGAATGTTGCTTTAAGCCACTAAATTTATGGTGACTTATCATGCAGCCTTAGACAACTAATACAAGGTGGAACTAAATACTTAATAACAACAGCATATAAACTGAGAAGTTCATCAGAGTTAAAGTAGTCTAAGGTTCCTTGAAATGTTTAAGGGTAGGGATAACCTTATATTTACATCAAACATACATTAAAAAAATTTTAAAGTACCCATTAAAGGAACAGAACTAAAACATGTTATTTCCAAAACAGTAGAGGGGAAAAAAAAGAATAAAAGAAAACATGATCAATGCCAAGAAAAGGCAGGAAATATAGAGAAGAAAAATTCTTATAAAGGTAGGATAAATTAAAAGCTTAAATAAATGGTAAAAATAGATAAAAATTTATCAGCAGTCACAGTAAATACAGTAAAAGAGATAAGGAGAACTGTTTTTAAAATAACAAAAATAGTTATGTGCTATTTATAAAATACTCATCTAAAACATAAGGGCACATAATGGCTGAAAATAAAAGAATGGGTGAAGATATGCCAAAGAAACAAAATAGATTTTAAGGCATCAAGTCAATACATGGCTTAAATTTCAGGTCATTATTTGAAGAATAAAGTGCTTGCTACTATTCCTCTTAATTTCCTTATCAATTTTTCTCTTAATCTTTAAAGGCACTGTTTAAATACCTTTTTCTTGAAAAGACAGAAATACATATGGTCATCAATATTCTAAAACTCATTCCCATTCCTTTTACTGAAATAAAATTTAATTCTAAGAAACTGACAAGAGTACAAACTGCTTATGGTATATAAAATGTTTAAAGTTGTAATATGCTGGCTACCAGTTATGCTTTTCTTTATCAAGATGATAGTCCCGAAGCATTCAATGGTAAGGCATATAAATTTACTTCACAACATCTTTGTATCTCTTTCTGAGTTTCCCTTTGCTTTCTCATCACTCATTTACATAACCCTTCACCCCTTCTTAAAACTAATCTAGCTTTAGTCCCCCAATCTCTTATTGAAGATACTTTCCAGTAAGCTGAGGTTACAAAGCCTTCTTTGACCTTGAGAGCTATTTTATATACCCTTTCTTTTATCACTTATTTTGGCCACACTTAAAATTTAACCCTTACATACGTATTGTTCTCTATGGCAAGTTCTTACACTTAAAAAGCCACACTGCCTGAACACACTGACCTGCTTTATTGGACTGTACTCCTTCAAAATTCCATTGTCATTCTTCATCAATCCTACTCTCTCATTATGCTCAATATGTCTTTTTAAAGCCATTTGTTTCATGAAAACTTTCCCAACAACATCTTCCTTTGGTCACAGAATTGTAGCATGTTATTATATCTACCAAATGTCACAGTGTCACTGATAATAATATCTGACTGGTTCTAAACAGAGTGTAAAAAGATTAAACTCTCCAAGGGATGTACCTATTTACTGTTGATGAGGAGGCAGAATGGTGTAGCCTTTCTGGAGGTCACTGTGGTGGCTCCACAAGAAGCTAAGTATGTGGGGGCCATAAGGTCCTACAACCCCATTATGGGGTATGTATTTGGAAGATCTGAGAGCAGAGAAATGAATGGACATTTGCACACTGGTGTTTATGGAGGCAGTATTCATGATTTCCAACGGGTGAAGGTGGCCTAAGGGTACAATTACTGAGGAACAGAATGGTGAACTGTGGCATATGCTTACAATGGAATATTAAGCAACTATGGGAAGGAGTGAAGCTTTGAGACACACAATGAGGTGAATGGATCCTGTAGACAGCATGTTGAGTGAAGTACACCAGAAACAAAGGCAAACACTATAATGTCCAACCAATATGGACTAACTACAATATGTAAACTCAGAATTGAATCTTAGAGCACAGCCTAACAGGGAAATGATCATTGTAATGATCCCCAGATTGTAAGCTCTTACAGCAGTCAAGTCTATTCTTGAACTGTAACGGCTATCTCCAAATTCTGAGATGTTGATCCCTTAGTGTATAACCTGATTGGTCTCTGGAATCTGTGTTACACCTGAAACTCAGAGCTAGAGCTCAGCAGATATTAACATCAGTATTAACACATACAGCAACTGTTAAAAAAAAAAAAAAAAAAAAAAAAAAAGCTGCACTAGAGTCCAGACTTCAATTAGAGATACGAATAAAACAGATCTGGTTAAGACTACAACAAATCAGGCCAAAGGGTAAAGGTTGAAACTGTCTGTCTAAACTTCAACTTCCATGTGAGACCAAGGGAAGAGATGTTTATTTGGTGTAGGATCTATATTTACTAAACAATATAACTTCTACAGTCAGTTTGTTCAAACACTACAATTACACGGAACTTTGAATAGGAAGTGAGCTATGGTAGGTCTGTATAGATTAGAATGAAATAGCAACACATCCTAAAGTAATTTGGGTGGAGAATAAAAACATATATTCGTGCACCCCTGAAGAGCTGGCGGAGGATGCAAAGATGTTGGACTTCCTCACCTGGATTGTTGCTGATGTTCTCACAAACATTCGGGACTGATGGCTTGCTGCAAGGAGAGGCTAAACCTGCTTATAATTGTGCCTAAGAGTCTCCTCCGAGTGCCTCTTTGTTGCTCAGATGTGGCCCTCTCTCTCTACTAAGTCACCTTGGCAGGTGATCTCACTGCCCTCCCCCCTACATGGGACCTGACTCCCAGGGGTGTAAATCTCTCTGGCAATGCAGGACATGACTCCTGGGGATGAATCTGGACCCGGCATCGTGGGACTGAGAACATCTTCTTGACCAAAAGGGGGTTGTGAAATGAAACAAAATAAAGCTTCAGTGGCTGAGATTTCAAATGGAGTCGAGAGGTCACTCTGGTGGACATTCATATGCACTATACAGAAAGCATTTTTTAGGTTTTAATATATTGGAATAGCTACAAGTAAATACCTGAAAATACCAAACTCCAACCCCGTAGCCTTGACTCTTGAAGATGACTGTAAAACAATGTAGCTTACAAGGGGTGACAGTGTGATTGTGAAAACCTTGTGGATCACACTCTCTTTATCCAGTGTATGAATGGATGAGTAGAAAAATGGGGACAAAACCTAAATGAAAAATAGGGTGGGATGGAGGGGTGTAATTTGGGTGTTCTTTTTTATTTTTATTTTTATTTTTGTTCTTATTCTGATTCTTTCTGGTATAAGGAAAATGTTCAAAACCAGATTGGAGGAGGTGGGGCAAGATGGCGGACCGGTGAGCTGTATGTTTTAGTTACTCCTCCAGGAAAGTAGGTAGAAAGCCAGGAACTGCGTGGACTGGACACCACAGAGCAATCTGACTTTGGGCATACTTCATACAACACTCATGAAAACGTGGAACTGCTGAGATCAGCGAAATCTGTAAGTTTTTGTGGCCAGGGGACCCGCACCCCTCCCTGCCAGGCTCAGTCCCGTGGGAGGAGGGGCTGTCAGCTCCGGGAAGGAGAAGGGAGAACTGCAGTGGCAGCCCTTATCAGAAACTCATTCTACTGATCCAAACTCCAACCATAGATAGACTGAGACCAGACACCAGAGAATCTGAGAGCAGCCAGCCCAGCAGAGAGGAGACAGGCATAGAAAAAAACAACACGAAAAACTCCAAAATAAAAGCGGAGGATTTTTGGAGTTCTGGTGAACATTGAAAGGGGAAGGGCAGAGCTCAGGCCCTCAGGCTCATATGCAAATCCCGAAGAAAAGCTGATCTCTCTGCCCTGTGGACCTTTCCTTAATGGCCCTAATTGCTTTGTCTCTTAGCATTTCAATAGCCCATTAGATCTCTGAGGAGGGCCCTTTTTTTTAATCCTTTTTTCTTTTTCTAAAACAATTACTCTAAGAAGCCCAATACAGAAAGCTTCAAAGACCTGCAATTTGGGCAGGTCAAGACAAGAGCAGAACTAAGAGAGCTCTGAGACAAAAGGCAATAATCCAGTGGCTGAGAAAATTCACTAACCACCACAACTTCCCAAGAAAAGGGGGGTGTCCGCTCACAGCCATCATCCTGGTGGACAGGAAACACTCCTGCCCATCGCCAGCCCCATAGCCCAGAGCTGCCCCAGACAACCCAGTGTGACGGAAGGGCTTCAAATAACAGGCACACACCACAAAACTGGGCGTGGACATTAGCTTTCCCTGCAACCTCAGCTGATTGTCCCAGAGTTGGGAAGGTGGAGCAGTGTGAGTTAACAAAGCCCCATTCAGCCATCATTTCAGCAGACTGGGAGTCTCCCTACACAGCCCAGCAGCCCAGAACCACCCTGGGGGGACGGCACTCACCTGTGACATAGCATAGTCATCCCGCAACAGAGGATCCGGGGTGCACAGCCTGGAAGAGGGGCCCACTTGCAAGTCTCAGGAGCCATACGCCAATACCAAGGACTTGTGGGTCAGTGGCAGAGACAAACTGTGGCAGGACTGAACTGAAGGATTAGACTATTGCAGCAGCTTTAAAACTCTAGGATCACCAGGGAGATTTGATTGTTAGAGCCACCCCCCCTCCCTGACTGCCCAGTAACATGCCCCATATACAGGGCAGGCAACACCAACTACACACGCAAGCTTGGTACACCAATTGGACCCCACAAGACTCATTTCCCCCACTCATCAAAAAGGCTAAGCAGGGGAGAACTGGCTTGTGGAGAACAGGTGGCTCGTGGACGCCACCTACTGGTTAGTTAGAGAAAGTGTACTCCACGAAGCTGTAGATCTGATAAATTAGAGATAAGGACTTCAATTGGTCTACAAATCCTAAAAGAACCCTATCAAGTTCAGCAAATGCCAAGAGGCCAAAAACAACAGAAAATTATAAAGCATATGAAAAAACCAGACGATATGGATAACCCAAGCCCAAGCACCCAAATCAAAAGACCAGAAGAGACACAGCACCTAGAGCAGCTACTCAAAGAACTAAAGATGAACAATGAGACCATAGTACGGGATACAAAGGATATCAAGAAGACCCTAGAAGAGCATAAAGAAGACATTGCAAGACTAAATAAAAAAATGGATGATCTTATGGAAATTAAAGAAACTGTTGACCAAATTAAAAAGATTCTGGACACTCATAGTACAAGACTAGAGGAAGTTGAACAACGAATCAGTGACCTGGAAGATGACAGAATGGAAAATGAAAGCATAAAAGAAAGAATGGGGAAAAAAATTGAAAAAATCAAAATGGACTTCAGGGATATGATAGATAATATACAACGTCCGAATATAAGACTCATTGGTGTTCCAGAAGGGGAAGAAAAGGGTAAAGGTCTAGGAAGAGTATTCAAAGAAATTGTTGGGGAAAACTTCCCAAATCTTCTAAACAACATAAATACACAAATCATAAATACTCAGCGAACTCCAAATAGAATAAATCCAAAAAAACCCACTCCGAGACATATTCTGATCACACGGTCAAACACAGAAGAGAAGGAGCAAGTTCTGAAAGCAGCAAGAGAAAAGCAATTCACCACATACAAAGGAAACAGCATAAGACTAAGTAGTGACTACTCAGCAGCCACCATGGAGGCAAGAAGGCAGTGGCACGATATATTTAAAATTCTGAGTGAGAAAAATTTCCAGCCAAGAATACTTTATCCAGCAAAGCTCTCCTTCAAATTTGAGGGAGAGCTTAAATTTTTCACAGACAAACAATTGCTGAGAGAATTTGCTAACAAGAGACCTGCCCTACTGGAGATACTAAAGGGAGCCCTACAGACAGAGAAACAAAGAAAGGACAGAGAGACTTGGAGAAAGGTTCAGTACTAAAGAGATTCGGTATGGGTACAACAAAGGATATTAATAGAGAGAGGGGAAAAATATGACAAACATAAACCAAAGGATAAGATGGCTGATTCAAGAAATGCCTTCACGGTTATAACGTTGAATGTAAATGGATTAAACTCCCCAATTAAAAGATATAGATTCACAGAATGGATCAAAAAAAAATGAACCATCAATATGTTGCATACAAGAGACTCATCTTAGACACAGGGACACAAAGAAACTGAAAGTGAAAGGATGGAAAAAAATATTTCATGCAAGCTACAGCCAAAAGAAAGCAGGTGTAGCAATATTAATCTCAAAGAAAATAGTCTTTAAATGCAGGGATGTTTTGAGAGACAAAGAAGGTCACAACATACTAATAAAGGGGGCAATTTATATGACCCCCGGGGAGGAACGTAGACCTGGCATCGTGGGACGGAGAACATCTTCTTGACCAAAAGGGGGATGTGAAAGGAAATGAAATAAGCTTCAGTAGCAGAGAGATTCCAAAAGGAGCCGAGAGGTCACTCTGGTGGGCACTGTTACGCACACTTTAGACAACCCTTTTTAAGTTCTAAAGAATTGGGGTAGCTGGTGGTGGATACCTGAAACTATCAAACTACAACCCAGAACCAATGAATCTCGAAGACAGTTGTATAAAAATGTAGCTTATGAGGGGTGACAATGGGATTGGGGAAGCCATAAGGACCACACTCCCCTTTGTCTAGTTTATGGATGGATGAGTAGAAAAATGGGGGAAGGAAACAAACAGACAAAGGTACCCAGTGTTCTTTTTTACTTCAATTGCTCTTTTTCACTCTAATTATTATTCTTGCTATTTTTGTGTGTGTGCTAATGAAGGTGTCAGGGATTGATTTAGGTGATGAATGTACAACTATGTAATGGTACTGTGAACAATCGAAAGTACGATTTGTTTTGTATGACTGCGTGGTATGTGAATATATCTCAATAAAATGAAGATTAAAAAAAAAAAGGGGGGGAAATTCAACAAGAAGAAATAACAATCGTAAATGTCTATGCACCCAATCAAGGTGCTACAAAATACATGAGAGAAACACTGGCAAAACTAAAGGAAGCAATTGATGCTTCCACAATAATTGTGGAAGACTTCAACACATCACTCTCTCCTATAGATAGATCAACCAGACAGAAGACCAATAAGGAAACTGAAAACCTAAACAATCTGATAAATGAATTAGATTTAACAGACATATGCAGGACATTACATCCCAAATCACCAGGATACACATACTTTTCTAGTGCTCATGGAACTTTCTCCAGAATAGATCATATGCTGGGACATAAAACAAGCCTCAATAAATTTAAAAAGATTGAAATTATTCAAAGCACATTCTCTGACCACAATGGAATACAATTAGAAGTCAATAACCATCAGAGACTTAGAAAATTCACAAATACCTGGAGGTTAAACAACACACTCCTAAACAATCAGTGGGTTAACAAAGAAATAGCAAGAGAAATTGCTAAATATATAGAGACGAATGAAAATGAGAACACAACATACCAAAACCTATGGGATGCAGCAGAAGCAGTACTGAGGTGGAAATTTATAGCACTAAATGCATATATTAAAAAGGAAGAAAGAGCCAAAATCAAAGAACTAATGGATCAACTGAAGAAGCTAGAAAATGAACAGCAAACCAATCCTAAACCAAGCAGAAGAAAAGAAATAACAAGGATTAAAGCAGAAATAAATGACATAGAGAACAAAAAAACAATAGAGAGGATAAATATCACCAAAAGTTGGTTCTTTGAGAAGATCAACAAGATTGACAAGCCCCTAGCTAGACTGACAAAATCAAAAAGAGAGAAGACCCATATAAACAAAATAATGAATGAAAAAGGTGACATAACTGCAGATCCTGAAGAAATTAAAAAAATTATAAGAGGATATTATGAACAACTGTATGGCAAAAAACTGGATAATGTAGAAGAAATGGACAATTTCCTGGAAACATATGAACAACCTAGACTGACCAGAGAAAAAATAGAAGACCTCAACCAACCCATCACAAGCAAAGAGATCCAATCAGTCATCAAAAATCTTCCCACAAATAAATGCCCAGGGCCAGATGGCTTCACAGGGGAATTCTACCAAACTTTCCAGAAAGAACTGATACCAATCTTACTCAAACTCTTTCAAAACATTGAAGAAAATGGAACACTACCTAACTCACTTTATGAAGCTAACATCAATCTAATACCAAAACCAGGCAAAGATGCTACAAAAAAAGGAAAACTACCGGCCAATCTCCCTAATGAATATAAATGCAAAAATCCTCAACAAAATACTTGCAAATCGAATCCAAAGACACATTAAAAAAATCATACACCATGACCAAGTGGAGTTCATTCCAGGCATGCAAGGATGGTTCAACATAAGAAAATCAATCAATGTATTACAACACACTAACAAGTCAAAAGGGAAAAATCAAATGATCATCTCAATAGATGCTGAAAAAGCATTTGACAAAATCCAACATCCCTTTTTGATAAAAACACTTCAAAAGGTAGGAATTGAAGGAAACTTCCTCAACATGATAAAGAGCATATATGAAAAACCCACAGCCAGCATACTACTCAATGGTGAGAGACTGAAAGCCTTCCCTCTAAGATCAGGAACAAGACAAGGATGCCCACTGTCACCACTGTTATTCAACACTGTGCTTCAAGTGCTAGCCAGGGCAATCCGGCAAGACAAAGAAATAAAAGGCATCCAAATTGGAAAAGAAGAAGTAAAACTGTCATTGTTGGCAGATGATATGATCTTATATCTAGAAAACCCTGAGAAATCGACGATACAGCTACTAGAGCTAATAAATAAATTTAGCAAAGTAGCGGGATACAAGATTAATGCACATAAGTCAGTAATGTTTCTATATGCTAGAAATGAACAAACTGAAGAGACACTCAAGAAAAAGATACCATTTTCAATAGCAACTAAAAAAATCAAGTACCTAGGAATAAACTTAACCAAAGATGTAAAAGACCTATACAAAGAAAACTACATTACATAACTCTACTAAAAGAAATAGAGGGGAACTTAAAAGATGGAAAAATATTCCATGTTCATGGATAGGAAGACTAAATGTCATTAAGATGTCAATTCTACCCAAACTCATCTACAGATTCAATGCAATCCCAATCAAAATTCCAACAACCTACTTTGCGGACTTGGAAAAGCTAGTTATCAAATTTATTTGGAAAGGGAAGATGCCTCGAATTGCTAAAGACACTCTAAAAAAGAAAAACGAAGTGGGAGGACTTACACTCCCTGACTTTGAAGCTTATTATAAAGCCACAGTTGCCAAAACTGCATGGTACTGGCACAAAGATAGACATATAGATCAATGGAATCGAATTGAGAATTCAGAGATAGACCCTCAGATCTATGGCCGACTGATCTTTGATAAGGCCCCCAAAGTCACTGAACTGAGTCATAATGGTCTTTTCAACAAATGGGGCTGGGAGAGTTGGATATTCATATCCAAAAGAATGAAAGAGGACCCCTACCTCACCCCTTACACAAAAATTAACTCAAAATGGACCAAAGATCTCAATATAAAAGAAAGTACCAAAAAAAAAAAAAAGATGTAGTGCCCCCTTGAGGAGCCTGTGGAGAATGCAGGGGTATTCGCCTACCCCACCTCCATGGTTGCTAACATGACCACAGACATAGGGGACTGGTGGTTTGATGGGTTGAGCCCTCTACCATAAGTTTTACCCTTGGGAAGACGGTTGCTGCAAAGGAGAGGCTAGGCCTCCCTGTATTTGTGCCTAAGAGTCTCCTCCTGAATGCCTCTTTGTTGCTCAGATGTGGCCCTCTCTCTCTGGCTAAGCCAACTTGAAAGGTGAAATCACTGCCCTCCCCCCTACGTGGGATCAGACACCCAGGGAAGTGAATCTCCCTGGCAACGTGGAATATGACTCCCGGGGAGGAATGCAGACCCGGCATCGTGGGATGGAGAACATCTTCTTGACCAAAAGGGGGATGTGAAAGGAAATGAAATATGCTTCAGTGGCAGAGAGATTCCAAAACGAACCGAGAGATCACTCTGGTGGGCACTCTTACGCACACTTTAGACAACCTTTTTTAGGTTCTAAAGAATTGGGGTAGCTGGTGGTGGATACCTGAAACTATTAAACTACAACCCAGAACCCATGAATCTCGAAGACAGTTGTATAAAAATGTAGCTTATGAGGGGTGACAGTGGGATTGGGAATGCCATAAGGACCAAACTCCACTTTGTCTAGTTTATGGATGGATGTGTAGAAAAGTAGGGGAAGCAAACAAACAGACAAAGGTACCCCGTGTTCTTTTTTACTTCAATTGCTCTTTTTCACTCTAATTATTATTCTTGTTATTTTTGTGTGTGTGCTAATGAAGGTGTCAGGGATTGATTTAGGTGATGAATGTACAACTATGTAATGGTACTGTAAACAATCGAAAGTACAATTTGTTTTGTATGACTGCGTGGTATGTGAATATATCTCAATAAAATGATGATTAAAAAAAAAAAAAAAAAAAAAAAAGAAAGTACCATAAAACTCCTAGAAGATAATGTAGGAAAACATCTTCAAGACCTTGTATTAGGCGGCCACTTCCTAGACTTTACACCCAAAGCACAAGCAACAAAAGAAAAAATAGATAAATGGGAACTCCTCAAGCTTAGAAGTTTCTGCACCTCAAAGCAATTTCTCAAAATTCGTGGGATGGAGAAAGGTAAAGAGGCAGCCAACTCAATGGGAAAAAATTTTTGGAAACCATGTATCTGACAAAAGACTGATATCTTGCATATATAAAGAAATCCTACAACTCAATGACAATAGTACAGACAGCCCAATTATAAAATGGGCAAAAGATATGAAAAGACAGTTCTCTGAAGAGGAAATACAAATGGCCAAGAAACACATGAAAAAATGTTCAGCTTCACTAGCTATTAGAGAGATGCAAATTAAGACCACAATGAGATACCATCTAACACCGGTTAGAATGGCTGCCATTAAACAAACAGGAAACTACAAATGCTGGAGGGGATGTGGAGAAACTGGAACTCTCATTCATTGTTGGTGGGACTGTATAATGGTTCAGCCACTCTGGAAGTCAGTCTGGCAGTTCCTTAGAAAACTAGATACAGAGTTACCATTCGATCCGGCGATTGCACTTCTCGGTATATACCCGGAAGATCGGAAAGCAGTGACACGAACAGATATCTGCATGCCAATGTTCACAGCAGCATTATTCACAATTGCCAAGAGATGGAAACAACCCAAATGTCCTTCAACAGATGAGTGGATAAATAAAATGTGGTATATACACACAATGGAATACTACGCGGCAGTAAGAAGGAACGATCTTGTGAAACATATGACAACATGGATGAACCTTGAAGACATAATGGTGAGCGAAATAAGCCAGGCAGAAAAAGAGAAATATTATATGCTACCACTAATGTGAACTTTGAAAAATGTAAAACAAATGGTTTATAATGTAGAATGTAGGGGAACTAGCAGTAGAGAGCAATTAAGGAAGGGGGAACAATAATCCAAGTAGAACAGATAAGCTATTTAACATTCTGGGGATGCCCAGGAATGACTATGGTCTGTTAATTTCTGATGGATATAGTAGGAACAAGTTCACAGAAATGTTGCTATATTAGGTAACTTTCTTGGGGTAAAGTAGGAACATGTTGGAAGTTAAGCAGTTATCTTAGGTTAGTTGTCTTTTTCTTACTCCCTTGTTATGGTCTCTTTGGAATGTTCTTTTATTGTATGTTTGTTTTCTTTTTAACTTTTTTTTCATACAGTTGATTTAAAAAAGAAGGGAAAGTAAAAAAAAAAAACTAGATTGGGGTGATAAATGCACAGCTATATGATGGTACTGTGAACAGTTGATTGTACACCATGGATGACTGTATGGTATGTGAATATATCTCAACAAAACTGAATTTAAAAAAAAATAAAATCAATTAACCGATCAACAAACAAACAAATAAACAAAAAAATTAAACTTTCCAGGCTAAAACCCTAAAAAAGCTTTTGATTATAGATAAAATAAAAGCCAAACTCCTTAACATGATCTGGAAGGCTAACACAATCCACCCTTCTTCCAACCATTCTTCTCCTTGCCCACCCCAATCCAACAACAACACTAACCTTTATGTTTCTAGACAAATGAAGCTCATCTAACCTCAGGGCCATTTGCAGTACTGTCTAGTACAATATTATCCCAGATTACTACATGTTCCTTCTCATTCTTTAGGTCTTATATCAGCTACAACAAACTTAAGAGAAGCTTTCCTCAACTATCCTATCTAAAAAAAGTCATCTAGACATTCTCTATAGTATTATTTTGTTTTATTTCTTCAACATATTTATCACTATTAGAAACCACTCATTCAATTACTTGTCATTTCCCCTCATTAGACTGTAAGCTAGTGACAACAGCAATCTTAACTGTCTTGTTCACTGTGATATATCACAAGCACCTAAAACAGTGTCTAGCATATAGTATGTGCTCAGCAAATACTTGCTGAATGTATCACGAGGAGAATGAATTTGTCTTCCTTCAGTTCCTAGCATAGTCCGGGTTTACTCATACAATTACTCAACACATTTCAGTAATTAATTCATTCACAAAACATGCATTCTTTGCCCAATAAGTGGTAGCTACCATAAAAATACCTAAAGATACAGAGATGAATAAAAAATAGATATGTTCTGTTTATGAGTTTTAAATAAGAGAAGAATGCAGAGGTTGAAAGTAAAACAATGAAAAAACATAATTTATAAATACCACAGTAAAAAAAAAATAAAAAACAACCTGGTATAGCTATTGTAATGTCAGACAAAACAAAACAAAAAAAAGACTTTAAAACAAAAGACATTACAAAAGGCATACAATTAACCTAGAAGAAACCATAATCCTAAACTTACATACACCTAATTCCATAACCTCAAAATATAAAGCAAAAACTAACAGAATTATATGGATGAAATAAATCTACCAATGTGGTGGAAGGTTATGAAATACCCACCTCAGTATTTGATAGGTAAAGCACCTAAAGCCCAAAGATGGGAAGACTGAGATGGCTGGGATTTCTAAAACAATGCTTGAAGGAGGTAGCTTGGAGAAAGAGCTCAAAAAATCTGCAAGGTTTCTTCTTGGGTCTATTGATGAATACTAAGCTGCACAGAGCGAGTCTCCATAAGGCTGAGCAATGAACTACTAGGGAAAGAATAATTACTATATAGTGCTATAAACTGAACAACTACTACAGTACACAGGACTGGAGACCCTCAAGTTATAACCAGATAGATTAGAGACCACAATGAACACAGACCATTCAGTAGAGACCCTAGAAGAATCACATTTTAATAATGGAGCAAAACTGACGAAATAGTTAAAGACAACTATGGACGCTTAAAAAAGCTCTAAAACAAGACTTAAAATGGTCATCTGATAAGAAACTTATCTGCTGTACAGAACCAAGTCCAACACCCTTTAAAAGACAACAAGAGGGGGCAAGATGGCAGACTGGTGAGCTGTATGTTTTAGTTACTCCTACAGGAAAGTAGGTAAAAAGCCAGGAACTGCGTGGACTGGACACCACAGAGCAATCTGTCTTTGGGCATACTTCATACAACACTCATGAAAACGTGGAACTGCTGAGATCAGCGAAATCTGTAAGTTTTTGCGGCCAGGGGACCCGCGCCCCTCCCTGCCAGGCTCAGTCCCGGGGGAGGAGGGGCTGTCAGCTCCGGGAAGGAGAAGGGAGAACTGCAGTGGCTGCTCTTATCGGAAACTCATTCTACTGATTCAAACTCCAACCATAGATAGACTGAGACCAGACACCAGAGACTCTGAGAGCAGCCAGCCCAGCAGAGAGGAGACAGGCATAGAAAAAAAACAACACGAAAAACTCCAAAATAAAAGCAGAGGATTTTTGGAGTTCTGGTGAACACAGAAAGGGGAAGGGCGGAGATCAGGCCTTGAGGCGCATATGCAAATCCCGAAGCAAAGCTGATCTCTCTGCCCTGTGCACCTTTCCTTAATGGCCCTGGTTGCTTTGTCTATTAGCATTTCAATAACCCATTAGATCTCTGAGGAGGGCCGTTTTTTTTTTTGTTTTTTTGTTTTTTTTTTTTTAATCCTTTTTGCTTTTTCTAAAACAATTACTCTAAGAAGCTCAATACAGAAAGCTTCAAAGAATTGAAATTTGGGCACGTCAAGTCAAGAGCAGAACTAAGAGAGCTCTGAGACAAAAGGCAATAATCCAGTGGCTGAGAAAATTCACTAAACAACACAACTTCCCAAGAAAAGGGGGGTGTCCGCTCACAGCCACCATCCTGGTGGACAGGAAACACTCCTGCCCATCGCCAGCCCCATAGCCCAGAGCTGCCCCAGACAACCCAGTGTGATGGAAGTGCTTCAAATAACAGGCACACACCACAAAACTGGGCGTGGACATTAGCCTTCCCTGCAACCTCAGCTGAATGTCCCAGAGCTGCGAAGGGGGAGCAGTGTGAATTAACAGAGCCCCATTTAGCCATCATTTGAGCAGACTGGGAGCCTCCCAACACAGCCCAGCAGCCCAGAACTGCCCAGGGGGGACGGCACTCACCTGTGACATAGCACAGTCATCCCTCAACAGAGGACCCGGGGTGCACGGCCTGGAAGAGGGGCCCACTTGCAAGTCTCAGGAGCCATACGCCAATACCAAAGACTTGTGGGTCAGTGGCAGAGACAAACTGTGGCAGGACTGAACTGAAGGATTAGACTATTGCAGCAGCTTTAAAACTCTAGGATCATCAGGGAGATTTGATTGTTAGGGCCACCCCCCCTCCCCAACTGCCCAGAAACACGCCCCACATACAGGGCAGGCAACACCAACTACACACGCAAGCTTGGTACACCAATTGGGCCCCACAAGACTCACTCCCCCACTCACCAAAAAGGCTAAGCAGGGGAGATCTGGCTTGTGGAGAACAGGTGGCTCGTGGACGCCACCTGCTGGTTAGTTAGAGAAAGTGTACTCCACGAAGCTGTAGATCCGATAAATTAGAGATAAGGACTTCAACTGGTCTACAAACCCTAAAAGAACCCTATCAAGTTCAGCAAATGCCACGAGGCCAAAAACAACAGAAAATTATAAAGCATATGAAAAAACCAGACGATATGGATAACCCAAGCCCAAGCACCCAAATCAAAAGACCAGAAGAGACACAGCACCTAGAGCAGCTACTCAAAGAACTAAAGATGAACAATGAGACCATAGTACGGGATATGAAGGAAATCAAGAAGACCCTAGAAGAGCATAAAGAAGACATTGCAAGACTAAATAAAAAAATGGATGATCTTATGGAAATTAAAGAAACTGTTGACCAAATTAAAAAGATTCTGGACACTCATAGTACAAGACTAGAGGAAGTGGAACAACGAATCAGTGACCTGGAAGATGACAGAATGGAAAATGAAAGCATAAAAGAAAGAATGGGGAAAAAAATTGAAAAACTCGAAATGGACCTCAGGGATATGATAGATAATATGAAACATCCGAATATAAGACTCATTGGTGTCCCAGAAGGGGAAGAAAAGGGTAAAGGTCTAGGAAGAGTATTCAAAGAAATTGTTGGGGAAAACTTCCCAAATCTTCTAAACAACATAAATACACAAATCATAAATGCTCAGCGAACTCCAAATAGAATAAATCCAAAAAAACCCACTCCGAGACATATACTGATCACACTGTCAAACACAGAAGAGAAGGAGCAAGTTCTGAAAGCAGCAAGAGAAAAGCAATTCACCACATACAAAGGAAACAGCATAAGACTAAGTAGTGACTACTCAGCAGCCACCATGGAGGCAAGAAGGCAGTGGCACAATATATTTAAAATTCTGAGTGAGAGGAATTTCCAGCCAAGAATACTTTATCCAGCAAAGCTCTCCTTCAAATTTGAGGGAGAGCTTAAATTTTTCACAGACAAACAAATGCTGAGAGAATTTGCTAACAAGAGACCTGCCCTACTGGAGATACTAAAGGGAGCCTTACAGACAGAGAAACAAAGACAGGACAGAGAGACTTGGAGAAAGGTTCAGTACTAAAGAGATTCGGTATGGGTACAATAAAGGATATTAATAGAGAGAGGGAAAAATATGGCAAACATAATCCAAAGGATAAGATGGCCGATTCAAGAAATGCCTTCACGGTTTTAACGTTGAATGTAAATGGATTAAACTCCCCAATTAAAAGATATAGATTCGCAGAATGGATCAAAAAAAATGAACCATCAATATGTTGCATACAAGAGACTCATCTTAGACACAGGGACACAAAGAAACTGAAAGTGAAAGGATGGAAAAAAATATTTCATGCAAACTACAGCCAAAAGAAAGCAGGTGTAGCAATATTAATCTCAGATAAAATAGACTTCAAATGCAGGGATGTTTTGAGAGACAAAGAAGGCCACTACATACTAATAAAAGGGGCAATTCAGCAAGAAGAAATAACAATCGTAAATGTCTATGCACCCAATCAAGGTGCCACAAAATACATGAGAGAAACATTGGCAAAACTAAAGGAAGCAATTGATGTTTCCACAATAATTGTGGGAGACTTCAACACATCACTCTCTCCTATAGATAGATCAACCAGACAGAAGACCAATAAGGAAATTGAAAACCTAAACAATCTGATAAATGAATTAGATTTAACAGACATCTACAGGACATTTCATCCCAAATCACCAGGATACACATACTTTTCTAGTGCTCACGGAACTTTCTCCAGAATAGATCATATGCTGGGACATAAAACAAGCCTCAATAAATTTAAAAAGATTGAAATTATTCAAAGCACATTCTCTGACCACAATGGAATACAATTAGAAGTCAATAACCATCAGAGACTTAGAAAATTCACAAATACCTGGAGGTTAAACAACACACTCCTAAACAATCAGTGGGTTAAAGAAGAAATAGCAAGAGAAATTGCTAAATATATAGAGACGAATGAAAATGAGAACACAACATACCAAAACCTATGGGATGCAGCAAAAGCAGTGCTAAGGGGGAAATTTATAGCACTAAACGCATATATTAAAAAGGAAGAAAGAGCCAAAATCAAAGAACTAATGGATCAACTGAAGAAGCTAGAAAATGAACAGCAAACCAATCCTAAACCAAGTACAAGAAAAGAAATAACAAGGATTAAAGCAGAAATAAATGACATAGAGAACAAAAAAACAATAGAAAGGATAAATATCACCAAAAGTTGGTTCTTTGAGAAGATCAACAAGATTGACAAGCCCCTAGCTAGACTGACAAAATCAAAAAGAGAGAAGACCCATATAAACAAAATAATGAATGAAAAAGGTGACATAACTGCAGATCCTGAAGAAATTAAAAAAATTATAAGAGGATATTATGAACAACTGTATGGCAACAAACTGGATAATGTAGAAGAAATGGACAATTTCCTGGAAACATATGAACAACCTAGAATGAACAGAGAAGAAATAGAAGACCTCAACCAACCCATCACAAGCAAAGAGATCCAATCAGTCATCAAAAATCTTCCCACAAATAAATGCCCAGGGCCAGATGGCTTCACAGGGGAATTCTACCAAACTTTCCAGAAAGAACTGACACCAATCTTACTCAAACTCTTTCAAAACATTGAAAAAAATGGAACACTACCTAACTCATTTTATGAAGCTAACATCAATCTAATACCAAAACCAGGCAAAGATGCTACAAAAAAGGAAAACTACCGGCCAATCTCCCTAATGAATATAGATGCAAAAATCCTCAACAAAATACTTGCAAATCGAATCCAAAGACACATTAAAAAAATCATACACCATGACCAAGTGGGGTTCATTCCAGGCATGCAAGGATGGTTCAACATAAGAAAAACAATCAATGTATTACAACACATTAAAAACTCGAAAGGGAAAAATCAATTGATCATCTCAATAGATGCTGAAAAAGCATTTGACAAAATCCAACATCCCTTTTTGATAAAAACACTTCAAAAGGTAGGAATTGAAGGAAACTTCCTCAACATGATAAAGAGCATATATGAAAAACCCACAGCCAGCATAGTACTCAATGGTGAGAGACTGAAAGCCTTCCCTCTAAGATCAGGAACAAGACAAGGATGCCCGCTGTCACCACTGTTATTCAACATTGTGCTGGAAGTGCTAGCCAGGGCAATCCGGCAAGACAAAGAAATAAAAGGCATCCAAATTGGAAAAGAAGAAGTAAAACTGTCATTGTTTGCAGATGATATGATCTTATATCTAGAAAACCCTGAGAAATCAACGATACACCTACTAGAGCTAATAAACAAATTTAGCAAAGTAGCGGGATACAAGATTAATGCACGTAAGTCAGTAATGTTTCTATATGCTAGAAATGAACAAACTGAAGAGACACTCAAGAAAAGATACCATTTTCAATAGCAACTAAAAAAATCAAGTACCTAGGAATAAACTTAACCAAAGATGTAAAAGACCTATACAAAGAAAACTACATAACTCTACTAAAAGAAATAGAAGGGGACCTTAAAAGATGGAAAAATATTCCATGTTCATGGATAGGAAGGCTAAATGTCATTAAGATGTCAATTCTACCCAAACTCATCTACAGATTCAATGCAATCCCAATCAAAATTCCAACAACCTACTTTGCAGACTTGGAAAAGCTAGTTATCAAATTTATTTGGAAAGGGAAGATGCCTCGAATTGCTAAAGACACTCTAAAAAAGAAAAACGAAGTGGGAGGACTTACACTCCCTGACTTTGAAGCTTATTATAAAGCCACAGTTGCCAAAACAGCATGGTACTGGCACAAAGATAGACATATAGATCAATGGAATCGAATTGAGAATTCAGAGATAGACCCTCAGATCTATGCCCGACTGATCTTTGATAAGGCCCCCAAAGTCACCGAACTGAGCCATAATGGTCTTTTCAACAAATGGGGCTGGGAGAGTTGGATATCCATATCCAAAAGAATGAAAGAGGACCCCTACCTCACCCCCTACACAAAAATTAACTCAAAATGGACCAAAGATCTCAATATAAAAGAAAGTACCAGAAAACTCCTAGAAGATAATGTAGGAAAACATCTTCAAGACCTTGTATTAGGAGGCCACTTCCTAGACTTTACACCCAAAGCACAAGCAACAAAAGAGAAAATAGATAAATGGGAACTCCTCAAGCTTAGAAGTTTCTGCACCTCAAAGGAATTTCTCAAAAGGTAAAGAGGCAGCCAACTCAATGGGAAAAAATTTTTGGAAACCATGTATCTGACAAAAGACTGATATCTTGCATATACAAAGAAATCCTACAACTCAATGACAGTAGTACAGACAGCCCAATTATAAAATGGGCAAAAGATATGAAAAGACAGTTCTCTGAAGAGGAAATACAAATGGCCAAGAAACACATGAAAAAATGTTCAGCTTCACTAGCTATTAGAGAGATGCAAATTAAGACCACAATGAGATACCATCTAACACCGGTTAGAATGGCTGCCATTAAACAAACAGGAAACTACAAATGCTGGAGGGGATGTGGAGAAATTGGAACTCTTATTCATTGTTGGTGGGACTGTATAATGGTTCAGCCACTCTGGAAGTCAGTCTGGCAGTTCCTTAGAAAACTAGATATAGAGCTACCATTCGATCCGGCGATTGCACTTCTCGGTATATACCCGGAAGATCGGAAAGCAGTGACACGAACAGATATCTGCACGCCAATGTTCATAGCAGCATTATTCACAATTGCCAAGAGATGGAAACAACCCAAATGTCCTTCAACAGATGAGTGGATAAATAAAATGTGGTATATACACACGATGGAATACTACGCCGCAGTAAGAAGGAACGATCTGGTGAAACATATGACAACATGGATGAACCTTGAAGACATAATGCTGAGCGAAATAAGCCAGGCACAAAAAGAGAAATAGTATATGCTACCACTAATGTGAACTTTGAAAAATGTAAAACAAATGGTTTATAATGTAGAATGTAGGGGAACTAGCAGTAGAGAGCAATTAAGGAAGGGGGAACAATAATCCAAGAAGAACAGATAAGCTATTTAACGTTCTGGGGATGCCCAGAAATGACTATGGTCTGTTAATTTCTGATGGATGTAGTAGGAACAAGTTCACTGAAATGTTGCTATATTATGTAACTTTCTTGGGGTAAAGTAGGAACATGTTGGAAGTTAAGCAGTTATCTTAGGTTAGTTGTCTTTTTCTTACTCCCTTGTTATGGTCTCTTTGAAATGTTCTTTTATTGTATGTTTGTTTTCTTTTTAACTTTTTTTTTCATACAGTTGATTTAAAAAAGAAGGGAAAGTTAAAAAAAAAAAAGAAAAAAGAAAAAGACAAACAAGGAAAAAAAAAAAAAAAAAGATGTAGTGCCCCCTTGAGGAGCCTGTGGAGAATGCAGGGGTATTCGCCTACCCCACCTCCATGGTTGCTAACATGACCACAGACATAGGGGAGTGGTGGTTTGATGGGTTGAGCCCTCTACCATAAGTTTTACCCTTGGGAAGACGGTTGCTGCAAAGGAGAGGCTAGGCCTCCCTGTATTTGTGCCTAAGAGTCTCCTCCTGAATGCCTCTTTGTTGCTCAGATGTGGCCCTCTCTCTCTGGCTAAGCCAACTTGAAAGGTGAAATCACTGCCCTCCCCCCTACGTGGGATCAGACACCCAGGGAAGTGAATCTCCCTGGCAACGTGGAATATGACTCCTGGGGAGGAATGTAGACCCGGCATCGTGGGATGGAGAACATCTTCTTGACCAAAAGGGGGATGTGAAAGGAAATGAAATAAGCTTCAGTGGCAGAGAGATTCCAAAACGAGCCGAGAGATCACTCTGGTGGGCACTCTTACGCACACTTTAGACAACCTTTTTTAGGTTCTAAAGAATTGGGGTAGCTGGTGGTGGATACCTGAAACTATTAAACTACAACCCAGAACCCATGAATCTCGAAGACAGTTGTATAAAAATGTAGCTTATGAGGGGTGACAGTGGGATTGGGAATGCCATAAGGACCAAACTCCACTTTGTCTAGTTTATGGATGGATGTGTAGAAAAGTAGGGGAAGCAAACAAACAGACAAAGGTACCCAGTGTTCTTTTTTACTTCAATTGCTCTTTTTCACTCTAATTATTATTCTTGTTATTTTTGTGTGTGTGCTAATGAAGGTGTCAGGGATTGATTTAGGTGATGAATGTACAACTATGTAATGGTACTGTAAACAATCGAAAGTACAATTTGTTTTGTATGACTGCGTGGTATGTGAATATATCTCAATAAAATGATGATTAAAAAAAAAAAAAAAAAAAGACAACAAGAGAGAACCTAAGATAGTAGCTAGGTGAGACAGGGCAAAAAAACACCTCCGTGAAAAATACTAGATAAAAACCAGAAAGTGACCCAGAATAAACATCCAGCGATGCACCAGCCAGACAAGGTCTGCTAAATCCACAGGGGCCGTGCACTTGGTGAAACCGGGAGTCTGCATTCTGAAACGAGTGAGTAAGCTGGCTGAAAGTCCCGTGGCCACACTGTGATGTGGGGAAACTACGGGTTGGCGTTTGAAGATGGACTAGTTCTTTTAAAAAAAAAGAAAAAAAACCTGGAGTAGCTGCAGATATGGCAGTGAGAACCGCACAGTGAAGCACTGCAGGAGCAGGCTGCAGCCAACGCCTTGGTGTCTGGCGTGGAGGACAGCCCTCCCCACACCTGCCGCTGATTGTCCCAAGGCCAGAGGGACAGAGGGGAGAGCCAAAAGGAGAAAGAAAGCACCTCTTGCACCTGGCTTCCCGGCATGCTGGCGACACTCCTGCCCGGGGCCGTACCCACAGCCCAGAACCGCACCAGGAAACCCAGTCTGATGGGGAGTGTATCCCACAGCACCCCGCACATGCCACAATATCGGCCGCGGACAGTGGCCTTGGGTGCAACCACAGCTAGCTGTCCCAGAGCTGGGAAGGTGTAGCTGTGCGAAAAGCAGGGGGGAGGGTTGAGACGCCCCATTCAGCCATTTTTACATCAGGCTGGGAGCACCCCTGCACGGCCTGGCGGTCCGGGGCTTCCCTTGAGGGAAGGCGCACACTTGTGACATAGCACAGCCTTCCCTCTGCAGAGGTCCTGGAAGATCACAGCTATCAAGCAAAGCAAATGCAAGAAGCCAAAAACAACAGAAAATCTTAAAGCATTTGCTAAAACCAGACGATATGGAGAACCCAAACCCAAACACCCAAATCAAATGATCGGAGGAGACACAGTACTTGGCACAATTAATCAAAGGACTACAGTCAAAGAATGAGAGCATGGCATAGGATATAAAGGACATGAAGAAGAGCATGGCACAGGATATAAAGGACATAAAGAAGACCCCAGAAGAGCATAAAGAAGAAATTGCAAGAGTAAATAAAAAAATAGAAGATCTTATGGAAATAAAAGAAACTGGCCAAATTAAAAAGACTCTGGAGACTCATAATACAAGATGAGAGGAAGCTGAACAACAACTCAGCCTCCTCGAGGTCCACAGAACAGAAAATGAAAGAACGAAAGAAAGAACGGAGAAAAAAATCGAAAAAATTGAAATGGATCTCAGGGATATGATAGATAAAATAAAACGTCCAAATTTAAGACTCATTTGTGTCCCAGAAGGGGAAGAGAAGGGTAAAGGTCTAGAAAGAGTATTCAAAGAAATTGTTGGGGAAAACTTCCCAAACCTTCTACACAATATAAATACACAAAGCATAAATGCCAAGCGAACTCCAAATAGAATAAATCCAAATAAACCAACTCCAAGACATATTCTGATCGGACTGTCAGATAGTGAAGAGAAGGAGCAAGTTCTGAAAGCAGCAAGAGAAAAGCAATTCACCACATACAGAGGAAACAACATAAGACTAAGTAGTGACTACTCAGCAGCAACCATGGAGGCGAGAAGGCGGTGGCATGACATATTTAAAATTCTGAGAGAGAAAAATTTCCAACCAAGAATACTTTATCCAGCAAAACTCTCCTTCAAATTTGAGGGAGAGCTTAAATTCTTCACAGACAAACAAATGCTGAGAGATTTTGCTAATCTGCCCTACTTCGGATACTAAAGGGAACCCTACCGACAGAAAGGAGAGAAAGAGAGAGAATTTTAACAGACATATATAGAATATTACATCCCAAGTCACTGGGACACACATTCTTCTCTAGTGATCACGGATCTTTCTCCAGAATGGACCATATGCTGGGACATAAAAACAAGCCTCAGTAAAAAATAAAAAAATAAAAAAAAATGAATTTGTTCAAAGCACATTCTCTGACCACAATGGAATACAAATAGAAGTCAATAACCATCAGAGACTTGGAGAATTCACAAACACCTGGAGGATAAAAATGAGGGGGAAATGAAAACATTCCTGGATAATCAAAAGCTGAGGGACTTCATCACCAATAATCAGTCCTATAAGAAATGCTAAAGGGAGTTGAGCAGGCTGAAAGGAAGGGACACTAAACAATTGACTGAAACTACATGAAGAAATAAAGATTTCCAGTAAAGATCACATGGTAAATATAAATACCAATACTACTGTATTTTTGATTTATAACTCCACTATTTACTTCCTACAGGATCTAAAATACATAAACTGTAATGATAAATCAATGGTTTTGGACTCAGTGTAAAATATGTAATTTTTGACAAGAACTACATAAAGGTGGGGGAATGATGGAGTATAGGAACACAGTTTAGATGTCATATTGAAGTTAAGTTGGTATCAAAGAAAAACAAGATTGTTATAGATTTAAGAGGTTAAATTTAAGCCCCACTATAAATACAAAGAAAGTATCAGAGAATATGACCATAGAGATGAAAAGTAGAGTAAGGGTTCCGAGAAGTGGGGGAAGGGGCAATGGGGAGTTAAGAAATGAGAGTAGGGTTTCTGTTTGGGGTGAAGGGAAACTTCTAGAAATGGATCGTGGGAAAGTGATAGCATTGCAACATTCTAAATGCGATTAATCCCACTAATGGAATGCTAGGGAGGGGGTGGAATGCGAAGATTTAGGCTATATATATGTTTCCACAATTGAAAAAAAAAAAAAAAGTCTAAATAGATGACAATTAAATGCCAAGGATGATCCTGGATGGGATCTGAGGATGGAGGAGAGGAGGCTCAAAGGGACACAGATGGGACACAAGAAAGAAAAAAAAAAAAAAAAAACAAGGAAATATGGAATGTAAGCTTTATATCAATGTTGAATTTCTTGAACTTCTTAGCTGCACTTAATGAGATTGCATAAAAGAATGTTCTTGTCCATGGGAAAGGTATATGTGAATTATACTGTTTGTTCAAAGATATGTGCAGCTTGCTCTCATATATTCAGAGGACAGAGCAATAGATGATGGATGATAGGGAGGGAGGGAGGGAAAGAAAGAAACGGTGGTGTGACAGGAGGTTAAAGGTGGTGGATCGGGGGTATCAGGGGAGGGGGGTCGGGGTATGAAGGAGTTCTATGTATGGGGTTTATATTGTTTTTGCAACTGTTTCTTTAAGATTGAATTTATTTCAAAATAAAATTTATTAAATTAAATAAATAAATAAATAAATGAACTATAACTACAATCAACATAAACAATTCTCAGGAACTTGGATGATATTAAAGAACATAACTTGAGTTAAAAAAAGAAAAAAGAAAAAAAGCAAGCTGCAGAAGAATATATACATAGTACAATTCGGCTTATATAAAGTACAAAACAAACAAAACAAAACAGTATATTTTTAGTAATACATAAGTGGTAAAACTACAATAAAAAAAAAAAAAGGCTAGGAAATGATAAACACTAAATTAAGGATAGTGGTTCTCTCCGGAGGAGAAAGAAGGTGGAATCAGAGAAGGGCACACAGGGGGCTAAATGTATGTTTAATGATTACTGCTCTTACCCAAGGCATAGTCTTACTCCATCAAGGTCAAAATTCTCTTCAACTGCCAAGTTTTAGGTTGGACATACTGGAGTAGTGAGAGAACAGAGAATTTCTATCTGACTGTCAAGAGTAACTGGATCAACTCTGGCTATCAATGGATTATCAGCTATCACAGCCAGATTTCTCTTATGGCAGGTTTTTTTAAAAAAGGAAAAACAGCCTAAAAACCATAATGCTACATTTTGGGAACACTATCTTATTTATAATCTCTCATCATTTTGTATGAAAGAATAAACAAGTAAATGACAGTCATAAAAAGACAATTCTTACAGCAGTATTAGGACTTCAACACGCATAATTTTGGTGTTCTGTTCTGTGCTCTGAAAAGTTAAGCAGCAACATATTTAAGAGCTAGAGCCCACACCTATAAGGAATCAAAGATATTTCCAGCTCTGCAACTGAATTATTTTAATCTTCAGTAATTACTTACTTTCATTGGATAAATACCTCTTTTGAGTCTCATGAGTACACTATAGGGATAAATAAAATGAGGCATATAAAATTCTTTGAAATCTTCAGATGGAAGGGCCTAAACTTTATTTTTAAGGTCTCATCTTCCAAGAATATAAGGTATAATCTGACATACTCTGAATTTACAAAACAGGACATCAAAATTGCTCAAAACTCATCTCAGACACTCTTTCAGTTATCCATGTAGCTGCAAAACAAACTACCCCAAAATTAATGGCTTAAAAAATTTATTATCTGTCATGGGAGCAGCGTGAACAATGAAAAGTGTACAGGGGATAAAAGTATACGTAAATAGCCTATTTTGGCAAAAGCGTAGTGCAAGTAGAGCAGAGAGGAGGAGGAGGAAGATTGAAAAATTAAGAAAAAGTTGGCTATCACAATGAGATAAAACTACACATACAGCAGAATGACTAAAATTTAAAAGATTGACACAAACACTGTGAGTGTAAAATGATATAACTACTTTTGGAAAAGGTCTGGCAGTTTCTAATAAACTAAACATATATCTACCCTTTGACCAGTTATTACTATCCTGGATTATTCATCCAAGAAAAATGAAAATACATATTCACAAAAAGATCTGCACAAGAATGTTTATGGTGGTTTTATTTTTAATTGCCAAAACCTGAAAATAGTCAGGTGTCCATCAACAGGAAAATGGGTGAACAAACTGTGTTATATTGATAAAATAGAATACTACTCAGCAATAAAAAGGAACTACCAATACAATTGGTATTGCAATTTTCTGGATTGATAGTAACGTCCCATATCTTATGAGGTTTGGTTACACAGGTATATGCATTTCTCAAAACTCAGTGAAAATACTTATGATTTGTGTATTACATAAAATGTAAACTTTTCATAGCAAAAACAACATAAAGAAGAATTGAATTTTAGTTAATATTATGCATTCTGAAGTATTTAGGGGAAAGTATACAGATGTCCACAATTTGAAATGTATCAAAAATAAAATGGATTGATGGGTGGAGAAAACAATGGATAAATGAATAGATATGTGATAAAACAAGCATAGTAAAATGTTAGTAGAATACTGGTAGTGAGTGAATAGGTATTCACTGTAAAATTCTTCCAACCTTGCTGCATGTTTGAAAATTACTAAAGAAAAAAAAAAAGAATAAATTGGCCCATGAAGGGCTTTTCATGCATATTAGAGTTTGGACTTTATCCTTCAGTAAATAGAAAGTCTTCAAAGGAAAACAGAAGGAGCACCTAATTCTTTAAGGAGCAGTGAGTCAAGATTTAAAGGAGTATCCACTGATTGAGAAAAAGCAGCTAAAATTGCCAAGGGAACATCATGTGTGAAAGCAATCAGTTTGTATGCACACTAACAGACACCCTAACTGACCCTCCCTCTGTAAAATCTAAAACTCCTGGATTTAAAAATAAAAAAATAACAAATAAATAACCAACTTAAGTAAAATTGGAAACTCAGAACTAAGTGAGTAAAGGTAGTGAAGTTGGTTTTCATCTGAGAACATCTGCTAAACCCCGACGACTTTAAGCTTCCGTTTTCTCGTCGTCATCATGCAGAGGCAGGAACCAAGGTGCACCAAGGCAAGGAGTCAAATAGGAATCCCTCCTAAATAAAAGTGTGACTCCTCCTCCCAAAGGTCTATAGCCTCAGGGTAAAACTCAATTATCTCTACCATGAGGACTTGAAGGAAAGTTGCCTGTCTCAAACTTTGGTATCAAGTTGAGAGAAAAAATTAAAACCACCTTTGAGAATTCATAGCCACAAGCCAGTTCTCATGCAGGTTTACAGCCAAAATTCATATTACCCATATTACCATGGGACTCCATAAAAATATGAAGCTGAGAATTTAAGGTGTTGCCAAATTATTAGTATTCCCACGCACAGGGAAAAAGCAAAGACAAACTTTTTTACTGGAGAAACCCACGTCAAGCCAGGTCTTAACCGTCAAAAGAATAAGTTCCAAGAAATGAGTTACAATTTTTTAAAAATCACAGGAAACAAGACATCAAGAGGAAGATGGAAGATATGGAAAGTGGTTAAAATATTGAGAGGCTGAGATCTAACAAATGTTTTAGAAGGAGAAATGTTTGGAAGGAGAAATAAGAGGGAATAAGGCAGAGGCAATATTTGAAGAGATAAGGGTTTCAATGATTACAGAATGGTAAGAGACAAAACCCAGAGATTCAAGAAGCCCAATAAAACCCAAGCAGAATAAACGAAAAGAAATTCACACTTAGATATATAATGATGAAACTGCAAAACACCAAATACAAGGAGAAAATCTTAAGTAGTCAGAAAAAAAAAAGATTAATTATCTTTAAGAGAGTGATAGACCAACATCTCAAAACAACAGAAGCCAGAGCCAGTGATAAAATATTTTAATGTGCTGAAAGAATTAATTCCCACCCCAGAAATCCATATCCAGAGAAAAGATCTTCTAAGGATTGGGAGCAAAGCAAAGCCATTTTCAGACCAAAAAAAAAAAAAAAAAGTTTGCCACCAGCAGACACTCATTAAAGTAATTTCAAAAGGAAATTATATAAAGCCTCAAATTAGATAAAGCAAAAACAGGCAGACTTATGTGAAAAAGACACAAATACATAATCACAAAGGGAGATGTCAACACATCTTTCTTGCTGACTGACAGAATAAACATACACACACACAATTAATACTGACCTAATGCACACAATAAATGGAAAATACACATTAATTTCCAGAATACACTGAAGATTCATAAAAATTGATACACACTAGGACATAGAGCAAGTCTTAAAAAACTACAAAGGAATTAAATCACAGGGCAAATTATCTGTCCGCAGTGCAATTAAACTTGAAATAAAAAACAAGGTTTACTAGGAAAATTTCATAGTTTGGAAATTAAGAAAGATACTTGTAAGTATGGCCA
The DNA here is from genome assembly GCF_015220235.1 of Choloepus didactylus. Taxonomy (NCBI): domain Eukaryota; kingdom Metazoa; phylum Chordata; class Mammalia; order Pilosa; family Megalonychidae; genus Choloepus; species Choloepus didactylus. The sequence continues at coordinate 91,212,921 of NC_051312.1, read as the reverse complement.
TGGAAATTAGAAAATATTCTGAATTAAATGGTGAAATTACTACATATCCAAATTTGTTGGATGTAGCTGAATTAAGATAAAAATGGACATTTATAACTTTAAATGTATATTTTAAAAAGAAGAAAGGCTGAAAATTAATGAGCTAAACACCCATATCAAAGAGGTGGGAATCAGCAAAACAAACCCAAGAAAGTAGAAGTAAAAATATAATAAGGAGAACCAATCAAATGAAATAGAAAGCAAACTTATAGCAGAGATGTATCGACTCTGAAAAGATAAAATGTACTGTGCTGGTTTGGATATACTATGTCCCCAACAAAAGTCATGATCTTTTAACCCAATCTTGTCGGGTGGAACCTCTTGATTGTTTCTATGGAGATATGACTCACCCAACCATGGGTGATATCTTTTGATTAAATTATTTCCATGGAGGTCTGGACCTGCCCACTCAGGGTGGGCCTTGACTGGTTCACTGGAGTACTTAAGAGAACTCAAGAGCTGACACAGACAATTGCTGACACTTGGAGACACTTGGAGATGCAGACAGTAGGACATTTGGAGATGATAAGCTAAGAGATGAAAGCCCGAGTTTGCCCCTGAGAAACTATGCGAGGACTCCCAGATGCTTAGAAAGCAAGCCACTGGAATCAGAAGCTGAAGGCAATGCAACCTGGGAGCAAAGGACCAGCAGATGCCAGCTATGTGCCTTCCCAGATGACAGAGGTGTTCCAGATTCCACTGGCCTTTCTTTAGTGAAGGATCTTTTTGATGCCTTAGTATGGACACTTTTAGGGCCTTAGAACTGTAAATTTGTCACTTAATAAATCCCCTTCATAAAAGCCAATCCATTTCTGTTATTTTGTATAACGGCAGCTTTAGCAAATAAGAACAGATTTTGGTGCCAGAGAAGTGGAGTGCTGCTGAGTTTGCAAATACCAAATATGTTGGAACGACTTTTTAAATGGATAAGGGGAAGATTCTGGAAGAGCTGTGATGAGCTTGATAGAAAACGCCTAGACTACTTTGAAGAGACTGTTGGTAGAAATATGAACTCTAAAGATACTTCCAATGAGGCCTTAAACAGAAACGATGAGTATTTCATTGACAACTGGAAGAAAGGCTATCATTGTTTTAAAGCAGCCCGGAATTTGGCAAAATTGAATCCTGGTGTTGGAAAGAAGGCAGAATTTGAAATCAACAAGCAGCAATACTTAGCTGAAAAGATCTGCAAGCTAAATACGGAAAATGCCACCTGGCCTCTATTTACAGCTTATAGTAAAATACGAAAAGAAAGAGAAATGCTGAGAACTGAACTCTTGGGTACAAAGAAATCAGAAATTGATGGTCCGGAAAATTCTGGGCTTCCAGAAAGTAAAACCCCAGAGGCTATAGCCACACCTGAGGATTTAATAAAAGCTGGAACCACCCAGCCATTTCAGTACAAGCCAGAATTGGAGATGGAGTTATCCAGAAAGGATTTGTGGAAAGTCTTGTTGTCTGACAGTTTTGACCCTATAATGCTGCATGCCAAGCCAAACAATTTTTTGCAAAAGCTGTATAGTTGGAACCACTGCCAGTCTGGACTAAAAGGGACAGAAAAGGGACAGATTGAAGGAAAAATTTCTTCAGAGAAGGTAGAACTATGGACGCCAAGGTCTGAAGCCAAGAAATCTCAGGCAAGGAAAGCAAAGCAACCCATGCACCTGAAAAGAGTGAGTTTACCCTGAAGGCAGAGGGCGGGTCTTCCACCTTGATGCTCAGGAAGAGTGCTGCCACCCCAGGCCTCAGAGAGGGTGGAGCACATTCCCCAGAGACTGAGGAAAGCCTGGCCACCACCTCACTTTTCTGAAGGAGCTGAGCGTGTGCCCCAGATTTGGAAGAGAATTCAGGTGCCATCCCGATGCTTGAGGAAGGTGGGGACAAGAAGAAGGTGGTCTCCCCAATGCATGGATATGTTGGAACACTCACCCCAGAGTTTGGAGAGAAAAGGGCTGCCATGAAGGTCCTTGGAAAGGATTGGACTCCTGCTCTCTCAAGCCCTGAGGATAAAACGTCATTCTATAAATGACTCTCAGACTATGAAATCTAATGAAGCACGTCTTGTGGGGTTTTGGAACTATTTAGGTCTGGTAACGCCTGTTTTCCTTTCAATTGCTCCCTATGGCAATGAGAATGTTTATCCTGTGACTGTCCCACCTTTGTATATTGGAAGCAGATAACTTGTTCTAAGTTGCACAGCCAGAGGGGAATGTTGCCTTTGGATAAAAACCACACCACCAACTGATTTTGATAATACTTTGTACTTATCTATATTGTGATGGAATGAATGTATTTTGCATTTGGAAAGAACAAGTCTTTTGGGGGTCCAGGGAGTGGAATGTGCCAGTTTGGATATATAATGTCCCCCACAAAAGTCATGATCTTTCAACCCAATCTTGTTGGGTGGAACCTCTTGATTGAGTGTTGCCATGGAGATGTGACTCACCCAACTGTGGGTGATACATTTGATTAAATTATTTCCATGGAGGGGTGGACCCTGCCTCCTCAGGGTGGGTCCTGACAGGTTCACTGGATTATTTAAAAGAACTCAAGAGCTAACGAAGACGATTGCTGACACTTGGAGACACTTTTGAGATGCAGACAGAAGGATGTTTGGAGATGAAGCCCAGAGTTTGCCCCAGAGAAGCTAAGCAAGGACTCCCAGATGCTTAGAGAGAAAGCCAGCCACGGTCCTTCCCAGATGACAGAGGTGTTCCAGACTCCATTGGCCTTCCATCAGTGAAGGATCCTCTTGTTGATGCCTTAGTATAGACACTTTTAGGACCTTAGAACTGTAAATTTGTCACTTAAATCCCCTTTATAAAAGCCAATCCATTTCTGATATTTTGCGTAATGGCAGCTGTAGCCAACCTGTGGCAAGACAGATCAAGAAAAAAACATCAGAGGAGTAACTAGTCCCAGTCTTAAAATCTCTTCTAAGAAACAACAAAAAAAGAGGATAAATTTTCTAACTCATTTTATGAGGCTAGAAAAAACAAAGACAATTTGAGGAAAACTGTAAATCAAACTCACTTGTGAACAAAGATGGATAAATCCTAAAGGAAATAACTAAAATGATCCACTTAAGTCATGTAAAATAAGAATAATATTACCATGACCACTTTGGGTTTATCCTAGGAGTTGATTTAATAATAGAAAATCACTCAGTGTAGTATACCATAGTAATAGCTTAAACAAATAAATAATGTTGCAACAGATGCAGAAAAACATTTTTGAAAAACTCAATATCCATTTATAATAAAAACTCTTAGAAAATTAGAAAAAAAATTGTGACTTTTATCCTGAATACACTCACATATAGTAGATAATTACTAGGGAGATGCCTGCAAATGAATTAAATTAAAAATTTATTTTACGTGCCTCATTATTTGCCCATTTGGAAGAAAAATAAAATTTCATATTGAATATAAATAACCAAAGGTTTTACATTTTCAATGTCGGTACTTCCCTACTTAGATGATTTTCTTTCATTTCCTTAACACAACAGATACTTACAGGGAGAAGCTAAGATGGGAAGGTCACAATTGTTACAAATCATGGCTTGTTTTTTTTTTTTTTTTTTTGACTTATTTTGACTGTTTTTATTTTAACTTATTTTGATTCCAATGCAACTAGTATTTATTGAGAACCCAGTTTTTGTCACGCACTTCACATGTAATTCTCATAACCCTATCAAATATCATTATTCACCATTTTATAGAAGATGAACCTGCACAAAAGAATGACTGATTTGCCCAAACTCACAAGGCTCAATGGGGCAAAGTCTGATAGGAATCTTGATTTCGACTCTAATTCCAATAGCTTTTCCATTATACCATGTACTTTCCCTACAGTTAAACATGTAGGACTTTCATGTCACCATCAACTGTTTTCACTGTCTCTTTGAGGCTCTATCATTCTCCTAGGTTCTAAATGTTTCTTCATACCTTTATTTTTCTTTAAATGCTTCTCAGAGCTCCCTAACACTCTCCAGGTGCATTTTTTCCACTGACAGGAAACAGCTGGCAAAGGAACAAGGGTTGAAGCCAAAATCAAAGAAACTTAAAAATTTAACCTGAAATAATAATGCACTTGGCAAAACATTCATTTAGATGTTCACTATTCTACACATTCCAGCTCAGTTAAGTTACTCAAATTACCTACCACTTGAGGTATCTGTTCTTCTTTCTTACCCACAGACCAACTACTGTTCCACTGAAAAAAATAACACCAATCATTTCTTCCAACACATACTACCAGATGACAATTCTTCCTAGTTAATATTTGGAAGACCTGGATAAATACTAAATGAAGATCTGGCTTCAAAATGTACAGTCTTAATTATACAATAATGTAGATTGCAAGGGGTGACAGTGTGATTGTGAAGACCTTGTGGATCACACCCCCTTTATCTAGTGTATGGATGAGTGGAGGAATGGGGATAAAAACTAAAGGACAAATGGGATGGGATGGGGGTTGATTTGGGTGTTCTTTTTTCACTTGTATTTTTTATTCTTGTTCTGGTTCTTTCTGACGTAAGGAAAATGTTCAGAGATAGACTGTGGTGATGAACGCATTAACTATGTTATCATACTGTGGACAGTGGATTGTATATCATGGATGATTGTATGGTGTGTGAATGTATTTCAATAAAACTGAATTAAAAAAAAAAACTTCGTTAGAAAAAAAAAATGTACAGTCTTCAAGTACTTACTAACTAGAGACTTGACTCTAAAAGGTGGTTTGGTTTGAGTGTGGGAAAGGTATTAGAAGCAAATGAAAATAAAAATTGTTTCTGAAATGAAAACGTAATTAGTTCAATTTTAAGTTCAGTTAGCTCATTATCCAGAACAATCATGTCCTTCAACTTCTAGATACATATATATCATAAAATTTGCCATTTTTGCCAGTTTTAAGTGTACAATTCAATGGCATTAATTACTTTTCAATGGTTGTACCACCATTATGACCTTCCATTACTAAAACTTTCATCATCCCAAACAGAAACCCTTTACCTCCCTCCCCCAGCCCCTGGTAATCTAATCTACTTTCTGTCTCTATGAATTTGTTTATTCTAGGTATTTCAAATAGTGTAATCATACAATATTTGTCCTTTTGTGTCTGGCTTATTTCACTCAGCATAATATTTTCAAGGTTCATCCATGTTGTAGCATGTATCAGAACTTCATTCCTTTTAACAGCCAAATAATATTACATTGTATGTATATACCACATTTCATCTGTTGATGGACACTTGAATTACTTTCACCTCTTAGCTACTGTAAACAATGCTTCTATGAGCATTGGTGTACAAATACCTGTTTGAGTCCCTGTTTTCAATTCTTGGGTATATACCTAGAAGTAGAATTGCCAGGTCATATGGTAATTCTATACTTAACTTTCTGATTAACTGTCAAACTGTTTTCCACAGCAGTTGAACCATTTTATATTCAGACCAGCAATGTACAAGGGTTTCTATTTTTCCACATCCTTGCCAACAATTATTATTTTTTGGTGTCTTAGTAATAGTCATCCTGATGGGTGTGAAGTGGTATTTCATTGTGGTTTTGATTTGAATTTCACAAATAGCTAATGATGTTGTGCTTATTGGCCATCTGTATATCATCTTTGGAGAAATGTCTATTCAAGTCCTTTGCCCATTTTTTTTCTTTTTAGAGAAGCTGTGAGTTTACTGAAGAATCGTGCATAAAGTACAAGATTCCCATACGCCACCACCACCACCTTGCACTGGTGTGGAACCTTTCTTACAATTGACTATAGTGCATTTTTATAATTGTACAATAATTAAACTCCATGTTTTAACTTAGGGTTCACAGTTTGTATATTGTAGCTCCATGGACTTTTGGAAATTTTTATTCTGTTACCATACATACAATCTAACATTTCCCCTTTTAATCATATTCAGATATATATATTTCAGTGCTGTTAATTGCATTCACAGTGTTGTGCTACCATCACCACCACCCATTACCAAATATTTCTATCACTGCAAATACATTTGTACATTCTAAGCCTTACATTTTAAGCCTTAACTTTCCATTCCCTATCCCCACCCATCCCCTGGCAACCCAAATTCTAGATACTGACTCTATGAGTTTGCTTATTCTAATTGTTTCAAATCAATAAGATCATACAATATTTGTCCTTTTGTTGTCTAGCTTATTTCACTCAACAGAGTACCTTCAAGGTTCATCCATCTTGTCACATTTATCAGGACTTCATTCCTTTTTACAGCTGAATAATACTCCATTGTACATATAAACCACATTGTTTTATCCATTCATCAGTTGATGGACACTTGGGTTCCTTCTAGATTATGGCAATTATGAATAACACCACAATGAACATCAGTATGCAAATATCTATTGGAGTCTCTGCTATAAATTCTTTTAGGTACATACCTAGTAGTGGGCTTTCTGGGTCATATGGCAGTTCTATACTTAGCTTTCTGAGGAACTGCCAAACTATATTCGACAGCAGCTGTAACATTTTATATGCCACCAGCAATGAATGAATGTTCCTTCTTCTCCACATTCTTTCCAACACTTGTTATTTTCCATTTTTTTAATAGCATCCATTCTAATGGGTGTGAACTAGTACCTCATCGTGGTTTTGATTTCCATTGCCCTGATGGCTAACGATGTTGAGCATCTTTTCATTTGTATATCTTCTTTGGAGAGATGTCTATTTAAGTCTTTTGCCCATTTTTAAACTGCATTGTTTGTCTTTTTGTTGTTAAGCTGATGATTTCTTTATATATTCTGGATATTAAACCTTTATAGATATGTGATTTCTAAATATATTCTCCCATTGTGTAGGTTATCATTTTATTTTCATGATGAAGTCTGTTGAGGCAAAAAAGTTTTTAATTTTGATGAGGTCCCATTTATCTATTTTTTCTTTAATTGCTTGTGCTTTGGTGTATAGTCTAAGAAAACCACAGCCTAACACAAGGCCCTAAAGATGCTTCTCTATTTTCTTTCAGAAGTTTGATAGTTCTAGCTATTATATTTAGGTCTTTGATCCATTTTAAGTTGATTTTTGGATATGGTATGAAGTAGGTGTCCTCCTTTTTTTTTTTTCCAAATGGAGATCCAGTTTTCCCAGAACCATTTATTGAAGAGACTGCTATTTCCCAATTGTGTGGTCTTTGCCACCTTGTCAAAAATCAGTTGGCCATAAGAGGCTAAACCTGCTTATAATCGTGCCTAAGAATCTCCCCTCCTGAGTACCTCTTTGTTGCTCAGATATGGCCCTCTCTCTCTAGCTAAGTCAACTACATGGAATCTGACTCCCAGGGGTGTAAATCTCCCTGGCAACATGGGATAAGACTCCTGGAGATGAATCTGGACCCAATATCGTGGGAGAGAGAACACCTTCTTGACCAAAAGGGGGACGTGAAATGAAACGAAATAAAGTTTCAGTGGCTGAAAGATCCCAAATGGAGTCAAGAGGTCACTCTGGTGGGCATTCTTATATACTATATAGATAATCCTTTTTAGGTTTTAGTGCATTGGAATAGCTAGAAGTAAATACCTGAAACTATCAAACTGCAACCCAGTAACCTTGACTCTTGAAGACAACGGTATGGCAATGTAGCTTACAAGGGGTGACAGTGTGATTATGAAAGCCTTGTGGATCACACTCTCTTTATCCAGTGTATGGATGGATGAGTAGAAAAATGGAGACAAAATCTAAATGAAAAATAGGGTGGGCAGAGGTGATTTGGGTGTTCTTTTTTAGTTTTATTTTTTATTCTTATTTTCACTTTTTTTGGTACAAGGAAAATGTTCAAAAAATAGATTGGAGTGATGAATGCACAACTATATGATGGTACTGTGAACAACTGTACACTTTGGATGACTGTATGGTATGTGAATATATCTCAATAAAATTGAATTTTTTAAAAAAAGCAGCCACCAAAATTACTTCGTTAAAAGTGAATTCAATTTTACTTTAAAAAGATAAGGTAAATGAGCTCCCACTATTCCTAATTTACAGAACAGAACTAATTTACCTTCCCTTATATGCTTCCTATGTTATAGAAAGCTTTTACACTGCTTCAAGAGGTTTTTTAAGCCATTTATTTAACTTGGTATATAAAATAAGCATCTAAAATAGTAAAATGCAAATAAGGCTGTTGATTATAAATGGACAAGAAAATAACATGATGCTCACAAAACGGATAATCTGATTTTAAGTCACTATATTAAAAAAAAAAAAACACACAAGAAAAATGAAAAAAACGATGACAAAGTCTTCTTGACCAAAGGGGGGAAGCGAAATGAAACAAAGTTTCAGTGGCTAAGAGATTTCAGATGGAGTCGAGAGATCATTCTGGAGGGTATTTTTATGCACTATACTAATATTCCTTTTTAGTTTTTAGTGTATTGGAATAGCTAGAAGGAAATACCTGAAACTGTCAAACCGCAACCCAACAGCCTTGATTCTTGAAGAAGATTGTAGAACTATGTAGCTTACATGATGTGACTGTGTGATTGTGAAAACCTGTGGCTCACACTCCCTCTATTCAGTGTATGGACAGAGGAGTAGAAAAATGGGGACAAAAATTAAATGAAAAATGGGGGGATGGGATATTTTAGTTGTTCTCTTTTACTTTTATTTTTATTCTTATTTTTATTTTTGGAGTAATGAAAATGTTCAAAAATTGATTGCGGTGATGAATGCACAACTATATGATGGTGCTGTGAACAACTGAGTGTATACTGTGGATGACTGCATGGTATGTGAATATATCTCAATAAAACTGAATTAAAAAATTAAAAAAAAAATCAGTTGGCCATAAACATGAGGGGTGATTTCTGAGCTCCCAATTTGATTCCACTGGTCTGTATGTCTGTCCTTGTGCCAATACCATGGTGCTTTGATTCCTATGGCTTTGAAATAAGTTTTAAGATTGGTAAGTGTGAGTCCTTCGACTTCACTCTTCTTTTTCAAGATGGCTTTAGCCATTCCAGGCCCCTTACCCTTCCATATAAATGTGATGACTGGCTTTTCCATTTCTCTTTGCCCAGTTATTAACTGGGTTGCTGGTCTTCTTCTTACTGAGATGTAGTAGTTCTTTCTATATGCTGGAATTAAACCCTTATCAGACATGAGTTCCAAATATTTTCTCCCACTCTACAGGTTGTTTTTTTTTTTTTCACTTTCTTGATAATGTCCATTGATTTTTAATTTTGATGAAGTTCAATTTAGCTACCTTTTATTCTTTATGTGTGGTGATTCTGGTGTCATATCTAAGAATCTATCGCAATTACAAGGTCCTGAGGATTTCCCCCATGTTTTTCTTCTAAGAGTTTTATGGTTTTAGAATCATATTTAGGTCACTGATCCATTTTGAGTTCATTTTTATTTATAGTGTGAGGTCAGGGTCCAATTTCTTCCTTTTGCAGTTTTCCCAGCACCGTCTGTTGAAGAGAATATTCCCCATTGGGTGGCCTTGGCACCCTTGTTGAAAATCAACTAGCCATAGATCTGTGGTTTATTTCTGAAGTCTCAATTCTATTCTATTGGTCTATATGTCTCTCCTTATGCCACTACCACACTTTTTTGATTACTGCAGCTTTGTAGTAAGTTTTAAAATTGAGAAGTGTGAGTTGCTTCAAGTTTTTAATATGCACCCTTTTCTTACATTACCATTGTACCACATACACACATACATCACAGTCCTAATACAATTTATTGACAGTCCTTGACTTGCATACATTAAACCTAAACCCTTTTTTACATTAAATCTGGTCCTTCATTTGGCCCTTACTGTTCAGTTGACTTATGATGTTACTGAGCTGTAGGCCACAGGCAGTAATGCTTGTCTGACAGTGATCCTCAGGAAATGGACTGCCAAGACCAACACCAAGACCCAGTGCCCCAAGACCCAAAGTCTGAAGCATGGTCACTTACTTGAGACTACCACTCAACCATTCAAGGAAGATGGTGGGACAGGGTCTGAGAAAAGGAAAGAAAAAGAAAGGCTGTGATAGTCTATGCCTTGTGTGATACGTGTGCAGGGAAGAGGCAGCTGGCTAAAGCCTCCATTGTCTTGGGCTGCAGTGGCAAGGAAGAACAGACCTCTTTACCCCATCTAAATGAATACTATGGTAAAGGTTTAAAGAATGAGGATTGCCCGACTTTTCTTCTGCCCAGTTCCTGTAAATAAGTGAGGGTAAGGGGCAGCAAACCTGTGAGAAGGGACAATACCTAGCTTGAAGCACCCCACCTCAAAGAGAAAAGGGAGATGGCTAGATGCCAAACCAAAAGTCATTTTCTCCATCCATGACAGTCTAGCCAACCAGGTTATCTCCTCAGACCGAAGTAGTCCCCATAAAAACTATAATGAGGAATTTTTAAATAATTTTTGACCTTCTGAGAAACTGTCCCTCATAATATATCAAGTCTTGGATATTCTCCTTTCAAATACATTTTTAGGAATGCATTTCATTTGAAAGTAGAAATGTGCCTGTATTGTGCTTATTCGTTCGTATCCTTAGTAGCCTATTAGCTACCTTGAACAGAGAGACTGTCTTCATATAAAGCTTTATATGCTGAGTGAATAACAAAATAGGTGTTCTATAAATATTTGCTGAATAAATGAAGTATTCTGAATAATTTTTAAGTAGGCAATTCTTTTCTGAGGCCATAATTAATGCTTAGCATTCTCTTCCACCTCCCTCTAGGCAAATATCTCTTCCAATAGCACCTGAAATTCCACATCCTATAGATAGTGTGTCTTGGCTGAAAGAGTTGTCAAACCTGTATTTGAACACCATTTTTGCCACTTAATTTTTGCCAGTGTAATTCTGAGCAGGGTGCTTAACTTCTTCAAAGCTCAGTTTCCTCATCTATACAATGGGCATAACATTACATACTTGATAGGAATGTTCCGAGTATTAGAAACATATAGGTAGTCTTCAGTCTAAAGAGTTCCAATAGGCACAAATTTTAGTTACCATGGTTTAGTTAATTAACACCAATTCCCCAACAACCCAATTCAAATTTTAGTTATTAAAAGTATATTAACTTTGAAAATATGCATATGGTACAAACTTCACTGCTAGATCTTGAATCCTCAATTCACTATACAAATAACAGATGTGTATCCTGATCAACCAAATCATTTCTTACAAGCCCAGTTGGTGGTTAGTCACTGCGTACTTACTATTCAGTTCACACACAGACAGCAAAGCATGTAGTGGGAGTGCCTCCTTGTCTCCTAGTGATACGCTCATAAGACATTTTTAAAAAACTAGATACTCAAAAGAGGGAACTGGGCAACAACAATGAAAATGCAGCATAGAAACAAAAGGTGATAATGCTGAGGGTGACATCCCAATTGAATGTAAACAGGATTATAGGAGAAAGAGCTGACCATGAAAATGTTGACACTGCTGTTTGAGATTCTAAATATGCAGCCAGTGGAACTCAGACAGAGCAAACTTGTCAACATGAATGACTGAAAGTGGTTGTGGTGAAAAGAATGAAGATGTCCCAGAAGAAATGACATCGGCAAAAAACTGTGCATTAAAGGAATTCTCAGAGATATTTCATAATATCGAAAGTGCAAAGGATAAAATGTTGGAAGCTGATCCAAAATTAGAAAGGAGTATGACAATTCTTCAAGGCACAGAAAAGATCCTTATTCCAAATCATAAATAAGACAAAAGCACTGTGCAAACTACTCTTGATAAGTTGTTTTACAAAGAAATTAAACACTTAAATTCTCAATATTGCCAATGCTTTAAATTATAATGTACTAAATAAATATAATTTTTTCATTTCCCTATGCATTTATAACTAACAGTAAGAGAGTTTTTAATGTTTAAACAAAAAACTCTAAGATCACAGAACAGTTGTAAATTTTCCCATTGATTATTAAGATTGCTTTGCCTGGTTTCAACTCGCACAGTGATTTCCATGGTCCTACACTACCGTGTACTTGTACCTTCTAGCACATCAAAGTACTTATTATTTCACAACTAGAAGAGAAACCATCCATGTTTGCCCTGATCCTTACAATCTGTTCAAACAAAAACAAATTTGAACTGATCTCAGGTGTCGCCAAGAAGACAGTTTTTCAGGAGCTGAAAGTGACTGAGGACCACAGACTTATTTAACATGCAATTCCCCAAACTCGTCTTCCTATTATCCAAAATACATACACCTAATGCTGAAAGACAGGCTTCTTGAACAGTTATTCCATTTGTCCTTTGTGATAGTATAGTATTTCATGTCTTTATCCCCTGCATGCAAGGGCAAAGCAATGAATGTATGATGAAAGTAATTATGGGAAGGTGACAAAATGTAGTAGCTTTAGAATCAGACCTCAAACTTGAATACTATCTCTGCACCATTTATTAGCTATGCAATCTTAGATAAGTTACTTCTTAGGGCTTCAACATCCTAGCCTGTGAAATGGTGATAAGAATAATACCTTCTTTTGGGGATTATTGTAAAGATTAAAAGAGGGAAGATATATGAAGTGCTTAACAAAGTATGGCACATGGTGAGCACTTAATAGCTATTACCATTAGCATAATCGTCCTTAATATTACTATTATTAATGTAAATATTAAAAAGATGATAAAGGTGCATTTATTTTAAACATATAATGACTTAAACACATAATTATTAATCAGCATAATTTTCAAAGATCTAATTCTCCTACTCTAAGATATGACAGACCTCAGCTTCCTCCAGATAATTTTCTCCCAAGGTACATGAGCAAAGGGCTGCCAACATTCACTCATCCTCTTCTTGCACCCCCTCTAATTCCTAAGTCAAAACCCTCCCTGCAGTCTGCTCAGAGTTTCCTCTTCTGAGAACATCGAGAACTAAAGCCATTTCCCATTTCTCAGAGCTATCTACCAGAAGAGTAGTATCTTGCTCTCTCACAGCCCACATGACTTAACTGCCAGTTTTCTCTTAACTCCAATCCAAAACCTTAGTTCCTAAATCAAGAGTCATTATTACCTATGTAGACCCACAAGGCTGCAAGGGACCTAAAGGCCAACTAAGGCTAAACCCTTTTCTCTACGAAACAGTTACTTCCCCCTAAAATAATTACGTGAATTAGTTGAGCAATGTCTGCTTTAACATTTGGGGGTTGACGCATATCCCCCACAAAAAGGCATGTTCAGGTCCCAACCCCTGGTCTTATGTGAACCCATTTGTAAATAGGACCTTTGAAGATGTTATTAGTTAAGGTGTGTCCAAACTGAGTGGGTGGGTCATAATTCAATGTGGCTGAAGTCTTTATTAGCAAAGGAAATTGGACATGGAAGGAGAAGCAGCAGCCACAGAGAGTGGCAAAAGGCTGGAAGTCAACAGAAACCAAAAGAGAAAGGGAAAGATGCCGTCATGTGCACTGCCATGTGACACAAAAGCCAAGGAACAGGGATCGCCAGCAGCCACCCCCAGAATGTCACAGTCTTCTGGGGGAGAGCATCAACTTGTTGACATCTCTATTTGCTCATGGTTTTGACATCACCTCAAAACCATGAGACAAGAAATTCCCATCGTTTAAGCCAGCCCATTGTACGGTATTTGTTTTAGCAGCTAGGAAACCAATACAAACACTTTCAGTGACAGAAAGCCCTTTACTTCCAAAGCCAACCCATTCCATCACTATATCATTTGTTGGAAAGTTTTTCCTTTCGTTGAAACAAAACTTCTCCCCTTATAGTTAATTTCCACCCATAGCCCCTAATTCTACATTCCAGAGAAATACAGAAAGTTTAACTGCTCTATATGATAGCCATACAATATTTGAAGACTCCTGAGTTTCTCTTTTCCATGTTACACATTTGTATTTTACAGAATATAAAGTTCCTTCCCTCATGGTTATTATGGTCCTCTGGACCAGGCATGGGTTTGACAACATGATCTAACAACAAATCAGTAAAGTGCTTCCTTTGACAGCACTTGGGCTGCCAAGTAATTACACTACAAATGATTCTTTTGCCTGTATTCCTCTATTATTACGTAAAAAGTATTAATGTAAACTAGTAGTTTAGGAAAAGTGACTCTCAGCCTAAATTGTAATTTAAATGGAATGGTACTAAAGTCCTGAAAATTGAAAAAAGTTTTGTTTTCTTTTTTACAAGTATTTTAATTGATTACTGGAAGCAGAATAAATAGGATCAGCTCACATGAAAGCCTTGTTTCTTTCCTACAAAGCCAAACACTCATGCCCGGGAGAGGGACCCAACAATGGGAAGGATAGCTAAAAACTGTTTTGCTTCCTGTCCTTAGGAAGTGGGTAAAAGAAGCAGTAATAGTTAACCAAAGAATATTCTCTGTACCTTGCCAGGAGCAGATACCTGAAAGAAGATCAAACATCATGCTTCTAAAACTTTACCACAGTAAACCATGATAAAAGAAATAATAATTTTTTCCTGTGTTCTCTTAGCCAGCAAGAATAATCATCTGGGGAAACACACACACATAAAAAACCCTGACCTGGCTAGCAGTGCCTGTCAGGGGCAGCAACTGGATGAGGATTCTGCTCCAAATCCTCAGAATGTGCAGTTGGTGGAAGCAGTGTCCTCAGATAACCCCTTACCCCTGCTATCGCAGAGTGGGGCAGGAACTTGGTCCCTTGTGCCCTTGAGAGCCTGGCACGAGCAGGAAGGTACAGATTAGGCGCTCTGCCTTCTAGTCCTCGTGCAACGAGATAGTTAACAGTCCTACTTAGAGTGCAGATGATCACAGTACATAAAGATATCGTGGGGTAGGAGCAGTGTGGAGGGGGTTCTGACACCGATAAAACTGTTCCCCTGGAGATGACTGAAGAGATGTAATAAGAACAGAGAAAGAGGAAGGGAACCACCTAAGAGTTTTCACATATTTGGGGAAAAATTAAGCTAGAATTCTTCTGTGTCCTTACGGCTAAGGCTGTAGGCTCAACAAGAGCAGGTGTCCTGGGCTTCACTGAAATGAACCTGGCCGGGAGGTTCCACGCTCCCAACCTCCTCCCAGCTGCCCCCAATCTGCCCCCACTCGGCGTATCAGGTAGGAATTCCCATTCCCAACCCTGCCACTCAAGCTTTCCCTTAGGTCCGGCAGGGACTTCCCACTTCCCTTGCGCCCCTCAATCTTAAGGTCGCCCTTCAGTGCTTCCAGACCTCACCCTACAGACTGGATTTTCCGATCCGCTCCCCTCATCTGCAGCATCCCCATTCCTTCCCCCTGCCCCAGGGCTCCCCTACACGACCTCCCCCGGCCAGGCCTGGTGCCGCCGCTCCCGGCCAGGTTCGCCCTCTGCCCAGTCCGGCGCGGCTTCCGCGCCCTTTCCCTTCCTCACACAGCGTCCCCCCTCAGGCCGGGCGCCCTCTCTCCTTCCCTTCCTGCCTCAGGCCGGCTGCCCGGGTGCCCGTACCCGCACTCACAGAACTCGGCGATGTACCGGGTCACGGCGTAGTTCTCCTCGCACCAGTCCAGCGTGGAGGTCGTGGGGCCCCAGTAGCCCTCCCGGTCCGCGGCCGGAGCCATAGCGCGCTCTACTGCCGCGCCGCCGCCCAGGCGCTCGGCTCGCAGCGCTCGGCTCCGCGGGCTCCCAGGCCGGCCCCGGCCCAGCTCGCGCGCTCGGCTCGCGCCCCGCCCCACCTCGCCGTGGGGGCGGAGCCGCGCGCCTGGGTCCAGGCCGGCCGCGGGGCGGGGCCGGGTGCCATCACTAAGACTGCCCGGCGCGGAGACACCGCCCACCGCCGCCGCGAGAGGTTGCCCTGCCCCGCCCCGCCTGGCCTTGTGTGGGGGAGGGGGAGTGACTGGGATTGCGTGAGCTTCCTAGGCACGCCCGGGGTTCCTGATATGCCAGAAGGTATTTTCTGTGCCTGTGTGTATGTGTGTGGTTTGGTATAATTGTGGCATGAGTGAGATATGTCCAGAAGCATTCTATGAAGCCCTTGCTTGTAAAGCATTGAGGTGCATAGAGATGTACCTCCATACCTTCCATAGAACACAGACTTGAAACGGAGCCCAGAAACAAAACACTGCCACCCCCGGGATCCCCAGAAAATAAAAAGTAATTTTCTGATCAACTTATAAGTTTCTCTTGGGAACAAAGGGAAAGGACAACAACACAGCATCTGGGGTGGGTGGGGGTAGAAAGCACTGAAATCCTAAAAAGAGAATGCAGCTAGGGCACCAAAGTAGAGTTTGCCTGCTTCACAGTACGGACTTCCAAGCCCATAGGTTTCTGCCTTTTATATACAGTGTGCTCCTCTTTAGACAACCAACAGCCTCTCCCTGCATCCAGCCTCAAGACTCTAATACTCCACAGAACTGCCAGAGTGATCTTTACAAGACACAAGTCCAACCACTCCTTTTGTTCAGCCACACTAAACCTTCCCAGAAAGTGCTGGGTCCACTCCCAAGGTCCTGCCTCTGATTCTTCTGTTCAGCTAGGAGCCTTTTCTCTCCTCTGCACTCAACTAACTCAGACTCCTCCTTTAAAATTCAACTGCCTGAAGCTCTCTCTGACCCTCTCTCCACTTTGTTCACATCCTACCATGGTGACCAGAAACCTGGCTTCCAAAGAGTACAGATTGAAGATGATACAACTGCTATTTTCTAAGTAAATAGGTCAGGTGAGGTGCAAAGGCAAAAGAAAAGACAAAGAGAAATGAGGAGCCCACAGCTTCTCTACCAAATGACCCTAGCAGATGTTAGATACAGAACTTTTTCTTGCTGGATGCAAACCTAGGATGAGAGGCAATGTATTTTAATAGGAGTACAGGATATCTGAAATTTTTCTTTTGAATAGCAAACATTTAGTTCCTGCTATGTACCAAGCCCTCTTTGGTTGAGTGCTGGGAACACACAGAGGTAAACAACAGAGTTCTGAAGAGAGCCCCCTCCAAAGAAGAATATAAAAACCACTATATTTCCAGCCATTTTTTTTTTATCTCTTCCTCTAAAAATCTGTTTCAGCATCGAATGTGTATATAATTTAGAGACCACCACAATAGAGTATGGGATCCCCTATCCCTGGCCCAGCCAAGTGACTGAAAGCTTGTTCTTTAATACTGAAAAATATAATGTAACATAACCAGGACAGAATTTAGGAAAGAGAACAATCCCTGCAAAGAGAAAAGGTGAACTTCAGTAGTGGCACTCAGAAAACACAAAATGAATTTCATAGTTACTTCAGCAATGTCTAATTTCCTTTCTGATTCTTTCTCTTTTTCTAAAACCTTTTTTTGGGGGGGCGGGGGGGTGGTGGGGTGGGATGGGTAGTGTGGTATAAAAGCAATGCATATGAATGTAAGGGACCCAAAAGAGCCAAAACAATCTTGAAAAGAAGAACAAGTTAGAAGACTCATAATTCCCAATTTCAACGCTTACTACAAAGCTACAGTAGTTAAGACAGAATGGTACTGGCATTAGAATAAACATAGATCAATGGAATAGAATTGAAACTCCAGAAATAAACCCTCACATTTATTATCAATTGATTTTCAACAAGGGTGTCAAGACAATATAATGGGGGAAAGAATAGTTATTTTATCAAATGGTGCTGGGACAACTGGATATCCACATGCAAAAGAATGAAATTAGACACCTTCCTCACACCATAAACAAAAATTAACTCAAAATAGAGCATAGACCTAATGTAAGAGCTAAGACTACAAAAGTCAGAAGAAAACATAAAAGTAAATATTTGTAACCTTGAGTTAGGCAATGGTGTCTTATGTAAAACACCAAGAACACAAATGAGAAAAGAAAAAATTAGATAAATCGAACATCAAAATTAAAAACATTTTGCTGCAGATGATGCCATCAAGAAAGTGAGAAGATATCCCACAGAATGAGAGAAAATATTTGCAAATAATATATCTGATAAGGGACTTTGTATCCAGAATATATAGAGAACTCTTATACTTCAACAATAGAAAGACAAGTAATTTAATTTAAAAATGGGCAAAGGAACAGAATAGACATGTCTCCAAAGAAGATATACAAATGGCGATAAGCACATGAGTAAAGGCTCAATATCATTACCATTAGGGAAAAGCAAATCAGAACCACAATGAGATGCCATTTCACACACACTAGGATGGATATACTAAGAAAGACAATAATAACAAGTGTTGGCAAGGATGTGGAGAAATTGGAACCGTCATACCTTGCTGATGGGAATGCAAAAAGGTGCAGGTGCTTTGAAAACATTTTGGCAGTTCCTGAAAATGCTAAACATTACCATATGACCCAGAAATTACACTCCTAGGTATGTACCAAGGGAATTGAAAACATACATCCATGCAAAAACTTGTATACAAACATTGATAGCAACATTATTCACAACCCAAAAGTGAAAACAACCCAAGTATCCATCACCTGATGAATGGGTTAATAAAATGTGGTATATCCATACAATGTAATATTATTTGGCAATAAAATGGAATGAGATACTGATACACAATATGGATGAACCTTGAAAACATTATGCTAAGTCAAAGAAGTCAGACACAAAAGACCACATAGTGTTTGATTCCATTTATATGAAACGTCCAACATAGGCAAATCTATACAAACAAAAAGAAGACTAATAGTTGCCTAGGGCCAGGAGAGGGAAGAGGAGTGGGGAGTGACTGTTAATGAGTATGGAGTTTCTTTCAGGGATGACGAAAATGTTATAAAATTAGATTGTGGTGATGGTTGCACAACTCTGAATATACTGAAAAACATTGAATTGTATACTTTAAGTGCATGAACTATAGCATATGTGAATTCTATCTTAATAGAGTTGAAAAAAAAAAAACACAAGACATTCTTATAGTGGAAAGTGGAAAATACAAAAAAAGAAAAATTATAAAAAAGAAAAGAAACCACTTCTAAACCCACCAAATACCACTAACAATAACTGTTGTTAATAGTTAAGTATATTTTGTTCCAGTATTTTATCTATAGTTTTTTTTACATAATAGAGCTAATATTGCTTTTATAGTTAACATTCTTTCATCAGCATTTCTCATGCCATTGATCATTACATAATATTCCATTTTATAGATATACCACAATTTTCCTAATTATAGTATATCTGTTTCACTATTCCCTTATTACCAGGTATTTAGGTTATTTCCAAAACCTATGTTTATTTTTCAACTGACAAATGAGAATATAAATTTTGAAATCTTTCAAACAGATTCCTAATGCAAACCCTTTTCACTAGTTCCCACAACAACAAAAGAAATCCAAGCTATAATCCGTTTTTACCACATGAGATATGTTGTCCTATTTCATAACTGCAAAGGAAAATACAAACCCACAAATATT
Source organism: Choloepus didactylus (assembly GCF_015220235.1). Taxonomy (NCBI): domain Eukaryota; kingdom Metazoa; phylum Chordata; class Mammalia; order Pilosa; family Megalonychidae; genus Choloepus; species Choloepus didactylus. Next base: position 91,193,568 of record NC_051312.1, on the reverse strand, counting down.
AAATGTGTAGACTCAACACAGGATTGAGTGATTTTATAATCTACAAGTTACCTCATGGCTTCTCTTACAGCTGGGTAGGTTCTTGGCAATCCATTCCTTTCTAGCTCTTCATCTGTGGGAAACCTTAGAATGTAGTCTGTCAGCACCAGACTAAAACCCAGGACCACAACCCCAGCCTCTCTGGGAAGACTCCCCTGATCCCCAGACTGGACTGGGGTCCCCCTCCATGCTCCTGCAGCCTCTAGGTTCCTGCCACCATTGCCTCTCTCACAACATCTGATCATCTGTTTAAGAATCAGGCTCCCAGACCTGTCTCGTTCATCTCTGTATTTCCAGTGCCTCACCTGGGTCTGACACAGGGATGGTGTTCAGGTGATGATTATAGAACAATAACAACAATAATCAGTAGCATTTATTGAACATTTGCCATGGGGCAGGATTTCTTTATATACATATTAACTCAGTTAAATCTCACAACAATCCTACTAGGTAGATACTATTCTTAATCCCATTTCACAAATGAAATGGGAATTTGCAAATTAAAGTACAAAGATACATTTGCCCGAATATTTATAACTAGGTACTAGCAGAGCAAGTATTTGATTCAGGCCATCTGGCTTCAGATTGCTGATGTGCTATGTCAAGAAAAATCACTATGCGTTTTGTAAAATATTGATAATGAAGCCTACTCTGAGAGTTTTACAAGGATATTGATAGCACAAATGAGGGGAAGTCCCATGAAGAGGAACCACATATCCCCAACATGCAGCTTGGTACAGAGCAAGTCCTCAGTAAATATGTGGTGAATGGATGATATAAAAAGCGAAGGGTGGGAAAAGGTACAAGAGAAAAAGAATCTTTAAAATGCTGTTATATTTATTATTTACTTTCTCTGTTTGAAATAACAAGTGATACATTTTTCTTATGGAAAAATTTTTAAATACTGACCAGAAAAATTGTGTTTTATTAAGAAATGTATAATATATATAAATGAACATGTATAACTTATATATAAAGTATCAAGGATAATAATGAAAAGAATCTTGACACACCTGACACACAGCTTAAGGGACAGCATATGACCAATTGGAGCAATCACTTTCCTGAATTTTGTTTTTACCATTCCTTTATTTTTTGATATAGTTTTGTCATGTGAATGTATCCCTGAACATACATTTTGCATGTTTTTGAACTTTATATAAGTGGACTTACATAGTATGTATTCTTCTGTGACTTGCTTTTTTGGCTCAACATTATACTTTTAAGATTCTTCCATGTTATTACATAAAGCTGTGGTGTCTTCATTTTTACTGTTTTATAGGCTTCCATTGTATGAAAGTACCACATTCTCCTGAGATGGATGTGAAATTTTTTCCCTTTTTATTATTTGCTATTATAACTAAAGCTGTCCTAAACATTCATTTTTACATACATCCTGATACACATGTGCGAGAGTTTATTTTGATATTACTTATGAATGGAATTGTTGGGTTGTAGAGTTTGTACAATTTCAAATTTATTAGACAATGACAAATACATTTCCACATAAAATTATATTTCACGATATAAAATGTTTCCAAGATAAAAAATATGTAAAGAATCACCTGGAATTTCACACTCAGTGGTAACCACTGATAACAACTGACATTTTTCTGTGCATATGTACGTGTGGGCAGGTGTGTGTGAATACATATAAAACATACATATAATTTTGTTTATTTTATTAAAATGGAGTTATACAATACAGGTCATTTTGGAGCTTTCTCTTTTCACTTACAATGCATCAAAATCATTAAAGAATTAATGTTGTATGCACCTTACATGAGCTCTGCTGCTGCTTACACTTCCAGGAGCAATAGAGTAATCAAGTGCTCCCAATCCTAGACTTTGAGACTCAGCTCAACTACTGGTTCCCTACAGCCTGACTCCAGGCCCCACTCCCCAGGCAGAGTTAATGCTTCCTTCTCCTCACTCCCTAGCACTCTGAGTGTTTCCCACACTGCAACTTCACTGCCTTTTGATTAGATCGTGCCCATAAAGCAACTATGAGCTCCTGGAGAGAAATGATAGTCATCTCTATGTTCTCAGTGCCCAACACATGTCTAGCCTGTTAACAAATCAATAGATATTTCTCAAATTAAGATACAAAACTAGTTTATGAAGCAATCCAATATTGTGGTTAAGAGTTATCAGCTCTGGAATGTGGCAACCATGACCTTATATCCTAAACTCACCCTTAATAAACTACGACTTTGATCCTATTAACCTTTCTAAACCTCAGTTTCCTCAACTATAAAATGGGGAATCAGCAAAGCAGTAGTACCCATTTTATGCATGGATTAAATGAAAGAACAGTTCCAAAACACAATACGTGGGAAATGAAAAGAGATCAGTACATCTCATGTATTGTGATAGCTAAAAATGCACAAGGGACATGGTGGGAAATATTTAGGCCTGATTTCCCATGAGTCCTGTTTTCTCTACTAAGAAGAAATTTGATTTACAGAGAAAGAAAAGTCCATTTCAAGCTCCTTGAGATAGCTAGGGTTCCTTGTCCCTAGTCTCCCAGGACTTCTCCTCCCTGCCCCCTCAGCTGAGAGGCACCTTCTGCAAGGTCTTCTCCAGTGCCTTGTTCTCTCCCATTCTCTCCCCTGTCTGAGGCCTCCAACTGTTACATCACACCCTTGGAAAATCTGAATAAGTAAAAGTTGGTTTATGGGGAAATCAGCAAAAATGAATTGGTTATCTACTGTAGACCAGGGCTTAAGCCCAGTGTTGGGAACAGAAAGTGGGAGAGCAGAGCCCCAGTTTTCAACTGGTGAAATGAAATATGAGAAAACACAATATAATTTAACTGGTGAGATGAAATATGAGAAGACACACCAACCAAGCAAATTAGCAAATGCATTAGCTAATAAATATTTAACGAACCCCTACTATGTGCCAGGCACTATTCTAAGCTTTGGGGATATATAGAAGAGGACCAAACAGACAAATTTCAAAGGTCAAATAAATGTAAGACAATTTAAATAGCTAACATTTCCATAATATTTACTGTTCCTAACACTGTACTTTTCAGTACTACTCTTTAAAATCTTCCTGACAACCTTAACTTTCTTTAGCCCTCATTTAGAGATGATGAAACTGAGACCCAGTGAGGTTAAATATTTCACCCAAGGGCATCCAGCTAATAAGCAGCTGAGCCAACGCTGGAATCCAGGCAGTCTGGTTCCAGAGGTCATGGTCTTAACTATTGTGCCAAGCTAGCCCTGCAGGAGCTCAGAAGGGGCTGTGCTGGGCAGTGAGGACTGTGGGCAGAGAGAAATCCTGGAGTGTAGGAAATGAGGCTTGAGAGTTTTGCAGGGAGGATATCATTAGGGACTTAAAGGGTTAAGCAAGAGATCAGTCAATGGTGGGGGCAGGGCAAATTTGCAGATGAGAGATTGACTAGATTGGGAAAGACTGAAGACAAGGAGGCTCTGGGACACTGAAGGACTGAAGACAGAGACCATTGCAGCAGTCTGGTTAGTAACAGCAGTGATGGAGAAGAGGGAACAAATTTACCAGTGTTTTGGGGAATCAACAGGATTTGGAGAGAGATCTGGGGAAAGAGATTGAGGGAGAAGGAGTTGGACCACTCTTGGTTTTCAAGCCATTCCCAGCCCTTGAAAAGAGCAGAAAATTAATCTGGCTGCAGTGGGTGGGTGGGGGTAGTCAGGCAGGGCAGGGGGTAGGGAAAGCATTGCTGGGCCAGGGAACAGCTTGCACAGGCTTGAAAGGGCAAAAGTAATGTGGGCTTGAAAGGGCAAAAGTAATGTGGGCATAGTGAGACATTCATAATGGAATGGCTGAGTCTGTGTGCAGAGCCAGGGGAGGGGGAGGCCAAATATCAGGGGCTGAGGATGGAAAGATCTTTGGGGGCCTAATATGCTATGATAAAGCATTGGCGCTTTATCCCAAAGACAACAGAAGTGTTCAAGAAAGGGGGTAATGTGTTTAAATCTATGCATTAGGGAAAACAGATTTTTGGTCTTTGGATTTTGTGGGGGGGGGGGGGGGGGGCGGGGCGTGGGGTGTAAGGTGGGAAGAAGAGAGGGGTCAGGAAAATCAATTAGGAGACCATGGGAAATAATCTTGGCAAAAGACAGGACAGGTAGGTTAAATCTCAGCACAGCTTGTGGGCAGTGCTTGCACTGGCCTTCCTGGAGAGAACTCCAGGGGACTTGCTGTGGAAAACAGAGGAGAGCTGAGGTTTACCAGGTCGACTCTCCCAGCCAAAATGCCCACACCCTGGGAGGTAAGTCTCCTTATGACTGGAGTCATCCAGGTTAAGCACCTGGAAAGTTGCTACAAAATAAATTTCATGCAGTTGAGTATTAATTGAATAGCCCTAAATTGACTGTTTTGTTTTGAATGTGGTTATGGAAACATCAACAATAAAAAAAGTAACCTAAAAGCATTTGCTCAGAGAACAGGATTTCTTCCTTTCGACACTACCTATAAACTGAGCCCTTTCTGACCTTTAATTTGGAAGAATCATTTACATTTGTGAATATATGAATGCCTGATTTCCTTGTATCCTCCCCAAAGCTGTCAGTTACCATCTAGGTGCTGACCCAAATCTCTTATCTCTAACCCAGATCTGTCTCCAGGGTGTTAGCCCTTGACTCAGTTAGGATCATGTTCTGCTGCATGTGACTGGAAGCCAGTTCCAGTGCCTTAACCATATAGTGGTTTCTTTTTCTTAAGCATAACAGGGCCCCAGCCATAGAGCAGCTACACAATGCCAGAATCCTTCTGTCTTTCTGTTCTGCCTCCCTTAGCATATGACTTCCATCCTAACGCTCTCAAATTGGCTGATTCTTGTCCAAGTATCACAACTCTGTTTGGGCAGGAAGAAGGAGGAAGAGCAAGGGCAAAAGGCAAATGCCAGTTGGGTTTGTCCATTTTTATCAGGACAACAATAGCTTCTCCAGACTCTCCACCCAGTGGTGACCACTTAGAGCTTGTTGGTCAGAACTGGATCACATGACCAACTGTAGAGCATCTGGGAAGACTGGCAGGGGAGTCTGGGAGGATGGGGGTTTTAGCTGGGCACATCACTGTTCCAAACAAAGTAGGCTTCTGTAAGGAAAGAAGAAGTGGGAGAGGTTATTGGAGGGGCGACTAGCAGGATCTCCTATAGACCTGTACTTCTAACTATCTTCTGAAGAGCTCCACTTGGATATTCTATAAGGAACTCAAATTAACTATGTCCTAAAGTGATGTCATCATTTTCCCTTCACATTGGCTTCTCTTCCAGTGGTTTCTTTTGTTGTTGTTACTACAGGGAAATTCACAATCATTGACCCAATTTGCTCAAGAAAGAAGCCTTGACTCCTCCCTATCCTCATCCACCCATAAGCAATCAGTTATCAGCCTCTGTGGATTCTTCTGTCTGTCTGCTTCCCTCATCTCCCCACTGCCATTGCCTCAGTTCAGGTCATCATTGCCTGTCCCTGGCTGGCAGCACCAGCCTGCTGAGAGCCTTGTTCCAAACCCACCGTCTATTCTTTACCTTGTGGCTACCAGAGAGCTCTTTCTAAAACTCCAAACTGTTAATGCCTTCCTGCAAAAAACACATAAATAACTCAGTGATTTTTCTACTGCCTGCAGGATAAAGCCTAAACTCCCTGAAGTAACCTACAAGGTCCTTTGTGACCTGGTCCCTACCACCTCACAGGCCTTGTGCCACACTCTGCACTCCAGCCACGCCAAAATACCTTCTCTTCCCAGAAATGGCCATACTTCTCTCACTCCTGGACTTTTGCGAATGTTGGTCCTTGACCTTGAATCTCCCTTTCCTTCCTGCCCTCTCAAAGAACTTTTTCTTATCTTTCAGATCTCAGCTTAGACCAAGCTTCCTCCAGAAACTCTTCCTTGGCCTATCATTGCAACTCATTGCTCTGCATTGTAATCGCCTCTTTACTCGTCTTCCTTACCAGCTAGATCAGTAGCTCTCACATTTACGAGAACACCAGGATTGCTACTTGTTATGATTCATCAGAAACCTACAGAATCAGACAGAAGCTTGGGGAGCCGGGGATCTGCGTGCCGAACAAGCAGCCTGGGTCCTTATGAAACAGATCATCCAGGTTCCCCATCTTGAGAAACACTGCACAAGCCTCCAGGTGGGGAAAGTGTCTTGGTCTCCAGTGTAGGCACAAAGTGGGTCATCTGTCTGACTCCAAACCCTTTTTCTCCTTCCTCTCCTCTACAATGCCTCATCCACTAATAATAATAGTTACTATTTATTGGGTATCACAGACTTTGGTGTCGGACAAATAATAAGTGATTCCCCTTCAGTGATTCGCCACTGCCTGCAGGACAGAGTCAAAACTCCCTGACAGACCTGGGATTTGAATCTAGCAGTGACTCTTACTATCTTTGTGACTTTGAGCAATTTGCCTGAACTTTATAAGTCTTGGTTCCTTCATCTGAAGAATTAAGCTAGTACTCATACCAACCTCATAAGACTGCTATTAGAAGTAAATGAGATAATGAGGTTACAGCACTTATGGCACCTGACACATAGCAAGAGCTCAATAAAAATTGATCACTTAATTACCACTACTACTGTTATTGCTACTAATGTTTATGAAGAGCCTGCTAAATTCCATCCAGGCATTTCAGTAATCATTTTTATATGTATTACTTTATTTAATCCTCCAGCTACCTAACAAAATAAGTTATCACTACTCTCATTTTACAGATAAGAAAACCAAGGCTCAGAGAAGCAAAGTAATTCATACAAGGTAAAATAAAGAGCAAGTGAAAGAGATGAATTTTGAATCTGGTTGAAAAAGATACTTTTTAAGGCTTTATTAAAGATAAATCAAGTTTTGGCAACCATGTGGCACAAAACAAACTTTCATATATTGCTGGTTGGCATGTAAATAGATACAGTCACTTTGGAGAACGTCTGGCAAAGGTGATGTGCACACACCATGAGTGAGCAAATACACTCCTAGGAACATAACTTAAAAGTTCTCACACCTATGTATTAGTAGATAGGTAAAAGAATTCATTCCTTGATTATTTATTGAACAGAGGGATATTTAAATGAACTGGCATATAATCACAAAATGAAGTATTATACAGCAGCTATGATGAGAATCCCAAAATAAGAGGGAAAAAAAAAAGTTGCAGAATAGTCATTTTATGATACTATTTATATAAAGTTTAAAACATGCTAAACAAGCAAACTATTTTTTGCGGATCCATACCTATGTACTAGAAACATAAAAACACACGTTATTGATAAATCCCAAATTCAAAATGGCAGCGATCTATAGGGAGAGAGAGAAAGGGAATGGAATTAAAGTTACGCAACGCATTCATCTGGATATTTAATGCTTTATTTTTTAAAGAACAAGAGCTGAAGCAAATATAGGAAAATAAGATGAGACTAAGCTGGGTAATGGGTGCTTAGAGGGTCGTTATATTACCCTCTTTACTTTTGTGTAAGTTTTTTTAAAAGTTTTATTAAAATCATGTCGAAGATGGACAGTGATGTCCAGAACCGTTTTAAATACCCCTTGAGCCATTCCACCGCCTTCCCTGAAAGCTGCCGCCTCCCCAATCCTCTTGGCTGCTTAGAACTTCCCCGTACATGCCCCTCCGCCAGCGTCCGAGAAACAGCGGGGCCTACGGGCTGCATGACCTGGTAAGTAGCTTCCCCCTGGCGGGAACGCCAGCCTGCCGGTACCACCGAGCTCCTGCCTAGAGCCAGATTAGTGCCGAGATCCCACCCGGATCGCGGCCCAGCTTGGAGCCTCCGCATCCCGACCCTTGCCCCGACCACGTCTAGCCAACCTTGCGGTGCAGAAGCGTGAGAACCCAAGCGAGCTGGTGACCGACAGCCGTCCTGGCACGGCCACGCCCCCGGCCACGCCCAGTTCCCTGCACTTGCCGCCTAGGGCCCAGCATGCCTTGCGGTAAGCCCCGCAATCCCTGCTTCCCCACTGTAAGCCTCCCCGGAAAAGCTGAGCGGAAAATGCCATTGGACGCACAGGGTGCAGCAAATTCCCGTTTAGAAAAGCGTCCATGTCAGCATTTTCTTAGTCTCAAGAACTTGTAAACAACCTGAACTCCAGCGGTACCATCAGATCTGTTATCAGGGACATAGAAAGATGTGATATGTCATAACATAATAAGTGCAAAAGTATTTGTTTCTGCATTTGTATCTTCCATTGACTGGGAGCATTGTAATCAGGATTTTGAACCATAGCTCTGCCACTTATGTGTTTTTGAGCAAGTCAACAAACTTTTCTCATCTTCAGTTTTCTCATTTTTAAACTGGAGGTAATCACCCATCCCCAAATTTTATTGTAAAGATTAGATGAGATATTGTGTAAGCACTTAGTGCTGTATGGCACATATAAATGCCCAGTAAATGCCAGCTTCAGTCATTATAATTATTACTGGTGTATGGCACACAAACTAGCACTTGGTGTCTTCAGAAATGTTTGTTGAACACCTGGACTGATGGTCCATTTGTCTGGCAGAGAATAATTCTTCTGAGATGAAAAGTAACTATAAAAAATTACCTGGAAGGTAGGTAGCTGAGGGTGAGGCAAATGATTCCGTTTGGGAGAAGGAAGACTGAGACTCTGCTCTTTTAGCTAAAGCAGAACACACAAATCTGTGAGCAAACCAAGGCATACACACTCTCAAACGCCTCGGCAAGATCAAGCAACCAACCACAGGAAGATAAAGAACTGGATCCCGGAGTGAGGAAGTAAATAAACCCTTTGTGCTGAACGCATGCCCCATTTCCTGTGGGTATGCTCCCTGCAGGCACAACTGACTAATATTTTGGTTTTGGACACAGAATTTGGAGCTACTGGATTATTGGCATAGGAGATGAGGAAAGAGGGCATGGTGGGGCCAGATAAGGGCCTAACATTTACTAAGCCCTGACTGTATGTGAAGCAATTTGCACACTTTTTTTTCATTGAATCCTCATAATTCCTTGAGGTAAGTATTACAGTCCTGTGATAATTTTTAAAAGGCTCTACCCTCATGGCCAATAAATTGCAAAAAAGCACCACCTGCTTTGAACAGACACAGTTCCACTGCAGGTTCCAAGGCTTGGCAGGAAAAATCTGGCTGTCAGCTTCTTTGTACACCTTTAGCTGGGTGTCTTTGGGCAGTACATAGATTGCACAATCAAGATGGATCTGAGTTTTGTAGATTCTGAAGCTTTTAAAAACTGCAGAGAATAAAATGGCCCACACCAAATAAGGGAAAGTGTGACAAAAGAAAAGTTAGAATGGAAAGAGACAAAGGACCTAACCAATTGAAGTTAAAATACTTTCTTTTTTTTCAAATTTGTCAAAAACATGTAACAGTGTGCATACAACTGGCATAGCCCCTCCTGATTTGGAAGGGCTGTGTGCAAGCAGGGAGGAGACTTTGGATTTTAAACTTCCTTAGCTTCCTGGTCAGTCAGCCTCTATGTACAACCATAGAGTTGTGGCCCTTTAAGATCCAGTATGAGGTTATTTTTCATTAATGTAACATTTGTGCTTGAAAACAGTATGTATTCTGAAGCTTTTGGGGATGCTGTTTAAATCGTCTATGTCCTGACTGAGTTTTTTGGTCATCACTGAGAGAAGTGTATTGAGACTCTCCCACCATAATTGTAGATTTGTGTATTTTTATTTGTTTTTCTGTCAGTTGTTGTTGTTGTGTGTGCGTGCTTGATATTGGGTACATACTGATTTAGAATTGTTTTATCTTTCTGTTGATTTGAACATATTATCATTAAGTAGTGACCCTCTTTAATTTTTGTAACGCTTTTGCCTTCAAAGTTATTTTGTCTAATGTTATAATAGCTACACCAGCTTCCTTTTGCTTGGTATTTCTCTAGTATATCTATTTCTTTACTTTTATTTTCAAACTTTCTGTATTCTTATGTCTTAGATGTATATTCAGGAACTAGCAGATAACTGGTTTTTAAAAATCCATCTGTGGCAGATTATATTTTCCAAAGGTAGCTGTGCCAATATATACCACACCTGCCTGCTTTTCTTACAATGTGACGATGACACTCCTCCATCAGGAGAGAGAATCTGTATCCCCTGCCCTTTAATCTAGGCAGGACTGTGCAAGTGACACTATGTGGATTATAAGGCTAAGTCACAGAAGATGATACTTTCTGAGGACACACACCTTTAGAGCCCAGAGATGCCATATAGAAGGTATGGATACGGGGAGACCATGTAGAACGTCCACAGAGGGCTAGGGAAAGAAGCTTGAGGAGCCCCAGCTGCCAGAGTCTTCCCAGGCCAGGCACCAGATATTTAAGTAAGGAGTCCCTAGAGTGATCCAGTCACAACCACTACCTGGCTGCAATCTCACAAGAGACCCCCAAGGCACCACTGAATTTCTGACATACAGAAACCACAAGACAGAATAAATAATTATTGTTGTTTTAAATCACTAAATTTAGGAGTGGTGTGTTACATAACCATAATAATCAGAACATTTCCTGACACTCTTTGGTTTTTAGTTTGAGAATTTAGTCAATTTGCATTCGTTGTTGTTATTGATATATTTGTATTTATTTCTATCATCTTATTCATTTTATTATATCTTTTATGAGTGCGTTTTCTCTCCTTTTGGCCTTTGGGAATGATTTAATATATTTTTCTCTTTTCTTTTTTGCCCTTTAATACTGTGAAAGTTTTAAACAATTACCACAAGAAGTTTAACATGCATTCTTAAGTTATTAAACTCTAAAGTTAATATCTTTTTCTGCTTTGAAACAATACAAAGATTTGAGAACATTTAAACATTGCTCACTGCCCTCCCAAATTATGTGCTATTATTATCCAATATTTTAGTTTGAATGTTTGATGTCCCAAATTAAATATTATTTCTGTTCTTTTTAATAATAGCCTTACTGAGATATAATTCACATTCTGTAACATTCACCCTTTTAAAGTATAAAATTCAATAGCTTTTGGTTTATTTGTAGAATTGTGCAACCATTACCAATGTGTAATTTTAGAACATCTCATCATCCCCAAAAGAAACCCTATTAGCTGTTACTCCTTACTCTCTCCTCCCTGGAAACTCCTGGAAACCATGTATCTACTTTCTGTTTTTATGGATTTGCCTATTGTAGATGTTTCATATAAATAGAATAATACAATACATGGTCTTTGGGTTTGGCTTCTTTCACTTAATATAATGTCTTTCAGGCTCATCCATGTTGTACCATGGATCAATACTTCATCCTTTTTATGGTTGAATAATAATCCATTGTATGGATATACCACACTCTGTTTATCCATTGACCAATGGATGGGCACTTGGGTTATTTCCACTTTTTGGGTATTGTGAATTATAGTTGCTATGAACATTTGTTCACAAGTTTTTGAATGCACATATGTTTTCAATTCTCTTAGGTATATAATTAGTAGTGGAATTGCTAGGTCACATGGTAACTATGCTTAACTTTTTGAGGAACTGCCAAATTGTTTTCTGAAACAGCTATACCAATGTGGGGTTCTAATTTCTCCACATCCTTACCAACACTTGTTATTATCTGTCTTTTTATTGGTGGGCGAGAAGAGAAATCTCATTGTTTTGATTTGCATTTCCCTAAAACTAATGACGTCAAGCATCTTTTCAGGTGCTTATTGACCATTTTTATATTTTCTTTGAAGAAATGTCTATTCAAATTCTTTGCCCATTTTTTACCGTTGGATTATTTGTCTTTTTATGGTTGAGTTGTAAGAGTTTTTAATATGTTCTAGATACTTGGTCTTATCAGATTTATGTTTTGCAAGTATTTTCTCCCACTCTGTGAGTTGTATTTTCACTGAATGTTTTTAAGATCTTTTCTTTATCATTTTTGTACTGAAATTTTACTAAGATGTATCTGGATATGGATTTATTTTTATTGATGCTACTTGGGATTCCTAAAAGTGTGGATTAGTGTTCCTCAGTTTTAGAAAATTCTCCGTTATTATCTTTTCTAATTTTGCCTCTGTTGCATTATTTTTCTTCTCTCTTTAGAAATTCAGATTAGATGTATGAGAGACCCTTTCACTTTATCCTCCATGTTTTTTAAACTCTTTTTCAGATTTTTCCATCAATTTGCCCGTGTAGTAGTCTGTTTAATTTCTTCTTACCTCCCTTCCAGTTTACTAATTTTTTCTTCAGCTTTGTCCAAGTGCTATTAAATCCATCCACTAAGTTCAATTACTTAATTATTGTTGTTTGATGATTCTGTTTGGTTCTGTCTCATATCTGCTTCGTCATTTTTGTAGTCTCTGGCTCCTTATGCACATTTTCAATTCCTTATTTTATTTCTTTAACCAATTGAATATATTTATTTAATATTCAGTGTCTGATAATTCCAGTAGATGATGTCTTGGCAATTATTTTTCTAAATGCTGTTTTTACTTAATCTGGTTTATGGTGCTTATTTCCTTATATGTTTTTAAATGTTTTACTTTATCTCAAAATTTTTGGAACTTTATCAGTGTGAATTCTGCGAGACGTGTGTTGAAGGTGAATGAGATCTTCCAGAGAGGATTTGTATTCCTGGGGCCACTGCCAATAGGGGGCTACTTAAAGTTCTAAGCTTGGGTTTTTTTTGTTTGTTTGTTTGTTTGTTTGTTTTGACCTCCCAGTTATTGTGAATTTGTGCTGGGTAAGGTTTATGAATTCTCAGGGGAAATTTATTTCCTCATGTTGACTTTTTCTTTTTCTGGCAGTTTCCCATGAGAATAGGGAGAACAAGTTTATTGCTGCTTCATTTTCACACTAAATATTTAGTTCTTTTTGCTCTCTGCTTTTTATGGGGAAGTCTCCTACTTGACCCACCTGGCCTTTTTCTCCTGTTCCCTGCACTCCAGGAGCTACAAATACAAAAGCTCAGTTTCACCTTGTTCAGCAGATGCCCTCAGGGTAAAATCCCACCTCAGGTTCTGAATACTCTTCTGGGTTCCTGCTTTCACTTAGTTTTTGGCTTCTAAATATTTCTTATTTTCTTGACACCTTACTGATGCATTTAAAAACATATTTTTAAAATATATTTCATCTCACAGTTTTAATTAAGTCAGTAGGTGGTTCTGTCAGGTGTCTACTCTACAATATCCTCAAGTGGGATGGTTTGAGCGGCTTTTGAAAGATTCACGGGAACTCTCAGTTGATCGTTTTTCATTTTGTCCTCCTAACAGTCTTTTGAGGACTGTTCAGTTTGTCTCTCTCCCAGTTCCTGGCCACTGTACTAGAGAGTACAAAGGGGACTTTCTGCTATAGGTGAAAATGGGGGGAGAGTTAGTACCCAGTAAGGCCTGGGCTCCCCATTCCAGAGTGGGGAGACTGAGGAGAATGCTGGGGAGCACAGAGGGCGGGAGATCGATGGTGAGAAAGGGGAGACTGAGGAACAGGGAGAAAAGAGAGGGAGTGGCTGAGAGAGACCGAGACCAAAGGGACATGAGAAGAATATAGTCACAAGAATTGTCAACATTCCAGAAAAACGTATGAACATTTTCTTCATGAAAATGTTTACGAGAAGGAGGCATTCTTCATTGATAAATTCTTATTCAAGGATGTATTTTCAATGACTATGCTTACATTAGAAGAATATATCCTTAAATATATTCTGGAATATTAAGAATTCTTATGGGTATATTCTTTTTCTGCTCCTCTGTCTCCCCTTCTTTCTGCCCTTAGGGCTTCCCTGCTTTCTATTCCCCAAATTCCTCCTCTGTCTTCCCCTCAGTCTTCTTCCTTTTGGCCCTTAGAGTCTCCCCTCTTGGCCTGCAGCCTCCCCTTCCCCTTGGTACTGACTCCCTCTGTCCACCCAGCTCCCTCTACCTGCAGTGGCTGGAAATGAGTCAGAGATAAACTGAGCAGTCTACGGAATACCATCATGAAGACAAAGTAAACACCAGTCAACTAAAAGCAAATAGAAATCTTAATGAGCTGTTAAAGCCATCCTGTAAATTTTCAAATCTCTGTAAATCTTTGTAAATGTTAACTAGTTAAAAGAAATAAATTTGGAGAATTGCTTTTTGGGAGTTGGCCATGTGGTGACTTATTCTTCTTTGAGCACACTGGGCTGCTTCCCCAGAGAGGGCGCTTCTCCAGGGCAGGAACTGGGTCTTGTTTTATCTCTCTGTTCCTAATGCCAAGCAGAAAGCAGGCATCGGTAAAGCTTTGTTCAAGAAAAGAATGGATACATTGAAGGTTTGAACAGCTGAAGCCAGGACCAGAACGTGCTTATTTCCTGATGCTCTGGTGGTAACAAAGCCACATTCTGCACTGTCCTGGGCTGTTAGCAGCCGGTATAATCTGCTCACTGGCCCAGCATTTTGGAGGTTGCAGAGAATTTCCTGAGGACTTTGCCACTGAAAACCAACAACCTAAGCCCAAGCAGGAGCTTCAGGACAGCCAAAGCTGAAGCATCTCTTTGCTATTGATCAGCAGGAACCTGAGCTCTAATAAGATGCAGGAGACCCTGTCAGTCTTGGGTTGGGCATTCACAGTTGTCCCACTGTATTACCTACTTGACTTTATTCCTCAACTCCAAAGGCAGTGTAGTTTATGGAACTCTTACATCTGCTGACATTATGTGAGGCACTCAGTGAAGACAGCCAAAAGCAGCCCCAAGCTCAGGCATGTATGAAGCACGGTTCACATCAATACAGGGTGGCAGGTGTGACCATGGGAATCTGTCCAGAACAGCAATTGCCTGGAGGGGGTATCGGGTACATAGTGATTGTCCAATAACTTTTGTGGGGTGAATGTATGGTTAGTGTGGAGGGGATGTTCATGGGGTCAGCCATCTCCTGCTTCACGGAGAAAGCTTTCATCAGAACTGGGTCTTGAGGCGTGGGCAGCTGTTTATCAGATGATGGGGTGGAGTGAGGAGTGGAGATAGGATGTCATTTCAAGAAAAGGAAACAGTGTATGTCAAAACACAGAGGACTTGAAAAGGAATAGAGCTGTCTGTGAAATTACAAGTATCTAAGGAGGAATGCAAGGAATATCGGGGGAGAGGGAAGGGAAGGAAGTGGGGAAGCAAAGAGGAAGGCAGCTGAAGCTTTATCTTGTAGCAACTGGGAACTAATGAAAGGTTTACAGCAGGGAAAAGGCATTATCAGGTTTTCATTTTAGAAAGATAACTCTGGTAAGTCTGTGTGGAACTTAGGAGGAAAGAAGGGAAACCTGAGATTGGGAGGCCTGGAAGGAGATGCTGTAACAGTCCAAGTGAAAGATGGGGGGATCTCACTTGGATGGTAACAGCAGGACTGGGAGCAAGAGGCTGATTCAAGAGACCTTTACTGACGAGAATGGACAATGCCAGGTGATTCTTCTATTGTATCATGCATCACATATGCATTATGTAATGCTTCTGCTGTATTATGTATTATGTTCCTGCTGTGTTCAAGAAAACAGTTACATGTGTGAGAGAGAAGAGGCACAGAGAGAAAGGCACAAGACATGTCCCCTGCCCTTACAGTGGGGAAGTAAACATACATTCACCCGTCACATGTTTACCAAGTGCCCACTTGGCTTATGCACATAAATAAACACAATTCCAAAGTGGCAAGTGTGCAAGAAGTACTGATGAAGTGCCAGGAGAACTCAGGTGCAGGAGGGACACTTATAGCTTATGGACTTGGGCAAGTTCAGGTAGAGAGGTGGCATTTGAGGGGGACCTTGATATATGGGGTGTATGATGTTCTGGGGGAGGGCACTTGAGGCAGAGGGGACAGTGTAAGCAAGGGCATGGCAATGTCAAAGGCGAGGAAATGTGGTTCAGCCTGATGGTCGTGTATGGGGGTGGGGTATGGGTGGGAGGTTATAGGGTTAGATGTGGAGAGAGAGAAAACATGACAAGGGCAGCCAGGGTGGACTGTAGTTAGCCTCAAACACCAGCGTAAGGAGCAGGGATGGGTTGGGTCAGCTCCAGAGGGTCACAGAGGCTTCTAAGCAAGGAGGAGTCATGGTCTGAGATGTGTTGTAGAAAGACAAATTTGGTACCACGTTCAGTACAGCTGGAGGGGACAAATCTTCCCTGAATGGGGAGACCAATGGTGGCTGTTGGCGGAGCGTCCATGAGATGAGGGTGCTCTGGATGAGGTTTCTGGCAGGAAGAATGAAACTGAGGGGACAGATGTGTGAACTATTGCAAAGGCAACCTACTCCAGAGTCCACAAATGTTTTTCGTTTGTTTGCCACGTATGAAACTCTGTGCTGGGCTCCAAAGGTGGGTGGATTCAGGCACAGCAAGGGTCCCGTGTTGGTAAGCTCACAGGCCAGTCGGGAAAAGAGAAAAAGGAACCGACATTTGTTGCCTTTAGGTTAGATGGTAGGTACTGTGCCAGAAAAACTTGACATACGTTATTTAATATCCAAACAACAAGAGCTCCCTTCTACTTTCTGAATGGGATGTTGCCCGATTCATGAATTGCTCAATAAAGCTGTGAGATCCTAAATTGCATGAAAAGTTTTTCCTTTATCAGTTTTGGTGACAAGGACAGATCTGAAGGCAACGGCTGATGGCTCTGGAGGCAACGAGAAAGACAGGCGAAGATGCCATAGAACCTTTTGGGTTCTCTGTCCTCGCCGCCTCCAAGGGTCATGGATGTGTCCCTCTCTTGGATTCAAGCTCTGCTCTTTTTGTGTTCGAGCTCTCAGATCTTACTAGCTTTTAGTCCAAAGGTTAGTGGGTCAGTCTTGTTGACAAGAAGGCTCAGATTTTGAGTTGGAGGCCCTACACTTTTGGTGCAATCCATGGTTTCATTTTTGCTATTACTAGTTTCTTTGTCCTGTGCCCAGGGAAAGTAGTAAAATAGAGATGAGATCCCCAAACTCTAAAAACGTTGTTTCTCCACCCTCTGGCACCCCAGCATATTACATGTTCAAAAATTATGGGGCCAGAAGCTGTGCCTATCTAATAAAATAGCAAAATAGCAAAATCTCACCAAAGACAACTAGAGTTGCAATGGCCATTATGGGGAGCATTCCCATTAGACAGATTTACTCATCTCAGAGGTGCACTTGAGAAAAAGGGCTCCTGAAGTAAAAAAGGCCAAATGGGATGCCTATTTTAATTGATACTTAGTCTACTATGAAATTGCAAAACTCTAAAAAGAGCTTATATATACTAGTGAGTTTTGCATTTCTATGTTTTTTGTATTTCTGTGTTTTTAAATCGGACTCATGGCTAAAAATTTTAAAATTGAAGCTATAAGCTCTCTGTGTCTGCCTCTATGTTTGATATATGGTATTTTCCTACCTCCAGATGGTATTACCAAATTAATTGATAAAACTCCTTAAAAGAGCTCTTTTCAAATTGGCTTAAAGATAAATAAGTGCTTATATATAAGTTAACAATGCTGAAGTCCCAGAAAATAAGGAAGCCAAACTTCTAATATTTCCAAATGAAAAAAACGTATTCATAGAATTAAACTCAAACTTTAAAAAATATTCAAGTTCACATAATTCAGATAAAACTTAATCAAATAGGACTAGTGTAATATTGTTAGTTAAATAAAAATAGCTACACCTTCTGAGTTATCAGTGTTAAGAACAATACAAGCATACAATTTTATTCTACCTGGGTATGTTCTTACTAAATTTATACAGATTTACTGATAAAACAAGCTAGGATTGTATCTACTAGATCTTTAAGATGATGAAAAATGTAAATTTATGTTTAACTAACTTGGGTTATTATTTTGACAAGCTTTATTTTAAGAATTTTGTAGGATGTACACTTGGAGACCATTTCCAAGATCTGTTTGGTAACTTAAATATGTAAGGTATATGGAATGTGTCTAAGGAAAAAGAGAGTAGCTTTATTTTTTTTTAAAGTAAAAAGATAGATTGATTAAATAGGATTTTCTAAACTTCTGTTGATTAAATTTGTATGAGTAAAGTGCAATCAATATAAACATTTCAGAAACTGAATAAAGTTGTTAGAGATTTGTCAATATCCTCATTGTCCACGAGATGTCCTAGTTCTGATCTACCTGATATTAAACAACAACATAGTGTTATTGGTCATAATTTCAGTTATTCTTTAAAAAATATTACCTATCACAGAAATAACCAAATTTCCTTCTCAATTGCATTGTTTTTGTAATGAAATTTCATCAGAACTTTCTTTTTTGTAAAACAGTAATAAGTTTAAAAGCCTTTTGTCATTTACAGACAATTTTTATCCTGGAAACATTTGCAATTACCTCCAGGCCAGAGTGCTCTGTCTCCAACAAAAAGGACTGTCTCTGAGATACGGGAAGGACTATGGCAGGTTCTCTGGGGCACGGGCTTCTAATGACATCGCTTAAATAACTTTGGGATCATACCAGTGAATCAAGACAGGGCAGGATTCCAGAATTCTAGTGAAGAAGCCGATGGGTTCATGAGATTGCTACCACAAGACTGAGCGGAACAAGAAGTACCTCAGGACTGAATGAACTGATAAAGAATGATTATAGTTTTGTTAGGATTATTGTTGATGTTTTAATGTTCTATTTCCTTAATACAAGGAAACCCTTACTCTTTCCCTTAAGCTGTCTATAATTCATAAAACATTCATCTGTTTTCTCCCTGTTTGGACCCTCCAGGATTTGGAAACTAATTGGATATTCTTATTTTTATGGCAATCAGGATCTATCCTCCCCGACGACAGGACACAATTGGTTATATAACCAAAGCTTTAATTGGAATGTCATGTTTGAGAATGATGATTGTTTAATTAGATGTGAACAGAGAGTTTTAAGGAACTAAGGTTGACTTTATGGAGCCAGTGCTTACAAAACTCTCTTGGAAAAACCGGTCTGATACCTGGCTCCTGGTTTCCCTTCCAAGTCACTACAGAAAATTACTTTCTTGCAATCATAGGAACCATATGATTCTTTAGGGACCTTGAGAAAGAGGGATTCATCCAAATCTATAGATACTGAAGGTATTGAGTTCTTGGCTTGGCTTCCTAGCCTCAAGAGGCTTTTAAAAGTCCAGTTGGAGGTTCCTTATGAAAACTACAAGGAAAGCAAGCTTTAAAAGGCCTATATGGTAAATCGCCATTCTTGCTGCACATATATAAATAATCAGGCCAAATCGAATGAAACCACCTTTATTATATAATTAAGGATAATCTTTTTGAGGTTATCTTTGATCAAAAGAAGGGTGACCGTAGAGAAATTTTGAGTGTCAATAGAAACTGCAGTTATCCCTTCCGCATCATTAGAGATGTGGCACACCTGAGATGTGGAAAATCTGCGTAAAATTTTTTGGCCCAGAGAAGTCTGAAATTTTTTCTTTTTCTCTTATGGGGTGTTTACAGAACTTTAGTGTAAAAATTGGGTTAAGTATTTGGTCATAGGCTATATATAAGTCATAGGCTATATGTCATCTGCTGGCTTTTGCATTCTTTTTGCAAACTAACTTTTTACTTATTTTAACTTTAAAAAAGAAATTGTTTATATTTATGTATTAAAAGATAAAAATTGTTGATATTATGCCATACTATACATAAATTTTATGCATTTCTGAGTTTCTAAACTTTTTCTTTCTCGTCTGTTGGCCTTCATGTGTCGTCTTCAGCTTCCGCAAAACTCCCAGAAGGTCCCCATTTAATTTCTTACTCTGATCCACGATATATCGAACCTACAATGGGGAAAGTCACAATGTGGAAGGGTTAACTGTACAGCACACTCCTGTGGGTTATCAGATTCTGATCCTGTTCATTGAGATATTTTGCATGCCTTTTGTAAATTGCAGATAACTGCATGAGTTTTGTTACCTACCTGTAAATTGGACTGGATCCTGTAATCTTACATATATTGTCTACCCTAAATGCCAAAGTGCTAACTTAGTATCTTTTGTGTACTGGGCCTCAAACTGACAAAAGAACGATAATACCCTCAGTCTCTCGACCTACCATAACACAAGGTTTCACTCTTTCATGTGCACCATCGTACCTTCCCTAGGAACACATGACTGGAGCAAACAGTTATAAAAATATCTAAAGTTAAGAAGCACAGCTTTAACACCACCTTCAATGCTCTTTGGGCCCTCCAGGCTGAAGTGACAACTTAGTTTCAGTAGTCTTGCAAAACAAACAGGCTCTAGATACCCTGACTGCCCATGAACAATGTTCCTTTTATGCTACTAAGTCTGGCACAGTGATAAATAACCTAAATATTTCAAAGGACCAAGTCAAGGTGCTTCAGGATACCACTCAGGCTCAAACATTCCAATGGACCAACATATTCCCTGACCCAGGTTCTCAGTTTAATGGAATCCGGGGGTAAACTAGAATGCTTTGGGTTTATGCTTTTAATTGTGATTGTCACAATCATTGAACAAATAGTTGTACAAACTGTTTCATGATCCTGTTCAAATTCCTCGTCACCCTCAAGACTGATGGTTGTTCCTGATAGCTAATCAAAAAGAAAATGATTAGGAAAATGACTGACTGCTATCATGTAACAGAAATCGGACTGTCTCTAATGGATCAAGTCTAAAAATAAATATCTTAGCTACCCTGACTCAGAGAGAGGGCTGTACCCTTAATCCACTCAACCAACTAAGTGACCCTACTCCAAGGATCCTAAATGTTATTGAACAGCCACCCAGTGAACTGCACTACAATTAAGAAAGGAAACAAACAAACCAAAACAATGCAAAGGAAAAATGGAACAAATGACTGGCTGAGCTTACTCGACCACAAAAGAGGGGACACTGTTAAGTAAAATAAAATGGCCACCTGCATTGGGTGGTGTGGGGAGAAAGAAAACCCCTTTCTGAGAAGGGCTTGTCCAGAAGACAAAAACAATTGACCTGCAGGGGTTTTCAGAAGAAAGGGAAAATACCCTATAGAATTGCTGATACACAACATCTGGTGATAAAACTTGTTTTGGTCCAGTAGAGATAGCTTGTCAGAAAGGACAAGCATACCATACTAATCCATGTATACTTGCTCCCCACTTTGTAAGACCCCCCTGTATAAAATGGAAACTTAATTATCAGCCAATCAGAACATTTCCTCACCTGCTTCCATATTTGCCCTAGATGAGCTTCCCCATTCCACCCCCTCGATGGCACTCCCTTCTACTTTCTGAATGGGATACTGCCCGACTCATAAATCGCTCAATAAAGCTGTGGGATCCTTAAATAAATAAATAAATAAATAAATAAATAATACAAACAATAGTCAACTGAGGTAAGAATATCTCCATTTTTAAGATTGGGTGAAGTGACTTGTCAAAGGTCACACAGCTAATTGGGGAGCCCTCCAAAGCCAGCACCTCATTTCCTGTACCAGAGTCTCCACTGAAGCCATCCAGGCTTTTCCTGCATTCATTTTCCTGACAGCAGGTGCACAGATATCAGTGATGTCATCAAGGACTAACCATTGAGAGGTTCCAAGAACTGTTGAACTAATTGAACACTTACAACAACCCTGTGAGTTAGATCCTATTATTATCCCCATTTAATAGATGAGGAAACTGAGGCACGAAGAAGCTAAGTAACTCATCCAAAGTCAAGCCGCTGGAGAGTGGAGGAGACAGGAATTGAACCTAGGCAGTCTGGCTTTTAAAGCCCATGCTCTTAACCAGGGCATAATACATAAATGACAAATGACTGAATAACCAGATAGATTCTCCCACATAGATGTAAGATAAACGATATAGTCCGCTTGTTCTCAGGATTTTATATCTACATGTGTTTATTCATTCAGCGGTTACTGAGCTCCTGCTCCATGCCAGACCCTACATTAGGCACACTGAGGATCCGAGGTTATCTCAGACAAGGTCCCTGCCCTCAAGTCTGGTGGGGAGAGAAATAAAAAGGTACAGTGAAGTACCGGGAGGCTGTTGGGGCATTTTAAGCAGAGAGAAAATAATGCAAATTAAGTTTAACATGATCTTTCTGTCTTTGGTGTAGGCAATAAACTTTAGGAGGGCAAGGGTGGTGACTGGAAGCAGCAATGGGGGTGCAGTCAAGACTTCCCAATGATGGCCTGGGCCAAGGTGGCAGTGTGGGCAGTTGCATCATGACCTGGTGTCACTGGTTTGGCCAAGAGCTCTGCTCTAAGAACACCCTCAAGGAGGTGGAAGAGCAGGGTCCACCTCTAACTCAGCTCCACCACTGACTCACCCATTTGATTCTCTGGACAGCTCTCTTCAGTTGGACCAATGTGAGGTGCTCAGGCCAGAGAGTCCCTAAGGTTCTGTCATCTCCAAGCCTGAACTTCACTACTTTGCTTACATCCCTCCAGTGACTTTCCCTTGTCATGGCCCTGTAGGATCCTACTGCCCTCCCAACTCATGTTCTCTGCCTTTCCCCGTCTTCGTTCTGCTCCAGCCAGTCTGACCTTTCTGTTTCTCGTATAGTCGAGCTTGTTCCTACCTCAGGACTATGCTGCCGTCTATTCCCTCAGCCTACATGGCCACATGACCACATCCTTCAAACCTTGCTGGTCTCAGCTCAAATTTCAGCTCCTCAGAGAGCCCATTCTGATTACCTTAACCTACATGGTCCCCCAATCATGCCATATCACTGCTCCTAGTTTATATTCTTCCTAGAACTTATAATAAACCAGTCATCTAATTTAATTGTTTCTATGTTTATCATTTATCTTCCCAATACAATGTCAGTTCTATGAGAGCAGAGACTTTGCCTGTCTTTGTTCATTATGATATATCCTGTGTCTAGAACAGCACCTGATGGTACGTAGTAGGCACTCTATAAATATTTTTTGAAGGAAGGAAGGAAGGAAGGAGAGAAGGAGGGAAAGAGCCATCTTTCAGCTTTTTGTCACACATAATCTAGGACAGGAAAGAATACATTTCCTGAGTCAGAAAGTGTTTTTTTTTTTTTTTTTGCTTTGCCTTGTTTTGTTTTTAAATAACAAAAGCCCATAAGAAAATCATCATGCATGCCTCTGAATTGACTTTTTTTATTTTTTAAGTCATGGCATCATAGACTGGTCAAGTTTGGTGAGAGCTGTCTTGGTCTTTAGAGTCAGGCGGATCTGGGTTCAAATGCCAGCTCTGCTGCTTGCTAGTTCTACAAGCACATATAGGTCACTTAAGTTCTTGAACATTGGTTTCCACAGCTATAAATATGGGAGTAATATGCCTTAGGGGAGGCATGAAGTTATAGATTGGATATAAAGTTCCTGGGACACAGTTGGTGCTCAGTAAATGTTAATATCACCCCCTCCATCAAGGGTTTATGTGGATATGAGTCTGTTTCACCCTCCAGACTGTGACCTTCTGAAGGCAGCCTTGCCCTCACCATCATTTCATCTGTGGTGCACACATCCGTATACGTCTGTTGAACAAACGGTGGAATCTACTCCAAGGCCCTCATTTTACAGATGAGGAAATTGAAGCCCAGAGACATAAAGTGACTCTCTAGGTCACACAGCATGTGAACAGCAGAGTGTGGCTTAGAATACGCCCTAATTTAAAGCCCAATGCTTCTTTCTCTCTCTGTATTTTATTCATTGCTCACAACAGCACTCTAGGCCTGTCCTAGACTTTGTATATATCCAAACAGCTCTTCCAGGCTCAGGGGGATTTTTTAGGCTGTGAGGAAGCCTGTGCCAGAGCCAGTAAACAAAGCTGAAATACTTCACAAGCTTTATAAAAAGTGTTTACATACGGGCTTACCAAATGGCTTACAATGGTAAACTCTCTCTGAAATAAATTCTCACTGACTGGAAGTACAGGCAGATAGTCACACCAGCCCCTAACCATGCTCCTGTGGCATTCTGGTCAGTCACAACTCTTCCTGATGCCCTTCTGCTGGGCCCTGGTCGCCCAGAGACTAATGAGACCAGGTTGGGGGGTGGGTGCAGACAAGGGTATAGACAGTGGTCACATGATACCATCTGAGCCGAGACAGAAGGAAGTCCAGAAGTGGGGAAGTCCAGATGAGAATCCCCTAACCTAGCCTGGCAGAAGGTTACAGGGAGGGCTTCCTGGAGGAGGTGACAGCTGAGTTTCTTTTTTTTTCCTGTGTGAGAAGTACTCTCCTGTCCTGCTGACATGGCTTTCATCAAACCTGGAAAACTTGCGGTTGAGGGAAAATGAACAACCCCAAAAGCACTTCAGTTTTGCTTCTTGGAGTTTTGGTTATCCTGATTTGCCCATGGGATTTTGACATGGAGATATGTGCCACAATGCCACATGTGTGATCCTGAAAACAAAACAAAACAAAACAAAACAAAAAACTGTTTTGCAGAATCCCATGGCATAAAAATTATAAGGCTTAAGAAAAAAATCAGTTTGGGGCAGATTACTTAAAACCTATGTGCCCTTGTAAGCAGAGCTCTAACAAAAACTGTACCAATCCTAATAAAACAACCGCACAGCTAAATCGCCACAAGTATTTGCACACTGCTTCATCTCAGCAACCTTAAACCTGTGACTTTGTGCTTCCTTCCAGCTGTATTCGCTTCTAGTAGAGACTGGATTCATCAAAATGAAAACTCTGATCTGAGGTTCAGACTTCAAAAATCAAAATCTTTTCTTAAATACAAGAGGAAGTATCTCTGCAGCTTCTTCATTTGCACTCTCAGCTTTCCCAGGGAGCCTAACATAGTGGAAAGGGTGGTGGTTTCTGAAGTCGCTAAATCAGCAACAACTTGCACTAGAGAAAGGCACTTCTGCAGGGTGCTCAGCTTGCAGCTTTTTTTCATAAGGTCTTTTTTTTTTTAACTTTCTCAAAAAATTAAAAAACAAACAATAAAAAAAATTTCAAACAAAACCAAAACAAATAAGAAAAACAAATGACCTAAAATAACTACATTGCTTCCAACATGTTCCTACCATACCCCTCAAAAATTAACAAACCAAGTTGTTCCTGAGTATTCCTATAACATTAAGTTTACCCTCCATAACTTATCTGTTCTTATTAGATTATCATTCCCCTTCACTAGTTGCTGTCTATTGCTAGGTTCCCTACATTCATAAGGTCTTCTTAAAATGCTATGGTTTCCTTTAATTGTGAGAAAACTTGCTCCTGATTGCTTCAAAACATTTATGTGCTGGAAAATACTGCATAGAACCAATAGATAGCTTTACCAATTGTATGTGAGCTAATTCCTATGAAAGAAATACACATTTTAGCAGAACAGATTGTTTTGAACCTTCCTTGGGGAGGGAAGTTTAAAGTGGCTTTTTCAGGATGTTTTCACAGCACCCCTGGACTTTCCTTTCTTCCTGCTAAGGGTCAGAGCTCAGCCACCCTTTACAACACTTGCAGCCCTTTACAATGCACACTCTTGCAGACTCTTTAATTAAACCTCGTGGCAATTTTGTGGGTTGAGAAATGCAGGTGACAGATACCATCCCACTGTCCCTCTCCAGAGGTGTGGGGCAAGGAATTAACAAACGTGAGGGCTCCCAGGTCACAGGCCTTGTGCCAGACACCTGCCCTTCGTGGCCTCATTTCATCCTCACTAACTCCTTGATGGGGCCAATGAGGGATTGTTTCTGAGACACTGTGACATTGTCCTCACTTTTCAAGGGAGGAACCTGGAGCTCACAGATGTTTAAGGTCACCCAGCTGAGCAGTGACAGGGCAGAAGGGGAACCTGGCCCTAAATTAAGATAGCATCTATGGCCTCTCCCCACCGTGCCTCAGGGAGCCAAACAGGCAACTCCCAGTGTAATGGATGGAGTCATCCCGCTGCAAAATAGTGCTTGAGAACCCCAATGTCACCCTCTCCAGGCCAAGAGCAGGAGGCTTGCATTGCAGCGCTACCACATCAATAATGATTCCCATTCAGTGAAGATTTACTATAAGCCAGGGGCAGTGCGAAACACCCTACAATGTTCTCTCTCCAAACTTACCCCAGACCCTGTGAAATAAGGATTTTTAACCTCAATTTGCAGGTGAAGAACCTGAGGCCAAGAGAAGCTAAGCCACCCGCCCATGGTCACACAGCTTGTTAGCAAAGGGCCAGAATCTGAATCCATATCCTGCATCTAGAGGCTGTTAGAGTCCGTGGAGCCTGGCAGGGCAGAGACAACTTCCTGTTTGTCACAAGAGTGTCCACAGAGGCACCAAAGACCAAGAAGGATAAGGGAAGGGCAAGACAACTTCCACGGGACAATGAACAGGAGAAGCGTGAGACTTTGGCCGATGAAGAAGGGGCTGGTGAGGGTTTCATTGGAGAGTTGATGGGACTGCCCAGCTCCCTCCTGGCCCCCACCCCGACCCTCACATGGGGAAAGAAGAAGGGGATCTTCTTCCTCACTTTAGACCAACTGAAGGAGCTTCCCGGGAGCCATCCAGAGAACATGGCCTGTGTGCCTTCACATTCAGTGAATGTAGGGACTGGTCCCTGACCCCCACCCCAAAATGTCTATGAGTGGGAGGCTGGGCAAGAGTTGCCCCTGGTGACAGTTGTGAGATGGGATGCCTGGATTCTGGCCAGGGAAGGATGCCTGAGGATTTCCCATGGGCCAGATGTGGTCCTCATGGAAAAAGCTGGATTGTGGTTGTATCATAAGGTGCAAGCGACCCCTCCGAGAGGTGGACTGACTGGGAACAGGCCAGGGGAGATGCTAAAGAAACCAGCCTCCAGAGAAGGAAAAGCCAAGGGAACAGTGGTGGTGGTGATGATGGTGGTGGTAGTGGTGGCGGTGGTGGCGATGGTGATGATGATGGCTGCAGCAGCGGTGGGTGGTGGGTGGTGGGTGGCGGCGGCAGCAGCGATGGTGGTGGTGGTGGCCATGGTGGGTGGTGGGGGTGGTGGTGGTGGTGATGGTGATGGTGGTGATGGTGGCGGCGGTGGTGATGGTGGTGGTGGTGGTGGTGGCGGCAGCGGCGATGGTGGTGGTGGTGATGGTGGTGGTGGCGGCAGTGGCGGTGGTGATGGTGGCGGCGATGGTGGGTGGTGGTGGTGGTGATGGGGGTGGTGGTGATGGGGGTGGTGGTGATGATGGTGATGGCGGTGGTAGTGGTGGTGGGGGTGGTGGCGGTGGTGGGTGGGGGTGGTGGTGGTGGTGCTGGGACAGTGATAGGGAAAGGCTATGAGGGACCCATGGAACCTCCCACAGGAGCAAAGCCATTGATTACACAGCCCTCTTATCTTCCCTATACCTGATGAGGGAGATGTGGCGTGGAGGAAGTGCTTAAACACAATTGAGCTAGATGCAAAGCTGTTTGGACTCGACTCAGTCACTCCCTTCTGAGGCCCAGGGGCCAATCATTCACAATGGTTAATTTTCTTATAGCAATGAAACAGCCCACATCTGGAATGAATCATACACACACACACATACACACACACACACACACATTTATAAGGCTCATTCTAATATCCCTTTAAATATTGTCCTTCCTTTGCCCTGGAAAAAGGAATGGGAGTTACCGGATTCTTTAAATAAACATCTGTCTACACTCTAGCCTCAGTTCTATCCCTTGCCTTCTGGAAGCAAAGATGTTCCTGAAGGAAAAGCCCTTTTCTGGGTGTGACTGTCCGTGTGCCATAGATGGAGGAGGCTGTGGCATGGTGGAACCCAGCACTGAGCAGCAACTTCGTACCAGGAACCGTCTCATGCTCTGAGGAGATGGCTGGGGAAGGCTGTGTAGTAAATAGCTGAGGGAAAATGCCCCCTGAGGCAGAGCCACAGGTCCCGGTATCTTTGTGAGGTCCCCAGGGCTGGTCATTAGCTTTGCACTTTTTGTGGCTTGCTGAGATAACTGGGCTCAGGGGGATGGTGCCAAGCTAACCAAGCCCAAGGGATCCTCCAAAAAAACCCACATCAGTTTCTTGGGATGTACAAGGGAAGCACATCACTGTTAGGTTCATCTATTGAACACAATAGATATATTTTCCATTTGCATATATGTATTCATTTATTAACAAATAGTTATTAGCATCTACCATGGATCAGGCACTATGCCACATTCTGCACACAACTTATGGATTTAATAAGAGCTTTTCAGGAAAACAAGAAACATCACCTCATTAAATGTACCTGTCAATTATCAGATGCATCCTGATTTCAAAAAAACAAACAAGGAGAAAAATACATGTCTTGGAGGGGAGAAGTGGAGGCTACTCTCTGGGATGGGCATTCTGGAGTCATCGTGGCTCTCACACGCCGCTCTCCAGAGCTGGACCCCGCACCCGGTTTCCCACCTGGGCCAGCACCCAGTTCCAGTGAAAGGAACTCAGGACCCTGCCAAGGCCCTAACAAGCCAGCTGGCCAAGCCCAGGATGACAGAACAGGATGGGGTCCATTCTGCAGATGCCTCCTGTAATAAGCTCAGTCCCTGGAGGCACTCTGTGAGCCTCTCCCACCCACACACCAGGACTGGATGGGCCCAAGTGATTCAAGATGGATGACAATGGACTAAGTGAATTCCTTTTCACATTTTTTCTTTTTATTGCCCAAATCATAAAGGCTCTTTTTCAAAAAGATGGAAAGCACAGATAAGGCAAAAGAAAAATAACTATAATTCCACTTCTCAGAGATAAGCACTGCTATTTTGGTGAGTAATGTGAAAAATGGACCCACCTTTCCACCACCTGTCTGTTGCCCTCTCAGCGAACACACACACATGAGGCAAACTAAAGAATTTAATGAAATCTTCCTAGAATGGTTGATCAGAAGCCTTCCTTTATTTGAGGAAGAGAACAAAGGGGAGAAGTTCCCAATCCTTGACGGACCTAAAAACCACCCGAGAACTCTGTCAAGAGCACAGATTTCTGGTCAGCCTCTACGGATCCTGACTCAGCAGTTCCGGGGCAAGGCTCAGGCATTTTAGCAGGTACCCTGAGAGATGCTGTCACGGAGTCAGAGGGCCATACCCAAAGAGACGCTGCAGTAAACATTAAAGGGTGACGCAGCAACTTTATCCTTCTGACGTGCTCAGGACAGAGCAGGAAATTAACCAACTCCTCTCCGCAGGATTTGAGGCATTTCGACACCTACCCTGCTACCAGTTCCCCTCAGTATGGGTTAAACTGTGCTGACAATTACTTTTGCTCTTTGAGATGTTGTGTTTAATCCAGAAAGTTCAATGTTTAAAGAAAAATGAATCTCAAAAAGGGACTCTGCCTGAGCTCAGGTCTAGGGTTTCTGAAGTAGCCGACTACTGTCTGGGAGATGGACATCAACCACCAGTGGCTGGTGCCCAGGAGGGGGCACTGCCTGAAGGGTAGATGTGCTGTGGGTATGGGGAGGGGTGGGCGGGGCCCGAGAGTGGGACCCCCTCCCCACGGTTGGGATAGGATTTCCATGGGACCGAG
The DNA here is from genome assembly GCF_015220235.1 of Choloepus didactylus. Taxonomy (NCBI): domain Eukaryota; kingdom Metazoa; phylum Chordata; class Mammalia; order Pilosa; family Megalonychidae; genus Choloepus; species Choloepus didactylus. The sequence goes on along the minus strand of NC_051312.1, from coordinate 91,164,266 downwards.
CCCAGGCCTGTGGAGAGGCTTGAGAGAAGGAGGGTCTTGGGGGAAGAGAGGTGAGAACCTCAGGGCGAGAGAAGGGGGGCTGGAAACGGCAGCATTCCCTGAGGGCACTTCCCCGCTGTGAGAGATCCCTAGGCTTTCCCTTCCATACTCTGGGCAGTATCAAGAGTGAGAGCTTTAACCTTCCCCCCCTGGACACTGTAGCTTCTTGCACGATTGTCCCAACGCTTCTGTGAAGAAAGGTTCATCCCCTGCCCAGGAGGATGGCTAACCTTGGGGGCTGCAAAGGGACATTGTAGTGAGGGTCAAGGAGCCCTGCTCCTTCCCGTCTCCTCCGGGGCTTCCGTGGAGAGGGTGGTCACTGCTCTGCTGAGGGGCTGTTGGGCAGTGGTGTCTGACCTTGCTGTGGGTGCTTCTGCATGGACGACTCACCGTCCTCCAACCTCTGCCTGTTAGTGACAGTTCCACTTTTGAAAGGAGAAGGAGGAAAGACACATGGCTCCAGGCCACCCCTAGCCCACTTGAGGCCTGGGTGCAAATTAGAAAAAGGCACCTTTCCTCAAGATGCTTTACTTCCACCCATCAGAAATTGGCATCATGTTTTGAGAAAACAAGCACTTTACTACCATCTACTGGAAAACAGTCATAACAGACACACAAATCTTTGTGCAAAGGGCACCTCCTTAGAAGGGGCACCTGTGGCAGCTCTGCTTGCAGGTGCCTATGAATTTTACAGACAAGGAAACTGAGCTGAGGGAGAAGGAAGAACTTCACCAGGATCACAGCTGATCAGCCAGTCTGGCTGCAGAACCCAAGCTCTTCAACATTACACCACTGTTTTTGTTGGAAATATTTGTTACCCCTTCATCTCCCTGACAAACTCCTATTATCCTTAAAACCCACTCAAATATCACCTTGTCTCTGAGGCCTTCTCTGACCTAACCATGTTGAATTGGCCATTCCCGCCTCTGCCCCATGCTCCCCTCTCCAGGACCTCACCCAGGGCTCTGCTGAAGCCTTACGGCATGGAATGAACTGTTAAGTTTATGGTCCATCGCTGCCCCCAGACCGTGAGCAAATTCTTCAAGGGCTGCTGGGGAGGCTGAGGGGTGCCAGCTCTGTGCCCCCAGAACCCCTGGGACCTACACAGAGAAGCAGCTCAGCAAAGATGAACAGAAAGAGCTGAAAGGAATTTGCACACATGGGGATCGGAACAAATGCTCTTGCAGGACCCCTCCAATTGCGACTTTCGGGAATCCATGATGCTGTGTTTGATTCTTAGGCCTCTGCCAAAGCTGGGGAGCAGGAATCACAGCGGTGAAGAAGAGAGGAGGCTTGATGAAGGGTAATTGAAAGAAAATAGGAAACACATCTGCTCAAGAGATGTCAGAGTGATTAGAGGGGATTGGTCTAAGATACTGTGGAGCTTCTTGGAAGGCTCACGTGAGCCCATTAAATACCCCTGAATGCCCAGGGCTTCCCAATGAGAGTGGCTGGAGAAGCCGTCAAGGTCATCGCTGACTTTGAAATCCCCCAGATGCTCCTACATTCATAGGTTTTCAGAAAAGGAAGAAAAAAAAAAAAAAAAAACAAAACCCAATGAGCTGTCATTCTGGAATGAGTGGATTAATAATGCTATCTCTAGGAAAGGGTCATGGGCTTTCTGCCAACCTCAGTCAAGTGTCCAAGGACACCTTGTGTGTGCAAAGAGCTTCTGAAAGCAATTGTGAGAGGCTAATGAGCCTCCAGAGGTGACAAGGCACAACCTTAGAGGTCCCTGTTACCAGCCCCTTTGCTTCACTTTAACAGAATGTAACAGCTGTCACCATGGACCCGGCCCTGTGATAGGCAGAAGAGCCTGAACCCTCGGCTGCAGAACTCGGCTGGGTCTCGAGGGGCCAGTAATGTCTCTTGCCAACTGGATCGTTTTAGGGCTGAGCTCCACTGATCTGGTGCAGCTGATACAATGACCAGCATTTGGTGTTGGATTTAATTTCTTTATAATTCTATTTAGTTCACTAGTCATTTGCAAAAAAAAACCTCCCTTGTATCCAAAGGACTCACAAAGTTGATCTCCCCCTTCATTAATTCATTAAGTCATTCAATACCTATTTCTTGAGCATCGGCCACATAGATGCTCAACATCATCTTACCTTTATCCTTTCCTGCTTCCAGACTCTTGGCCTCGGCAAGTCTGCCTCACTTCACCTGCAGTGAGCTCCCTGGCTCCTAGGCCAGAGGTCCTGATGCCATTCATTGGTTTCCTCTGTCCTGTCTGGACCAGGACCCAAGAATTGAGAAGGATTGTGCCACCTGGAACCCAGAGAAGCAGACATTCAGCCACGGCCTGGGCCCAAGGGGCAACTTCCCACATGACAGAAATCTCCAGGGTGGGGTGGGGGGTATACATGGGGCAGAAGGACCTTCAGGTCCCTTGTCATTGCTCTAAGGAACTGAAAATCCAGACTTCACATCTTCTTCACAGAGAAGGACATAGGTAAATAACACTTATTATTGTTCCTGAGAAACAATAAGGAAACGAATGAGGAAAATACACAAAATAAATACAAATCCCACATGATCCACCGTCAAGAAATAACCACTTTTAACATTTTGGTGTTTATCATTTTGGTCTTTTAAAACAATTCATATATAGAGACAGATATGTATGTATTTACATACGTAAGAAATTATTTTGCAATACTTTTTAATGACCTACTTTCAAAACATAAATTATTGTGACTATTTTCCCATATTTATATTCCACAGTATTGCCTAGTATGGAAAAAACAGTTTATTTAACTTACTTCTCTTACTGAATATCTATTTACTGTTTTTTTCTATTATGCAAAAGGTGAATTATTAGAAGAGGATGGATGTTTCCTGCTGAGAGCGCATGATGCATCCCTCTCCCCGAGTTTTTCCTTCCGTATTCCTGCCATCTATGTGTCAGCTGAACCAGAACCTAGAGTCAACACTGACTCCTTCCTGTCTCACACCCCCACATCCCATCAGCCGTGTCTCTTCTCCTCTCCCTGCCTGCAGGCCTAGCTCAGACCTCCTCGGTTCTCCCGACCATCCCGGCGGCCTGGCCTCTTAGAGCTCCCCCTCCAAGCCATCCTCCTCTCCATTCTGAGCCATCTTGGGAGCAGGATGATATTCCTTTTACTCACCTACTGGCCTCGAGGACAGAGAAAAAAGCCCAAATCTCCTGGTCTTGGCAGGGGAGGAGAACCGTGTTTAATGAGGCGGGGGAGGGTGGCTGTATCTATATTTTAAGGGGGCTGGTATCTGGAGGATAGGGGAGAAGCTGGTGACTGGCTGTGGGAATGAGATCTTTGTACCACCTGAGGCGTGCTGGGAATGGGAGGTCGGGCGCAGGCTTGGCTGGCTCTGCAGCCGGGAAGTCAGCACCTGGTCACCTGATTGTTGGTGGGCGGCGTCTTCCTTGGCCCCTTCGCCGCTGGCCCATACGCTTTCACAGTTTCTCTCTCTGTCACGTGGGGCCCAGGCCCTCCCTGGAAGCTCAGAATGGGATGCTTAAGAGCTTAATGTTGAGAAGATGAAGGTCTTCCGGTACCTGGCAGGTCAGGCTCTGCATGTTTGAGGTTGCCCATCAATTTCACATCCCACAAATTCCACTTGTGAATTTTGTAATTGTGTAACTTGGGTTCAAACCCTTGTTTTGTCTTGCCTCTTGCGTGTAAATGGAAAAACGACCTGTGTTTTCCTTCTAATCAGGGTCAACTCAGAATCTCAGTCCTTAGAAGGATCCATAAGGCCTTTGATTCCAGTCTCTCTGCTCTCCACTCCGTGCATTCCCAACAAAGCCAGCTCCTTCACAGGCCTCCAGTGGTGGGGAAATCAGTCCTTTCCAGGAAGCCTTTCCCCTCTTTGCATGAATCTTTAGAAAGTTGTTCTTGGAATCTGTCATGCATCACCAGGTGGAAGCCCTTCTCATATCCATGCCTTTATAAGCCTGCTATGCCTTTCTGCTCTTGTCCACCAGGGCAAACCCTTATTCCTTCTTCAAATCCCAGCCAAGGTCACCTCCTCCAGGGAGCCTTCCTTGTTTCCTTCAGACTGAGTTGATTCCCTTTCTCTGGATTCTCCCACAGTTCCCTGAGCTTCTTTTTATCATATTACAATTGTTGGTTTATTCATCTGTATCCATTCCCCCCTCCACTTAGACTCTCCTGAGGCTGAATTCTTCCCTCTATCCCTAGTGCCTGGCCAAGGGCTTGGCAAGAGAAGAGGCCTTTATGAATGAAGGATTGAGTGATTAAATGAATGAATGATAAGGGAAGGAAAGAGGGTCTCAGATCATTTTAAACAGCAATGGCCCCCACACCACTCTATTACTGACCCAGGTCCCTGGTTTTTCCAGGCTCTTTCCTGTCTCTGATCTTGCTGGAGCCTCATAATGGCCTGACGTGGTTGTGGGCAGGAACCCACACCCTGATTGGCAAATGAGGAAGTTGGGGTCCCGAGAAGAGAAAAGACTTGCATAAGGTCACCTCAGAACCACGAGGGAGACCGGGAACTGTCTCCATCCTTCCTCTCCTCCTCTTACTTGGCTCCTCCCACCCAACTCACTTTCCTTAGGGCTGCAAGAGCCGAGCTGGATTCCCAGTGGGAGCCAAGGGATTTCAGAGGCCTGAGAGTAGTTCTTGGGAAGTGGATTTTTTGTTATTTTACAGTTAAGTTTTGAGAAATCTTCATATTTCCCAGATACAATTGTTTGTTGGATATGTAGTTTACAAATATGTTCTCCCAGTCTGAAGCTTTCCTTTTCATTCTCTTCACAGGGTCTTTCTCAGAGCAAAAGTTTTACATTTTGATGAGGTCCAACTTACCCATTTTTTCTTTTATGGATCATGCTTTTGGTATCAAGTCTAAAATCTCTTTACCTCACCCTAGGTCCTAAAGATTTTCTCCTATGTATTTTCTCCTAAAAGTTGCATGTTTTGCATTTAAGTTTTAGTTTTTTTGCTTTGTGTGTGTGTGTGTGTGTGTAAGGTATGAGATTTTGGTCTAGGTTTAATTTTTCCCTATGTGCAGCTTAATTTTTAATGGTTGTCCATGAGTCTAGGCTTAGAGATACCATAAATTACTTAAACAAACACCTTACTGATGAATCTTTTGGCTACTTCCAGTAAATTTGCTATTATAAGAAAGACAGCAATGAACATCCTTGTAGCTAAATCTTGTGCAGACCCATGGTTGTTTCCTAAGAGTTTCAGAAGTAGAATTACTGTGGCAATTATTAGGGCACAGGGTATATATTGTTCAACTGTCCTTCAATAAAGTTTGTGCCAATGTGCTCTCAAACTGTGTATGAGTTGGCCCAAGCTAGAAGTCACCTCCTGCAAATAAAATAAAAACAAAAACATTGCAAATGGGATCTCCATGGTGTTTTAGTGTTTTAGGTGTTTTCATTTGAATATCTTTGATTTCATTTGACTATCATGGCAGATGGGGGGTAGCCATGGGGTGATTCTGGGTGGCAACCCTCAGCTCTTCTTCTAAATACACTTTTCTCCTTTCTGGAGTCTTTCCATTTATCTGTTCTCACCAGACCAGGAGTCAGACACCAGAGTTCTACTCTCTGTCACTGGGTATGTGCTGCTAGACAAACCACATACCTCCTCTCTGACCCTCAGTTTCCTTGTTTGTAATTTTTGGGAAGATCTGAACATATCATGGACACACAGTTGCTCTGAAATATTGCAAGTGGTTTAGATGGTAGGTAGGCATTACTAATTTTATCATTTCATTTAGTTCCTTTCCCTTCATAATTTCTGGCTACACGCTACATTAGTTGATTTGTTTTATCAGCGCCCCCTGCTGAGTGTCAATGGAATCATAACCCAAACCTAACAGGTCCAGGTAAGACCTAAGAAGTAAGGCAGAGAGTCAAAGGATTTCAGAGCTGCCACCAGAGTGGCACCCATACTGACCACTCAGAACAGACTCAGGGGCCTGTCCCAGGGTGTGTGCTCTGAACCTCAGCCTTGGATTGTGGAGGAAGGAGCTGACTTTACCCAAGTTCACCCACCTCTGCCCTGTGCCAGGCCCTGTGATGGGGATTCTACCTGTGTTACCTTGATGACTCTTTACAACGAGCTCTGAGATGTTGTAAATGTGTTGTAAATTTGTTGCTGACCATTTTCCAGTGAGGAAATGGGAGAGGGGTAAAATGCTTCAGCTGGTGTGACACAGCTAGAAAGTAGCAGGAGTGATTGGAGTGTAAGGTGCCCCTAGCTTTCCCAGCCACCCTGGTTTGAGGGGCAAAATATTTTCCCTGCTGACCCACCTTCGTGCCTAAGTGTCCCTGTATAATCAAATAATTTTATCAAAACAGCTGAGGTCTTTGCTAAAATGCCAGGGACTTGAGAGAGGAATACATCATGCCTCCGTTTACCATGAACAGGGGCCCATGAAATGTTCTTGGTTTACCTTGTGCTGAACAGGGCCCTGTGAGGGGCAAGGAAGAGGCCTGGACAGGTGACGCAGGTTCAAATCCTGGCTAGGCTGGGCGACCTTGAGCAGGTTACTCAAGGAAGACTTGGGCCCTCAGGGGTTATGGTGGCTCGGAGCTACGTACCCCAGAAAACACATGTTTTTAATCTTAATCCATTCCTATGGGTATGAACCCATTGTGAATAGGACCTTTTGATGACCTTATGTCAAACTGAATGTGGGTGAGCCTTAATCCAATATGGCTGAAGTCCTTATAAGCAAAGGAATTTGGACACGGAAAGAAGCAGCCTCAGGGAGCAGTCAGAAGCTGGGAGTCAACAGACCCAAAAGAGAAAGGAGAAGTCATTACAATGTGCATTGCCATGTGACAAGAAAAATCAAGGAACCCTAAAAATTGCTGGCCAACAAGAAGATCATGGAAGGAAGCAAGACTTCTAGCCTCTGAAACCTGAGCCAATAAATTCCTGTCTTTAAGCCAACCCAATGCATGGTATTTGTTTAGCCACTAGGAAACTAAAACAGGGGCTTTCTCTGAGGAGCTTCTGGATCCCAGGGCAGCTGCCTTTGGCCAGGAGAACTACCCAGCAGTTGTGCCTGGAAGCTGCTCCCAGCTGACCCTGGTAACAGTTAGCTGGATTGGACTGGAGCCGGGGTCAGAGCACTTGGACAGCTGGAAGGGAAGACCTTGAGTCCCTTTCAAGGTCCCTGCCAAATTTAAGTCTTGGCTTCTGTGAGTCTAAGAGCCAGGGAAGCTAACACTCTAGGACTCTCTGTTTCTGATTCCATGATATTAGAATTCTGCTTTCCATGCTCTGCAGTTAACAGTTGATTCATGGGCTCTGGAATCAGATGGAATTGCTTTCAAAATCTGTACTCTGTCGCTTACCAGCTGTGTGACCTTAACCTCTCTGAGCCTCAGTTTTCTCATCTGTAAAATATCTTTACAGTGTAGAGAGAATGAAATAAGTCAGTACATATCATGGGATTACTTCAGTGCCTGGCATTTAATAAACTTTCATTCCATGAACAAGTGCTTTTTGGCTCCCAAATAGATCCAGATTACTCCATTTCTTTCCATCACCACTGCTATTATCAAGTGACCATCATCTCTATCCTGGCCTATCGCAATGACTTCCTAATTGGTCTCTCTGCTGCTGCTCTGGCGCCTCCAGAATGTTCTCCCACCAGCATCCATGGTGATCTTCGTGAAATGTACATTAAAGCACATCATTCCTCTGTTAAAAGGCCTGTAACTGGTCCCCTGCTGAACTGGAATAAAATCCATGCTCCTTACATTGGCCTCTGAGGCCAGCCTTGCTGACCTCTATTCTCAGCCCCACCCCTTGCTCTCTTTCCTACTCTACCCCACTGGTCAGCCATTCGTCCTTCCTCCAGCAGGGCGAGTTCACCCACTCCTCGGGTCTTGGCACTTGAAATTCCCTCTCCTGGAAATGCGCTCTCAGATCCCTGCAGGGTGGGCTTCTTCCCTGGATTCAGGTGTCAGCTAGAACCTCAGACAGAGAAGGGCACACCCCAGGGTCACCTCCACTGGCACCACCACCACCTCCACTTTGCTACGTTTTACCCTTTTCGTAGTATTAATCACCATCATTTATCTTATTTAGTTACTCAACTACCTGTTTAGTGCTGATTCCCTCCCACCAGACGGCATCCTCCAGGAGAGCCTTTTCTATATCACCGCTCTTTCCCCAGAACCTATCTCTGCGTTTGGACACAGTAAACACCAAAAAATTATTTGTCGAATTAAAAAAAAAGAATAAATGTTAGTTTTAAAATTTTGTAAAACGCAAAGGTCAGAAGTTATCTTACAGTGGGGAAGATGTGAAGGGTATGGAGTCCTCGGTGGCTGTGCTGAAAACCACTCCTCATTCAGAATTCTGCTTCTCTGAGTATGTCCTCTTCTTGTGGGGACCCCCTGGCCCCAGGCCTGCCAGCCACATTTTCGGGGTCTGGAGAGTCAACTCGGGGGGACAAAAGGAGAAGGAACACATGAGCTCAGAGAGGGAGGGTGAGTGCCTGGGGCAGTGCCCTCTGGTGGGCACAAGCTCTATGACAAGTCAGAGACCCAGATTCTGGTCCGTGCTCTATGGGCAACTCAAGTCGTGCAAGGTTTGGCCCTCTGTCAGCTGGGAACTCAAGTTCCAGCCCTGCCTATGCAGGCACTTGCCCTCATTAGTTGTCTGACTCTCCCATCTACGGGAGCTGCCAGGGCTGGGATTTGTTGATCTTTGCTTGCTCCCTGGCCAGCACGGTAGTTTCTTTCTGCCAAACACAGTGCTTAAAAGTGGAAAACAATGGATATTATTCAGTCATAAAAAGGAATGAAGTACTAATACAAACTACAATGTGGATGGACTTCAAAGCTATTATGCTCAGCAAAAGAATCCATGCCCTTGAAATCACATATTGCATAATTCCATTTATGTGAAATATCCTGAACAGCTAAGTCCATAAGGACAGAAAGTGGATTGGTGGTTGCCAGGGCTGGGAGGAGGGAATAAGGGATGACTGCTTAATGGGTATGGAGTTTTCTTTGTGGGTGACGAAAATGTTTTGGAACTAGATGGAAGTGGTAGTTGCACAACAATGCAAATGTACTAAATGCCACTGAATTGTGCACTTTAAAATGGTTAATTTTTTGCAGTATGAATTTCATCTCAATAAAAAAAAAGTCCAAAGAAGTGGTGGAAGGGGTGGATCCCAAGCAGTGAGACCTGGGACCGGCCCTTTGGGCTGCCCTAATGGTTTGAGTCACTCTTGCAGTGTCCTGTTGCTTTTGCCCAGGGTTTTGTTATTCTTCTCATCACTTGCACCCCCATGTCCTAGAGAAAGGGTTTCCCACCAAATTATGTATTCCCTGCCAGGGCCAAGCTCCCCTGGCAGATCTATCAGAACAGTAATTACATTTGTCCTTTTGAAAAATTATTTTTATTAGAGTTGTAGGTTTACAGAAAAATCATACTGAAAGCAGTGTTACTGTATACTGCCCCCTCACACACAGTTTCCCCTATTATTAACAGTTTGCATTAGTGTACATATATATGTTATTAATTATAGTCCACAGTTTACATTAGGGCTTGCTTTTTGTTTTGTAAGTTCTATGGGTTTTTAAAAATTTTTTTATTTTTATTCTTATTCTGGTAATATATATATAAAGCCTAAAATTAATCATGTTAGCCACTTTCAAATATACAAGTCAGTGCTGTTAAATACATTCACAATGTTGTACTACCATCACCACCATCCATTACCAAAACTTTTCCATCACCCAAAACGGAAACTGTACCAATTAAATATTAACTCCCCATTCTCCACCCTCACCCCACCCCTGATAACCTGTATTCTAATTTCTGACTGTAAATTTGCATATTCTTATTTCATATACATGTCTGGCTTATTCCACTCAATGTGACATCTTCAAGGTTCATCCATGTCATCGCATGTACCAGAATATCATTCCTTTTTACCGCTGAATATTCCATCGTAGGAATATACCACTTTTCTGTTGATGGACACTTGAGTTGCTTCTATCTTTTAGCAATTGTGAATAAAGCCACTATGAGCGTAGGTGAGTGAATATCTGTTCAAGTCCCTGCTTTCAATTGTTTGTGGTATATACCTAGTAGAGGGATTGCTGGACCATATGGTAATTCTATGCTTAACTTTCTGAGGAACTGCAAACTGTTTTCCACAGTGGCTGCACCATTTTACATTTCTACCAACAACGTACAAGGGTTCCTGTTTCTCCACATCCTCACCAACACTTGTTTTCCATTTTAAAAAAAAATAGTAGCCATTTTAGTGGGTGTGAATTGGTATCACATTGTGGTTTTAAATTGCATTTCCCTGATGGCTAAAGATGCTGAGCATCTTTTCATGTGCTTATTGGCCATTTGTGTATCTTCTATGGAAAAATGTCTATTCAAGTCCTTTGCTTATTTCTAAATTGGGTTGTTTGTTTTGTTGCTGAGTTGTAGGAATTCTTTATATATTCCGGACACTAAACCTTTATCAGCCCATATCATTCTATGGGTTATCTTTTCACTTTCTCAATAATATCTTTTGATGAACAAAAGTATATTTGTCCTTTTTGTCATTGTCATTTCAACCCAAATCACTCCCAACCAGCTACAGGAGATGGGAAGAGGACAGAGTTTGGAACCGGATCTCTGAGCACAAGTCCCACGTTCTGCCACCTACTCTCTGGGCACTAGTAAAACGGGCTAGTGGTGAGCCTGTCTCTGCTTTCCTCACGAGGAAGTTGTGAAGAGCAAATGAGGCATGGGTGTGCAACCTAAGATCTGTGCAAACTTTCAAGTGTTGCCCAAGCCTGACTATACAGTAGAACCATCCGGATTTGTTTGTTTTTAAAACCTAAAACCACTACCACTACCACACACACACAACATAGAAGGTTAAATATTATATAACATTGAAGCAAAATTCTGGTACCCTTGGAAAAACAATGGGGATTTCTGGGCTTTTGCCGTGATTGGTGAAGGTTTGTGCTTTGTCTTTCACATGCTGCAGGCAATGCAGAGTCTGCGCATTTCCAATTCTCCCTCCTTGCTCTCCAGTCTTTTCTTAGGGGTTCACAGACCCTCAGCACTATAAGGAGCCTCGGGATCTCCCAGGCTGACTCATCATCTTGCAGTTGGGGACACAGGCTCAGAGAGGGGAAACTCGCCCCAGCATAGCCAGTGCTGTGGTTGTGGTGGGCGAGTGGGGAGCACACTTGGTCACCAGGAGGAAGTCAGAGCAGAGGTGGGTACCCACAAAGGAGCCAGAGAGGTGGAGGTGGAACCTGATGGGGGATAACTGCCCTTCCCAGAGTCAGGCCTGTTGTTATGCAAACCTGTCCACCTGCAGGGTCTTCCTACCCACTCCAGGGAGGGCGAGAAGATGGAGAGGGGAGGGAGGTTCCCATTACAGAATAACCTAAACACTGGAAGTCCTAAGAGCTGGGTTCTAGCCCCGGTCCTGCCATTAGTTTACTGTGCAGCCTTGGGAAAGTCCCTTAACCTCCCTGGATCTCTGTTTAACCATCAGTAAAAGGGATGTTAATAGAACTTATTCATTTAACAGGTATTTATTGTCAACAGCTATGTGCCAGGAACCAGACTGGGTGCTAGGGACCCTTTAGTGAGCGAGAGGTGCAGTCCCTGACCTCAGTGTAGAGTGGAAGTTGGAAAAATAAACACAAAATAAATGGGATGAGAGTCTTGAGAGAGGATGAGGTAGTGGGCTGGTACAGAGGAGGAGCATCCAACCTTGTCTGGGGTAAGATGAAGGATGGTGTCAGGGAAGGCTTCCCAGAGGAGGTGGCATGGAGGCTGAGATAGACAGGATTCCTGGGAGTTAATCAGAACAGGAAAACATTCACCCCAAAGCCCTCCTCCCCATCCCCCTTCAAGGATCACCTTCTTTTAGAACATGCTAGCAAAGAGAAGTTCTGGGCAGAGTCACTCCTGAGAGGTCTGCTCAGAACCTGGGACACAGGCCCTGGCTGGAGCTGCCCCTGCCATGTGCCCAGGCTGGCTCCTGCCCACCCCCCACCTCACGTGTCTGCACAGGCTGTCAGACTTTACTGTCGGGTGGGGCAAGTCAAGGGAATTACAGTGTCTGTGTCTGTGTGTGGGGAGAGTATTTAGAACTTGCACTTAAGTATGAGTATGACTTGCCCACAGTCTGGGGGGAATGCCAAAGAGCTACGCCTTTCCGAGGATCTCCAGGGAGTGCTGCCCTGCCCTGTTTCAAACCAGCCCCCTCTTCCCCTCTGGGCAGCTCTTGCACCCTCCCTCCCCCTAATGAATGCCCCACCGCCTCGGTTCCCCATGTCTGAGCCCCCTGAGGGAAGGGGAAGGTGCTGGAGTAGGACGGTTCCCAGCCTAAAGGAAGAGCCCAAGGGAAGGTCCAAGGTTGGGGAGGAGGACCTGGGGACATGCAAGTGGGGGAAGGGGCTGGGAGGAGAGCGTGAGGCTGAGGGGAGAGAGGCCAGTCCCGCTGGGTGGTTGCGAGACAAAAGTCTAAGAGATGAGCTCATGTGTAGGGCGGCACCTCATAAACCTCAAAACACCAGTTCATGTGTTTCCTGTCAACTGTCCCTCTGCCTGGTCCCTTCAGCCATCCTTGAGGAGGCTTTGGCTATCTGGCCTTATCATTTGGCATCTCCTTTTCCTCTTTAGCTGCCCATGCCCCACAGCCAGGTTGGCAGTTTCTCTCCCTCGGAAGCCAGAGGGGATGAAGAGTGAGGGCAATTGTGAATAATGCCGCTATGGACCTTGACTGTTTTCACTCTCTACTGCTTGCAATACCACTCCAGAGCACAAAAACAGCAACCTGGGCTGGGGTCAGCTGGTTGGTTCCTCTGCTGGTTTTGTTGTGGTCACTGGTACACTAAACTGGTGGGTTGGCTGGGGTGAGCCCTGCGGGGATACTGGATGGCTGAGCTTTCCTCTCTCTGTATAGTGTCAGGGTTTCCACGTGGCGTCCCCAGCAGGGTGGCCAGACTCCATACCTGGCAGCTCCGGGATCCCCAGAGTGCAAGCAAAGCTGGCCAGGCCTTCTTAAGACTTAGGGCTAGAAGCAGCACTGAGCCACTTCTACTGCTTTCTTTGGGTTAGAGAAAGTCACTGGCCCAGCCCATGTTCAGGAATAGGGGACTACAGAAGGGTGTTACTACGAGGAGGCGGGGTTCACTGGGGTCCACCAAGGTAACCCTGATTGGCAGAGAAGGCGGCATATATGAAGGCTTTCTTCCTCAACTGCCTTGTCTATGGGCCTCACAGTCTTGCTTCTAGCATCAAAATCTTAACAACTTTTATATCAAACATATCACCTTAACAACATTTTTTAAGGTACACCATGTGGTTTTTTTCCCCTTTATTTATTTATTTTTCTTAATTGGAGAAGTTGTGGGTTTATGGAATAATCATGCATAAAATAAGAATTCCCATATACCACCCTACTATTAACACCTTGCTTTGGTGTGGAACATTTGTTACAATTGATGAAAGCCCATTTTTATAATTGTACTCTTAACTACAGTCCATGTTTAACTTAGGGTTCACTGTTTGTGTAGTGTTGTTCCATGAATTTTTTTGTAAATTTTTATCCTGACAACTTATATACAATCTAACATTTCCCCTTTTAATCACATTCAGATATATATTTCAGTGCTGTTAATTACATTCATAATGTTGTGCTACCATCACCACCATCCATTACCAAAACATATCCATCATTGCAAATAGGAACCATGTACATTTTAAGCCTTAATTTCCCATTCCCTATCCCCATCTCATCCCCTGGTAACATTTATTCTGGACATTGACTCTATGGGTTTGCTTATTCTAATTATTTCAAATTGGTGAGATCACACAATATTTGTCCTTTTGTGTCTGGTTTATTTCACTCAGCAGAGTACCTTCAAGGTTCATCCATGTTATTGCATGCTTCAGGACTTCATTCCTTTTTTATGACTGAATAATACTCCATTGTATGCATATACCACATTTTATTTATCCATTCATCGGTTGATGGACACTTGGGTTGCTTCCATCTTTTGGCAATTGTGGATAATACCACTATGAACATGTCCACATTTTGTCTTCTTCTTTGTGTTTTCTGGATTTTTACCCTCTTTCTTTGGATGGGCCAACATTTCCTGTTTGTTTGTTTTGTACTCCTGTTGTACACTGAGCATTTTAATATTTTAAAATGTGAACTCTGGGATTTATTCCCTGAGATATCTGTTTCCTGGTTTTGTAACCAGCTGGTGATAAGACAGAGATTTTCTTGAGCTTCAGCTCTCCTATCAGGAAGGTCCGCCCAAGGCAAATGCAGTGTACAGGGTCTTTCCTGTTTTTTCTGGGCCTGTGTCCTGTCCTGGGCTTGAGCTTGTTGGTTGTTTTGGAGTTCCCCTGTTTGCAAGAGTTTGGTTGTCCCCTCTGTTTCCAAGAAGACAGACCTCCCTCTCCTGGGTGTTTGAAGCGCAAGCCTTTGCCCCAGATTGTCTGCCTTTGTGGTTTCTTATACTGCTTTCATCATCTCAAGCTGCTTTTGCTGGGAGGGCAAATCCTGGGAGGAGGGGCATGCTGGAGAGGACTTTCCCAGGGCCGTCTTCCCCAGCCGAAACAGGGCCAGGGACCCATGAAGAGGGGGGCAGACCAGCTCCAAAGTGCCCGGGGGAGGGGATCAGGAAGGGCACCAAGAGCTTCCTCCACGGCTCCCCGGAGCTGAGCTTTCCTGGCCTGCCCAGCAAATGCAGCCCTTCAGCTGTCTCCCACAGTCCTGAGGAAGCTTAGCATCTTTAAGTCTCCTCTGTTGCACCCTTTGTCTGGGGCAGGTTGAGACAGCCGCCGCCATGAAAGCCGGGTCTCTGGCCATCTGAAGTTGCTAATCAAAAGCTGTGATCAGTAATCAGCTGAACCCACCCCTGGCCTCGGGGCAGACGATTTTTATGTCCCTTTCTGACACCAGTAAGCTAGCCGTGGGCTGGGCCCCATGGCGGCCTACTGTGAGAATAGCGGAAGGGCGCCGGTAACCACCGCGCAGAGAGAGCCATTTACTGTTCTTTACTGTAATTTATCAGCCTCTTCCTCCTGCTCTTCCCTGGATGCTGCACAGTGCTCTTCTGGCCTTGGGAGTTTCAAAATAGATGTTTCAGACAGTTCCTGCCTGTTTGACAGTTGTTCTAGTGGAAGGAGTGAGTCCTGGAGCTCCATACACTGCCGTCTTCCCACAGTCCCAGGGCACACTGTGTTTCGAGAAAGTGTTCAGGTACCTCTAGCTCCCCACCGGTGAGAGAATGCCCTACTCTTGCACCTAACCCAGATGCCTCATTCCATCCGCCAGTCACAAGTGGTGTCCTGGCCCTTGCCTTTCTAGGAGGGACATCAGACAACAATCATATTGTAAGCTGGGAAGTAAGGATAGGATTTCGGGCAGAGAATGAGGCTGTGAGGGAGCGGGAGAAGAGTGGAAGTCTTTCCCCATATCTCTCAAAAATCATAACCGCTGGCCATTCCATCTGTGAAGGCCTGGGGAGGATGGTGGTAAACCCACCGCAGGAAGAGTCATGAGGACATTTCCTAAGCACTGTATCTTATTTAAGGGTGTTAGGCCAGAAGGAAGCTGTGTAGCTGGGTGATGTTGAAATGTACTGTTACAGAGTGTAGAATCTCTTTGCAGACAAATTCCTAAGCATAGCAGCTTCTATGAGATCATCTCCTGGGAGCTGATGGTCACTGAAGAAATCCTACTTGAGAATATTTTGAACCTCAGCAGGCTCATAAGCTTGACAAACTAATTTTCAAAATAAAAATAAATGATATTTCTCTTATATAGCACTTCTTATGTGCCAGGCACCGTTCTAAGTGTGTACATACATTGACTACTTTAATCCTTACAACAATCCTGTGAAGTAGCCATTCAGTTCCATTTTGCAGATTTGGAAACTGAGTGGCTTACCCCATGATGCCTAGCTGTTGGTTGAGAAGGCACATAAATAAAAGTCCCTATCCTTCAGCTACCTTCCTTATGGGTCTTATGATCTTACTTCTGGCTTCACAGTCTGGCTTTGAGTCCGGCAGTCTCCCTTCGAAGTCCCCGTCTTAATCACTAGTTATGCCGCCCTATGGAGCCTTTGAGTCAGCGCCTTAACCTCTAGTTTATCTGCTTTAGAGAACATGGCGCTTTTTTTGGCCAGAAGTAGGACTTTTTGTCCTTCTTTGCCTGAGCAGAAGGGCCAATGCTTAGATCCATCACTTAACTTTAGAATAGCTGCTGTTTTTAAGAATTAACTAATTAGACAATTGATCCTGGGTTGACACTCTGTCCTCGAGTCAGTTTCTCTTTTTCTGAATACTTGGCCTATCTAATGGACATGTGAAATAAAATGATAAATAGCTTTGGGAATCAGAGAATAAACACAGGAAGAGTTTTCTGCCAAGTTCAACAAACACAATAATTCCTGTAAACACAACCACCAGTTCTTAAATAAATGAAAAAGAATAAACGCAGGGCACATGACTTAACTGAATGGGTATTTGCTGTTGCTAGATGTTGAGCTATGACCTGACGTTAGGTGTTGATGCACAGAAAGATTTTAATTCACTACCTGTGAACACTGGGCATTGCCACACATTGAGTGTAATGGACATTGCCGCCACCAAACATGCTCCACTGGGGGATACCAGCCACTGGTGGGAGCTGTCAGCGATGGGCATTAGGTATTAGTAAACATTAGATATTGGTGGACACTTGCTTGCCTACGAACATTAGCCAACAAGGAATATTGGGCATTGAAGGGCAAGGCCATACGAGTCTTTGATGACCTCTGTTGTCATAGACCTGGCCCTTAGAGGATATGGGGTATGACTGGGCTTCAACACTGATGGACTTTTAATTCTGAAAGCAAGTACCATGAGCAGACCGGGGCAAGCCTCTGCCCATACACTCCCGGCAGTCTCATCAAATTAACAATCCTTCAATCCTATGAGCTGGTTTGGTGGCAGTTGGTGGGTGACAGTATCTGCATCTCCATCTGCCCTTTTTCCTGAAAGCCCTTTGGCCATGGAAACCAGGGGTGGTCAAACGATGGTGTCATAACACCCATGGAGGGAAATCCTTGAATGCGGAGGAGTCTAATCACCACCCTAAGCTACAGAGGACTTGGATTACACAAAAGCCACACAGCCTCTCTCTGCCCTCCTGACCAGCCCTGCACGTTTGCCCCTTCCTTCTCTGTAAACAGGACGGTCAAAGCACAGCAGGGCGGGCTTTATGGGCACACAACCTGTGCGGTAACATAGAGCCCCGTACTTAGAAGAGCCCTGAGCTTGGTTTAAGGCTCTACTGTTGCCATCTTGAAATTCTAAATAATTTTGAAAAAGGGGCCTCACATTTCATTTTGCACTGGGTCCCACAAATTATGTAGTCAGTTCTGAAGCACAGAGTCCTGCCACCTACCGTACAACCTTGGGCTGCTCCTCTGCTGACATCAGGCTCCCCATCTGTGAAAAGAGTCCAGGGGAGGACTTTGGCTTTGATCTTTGACATTTCATGCTCTAGAATCTAGAATCATTATTCTGTTTGGAAGTACTTAGGGTGGCATGATTTCTCCCATTTTTTTCCAACATAGAAATAAACGAACCCCAGAGCTTTTTGGTTTCTTAGAGCACCTCTACCCTCTCTGACTTGTGGTTCCTGCACACCTGCCCAGCCCACGAAGGATGGGCAAGCATGAAGGAATCACCTTTTGACCGATGAAGTGAGGCCCAGGCTGGTTTCCTCATCTGAGCAGTGATGATAATGCCTTGTGCAGGTGTCGTGAGGAGGAAGTGATGGCATGTAAACACAGTGCAAGGGACATGTGCCCAGTAAATGGCAAATGTATTATCATGGAAATGCAAGGAAATGTTTGTGACCCTGCCTGGGCCAAGATGGCAAACTGCGCCCGTCGTTTCCCCATCTCCACAATTCACCCAACATTTGTTGTGTACCTATTCCATGCTGGGGGCATAAGAGCAAAGATCCTGTGGCCCAAAGGGACTGCAATTCACCTCAAAGTTTAAGAAATTCTTCATTTTTGATTCATTTATCAAAAAATAAAAAGATTCTTTACTCTATTTCATAATTCTATGGTTAAGTGAGGAAGGGAATGGGCATTTTTTGCTGATGTTGCGTCAGATACGGCATTTGGCTCTTGACATATGTTATCTTATTTACTCCTCATTCAGTCCTGGGGGGTTTGTATGGAGATGTCTTCATCTCTGTTTTCCAGGTAGGGAAACTGAGGCTCAGAGAAGTAGAGTTACTTGGTCACAAAACTAGTTAGTGGTGGAGCCAGGATTTTAACCCTCTTTTGTTAACTCCCAAACGGCATCTTCGCCCTAATATCTAGGATTCTGTAAGACTCGAATGCCCTATTCTAGGCCCCAGGATTCCGGAGAGGGGGAAAAAGCAGGGCGAGGGTAGTCTGGCTGTGCAAATTGTGTAGGTCCACGTCGGCCTCCAGCAGCTCTGGGATGCTACCTCGGAACTGCGGAGTCTGGTCACTCATGTCCACGAGGTGGCACTGCGGGCTGGGACCTCTGCACGGGGCCGGGAGGGCTGTGGCTCTCCCTAAGGCATTCGGGAGGCCAGGGCTGGGGGTGCGGGGGTGCAGCGAAATGCCGCCACCATGAAGGATGAGCCTCCCACACCCAGTGTGATGGCGTTGTACCCATCTCCCCACTGGGGCTTCGCCACTGCCCAGTTTTGTGGATGAGGAAGCTGCAGCTCAGGGCAGAGTTCCCTGTCTTCCCTTTCTGTGCCTTTTGCACTGCTTTGTCCCTATCTTTAAGACTTCTGTGTTTCCTGGACCTCCCCCTAGGACTCCTGTTCGAATCAGCATTTTGGGAGAGCTAAGACCTATTGGGTGAAAATCCCCAGGACACCCCCTGCCTGGCTTTTTTTTTTTAAATCTTCATTTTATTGAGATATATTCACATACCACACAGTCATACAAAACAAATCGTACATTCGATTGTTCACAGTACCGTTACATAGTTGTACATTCATCACCAAAATCAATCCCTGACACCTTCATAGTACACACACAAAAATAACAAAAATAATAATTAAAGTGAAAAAGAGCAATTGAAGTAAAAAAGAACACTGGGTACCTTTGTCTGTTTGTTTGTTTGTTTCCTTCCCCTATTTTTCTACTCATCCATCCATAAACTAGACAAAGTGGAGTGTGGTCCTTATGGCTTTCCCAATCCCATTGTCACCCCTCATAAGCTACATTTTTAGACAATTGTCTTCGAGATTCATGGGTTCTGGCTTGTAGTTTGATAGTTTCAGGTATCCACCACCAGCTACCTCAATTCTTTAGAACCTAAAAAGGGTTGTCTAAAGTGTGCGTAAGAGTGCCCACCAGAGTGACCTCTTGGCTCCTTTTGGAATCTCTCTGCCACTGAAGCTTATTTCATTTCCTTTCACATCCCATTTTGGTCAAGAAGATGTTCTCCGTCCCATGATGCCAGGTCTACATTCCTCCCCGGGAGTCATATTCCACGTTGCCAGGGAGATTCACTCCCCTGGGTGTCTGATCCCACGTAGGGGGGAGGGCAGTGATTTCAACTTTCAAGTTGGCTTAGCTAGAGAGAGAGGGCCACATCTGAGCAACAAAGACCCTGCCTGGCTTTTCAAGCGTCTCTTGTCCAAGAGAATGTGGGAGGGGTTGAGAACAAATCAGGAGGGCTGTGGGGGCTGGGGTCCCACCCTGGCCACCCCCACCCCATGCCTCAGCCCAACTCCACACTGACCTGAGGGTGTCAGCTTCTTTTCCCCACCTTGGGAGTGGATGAGGAAGGACCAGATGGGTGAGCTCCCTGTCTGTGCTCTGACCCATCACCTCTCCCAAGCTCCAGCCCCTTCTGTCCTTCCAGCCACACCTGAGTCTCCTCCAGAAAGCCTTCCTAGCCCCTCTGCAGGGAACTCACAAGCTCCTTGTGCTGCCTTTAGTCAGGCGTCTCATTTTTATGTCCTTCTTCCCTCTCCTTCCACAGGAATGCAAGTCCCTTTAGGGCAGACACCAGGGCAGTCAGCTTCCTGCCAATGCAGGGCCCGTGCAAAGTGGGTATCACAAAAGGGTGGTCATTGCTGGTGCTGGACATTTCTGAAGACTGGCCAGTTAGAAGGGAGAACTTGCTGACAGCAAGGTGAGCTTTCTGGAAGTGACCTCCCCAGCACTGAAGTGTGTGAACTTGTTAGGCTACCCCAGCAGCTGAAATGCCAAGATGGAGGGATGAACTGGGCACTGTTAGAGCAGAAGGAACTGGATGGGGGTCTCAGGGAAAGCTTCTGTGAAGGTGGCATGGCATAAACTGGGTCTATAAGGAAAGGGAGGAGTTTGAGAGGCAGGAATGGGGGTCTGGTGTCCCAAAGTGACAACATAAACAAAGGCAGAGGGGTGCGATGGCCTCGCAAGCCCGTGGCTATGGCTGGACTACGGGCGGGTGGAGTTGGGGTGGCAGGGAGTGGGGAGATGAGGGAGGTAGGTCCAATCTACCCGCAAGGAACTCCCTCCCTCATGTCACTTCACTCCCCAAATTCTAGGTTGTTACCGGACATTTCAGGGAGAACAAGGCTTTGGGGCCCCAGGGCCAGCCCACTGACTGAAGACAGGATGAGTGTTTATTAAAGCTAAGGACCACTCAGGTGCTGGGTGGGGGCTGACAGAGCACTCACCACCACTGTCCTGTGGGCACCCAGTGTGACCAGTCCCCGTGCCCACTGCTGTCTGGCTTCTGCCCAGCCTCCCCTGAAGCATATCCCCAGGACGCAGGAGGATACTGAACAAATGCAACTTTTCCTTCTTTTACAAATGACATGTTTCCATCCCCTGCCAGCGGGGGAGGGGGTGGCTGAAAGTTACAGTCTATTAAAAAGGCAACAATTTCTATAAAAAGAAGACAAAGGAAAGAGGCCAGGGCTAGGACACTGAGATGCCACCCTGTAGGTGGAACATAAACATGGGTGTGGGATGCTGCCACATCCTGAGGGTGGCACAGGCTGTTGGACCCAGGGACCAGGGATGGAAGCCAAGAGGGCCCCCTGAGTGCCTGTGGACAGCTGGGGGCTCCAGGACTGCATCGCCAGCTTGCTGGAGCATAGACACTACCTTGGGGGGTTAGTGGGCTCATTTCCAGTTTCGATGCTGGGGGACCCCATGCAGAGTGTGGGACAGGCAGAGCTGGGACTGGCGCATCCCAGGCTTCCAGAGGCTCAGAGGGGAACCGACTGAGCCCATGCCACGAAGCTGGTCACTGGGCGGTGTGTCCCACCTCCCAGGACCTTCTCATCTTCCTGCTGCCACTCCTGTGGAAAAACAAGACAAGGGGCAGAAACAGTGGAACGTGGACTTGGCTGCAAGGGGAAGCCCAGGAAGGAGAGAGGGAGGGGTGACTTAGAGAAGACGGGAAAGTGCAAAGCATCTGGCTGGGAAGGCAGGAGATGGTTCCAATCACAGCTCTGCCCTCACAGGGCCTCAAATGATCATCTTTCCTTCCCTAGGCTTCAGTTTCCCCATCCGTCACACGACAGGGGTAGATTTGATTCTCTCCAGTCTCTTCTATAACTGAGGTTCTCGCCAGGGTTCTAGGGGAAGAGAAAAGGATGAAGTGGGCCCCCATATCCCAGCCCCATGTGATGGAGACTATGGACTCTGGGCCCAAGGGGGTGCTCGGCCCCGTGAAACTGGTCTGCACCCTGCAGCGGTGGCTCCCTTCCACCCTCCTCCAGCAACACATCAGATTGGCCCTGGCATGAGGGAAGGCACTTTGGGGACAAGTAGGGAAGGGCAGCAAGAAGGGACCAGAATCTGGTTTGGCATTGAAGTCCCTCTGCTCATGGTTTGGGGGCAACCGAGACAAAGGGGTCAGACATTGCTCCTGGGGGTGGGTCCCAGGTGCAAAGCCTCTTCCTAGGTCCATAGCTCCTGCAGTGATGCCACCACATCTGCCTGCAAGAGTCCCCGCTGGCACTGGCACATTAAAATATGAACTACCCAGGACCCAAGCAAGCAGAGGGCAGCAGTCTGTTCCACGGCCCCGGGCCAGGCCATTTGTCACAAGATGTCAGGGACCCTGGCGACAGAGTCCCAGGTGTCCATGCAGTGCAGGGCCACCTTGGGGATGGAACCGGGCTGCCGGGGGTAGGCCCCCTCCCGCACCAGGCGCCGGCACTGCACACCCTGGCCCACGCTGACACTCTGCAGCGCTGGGAGGTGGTGCAGCAGAGTCTCGGGCAGGGGCACCAGGCCTGTGCCCGACAGGTCCAGCTCCTGCAGGGAGTCCAGGCCCGAGAACACCTCAGCTCCTACCCACTTGAGCTTTGAGTTGCCCGACAGGTCCAGAACCTGCAGGCCTGGCAGCTCGCGGAACCCATGGGGTGCCAGCTGGGGGAGGCCCTGCAGGCTGCCCAGCGAGAGGTGGGTGAGGTCTGCCAGCCCCACGAAGGCACCTGGGCCGATGGTAGCCAGGGGGTTCCCGTCCAGGCTGAGGTAGCGTAGGGGCAAGTCCCGGAGGTTGGGTACCGCACGGAGCCGGTTCCAGGCAAGGTTCAGGCTCTGGATGGTGGGTGGGGGCAGGCTGGACCGCGGAGGGTGGGGCACGAGGCGGTGAATGAGGTTGTGGGAGAGGTCCACATGCAGCGCCCTGCCCTGGCTATGGGTGGCGAAGGCGGACACCGAGACCTCCCGGAGCCGGTTGTGGCTAAGGTTCACGTCACTCAGGGGTGAGCTGGCGAAGCTCTCGGCCGGCAGGGCTGCCAGGCCGTTGTGGCTGAGGTCCAGTGACTCCAGGTAGCGGAGGCGGGAGAAGGTGGTGGGCGAGAGGCCGGTGAGCAGGTTGTGGCTGAGGTCCAGGCCCGCCAGCGTGGTGTAGCCGGGCCCTGCCAACACTGACTCGTTCACCATCTCCAGCCGGTTGGAGGATAGATCCAGGTGGGCTGTGTCCAGAGGGATGGGCACGGGCATGATGTGGGGACCCAGGCCGCTGCAATCCACTCGCGTCAGGCTGAAGCTGTCGAAGAGGCCAAAGGTCTCTACCTCACACTGGCACCCGGGGAAGCAGGGCCGGGTTGTCTGGGCCCTGCTCACGGCCAGCAACAGCAGCAGGGGCCACGGCATGGTGGGGGCTGAAAGGAAAGAGACACAGGTGTGGGTCAGCAGATGGTTTGAGACCCACCATTAAGACATGAGCCCATGTCCTTAGACACAGCTGGAAGTTGCCACCAGTCCTCCTTCCTTCTGTTCCTCTCTGGCCTCAGTCTCCCCATCTGCATGTTAAGCCAGACTAGTGGATTTTACATTGGAAGGGGCAGAATTCTTTCTTAAACAAGATTAGCAGATGAAAGTGGGATTGCTCGGGCAGAAATGAGGGCAGGGGGCTGGAGCCCTCCCAGCTTGCTCCCCATCCTGGGGAACTGGGTTTGAAACCCCCTGGACTAGAAGGTTTGTGGGGTTGGCTCCTCCAGCTCTGATGCTCTAGGGTCCACGGGCTGGTCTAGACCCAGGCTCCCCCAAGGAAAAGCTCACAGCTTAGCAGGGACGTGAACTCAGCCAAAAATCTGTCAGAGGGGGGGCCCATAGGCTCCACTCACCTCTGGCGGGCATGTCCCATGTGCTGGGTGCCACACCGGCTGCCCCATGGCACAGGCTCATTTAGCCCTCACAGCCATCCTGCAAGGCAGAAATCTATCCCCATTTCACAAGAGGGAACCAAGACTCAGGGAGGTTAAGAAACACATGCATGGCCACACAGCTAAATAGGAGAGGAACTAGACTAACCTGGCCTGGATGTGGTACAGAAGAGGACGTATGGCCCAGCGTTGTGATTTGTCAGCGGCTGAGCCAGGCCTGACATGCAGCCTCCAGCCTTCTAAACCAGGGTTCTCTTCCTGCAAGGGGTCTGCAGTGATGGTCCCCTCCTCACCCCCAGTCGTGGATGACAATGGTTGGGTTCTTAGTCCTATGCCCCTTCACCTGGGCTGTCCTCCAAAGGCAGGATCCTCCCTTCCAATTGGGGACCCTGTGTCTAGATTCCCAGATGGGCTTTAGGGACACCTGTCCCAAGTACTTTTTCCTCTTGCCCTGTCCCCTACCTGCAGCTGATACAACTCTTACACCTCTTTGGCTCTTTCTTTAACCTAGGGTTTGGCTGATTTTCCCATTATACAGATGGAAAAACAGAGGCTCAGAGAGGAAAGAGGTCTTACCCCAAACCGAAAAAAGCAGGGCAGGACTAGAAGCCAGACCTGCTCAATTACAGTTCCTCCATTTACTTCCACTGCCCCTAGCAGGCCTGGCAGTGCAGCCGGCAGAGACGGGGGTCCAGCAGGGGCTTCTCCCACTGACACATGCAGTCACACAAGCCACTGCCCATCCCCAGATCTGTTTTCCTCCCTGTACAATTATAACCGGTAGCTGCCACAGATGCCAGGCACAACATATGTGCTGTCACATTCGATCTTCACACCCACATCTGTCTCACCCAAAGCCTGTGTTCACGCTCACTGCAGCTCTTGGCCCATGTCTGAGCTCCCTTGTCCAGCCCAGTGGTGCTAACATGAGATGAGAGAGCTGAGCAGTGAGAGCTTCTACCTGGACTGGCTGTGGCTACCCACTGCCCCCACCCTGCACGGCACCAACCTCACTCCAGCAGCTCAGGTCTCTTCATCTGAGATGGCCCCACTCTGGCCCCTCTCTCCTGCCCTATCTCCCTCCCACCGGCCCTGGGGTGGGGTGGGGGGTGAGTGTGGGGCAGAGGGAGCAGCAGGATAGCATTACCAGCCTTACATGAAACTTGAAAGCAGCAGTCACTTGATCCCCACTGTGGTTCTGCCCAGGGCAGGGAAAAGCGGGGTTCCTCCCCCCATTCGGGCCCCTCCTCTCCCGCCCTCTTCTTTTGTGGAGGCCAATTTGAGGATTAAACCTGGCCCCAGGTGCATCCTGGGCTCGGTCCCAGCAGAGGCAGGACGGAGCGTTCCAATGTCTGGAACCAAAAGGAAAGTATTAGGTTGCTTCAGGCCCCCTTTGTTCCCATGGGTGAGTCCTTCAGTGCAGGGCTCATTACCACCGGGGTCCCCACCTTCCCTGCCAAGCCTATCTGCTCACACCCACCCCTCCTGGGGCTTAAACAAACACCCACAAAGCGCCCAGAGATTACCCTCTGGTTCCCAAAGGTGATTATACAAAGTGTCCACTAAATGCCAAGTGATCCCCCATGAGCTCGGGCTTACGTAACTAGCAGCCCAAACACTGCCCACACGCTTCCCTCCGGAGGGAGGGCCTCTCGGGGCCCCTCTCTAGGCCTCAGCCTTGGCCTCTGTACTGCCAGGCAGTAATTTCTGCCCTCCTTATTTAAACAGCTTCATGCCCCACTGAGCACAATGCAAACTGTGAAGGGCTGTGCACACAAGCAGGGGGTCATCACTGGGCTGCCAATGAACACAGAGCTAGAAACAACGGCAGTGACAGCTGACTAGTATAGGGGGCAGGAGAGAAGACGGAGACCCTCCTGGATATCCTTGTCATAAAAGCTCCCAGGGCACCCTGGAGGGGCCTCGCTCAGCCCTGCACAGGCATCAGCACTCCCCAGGTCCCTGCTCCGTGCCAGGCCCATGCTTGGGGCTGGGCATTTGCAGTAGGACAGACGTGCTGACAGTGACAGTGAGAGCCAGGCCTTGCTATGTGCTCCCATTCAATCCTCACAGTAACTTGAGGAGGTCAGCAGTGGCACCTCCCAGTATCAGAAAAGGAAGGTGGCAGAACCAGGAACCGAATCACATCTTCCTAACCTCACAACTGTGAGGAAAGTGCATTTCTGTGTGCTGCTGGGAAAAGACAGCAAAGCATTGGAGACCTGGGGCCAAGCCTCCAGCTCTCTTGAGTTTTAAAGAGGTGGATTCGATGCTTTTTAATCCTCAGTGACCCCTGAGGTCACAGCAGAGCCTTGAAGTCTTTGGGGGGCTTCCCAGGCTAGCAGTTTCTTCTTCCATGCCTGGCTGCTGCAGAGGCACACCCGGACTTGGGGCCTGATGGTGACAAGTATTGGGAGAAGAGCAGGGAGAAATCCCCAAAGGCCCCCTAACTTCTGGATCAGGAAGGGCAAAGGCAGAAGTGGGGGCTGGTGGTCTTTGTGCTGTGTGGCTCCTCAGCTAAAGGCCTGAGAGCCAGTGCCCCAAGTCAGCTCAGAGGAAATGTTCCCTTTGCAGTAACTAGAAGGAGGAGAGGTTCTCTCTAGGGCCTTCTCGTGAGTGCCTCATTTTCCAAGTCCTCAGAGATGCTGAGGTCTGGCATCAAAGCTTCAAGGGCCCCTTAGGAAAAAAGTGTAGGAGCCAAGAGGAGGGCAGAACTTTCTGAGGAGAGTGAGGGAAGAAAGGGAAAACTGTTCCTTCCAGGGGCACAGCCCTTTATAGTTTACAAAGGGCCTTTGCCGCCATCCCTGCCTTTACCAATGAGGAGACTGTGGCCCAGAGAATCTGCAGTGATTTGTCTACAGACTCCAGTGAGGCGGTGGCAGGCCCAGTGCCCAGGGCCCAGCTTCCCACCCCAGGCCCACTACTTCCCCCACCCCACTTGGACGACTGTTTAACTCTCCTAGGGATCTCATGGAGTCAATGAAAATAATGTTCAGAAGAGTCTGCAATCTCATAAAAAAGGCCAATACCACAATCATAGGTAGTATAAGGATAAATTGCATGTCCAGGAAATTATAAATATGAATTTAAAAAGAATCCCAATTTGGGAAGTCCAGAAGGAAGTATATGAAGATAACTGTAGTTTTTCTTTAGACGGTAGGACCTTGGTGATTTAAACATGTCAACCTGCTTTTTTCCCTATTTTCTCTTTCATAGTAAAGAAAGTATAAGACTGAGGAACTACAACTCCTGGAATTGCCTCACTGGCCCTCTCTGCTTTTTCTGGTCTTGGCTAGCCACAATCTCTGAGCCTTAGTCTTTTCATCTGTAAAGTGAAGATATTATAGCCACCTCCCAGGACTGTGGAGAAGATGAAACGAGATGATGACGCGTGGGAAGGGCTCCTGGTAAACGCCAGCCACCCACCCGTCCTTCATCCAGAGGGGATCAGCGGTGGGCCTGACCCTTGACCCCTGACACCCTCTCCCTCGTTCCTTCAGCAAACACATCAAACATGTCAAGTGTCATGGAGAGCACTTCTTTCCTGGGAGGCCACAGGGCTCTGGGTCCCAGAAGGGATGAGTAATGTGAGTTCCTCTTGACAACAGACCATCAGCCTCAGCTCTGTGGAGAGGGCAGGGCCTTCATGGAGAGACCTCGCTCACTTGAGGTGGGGACTGGGCAAGCTGCTTCACCTTTCCAGACCAGTTTCCTTCAACTGTCAATCTGGGATAATAACGCTGGTCCCGTGGTAACCAAGAAGTTAGGACTTAACAAATGATTACGATTACTGAATCATTATATAAATATTTCTTTTTTTACTTTCTAGTATATTAGAATAGCCAGAGGGAAATATCTGAAATTGCTGAACTGTTATCCAGTTGCCTTGATCTCTGATAATGACTGTATAACTATATAGCCTTTATCTTGTGATTTCAAATCCCCATGACTGAACCCACTTGTACACCCTTTATCCTGTTTTTCAACTTTAGAGTCTTATGATCACTAAAGGCAGCCCCCAATGTTTATTAATGAAAGGTCTTCAGTCAGCCCAGAACTAATCCACCCTGATTTCAAACTGTCTTGCTAGACAGGGTTGGATCTAAAATTGGCCCACCTGACATGCCCAGCAGCTTAAACTTTAATCTGTAAGTGACCTCTGCCATTTTCTTGCATACATCCTGTGACTAAACATGTAATCAATGTGCACATGCTCAATAATTAGATCATCTCTAACCTGTCATCTCAAGCCATTGTGATCATTATCCTAAAACCTGCTCATTCTTTGATATTATAAAACTATCAGCGTCACTGCAGTTTGGGGAGTCAGATTTTTAGGCCAGTAGGCCATCTGATTTCCTGCTTTGCACTTAGCAATAAACCCTTTCTTTCTCTGAAACCCCACTGTCTCAGGAATTGTTCATTTGAGTGCTTCAGGCAGAGAACCCATCGCTTTTGATCGGCATCACCGTTGTCCTCAGAGAAAATGGCTGCGAAGATTAATCTGAGAAGACGAACACCCCGATAGAGTTCTAAGGCCCCAAGGGGGTGGAAAGCATGCATCGGAATGACGGTGCATTTTCATCCCGGCTCTCTACCCCATGTCTACTGCAGGCATCATTATTCAATCACAGCACCGCTGCCTGCTGAATCTGGACAGGGCCTCAGGATTCTTGTCAACGTGATGCCTCTACCTCTACTGACGATCAGGGTTGGCCCTAGAAAGGAAATCTGTCATTCTGGAATAACTGTGCCTCTGATTGAAGGAGCTATTCCTGGGGGTGCAGTGCAAGGGAGCAGGAGCCACTTTGGCAAGTGACTTCCTCTCTTTCAGGTTCCCTCATCTAAAATGGAGACAACAATCCCTTCCCCAAGGGGTTGCTGCAAGGATCAGAGCTCACAGGTGTGAAATGCCCAGCCCAGTGCCAGGGGCCCAGAAGATGCACAGGCAATGGAAGCAGATGTCTCTCCCAGACTATATGCTAGACAGAGACCCCCCCCCCCCCAGACTACGGGACTAAATGGGGTAGACGGGGACGTGACAGGGCAGCCAGGTATGGCGGCCACACAGGTCCCAGGGGGCAGTTAGGACTCCTGGGTCTTAGCTCTGCTCTGCCAAGGTCTGAATCTTTCAACAAATCCCCTCCCCTCTGAGCCTCAGCTTCTCCAGCCCCACAATGAGGGGTTTCGTCTACATAATCCAGCGCCAGCATTTCAAGATTTTAAAATTTAGCAAAAGCATTTACTGAATCTCAACTAAGGTCAAGGCCCTGTGCTAGGCACTCTGGGGGGATGGATACGAGGGCCCCTGTCCTCACGGGGCTCACAGGCCAGCAACGGGGACTGAAGACGGAACCATAACAAGACAACCAACACCAGCCTGGGCCCCGGAGACCAGGACCCTAGTCACTAGCTATGTGGCCTTCACAGTTGTATTTACGTCTTGAGCCTTGGTTTTCTCATCTGTAAAGTACTAACATAGCCACCCTCAGGAGAACACAGGGCGAGGGCCTGTCATGTGGGGTACACACAGGCACACAGGAGGCCACCAAGGAAGCCTGAGGGAGAAAAGGGAATTTGGGGCCCAAGTTCATCACTTCTTTTCCAAACCTTGACCTAAAAATCAAGGACATCCTCTGATCAAACAGGTTACAGAACACCAGGGCAGGAGGACAGGGACTTAGAAATTGCATCCACCCTGGGTTTGAGGGACACACATCCTGAGGTCCTCCAGGAGAGGGATTCTGATTTGTCACTGCTGTGACTGCAGAACCAGGCCTGCAGAGACCCTACGGAAAGGTTTGCTGATGGCCTTCGAGGACAAAGGAGTAAATGGTGTGGCTACAAGAGGCTCCAGGCAGGTTCCCCTACAGTGCCACCCCAAACTGGGCTGTGAGGCCTCCCTAAAACAGCTCTAGCTGCAAAATCTCTCAGGATCTACTTCTGCCTACAGAAATCACATTCTTCCCAGCAGAGAGGCCTCTGCAAGCTGCCCCATCCTCTCCCACTCCCCCAAATGAGCCCCTCATTGGTGTTTGAACAAATGCCCTTTACACTGATAGCCTCTGGAACAACTCCCAGCCTCTGCTCATACTTCCCACCAAATCAGAGAATTCCAGGACTTAGGAGCTGGAAGGTACCTGTGAGATTACAGGATACTGCGGCCCAGAGAGGGGCAGTGACGGCAAGGAAATGGCAGAGCAGAATCCAGAGCCTGGGTCCCGGTGCCTCCTGCTGCTGCCAGCACCACGTATCCACCAGGCCTGCCCTGGCTCTGCCATCGGAACAAAGCCCGTCTGTCCACTCGG
The DNA here is from genome assembly GCF_015220235.1 of Choloepus didactylus. Classification (NCBI taxonomy): domain Eukaryota; kingdom Metazoa; phylum Chordata; class Mammalia; order Pilosa; family Megalonychidae; genus Choloepus; species Choloepus didactylus. The sequence continues at coordinate 91,134,267 of NC_051312.1, read as the reverse complement.
GCTCCTGGCCACCCTTCCCTGCCTTCCTCCATCCCCGGTCTCTCATACCACAGGCTATCGATACACATCTTTTGGACATACATTAAGTAAACCCTCTCCCATTACTGATCTATCCATTTCCTGACCTGAGGCAGGAGCAACTTGGGGCAGTGACCCTGCCTTTTTCATCTGTGTATCCCTTACCCCTACCTGAGGTCAGACCCAGGCCTGGCAGGGCCATGGCAAACACTACTGGGTGAAAGAAGATCCAAGCGCTGGACCAAGTCCTGGGTGTAAAACTCACTCTGTCACCTACCAGCCCTGGGCAGGCCTCAACCTTGTGAAGTCTGCTTTCCCAACAGGGGTAACAACATGGGGTTGTCCAGAGGATTAAGTGGCAGAACGTGAAACTTTCCACTCAGTATCTGCCACATGTTAAATGCTCAGTACAGGGCTCAGACAATGATGGTGATGATTTATTGAGCTTCCTAAAGGCAATGACCATGTTATTCTTCCTTATGTTCCTCCCAACTTGAGTACTTAATGCCGGGCAGATGCCCAGCAGGTATGTGACGCTGGCACTGACATTCTCCAGTCACTTTCCAGGTGCCTGTTGGTAAAGCCCCAATCCCCTTTCTCCTCTGAGGACATGTCTCTGGGTTAGGGGTTCCAGCTCGGACCCTCCTGGCCCCAGTTGCCTGCTCCCAGTGCTGCCCACAGCATCTCTGGCAGCTTCCCCCACTTCAACAGGGGGCCCCTGGCACAGAAAGAAGATGGGCAGGGGGCCAAGTCTCGGCCTGGACCAGAGCCCCAGCACCCACTTGAGATGGGTCTTTGCCGCCACCGGCCACTTTCCAATGCTGAGCTGCCTCCCACCCTGCTCCCCTTAGTTATGATCTCACTCAAGCTGACGCTAACGAAATCCCTAAGTGGAAATTTCTTAGACGGCCTGCCCTTCAACCACTTAGTCAGCTCTGGAAATGCAAGGCAGAAAGAATTTCAGGGCCAAACTCCCAGAACCTTGAGGGCCTGCTCTCCCCAGCAGTATCGCTAACGCTGCACATCTGTGCAAACATGTCAGCTCAGCATGCACTTCCACACCACCATCTTGGTTCTGCCTCACCACAATCTTTGGTCATGGGGATAACTCTCTATATTTTGCAGACAAGGCTGGACATTATTTAGCTGGGTAGTAGAGGAAGCAGGACTTGAACCCAGATGTCTTTGCTCCAAATCCAGTGCTCCTTACCCTACTCTGCCTTAACTTACAAGTGGCATGTGCAGATGACATCTTAAAGATGATTGTGCTGGACTAGAATTACATGTTTACCTGTCGGCACAGATGGGGCTGGATTTAATTCTATGGCCTTGGAGCTGAGCCCTGGGCCTGGCACAGAGAGGGCATGAGACAAAGATGCAGGTATTTAGAATACTACCACCTTACCACAGGATACCTCGCAACATTTCCAATGCTCTCCAACTATTATCTGTTCAGCCACCCTGCGAGGTCGACAGGTTAGATGGCATCAGACCTATTTTACATAAAGAGACCCATGAAAGGGACAGTGATCCATCTGGAGTCACAGAGCCAGTGAGGACAGAGGCTGCAATTAGGACCCAGGTACCATGACTCTTGGTGCCTGGCCTCCTCTGGGACATCGTCCTGGGCCTGGCCATGAGAAGGTGGGCCAGGAATTGGCAAAATGTTATGGACCGAAGCTTCCTTCTGCTTGGGGAGGAAGAGAACAACTGGCCCAGGCCTTGAAGGATATGTAGGGCTTCACCAGGTGGTGAAACCAGGCTTCGGACCACAGCAGATGCCATCTCTGCCTTCTACTGTCAGTGAAACCTAAGAAATGTCTGCACAGTGTAATACATGGTAAGAAACACTTTTCATTTTATTGGCACATGTAATTCATTATCCTATTTAACATTCATAACAGATCAGTGAGGCAGGAATTACTATCCCCATTTGAAGGATGAGGAGCCTGAGAATCAGAGAGGTAAAGGCCACAGAGCAGAGAGCAATGGAGTGTTCATAGAGAAGCCAGAGGACTCACTCTGCAGCGTGGTCTCCCAGCCTCCAGCACCATCCCAAGCCAGAGGAAATCTTCTTAGAATTACCAATCCCGCCCTGCCATGCCTGCTTAAACCCTCCAGTGGTTCCCAATGCCAGGTTCAAAACTCCTAGGCCTGGCATTCAAAGCCTGCCTTGGTCCTGCCTTCCCACTCCCAGCCTTGAGTTCAACTCCAATTCTACACCTCTAAAACCTTGCAGCTGAAGTCCACACTGCTGACCACACTTCTGTGCTCTTCCCTCTGTGGGAGACCCTTCCTGTCTCCCCTGCAGCCACTAACTTCAAAACCCTGAGCAGGAGTAACTTCCTCCATCAGGCTCTCTCCTCCAAGTTATCCCTGGACACCTCTGTTCCAGCTTACTTTGGCTAGGGAGCCTCCAGGGGGTACAGCCCTCAGTACCCAACCCAGCCTGGCCCTGAGCAAGGAAGAATGAAGTCTTAAGTGCATTCCTGCTTTGCAACCCAGAAGTTCTGATTAAGAAGAAAATTGATCCACTCTACCCATCCACAATCTATCATTTAAAAAATAAGGGGATGGTGGGGGGGGATTGCCAATCTCTTCCCCGCCCCCCATTTTTGATCCACTCCTCAGCTTTTGCCTTTCAACTCAGAGGGAGGTGGGAGGTGGGGAGAAGGGGTGTGAACTCGACCCTCCCCCCTCAAGGCTGCTGCCCTCAGACCTTCCTTTCTTTTCCTTCCCCAGGATTCAGGGCTCCAGACCCCCCTCACTTCATCCCTTTCTTGAATTCCAGCCCCCACCCCCAGTCCCACCCCCGGCCGGCCCCCTATGTCAGAAGGGCAGACTAATGCCCGGGAATTGGCCAAGCTGGAATGGGCGTGAGTGTTTAACATTAAGGTGTTTCCAGGGTCTGGGACCTCATGTGGTTCAGCAGGAGCTGGAAGGAATAAAGAGGCTGTCAACAACCCCTCTCCAGATTGGGGGGGGAGGGGAGTACTGAGGCCCAGAGAGGGAAAAGTTCAGTGCCCAAGGGTGCCCCTTCCCAGGTGAGGGGCCAATGCCCCTCCCTCAAGTTCTAGGTTAACACTTGGGGGGTGGATGGGTATTAGAGTTATTTTTGGACCCAAGATTGAAAGCCTAGGAGGCGCTCATGGCTCGGAGCCCTCTTCCTAGGTCAATCCTGGGCTCTGCAAGCCTGGACTTATCCAGAGGGGAGAGCAGGCAAGAAGGAAGGATTGGAGAAGCTCCTGAGTCACATCCTCACTAAGGCCGAATGTGGGCAGGCAAGCTCTCAGTCGGGCTCTAGACGCTCTCCTTATCCTGACAGCACGCTCCCGGCCCGGCCACGAGGGAGGAGTTCTCGCTCTGGTCCACAACAGGGTGACCGCGACTCAGAGAGGCTGAGCAACTTGCCCAGAGCCGTAAAGTGGGCAAATGGCTGTCCCATTCAAAACCAGTATGTGTGAGGCTCCTACTCCTCGCAGCTCACGTCGGGGTCCTGGGAGTTGCAGCCGCCGGCAGGCTCGGATCCGGACGCTCACAGCTCACCGTCAGCCGTCGCCTTCTCACCTTCGGGATCCGAGGACTGGTTTCTCCCAACCCCGGGGGCGGGATGCAAGAGGAGAGCGGATCTCAAAGCGGAGCCGGGCTGGGGCCGGCCTTTCCGCCACGCAGACACGTCTCTCTCGGTCCCACGCACACACTCCGAGAAGCGCGGGGCGGGAAGCGCCGGCGGATCTCTCTCCGGCTCCGGCCTGACGCCCGGGACCGGCCGCTTCCCTCCCTCCTCCTAGCCGGGCTCAGCAGGAGTGCCCAGTCCGCTCCGCCCAGCCCTAGCCCCCCACCCACCAATCCTCCTCCATCCTCTCGCGGGCCTAAGGACCGCGGGAGGTGGAAAAGAGGAAGGCTGCCAGCGCCCCCCCGCCCGGGCTGCAAAGGGGGAAGACCGGGGCTGTTGCCCGAGGAACCGGGAGAAAAGTTTGAAGCCAAGTCGGGGGCCCGGGTGGACAGCAGGGGAGCGAGAAGTTGGGGCGGCGTCTGGCTCTCGGCGCACACACACTCAACGGACACCCAACCCAGACACGTCGACAGAGCCAGACCACGTACATGGACACACAACGATACACCCCCCAACACCCCCAACCAAACGCTGACCCACAAAACGGGGGCACAGGCGCGAAACAGCCACGCAAAGCCGCGTCCACCGACACACAAAGCACAAGGAGATGCACGTCCGGACAGACCCACAAATGCACGTCCCCGGACCCAGATCCACAAAGACCCACAAACCCTAGACGCACGTGTACGCAGACACACAAAGACCCCAGAGGCGCCGACCCACGCCCGCGGTCCCCGGGGGGAGAGAGCCTTTGTCTCCAGGAAGCCCTCTCCCCGGAGTCCGGCTTCCACTCCAGCCGAGCCCCGGACGTCGGCGGCCAGTGCCGCCGCCCTGGGTCCAGGAAAAGTTGAGGGGCCCCCGTGGGACCCCAGCGCCGCCCCGCCCCTGCGCCCGGCGCGGCCCGCCGGATGGGGCGGCAAGGTTGGGGTCGAGGGCTCCCGACCTTCGCCCGCAGCCCGGACGCCCGCTCCGCCCGGACCCGCACCCACCTGGAAGCCTGCGCCGCTGCCGCCTCGGCACGCTCACCCAGGCGGCCCGGCCGCTGGCCCTCCGGCCGGCGCTTTTCTCAGTGCGGCGCGGCCCGCCCCCCGGTCCCCGCCCGCCGCTGGGCGCCCCCCGCCCCCTGGCCCGCCTGGCGCCCAGTGGCGGCTGCGGCCGGCGGCCGGGCGGCTCAGGGAGCGTCGCCAAAGTGCCGGCCTTTCCCGGAGCGCTCTTCGCCCCGCCCCGGCACCCGCCCGCCTGCGGAGCCCGCGCCGAGCCGGGGTTCCACCCCAGGGAGCGTCTCAAAAGTGCGCTGCGCCCGTCTGCTCCAGTCGGCCTGGCTCCCAGCTTCCTGAATCCAGGATCCCTAACCCCTCCCCCGGCGCGCCCGGGCAATCTCAGCAGATGGCAGCACTGTTGGGGAACATCTGGAGGTCGCTGGAGTTTGTGTCAGTGTGTGTGAAAGAGAGGGAGGGAGAGAGGGAGAAACAGAGACCTGTTGATAAGAAGTTTGGGGACTGGGGGTTCCCACTTCTCGAGTTCACCCCCTTCCCCATTTTTTTTTATTTGGGAGAGAGAGAGAGAGAGAGAGAGAGAGAGAGAGGCTCTGAAGCAGAGAAAGACTGGCAGAAAGACGAACTCACAGGAGGCGAGGGGAGAACAGGGTTTAGGCAGAAGCTGGGCGGGGAGAGGGGAGAGAGAGCCAACAGACTTGATTTTGCTTTTCTGGAAGGAGCCATCGATTTCTGGTTGGATTTCTAGGAAGGGAAACTGTGAGTGTGTGACTACACAGCAGTTTAAGTCTATTCCTCCCACTGCAGCCCATCCTCTCACTCACCCCTCTTTATGGTAAAAAGAATATGAAAGCATCCAAAGAACTTTTAAAAATGGATGGGGAGGGGGGTAGAAATTGCCTAGTGATGCATTCCCTAGAAGGGGTGGGATGTGTGTGTGTTTCCCAGTCTACAAACCCAGATGCTGCTCACCCACCTTTGGGGGTGCAGTTCTCAGGCACCTGAGGGGATTCTGGTTAGCAGGGAGAGAGAGGCCTTTGGTCCTGGACCCTGGACCTCCCAGAAGCTTCTCCCTCTTGTGGAGAGGGCCCCAGAGTGCAGAGATTGGGCAGTGCTCCCCTTTCAGCTGCCCAGACTTGTACACAGAGTCTTTTTGCTTCTTTCCTTATTGTTATAATTTTTAATTAAAAAAAAAAGTTGCTTGGGCTTCTGTGTGTCTGTCTGCTTGGGGAAGGAGGCGGGCAAGTTGGGAGATGGTAAGGGAGGAATAGAGTCTCAGGCCAGCAAAATCAAATACACTGCCCAGAGAACAAAGTGATCTTGCAAGGTCTCTCCCTGGCATGCAAAGTTGTGGTTGTGGGGACTTGGGCTCACTGGAGTTGGGATCTGTGAACCCTGCTAGTTAGAGAGGTGCTGGGAGAAAGCTGGGAACATTCTTATCTGTATGTGAGCAGGAACACCTCCCATTTCTCCTCGCTGCTACTCCTCTCTGTTAGAATCCCAGCTTCCAGAATTGAGAGGCCCTTTAGGACCTCCAGCTCAGACTCCTCATAGGCCCATTTGTACCCAGTGTCCTCATCACTGGTCTGCTGTGTTATTATCTCTGCATCCCCTAATCACTCCCTTTGCACCCACTGCCTGCCAGGCCTTGGGGACTCAGGGAGGAATTGGTGCCTTCCCTGCCCCTTAGGGATTGGAGACCCTAAATCAGCCACTAGGAGGGGCCCGAGCTTATACAGGGTTCAAGTTCCAGCCTTGCCACTTATTAGCTCTGGATAAATTACTTAACTTCTCTAAGACTCAATTTTGCAACAGTAAAACAGGCTATTATGAGGAGTAAAGAAGGGAGTTTAGGTAAAGCATTAGCCTGGCTCACTAGAAGCCGCTATTATCATTATACCAAGAGGCTTCCCATGAGGGATTGGGATAGGATCTGGAAAGCCCCGGAGGCTTGGGAGAGGATGGGCCAGGGAGGATGGCCACCTGACACCCCCAGTCCACCCCCACTACCCCTACTTGTCTGCTGCTTCCTTTACCCTCAGTCTAGGGACTTTTGTCATCCATCTGTCCCTCTCCTTCCCCGGATGAGAAGTGTGGAGTGAAACTCAAGCTCAGCATCCTAAAACTGGAGATTAAAAGAATTTAACTTCCAGGGAACTCAGGGAGGTTTATGCCCACCATCCTTTGTAGTCAGGGTCTAGCCTGCTGGGTTGAAGACCCCAGGCCCCTCCAAAGTACCTGTCACTTTACATAAGCATTGTAAACAAGCCTTCACACCTCCGGTGACTGTGGCAGTGTGAGCACTCCTGCATTTACCTACTTCCTTGATCTTCCCTAACTGGCAGTTGGCCTTCAGGGGCCTCAGATGGGGCCCCCTCCTGCCCATACCTGCCTCTTCCCCATCACCAAGCCTCTCTTTAAGCTGGCTCTCTACGTCCAGACTCCCCCTTCCTGTCCATTCTCTGTACTGCAGCAAGAGTGACATTTCTAAACAGCAAATCTGCAAAAACAGATCATGACACTTGGCTGCTTTTATAAAGCCTTTCATTGGCAAAGGCCAAACTCTTTAGCTTGGTATTTAAGGCCCACGTAGTCTGCCCCCATCTCCTGCCTTTTCAGCTTCAGCAACGGCCAACCTCTCTTACACATCTCAAGTTCTAGTCCTCTAGTCACTGGGATTGGGCAGGGGTGGGCGAAAGAAGTGCCTCTGCATTCAAGTCTCTGTCTAATGTCTTCTCTCCCCCAAGAAGTTGGGCCTTCCTGCCATTCTGCTGCCACTACCCTTTGTACATAAGTACCATCATTTTCACCATTCCCATTGCCTTTCCTGTGACCATCCTGGTCACCATCACATGACAGGAACTATGCTGGACACTTTAAGATCATTACATCATTTAATCTCTACAACAACCAGCCTATACAATTGGTAATAGTGAGACCCAGAGAGGGCAAGAATCTGTCCAAGTTTACACAGCATGTTCTCTGCAGAGCCACAAGGAGAGTTCAGGGCTCCAGCGTTCTTCCCACTACCTTACACTCTCCATAAGGAGCAGAACTGTTTGGTATAGTAGAAAGGCCTTGAAACCTAACCTCCAGGGTGCAAATCACTGCTCCATCCCTTGCCAGCTAGCTGTGTGACCTTAGCAAGTCATTTCCTCCCGTGGAGCCTCAGTTTTTTAAAATCAAGGATAAATAAGAAGCCCGACTTTCCAGGGATATAGGGTGGATCAAATGAATTAACATAAATGTAAATGTGTTGTAAGCTCTAGGGTGCTGTATAGTTTTAATTGATTTACATGTCCAGCTACCCTGAAACTGACAGTGATTGGCGAGGATCTCTTTTCTCACAGAACTCTCCAGACTAGAGATCAAAAGGCATCGTTAGTCCCTTTGGCTGCCCTGCTCATTTCTTAGGTTTTGAGAAGGCTAAAAGGTCTTTCATTTTCAACCCATCACCCTAACTGTCAAACCCCAACCAGAAAGCCCTCTAAACCCAATGCATTTCCATAAATCTCAGGATCTCTAACTAGTTTTCTTGCTGCATTTTCTTCTTTCTAGCTATCAGAAGCTGGCAGGATTAAAGTAAGGACTGTGTGAAGAAACAACAGAAAAGAAGAACAGGGAGAACAATAATTGTCTCCAACCTCCCTTTCTGATTGTGCAGTTCTGGGTTGGCATGCAGCATGTGAGTTTTGCGAGACACCCCTGGTGATTCTCATGTCAAGATAAGGATTGGGGAACCTGACAGGATGCCTCAGGGTTTACAAAGCCCTTCTACACACATTCTCTCATTTTTAATTGTCTCAGGTAGTCGCTTATCATCCCCCTTTTACAGCTGTGGAAACTGAAACTCAGGAGCGACTTATCCCAGGTCACAAAGCTCGAGTTTAAAACTGGCTCACTGAGGTAACTCCAGCCACCCCTCTGCAGGGCAGAATTCTGTGCATGGGCTTTGCTGGGGTCTCAGCAGTCACTGTATGATGAATACTCTCCCCTCCTGCCAAATCAAATGCTTCTTTAAATATTTCTCTCCCACTCTCCCACCTCCATGGTTTTGCTCATGCTGTTTCCCCTGCCTGGAATGCCTTTCTCAGCCCAATCTACCAGCTGCAGTCTTTACCACCTCCTCCACAAAGGCATTTCCAATTCCCACAGTTTCTTTTCCTCTGAGTCTGGAAACCCTTGGTTAGTGCCCTGGTGTGGCCTTCCCTCCAGCCTTGCCTCCTGCTGTGACTTGGCTTTGTGCTCCAACATCCCCAGATGCTGGGGTTTCCTGCAGATTCTGGCAGCTCCTCCCCTCCATGCCTCTGCTCCTGCTATGCCCCCTTTGCTCTGCCTCATCTCTTTTAAAATTCAGGAGGTATCATCTCCTCCAGGAAGGCTTCCTTGAGCTTCCCAATTCCTAACTCTACCATTGAGGGCCCTTCCGTTGTGCTTCCATGGTATATTGGGGATATCTTTGTTATGACCTAGAGCTTTAGTTTGTTAGCTCGTTTGTTTGTTTGTTCATTCATCCATCCATTCATTCATTCATTCATTATAGCAAAGTTCAGACTTTGGAGCCAAACTGCTCAGGTTTGTATTGCCACTAAATACAATTTTATTGAGATATATTCACACACCTTACAATCATCCACAGTGTACAATCAACTATTCACCATACCAACATACAGTGATTCATCACCAGAATCAACTTTTGAACATTTTTCTTACTCCAAAAAATAAAAATAAAAAAGAACACCCAAAACATTCCATTCCCCCATCCCACCATATTTTTCATTTAGTTTTTGTCCCCATTTTTCTACTCATCTGTCCATACACTAGACAAAGGGAGTGTGAGCCACGAGGTTTCACAATCACACAGTCACACCATGTAGGCTACGTGGTTATGCAATTGTCTTCAAGAATCAAGGCTACTGGGTTGCAGTTTGACAGTTTCAAGGATTTTCTTCTAGCCATTCCATTACACTATAAACTAAAAAGAGATATCTATGTAGCAATAAGAATGCCCTCCAGAGTGACCTCTTGACTCCATTCAAAATCTCTCAGCCACTGAAACTTTGTTTTGTTTCATTTTGTTTCCCCCTTTTGGTTAAGAAGGCTTTCTCAATCCCACAATGCCGTGTCCAGGCTCATCCCCAGGAGTCATGTCCTGCCTTGCCAGGGAGATTTACACACCTGGGAGTCAGGTTTCATGTATGGGGGAGGGCAGTGAATTTAACTGCCAAGTGGGCTTAGAAAGAGAGAGGCCACATCTGAAAAACAAAGAGGTTCTCTGGGGGAGACTCTTAGGCACAATTATAAGTAGGCTTAGCCTCTCCTTTGTGGTAACAAGCTTCACAAGGGCATGTCATGGGTAAGTTCTTAAACTCTCTCCGTCTTAGTTTTTCTTTTCTGTAAAATGAGGAAAATAATGGTTCCTACCTCAAAGATTATTGTACAAATTAAATTAATTAATCCATGTAGAATGTGTAGAACAGTGCCTAGACTATAATAAATGTGTGGCAATTGTTGGATACTACTAATATGATTTATTAATTCATTCTACAGGATAGGAAAAATATTTGTGAAACTGAACAGGGAAACTGAGGCAGAGGTCTGATTGTATGGACCAGGAGAATTCAGTGTGGGGTGAGGGAGATTCAGTGGTCCCTGGGGTACTTGAGCTTGTCCAGTTGTTCAAGACATCAAATGGTTGGCAACAAGACTCCCTGCCTTGTGTGGGTGTTGATGGCCAATCCATCTCCTGCCCGATGGGGCCTGGCTCACGTCTAGGAACCGCTTCAGTATGGTGCATGCAGCTGGGCCGGGCCCAGAGGCTCCAGGCTAGAGGGATTGGGGGAGACCTAAGCAAGCACAAAGGTTGCTATTTTTAATCTTGCAGAAAAAAAAAAAAGGAAGGAGAATAAATGGCCTCTGGGGGTGACAAGAGAGAAGGAGGCACCCCTTGCTAGAGTCATCAATCTCTGGTTGCATAGTACATCCTGGCTTGCTAAGAGGCAGAGTTTTGGTGAAATCTGTCAAGACCTTGGCCTCCAAATATCCCAGTTCAGTGGTGGTGTGTCTGGGGTCAGGAACAAATTGTCTCTTAAACAGCTGTCAGAACTGATCTTCTGCCAGGAAGAGGGGTCCACAATTGAGGCCCTTCCCTTCCCCACCGAAGCTTCCAGTCCTCCTTTGACCTCCCAGAATCTCTGTTCCCAGCCCTGCATCCAGAAGTTAAGTTACCTGTGTGTTCAGACAGGACATGACAGCCCTGCAACCATGAGGTCCACATGGGAGCTGGAGGGCCCTTGGGGATCTGATATCAGGCACTCCGCCCTGTCCCTCCCCCATTTACAGCTGGAAGACCGAGGTCCAAAGATGTGGGGTGGCTTGTCCGAGGCCACAGAACTAATGAATGGGGAGTTTCTAGACGCCCAGTCAGGTGCTCTTTCTACCTCTCTACATTGCCAACGTAACCACATATTCCTCTTTGCCCATCACATCCTGCCATCTATCCTACTATCCTTATGTCCATCCATCCATCCACCCATTCATCCATCCATCCATCCATCCATCCATTCACCATCACCCATGTCTACCTATCAACCCTCTGAAACAATGTCAGTTCTTATGTTGGACTTCAGGAGGAACTCACAGTTGGGGCTGAGGCACCAACAGAGACTTGTTGTAGGTTCCAAAGAGTTTTGGATACTCTATCAGAAATCTGTACAGAGCACTCAGAGCAGAGAGGGGCCAGAGTCTAGTCGGAGCAGTCAGGAAAGGTGTCATCAGAGAGGGGTGGTCCAGAGAGTCCTGTGGGACATAGGGGGATTGGGAATACAGGATTAGGGAAGAAGTTCAGGACATTCCAGCAGAAGGAGCAGTGCCACCAAAGCCTGGAGGGGAGTGTGTGGAGCACCAAGTGGTCCCGGGTGGCTGGGTACAGAGAATGAGGCAGCCCAGCGCCTTGGTGCCATGTGCATGGGAACCCAGGTGGTTGTTGATGCGTTGTCAGGTGCTCACCTGGGATAGCCCCAGTGAAGGGGCCCTGGGCGTCCAGGGAGGGAAGGCTCTGAGGGGCCCTGTCCCTGCAGTAAGCCTGTCAGTTTCCTCCCTGAAGCCCAGTCGCTCGCTCGCTCTCTCTCTCTCTCTCTCTCTCTCTCTCTCTCTCTCTCTCTCTCTTCATCATTCCCCGCCCCCAGCCTCATTCTCTGTTCCCTCTGTCATTCTGTCCTCTGACCCATCTCTCTCTGCTTTTAGCCTATCAGTCTTCTTCAATTACCTGGCCCCTCCCCCTCTCGTCAATTCTGTCTCCCTCCACCACACTCTGCAGGCGTAGCGCCCCCCCTCTGCTGGGGGTCCGGACATGGGGATCCAGTCCTGGCTTTGCCACCAACCGGCCTATGCAAGGACTGTTTATTAATAACAACATATTTGTGGGGCAATTTCTAGATTACAAAGTCATTCTGACCCATTTTCTTGTTAGTACCCCAGCAGGGAAGAGGTCCCATGTACTCCACAACTTGGTCAGGAGCAATGAACTGGAGGCCGATGAACTCTGTGGACCTTTGTTATCAGGCCGGGTTGCGTTGTTGCATTCCATGCGAAAGGCACTGAGCTCCCTTGATTACCTTCTGTCCTGGACAGGAAGGGTTTCAGGACACTATCCCCAGAAGGGACCGCTCAGAGGACATTACAGTCATTCCTGCTCAAAGCAAACAAGCTCTCTCAAGAGGTCATCGGGCTTATCTAATGATTTATTTTGATGACAGCCCACTGTAAGACATGCATATTATTATGTATCCGGGATCCAGATACCTCTAAATAGAGCTGAAGCAAAAGTTTGACAGAACAATATGTACCATTATCGTGTATAATACACCCTGATATCTTCTTTTCCACTAGGAGTGACAATGGTGTTTACCACCCTGTAAATTGATTTCACATCCCACTGACAGTTTACAACAGGAAGTCTGCAAACCCTTATTTTGCTATCACACATTTAAAACAAAACAAACACTACCTCCTTCAGTCTACCTCACCCAATAATCACTGCCATCTCTCTCTCCAGTCACTTATCTGGTATATTCACTTAGAAATATTTACTGAGAGTCTACTGGGTTCCACCTCACGCATCAAATAAACCTTTTTAAATAACAATCTAGGATCATTGTTTCCACTTTCTCACCTCCCATCCTACCCCGACCCGGAAAACCATAAAAGGGATTCCACCACCGCCAAGCTGCTGACAATGGCTCACAGAACCCTCACGGTGTGACCGTGTGACCGTTTGTCAGTGCTGTCCCCCTCCTTCTCCTTCTCCTTGGCCTCCCTCCTCATTTTCTCCTTACACATTTTCTCCCCAGCTGCGGCTGCTCTTTCTTGGTCTCCTTTGCTGGCTCGTCCATGGACCCCAGCCCCTATGTGGCCATTCCCCAGGCTCTGCTCTGCACCCTCCCCACTCCTCTCACACTGCCCCAGCCCCACTCCCAAGTCTCCAAATGCTCCCCAATGCTGAAACCTCACGTAGCTGGATCTCCAGCCCAGACTCTCCCCTTAGCCTCGCTCAGACCCCTAGGCCCCCTGCCTGTTCAACATCTCCACTTGCACTCCATTCATCTGAGCCAAAGATTTGGCTCCTACCCCACACTTGCCCCCAACCCCCACCCAGAATTATCGAGTTATCGTCTCCATGAAAGGTGACACCACCCACCCAGCTGTATAAACTAGCAATCTGGGACTTACCCAAGATTCCTCCCTCTTCCTCACCCCTGCAGGTGGGCCATCCCCCCATTTTTCAAATGTCTTCAGTTCTCTCTGCCCGCTTCACCTGGTCCTAGTCGAGGTGAACAGCCTCTCTCCTCTAGATCATGGAAATCAGCACCTGTGGTCTCCCTTCTTGTATCTCATCACCTCCAGAACAAGCTCCTTGGAGCAGTCAGAGGGATTTTTCTAAAATGCAATTCTGATCTTGTCTCTACTTGGCTTGGTTGTTTCACTGCTCTTGTTTGTAGGATAAAGCTGTAATTTTTACCATGAAATGAAGACCCTTGTGTAACCTGCCAGCCTCACCTCTCCCGCCTCACCTTGCACCTGTATCTCTGTGCTCCTAACACACTTGCTGCTCTGAGCATCCTGGTCAAGGTGCCCTCCCCTCCTCCCAGCCTTTGCATGTGCCCTTCTTTCTAACTGCAACATGGGCTAAAGCCCACTTCTTCTCCAGTTGCAGAAGAGCTGACACCTCTTCTGGAGGCCATGCTCTGCTAGGTGCTCCGGGTAAAATGCACAGGACTGATCATGTTTTGGAACCTATTTTCTTGGTGGCCTAGAGGGCATAGCCTCTGCCCTGGCCTGGCAGGCATCAATGCTCAGATTAGGGGCTGGGGGCAGGGACAGAAACCCTCTAGATGGGCTTCTTTATGATTAGAGCAGGACTGCCTTAGAAGCTTAGATTTTACAGATGGGGAAATTGAGGCCCAGAGAAGGTAGGGGCTTGTTCAGGTCACCCAGCGTGCTGGGGCAGAGCTGCAGCTAGAATGGACTCCCAGCCAGACTCCTTTTAAACCATTCCCCCCAACCCCCTTCACCTTCCCCACCCCACCCCCAGTTTGAGACTAGGCATTTGCTTTGGTCTGTAATAGCAAAAACAATGTTTGGGGTTTCTGAGGACAATGATGATCAGTGTCCTAGAATTCATTCCCCAGTTGGTGCCAGACTGCTATACTTCAGTTCTAGGGTCCACCAGCTAAGTAGAGAGTCTGGCTAATTGTTCCTTACATGGCCACAGCGAGGTCATGGGCACAAAGCGGTGTTCACACCCCTGTGTGAGATGAGGAGAAGGAAAGAGGCATTTACACCAGGCTCTGGGCTGGGTGCTCGCATCTGTAACCTCATCATCCCCATTCAGATAGGGAAACTGAAACTCAGAGAGGTAAATTAACCTGCCCAAAGTCACACAGCTCACATGTGAAAGAACCAGGACTTGAACCCTGGTCTCTGGTTCTGAGGTCTGTGTTCTTTCTGCTGCACCACACTGCTTCCTTTCACGTGCCTCATGCCCTGGGAAGTAGTCTGAGCAGACAGGCAGCTGGGAAAACAGATGAGCCAAAAAATATGATGGGAACAGGAAGAAAGAGTAGAGAGGTGCTCAACACTGACACCACCCAGACCTGGGTTTGACATCCTGGTTCTCCCACTTCCTGGCAAGCCCCTTAAAGAAACCCCCTTTCCTTTTCTATAAAATGAGGATAACTATTACTCTGCAAGGGGGTGGAGGGGAGCCAATGATATTGCTTATGTAAAGTGATTCACATAATTCCTGACTTGTGGTAAGAGCTCAATTAAGGGTTTATTATGATGACGATTAATCTCTTACAATAATATTTTTAGAAGCAGGTGTTCAGAAAAGCCTTGTTGAATTTTAGGGACAACTCACTTTACACAGCTGCCTTCAGAGCTGAGACTACAGAGTCATAGGGTAGGGGGCAAGGGAAGGGACCGTATTTACTGAGCTCCTGTCATGTTCCAGACACAGTGCTAAATGTCACAGTTGTGGACACTGCCCCATTGAACGCTCATGCAAAGCCGGTGCAATTATTCGCTGGATTTTATGGATGGGGAAACTGAGGCTCAGAGAAGCAAAGTGGTTCGACTAAGGTTGTATGGATTGTGAGTGTCAAAACCAGACTTAAACCTTGGCCTGTTGCACTGGAGAGGCATTGAGCACTCAGCCATGTCTCTCCATGCTCTTGCCACCCAGAGCTTTACTCACAGAGCTGGGTTCAGTGTCCGTGCACCTGCCCGTCCTCTGCCACTGCTGAGAGGTCCTCTGGGCCATGTCTGGTGTTGAGCCATTCCGGGTCCTCTGAGTGGGCCCTGGTCCCAGGGAAAACCCCAACTATCAGGGTTTGCCTCACTGCCTCTGCCAGCCTCAACCTCTCAGTGTTCTTTAGGGACCATGAGGTGAGATCCCACCTGTGTGCCCAGCCTCACCTGCCTATCCCCCACCACGCAGCCAATGGTGGGTGGGTGCCACTCTAGATGACAGGCCCCTCCAAGCCTGTTCTCTGGCTGTTTGCCCAAAGGCTGAAACCCTGAGTGTCTCTAGTTAAAGGCCTAGGAGCTGGGGTGGGAGTGGGGTCAAGATCAGTGCCATCAAAACCAGGGCATGAGGTGGGGCAGTGGGATGGTCTGTGTTTGGGGAGCAGGAACTGGAGAACTGGAGGTGAAGAGGCCAGTACGGGAAGGAGGGGTTGGGGCAGGAGGGAAAGGACAGGGTGAAAGGGCAGGCAGGGCCTGGTGCACAGTTACATAAAGGTGTGTGCTCAAGGCCTCCACGTGACAGAACCCAGGTGACCTGTCAGGGGTGAGGAGGGTTCATCCGCCACAGGCCTTGTGCTACCAGAACAGACAACTCGGGAATGATGTTGCAAAGGACGGATGCTTCAGCCGGGGGTGAGCTCCCAGGGTCAACGGACTCCCTGTGGCAGAGTGGGGTCCTGCCTCCCAGCCTAGCCAGCTCTAAGTCCTATTTTTGGAGTCAGGGCAGGACCTATACCAAAAAGAAAAAAAGTTACTTGTCTATCAAGGTGTTTTTCTGGCGACAGACACAGGAATTCAACAGAGCATCCCCCAGAGTTTGTGCCATGGTCACATCTGTTGCTCACAATGACCCCAGGAGACAGAGCTCATTGTGCCCTGATGGGGAGGTGGGTGTCCAGGGTCACAAGTCAGGTCCTGTGACTGTGGCCCCAATAAACAAGTTAACACTTAACTGAAGCCTACAGTGAGTAAGATACAGGTCTTGCTTTGACTTACTTAGTCCTCAGAACTCTATACGGAAGGCACTAATGTATCACTCCTCTTTTATAGAGAGGGAAACTGAGGCACGGGGGTGTTGAGTAACTTACTCATTTCATGGAGCCGGTGAGTGCTGGAGCTAAGACTTGAACCAGGCCATCTGTTTTCAGTCTGAGCTCTTAACCACTCCTCTCACTGGGGGGCTCAGGGTGTGGGGAGCTCAGTTATCATGCAGCCCCTGCCCACTCACCCTTTGGGTAGAGGCCCATTCAGGCCCCATGGTTGACCTCGCTGTCAGGAGAGCAGGTAGCTGAGGACTCTCCACCCCGGTCAGGTCAGGGCCTCCTGGAACTCTGGTGCCCTGTTCTGATCTGTGTTATCTCTGGGGGAAACTTAGCACACCAAGAGGTTGTTGAACTCACATGCAGCCCTCGTGGGGCCAGGTGGTAGGTAGGCCTGGCAGGGATTAGGGGGTGTTGCCACTGCTAGGGTTGGGGCACTGGGGCAGATGTGGGCAGGGAGGCTGGAGCCCTGGCCCTGGCCCAGCTCACTGCATGAACCCGGGCAAATCCCCGCCCTGGGTGTCAGTCTCTTTACCATACAGTGAGGGGCTTGGGCAATAGGTTTCTCAGGCCCCTGTAGCCCTGAATGCTCTGCTCAGAGTTATAACTCCTTAGACACAAACTCGCTTTTCAAAGGAAGGAAGCATCCTCTTTTCAAGCACCTTCCATGTCAGGGGACGTTTCTGGCGGTTTTGCACTCAGCTAACTCAAGTTTTTGGCAATGGTCCTAACCCCTCAGAGGAGTGACTGATGGTGGAGAATAGGACTGGTGCTCTGGCTTTATTAGTTGTGAAAATATTGACTTACTTTTGTACTGGTTGGCAAATAGCCATGTCCTTAAGGTCCCAGGCACTCCCTTCTCTGCCCCAGCCAGAAGTGCCAACGCCCACCTGGCCCTACTGCCACGTGCTTGGAAGTCGTGCCACCCTGCCCCGGGAGGAGAGGCAGCGTGGCACGGAGGACAGGGCCCGACGCATGGGGGTTCTCACCCTGCCTCTGCCACTACTAACTCCCCGTGTGCCCCGGGGCCACTGCCCTTCACCAAGCACTTTCTTCAGAGTGTCCACCTCCCAGGGTGGTTGTATTGAAGGAAATGAGGGAACAAGCACTGGTATGTAGCAGGCACGCAGAACACGTCAGTTCCCCTTGTGGTGGCCAATGAGAAACGTCTCAGCTCAGGGGAGAAGGAGAAGGGGAGTGTGGCATGACCGCAAGGGAGAAGATTTTTGAGCCAGAAAGAGCCATGTTTGAAGTCTGGCCTTGCCACTCACTCAACGCACAGCACGGGGCTAGTTACTTAACCTCTCTGTGCTTCACACAGGAGACTGAACGAGGTAAGCTCTGAGAAAGCACCGGGCCCACCGTAGGCTGAGGACCTGCCCTCCGAGCCTGGGAACGGCAGCTGGCTGTCTCAGGGGAGGGAGGAGGACGAATGTTCAGGAATATTCCTGAGTCATCCTGCCTCAGCATGAACCTGCAGGAACACCGACCCTTGCCCTGGTCCTCACTTCTCCCCTGCCCTCAGCCCCACCTGGCCCCTGACCCTGGCTTTCTGTCTGCCAAGCCGGGAGGTAAGCAGAGTTCACAGCAGCTTTTGCCTCTCCCATGCAAACCTGCCGTGAGTGATTGCCCAGCTTGTCTCGGGCATAGGTGCCTGTGCAGGGGTGGAGGCTCAGGGAGGAAAACCCAGAGAAGAGTGGCCTGGGAGGTGGCAGGGGTGGAAGGGCTGGCTGGTGTGTCGTGGGGTAGTTTCCAAAACACTTGCACACCTGTATCTCCTCTGAGGCTCACAGCAGCTCTCTCAGGTGGGCTGGGTTAAGGGCTCCTTTGGACACCAAGAAAAACTGAGGCCCAGAGGTGTAAAGGGACTCTCCTAAGGCTGCTCAGCAAACCTGTGCTAGGATCAGGACCTGGGTCTCCAGACACAAGTCCTGGCTCTTTCCACCACTTCAGCACTGGCCTGCCCTCTAGGGGCTTTGGGAGGCCGTGGGGAGTGGTGGGGAGCACATGGATCCAGGAATCACCAGACTTGGGTTCAAATCCTAGCTGGGCTGGGGCCAGTCCCTTTAGCTTGCAGTGGGGGCTAATACCCACTTCACCAGGCTGTTGAGAGGCTCAGCGAGATAGGGAGGGCATCTCTGCCCCTGGAACTCTCAAGGCCCTCGATGAATGGCAGCTATTGTGAGTGTAGATGACTAACTGCTCAGTAACTGTCACTGAATCAAATCCCTGGAGAGCCAGGAAGCGTGTCTGTGGGTGGGAGAGACGTCTGGCACTTCTAGGGGTACCCAAGGCTGGCTTCCCTCCCCCCAGTGCTTGGCAGCCCTTCAGAGGGAAGGAAAGGAGGGACTCGTGGGCAGGTGGCTCTGGAATTTCCCTACCCCCAGCTCACTGTACCTGTCTGAAACTCCTGTTTCCCTGCCTACGGTTCAATAGATTCTTGAATTTTCTTCCTGGCATCTGTCACCATCCAAGCTTACTTGGACTATTGTATTTTCACTGTTGTCGGTCTCCCGCAGTAGAACGGCGACCGTGGGGCAGGGCGGGGGTGTTTTCTGGGCTGTGCACTGCTCTCTCTCCAGCACCTGGCGCAGTGCCTGGCTCACAGTAGGTGCTGGGTCATTATTTGTTGAACGAAGGAGTGAGTAAATTTGCGGTTAGTCCTTTGCTGCATTTGGGGATGTTGCATTGACTCAGAGCCCAGTCCTGTTTTCTAGAAGCTTTCAAGGTGGTGGGGGAGGAGGACACAGGCAGTGATCACTAGTGATCTGTGCTGAGATAGAGGGGAGGAGGCAACCGGACTGGGGAAGCCAGGGCAGGCGGCATCTTATCGGGGAGTGTTAGGAGGCCTGGAAAGGCTCTCAGGGGATCCTCAGCTGAGAAGTAAAAGATGAGTAATCATTAGAGAGTCATGGGAGGGGACAGCATTCCAGAGAGAGAGAACAGCATGTGCAAAAGCATGAAGATGTGAAAGATTGTGGAAATGCAAAGTAGAGAATATGCACGCACGTGTGTGTGTGTGTGTGTGTGTGGTGGGAGTGGGGTGTGAGGTCACTGGAGTGTCTGATGCCATAGAGGAGATGGATGCAGGGGGCGGGGAGGGGGACCTGTGAGAGTTCTAGAAAAAGGGCCTTCCTCACAGTGCCCCTTTCCTGCACCTCCCAACCACTGGCTGGGGTCAGTTCTGCCTTCAGAGGCCACAGAACTCCAACAATTCAGTAGACTCAGGCCCTGGGCACCCTGGCCAGGCCTGTGCTGATTACCAAGGACAGGAAGAGGAACCAGAAACACTGATTGCCTCAGAGGGGATCATGGTCAAACTGGAGAGACAGACCAATAAACATGTAGTTTCAGTGAAAGTTTAGGATAGGAAAGAGAATGCCAGAACTGCTAAAGCAAAGCATGAGCAAGGAGAAGTGAAAAAGCAGAGCAGCTCTCTTATGTGCCAGGCCAGGAAGTTTCTAGGTTGCCCAGCAAGGACTGAGGGGACATGGACATATTCACTCTCTCTGCCCCACTCTAGAATCAGTAATATCCCAGCTGCCATTTAAACCCCTACTGGGGTTCAGGCTCTGTTGTCTCACCAAAGACCCTCAATATCTATCTTGTTAAATCCCCACAACAGCCGTGCCAGAAAGTAACTCTTACACCTACTGTGCAGATGAGAAGACTGAGGCCTAGAGCAATGAAATATCTTCCCAAAGGCTGCATGGTTGCTTGGAGCTGGATTGAAACCAATCTGGTTAAAAGCCTCTCTCTAGGCTTTGCTGCCTATCATTTGTCCTTCTGTTCCTGTCGTGGCTGGGTCAGGGGTCTGCTCCTTCCCAGAGCTTCCTCAGAGCCAGCCCCTGGCTGCTTGTGCATTTCCTAAGGCAGGGGTATCAGAGGGGGAGGCTCCAGGCTGTGGTGGAGACTCTGGGCCTGGGCCCAGGGAGGTGCCCCAGGAGCCTCATCACCCCGGGCTGGTGGCCTGTGCCTTCTAGAGGGATTCCAGTCATATGCCAGCAGCCTCAGGAGGTGCACCCTTACATGGGCAAGGAGGGGCTCTTCCTAGCACCCTAGCACATTCAAATCATGCCTCAAAGGTGGCCTCTTCTGTAACAGATTGGCAGTGGGCAGGATCCTGATCTGGGAGTCCAGAGTCCCAGGCTGGCCCCTGACTTGGAGGGTGATCTTGAAGGGGGTTCTTCCCCTTTGGGGCTTCAGACACCCCATACACAGGCAGGAGGAGACTGGATGAGGTCTCCAAGCAACACTGTCTTGGTCTGATCTGGAAGGGCAGACAGGATTCTGAATGTCCTCCCCTACCCCCTTCCAAGGCCCCTCCCAAGTCTCTTGGCTGCCCCAGCTGGGCCCACCCTGCGCCGTCTTAGCACTGTGTCCTTTCATTTAGGAAAGGAGTTCCCGCAGACAGTGATGTGGCAGCAGGGGCTTGGGAAGGATGAGATCAGTGTGGCCCAGCTGCCTGGTGGTGGTGAATAGAGTGTCCTTGGAACAAGACAGACCATTAACCAGCTGTGTAAACTTGGGCAGAGTTCTGAACCTTCTGAACTTCAGTTTCCATATCTGGAAAATGATGATAATACTGCCTACTTATCAGGGTTCTTAACAGTGAAGATAAAATAAGGATTAAAGGGAAACATGCCCTGCAAGGACCTGACAGAGAGCCTGGGATGTAGTAAGCATTCAACAAAGTGTGGCTTTAATGATGACAACGATGATGGTGGTGGTGGTGGTGGTGGTGATGATGATGATGATGATGATGATAATTACGTTGAACAGCATGAGATGCAGCTGTCTTCTCCAAGCCTGCTTTCATGCTTCTAGGCCTTTGCACTTGCTGTGTCTTCTCTCTGGACAGCCCTTCTACCAGACTCTTCCTACCCTGGTCCCACAAATGCATCCTGAGTAACTGGGACCCTCAAACCTTGGTTCCTGTCCCTGAGATCTCCTGCCAATCATCCCCCAACAGTGGTGCTCTGGGTGTGGTGGCCACACCAGCTTTGGAGGATTTAATAGAAGGTTTCCCAGGGGAGGCAGAGCTTAGCTGGAGTCTCAACAGAGGAGTAGGAATTGGCTGGAAGAAGGGATAGGATTTCTTTTTCCATTTAAAGACATTCCAGGCAGATGAAATAACATGTGCAAAAGCAGAGAGGTGTGAAATAGCATGTGGAGCTCGGGGAAACTGCAAGAAGCACAATATGGGAGCAAGCAGGGAAGAGTGAGAGATGAGAGTGGAATGGAGAGGGTATTGGGGGCTGACCTTGAAGAGCCTTGTGCTAACCAAGACATTCAAAATGGAAGGCAATGGGAAGTTATTCCTTTTGTCACTGAACAAATCTTCTTGGGGATCTGCTCCATCCAAGAACCCCCATAGTGGCTACTGCTGCCAGATGCCCCCTCCCTGGCGACCCCCGGCACTGGAGCATGCTTCCCGCAGCTGCCTGGAGGGCCGAGGGTTGCAGCTGAGACCCTCCTCCCCCAAATGCCATGCTCCCTCGGGGGCCAACTTGTATCCAGTGACTGGCTCAGATGGGGGTATAAAGACCCAGCTGCCTTGCCCCAATTTGGGACAACTTGTAAAGAGTCGTTCTAGCTCCAGAACCCCCAAGGGGCTGGCTGAGGCCTCGAGGGGTCTTCACCACAGCTCAGCTTCTCCCTCTGCCCAGTCCTGCTTCAATCAGATGTTGATATTGGGACCACAGCCCAGTGAACCTCCTGCCAGCTGGTTGTCATCTTGGGGTCTGCTTTCCCTGGACCCCAACCTGCGATGGAGGGAATCGAGCAGGAGACAACCTTCCTCTGGAATGTGGGTGCCCACAGTGTGAGGATGAGGTGGAGGCAGAGACTAGAGCCCAGAGAACAGCCAGGAGGTGAGAAATGCTGAGAGCACAAGGCAGGTGGGGGCAGGAAGGAGGGATGGATCTGGGGGACTTAGAGGAAATACAACTGCCAGACGGGGGACAGACTGGGCAGGGACGGGGTCTTGGGAGAGTCCCAGGTTCCTACAGGAGCATCTGAGCAGAGGTGGGGCCAATCATTGGAATTGGTTTAACAGGAAAACCTCAGTTCAGTTTGGAAGTAGCGTGTGATGCCTGTGGGACCACCAGGTGGAGGGGCCAGGAGGTGGGAGTGAATTTCCATGACAAGGAGCTGGATCCAGGATGTAGGCTTGAATCTGGGAGTTAACCAGCACTTTGTACTTTACGGAGCATTTACTCACACCCATTTAGTTTACTGTGGCCACCAACCAATCAGAAGGGTCACCAGAGGGTCCTAGGGACCCCCTGCTGGGCTAGATGTTAACCCTTTAGTTGCCAGATCATGAAGTCCCAGAGGGTCCTGGAAGGGAGGGGCACTTAGGGGACTCAGGGTAGCAACTACTTACCAAGCAGTAGGTTAGAACGTTTGCATGCCAGCTGGATATCAGCTCTATTTTTTCCTTGTTTAATCCTCACAGGAACCTGCTGAGGCAGATACTATAATCTTTTCTTAAAAAAAGGAAACAAGGCTCTGTGAGGTAGGTAACTTGCCAGGGCCACCAGGCAACTGTTAAACTGCAAAGCTGAAGTTGAACCCAGGTTCATCTGACCCCACATCCCATGCCTATAATTGTTGGAGTGGGGATCAGAACATCAGAACCTGGAATTCCTGGCTTCTCAGCCAGGGTCCTTTCCCCTTGCTCAGTCTGCCACTTCCTGTAGTGAGTTCCAGAACTTCTGATCGTGAGCTAACATCTCCTTCCAAGAAATGGTGCTGAGAAGGAGTGGAGTGGGACAAGCCCAGTTCCAGGCACGGGGGACTTTCCAGGCCTGGGATCCTGCCAGCTCCTGGTTTGGAGCCCAGGCATGTGTGGGGAGATTCTGGGTGGTGCTGTTCTCTCCAATGGATGGTGCCTCCCCAATATCAGAAGGAGATCTGGGAGGCCAGCTGAGTCGGCCTCGGCTTGGGCTTACCACCTCCAGCTTGCTCTCTCTAGGGAAATGGGCTACCTGCAAAGCAGTGAGCTCCTGTCACTGAAAATGTTCCTGCAGAGCCTGGCTATTATTTGGTTTGCTCCTTCACCCATTTAACATTGAACAACTGCTCAGCGAACACCTTTCATGTGCCCTGTGCAACCCTGGGCTCTGTCCCCTAGGGACCATCCAGTCTGGTGGAGGAGTTAGGTGCTAAACAGGAAAGAACAATCTGGTGAGAGACTGGGGCATACATAGGGGCTATTTTGTTCATCTTGTGTCTTCTGTGCCTGGCATGAGGCCAGCACAAAGATGTGTCAGGGGCTATCTGATGAAAGGATAAAGAAGAGGGTACTGAGTTTGAACAAAAGGAAGGGGTCTCTGGCTGGCAAGAGATAAAACACTGCAGGGGTGAGTCAGGGAAGGGTGGCACCTCCATCCCTGGGGAGCACCAGCCTCCGCCCTGCAGGGTTTGACGTCTACCCATCTAGAGGCAGGAGGTTGAACTCAGAGACCCTGGGCCTTACAGATCTAGAATCTTCAGTTCTGTAATGGGGCCAGGTGCTGTCCAGCTGTGAAAAGGACATCCTGGTTGTTTTCTCAACCGTGACCCAGAACACACTGAACTGTCTTGCTGAACCCTGCTCAGGGAGTCTGGGAGGGCATTGGCTGAGAGGCAAATGGAGCAGGGAGAGGCCCCTCTGCAGTGCTCTGGTCTCCCAGGCTGGAACCCACCAGAGGCCCTGGGCATGACCTGATAGAGTTACACTCTGTTGGATTTTTGAAAACATGACCTGGGTTTTTTTAAACTTCTCTGAGATCATTTTAGAAGCTAGCTCCTTAGTCTTCTCCCATTTCTCAGTCACAATTTCATCCTGGGGCTGTAGAATTCAGAAAAGAGAAGCATATCCTGTGGCCAACCATGGAAGAAGTGAATTGATGAAAAGAGAAAGGAGAGGGAGGAGACTGAGCTTTAGTGAACACTTACTGTGTGCCAGGCCTTATATGGGTGCTTTGCATATAATCGCCATTTTTTTTTTTTTTTTGGATGAAGAGACTGAGAGACAAAGTACAAGATCACATGGTTAAAAACCCACAGCCAGCATAGTACTCAATGGTGAGAGACTGAAAGCCTTTCCTTTAAGATCAGGAACAAGACAAGGATGCCTGCTGTCACCACTGTTATTCAACATTGTGCTGGAAGTGCTAGCCAGGGCAATCTGGCAAGACAAAGAAATAAAAGGCATCCAAATTGGAAAGGAAGAAATAAAACTGTCATTATTGGCAGATGGTATGATCTTATATCTGGAAAACCCTGAGATATTGACCACGCAGCTACTGAGTTAATAAACAAATTTAGCAAAGTAGCGGGATACAAGATTAATGCACATAAGACAATAATGTTCCTATACATTAGAAATGACTAAACTGAAGAGACACTCAAGAAAAAGATACCATTTTCAATAGCAACTAAAAAAATCAAGTACCTAGGAATAAACATAACCAAAGATGTAAAAGACCTATATAAAGAAAACTACATAACTCCACTAAAAGAAATAGAAAGGGACCTAGAAAGATGGAAAAATAATCCATGTTCATGGATAGGAAGGGTAAATGTCATTTAGATGTCAATTCTACCCAAACTCATCTACAGATTCAATGCAATCCCAATCAAAATTCCAACAACCTACTTTGCAGGCTTGGAAAAGCTAGTTATCAAATTTATCTGGAGGCGGAAGATGTTTCGAATTGCTAAAAACACTCTAAAAAAGAAAAACGATGCGGGAGGACTTACACTCCCTGACTTTGAAGCTTATTATAAAGCCACAGTAGTCAAAACCGCATGGTACTGGCACAAAGATAGACATATTGATCAATGGAATCGAATTGAAAATTCGGAGATAAACCCCCAGATCTACAGTTGACTGATCTTTGATAAGGTCCCCAAAGCCACTGAACTTGGACATAACAGTCTTTTCAACAAATGGGGCTGGGAGAGTTGGATATCCATATCCAAAAGAATGAAAGAGGACCCCTACCTCACACCCTACACAAAAATTAACTCAAAATGGATTAAAGACCTCAATGTAAGAGACAGTACCATAAAACTCCTAGAAGATAATGCAGGGAAACATTTTCAAGACCTTGTATTAGGAGGTCACTTCCTAGACCTTACACCCAAAGCACAAGCAACAAAAGAAAAAATAGATAAATGGGAACTCCTCAAACTTAAAAGCTTCTGTACCTCAAAGGGATTTATCAAAAAGGTGAAGAGACAGCCAACTCAATGGGAAAAAATATTTGGAAACCATGTATCTGACAGAAGACTGATATCTGGCATATATAAAGAAATCCTACAATTCAACGACAGTAGTACAGACAGCCCAATTATAAAATGGGCAAAGGATATGAAAAGACAGTTCTCTGAAGAGGAAATACAAATGCCCAAAAAAACACATGAAAAAATGTTCTGCATCACTAGCAATTAGGGAGATGCAAATTAAGACCACAATGAGATAGCATCTCACACCAATTAGAATGGCTGCCATTAAACAATTGGGTAACTACAAACGCTGGAGAGGATGTGGAGAAATTGGAACTCTTATTCATTGTTGTTGGGACTGTATAATGGTTCAGCCACTCTGGAAGTCAGTCTGGCAGTTCCTTAGAAAATACAGTTACCCTTTGATCCAGCAATTGCACTTCTCAGTATATACCCGGAAGATCTGAAAGCAGTGACACGAAGAGATATCTGCACGCCAATGTTCATAGCAGCATTATTCACAATTGCCAAGAGATGGAAACAACCCAAATGTCCTTCAACAGATGAGTGGATAAATAAAATGTGGTATAGTCACATGACGGAATACCATGTGGCAGTAAGAAGGAATGATGCTGTGAAACATATGACAACATGGATGAATCTTGAAGACATAATGCTGAACGAAATAAGTCAGGTACAAAAAGAGAAATACTATTTGTTACCACTAATGTGAACACTGAAAAATGTAAAATAAATGGTTAATAATGTAGAATGTAGGGGACCTAGCGATAGATAACAATTAGTGAAGGGGGAATGACAATCTAATAAGAACAGATAAGTTATTGTGGGTAAATTTAACGTTCTGGGAATGCTCAGGAATGACTATGATTTGTTAATTTCTGGTGGATATGGTAGGAACAAGATCACAGAAATGTAGTTATCTTAGGTTATCTGTTTTTCTTATTCCTTTCCTCGGATATAGTCTGTATATTTTCCTGGGGTAGAATAGGAACATGTTGGAAGTAATGTAGTTATTCTAGGATATTTGTTTTTTCTTATGCCTTTGTTTTGGTTTTGTTTGAAATGGTTTTTTATTGTCTGTTTTTTAAATTTTTTGATAGAGTTAATTTAAAAAATTAAAATAAAAATTTAAAAAAGATCACATGATTGATGGTAACTATGCTAATTATAATAAAAATGAGAACCATTAAGATGACCCATAAGAAATTATGATTACTTGAAAAAACAACCTATTTTAGTTTCCTAGGCAGCTCAAAGCAAATCCCATGAAATGGGTTAGGTTTAAACAATGGGAATTTATTAGCTTAAAGTTTGAGACTGAGAAAATGCCCAAATGAAGGCATCATCGAGGCAATGCTCTCTTCCTGAAGACCAGCTGGACCCCTGCCTCCTCTGCCACATGGCGAGGCACGTGGCAGCTCTGCTGGTCCCTTCCTTTCCAGATTGTGTTGCTTTCAGCTGCTTGCTTCTGTGGCTTTCTCTCTCTCTCTCTCTCTCTCTCTCTCTCTCCCTCTCTCTCTGCATATTCATTCTGTTTATAATGGGCTCCAGTAATAGGATTAAGACCCATCCTGAATGAGGTCAGTCACACCTTAACTGAAGTAGCCTCATCAAAAGGTCCTACTCACAGTGGGTTCACACCCACATTAATGGATTAGATTTAAGAGCCTGTTTTTCTGGGGTACATACAACTTCAGACCAACACAGCATCCAAATAATTCTGTTGGTGCTTCAACCCAGTGCCTGTTATTCAGACCTGCTATGTGCCAGGCACAATACAAGATGTTCCCTCTCTATTCTTACTCAATTCTGCAAGGGAGGTGTTCCGGTTTGCTAATCCTGCCATTTTGCAAAACACCAGAAATGGATTGGCTTTTATAAAGGGGGTTTATTTGGTTCCAAAGTTACAGTCTTAAGGCCATAAAGTGTCCAAGGTAAGGCATCAACAATAGGGTACCGTCACTGGAGAAAGGCCAATGGCATCTGAAAACCTCTATTAGCTGGGAAGGCACGTGGCTGGTGTCTGCTTGCTCCTGGGTTGCATTTCAAAATGGCATTCTCCAAAATGTCAGTGTCAGCTTCCAACGGCCATCTTCAAAATGTGGCTCTCAGCTGCAACTCTGAGTTCCTTCTGTTTGTCAGTTCTTATATAGTGCTCTGGTAAACTAATCAAGGCCCATGCTGAATGGGTGGGTCCACACCTCCATGGAAACTATCTAATCAGAGTTATCACCTACAGTTCAGTGGGGCACATCTCCATGGAAACAACCTAATCCAAAGTTTCCAACTTAATCAACACTAACACGTCTGCCCCCACAAGATTGCATCAAAGAACGTGGTATTTTGGGGGACATAATACATCCAAACCAGCACAGGAGGAGTTATTATTCCCGTTTCAAAGACAAGGAAATTGAGGCTGAGAGAGACAAGGTAAGTTGCCAGGATCCCTGAGCAAGTCAGTCAAGGAGCCAGACCTCAAACTCAGATCCCCTAACCCCATGGCTCCCTGACCTCAAGTCAGACCCATTTTAGCCTCTGGACCCATGTTTGCCCCCTTTCCTGTGATTCATGCTGATGTAGGAAGTGGAAAGCCACTGGCCTGGTGATTGGAAACCCAGGCTGGAACAGGCTCTGCCCCAAAGCGCTGGGTGGCTTTGGGCAGGTTGTTCCTCTCTGGGCCACACCTTCCACATCTCTAGAGCGAGGGGTGGAACGCAACCATCTTCCCACCGTGACTGTCTCTGAATGTGTGATGGGAGCATGGCAGGCTGGGACCACATCTGCCTCACTGGTGCTCCCAGGGCCTGGTGTGCTCCTTAGCTCAGAGGGGTCCTCAGTGAACCTTCATCGACAGTATGGGGGGATGTGGGGTGAGTGAGGCTGGGATGGGGCAGCAAGAGAGCATCAGGCGAGTAGGCAGGGAGTCCAGGGCTGGGATCACGTGGCTCCTCAATGTGGAAGAAGGCTGCCCTCCTGGAGACAGGGAAAGTTCTCTCTGCCCACAGCTCAGATGGGTATCTCAAGGTGGGCAAGTTCTGGAGACCCTTCTCCAGTCTTACCTGAGGGCCTGGTTACCACTCAACAGAAAGACCTATAGTCACTTGACCTCTGTTTCCTGAGCTTCCTGAAAGGCCAGAATTGGAAGCCTGCTAGAGGCTGCAGTGTCTAGATGCTTCCCCCTGATTGCCATGGTCCCTTATGCCAGGAGGTTCTCAGCCAGGCTCCCTGTGCCAGTTTAAATGTATTGTGTCTCCCAAACGCCATTATCTTTGATGTAATCTTGTGTGGGCAGACGTTATCAGTTTTGATAAGATTTCTTTGAGTGTTTCTTTGGAGATGTGCCCCACCCAACTGTAGGTGATAACTCTGATGAGATAATTTCCATGGGAGCATGGCCCCACCCATTTAGGGTGGGCCTTGATCAGTGGAACCATATAAATGAGCTGAGGGGCAGAGGCAACTCAGTGCAGCTGAGAGTGACATTCTGAAGAGGAGCTACAGCCAAGAGGGACACTGAAGAAAGCACAGGAGCTGCAGATGAGAGACATTTTGAAGACAGCTGTTGAAAGCAGACTCTTGCTCCAGAGAAGCTAAGAGAGGATAGATACCCCAAGTGCATCCAGGAGTGACATTTTTGAGGAACTTCAGCCTAGAGAGGAATGTCCTGGGAGAAAGCCATTTTGAAACCAGAACTTTGGAGCAGATGCCAGCCACGTGCCTTTCCAGTAACAAAGGTTTTCCAGACACCATTGGCCATCCTCTAGTGAAGATACCCGATAGCTGACGTGTTACCTTGGACAATTTATGGCCTTAAGACATAACTGTGTAACCAAATAAACCCCCTTTTATAAAAGCCAATCCATCTCTGGTGTGTTGCATTCTGGCAGCATTAGAAAACTAGAACACTTCCTACATACCTAATCCAGAGATCTGGTGACCCAGGACCATGGGCACCCTTAGCAAGAGACAGAAATGTGACCACCCACCCCAGCTCAGAGGGGAGGAGGGAGAACAAAGCCAGAGCTCTCCAAAGCCAGGCTCGGGGAAGGAAGGAGAGAGTCTGATGGCCCCTAGGGAAAGAACTAAGATATTATACTCCACAACCTGAGTTGACCTCCTCATTCATGGCTCAAGCTGAGGGGAGACAGTGCAACCTCCATCTTACCATCTGGGCATTTGGCTGACCAGCCACCGTAGCAACAGTGACCGTTTATTGAGTGTTTCTCGTGTTCCAGGCATGAAGCTTAGCTCTTTGCATTTATTATCGCATTTGAGCTTCACACCAGCCCCATGAGTAAGTTACTATTTATTCCAGTTTTATAGCTGAGAAAACGAAATCTTAAGAGAAATTATATTCCATGGGAATAATAATCCAATTTCATCCATCTAGTAAGTGGTAGAGCTAGGATGCAAATCCAAGCTTCAAAACTGGGGCTTTTCACCACTGCATCGTACAAGCTCCATCCATCCATCCAGTCATCCATTTGACCAATTATCCATCTATCTTGGTTTGCCAGAGATACTATAACAAATGTCATGGACTGATTGGCTTAAAACATAGGAATTTATTATCTCACAGTTTTGGAGGCTTGAAGTCCAAAATCAAGGTTTTGGCAGGACCATACTTTCTCCCAAGTCTGTGTGTTCTGTGGTGGCTTGCCAGCAATCCATAACTCGTTCTCTGCCTCTGTCACACTCTGCCTTAATCCATCTGTCTCCTTCTGACTCTTACTGACTGCACCCAAATTTCCTCTGCCTGTAAGGACTCCAGACATATGGATTAAGGCCCATCCTGATTCAGTTTGGACTCACTGTCAGAGAGCCTTTGAAGATCCTATTCACAATGAGTCCACCCCCACCGGACTGGTGGTTAGGACTTGAACATGAGCCAGGAGGAGTGGGACACAGCTCCTGCCCTTGAGTTGCCCACACACCACTGAGTGATCTGGCATCACTTTCATCCTGAGAGGTGATCTGGGCTGCCTGCTCCTCCGATGGTCCTGGGGCTCAGGTGAGATGGAAGCCAGTCTAACCAGCAGGAAACCTGTTTGCTGGGAATTTACTGATTTGACCTATAATTCTTAGGATTCTATTTGCCTTTTGGGGATGGGGGCTGGCTCAGCCTATAGACAGGGGACTAGGGGTCCTTTTTGGGACTCAGTAATTCAGTCTCCTTAATGGCATAATCTTATGATGAAGAAACAGCTCCAGCCACAGAGGAGCAAAGCACAACCCTGTACCTTCCAGGGATCCTGAAGTGCATGTGGAGATGGGCAGAATCCACGCATCAAAGACCTGGCTTCTGTTTCAGCTCAGCTGTGCTCCCTTAAAGGGGTCCCTGCCGCCCTCCTGGTTGCCTCCCTAGCAGTATAGAGGCCACTTAGCCTCCTGTTCAGGTTCTGTGAGTCTGGGAGGAGGCTTTTACCTCCTGTCACCTACCCCCGCACCACCCCCGAGGTTTGGCCTCTTCCGTGTGCCACGAGTGTGCACCCCACCTCCTGGGTTATGGGGCATTTCTGCCTCCAGGGCCTCATTTGGGCCTCAAAACAGGTAAGATTTGCATTAGTTATCTATCACTGTGTAACAAATTATCCCAAATTTAGTGCTTGAAACAAAAATCATTTATTATCTTGGTTTCTGTGGATGAACAATCTGGGAGCAATAGATACCCATGCACAGAGGGAAGCCTGTGCCTTGGACTCATCAGGCCCAGCTCTCCCATTTTATCAGTGGGGGAAACTGAGGCCCAGGGGAATGAGTACACTGGAATGGAATGGGGAGAAGGCTTGGCGATAAAAGAAGACCATTCTGCATCCCCTTCACCTCTCCTTAACCCTATTTTTGGGACTTCTGTCTCCCGCAGAATGCAAGCTTCTACCCAAGGCCTGCTGGTAGAAAAAAATCAAATGGTGTTGGTGGCAGCAGCAATAGAGTGGAGTGGATCATAGTCCACTACCGAGGGCCAGGTAGGAGACAGAGATGGGCTGTACCACCCAGCCCTGTTCAGGGGCGCAGAAGTGTAATCCTCAAGCTTAATTTCTTTTGTGCCCTGGGGGGAGGAACCTCAAGGCCCCTTCTGTCTGGAGGCGTCACTTCCCTTTTTGGAGTGGGGCTGAAAACGAATCACACTCATGCAGGACCACATTTCCCACACAACTGAGATCGGCATCCTGCCCACCGCCTGCCAAATGTGCCCTCACCCCATATGGTAGCAGATGACTCCTTGGGTTCTGTATTCCCGGCTTTGTTATGTGTGGTTCTGTGTGTAACTGTGAGCCTAAGCGTGACTGAGGCTTGCATGGGAGAATGTGTGTGTGCATGGGCTCATACAAGGAACCTCATCAGATTAAAAAAAACATCACATTGAATGAGGACCCATCAGGTGCTACAGGCCCTTTAGTCCCTGAGTCTGGGTGTGTTTCAGACAGGGACTTCTGCAGTTAACCTGTTTGGTAGCCACTTGAACTGCCTGGTTCATCCACTGTGAGCCAAGAGGCCATCAAGCTGGGCTTCCTGCTGTGTTGTTCAGTGTCTTGGGGCAAGGGGCCTGTTGGGCTGAAAGGTGAGGGGGGTGCTGGGGAAATATTCTGGGTCAATCAAAGGAAGCATGAGCCTTTATTGAGATCTCACAGCAAAGACCATCTCTGGATGCACCGGCCCTGCTGGTGGGAAAGGGAGGGGTGGACCAAGCATGGAAACTGGAGGAGAGAAAGACAGGCTGTGTACTCTGGGAAAGGCCCTGTTTCCATTCACCTTCACCACTGCCCAGGGAGGTTAGATTATTATCCCCATTTTATAGAGGAGGAAACCGAGGCTCTAAGAAGGGAAATGACTTGCTCAAGGTTGTTCAGCCAGTAGTAAACACCACCCCAACACACAATAGAACTCCTTTCGGGAAGTGCAGAGGAAAGAGGAAGGTCTGGGGTTTCCCCAGGGATGCAGCGAGTGGCCAACATCCTGACTCCCAGGTTCACAGAGCCTGGGTCTTTGGAGACTGGGGTCAGGAGCACGCAGGGGCTTTGGAGTCAGTCCCTGCAGCCTCCTGCCTGGGTAATCTTGAGTAAGTCATTTTACTCCCCCAATTTTCAGTTCCCTCCCCTGTAAAATGAGATGATGAAACCCTTTGCCTTCTTCGGGTTGTTGTGAATTTAAACGAGGTGCTGTGTGAGAAGCATTTGGCACAGGGCCTGGCTTAATACTCAATCTGGGGCTAAAATCATAGTATTGGGGTTGGCATGAGGTGGCCACACCTGGTGAACTTGAAGGGCAGGATGGCCCCAGGGAGGAGAGGGTGTGGACAGTGATGAAGGTTTCTTTGTGCCCAGGAACAAGGCATGGGGCAACCCTTTATTCTCTATCCTGATCCCATGAAGCTATTCCCATTTCCACACCCTCTAATAACCTTTAAGCTTCAGATGAACAATGGGAGATTTGAGAAAATTGCCTGACTGGCTCTTCAGACTTGTAATCTCCTTGAATCTCCACATTCTTCTCCATTCCCCCACTCTGCAGCACACGGGCCATGGGAAGTCTTTATTAGTTGGAACAGAGGGGACGGTTCCTCCTGAACCTCAAGGGTGGGAAGGTGTGGAGGACAGAGGGGGAAGGTGGGCTCCAGCCTCCAGGTGGGATGACTTCAGTGAGAGCACACTGTGCTTCCAGCCACAGCACTGGGCTCTGAGGTCTCCCCCCGGCTCTCTCCTGCCTCCTCCTCTTGCAGCCTGGTGGGCACACCTATCCCACCAGCCCTGCCCTCCACAAGGGCCCCGGCAAGCTTCTTGGGCATTTGTCACTCACTGACCCTCTTAGTGTCTTTGATGCTCTAGATCTATCTCCTTCTTCCAACACTCCCTGCTTTCTGTCCATTATTCCCTCCCTCTCCTCTGGCAAGTTTTTCTTTCTTCCCTAGACTGGACCTTCTTGGCTCTGGAAACTTCTCTTCTCCAAGGCTCCCTCACCATGGCTGTGTCCAAGGCCCAGCCCTGGCCCCTATTTTTCTTCACCCTACACTCTCTGTCCTCCCTGCTGGCACCACTCCCAACCTGGCTGGGAGTCTCCCCAGCAGCAGACCCGGCACCCACTAGCCTCAGGATGGCTCCCCTGGGATGTCCCTGTGCTCCTCACACTCAAACAGACCAGAGAGGGGCTGCCAACACCCAGGCCTGGTCTTGCCTCCTCCTTGTTTAAACCCTCCATCTACAGACGCTATTTGGTATCACGTGTTAAAGCTAAACGTGCACACTCTCTGACTCAGCAATTCTATTCTCAAGAATATTCTCAACAGAAGTGTGTACTCACATGCACCCAAAGACATGAACAAAGATGTTTGCAGTACTTTGCATAATAGCCAACAACTGGATGCTACCCAAAGGTCTACCAACAGCAGAATTAGCGGAAAGATTGCGATGGCTTCACACAAGCTACTGCTCCAGAAACAATGTTGATGAAGCTAACAAACACATTGTTGAAAAAAAAAAAAAAAAAAAAGATGCAGCACAGTTCATATATGATTCCATTTATAGAAAGTTCAAAAATAGGCAAAACTAACCAATGTATAAGAGGACAGGAGAGTGGTTAGCCTTGTGGTGGGAGGGAGAGGCAGTGACTGGAAGGGGCCTCAGGGAGGCTTTGGGTGCTGGAAATGGTCCATATTTTGAGCTGCCTGCTGGCTACAATCATGTATTGCAAAAACTCATCAAGATATACCCTTACAATATGAACATTTTTCATTATGTATATTAAACATGAATAAAAAGTAAAAGTAAATAAATCCTCCATGGGCTCTTGACCCCATTCAAGATAAAACCCACAAACTCTCTAGACTGGGAAATGCAAGACCTTTCAAGACCCGCCTGGCTGCCTTCCTCCCACCCCCACACCCCGTCTCCTCTGACCCTAAGAGTTCCAAGGTACTTGCCATTCCCCAAAGACAAGATGCTCTGTCTGGCTTCTGGGCTTTTGCACAGCTGGTCCATCTGTCTGAAATACCCTTGTCAGTCTGTCCCACCCGGCTAATCCCAGAGGTCCTGCAGGACCTTCCCCTCCTCCTTGGGCAGCAAGGGCTGGCTCTGCAGCCCTTGGTGCAAACCTCTGTTCCGGTATTTGCTCTTCTGCCAGGTTTGGTTGTTGCCACCTGTCATTCCCCGTAGCTCTGAGTGCCGACTTGGAGGGACAGTGTCTTTGCTCATGTGTCCCCAGCACTAGCTCAGGGGCTGGGACAGCATTACGTATTAAGGCATACAAATTAAACTGCGTGTAGTCGCATCCTTAGCAAATCCTTTTGTTGAAAAGAACAGAACGACATAAAGGGAGTATAAACTTTGATTATACAGATATTAGTTAGTGTAATAGTTAAATATTTAGAATCAGGATGTCCCCAGATGATCAGGGTTGTGTGGTTGTCGTGGTCTTCTTTGTCACAAGGGAGCCCAGTGATAAGCTAATTCACCCTGAAACATAAGCTGCTGCATATATTGGCCTTTTGAAGGAATAGCCCAGGAAAGGCACAATGGAAGGGGGAACGTGGGGTGGGTTTCAGGCCCGGTGGTCCCTCCCGTCTTATGATGGCTGCAACTCTGAATATCTACATGCACCTTAAGGCTCCTCCTAGAATTCAGATGGGCAGTGGGTGCCCCATCAGAAGGAATGCCCTGCAAGGAATTATATTTTCTTTAATTGAGAAGTTACAGGCAGAAAATGACCTTTGAATCCCTGAGCCTGGCCTTCCCTAGAAAGTTGCTGCAGGGAGGGGCCCCTGCTGTCCGAGGAGAGAGGGGGGGTCCTCCTTTGGGAAGGGGGTGGTGGTCCAGGGATCCTGAGGGGGCAGACACCAGGAGAAACCTGAACCCAGCTCGGGGACAGCCTGCACCCTGGGGAGTTGCCTGGGAATGGAAACTGAGAATGCCGACCCCCAGGAGCTGCTCAGCTCTGGGGCTTGGGCTGTCAGGGTGTGAGGGGCTGACGGCGAGTGAGGCTGACGTCAGGGAGTCAACTTCTGCTCCACTCGTGGGAAACATGCCACTCTTTAAAAGGAGTGGGGGAGGCGGCAGGGGGAAAGCCGTTCCTGAGCGGGATCAGCAGTGGAGTCAGGGAAAGGGAGTGCGTTCCGTGGGCTGGAAAGGAAAAGCTGCCAGACCCCTGAGTGGACCCAGAGGAGGGAAGGGGACAGAATTCTAACCCACGAGAGGGTGGAGGTCAACCCGCTCCCTGCCAGGAGTGCCTACGGCCTTGGGCCAAGCAGACAGTGCCTCCAGTCAAGGAGCCCAGGAACGGTGCACCCTTGCCCGAGCTTGGTGTGGAGGCAGTGGGATGACCCCTTGGAATACCACAGTGGTCTGGCAGAGGGACCCTCCTTGGCCATCAGATCCTGGGGGCCAGGTTTGCATGGCAGTAATGCCAGGTTGCGAGGAGGAGTGATGGTAGCAGGGGCTGCTTGGGCACCGATGCTGGCCCACTGGCTGTGAGAGTTGGACTGACTCCCCCTCACTGTGTGGGGGACAATTCAGGGGGTTTCTCCTCAAGAGAGAGAGACCAGATTGGGGACCTGAGCATATTTTAATTTTAATTTAGAAAAATAAAAGACAACAGCTCTGAAGGATAGCTTTGCTTCATTTGACTGCATAATGTCTCTTATTAAAACAAAAAATGGCAAATCAAGAGAAATATTTGCCCATATAT
The DNA here is from genome assembly GCF_015220235.1 of Choloepus didactylus. Taxonomy (NCBI): domain Eukaryota; kingdom Metazoa; phylum Chordata; class Mammalia; order Pilosa; family Megalonychidae; genus Choloepus; species Choloepus didactylus. Next base: position 91,097,875 of record NC_051312.1, on the reverse strand, counting down.
GAGAAGAGATCTTTGGAAAATAGAAAAATCAATAGAAAAATCAAGAAGAAAAAGTCAGATGACCCAATAGAAAACTGAACAAAGTGTTTGAACAGGAAAGTCACAAAAGAAATAAAAAGGATCTATGCATGCAAAGATGCCTGCCTTCCTGGTCATCAGGAGAATGCAAGTTTAAAACAACATGATTGGGAAATTAGTTTTCATCTATAAGATTGACAAACTTTGAAAAATACTGATGATATCCAAAGTTGATAAAAGTTGTTCGGAAGTGGTCTTTTTGGAGGCCAAATGACAGACTGTCAGAATTAAAATCACATGTAGCTTTGTGTCTTTGACCCAGCAATTTCACCTCTTGGTATCTACCCCAGAGAAATACTTGCATATGTGCACAAAGAGGAAGGTACACAGATGTTTATTGCAGCATTGCTTACCATAGTGAAAAATGGGAGGAAACCATACAAGAATAGGGGATGTTTAAAAACTGATACAAACTCTGGAATACTATGCAGCAACAGGAGAGTTTGGCCGTGCAAACTTGGACTCATGGTGTGGTCCAATAGAGGGAGGCCCAAGAGTTTGGTTTCTCCAGCTGCACTGGGTTCCAAGTGACCTGGGTGCTGATTGAGAGCCTAAGAGTTAGCAGTCCTGGAAGGGTAAAGGGCCTGAGCAGCAGAGGCTGAGGAGAGACCACCAGGCAGGGAGCCAGGTGGGAAACGTGGCAGAGGCTCTGGTTCTGCAGGTCCAGGAGCCCGGTGTAGCTGGATCACCACCAGAGACACCACTTGGGGCCTGGCCTGGGCTGAAGGAAGATGCTAGATTTCACCAGCTGGAGACCTCAGTGTAAGGAGCCCAGCAGCCAGGCAGGTACAGGATCACCCTGGAGAGGCAGATGCATCCTCAGGGTGACCTTGCACCTGCCTGATTACTCCTGTGCCTCCCCCCACCCCCTTCACCCCCAGCTGCAGAGGAGGTGGAGGCTACCTGAGGGTTGGAGCATTTTTATATGTCACAGACTGAACACCATCTAATGAGACTGTTTAAACGGTCAGATCAGACCAAGCTTTAAACCAGACTGGATGATGACATTATGTAATTTTTCCCTGCTAATTAAGGGCGGGGGTTGAGGAAGATCAGATTAGTTACAAACAAAATAATTACAGCTTCCTTGCACATTGGAGCGCCTGGTGAGCTGAAGTTTGTGACCCGGATGTCATGCACTTGGTTCCGTCTGCCTGGCCTGCTCTGCCTCCCCTCTCCTCCTGCTGGTTCCTTCACACCTCTCAGTACCTAACCCTGGTAACCCTCCTCAGGGAGCCGCCCTTGACCCCCCAGACTGGCTGCCACACCCAGGAACTTCCCTTTATCACAGCACTTAGTGCACTGTCGTCTACCTGCCTCCCCCATCGGACTGTGAGCTGGGGTGGGGGGTGGGGGGTGACCATCTGATATTCATCAGCGTACCCTCAGTACCTAGCCCAGGGCTTAGCCCGGGGTAGGCACTCAGTTAATGGCTATTGAAAAAATAAGAGAAAAAATAAATGAATGAGGGAGAAGAACTGCATTTAAAGAAGACCTGAAAGCTGTGTGACCTTGGGCCAGTCATTTTCCCTCCCTGGGCTTCCGTTTTCCCAGGGTCACTGCCTATAAAAAGATGGGGGTGGGGGAGCTGGGCTTCTGTCTCATGTCCCTGCCCAGCCCCGTCTTTCTCCTGCAAAGCCCAAGATTGTCCCTCTGCCCTCTCCTCACTGAGAAATTCCAGACCAGGGAAGGCAGTTTAATGTACCTTCCCTGCCCCTTCTGCCCATCCTTGCCCCTTCTGCCCATTGAGGCCTTTGCAAATTCCTGCTGTTTCCTCTTTCCGGACATGGCTCATGCCTGGCTTCATCCCAGGCCCTCATCCTTGCAGACTCTGACTGCTTCTAGATGGGTGTGGCCACTGCGGCTTTCCCGGAGCCCAGCCAGGGAACTGCCCAAGGCCTCTCCCGTCCCTCCGGGTCTCTGAATGTCCATGTTCTCCACCTCTGTCTCTCTGTCCCTCTCTCCTTCTTCTCTGTGGGTTTGAATCGATCGTTGCTCATTCTCTGTGCCTCTGGCTCTGTCTTTGTTTCTTTTTCTGCTCACTGTCTCTCTACTTGCTGTTTGCATCTGTGATTCCCTCTCTGTCCCTCTTTCCTTGTCTTTCTCTCTGTCCATCTTTCCTTTTTCCCCTATCAGGACTTCTGTTCCACCCTAGCAGCCTCCTTCACCTCTGCAGGCCTTACTCTCCCCCAGCCAGGCTGGGAGTGGACTCAGTTTCTCCGAAAGCCCCTTCCTGCCCCTGGATCACACCTGCGCCAGCCCTGGCAAACCCGAACCCCCACCTCTCATCCCTCTGTCAGGGGCTTGGCCTCAGCCTTCCGGGTGCCCCAGGACAGCGGCTGGGCCAGGATGGTCGGGGGAGCATGCAGGGCCCGCACTATCCCGGCATTGCTTTCCTAAGGAGGCGGAGGGAGTGGCTATACTCCATGGCCAGGGTCAGTCTGGCCCTCTTCCGGCCTGGGGACACCCCACCCCCACCCTGTGTGAGGCAGCCTGGCTCCCCTTCCTGCCCCGGGCTGCTCCAGTGGCCTGGCCAGGGAGCAGACCCGAAAACAAGGGCTGCACTCATGGGCTCCCTGAGGGGGCTGCTATCCTCTGCCTGTTCTCCCTTCCCTTGGCCCCTGCCTCTTGCGCAGTCTGCCCGGAGCTGAGCTATTAGATACCCTGGCTGCTGTAGTTGAAAGGAATTAGACCCCAAGACCCAGCCAGAGGAATGTAAGAGAATCCAAGAATTAGATGGCAAGGCAGAGAAAGTGAGAATGGAATGTGAAACCTGAGGAGGGAATGAAAAATGTAGATTCAGCCCCGCTGGATTATTTTCCTTCCTGTAAATTGGGACAATGGTGTCCCTTCTGGTGCACTGTTATGAGAATTAAATGTTAAGACATGGATATAACACCCAACACCGAAGGCAATGATAAATGTCACCTTGCAAAGGAATAACCAAGGAGTCTGGGATCTGTGTTCAAATCCCATCTATACTTTCTGAGGCTGGCACAGGGGAGATGCTCGAAAAGGGTTAAAGAGGGAATGAGTGAAGGGAGAAAGGGGTGAGGGACTGAATCTCTGTGACCTTTTATAAATCACGGGTCTGCAGTAAAATGGAGATTTACTACTTACCTTGCAAAGCTGTTACAAGAACACGATTAAATAAGGTATATAAAAGTGCATGGTTAGTGCTCAATATTAGCCTTTATATAATTTATAATAATCATAATTTAAGCATTAAAATAAAAGATCGAGTATATAAAGAATAATCCTGACTAAAAATGCTAGGACAGTTGCCCCATTTAAGTCCAAACTGGTAAGGAGCATGGAAAAAAGAGTCCGGCTTGCTTTTTAGGGGACCTCAGGCAGATTGAGTGAAAGTGTCCAGGATTTTGGGGTGGGGGGAAGGGAGGGGCTTGACTCTCAGACCAAATGGCCAGAGTGACTGTTGAGAAGCCAGAGAAGCCACAGCCAGGTTAGAGAGCCGCGCCTGTCCAGGGAGGGGTGAGGCCCAGGGGCAATGCTGCTTCCATGACTACAAGGCTTCATACCCTCTCTTGGCAGTGAGTCTGGGCACACATCACCCCCAAGCTGGACACTGGACTCCTCCCCACCTGGGCATAGATGACAATGGCCTGCCAGACAGACCTGCCCTTCTCCAACCCAAACACATCCTGAACGTCCCCACACCTGCATGTGCAGTCCAGCCTTCTCTTCTGGCCCGTCCTTCAGCTGCTGGCTTCACTGCAAACCCCCAAGATCTCCCTGGGTCAGAATGACCCACTCGCTAGTTGGGTGACCCTGGGCAGCTTACCTGACTCACTGAGGCTCGGTTTACTTGCTTGCAAATGGGGATGTTAATGCCTATCTGTGGGTCTTATGAGGATTTAGTGAGAAAACTCATGTAAAAGTGCCCAGCATCATTTTGGCACATAAATTTTCCCCAGATTTCATTCTCTAATAAAAAGTTTGTCTTGTTGTTTGTCCTAAGTTAGTTGCTATGTATCCCCTATCAGAATGGGAGCCCCTCGAGGACAGGGTCTGGCCCAGTTATGCCATCCCCAGTGCCTAGAAGAGGACCTGACCTATTGGCACCTGCCAGGGGTGTGGACCCAGCTCCAAGCTTCCCAAGCAGGCCGGCAGGTGAATGGAGCCACGTTCTCTGAGTGCCAGGTAATGTGGGGAGTGTCCTCTGTGCATCATTCATTCACTCCACAAATACTTATTGAGCATCTGCTATGTGTCAGGTCCTATCCTTGGCATTTAGGGAACATCAGTAAATAAAAGTGAGAAACTCTTGTCCTTGAGGAGCTTGCCTTCTAGCAAAGGGAGGAGATGACAAACAGTAAACATAGCTAATGTTGGAAGATGACAGGTGCTAGGGGTAGAAATAGAGCAGTGTAAAGCAGAGGGCCTGGTTGGGGTGGGGGGTGGACTGCAATTTTAAACAGGGTGGTCAGTGCAGGCCTCCTCAGAAAGGGACATTTGAGCAAAGGCCCGAGGTGGGTGAGGGAGTTTGCCAACCTCATATACTTGGGGTGAGCATTCGTGGCTAGGGGGAGAGCCTCCACAAAGGCCCTGATGTGGAGCCTGCCCGGCTTGTTGGGGTGGAGGGAGAGAGCAGGAAAGCATTAGAGGACCAGGTCAGGGCCCTGACGGGCTGCATCATCGGGGCCTCTGGGCCATCTTTTGCCCTGAATGAACCAAGGAGCCGCTGGGGGTCATTTCTCAGGGCAGTTCTGAGTTCAAATCCCAGCACTACCTCTTCCTCGCTGCATCGCTGGGCAAGTCATTTTGCCATCCTGAGCTTTCGTTCCCTCCCTGTGATATGTGTCTAACAGATCCTTGGCAGAAATTCCTGTCTGCTTTCTGTCCTAAGAATAGCAGTGCTTATGAGCAGTTGTTCTGTTTCAGTCCCATGGACATGGTGGCCCCCATTTCTCTCACGGGCTGGCTGCTGGGGAGCTGAAAGCAAACCATGTGCCCCACCCAGAGCAGACACTTCAGTATTTGGGCAGGTCCAGCTTTACTCCTGCCCTGGTTTCTTTCATGCCTGCTGTTTTTTTTTTTTTTTTTCTAATGTTATGCCCTTTAAATAATTCCTTTAAAAATAACTGTTTTTCCTCATTACAAAAACAATACATGCTCACATTAGATATTTTGGAAAATGTACATGATGAGCACCGCAAAGAAAAAGATAGACACTTTTAACCTTTTTTGTAGTATTTCTTTCCTATCTTTTTTCTCTCTATAGTTGATCCTCACTTTTCATAGATTCCATATTTGCAAATTTGTCTTCTTGCTAAAATTTATTCCTAATCCTCCGATCAAGACTCACAGTTCTTTGCAAATATGCACAGAATAGCAAAAAGTTTGAGTTTCCGAACTTGCATGTTCCTGGCTGAGAGGTCACACAAGGCCACATTCTGCCTAAGTTTCAGCTCTCATGCTGTAAACAAACATCCTTTCTGCAGTCTATTTAGTGCTATATTTTTTGCGTTTTTGTGGTTTTTGTTGTTGCTGTTGTTTGCTGTTTAAACTGGCCCCCAGGCGTAGTGCTGAACGCTGTCTAGCAACACTAAGCCTAAGAAGGTTGTGATATGTCTTAGGGAGAAATGCATGTGTTAGATAAGCTTCATTCAGGCATGAATTGCAGTGCCACTGGCTGTGAGTCCAAAGTTAATGAATGAACAATGTATATTAAATAAGTCATCTTCAGCAGAGACACACTATAAATAAGTTTATATGTACTTATTGGTTGATGAAAACTATTTTTTCCCCCTTTTCCCATAGTCCCTAACGCCGTGCCCTCCTCTAGCCCAGGCTGCAGGGAATTGCGCCTTCATGCTGCAGAGGAATCCAGACAGTAGAGGAGTCAGACACTTGGCTCTCAAGGTTGGAACACAGCAACACATTGAAATAATCAATGAAAAGTCAAACAACCGAGATCTCAGAGCTGACAAGAATATCCTGAGAAGAGAAAGAGAGTTGGAGGGAAGGTGAGGGACTGTGGGTGATAGGAAGGGCCCATGGTCATCCGCCTCCCCCAGCTTTGCTCCAGGAAAGGCGTGTGCAGGGATCAGCAACCACAAAGCAGAGGGGGGCTGTGGGACTCCAGAAGCTTGGAGGATGTGCACCCTCCCTCTATGCGGGCCTGGGGCAAATGTGTTCCTTGCACCAGGCTGAAGTCCTGGGTGTTAGAGCAGGGATGACTCAGGGAAGTCCTGATAGATGGGTCTGGGAGAGCCCTGTAGAATGCCTCACAGCCCTGGAGAAGCTTGGGGATGGGAGAGTGAGATCAGGGGCCCTGGTGGTTGTGGGAAGTGATGGAGAGCCTTGGAGTTACTTACCCACAAGTAGAACCATCCCAGTGCACCTGAGAGGGGCTGTAGCTGTGTCAGATCTCTACAACTGCTATAACAGATTACTGCACACCTTGTGGCTTAAAACAGAAATTTATTCGTTCACAGTTCTGGAGGCCGGAAGTCTGAACTCTGTTTCAGTGAGCCGAAATCAAGGTGCAGCTCTGCTCCCTCTGGAGGCTCCAGGAGAATCTGTTGTTGCCTCCTCCAGCTCCTGGGGGCTTTCAGCACCTGTTGGTTTGTGGCTGCATCTCCCTCTGCTTTGTCTTCACATCGCCTTCTCCTCTGTGTATCTGTCTAATCTCCCTCACCTTCTCTCATATAAGGATACATGTGATTGCATTTAGAACCCCCTAGATGATCCAGGATGAGTGACTTCTCTCAAGAGCCTTAAGGTAATCACATATTTTGCCATAGAATGCAATATCCATGTTTGGTCACATGAGGTAATATTCACAGGTTCTGGGGAGCAGGAAGTGAATGTATCTTTGGGGCAGGGGTGAAGTGGGGGTGGGAGGTGTGGCAATTTTTCTGATTATTGCCCTGCAGCAACCAAGAGCTGCCTGGAACTGAAGGGCCCCATGGTTGGGAACAAAGGTTTGGCCAGGCAGTGCTCAGGGTGGCCCAACAGCCAGGGCCCAGAGGAGCTGAGGGGACATCTCAGGGGACACAATCATGTGCAGATGACACTGCAGGAACAGGGCAAAGGCGGTGGGGGTAGGGGGTTGAGGCTAAGTTTCAACCTCACAAAGTGGGAGTGCATCAGAGAAATTAAATTCAGTTTGAACAATGAAGTTGCCATGTTTTTTGCACATCTGAGTGGTCTGCAATTGGAATCCACCACATATACACATGAACATCCATATTCCCCAAATGAGCTCTCATCTATTAATACTATTTTGTAGGCTTTTTTTTTTTAATTTAATAAGACGCTGTAAGTGTTTTCCCATGTCATGAAATAGTCTTCTACATCATCTGTTTTGGACTACCGTTACATTCCATTGTTTGGACATATAATCCTACATATACACCATCCTGTATTTTTGCATAATCTTATAAACTACCCTCAATCCCTTTTTTTCACTTTTAACATGATGGGAAATAAAGACACATATGAATATCTTGCAGGGTTGCTGTGAAAATTAACTACATATAATGTATATGCAATTTGAAATTGTAATTCATTCAAATCTGAATTCATACTTTTTTTCCCCTAAACTTACCTCCCACTACTGTTCCTTTTTGCAGTAAGAGTGCAACAACCGAGACCCGAGTGTCCTCCCTCCTTCTCACCCACCCCTTTCATCTAATCAGTGCCCAGGTCTGGTCTATTCTGCCTCTGAGACCTCCCTGGGATCGGCCGGCTTTCTCCACCCTGGCAGCCACGCTCCCAGGTCGGGTTGTTTTCCTCTTGCCTCTGCACTATTGCAATATTGCACTTGCCCCCTCCCTGGCTTTCTTAGCTGGGATTTCCCCAAAAGCAGACCCTGAGCCAGGACTTGGGTGTGGGTGGTATTTGTAGGAGGTGATGCTAGGAAGCAAAGCGAGGCGATGGGGAAAGTGAGACAGGGAGAGGAGGAAAAAACAAAGTGTGAGTGAGAAACGAGCTCAGTCTCCCTGGGGCCCCCCTGTCTATAGGGTAGCACATGCTGCTGTGAACCCCTCTCTTCTTGGGTAGAGAAATAGAGAGGGGAAGGCACTGGAGGTGGGGCGCTGTTGGCGTGGATGGGAGCTGTTTCCTGTGGCTGCAGGTGAACTCAGCGGTGGTCGGGGGATGTGGGGCACCTGCACGCTCATATCATGGCGTCGGTGACATTGGCCTCCTGCTCTCGGGCTCTCCTATTGCCTCCGCCCTGCAGCTGGAGGGTTCTTTCTGGGACAGCGTCTCAGGCTGAACTGGTGTGGAAAGGAGGCGAGAGGCAGAGGTGCAGTGGGACAGCCTGGTCCCCGTTGTGGGGCTCACTGAGGAGCAGCAGCTTAGCCCAGGAGCCACCTAGTATCTGGGTCCACCCCCAAACTGAACTGGGTTGGGTGGCCTGAGTTGGGACGGGCCAGAGGTGCGTGAGCAGCCCCAGGACATTGGAGTTTATGTGGCGCAAGCTAAAGTGGAGAGGTTGAGTCCTTAGCTTCAGATGAGAGGGGAAGGAGGTCCAGGGGGCCCACGGAAGTCACTGGGGGCTCCACCCTGGCCAGGGGTACCCACATGCAGATAATGGCGCCTGTGCTATTTGACTAAGGTTTGAAAGGTACAAAGATGTTTGAAAAGAAGCATGATGCCAATTCATGTCCTCACATATGGATTTTCCTCCGATCTTACCAGGAGGAAAATATGCCCCTGTTAGAATATCGCCAGTATGGGAAAATCAATGAGTAAATGAGAGTCTCATATATATCATGAGAGTGGCTGAGAAAGCCGCTGCCTGGCCACCGGGGACTTTCCCCAATGGCCCCATGACTTATCTCACTCACCGGATCTTTAAAAAGCCTGGAGTTGGTTCCCAGTCCAGCTGGTTACATGCCGATGTCACCTTCAGCCAGAGTGAACTCATCAGGGGCCCTCTTGAAGGAACAGTTTCCTTCAGGAGGGCACATATGCAGGTTAATTCTTTAATTCAGCAGCCATTTCCTGGTGCCTGCTTTGTTGGGACGCTGGACACAGACATGGTTCAGACATGATTTCTGCTCTCAGAGGGTTTACATCCAGGGGTGCTGAGATGGAAACAGAGTTCAGTGCTGTGACGGAGGGAAGCACAGAGGGCCCCAGGTGGACTGATGAGTCAAGGGAGACTTCCTAGAGGAGGTGACATTTGAGATGGGTCTTGATGAATGACTAGAATTTACTGGGTAGGCACAATGGTGGGAGAAGAGGGCATTCCTTCTACTCCATTTATAGAACATCTGCTGTAATACATCAGGTCCCCGGCTGGGTATTAGATCTATGAGACTGATAGACATAGGAACCCTGGTGCTGAGGAAGCTAAGACCCAGAGAGGTAAAGCGACATGCGCAGAATCACACAGCACATCAAAAGCAGAGAAGGGACCCAACTCTCCAAGTCCAAACCATTTGCCACCATCACTGGGCATGACTCTGGAGACAGCACCAGGCAGCTGGTGGGGACATGGCTCCCCATGGGGTTTGCTCCACGCCATTGCTCTCTTTCCAACTCCCCAGCACAAATGGATCTTGGATACATCTTTAATTCCTGTTTTCCATGCCTCGGGTCAGGGACTATGTCTGCTGCCACATAGAGCTGAGGCAGGTTTCCAGGCCACGTGAACCCAGGAGAGGATTTTGCTATGACAGCTGGAGGAAGCCAGGCCCAAGCAAACACTAGCATCCTGGATCTGGGGATGCCAGGTCTGAGCCAGAAAGCAGCTGCATGTTACCTGCAAAGTGCAGGCAGACTAGGGGAAGAACAAGGCTGGAAGCAGGGGATGCAGGTTGAAGTGTCCGGCATTTTTATGACCTAGCCTCCAAGTCCTGTCGTGTTGCTTCGTCTGTGCCTTATTGGTCAAGGCGGTCACAAAGGCCTGCTCACCTTCAGTGAGGTGGACATAAACTCTCCCTCTCGACGGAGGAGGAGCGGCAAGCTTCTAGAAGAGCATCTTTGGAAAATACAATTTGCCACGCCCACTTGGCAGCTTGTATTTTTACTTTCTTGATGGTATCATTTAATGAATAGAAGTTCTTAATTCTTTGGTAGTCAAATTTATAACTTTTCCCTTTGTGTCTTCATGTTTTTATGTCTTGTTTAAGAAGTCCTATCCTACCTTAAATTCATAAAGAAATGTTCCAATATTTGTTTTTAAAAAACAACAGAATGGCTCTCTCATTTAAGTCCTTAATCCATCTGGAACTGATTTTTGTGTATGGTGTAAGGTAAGGATTAAATTTCATTTTTCCCATAAGGAAAACCGGTAGTGTCAGCAGCATTAGGGAATAGTCCTTTCTTCATTTGCAAAGCAGCTGTCACATATCAAGTTTCCACGCATGGGTGGGCCTACTTGTGGGGGTCTATTTGTTTCCTACCTGTGTCAATACCACACTTTCTTAATTTCTATGGTTTTATGATAAATCTCAATGGCTGGTAGTTTAGGTCCTCTCACCTTCTTTATGTTTTTCAGGAGCATCTCGGCCCTTTCCTCTTCTGTTAAAAAAAAAAAATGTCAGAATCAACATGCAAAATTCCCTAAAAGACCTGCTGGAATTTTTATTAGAATCTGTAAATCCATTTGGAGATCATCGACATTGATAAGTGATCATTTTTAAATCCTCGAAGAACTCCTCACTTTTAAAAGGTCTTTAATGTTTCCCCATTAAAGAGGTTGCATGTGTTTGTTAAATTTATTTCAAGGTACATTTTAATTATTGTTGCAATTATAAATGCATCTTTTTAAAAATGGATTCAATTTCATTTTTCCCATTTCTCTGTGTTGCTGGTGTATAAAAATTAACTGTTTTAAAATGTATTTATCTTATATTCACCCATCTCGATAAACTATTATTTTAATTATCTGTAGATTGTTTGTAGATTCTATGTACACAATAATATTTGCAAACATTATTGCTGTTTTTCCTTTCATATCTTTATAATTCTCATTTTTCTTCCTTATTTTATAGTGTTGGCTAGGGGTTCAAGAACAGAATTCAATAGAAGTTGTGACAGCAGGAATTCTTTCCTTTTTCCTTATTTTAAGGGGGATTAAAAAAACACAACTATTGAATGTGATGTTTGCTTGTAGAGTTTTTGTAGATATTCATTATGGGTTTAAGGAAGTTTTTTTCTATTCTGAATTTGCTAAGAGGTTTTTTTTTTTTTAATGAAATCATGAATGAACATTGAACCTTATTGAATTCTTAACTTTTTTCCACCTACAAGATGAACATATGGCTTTTCTCCTTTAATTTGCTATTGTTGAATATAATAAGATAAAGCTCAATCGTGAATGGCAGAAAATCCTAAATAATAGTGGCTTAAACATAAGAGGAGTTCGTGGCTTTCCCACATCCGATTCTGGAGCAGACAATTCGGGAGTGGGCTGGTGCTCCACCACCCTGCGAGTGGGGTCGCCCTCACGATCTGAGGGGCACGTCTGCCAGGACAGTCAGACAGCAGAGAAGGACAGAGGGGCCGAGAAGGCACGGGGACAGCCAGCTGGCTCTCAGGAGGGCTCCTGGAGGGCGGTGCATTACACTGTGCTTGTATTTTAGTCAGGATTTTTACAAATACTTTCATAGGTGCTATCAGCTTACTGGTTTCCTTTACCACATCAACTTTGATTTTGGTATTCTCGTTATACATAAAAGGAATTGGGACTTTTCTTTTTTTCAATTCTATGGAAGAGTTGTATGAATTAGGGGTTATTCATTCTTTGAAGGTTTGGTATTGCTTATTTGAAAAACTATTTTGAGAGTCTTATTGTGGGTAGATTAGAAAATTAAAAAAAAACAACAACAATTTCAAATCTATAGAAAAGTTGCAAGTAGGGTACACGTAACTTATTTTTTTCCTGAACGAATAATTTAGTGTTTCCTGCAAACAAAGATATTCTCCTAAATAACCACAACAGGACCATCAAAACCAGGAAATGAACATTTGATACACTAAAAGGATCCAGTCCAGAATCTCACGCTGCATTTGGTTGTTTCGCCTCTTTAGTGTCTTTTGGACAGAAACATTTCCTCACTGATACTTGACTTTCATGATCTTGATACTTTTGAAGATTACAGATCAGTTATTCTGCAGAATATCCTTCAACCTTGGTTTGTCTGATGCTTCCTCATGATGAGATTTGGGCTTTGGACCTTTAGCAGGAATATCAGCAAAGCGATGCCGTGTGCTTCTCGTTGTATCCTGTCCAGTGGTGTGTGATGGTCACTTGACTCACTTTGATGGTGCTTGCCTGGCTTCTCCACAGGAAAATTACTGCAGAGAATTATTCCTTTTCCATTTGTAATGAATAATTATTTTGTGGGAGATATTTTGAGACTATACACATATCCTGTTGCTCACCAATCCTTTCTTCCCTTCCTCCCTCCCTTCCTTCCTTCCATCCCATCCATCCATCAGTGTGGACTCATGATTTCTTATTGTATTCAATGAGTTAAAATCTGTAACTATCATTATTTATTTTGATGCACAAATTGTTTCAGATTTGACCAGTGGGCGCCCCTTTGAGATGACTTCTGTGTATTTTTGATATATCCCCAACATTCTCTGGACACATCCTCACTTTCTGGCACAACAAATGGTTCCAGGATCATCTTGCACATTCCCTGCCCCAGGCCTGTAATAATCCATCTCCACAAGGAGCCCCCAGTCCTTTCAGAAGCCAAGATCTGGGTGCTAGGGGTGCTCCTTGTTATTGCGCGTTGTTGCTCCCAGGCTAGCCCAGGGGAGAAAGCTAGGAAACAAACCTATCCAGAAAACCATGAGTTCATACCTCTGCCTCCAAGTCCAGTCCAATCAACCACAGAGTTCATTCTATTTTCCTCTCTTGCCACATGTGTAAATCCTTTCCTCAACAGCGAGAAGACTGACTCCGCTTATCCTTACTCAGTTTACTCATTTGACCACATATGGCCAATCTCCCCTCACGGCCTCCATGTGACACCCCTTACCCTGTCTGTGCTCCATGCTGGGTCACCAACCCCCACCCCAAGTGGGCCCAGGGTCTGGCACAGGGGAAGCTGGGGTCAAGGTTTGTGTAAGTGACCCTCTCAATACTCAGTCTTGCTTGAGAAACCCTGACTTGAGGAATTGAAGGCTTTTCCTTTGAAAATGTCTCTTGGTTTTGCATTGTTGCTGAAAAGGAGACCATTTGCTTTTATACCAGGGAAGAGAATTTTTAAGACGTTGTCAAGTAAAGGAGCACACCCAATGAAAAATCTGCTTAGAAATCTTGGACCCTCAGGAATACATTGTCCTACTCCTGGGGATCCTCAGACCCCAATTTGAGAAACTTCTTCTAAAATGCATTTTATGCTTCTGTGCCTTGACAGGTAGAGTTTACTAAAGTGATTACGCATTTTTGATAACTATGAGTCATTATTAAGCACATTCACTGTTGCAATACCGACGTCCTGGATTGTGAAACTGGGTGATTTCTTGTGTCTGCTGTTGACGGGTGTACGTTCTCCTTCTTTGCTGTCAGCTGGCATTTCTTAGACCTGCCAGAGTGCCCACCTCTAGGAGTACCTCTGCTTCCTTCTGATTTACTGCTTGGAACTTGAGGTCTGTGGAGCCAACTCACCAGGCCTGAGATAACAAAGTGTGAAAATGGAAGTCAGTGGGTTAGCATTTGTTCACTCCACCCTATGCCTCTTCTGCACATACCACACCCACGGCTGCTCTTTCCATCTGCTCTTTCTCTGCCCGGAGCTGGGATCGGAACCAGCCAGGATGCCCCAGATTCTGTTGGCCATGGCCAGACCCCCAGCCAAGGGAGCGGCCAATTATTCCCTGCTCTAGGGTTCGGGGGTCTCCCGTGGCCTGTGGGCCAGACCCAGCCCTCTCGTCTCCACCTGTCACTCTTCCTGCTCCCCTCCTCTTTGGGGCTGTATGTTGGGGCTCTCATCTTCTCTTCAGGTTCCTTTCTCTTCCCACTATCTCTCTGTTGACTTCCCTTTCACCAACTTCGTCACTTGCATTCTAAGCCTGATTCTGCTACTGATTTTCTGGGCCTCAGTTTTCTCGTCCGGAAAATGGGGAGAAGGTTGACCGCGGTGGATTCCAAAGGCCCTTAGTGGCTCTGCTGCTCTCCTTGCTCTTGTCTCTGGCATGTGTCCGTTTAGTTGGCACCTCTCTTTTTTCTCCTTGTCTATTTACATTTACTTTCTCCTTTCTGTCTCCTATTCTCTTGGAGTCTCTCCCTCTCTCCTTTCTCTTTCTTTTAATGACTATTACCTTCTCTAAATAGCTACTTCCTGTCTTAACTTTTCTTTCTCTGAATCTGTTTTTTCTTTTTCCCTCTCTTTTTTCTGTTTCTTCTGCCTTTTGACTCTATTATCTCTCCCTCCCCCTATCCTCCCTTCTCTCTGACTTTCTACCTCCTCCTTGTCTATAACAGCTTTGTTCTGAATTCTGTTCTCCTCATCCTATTACTACTCGATCAGTAACCCCCAACCTCTGCCTGGCGTTGCTGTCTCAACTATTCCCGAGACCAGTGAGTCCCGTCCCCACCCGCGTCCCTATCCCTGCCCAGAGCCCTCCTGCTCCTTCATGCCCCAGCCTGGGCCTGGAGCCGGTGCCACGCGGCCCCTGCCAGAGCCAGGTTCCTCCCTGTAATGGAAACAGAGGTTGTAAGGCTGACCCCAGGAGACAGATTAGGCTTAGTTGGCTGCCTCTGTCTCAGAGAAGGCTCAGAAAGTCAGACACAGCCTGCAGATGGCAGAAATCCTGTCACAGCCCAAACCCAGGGAGTGGACACTGGACCCTATAAGCAATGCCCACTCCATGAGTCCCACACGTGCCCGCACACAGACACAGCTGGAGTCATCTCTCATTGGGAACTCAAGTTTACCTAAAAGTGCTTCCTGTCTGTGGAAGCCTTCATTGCAAGCTTCCAGCCCTGGCTAGGCTCTTGGAATGTTCTGCATGTTGACATGGATCAAGACTCAGTAGCGAGAGAGAATTCTGACTCATTCACAGGATAGGATCTGGCTTAATTCCCATCAAACCTGCAAATGGTGCATCTGGCAGTCCGGCTCATGCTTTCTGGGTCTAACCCTTTTTGGGCACCTCCCTCCCAGTGCCAGGTACACCTGTCACCCCACACCAGGCTCCCAGCAACCCTGGGAGGCAGTCACAACTATCCTCTATTTCACGGGTGAGGAAACTGAAGCTTCCGAAGTCACAAGGCCAGTCAGACACAGAATGTTCAGCCCAGCACGCCCGCCCAGGCCAACATTGTTCTTTACCCACTGTGACAGCCCAGTGAGGAAAATTTGACAGTGGGAGGAGAATCTGAGAGAGCTCTTGGAAGCAGACCATTGACAGCTAATTCTATTGCTGGAAAAAGCACAAGAGAAATAAATTCAGTCAGATCTGACACCACAATAGATGCCAAGTTATAATCAGATTTCTGACAAAGGCTGGTTAGCGTCTGACATTGCAGGGGTGAGGAGTGTGACAGGCTGTTTCTTTAGAGTATGGCTTGGGGAGCAGGCCCCATTCCAGGCATGCTCTCCCACCTGTAGCAGAGCCTTGAAGGAAGCAGGAAGGCTGCAAAGAGTGGCCTCAGATGTCAGCGAGTGAGGGGTGACAGGCCTGCCCGTGGGGAGGGGCCTGGAGGAGGACCTGATGTTGGGTCAGAGTGGGCCATCAGGCCTCCCTACCCCAGTGTCAGCTCTGGGCTTTCAGTCTCACTTCCAGCCAGTGGTTATTTTTACAAATGCTGCGCTAGTCCCTGACCTGTTTTTTGGGTACCAGAGCCATGGGAAATAATCTGACAGTGCTTCAGTCCTGCCAACTCTCTGCCCCAGGCCCTTATGGTGGGTTGCTTTCTCATCCCACTGCTGCTGGTGGTTTTCTAGAGTCCCCCATCTCCTCGTTGCTATTTGCTGCTGGGTCTTTGTCAGCTGGTAGGTGTTGGCTGGCCTACCTTCGGTTGCCTCTGCCCTGTTCAACCATTTAGCTGGATATTGGGATGAAGAAGCCACAGATGGGCTCAGTAGCTGCACATGCGGGAAGAGAGGAGGGGCTGAGACTCCCAGGGCCTTGGGGTCCCCATTCCAAAGCGATCTGTTCCTATCATGTTGTGCCCCCACCTCCATCAGGTTTCAATCTCTGCCTCTCCCATCAGATTAGAGCAGGGCCCTGGTTTAGTCACCCTCGTTTCCCAGTGCCAGCAACAGAGCCAGTGCAGAGCAGGTGGTCAGAAAACATTGAACCCACAGATTAATGAAAGCTTGATCCCCAACAAGCTGGACTGATGAACAAGATGCACCAAGAGGAACTTAACAGGGATGAATGCAAAGATCTCACCTTCGGAACCAACACACAAAGGCTAGAGCCCAGGCCAGGGATCCGGGTCCGTGGGCTGCTGGTGGAAGCGGCAGACCCTCCAGGCGCCAGAGGCCATTAGGCCGTCCTGGGCAGGCAGAATCAGGGGCTGTTGACATACTAAGGTAGTGTCAGGCTGCAGCCCCAGCAGGCCTGGGGTTAGACCGGGGAGGGAGGTTATGGCTCTGTTCAGCTGTCCACTGACCTATAGCACCTGGACAGGTTCTGGACAGTGCCTTATGAGAAGAAAAATAGCAAACTGAACCCCCACCCCAACCCCCACCCCATACCATGGGCCCCTCTCCCAGTCTCAAGGGCTGTACTGCAAGTCACTTTCTGAAGTAGGAGCACTGCAGTGTGGACAATATTCTGTACCTGCGTCAGGTGTCACAGCCCAGGCCAGGGGGCAGCTCACCACCAGAAGCCAGCTTGCTGTTTGGTATTCCAGGCTCAGCACAGCCACTTGCTCCAGGAAAATGCAAGGCTGGTTGTCTCTGTTTAATTTTTGAAGCCAATAGAACTGGGCTTAGGTTTCTTCAGGGCATTGCCTGTAGACAAACTTGTTCTGAGGGAACTCAAGCCAGGCCTAGTCCCTGAGATAAATCCCTGCTGGACATTAGAAGTAACAGCAACACATAAAATAAACTCCAGGGGAAAAACACCCTGCTAAGATGGCAACCTCACAGCCAGCCACCGGGAGAGACGCCAGGCAAATTCCTCATTAAAAAGTTAATTTCCCACGTTTCCGAGTTGCACCTGGCATTCCTGTTCAGGTGAAATGTGTATTTGGTCTCCATCCCAGGTGAGGGGATGCTCAGCTAACTCCAGCCTCCAGGAATCTTCTCCAGCCTCTGAGGAGCTTCTCCCCCAAAACTTCCACACAAGCCTAGAACTGTCTTCCTTCTCCAGGAACCCTTTTTGTTCTCACAGAACTTTCTCTCTTCTCATAAAAATCTCATGAGGATCCCCAGAGACCATCCTTATTTCCCACCTTGTTCTTGCTGGGTGGCCTTTGGCAAGTCAGATAAACCTCTCTGTGCCTCCAATTCCTCACCTATGAGTTTTGGGGGCCTGCTGGGTGCCAAGCACTCCCAACAGTACATCTCGGTTAATCCCCGTGACAGCCCCGGAAGGTACACTCATCCCCTATTCCCCAAAAGGGAAACGGGCTCTGTGGTGTGAAGTTCCCCACCTCTCACTGAGGTCCCCATTACAGGAGGTGGGTGCCAGGTCTGTCTCTGCCATGGACCCTGACCTGGCCCTTAGCGTCTCAAGCCTTTTGCCTGCCTGAGCTGCCAACAAGCTTCGCATCAGGCCCAGTTTTGGCTACAGGTGGACCCCCGCCCTCGCAGGAGGCTGAGATTTTTTTCTTACCTCCAGAGACGCTAGTCTACGTCAATTATTAGAGCCTTGGTGCCCTCTGCTGGCTGAAGACTAAAATACCACCCTGAGTCTATGCAGGCACGTTACTTTTTCAAGAGCACATTTATTTCTTCGCCCATCCATTCATCTATCCACCTACTTACTCTCCCACTGACCCACCCATCTGCCTGTTCATCTGCCCGTCCATCCATCCATAATTCCATCCCAGTTTCACTGGGTCTGTTTGGTGCCAGGCTTTGCCTTCAGTCCCTTGGCCTTGCATTGCAGTCTCCAGCCCCTGTCTGTTCCAGGTCCTGCGTAGACCTCAGCAAGGCAGAAAAGGAAACGAAGAAGACTCATGTCTGTGTGTCCCTTTCCTGTTTGCACAACATCATATGCTTTCCCCACAATTTAATTAATGAGGAAACTGAGGCCCAGAAAGGCAGGCAGTGCAGTGCAGTAGAAACAGACTTTGGAGATAGAGACTGGTTTCAAACCAGGGCTCTGCCATTTACTAATTCTGCCACTGTGGGCAAGTTCCTTAGGCTCTCTGAGCCTCAGGTCTTCATTTGCAAAGTTACAATGTCCTTCAGCATGTCCTTATTGTGTACTTACCGTGAGCCAGGCATGGCTTTGGGATATGGCAATGAACAGGACAAAAAAGGGTCCCAGTCCTACGAGCCTGACACTGTAGAGGTTATAATGAGGCATAAATGAGACTGGAATATCACAGTGCCACATAAGAACTGGCCACAGGACTTTCTCTATGGAGGCAGACACCAAACAATGGTCCTTTCAAGCATAGGGGCCACATCTTTTTTTCAGGGCCAGCCACAGAGATGGAACTCAGGAAAGATGAGTTAAAGGACAGGTTTGGTCAGATGAAACCTGGCAAAGCCCTCAAGTCCCCAGATACTGGGAGGACAGAAGGTAGAATGTGGGGGGCTCAGCCAAGGTGTCAGCCCTGGGAGAGCCGCCGTGAAAGGAGTCTCCTGAGGTCCCTGGTGCCCAATGGGAGGGGCCCAGGAAGATGGACAGACTCCAGAAATAGGGTGCAATCTGCAGCAGCTAAGCCTCAGGTCCAGGGCTTGAGACCATCAGCTAGAGGGTCCAGTGAGATCATGGACTCCTCCTGTAATTACTTCCTTAGGTTCAGAATGAGTGATGGGAATAGAACATGCTCAGCAACTTGGCAGAACCCCTGCCTGGTTCCCCGGCCTGTGGACTGAGGGCTATGATGGTGCAAAGTGTCAGGTGTACCTGAAACTGCTCCCCATCTACCTTTCCCTTCCCATAGAGCACACCAAAATCAAAACTAAATTCTTTAGAAACAGTAATTGCAGAAATTGTTGCCTACATAAAAAATGTGAGAGATGCAGGGGTAATAATTCCTATCGCATTCCTATTTAACTTGCATTTTTGATCGGTGCAAAAGCCAGAGGGGTCCTGGGAAATAGTAGATAATCCCAAACTTAATCAGAGGGTGACGTCAAGTGAAGCTGTCATTCCCTATACCTTTAGTGGAGTAAATCGACACAGCCCCTGACAACTGGCAGCCATAGGTTTGGGAAAAAAATTTTCCCCATTCCTATCACTAAGGAAAATCAAAAGTGATTTGCAGGACAGCAGTATGCCTTTACTGTTTTCCCCAAGAGCTATGACAACTCTTTAGTTCTCTGTCATAACATAGCTCAAAGGGACCTCAAATCAGCTTGATAATCCCAGAGAACATCATGCTGGCCCACTATATTGACACCATTTTGCTAGATGGACTTGGTGAGCAGGTAGTAGCAAGTATCCTAGATGACTTAGTAATATGTGCCAGAGAGTGGGAGACACACCCTGCACAAATTCAGGGGGTGTCACATTGGTGAAGTTTCTAGGGGTACAGTTGGTTTAGGGTCATGTTGGAATATCCCTTCTAAAGCGTGAGACATGTTGTGGCACCTTGTACCACACATCACATAGAAAGGGACATGGTGCTTGCAGGGCCTGTTTGGATGTTGGAGACAACATATACCCTGTTTGGGTGGGCTCCTGACCCATTTTTCAGGTATCCCATAAAACTGTCAGTTTTTTACTGGAGCCCAGAACAAGAAAGGGCTTTACAGCAGATTCATGCTGCAACGCAAGCTGCCCTGCCACTTGAGCCTATGACCCAGCAACTCAACGGTATTGTAGCATGCAGAGACGTTGTGTGGGCCTCTTTAAAGTTGGCAATAGAAGAACTGCAAACACAGACCCCTAGGATTTTGGAATGAAGCCATATTATTTTCTGTGGCTAACTTTTATCCGTTTGAAAAGCAGCTTCCGACTTATTCCTGGTCTTGGTGGAGACTGAATACTTGAATACTTGATCATGGAAGACCAGGTGACTGTGACAGCAGAATTGATAATATGAACTAGTGTTATCTGAGCCAATGAACCATAAGATCGGATGTGCAAAGAAGCATTCTTTTATAAAATGAAGTGGCAAATATGAGACCAAGCAGATGGCTTAGACTCCCATGGTACCCCATTTTTTTTTTTTTTTTG
Organism: Choloepus didactylus; assembly: GCF_015220235.1. Lineage (NCBI taxonomy): Eukaryota > Metazoa > Chordata > Mammalia > Pilosa > Megalonychidae > Choloepus > Choloepus didactylus. Next base: position 91,077,544 of record NC_051312.1, on the reverse strand, counting down.
CCACTTCTCCTTTAACCCACATTCATGATTTCATGGAGGAATTCCTTACAACCAGTTAATGGGGGGTGAAAAGGCATGGATCTGGCTCACGAATGCTACACATGGTATACTGACACCAGTCAGAAATGGGTGGCAGCTACATTACGACCCGAATCAGGGTTAGCCCTAAAATATGGGTGGTGAAGGGACCTTCCCAGAGGTACATCTGATTGCCCATTTATGCAGAAGAAGGTACTTCTTACTCTTATTTATGGGCAGTTCATAACTCATGGGTTGTCTGGATGGTCGGGGTCTTGCTATACATAAAATTGGAAATTTGGTGGCAGTGAGGTTTGTGGATGGCCCTCTCAGAAAAGGCAGACAGCCCAGCAGACGGCATCTATGGAAGAGGAAGCTCTCCATTATTAGGTGGACAAGATGACCTGTTCTGTGGCTGTCAGTGAGCTTCTTCTCCCAGCCACTCCAGTGCTTGTTCAGTGGGCCCATGCACCACATGGCCACAGCCGTCAGCATGGAGCTTCGGCATGGATTCCACGATGGGGACTTCCACTCATCCAGGTTCATCTGACTACTGCCACTCTGAGTGCCCAGCCTGCCAGCAAGCAGCAGAGGCCACTGCTGAGCCCACAAACTGGCACCATTTTCCTGGGGGGTCAGCCAGCTACCAGGCATTCAGTTGATTATATCAGAACTCTCCCCTCATGGAGGAGACAACACTTATTTTTATTTTTTTACTCTCAGGGATAGAAATATATCTGTGTGTAGATTTGTTTTCCTTGCTCACCATGCTCTTGCCAGAACGTTCATTCAGAGTCTTAGAGGCGTGCCTTACCTATTACCCTGGTGCCCCCACACAACACTGCCTGCAACAAGAAGCATTTTGACTGCAAGGAAACACAGCAATGGGCTCAGGGCTTTTTCCTCATCTCCCATCACCCAGAAGCATCTGGCTTGATTGACTGTGCTGAAGGCTCAGCTGCAGAACCTGATGGGAGACAATACCCCGTGCTTATAGGATGCATTATCTGCTTTATACTAGTGGCCAGCTGTGCCTAGAGTCAGAATGCATAGGTCGGGAAACTGAGAGATATAAGTGAGTGGTCCTCTCACTGTTACCCATAAACCCCCTGGAAGAATGTTTGCTTCCAGTGCCCGTGATCTTGGACTCTATGGGTTTGCAGCACCTAGTTACCAGGGGAGGAACATTCCACCAGAGGCAATAGTAAATATTCTGATGAATTGGAAGCTGAAATTGTCTCTTACCCATTTTGGGCTCCTCATGACCCTGACTCAACAGGCAGAGGAGGAACTCACTGCCTAGGCCAAGGCAATGGATCCCCGATTATAATGAGTAAATCTGTTGTTGCCTTGTGGAGCAGGGAAAACCAGGACTGGAAGCCAGGAGATTAACTGGGGATCCTTGACTAACAGTCCTGGTCAATGATAACTGGAGCAACCCAATCAAGATCAGATGCTGAGAACTTGGATCCTTCAGAAATGAAGGCTTGGATCACCCCTCCAGGTAGAGAAGTACAGCCACCTAAGTTCTGCCATAGGGTACAGGGAAACTGAAATCAATGGTGCATGAAAGCTGCTACGATTACCAATTTCAACCTTGTAATCAGCTATGGAGATGGGGTCTGTAGCAGCCATGTCTTATGTTAATTTTTTCTTTTGTCCTCACTTCTTATATAAAGAACAAAGTTGTGACTCTTTTAAGTTTCAAGTGATTGTAAGGTGAATAGACACCACCTTTCTAATACAGTAGCTGACGGTGCTTTGTGTGTTCTCTGTCTTAGAGTCAAAATTTTCCCTGGATGAAGGACAAGAGCGGATCCTGAGAGGCAAAGGGGTGGACTGTGCCAGAGATCTTCCTCAGATCGTCACTCAGCCCTCCCCCACCTGCCTGGAGGCTGGCTTGTCTGGGCCACATCCACAGGCCTCCACGCACTTTGACTTCTGGTTGGGTTTGGCCATGAGAGCCCTGGTGTTTCACAGGGAGGGAGGAGTGAGGTGAGCGTGTCTGTTTCCATAGTTGCCCGACAAGGGGTTGCCTTGGGCTGGCTGCATCCCTCAGATATAGGCCGCTGCCCCTCTCCACGTGGCCTTCTCTTGTGACTTTATCTTTCTGGGTTCCAGTAACTGCTCCGTCCCTCAGTCCTTTTGGCTTAGGGATGGTAACAGCTCTGCTACTACTGCACTATTCTCTACAGCCTGTTAGCCCCTTTGCTAATAGTTATTTTTTAAACAAATCCTTTTCAAGTTATCCTAATTTGCATGTGCCATCTGCTTCTGGCTGGAATCCTGACTGACACAATCTTCTTTCTTTAAACATCCTCCTCTTCTGCACCACTCAAGGGCACTGAGCACTTTGCATTGTGTGCTCTGTACCAGTGACTACAGCATCAGGCCCTTGGCTCCTAATACACCCATCTTCACCTTCAACAAATAGTTCGAGGATCTACTGTGTGCCAGGCTCTGGAGACGGTGCAGTGAACAAGACAAAGTACTGGTCCTCATGGACCTTACCTGCTAGTGGGATACACAGACAACAAATAAGTCAAGCTGCCTGGGTTAGAAAACTGGCCCTCCACTCACAAGCTTGTAGGTGCTTGGGCAAGTCACTTACCCTCTCTAGCCCTTGCTTCTTATTAAATAAATTAAAGGGGCACATAAATAAATAAATAGCATGCTTTCTAGGAAGTGAGATGTGCAACAAAGAAACATAAAGCCCAGCAGGGCATGGAGAGTGTAGGGGGTGTCTGTTTACATGGCTGGATCAGGAAAGGCCTCCCTGAGGAGGTGACACTGGAGCAGATCCCTGAGTGAGGGATCTGGGAGAGAAGAGTCCCAGGCAGAGGCAGCTGCAATAGGTGGGAAAGAACTGAACTGTGCAAGGAATAGCAAGAAGTTGAGTGTGGTGAGTGAGGGAGGGAGGCAGAGGCGGCTCATGTAAGGATCCAGAAAGGATCTGAAGGTGACCCTCCGTATGCCCACAGTCCAGACACAGTCACAGTAATTCTTACTGCAGACCAGGTGTGCACTGCCGTATTTCATTTAATCCTCACAGCAACACTGTGAGGACAGTGGTATTGTTCCCAAATAACAGAGGAGGAAACTGAGGTTCAGAGAGGGCCTGGTATTTGCCCCCAAGTCCCATGGGGGTGAAGCCAGGATTAGAAGCCATGACTGCCTGACTCCAAAGTCTGCAAGTTCTCCTTGTTCACAGTTCCACTGCCTGTGGGTGCAAAGGTGTGTACAGGGTCACCAGCCCACCTCTCACCAAGGCCTTCTCCTCCTGACCAGGAGCCTGCGTTTGCAGGAAGGCCGGCATAGTGATGCTATGGTATTTTTAAATTAAAATCAGCATGATTCAGTGTTTCTATTTGTAAAACAATACTTACTGAACATGTCACAAAATAAAATGCACATAAAATGCTTAGCATGGTGCCAGGCATCCAAAGTGCTCAGTGATGCTAATTGTTATTATTATTATTATATACAGTATTTATTTACCACGTGCTTTAATTTTCACTCACAAGCACCCTGGGAGATGGATATGGATAATATTATTGCCATTTATAGATAAGGCAACAGAAGCTCAGAGAGGCCATGACTTGCCCAAGGTCACTTGAGAGTGAATTATGGGTTGAGGATTTTAACCAAGGGCTGCAGACCCCAGAGTTGCCTTCTGCTCACTGTGTCATCATGGGTTTAAGATAATAATTGATTGTGACTTCCATCCAAAAACTGCCCCCAAAGATCATTTATGGCCCCCAGTGTCTATGAGTAAACATTCATTCTCTTGGAGCCAATCATTTAGTTGTCTTCGTTACACAGCAGATATCCTGGGCTGGAAATCCTAGTAAGTCTTTATTCACCATCTGTCCTTTTGGGTGAGAATGGCCTCAGCATGACCTACCCGAGAGAGTTTTAGAGAACAGGGTCTTGCTTGGGGTGTGGAGGGGGAGGGAGGGTCTGGGATTTAGGGGTGGGGAGTGGAGGAGAGGGAAGGAAGGGGGCGGCTCTAGCACACCCTAGTCCTCCCTGAGGAGGAGACATCAGAGCGGAGCCCTGAATGAGGGATCTGGGAGGGAAAAGTCCCGGACAGAGGCAGCCCCAGAGCCAACATGAGGGTGGTGGTGGAGTAGGTAAGAGGCCCAGGTTCTGGTTCCAGCTTTGGCCAGGTTCCCTGCAGAACATCATTCAAATCCTTGAACTTTTCTAGGCTGTCAGTTCCTTCCACCATTCAGTGCATGGGGTGGACAGAAGTTAAGGTGGCCCTCACGATTCCAGCCTCTTGCTAGTCACACCTTGTACTAACTTCTCCCTTTGAGCGTGAGCGGGACCTGTGACTTGCTTCTAGCCAGTAGAACATGACAAAGATGAAGGGTGTCACTCCCATGATTACGTCTCTTCAGGTTACTACATAAGACCCTGCCTTGCTAGCAGATGCTCTCTCTGTTGCTGGCCTTGAGGAAGCCAGCTATCATGAATCCTACGGTCAACAACCTAAGGGAGCTTGGAAGTGGATCCTTCCCTAGTCAAGCTTTCAGATGCAAACACAGCCCTGGCCGACACCCTGATTGCAGCCAGTGAGACACTAAGCAGAGCCCCCAGTGTCTGAGCTGCAGAAATGGCGAGATAATAAATGTGTGCTGTTTTAAGCCACTAAGTTTGCAGTAATTTTTACACAGCCCAAAAAGCTAATCAATGCATGCTCTTAAAAAATGCTTGTTAAATTAGGAGGAAAATATACAATACTAGATGCTGAGGAAGATATGGTGAAACTAGTACACTTACATTGTTAATTGGTAAAACACTCGACATTACTTTTTTTATTATGAAAAATTTTCAAACATATACAAAAGTAGGAAGAATAGTATAATGAACCCACATATACCCCTGGCCTAGATTAAAAAATTAGGAAGATTTTTCCACACTTTGTCCTTTCTCTTGTTTGTATAATAATTTCAAAACAAATCCCAGACATCATGTCATTTCCCTCCTTCACATTTCAGTATGCATTTTTGAAAAAAATATGCAACTTATTAAATAACTACATTGCCATGATCACATATACAACAAAATTAAGAATAACTTTGTATCAAATTCCCAGTGCATAAGCTAAGGAATATCTTGATATTAATACACTTTTTAGAATTTGGAAAATGCAGTATGTAACAAGAGACTTAAAAATGTTCATATTCTTTGACTCAGTGTAGCTCTTCCTGAGGGTTTACTATAAGGAAAAAATTTAAAAGACCCGAAAGCAAAATATTTATTGAAGAATTACTCAGAATAGTTAGAAATTACAAACAACTCAGATTTACAGTGTATCTGTCGGGACACTCTGAAAGACAGCGCTCTCACCAGTGAGAAGTTAGGATGCGGAACAATTACAAAGGTGTTGGGATATGAAGCAGTTCAGAGGGTGGTATCAGCAGGACACCACTACTACCCCTAGAATAGTGGGAGAAAGGGAGGAAGGAGATGGTGGTACCAGAACCAGAAACTGGGGCTACATGGGGTGGGGCATCTGTGGGCATCTGGTGTAAAGAAGCACAGAGGAGACACGGCCATTGCTGGGCACTGTCAAAAGCAGAGAGAACAGGAGGAATTCCCTGCTTCTCCCTTTTCCCTTTCCTCCAATCTCCTGCCGGGGTTTCCTATTGGCTCAACCCAGCAGAAACCAGGGGCGACGGGTGTTGGGAAGCGAAGTTTCCAGGATTCAGTCCCTTGTTATACAGAGGCCCCTCCCTTCCTCCCACCTGGGAGCCCCATCAGGTCTGGCAAGGGCAGAGAATGGATCTGAGAGCAAGCAAGCAGGTGTTTGGTACCTCAAGGAGGGTCCTGAAATTCTTCCAGAACAAGATTGGGGCTAAATAAAAAATTCCAACAATAAGATAATTACTAGCTTATGACATATCCACTCCTTGTACTCCTTGACCATTGAAATTAGACTTATAAAGATTGTGAAGCAATATGGAAAACACTTGTACTGAGATATAGTATAACATGCTTACTCTTCTTTCTTTTTCTTTTTTATAGCACCTATCATTTTCTAACATAAAAAATAAATTTACTTATTTCTCATGTTTATTATTTGTTGACTCCCGTACCCCTTCCTACCCCTGCTAGGAGGTAAGCTCTGTGAGGGTGGAAATCTTTGCTTTGTTCATTTGTTGGTGTATCTCAAAAGTCTAGAATAGTGCTTGGAATATAATAGGTGCCTAATTTGTTGAATAAATCATGACATTATGGGAAGAAAGTAAAATACAACGCCCATTTCGTAAGGTTGCTATAACAGTTGGAATGAGGTTGGGTAGATATGATCCCTGCCTGCTACGTGGTACTTAGGTACCAAAATACTTTATTTCACCTAGGCAGGAGAGCTCAGGTAGAGGAGGGAGGGCTGAAGGTTAACTGGTTTGTGGTCTCTAGCTATACATAAGGATCCACCCCAAAATGGAAGATAAAAAGACTCCATTCTAAATCCTCAAAGGGTCCGTGTGATGCGGTGAGCAGAAGCCTGGACCAACAGTTGGCTCTGCCATTCTCCAGCTCTGTGCCCTTTGTCAAATTCCCTAACCACTCTGGGCTGAGGTTTCCCCATCAATAAAATGGGTATAATAATACCTGACTCAGTGGGTTGTATAAACACTGCCCAACCCGGGGCTTGACACATAGTGGATGCTCTATAATACTAGTTTCATCACTGCTTTCCCACCCTTCCTTCCTCCTGGGGGCCTCAGCCAGGTCTGGAGCTGTCCAGAGTGCTGAAGACATCTCCCGCCCTTCCAGCCTTCCTCTCTCTCTTTGTCCCTCCCTACAGCCCTCCCTCCTTCTGTTTTGCTTGTGACTCTCCAGAGCTTGGGTCTGAGCAGATCTAATTTTCCAAGTGGCTTCCTCAGGCTCCTGAGGGGGACAGGGGTGGGGGTGGGCACAGAGATGAGCCATATATGAAGCACTCCTCAGGCAGTAGTTTGGGGAAGCAGCAAGAGTGGTAACCTGCAGGCTACTGTGGGAATGGGGTCCCCAGGCCAGAGCCTGCTCCAAGAGCTTGTCACTCGAGGACCCTGGTGCAGGAACCTTAGGATCTGCAAAGAGTCAGCCCCCAACAGCACAGCATGGCAGGTGGGTTTTCCGGGGGTTTGTCCAGAAGGAAGGCAAGGAAGACTAAGCTGCGGGCTGTGAGGGTGACTCTGGCTGCAGGGCTAAAGGGGCCCTGACTCACATAGGATTTCCCATCCCCCTTCCCTGGGTGTCTGTCACCTTCCCTATTTTTGTCATTTATCTGTTAATACAGCTAAAGACATCTTCACCTTTTTGGGTTATGACACTATGGAGTTGACTAATGTTGAGCCAAGCAATCTGTGGCTAATCCTTGGAGTCCATCTCCCTAAATCTAAGGATAAAAATGGTCTACCTCTAGGAGGGTAGAACTATTGTGCCAAGGTCGTGGGCACTAGCAACTCACATACTCCTGGGGAAAGGGTAGGAAGAGGGACATGAACAGCTCCAGAGATAAAAGTCACTTCTGTCCTGATTTTTATTGGCACCCAGGACATCAGAGCTGAAGGATTCCTGGAGATCTAGACCACTAAACCACACCCTCCCTGTGGCAAAACCAAGGCACTGAAAGGGCTTGTGGACTCCACCCCACAAATCAGCAGCAGAGCTGGGGCTGGAAGCCGGCTCCTGCCCTGGACCAAGGCTGTGAAGGGTCTGACCCCTCTGTGAGCCCCTGCAGGTCACCAACTGTGTAATTCCTGGGACAATGAGAGTGGCTGGCAGGACCTCAGTTCGTGGGACTGAGGGAATTCCACATCCCTTTCCAAGCCTCGGTTTTACCACCTGAACAGGGAGAGCTTGGGTGAGTACCTTTCAGCTCTGATGTCCTAGGTATTAATGAAAGGTGATTTTTGTTTCTGGCTGGGAGGCAGGAGGCCAAGCTCTGTTCCCAACTCTGCTCTAACTGGCAACATCTTGGACAAGTCGCTGTCCCACCCAGTGTCACAATCTCCTCCGCTGAAAAAGAGGTAAATGTGTCTCTTCTCAGGGCCTCTGGGAGGACCAGGCAAAGCAGCGGATCACAGGTGCTTTGTAAAGCACAAAATGAGGGGAGACATGGCTGTCATTATTATTACAAGTGGCAGCAAATGACTACGTTCCCAACCGGCCATGATTAACTCTCCGTGAGCCCGGAGCTCGCCCAGCAGCTCTGAGGGATTAGTCTCGAGGGGCGGGGATGAGCCTGGTCCTGGCTGCTAGGAGACCACTTCAAGCATCACAGCAGAAGAGGAGGAAGGGTCCAGAGGGACTCTCAGAGGCTGGCAGAAGAGCAGTCCTCTCCAAGTCCTCAAGTCCCCGAGCCCTGATGTGGGAGATCTGCAGTGGCACGGGCTAGAAAGTGCCTAAGGCTGGCCAGCCCTGAAACCTGACTACTTTTACAGATGGAGAGGCTGAGGCAGCAGGTGGTCAAGGCCACATAGCCAGGGGCAGGGCTGGGGGCTGAAATTCAGGTCTCCTACTTCCTTATCCAGCTCTCTTTCCACAATAAAACACCCATATTCTCTCAAAGCTCAAAGATGGTGATGATGATGATAACTATTCCATTACTTCCCATGGTAGATATGGTAGATACTCTACACATTTTGCAACAACTCTAGCAGGTAGCTATTCTCATCTCCATTTTATAGATGAGGAAACTGAGGCTCAGAGGGGTTAAGTGTCTTGCCCAAGGTTGGGGGCTAGTGAGTGATAAAAGCAGAATTTATTCCTCTGTGTGATTCCAAGGCTGTTCTTATCCCTCTACACTGAACACAATTTGTCAAGAGCTACTCTACACAAGCAATTACTATTGGCATTTCGGAGGGCATCCTCTTACTCTTCAGATCTACATTTCCTCCAAGGGCTGGTTCTAGCTGTGTCTCATCTGGGAAGCCCCTCTCGAGCCTTCCTTAGCCCACAGGACCTCCCCACTCATCAGGTCCTTCTGTCTACTTAAGGGCCAAGGCTGGATCTTCTGTCCTCCTGGGGCAGGGAATGTTGCTGACTGCATAAATCATGTGGGGGAAGATGACTGAGTCCTGGGGGTGGGTGGATGGGCAATGGCAGTTGCTCTGAGCCACAGAAGGGTATCAAGGTCCGGGAACAGGAGATGAAGTGGACAATGGCACAGTCTAAGAACCCTGGTCCAGGGGGTCATGTGTGGAGGGTGGGATGAGCTGAGCAGTTTTGGGTCAAATCCACTCTCTACCTACTCAGTCAATTGTCCTTATCTGTATAATGGAAATAGAACAGGGCTGTGAGAGGATCAGAAGTGGGATTGTGCACTGTCAACCTCTAGCCACAACTCCCCATGAGCAGACAACACATGAGGTACACAGACGCAGGAGTCATGCCCGTGCTTAAGCTACCAGGGCCCACTGAATCGAGAGCTGTGGGATGGTGCTGGGGTTGGGGGGTAAGAGGCAGGGGGCCTGTGGTGGGTGGATGTCTGGACACAGAGGGACACCAGATGAACTTGGCCCAACTTGGAGGATGAGTGAAGGAAGAAATAATAGTAATAGGTTGAAAGAGGCAGGACTTATGGAACACTTAGGTACCAGGAAATGTGCTAAGTGCTTCACATTAGGTCATTTAATCATCACGATGACTCTGTAAAGTAGGTTTCATTTTCCATATTTTACAGAGTAGGAAAATGAAACTCAAAAAGCTTCAGAGGTTGGCCCAGGCCACACAGATAGCAGTGAGCTGGGGTCTGGCCAATTCTGTCTCCGTAACCCAAACGTTTAGTGACTCAGCTCCAGCCCAGTGCTTTGAGTGGGCACTGTGAGGCTGCCAGTCCTGGGGTGGATGTTAGGTCCTGAAAGCTGGAAGATTCTTGGAGATCATGGGTCAAACCCTTTGTTTTACCACTGAGGAGATGGAGGCTAGTGATCCCCCACCCTCAAAATTACCCAGGAAGTTGTTGGAAAATGCTAGAAAGCAAACCTTGTCCTTACCACCCTTTTCCAGGACTGCAGGGGGCCTTGAACCCTGAGGGTTGGTGCTGGACGCTGCCACACAGGAAGATCTGCCTCTCCTGCCAGGGCCTATGGAGGGACACGCTCGTTCTTCCAAGGAAAGTCCCTTTCCTGCCACGTCTTTCTGTAGTGCTTTGGGGTACCCTCTTGTGGACTGGCTCCCTCCCACATCTGGCCTGGGGGGCAGGGACCTTCACCCTGGGGGTGCTGGGACCCTGGGACTGTGACCCCATCTTTGCCCAGGCTCTCCCCGGAGTGGCTGCTCAGCTGGCTGTGGACTGAGCCAACCAGGACCCCTCACTGCTGCTGGGTACACGGCTGGATTCTGTGGTCATCCCCACAGGCTGTGATGCCCCTCAAGCCCTGGCCACGCTCCTGGCCCACAGGAACACTGTGGCTGCTTTCGTGGGACCTGTCAATCCTGGTTACTGCCCAGCGGCAGCCCTGCTAGCCCAAGGCTGGCGCAAGACCCTCTTCTCCTGGGCATGTGGGGCCCCAGAGGGAGGCAGCGAACTGGTGCCGACCTTGCCTTCGGCTGCCCACGTGCTGCTGTCCATCATGAGACACTTCGGCTGGGCGCGCGTGGCCATCGTGTCCTCCCACCAGGACATCTGGGTGGCCACAGCCCGACAGCTGGCCACGGCTTTCAGGACGTTCGGGCTGCCAGTGGGGCTGGTGACTTCTCTAGGACCCGGGGATCAGGGGGCCACCAAGGTCCTGAAGCAGCTCCGCAGCGTGGATGGCCTGAAAGGTAAGTGCACGTGGGTGCCTTCCTCCTGTGGGCAGCCTGGACCTCATCTCCATAGTGATAGGGCCGCTGATGGGGAGTGCCCTCCGCAACACACATGGTTGAGCACTTGACAATGGTGCTGTGTCTAACTAAGCTTGTGAACTAGTACTGCGGAGATCTCCATTTTACAGCTCAGAGAAGGTAAGTAATTTGCCCAAGTCACACAGCTGGCAAGTGGTGTGGTTGGATTTTGAGTTCTGATTCCAATGTTGATTGTGGATTGGGAGCACACTTGCCTGGTAAAATGAAGGAAATATTAGTGGAGTGGTACCTGGGCCCCAGGGATGGAGTTAGAGTCATAGCTGGCATTGATTCGTTAATTGATCAATTCCTGCATTTATCGAGCTCCTGTCTGTGCTGGGTGCTGGGTGCTGGGTCATGGCAGTGAACAGGATGGACAAGTTATCTCTCCTCCAAGAGATGACTGTGTAATGGGGAGACAGGTGTGGAAGCAGGGAGCTCAGGGCATCCCAGGGAGCAGAGGCTTGAGAACCAGAGGAGCTATGTGGCTGGGCCCTGGGGCATCCAGGGAGGCTTCTTGGAGGAGGTGTGCTTGGCCTACCTTTAAGGAAAGAGCCAGGGAAGGACATAGTGGGGTATAGGGGAGAGATGGCACCTGGAAGAAAGATGGGTCGTAGGGTTAATCGTGGGGGTTTTCAAACTGGGTTGTGGCCCATTTGGGTCAGAAGATCAATTTAGTGGATCAAGACTACCATTATAAAAGAAAAGGAAAGGAAGAACTAGAGAAGGGCGGGAGAGAAGGAAGGAAGGAAGGAAGGAAAGGGAGGAAGCAAGGAAGGGAGGGAGGGAGAGAGGGAGGAAGGAAAGAAAGAATAATAAGATTGAGAAGAATAGAAAAAAGTAGAATAGGATAAAATAGTAAATATGAGCATGGTTTGCAGGTAATAAGGGTATCATTCTTTGAAATTTTCTGTTTTGCGAGTGCACTCAAGTTCTGTATGATCAGTATTGTAAACTATATTCTTACTGTGGGGCACAGTCACTGAGACCGCTGGCCCTGTTTCATATTTGGGGGAACTGTGGCCAGGGCCAGCGAGGAAGGGCAGTGGGCAGCCCGCTGAGGCCAGGCGGCTGGCTGGTGGGTCAGGCCCGGCCCGGGTGTGTCCGCCACAGCCTGGGAATGCTGCCTTACTTCTCTGGGCCCCAGTGGTCCAGCCGGTGTGTGAGATGGGGATAATGAAGCCCCCACAGGCCCGGGAGGAGCAGGTGGATGGAGGGAGGGCCCTGTAAACTTCATTCAACCAAGAGTCATTGAGCTCCACACTGGGCCTGACCCTGGCCGGGCTCTGGGGACACATGAGGAGCCTGAGTCTGGTGGGGGAGCAGATGTGTAAACAGACATGACAATGCAGAGAGAGGCTAGGGGAGCTGCTCTGCCTTGGGGGTGGGGAGGGCTGCATGGAGGAGGTGACATCAGAGCTGACCCTGAAAATGAGAAGTCGACTGCAGATGGAGATGAAGGGGAAAGGCATTCCCGAGAAAACCAGGCAGGGCAGAGGGAAGGAGGTGGGCTGTTGATGGAAGTAGGAGACTGTGGACCTTTCTGTGTGGCTGGAGCACAGCAGTGGTTGTGGAGCACAGTACTGGAGCACAGTAGTCCCCAATTGGATTCCTTCTCCATCCCTGTTTCCAGGGATCGAATTCCAGTCATGGTGCTGGCATTCAGGAGACAGGCAGGCCGAGTGGTTAGGGGTACATTCTCTGGAGTTAGATGGCAGGAATCCCACTCTTGGCCCCACCTCCTACTGGCTGTGTGACCTCAGGCAAGTCACTAAACCTCCCTGGGCTATAGTTTCCTCATCAATAACATGGGACTAATCAAAGCCCCTGCCTCTTGTATTACAAAGATGAGATGAACTAAACCCACGCTGGCTGTTCCCGGGTACATGACCTCCTCCCAGTTGTGTGGGTCAGCGTGTTTTGTGGCTAAACGGAGAACAGAACCTCCCACTCTAAAGAGAAAGGGGCATTTCGGTGAGAAGCCTGAACAGAAGCCGGGCAGGAGAGGGGACACAGGAAGCCTGGTTCTGCTTCTGTCCAGTCTGGGGGGGTCTCTCTCTGAAGGCTCTTCCCACCATTCAGGGCCCTGTAGTGGTGGCCCCCAGCCCATGGCCTGCAGTGCAGCCACGCAGGGGCTCAGCAGAGGCAAGGGCTCCAGGCTCTGCCTTCCACCTGGCCAGGGGCCCTTAGGCTCCAGCAGTCAGAACCCCTGGCCTTCCTTGGTGGCTCCATTTTCCAGGATTTCCTGGAAAAAGGGACGGCAGTGGGAACCAGGGCCACATGCTCTGGCTGTGGCTGCAGCCCTGGTCAGGGAACCGAGTGGGGAAGAGATAAAAAATGCAGAGGAAGTGCAGAATGGGACCCTCACCTCGGGCAGGGGCTCCCTTCTGAGCTGGTGCCAGGGGATGAAACTGACTCTGCCTGTTTCTTTTACTAAGGCAACGGTGGATGTATTCATGTCCGCTCAGACCTTGCGGATGCCACCCGGGGACACAGTTAAGATTATAAGCTGGTGATGAATGGATAAACAAAATGTGGAATATCCATACAATGGAATATTATTGAGCTGTTAAAAGGAAGGAGGTGCTCATACATGATGCGACATGGATGAACCTCAAAAATACTATGCTCAGAGAAAGAAGCTGATCACAAAGGACCATGTATCATATGATTCCATTTATATGAAATATCCAGAATAGGCAAATCCACAGAGACAGAAAATAGATTTGTGGTTGCCAGGGGCTGGGGGGAGGGGGGGAAATGGGTAGTGACTGCTAATGGGTACAAGGTTTTCAACTTTTGGAGGAGAAGAAAATGTTCTGGAATTAAATAGTGCTGATGGCTCCACAAACTTGAGAATGAACGGAAAACTACTTAATTGTATACTTTTTTTAAAAAAGTGTATTTTATGGTATGTGAATTATCTCAATTTTTAAAATCGTAAAAAGAAAAAGATTACAAGCAGGGAACCGCCTGCCTGGGTTCAAATCCTGGCTCTAGTATGGCAGGGGTTGTGTATCCTACGGTAACTGCCTCACCGCTCCGTGCCTCAGTTTCCCCATCTGAAAAGTAGAGATAATGAATACATATCTCTTAGGGCCATTGTGAATGACTAAATGTTTATGAAAGTACTTTAGGACAACACATAGCAAGCTGTCAATAAATATTAGCAATTGTCAGGGCCCAGGTGGTAAAGGGGAGTTGGGAAGCTGGTCAAAATTATTGGGTGGGCAAGCTGGAAGGGCTGTATTAATACAAATCTATAGTCATTTGAGGGAATTATCTTCACAAGAATAAACCCAGATTTGGTGGCCTTGGCTGTTATTGTTATGGGGAAATTCCACCTTTACCCCAGACTGAAGGGGTGGGGATGGGTCTGGGAGTGTTAGCAGAGGGGGGCTGGGAATTGTGAACAGTCCCCCCGGGGCACAGGATTCAGGGCTTCGGGGAAGGCCGCCGTAGGAGCCGGGCCTGCGAAGGTGACTCTGCCCTCTCTGCTCCCAGTCGTGGTGCTGTGCATGCACTCGGCGCTCCTGGGCGGCTCGGAGCAGACAGCCCTGCTGAGCCGCACTGGGGCCGAGGGCCTGGCCGATGGGAGGCTCGTCTTCCTGCCCTACTCTTCCTGCTCTTTGCTTTGCCCTACGGCAACCGCTCCTACCCAGCCCTCAGCGATGGCGGGCCCCTGCAGCAGGTCTATGACGCAGTGCTCACCGTCAGCCTGGAGTCCGGGCCTGCAGGGAAGGCCTTCGCCGCTACCGGGGTGGGCGGAGAGGGGGCCGCTGGCCTGGAGCTGGAACAGGTGAGTGCAGACCCTCACACACCTGCACGAGACCCTGCAGGATCTGGGAGCACGGGTGGGCTGTGTACGGGCTCCTCACCCACTCCAGGCCTTCCCGATGTGGGCCTGTCCGCACCCACTGGCCAGTCCTGCCTCCGTGCTGGACACGTGGCCTGGCCCTTATTTAACAGAGTCTCTCTGCCCAGTGTGTGGGTTTGTTCAATCTCAATCTCTCTCTCTCTCTCCCTCGTGTGTGGATGTGCATGTGTGTGAGTCTGTCTCTCTTCTCATATTATTCTTTCCTTGGGTCTGCATCACCAATTCTCCTTCTCCGTGTCTCTTTTGCTCCTGTTTTTCAATCTTCAACTCTCTCAATTGCTGTATTTCTCATTTCTGGCCCAGCATCTCTTACTCTTGTGGGCATTTTTCCTCTCCTTTCTCTGCACCTCTCTAGCAAATCATGGGGATCGGAAGGTGAGCGCGTTGGGAGGGTGGGAGAGTGGGGGAGAGGGGCAGGTTTTCTGCAGTCACAGCTGTGAGTCTGAAGTGTTCAAATGGTGGGGGATGGGCAGCTGGCATGGTTCTGGCCTGGAGGGTTTGGCTGAACTTGAGCCTCCTTTGGGTTGCCTGCTTCTTGTTGATAAGAAGTGTCTGAGGTCGTGACAGGGATGTGATGCTGATGGAGGTCAATCAATCAGTCAGTCGTGTGACAAATGTCGTGTATTCTGTGCCGGATGTCAGGAACATGGTGATGGAGAAGGCAGACCTGGCTTCCAGGAGCTCCCATACTGTCAGGGGGAGACAGGCAGCAACGAAGTAACCAATAACCAGATTCAATAGTGATAATGCCTCCGAGAAAACAGAGACACCGAGAAAGCGATAGAGAGGGGCTGGGATGGAGTAGTGGGCAGTGAGAGACAAGATGGGAGGGCAGCCCTCTCTGAGGAGGTGGCTCTAGAGCTGAGATCTGAGTGATAGAGGCAGCCAGGTGAAGAGCCGGAGGAAGAGCATCCAGGCAGGGCGAATAGCAGGTGCAAAGGCCCTGAGGCAGAGGGGCCTCAGCTGCTGGAGGCTCAGGCAGAGGGAGTGTCGTGAGTGACGGGGAGAGGGACTGAAATGTGCTTGGGGCCTGATCATGGGAGGCACTGCAGGCCAGGGGAAGGAGTCCAAACTTAGCGTAAGTGGGTTTTAAGTAAGAAATGATTTGATTTATGTTTAACAAAAAAATCACTTTGGCTACCTTTTGGGGAGTGACCTGAAGAGGGCCAGATGAAGCAAGGAGGCCCTGAGCAGACTCCTGTGTGGCCTGGTGAGCAGTGAGGGTGGCTTGGACTTGGGTGGCTGTAGTGGAAGTGGTGAGAGAGGTTGGTTAGGTTGGAATAAATTTTGAAGCAAAGACAAAAAGACCTGACATTGAACTGAAAGAGAAAAAGATGAGCCAGGGATTGTGCCTAGGCAGTTGAGAAATTAGGCAGTTGATGATTTCATTTTCTAAAATGGGAAAAAAATGGAGGAGGAGTGGATTTTGGGGTGGTGGACAGGACCACAGGTGTTCTGTCTTGGGCCTACCAGGTGGGTTTGAGATGCCTGTGAGACCTCTGAGCTGTTGTGGCCATGGAGACCGAGTGGGTCCAGGGTGATGGGGGAACTGAGGAAAGGATTGTGTGTGTGTGTGTGTGTGCGTGCGTGAGTGTGTGTGTGTGTGTGTGTGTGTGTGTGTGTGTTGGGGAAGGGAGGTAATCCCAACAATTGCTGTTGGCAGGTGGGCTAGGACTCTCAGATCTCTGGGAGCCTGTGCCATGGTGTGGGACCTTCTCCTCCGCAGGTGTCTCCGCTCTTTGGAACCATCTATGACGCTGTGGTCCTGCTGGCCCATGCTCTGAACCGCTCGGAGAGCCGTGGGGCGGGGCTCTCAGGGGCTCACTTAGGAGACCACACCGGGGTGCTGGACATGGCTGGCTTTAGCCAGAGAATCCGGACGGACGAGAAGGGCAGGAGGCTGGCCCAGTATGTCATCCTGGAGACGGATGGTCAAGGAGGCCAGCTGGTCCCCACTCACATCCTGGACACAGGCACATGGCAAGTGCAACCCCTGGGCAGGGCCATACATTTTCCAGGAGGAACCCCTCCAGCTCGTGACTCCAGCTGCTGGTTTGATCCCAATACGCTATGCATGAGAGGTAATTATCATTCATCATCCACCATCCATCCATCCATCCATCCATCCACCCTCATTAAGTCCCTCCAAGTGGACAGTTTTTGTGAGGAGCAGGGGCAGGTGCAAAGAAAGTACTTGACAGACCATTGTCAAGTCCATTCTTCCATTGAGAACCAGCAGTTGTGAAGCACAAGGGACTATCAGGCCCCCGCTCAGGGCTAACATGTTTACAGAGCATGTGTCCATCTCTTGGCTTTCTTGAACTAAGTTAGGACTAGGCCATTACCCTCCATAGGCATAAATGGGGAACTGAAGCTCAGAAAGGTTCGGTGACTTGCCCAAGGTCACAGAAGGAGGCTGAGTTCACACCAAGCCCAAGACTACTGACTCCAAGTACAAGATTCCTTGGGGAGTGTGAGAAAAGGAAGCCCACAGTTTTCTGATTCCCAACATTCATCTATCACAGAATTTCATCTCTAATGAAATTACACTGACATACACATAGGCATATAGAGCTGAGCATACACATGTATGTACGAATAAACACATGCCCCATATTCCTCACTGCAGGCCTCCCTGGGTCACCGCAGTTGGGGGTAAACTCAGGTTTGCTGGGGATTGCTTATGTCCCTGCCCTGCCCCAAAGCTTCTGCGGCTCTCTTGTGACCTGGGCTCAGCCTGTCGCTCCAGCCCCATCTCCCAACACTACTGCAGACAAGGCTGACTCCTTACCACTCCCCAGACACAGGCTGCCCCTCCAAGCCTCCCCCCCATGTGCATTCTCCTCTCCTTTCCCTGACACCCTGGATACATCTCACCTGTCCCTCCAGAACAGCTCTGCAGTCAGGGTTGGGGGTCCCTCCTCTGTGCCCCCCACCCCCGGATGTGCACCACACCATGATGATAAGAGTGAGTCTCCCATGCCGGGAGGTCTCACAGACTAGATGTGAGCCCATAAGAGGTCTCTTTGGAGAGGGAGGGCCTTGAAGAGCCTACACCTACTTGTTCCTTTGTCCCTCTTTTCTTCTGCAAATATTGATTGGGGATCTGCTGTGCTTGGCTCGATTGGAATAGATACAGGAATGAACGAGACAATGCCCCGGTCCTCAAGGGGTGGATGTTCATGAAGACCAGGCCCAGGCTGCTCTCCAGGGGCTTCCAGTCTGGTAGCAGAGACAGGGACAGGCAGGGGAAACACCGCCTGGGTGGTCAGGGCTGTGATGGAGGCAGCCCCAGGCTGGCAGAGTCCAGAGGACATCTGTACAAACTCCTCCTCCATCAGGCCCGGTCCACAGACTTACACTTACTCGTTCAATAGATCTACGTGCAAACACTGAGCGTCTCCCATGTGCTGAGCTCAGTGCTGAGAACTGAGGGTACAATGGCAGATGAGCTCTGTGGTCACTGCACCATGATGGGGTGCGCAGTGTTTTCGAGGCCCAGGGGAAAGGGTGAGGTGGGCAGGGCTCTAAGAGGGGATGCGAGCAGGAGCCTGAGCTGCAGCACCAGCCTTGGGATTTGTCTTTCTCAGGGAACTAGACTCTAACTCATAATTGCTGTGGTCATCACTGACAATTGATTGGGTGCCAAGGACTGAGAGACTGGAGTGTAGGGGCTTTGGGACCAACATACTTAGGATGGCAGTGCCACACTGCTGCTGAGTGGCTGTGTCCCCACTCACCAGGTTGAACATCTCTCCTCCATTTTTCCTCAAACCCCCTCCACTCAGACTCTTTCCCACCCCTCCTCATATCTGCTCTTGTCAAGATCACCAATATACCTCCCCATGGCAGAATGCAAGGGCCAGTTGTTAATCTTCCCTTACCTGACCAGCTTGCTGACTGTCCCTCTCCAGGGATGTCCCCACTGCGCTGGCCTCCCTCCTCCATCTTTCCAGGTTGTGAGAATGGCAAAGTAGCCCCCCACACCTATCACCTGTGCAGTCCCAGACAGCCTCTCTGCATTTGGCTCCTGACCTGAGGGCTAGAGATTTGGGCTCAGTGTACGGGGGCTCTTCAAACAGTCAGAGCCATTCCACAGTGGACCTGGTTGCCAAAACAGATAGTGAGCAGCCCATCACATGGGGTGTGCAAGAAAATGTAGGATAACAACTGATGGAGATGTTCATTTGACAATTTTTATTTGGCCTCTGCCCCATCCAGGCCCTGTGTTAGATGCTGGGGACACAGAAATGAGTAAGACTTGGGGGTTGGTGTCCCCATTTCCCAGAGGAGGAACCCAGAGGTGAGTGAGCAATGGGCTGTTCTTGCTGTGTAGTTGTTGCTGTTATGACTCATGTCTGCCCTGCTCCCCACCAGGTGCACAGCTGCCGAGTGGCCTCCTCGTCCTGGCCCTGGCCTGTGTCCTGGTGCTGGCCGGCGGGTCCCTCACCTGCCTCATCAGGTGAGACTGTCCATACCTGAGCCCGGGTCTGCCCTCTGGGCCCCACCCCACAGGGCCTCTCCCCTGGGTGCACAGCCCTGGCAGCCACCACCTCCCGGGATCTCAGGATCCCCCAGGACTTCTGTGTGCTCCAAGGCCTGGGTCAGGGCTCCATCAAGGCCCTAGGCTGCCTCCTGAGAAGGGCTCTGGAGACCTGGGAAAGGAGCCTGTGGCCTTGGACAAGACCCCGTCCATCCCTGAGCTTCAGTCTACACCTGTACAATCAGGGCGAGCACCAGAACGGTCCCCAAGGGCCCTTGTGGCTTTGAAAACAATTCTCCCTGGGGTCTGATTTCCTCATGCACTGCATCCAGACCATCCCCCTGAACCTGGGCCACATCTGGAATGGGGTGGCCTTGCAGCCCCACCCCTCACTCCAGGCCTCAAGGCCTCCTGGCATCTTAGGAGCACTGAGGCTCGGAACCAGCAGGTGCATCAGGCCCGGGCTGGGGAGCTCTTGGGAGGCAGTGGGGCCCTCCCAGCCCAGCTGGGACTGGTGGGGAGACGAAAATGGAAATAAAGAGAGAAGAGGAAGGGCTCTGAGTCGAAGCCAGGTTCAAGGGGCCAGACCGAAGAGGGGGAAAGAAGACTGCATTGTCCCCACTGCCCTGCCCTGCCTCTGCCTCCAGACTGGGCATCCAGCAGCTGCAGCTGGTGCAGGGCCCCCACCGAATCCTGCTGACTGCCCGGGAGCTCACCTTCATCCATCGGCCCCTGAGCAGACGGGTAGGTGAGGCAGGGGCTGGGCAGGGGTGGGGGCTGGGCCCGGTGGGTGGGCCAAAGACCGAGGCCCAGCCTAGACTGTGACCATGCCTTCCTGCCTCCAGAAGCTGCATGTGGACAGTGTGAGCGACTCGAGAAGTGTGGCAGATAGTGGGAGCCTGAGGTCGGTGGCCCAGGGGTCAGCAAGAAGCCTGCCAGCCCCCCAGGAGCCCACCAATGTGGCCCTGTACCAGGTGAGGGCCTCTGCCACCCCCTGCCCAGGCCTGGGGAGTTGTAGCCAGTTTGGGAGAAGCTGAGAGAGCCCCACTGCCTCTTGGGCCTCGGTAGGCCCCACTCCTGTTACAAGATGGGACCTGAAGACCGGAGAGGGCCAGTGACTTTTCCAGGCCACACAGTAAGTTGGTGGCAGGGCTAGGAGGGGGACTGAGGACCCCCAACTCCCAGTGTGGCTGGGATGGTTCAAGATCTGACTTTGGGGAACACCCAGTTCCTGTCCACTTGGCCCTGGGCCCTGCCAGCCATGGTCCGGCCAGGGTCTATCTTAGGAACTGGGACCTGCTCGGGCTCACCCAGCTGCCCACTCTTGTCCCTGAGGCCATGATGTGCGGGGACAGCAGCCAGCCCAGGACAGCCTCTGGTAGAGGCTGAACCACCTGGGGACGGGTGGGTTGGAAGGCCAGAGGTTAGACCAGTCAGACTCTAAAGCAGCTGAGGACACCACGATTTTAGGCTTTGGACAGACCCATTTTCTCAACAATTCACTGGTGCGTGATTCTCCTGTTCCGTGACTCCCGCAGCTGACAAGCTGGGCTAATTGTTTCTACAGGAAGCAACATGAGAAGCTTGTGCCTTCTGTTCTACCTTTTCCCCTGGGGAATTCCATCTTTTTTTCTTTTCTGCTGAAAGGAGGCTTTAATGATGTAGAAAGCAGTTTTGTCTGCTTTTCTGAGTTAGCTAACAGGCTGAGGGTGAGGCTGGGGAGGCAAAAATCCATCGGTGATGAGGGGAGAGGGGCTAAGGTTACAGTCAGCTCCGGGCCAGGCCGAGGCAAGGACGGAGCCCGGTGTGAAGCCTGCACCCACCCCCTCCTACTCCCCTCTCTCCTTCCAGAGTCCCTGGAATCCCAGGGACCCCATCACTTCACAGATTTTGGGGTATCATGGTAAAGCTAGCTCTGGGGAAGGGAACTAGCATCTCACAGCCCTCACTGTGCGGGGTGGGGGGCAGGTAGTTATCATCCTTGCTGATACAAGGCTCAGAGAACTGAAGAAACCTGCCCAAGGTCACGGAGCTAGAGAGTAGTGGTGTTACAACTGGAACTTGAGTCTGTCAGTCCAAAGCTGGGCCCCTGGCTCTCTCCGGACCTCAGTAAAAGTCTAACTGCTATTTCTGCTGACCATCGACCCAGCTCCAAACACACACAAAGTGGTGGGGTGGGACTGGCATCCAGGGGTTATCACCATCCCCTTTTAAGAGGACGAAGCCGAGGCCTAGAGAAGTCGAGGGGTTTGCCTGAGGTCACACAGTGGGGGTGAGGTGGGGGGGGGGCAGCAGCAGGTGAGCACTTGTTGTTCTTCCTTGAATAGGGAGATTGGGTGTGGCTGAAGAAGTTCGAAGCTGGCACAGCCCCTGAGCTGCGGCCGAGCTCCCTTGGCCTCCTGAGGAAGGTAAGGCTGCAGAGGGCAGGGAGGGGTGGGGGGGCCGGAAAAAGTCGCTGCTTGGGAGACCCCCCACTGATCTGCACTGGTCCCTCCTCAGTGTGGAAGCTTCTGGTTTCCTGTCATAGTCATTCCTATCATCGTGAGCATCACCCCATTGCTGTCCCCTCAGTCACAATTACACACCACCACTGTCACCTGCACACATCAGCATCCCTAAAGCCATGTCACCACTCCACTGTGATCATCACCACAACCACCAGGGGCACAGTCGCCTCCACCTGTATCGTCACTGGGCATTGTCGACACCGTCAGAGGACCACACCGTCTACCCTCCATCCACCTGCCCTCTATCCGTTTATTCACTAAGTATTTATTGAGCGTCACCTATGTGCCAGGCAGTGTTCAGGATTTGGAGATTCAGCCGTGGAGAGATACAGGGGCCTGCCCTGGGAGGAGCCCCTAGTCACTTGTCATCACTAACCACACAAGCACTCTCACCCCTGAGACTGTCGCCATCCTGAGAGGCACTGAGGATGGAGGGCAGAGCACGGGATTTGGAGTCAGGAAGAACCCAGATGGAATCCTGCCTCCAGAGGACACTATCCTGTAAATGGAGCTACTGATATCCACCCCCAGGGGAATTAGGAGGATTGGAGGGAATAGATGAAATAACCCAGAAGCTTCCCTCACATCTAGTGTACCTCTGATAAATGGTGATTTTCATTATTTCCTACATCACGACCCTCTGAAATAAAAGGTCAGATAGATTCGGTGACTGGAGGTTAAGTTAGGCATTTCCCATTGGGAATCTTGCAACCGGTGTAAGTAGATGTTTTTTTAAAAGAAAATGTCCTATGTATGGTTAAATAAGTTTGGAAATTGCTAGGTTAACCACAGGACTTCTCAGAATCCTTAATACGCTGTTATCTATTACTGTATAACAACTTGCCCCAAAATGTAGTAGCTTAAAACGACCATTTTATTATTATCTTATAATTTTGTGGGTCAGAAATTTGGGCAGGGCTCAGCTGGGCCATCTTTCTGCTCCACATGGCATTGGTTGGGAGTCACACAGTGGCACTCAGCTGGTAAATGGGCGAGTCTAGGGCAGAGGTTGGCAAACTGTGGGCCATGGGCCAAATCTGGCCAGCTGCCTGTTTTTGTAAATAAAGTTTTATTGGAACACAGCCATGCTCATTCATTTATCTATTGTCTATGGTGGCTTTCACGCCACAATGGCAGCAATGAGTATTTGTGAGAGAGACTGTATGGCCCTCAAAGTCCAAAATATTTACTATTTGGACCTTTACAGAAAAGTTTGCTGACCCCTGGCTCAGAGAGTCTAAGTTGGCTTTGCTCATGTGCCTTGTGCCTTGGTGGGAGGCTGGAAGCCTGGACTCAGACCCTTACTTCCCTTACTGGGTAGCCTCAGGGCTCTCCATGTGGTCTCTCCAGTGGTGGTCTCAGGATAGAAGGACTTTTTTTATGTAGTGGTTCAGGGCTCCAACAGGGATGTTCCAAGAGACAGGAAACGGAAGCCTCCAGAATCCCAAGACCCAGCCGAGACCCTTCAAAGCCCACTTCCACCATGCATGTTCCATTGGTCACAGAAGTGCAGAGTTCATTCAGATTCAAGGCGAGGCAGCAGAGATCCCACCTCTTGATGGCAGGAGTGTCAAAGAGTTTGAGACCATTCTTAACCCCCAAGTATGCTAATTGGCAGTATGCACGTCTTCCCCACAGCTGGCCTGAACTGTTTTTGTGACGAGGACTGTGACAGACAAGTGTTCCCTCTTTCCTACTTTGGCAAGTGCTAGTGTCTCTGGTTGGATCTGAGCTTCCTAACTTGCTGAGCAGCCATCAGGGTGGCTGATTTTTCCTTGCACCTGCCCCTTCTGCTTGTCTTCCTACTTGCCCCAATCCCTGGGTCTTAGGATAGAGGATTTTATACAGTTTTCAGGCCCGTGGTGTTGCTAAATTGGAAAACAGGGCTAGATCCCTTTCCTGTGGAGTTGGCCACAGCTCATTCATTTATTTATCCATGATGCTTCCACTCATTCATTAATGCCTTCATTCATTTGTTCATCAAACATGTCCTGACCTCCCTGTGCTCATCCCTGTGCTGGGTGCTAGGTACTGAGGCCCAGATGTGGTTGCACCTGCTCCAGTCCTCGGGGAGCCCCCGGGGGCTGCTAAGGTGCCCACTGCCCTGGCAGATGTGGGAGCTGCGGCACGAGAATGTCACCGCCTGCCTGGGTTTCTTCACGGCCCCTGGGATCTGTGCACTGGTGCTGGAGCACTGCTCCTGGGGCAGCCTGGAGGACCTGCTGCAGAACGAGGCTCTGTGGCTGGACTGGACCTTCAAGTCCTCCCTGCTGCTGGATTTGATCTGCGTGAGGACCCTCCCTGGGCCCTTGCTGTGGGGGGCAGCAGGGAGGGCAGGGAGACAAGAGATGCTTGGATTTCCCAGACTTGGGCTCTTTCTCCTTCATCTAACAGAACAAGCTGAGCAGTATGGCAAAGGGAGAGGTGAGGCAGGAAGGTTTTCTGGGAGCCCTGGGAATTCCGAGAGGACTAGAGGGGTCTCTCCCATTCAAAATGGGCCAGATGGACCCCCATTATGCCCACCCCAGGGCGTGTGGTATCTGCACCATCGGCATTTCCCTCACGGCCGCCTCAAGTCCCGGAACTGTGTGGTGGACGGACGCGTTGTGCTGAAGGTCACGGACCACGGTTACGCGGAGCTCCTGGACACTCAGCGCGCTCCCCACCGCCCACCGGCCCCGGAAGGTCAGCTCAGGGGTGCGCAGGGGGGCTGCCAGTAGGCTCTGAGGCCTCTGTTTCAACAGGGGACTTAAGGAATTCCTTATGAGGGAGGGGTGGAGTGGGGAGTCCATACCTTTGCTGCCTGAGCCCCAGGATCCTTGTCTGTGACCTGAGGAGAATAAGGCACCTCTATCCTCCCAAGGCCGGAGGGAGCGGGTGACGAGACTGCAGGTGTGCGATGTCCGGCCCAGTTGGGTGGCCGTGGGTGCCGGAGGGTCGGCCCTGCCCTGTGATTGCAGAGCTGCTGTGGACGGCTCGGGAACTGTTGCGGGGGCCTGGGGGGCCCGGGAGGGGCACTTTCAAAGGAGATGTCTTCAGCATCGGCATCATCCTGCAGGAGGTGCTGACTCGGGGCTGCCCTACAGCGCCTCAGGGCTCTCAGCCGAAGGTACAGTGGCCTCCTCCCTCTTCCTTGGCCCGTCCCTGGCTGGGGCCTCCATGCCATCGGGAGCTCTGTGAGCATCAGGAAATAACCACAGAGACACACACGCCTGACGTGACAAGAAGCAGGTGTCTTTGACATGGCCACTGACCAGTGCCAGAGGCTAACGACCTTGGTTTCTGGGTGACTGTCCCAACCCCTTCCTCCCCACTGTGTCACAACCATGTCTGCAGTGCTCCTGCCCCAACCGCCCTTCCCCACCCCACACAGACTGTGTCCATACAGATCTCAGTTCAACCCCAGCTGCATCGTTTACCTGCTCTGTGACCTTACACAAGTCAGTGACCCTCTCTGACCTGTGTTTTCTCATCTCCAAAGTGATGGTGCTTTAAAACCCATGACTGACACGTCTTGGCTGCTGGGTATTTGTGGGCTTGGCACCTGCCTGGGTGGGGCTCCTTCCAGAGCATCTCCACCCGGATTCTTTGGGGTGTACAGGATAATCCCTCACACCGTCCCTGTGGTCACCTGCTCTGCAGACATTTTCTCTCTTCCGGCCTCAGTGCCATGGCCCAAATTCAGAAATGTCTCCTCCTTTTTCAGTTTCACTTTCAGGTCTCCATAGACCCCAAACAACTCTTCCAGTTGTCCCGCCGCTGCCTCTGCCCAGCTCCAGGTAACCTGACACTTCAGCCCGCAGTGTGGGCCGGTGATGGAGCTGAGCCCGCCACCCCCTCCCTACACCTAGCAGATTATCTTGAACTCACAAGGAGGCCCAGCGTTGCTTCTTTCTCCTCCGAAGTGCTGCCTAGTGAACAATGAGCATTCCAGGCCCCAAATTTACGAGGAGGAGGAATGGGAAGGAGGGGGCTTTATCAGGCCACTTGTCCAACCCTTCTCAGTCACCTGCCCCACACCTGACTGCTGAGAAGGGGAAGGAGCAGCTGGAGGGACCTGCAAGCCCTGTCACCAGCATAGGCCTCCAGGCCAGGGCTCCCGCAGGCTTCAGGTACAGGGACCCAGGCCCAGGACCCTTGGCCTCCCTTGCACGGGGCTGTGAGTCCAGGGCCTGCAGCTTCTGGAGTGTGTTTCATTGGCCACAGGGAGCACAGGGTTCAGAACACAGGCCTGGGGGGCACTTAGAGATTCATGGTATACCTTTAGGCTCTGAGACTTGGTTTCCTCATCTTTAAAATGGGAATCATGGTGCTTGCCTCCCAGGGTAGCTGTGAGGATTCAGTGAAATGCTTCAGGTCAAGTGCCTGGCACACGGTAGACACTCAATAAATATCTGCTTGCATGGTTTGAGGTGTCTGCTAATGGGGGATCCCAGGTCTTCTCCTGAATTTCCCACCTGAGGGCAGACCCTCTGCTCCTAGAAACAGCATCTGGTGAAGATCCTGTATGCACAGGGTACTTTGTGGTTTCCAAGGCACTTTCGTGTGCATTCTTCTAATTGAGCGTTGAGACAATCCTTGGAGGTGGGTAACTGCACCTTTTTCAGAGATGAACTGAGTGAAGGCTCAGAGAGGGGGAGGACTTGGCAGAGATGCAGCTGAAATGGGGTTTGGGCTGAAGTCCCCTGAGCCAAGCTCTGTACTCTTGTCCCTAAAATCTCTTGAAGTTGAAGTCATCCTTGGAGGATCCTCCTGGGGCCCTGCCAGCCCCGCGGAGCTGGGTCTGCAGTCTCCACAGGCGTCCACAAGCCCATCCATCACGGTGAGGCACGGGGTATGGACAACACGCCTGGCTCCGGAGGGGGCCCCCGAGACTGCCTGGCCCGGGGCAGCAGTTCCCAGCATGCTTGCACACGGGGACTCCAGGTCAATGTCAAAGAAGGCTGGAGCCTCACGTGCTTCTATTTGACTTTTAATATCTGCAGACTGAGAAACCACCCAATGACGAAATCCACTCTGAAATCAGCAACACTTCAAAATGGATTTGTATTTTATTCATCACAACACCATCCACATACTTTTGAAAAACAGTTGTACATGTGTGTGATGTATTATTGGTTCCATCTGCACACGCTCTTCAGCACAGACAGCTTCCCAGACCCTTTATGCGGAGGCCCTCGGGGTCTGAGGTTTGCAGGCTGAGGGCCTCTGGGCAGAGAAAATCGTGCAGGCTGGGCAGGAGGGCAGGCCCAGTTCTAGTGTCTGCTTCCTACTGGCCCTGTGGCCATGGGTGACCCACTTCACCCCCAGGACCCTCAGTTTCCCTGGCTATCAAATGGAACAGCAGCCCAGGCACTTTCCCCAACAGGGAGGCCAGCAAAGGGATGGGAAAGTGATTCAAATCCAGAAAGAAACTTCTCCTCATTGGCTCAAAGGGCTCCCACCTCCTCACCCGAAAGAAGAGTAGCCTGTCACACCTCATAACCCTAGGGGGTGTGCATTATTATTATGCCCATTTTATAGATGAGGAAACTGAGACCCAGAAATGTACAAAACTTATGCAGAATGTAAATGGATAATCCAGAAGTCCCTGATCTAGTTGATTCTGAAGCTTGAGCTTGGTGCCCAGCTCCTCACTGTCTTCCTTTCCTATTGTATTTTAAAAAAAAGGGGGGGGGGGCAAAATGTATATGCCACCAATACTAGAGTACTTTTGAATCTTTCAGCTCATTCAGGTTTTCCAACAGCTTCCTGAGGTAGGGGTTATTTCCATCATTTGTTAATGGGAAACTGAGGGACAGAGGATGGCAAACGGCTGAGCCAGGACTAGAACCCTGCTGTTCTGACCAGGACTTAGTCTGGTCTCTGCCACAACGTGTGGGGGCAGGAGGTCCATGGAAGAGGCTGTTGTGGGAAGACGATGATAATGATGATGATAATAAGTAGGCGCACTTGCTTCACACTTGTGGGGAACTGGCACCAGAAAGTCTCAGTGTCAAGGTTTCAAACTCATGGGTGGGCATCGCTGGTGACAGAGCAGCAGCAGTTGTGGCAGGGACTGGGGTGGGAGAAAGCTCACCAGATCCCAGGCACCTAACAGCCATCATCTCCTTCCTCAAAAAGGCGGAGTTCATTAAGCTCATTTCACAGATGGGAAGACTAAGGCTCTGAGAGAGAGGTGGCAGCAGATCCAGAACCCAAACCCAGCTCTCCTGGCTCTGGAATGCGACCCTTCCCCTGGCCACACCCTAGGGCAGACCTAGGGAAAGCTGCAGTCAATCAACAACCAGTGTCCACTGAGCAGCCACGTGGGGCAACGAGCAGTAGCCACGGGACCGAGCCCCATACCCTCCTCAGCCCATCCTGCCCTCCCTCTCAGGATGTGCGGCCCACCCCGCTTTCCGAGCCCCACCCTGTGGACCTCAGGCCCACTGCCCACACTGGTGTTTGTTGCAGAAATCATCAGGAAGGTGGTGTCTCCCCCTCCCCTATGCCGGCCCCTGGTGTCCCCTGACCACGGGCCGCCCGAGAGCATCCGGCTGATGGAGCGGTGCTGGCAGGAGGCTCCAGAGGACAGACCCAGCCTGGACCAGATCTATACCCAGGTCAGTTTCCCCGGAGGAGCTGGGGTGCAGATCATATCCCCTTGCTTTGCTTGGTGGGAGTTGCACATGCTTTCCTGGGGCCTAGAAACCCTAGGCAGTAAGGGGGCCACAGGCCAGCACCCACCTCCGAGGGTGGGGCCCAAGGACAGGGCTCTCTCTCTACCTACTGAGGAAAGCTTTCTCAGAAACACAGATTCCAGGAGTATTGGTTGAGTGTCTTCTGGAGTGCCAGGCTGTGTGCTAAGTGCTGCACCTACTTCATTTAATCCTATGATAACCCTGTAAAGAAGCACCATTATTATCTTGGCTTTGACTTAATTTTCAAATTAAAAATTTGAAAATTTCCAAGCACTCTATACTCACCAAGCAACAGCCACCCCTTCCTCCCTCCCTCCATGCCCTGGAAATGTTCAGTCTACTTTCTGTCTCTACAGATGTGCTATTTCTTGATATTTCAGCAAAGTGACATCACATAGTTATGTGCCTTGCTTATTTTACTCAGCATGTCTTCAAGTTCATCTATGTTGCAGCTTGTTTCAAAATTTCATTCCTTCTTAACAGCTAAATAATATTCCATTGTAGGTATATACTACATTCTGTTTATCCATTCATTTGTTGATGGACACTTGGACTGTTTCCACCTTTTGGCTATTGTGAACAATGCACTATGAACACCAGTGTGCAAGCATCTGTTTGAGTCCCTTCCTTCAATTATTTTGGATATTTACCTAAAACTGGCATTGCTGGATCAAACAGTAATTATAAGTTTAACGTTTTTGAGGATCTGCCGGACTGCTCCATGGAGCTGCACCATTTTACATTCCCATATTATCTGGACTTTATAGGAGAGGAAACTGAGGCACAGAGAAGTGCCCAAGGTAACTGAAGGAGTGGAAGGTGGGGTTTGTCTGTCTGCAGAGCTGGTGCTGGGAACCCCCGCCCCGTACTCACCTCCTGGCGCCAGAGCAGAGAAGCCATTTGTGGCTGTGGAGACAGCGCCGGTCCCCGTCCCAGTGAGTGGAAAATGTGAGGGGCCTGGCCCCCCAAACCTGCCTTGGGGATTGCAGCGGGAGGGGTCAGGCAAGTCCGTACGAGGTTGCAGGGCTGTCGGTGGAGCGTGTGGGCCTGACTGAGCGGGCTAATGGCTCCCACAGGGCCAACCCATCAAGCCTGAGGTGACATCTCCATCCCTCCCTCCCCAGGCCCAGTGGGAAAGTTGCCAAGGAGAGGTTCAGCGAGGGAGAGGGGCTGTTCAGACAGGTGATGAGGGAGCGAGAGGCACTGCAAAGAGACCCACAGGTGTCCTTTTAAAATACTTCCCACATCCCCTCCCACCTCAGCTCTGGCATCAGGGATGGTGCCCCCATTTCACAGATGCTAGATCTGGACCTCAGAGTGGATGACGGCTAAGTGGTCATATGAGGGTGTGTTGCAGGGTTCGGGCCAGCAACCAGTTCTTCAGCCATCAGCCTGCAACCTTTCTAGGAAATCAGAGGATGCCAATGACCAGGGAGGTAGGGAGGAGGCTCTTGTCCTGAGTGAGAGGTCTCTGTGGGAAAAGACCCCTGCCTCAGGCTCAGTGGCAAAGAAGGCTGAGACAGGCACGAGATACTTCCGCTGAAGGTGGACGAGGCTAAGACCAGAATCCCAGGATTCAAATCTCCTTGCCACTTACATACTTACTGCTTGACCTTGGGCAAGTCAATTGCTCTGCTGAGCCTCAGCCACCTTATGTGTTACCTGGGAAGACTAACCTGGCTTTACTATCCTTATTGATGTAACCATCAAACGAAATAACTAATTTTTTTAAAAAGGCCATTCTTGGAGGAGACGATAGCGAGTGGGGATTCGGGAGTAAGAGCACTGATCTAGAAGGCAAAAAACCTGGGTTTATGTTCACTCAACATTGTTCTGTTAAACGCAATTAAACAAGAAAATAAAGAGCAGAAAGGAAGAAGAAAATAATCATTCTTTGCAGATCCTATCATGGTGTTCCTGGCAACCCTCGAGAGATAAATGAGAAAACACTCCAAATGATGAAATAATTCAGTGGGGTGGCTGGTTTTAAAATTAATATGTAAAAGAGAGTTTGAAACTCAGTTTGAACTCCACTATCTGGTCTTTGGCAAGTTATTTCACCTCTCAGAGCCCATGTTTCCTCATTGATAAAATGGTGACCCTCCATGTAGAGGTGGCCTTGCAGTCAGCTTCATATCCTTGTTGACGTCTCAAGGTCAGCAGCTCTCATGCCCACCCTAGCTAACCTTTAAAGCTTGTGTTCCTGCTTTCAAGGGGCAATACCAAATAGCTGTCCTCCAGGGGGTGCTGCCACTCCCCACTTCACAGACACATGGCTGAGATAAGTGGTATTAATGGGCGCTGGATGTGCACACGTCTGTGCATTTACACGCACGTACACACACACACTCGGCCCAGAAGCTGGATTAATACAGATATGGACCCCTTCATGTTGACCATCTCCCATTTGCTTCTACTGGCCATGCTTGTGAAGGTGCAAACGTCACTGGGAGAGCTCTAGCGGGTCTCCCTAGAAACCCCACTGCCATATTTCCTGTAAGACTGTTGCTGAAGGTGCAATTTGTGACCATACATAAGTGCCCTCATACGAAGACAGAGGCACTCCTCTCTGCTCAGCACCATTCGTTAGTGTGCTTCTGCCGGACTAGTTTCAAGTTTCATTTTCTCATGGACCCCTTGGGCTGTGTAATTTATATTTCCCCCTTTGTTTGCTGCTAGGAAGTTCAGATCCAAAATTGTGACCAAATTCTAGCATGCATTTTGTGTACCAACTTCATTCCTGGATTATTCTTTTCCTTTTTTTTTTTTATTTTTCTTTTTCACCTTTACTCTACTTTGGTCCTAATGTCCTCACATATTTATTGTTATTTTATTGTATAATGCATTTATTTTTCTTAATACTTAAAGAAATTTTTGAATAAAGGAAGGGATAAATAGGTGGACATAGAGACAGATTATATATAGAGATTTACATATAATCTATGTATCTATGAATGTATGTATGTATGTGTGTATCTATCTATCTAATCCTTGAAAAGAACAAAGAACAGTTATTCCACAGTGTTGTAAGAATCAATTCCATAAGGTTATGTGTTTGTTAATGGGAATGTTCTGGACCCAGGCTCCCCTGTCAGTCCTCTCCCTGCCCGCCCCTGCAGCACCCATCCATCCTTCTGTACAGCTGCCTGTGTTTTCCTTGTACAGCCACCCCCACCACCCCCTGTCTAGTTTTCCATCTGCTCCCCACAACACTCCAGCTCTCCAGGCAAGGACTGTGTCTGGTTCATTCCTGTGGCCCCACACTCCCAGCTGCTGATCTTCAGGAATGAATTGGAATTTTTTTTTCCATTTTCAGTTCAAAAGCATCAATCAAGGCAAGAAAACCAGTGTTGCCAACTCCATGCTGCGGATGCTGGAGAAGTATTCGCAGAACCTGGAAGACCTGATCCAGGAGCGGACCGAGGAACTGGAGCAAGAGAGACAGAAGACGGAGAGGCTGCTCTCCCAGATGCTCCCTCAGTAAGTGGCCCCTTGGGGCTTGATTGTGCCTCTAGACTCAGCCCCGAGTGAGCCCATTGAGGTGGTGGGCTTGCTCAATGACCTCTACACTCATGACGTGTATGAGGTGAGGGCGCCAGGGGCACAGAACCTGGAACATAGAAGATGCTCAGTAAATCTGAGTCCTACGAATTTGTTACGTGTGTTTATTATTTAACCAACATATTTTCAGAGCCCTTACTATGTGCTATGCACCAGGCTGTGTTCGTGAATGTTGAATTTCTGCTACTCCCCATGCTTGGGAGCACGGAGAGGGACAATGTTCCCCATCGTACTTTAGAGGAAATAATATCCAAAAAGGGACAAGTATTTGCTTAAGGGCAGTCAGCACACAGGCAGACATTTCTCAGATCTCCTGATGCTCAGCCCATGGTTTTCTCTCAAAATATCTCTCCTTACCTCCTGTATTAGTTTTGGTTTGCTAAAGCTGCTGGAATGCAATATAACAGAAATGGGTTGGCTTAAGGCCGTGAAAATGCCCAAATTAGGGCATCAAGAGGATGATACCTTCTCTGGGGAAAGGCTGCTGGCATCTGGGGTTCCTCTGTCACATGGGAAGGCACATGGCGATGTCTGCTGGACCTTCTCTCCTGGGTTCTGGTTTCAATGGCTGTCTCTCTCAGCTCCTGTGGGTCGTTGCTTGTTTCTCCTGGGGAGTTTCTCTCTCAGCTCTCTGGGCTTTTACTGTCTTTTATCCTCTTCACAAAAGACTCCAGTAAAGGATTAAGACCCACCTTGTATGGACTGAGTCACATCTCAATTGAAATAGCCTAACAAAAAGGTCTCACCCACAATATGACTGCACCCACAAGAATGGATTGAAAAAATGGTCTTTTCTGGGGTATAACAAATTCAAACCAGCACACCTCCAAACTATAAAGACAGGGTCCTCTCACCTTGTGACCCTGGCCCTTCCCATCCCTTTAGGTCTGTGGCTGAAGCTCTGAAAATGGGAGAAACTGTGGAGCCGGAGTACTTCGACCAGGTTACCATATACTTCAGTGACATTGTGGGTTTCACCACCATCTCAGCCCTGAGTGAGCCCATTGAGGTGGTGGGCTTGCTCACTGATCTCTACACCCTGTTCGATGCTGTCCTCAGAAGCCATGACGTGTATAAGGTGAGAGTACCAGGAGGCTGGCACTCCATCCCTCCTGCTTTCACCACTGTCTGTGTCCCTGTACATTCAATTCCATTCATTTATTTATGTGTTTGTATCAGCTAGCTCTTCCCATGTAACGAACACCCCCAAAACTCATTAGCTTAAAACAATTAGCATTTAAGATTGCTAGTAAGACCTTGGGTCAGCTGGAAGGGTCTTCAGGGCTCAGCTGGACTCACTCATGCATCCGTGGTCAGCTGTGGGGTGGGATGGGGGAGTGGCTCTCCCAATCTTGGCTGGGTTCTCTCACATCTCTGGAGCCTTGGCTGTGACAACTCAGCTCTGGCCGACATACTCTCTCACCCTCCAGCAGTGTAGTCTGGGATTATTTACGTGGTGGTGGCAAGGTTCTGAGAGAGAGAGCAGAAGCACACAAACCTTCTACACTAGGAATGGGCACACACACTATTGGCAGAAGCAATTCAGAAGGCCAGCTTGGATTCAAGAGGCAGGAAAATGAACTCAACTCTCAGAGAGAGGAAAACCACAGTATTCATTTGCCCATTGCCCATCTATCCATCCCTTTAGGAAGTTTTTATTGACTGGTCCTATGTGCCAGATCCTGTGTGGGTTGAGTCAGATGAGCCAGCCCCTGCCCTCAAGATGCTGTCAGTCCTGTACATAAAAGATGATGACAATTCATGGGGAAAGTGATGATCAGGAGAGGCAGAGGAGGCTTGAGAGGGCCCCCAACCCAGCTAGTGGCAGGAGTGCAGAGTAAAGAGCAGGGAAGGCTTCCTGGAGGAGGTGCTGTCTTCTTAGCATTATCCTGTCTGGGCTTAGCCACTCCAGGCAAGCAACGGGGGAACAATGTGCTTGAGGTTTGAGAGGGCCCGGTGAGGGTGAAGAATGCCGAATAGATTGTGATGGCTGGATGTGGAGTGGGCCAGTGGGGGCAGAGGAGTGGGGAGGCAGGCAGGGACACTGGGGAGAGCAGAGGGGCCCTGGTGGAGCTCCTGGATCAAGGCCCACCATGATCCAGGTCCTGTGTACTTCTCCTTCCTGGGTTTGACTGAGTCCCAGCCTGACCAGCTTCAGTGTGACTTCAGGCAAAGAGCTTCCCCACTCGGGGCCTGTTTTCTTTATCTGGGCCCAGTCCTGGCATGTTCACGGAGTAATGGGGGGGTCCTATCGCCTGGGTAGGAGGGCTGTGCCAACTGTGAGGCTGAGGGTGAAGAGCCTGCTGCCCTCTGCTTGTCAGCTCTGCCCCTGCTTTGGGAACCTTCCCTAGCCCAACCCCTCCCCTTGTTCTGATCCAGAAGCTGGGGGCCTCGGGTCAGCTTCAGACACAGGGGAGGAGGAGCGAGGGGGGTCTCAGGAAACAGCCGTAGCCTTTGTTTGTGGCCCACCAGCCCCTTTCCAGCACAGCCCTCCGAGGAGGAAGGGGGTGGTGGGCAGCAGGCCCCGAGGGCTGAGACCAGGGTGAAAAGGAAGTCTGGGCAGGAAGTTCAGAGGACAGAACTAATACTTTGTGGTGCCAGGCACACTGCTGACAGCGTTATCTCCATTATCCCAATAACAATAATCACCAACACTTATTGAGTGCTTACTGTATACCAGAGGCTGGTCTAAGTGCTTTATATGTATTAACCCATTTAATCATCATAACCATCTATGAGGTAGGTACTGTTACACCTAATTTATAGGTGAGGAACCTGAGGCCACAGGAGTTAAGTGGCTTATTTAATGACATATTCCCAGTGGGATGTGGAGCTGTGATTTGAATCTGAGC
Source organism: Choloepus didactylus (assembly GCF_015220235.1). Taxonomy (NCBI): domain Eukaryota; kingdom Metazoa; phylum Chordata; class Mammalia; order Pilosa; family Megalonychidae; genus Choloepus; species Choloepus didactylus. The sequence continues at coordinate 91,042,739 of NC_051312.1, read as the reverse complement.
ATTCTGGTCCTAAGACTAAACACTATTCTGCCTCCCGCTTCAGGGCTTCTCACTGTCCCCATGACAAGGAGGCCCGCAGGATAGAGCCAGAGGTTCACAGTGGCCCACAAGGCCCTCTAGGAGCTCACCCCATCTATCTTCTGGCTGCATCTCTGGCCACTCCACCGCTGCAGACCTCTCTGTTTGTCTCCCAGGCTTTGCTCTCTAGCCTCCAGGCTTTTGCACATGCTGTTCCTTCTCCCTGGAATGCTTTTCCCTTCTCATCACCTGACTTCCTCCTGGTCATCCTCCTGGTCTTAGGAGCTCTTGTCTGATGCTCCCTTACCTCCCCCTGGATGGCACATGTGTACTTTATGGCCTTCACCAAACCACTCTGTCCCCAGTGCCTGGCAGTGTCCAATACATACTAGGTCTTCAGGAAATATATGTTATTTGAAAGAGGCCCAGAGAGGGAAGTGACTTGTCTGAGGTCACACAGCTGATAGGCAGCAGAGCCAGGACGGAAGCCCACCCTGTCCACCACCACAGCCTAGGCCTGCCCCAGACAACCCACCAAGACCTGAGCCGCCCACATGCCAGGGCGCAGCTGCCCTCCTGTTCCATACGCAAGACCCCACATCCCTGGCCCGTTCTGAGGTATTGTCTCTGGTGCTGGCTGAGGTTCCCTCTTGCCTCCAGAGCCGCCCTGGCCCCATGGGCCCCAGGAAAAGATTTCTCATCTCATCTCACTGAGCCCCACAGCTTTGATCTGCCCTGAGTCACCCCTGGCCTTGTCTCTTCCTCCCCTGCTAATCTTTTCTCACACATGTGTCCCTCCCAGCTCTGAATCATGCCTTCTGATCTGCTCTGAACTCTGGCCAAGAGGTCTGCATCTTTCTGGCAGAGTGACATGAAATAAAACGAGGCCCACACACCCCTCCAGATGTGGGGAGACAAGAGGCCTGTTCCTCATGATGTGCGAGCGCATCTCTCATCACTCACACCATCCACCTCGGTTTCCCCTCCGTCCCCAACAGGATCTGGTTACTGCTCTTTAATCTGGCCTGGGTTGGGAGGCAGCCAGGCAATCCTTTCCTGGTTCTGCAGGGATCTGTGATTCCCGCCCGGCACTCGCTGAGTGAGTAGCTTTATGTACATAACTCCAGAGCAGAGCCCGTGGGGGCTGCGGGAGAGGAGAGGACTTAACCCAGCCACTCTGAGTCCTGCTTCAGCCACGCAGCCCAGGGCAAATCACTTTCCCCTCTGAGCCTCAGGCTCCCCATTTGTAAAATGGATTTGTGGCCCTTGCTCCAAGTGTTGTGAAGATTAAGTGACATGAAAATGCTATAGCTCATTCAGCCACTGACACGATGTCCAGCACCTGCCAAGTGCTCGGTGCCAGGCCTTCCCCTGCAATGGGAGAGGGATGGCTTTAGTCAAGCACCTGCAGAGGGCTGGCCTGGCCTGGGGATTTTCACAGGGTGCCACATTTCCCATTTCAACACCCCTCAGAGGGACACATCATTATCCCTACAGCACAGATGAGGACACAGGCTCAGAGAGGGTAGGTGATATGCCCAAGGTCCCACAGCAAGGCAGCAGGGCCCTCTCCAAAGGGCATCACCTTTATGAGTCTGGGCTCCTAGAGAGCAGAGCCTGTGCCCTGGTCATCTATCTGTCTTTCAGGGTTGGGGGGATGATGATTAATTATACCACACACTTGCTTCTAGTTCAAAGCAAGTGAGAGATATTGGGTGCCAGGCAGGCGGAGATAGCAGCTTTGGCAGCTGGGAGAATGTGGACTGGATGTACCCACAGGGCTTTCTACTAGTCACCCCCCCACCTGGTCTGGATTTTGGGGCACCTGTCTGAGGCACAGCTGGGTCCCCAGAACAGGTGCACTGCCCCTGATTCTCAGCTGCACACCTGGAGGGCCGATAGCGGGGCCAGGGAGCAGAGGCCTCCTGACGCACCTGTGCTGAACAAACGCGGGGCAGGAGCAGAGCAAAAACCCCACGTGACAGGCAGAGCCTCCCTGAGAGAAAGGGCCCAAGTTGCATATACTGAGAGGCAGTGCAGTGTACTGACTCTGGAACTAGGACTTGGTTCAAATCTATTTGGTAGCAGTGCTGTGTGGCCTTGGCAAATGACTTAACCTCTCTGGTCCAGTTTCTAACTGTAAAAGGCAATAATAGTACCTACCTTATGGAATTTTTGTGAAAATCTAATGAGTTAATATTTGTAAAGGGTTTGGAAAATAGTGTCTGGCACATAAGTGCTGTAAAAGTATTTAAGAGAGCACTTAGTCCTTCTTCCAATCTTGCCAATCAACTAAGTCATTCTTTCTCCTGTGGGGAGAAGGGGGGTAGATAGAAGGAAAGGCAGGGGTTTCACAAATTTATCCTTCCTGGGGCATGGAATGGAAGCTCTGTCTCCTCTATGGAAATGTAATCAATGGGGGATAACCCTGCCCCCCACCTCACCACTTTCACTGCCAGCCCACAAACACTGGATGGACAGCAACAGGAGGTGACAGGGAGAGATGGAGGTCACAGCCCAGAGGAGGGAAACATCTTTTTCTCAGCTGTTAACTGGGAAGGGTTTATGGACTAGATTCCTTGTGAGCTGGGCCTGATGGAAGAGTTGGATTTCAACAGAGACTGGGGGGGAGCATTTCAGGCCGAGGGACCATGCAATCAAGACTGGGAGGTGAGCAAGCACCAAGGGTCTTGGGGCGGTGGGAGAGGGGGAGGGGGGATGGAGAGGATTCCACCTTGGCTTTACCAGGGGGAACTGTCGGGAAATAAGTTGCAGATGTTGCAAATCATGGAGGCTCTTGGATGTCAGATCTTGGGGCACATTTTTAAGCCATTGGTCATAGGGCCTCCATGATTTGCAGACTGAGAAGGCACTTAGGAAAGGTTTGTGGATTGAGTTCAGGAAGCAGAACTGGAACTAGCCAGGGAGAGGCAGGTTTCAATTCAACTCAACTTCTGAAAAGCAGAGTTCTTAAAAAAAGAGAAGCAACCTGGGCTTATACCCTCTCTAAAACCATTAGTCTAGGAAATAATGATGACAGTGATGATGAGGTCAGAGCCTCCAATGACTGGGCCTCCATGATGAGCCTGGTTCTTTAAATACTTTATTTTTCATATTCTTGCCACAGAAGAGGAAACTGAGACCCACATGGGTGAAGTGGTCTGCCCAAAGGAGATGGCAGATTGATCCCACATCCATCTGATTCCAAAATCCATGTTTTGTCTAGTATAGCTTGGAGAGTTTGGAGAATAGGTGTTTGAAAAATAGGATCTGCCCCTGTGGCACTGTGCAGACAGGGGTACCAGGTCTGCTGCCAAGGAGCGCACGGCCTGGGGTCGGAGGAGACAGACAGAGGCGATCTGACGTGAGCAGAGCCCATGGTTGCTAGAGCGTCTGGACCTGGAGGCCGGGCAGAGACGGCACTGTGGGCCTGAGACCTTTGGGGAGGAGGTGGACGCGGGGCAGGCCAGGGAGGGCATGTCCCCGAGCTGGAGAGTGAAAGCTGCGGTTTCTAGGTGGAGACCATCGGCACGCGGCCGAAATTGCCAACCTGGCCCTGGACATCCTCAGCTCAGTGGGCAACTTTCGGATGAGGCACGCGCCCGATGTGCCCGTTCGCATCAGAGCCGGCCTGCACTCAGGTACCAGCCCGGCCTGGCCACTCTCCCAAGGCCCCTGGGACGCTACCTGGGGCACCCCTGGGGGCGTGCTTCTGGAATTCCAAGATTCCAACATTCTCTGATAGAAACATGTTGATGGAGACCCCAGATATCTTCATCCTCACCCCAGCTGGAGCCCAGGATGTGGGTAGGGAAGGGCGAGGCTGTTGTTGGGACCCCTCGGTCCGGGACCTGCCGGGGTTCACCAGGCACCTCTCGTTGCAGGGCCCTGCGTGGCGGGGGTCGTGGGCCTCACCATGCCTCAGTACTGCCTCTTTGGGGACACTGTCAACACCGCGTCCCGGATGGAGTCCACAGGGCTGCGTGAGCACCTCACTCTTCCATCCCGCCCAGGGGAAAGGATCCTTTCCCCACGAGCCCCGCGCAGTCTGGCTGTTTGGTTAGTAACTAGATCGCCACCGGGTGGCAGCGTACCCTAGTTGCCTGGAAGTATAAGGAGATGATATATGAGATTGGTTCTTTTAACTTTCCGTGGAGTTTTGTGATGATCCCGTGAGGGAATTAGCAGAGAAACCAGTGATTCCAGAGGCAGAAAACCTGGCTCTGCGACTGACTTGTTGACGCCCTTGAACAAATTGTTCTTCCTCTAGGCCTCTTTGTAATAAGGAGACTCCCAGTTTAAAACAAGAAAATAAAAAGCCATTTTCAGCCCTTGCTGACAGCAGTACACACTTTGACAGCTTGGTTAGAGCCACTGAAACAGGTTGGCATCCTAAGGCCTCTGCTTCTGGTTGCATAGGTTGTGTGCTCCCTAACGTTATTCAGTGCACATCCTGCATAACTGGACTTGGTGGCCCTATTGGGAAGTCTTGCTCTTAAAAGAAAAATGAAAACTCCTTATCTGCTATGACTCATACTTCAGAGACATAACCAGTAGAAATTATGTTCCTAGGGGTTCTGACTTCATCCTGAATTCCCCTTAACGCTCAATCTATGTAATTTGCTTTTCCTTGGGGCTTCTCTTTGAGTGACCAACTATCTAAAGGGATTAGAGGGCCAGGAAAAGGTTATCGCATGAATTAGAACTGTGTGTATGGTTGGAACTGGGGCTGTTACAGTCCCTTAATGATTTTACTAAACATACAGTACGCCGCGACCAGATGGTGACTGCATTGCTACCTTTCTTCTCAGCATATAGAATTCATGTCAGCCGAAGCACTGTCCAGACACTTCTCAGCCTGGATAAAGGCTATAAAATTGATATCAGAGGTCCGACTGAGCTGAAGGTGAGAGAACTTCTTTCCCAGGTTTGGTGGCAAAAGGGTCCGGTTTCTGTGGATAGCAGAAGAGATTCTCATCTGACTGATGCAACCGTAGGAAACACCTGCCTGGAGTTGGGGACGGAGTTGATCACCTTTACGTGCCATCTCTGCTCCCCAAATCCTAAGAGAACATTTCTTCCTGGGAGCTGCTCCCTCACCCATTTGGTTTCTCATGAGGGAAAGGGCCAAGACAGAGACATCACTTCCATTAATGACCTACTTGGGCAGCACACTGGTGCACAACATACATCAATGCACTTATCACTCACAGAAATCATGAAAAGAGGATCATTGTCCCCATTTTATAGTAGAGGAAATTAAATCAGAGAGACCAACTGACTTGTCCAAAGCCACACAGCTTGTAATCCAGGTCTGGTGATTCCAAAGCCTGTGACTTCTTTATAGAACTGTTGGGCTCCTACTCATCCCTCAGAACCCTAGCTCAGATATTACTGAAGCCTGCCCTAAACCAGGAACACCCATCTTCCTCTTTTCCCCCAAGAGTGACTGTAATGTATTCTCTGTGCATCCACCATTCCTACAACTAGCCCTCTGTTGTTGTAGGTGCAATTTTGGTTTGCACTTGCCCATGAGTACCTCAGAGACAGAGACATTAAGCATCCTTTTTTAATGTTAATTTTTGATAAAGGTGATGGTACAGTGTCCATATGAATCAGTTTTCTTCCTATCCCACCCCCTCCCACCCCCCAACTCCTCAACTACAGCCAGACCTGATGGGGGATTGGAGTAGCCCAGGCATTTAGAGGCTCAGAGCTGTGACTGTGCCCCAGAAATTGGGTCCTCCATGGGACACTTCATCACACTGGAATGCCAGAGCAGGAGGGTGCAATGACTTGTCCATGTTTACACAGCCTGTGAGGCCAGGATTGCTCTAGATGGCCAGGGCTATGGGGGAGTGAGCTGGAATGAGTCAGAGTAGGTGCATCTTGTTTTGGGGAGTGGGCCCTGGCTGAGGAATACAGGACTATGATGCCAGAGAGACATGCAGGGGGTGGGGAGGGCAGCACCCCGACCTCAGTTTCTTCAGGCTGGCCTGGGGACTCCAGGGGGCAATGCCCATCCATAAAGCCTGCTTGGGATGGAGTCCAGAGCCTCTAGACCACCCAGCCCTGACCTCCAGCCTTCATGTCCCCTCCACCTCCAGCCCCCAGGCAGCCGCACGCCTTCCCAGGAGAGGCCACCAGACCCTAGGATAGGGACATTTGGAGAGAATCACAGGTCATACTGGGATCATAGCATTCCAGATCCCCTGGTCACAGAATTCATGATTCATGATTTATTTATCTAAGAGATAAATATTAGCTTATTTAATCATCCTAACAACTCTATAAGGTACCGATAAAACTGAGGCAAAGAGAGGTGAAGTAGCCTGACCAAAGTCACACAGCTGGTAAGTAGCTGGGATTCGGACCCAGGCAGCCTGTCTCCAAGCTGCTGGAATCGTGCAACTCTCCTCTCTCTCTTCAACTTGAGAAGGTTCGTATGGGGTAAAGGTGGGGGCTTTCACTCCCCTTTTCCCTCTCTTCCAGGGGAAGGGCCTAAAGGAAACCTACTGGCTGGTGGGAAAGGCAGACTTCTCCAGACCCCTCCCCACCCCTCTTGACATCAAACCTGGGTGAGTCAGGATTTCCCCAAAAGCCTGGATTTGGTTCGGAGTTTTCTTTATTGATATTTGTTATTTTTTGTGGTTATAGAACTATTATTTGCCTGTGGTGGAAAACTTGGAGAATACAGAATTGTTCAGAGACGAAAATAATCATTGTCTTTCTACTCCTGAGAGAAAACCGCATTAGGATATTTCTTTGCAGCCTGTTTCTGACATGTTTGATGAGCTCATGCTGCGTAGATAATTTTATGTTCTGATCCTTGCCCCCAACTCGATGTCCTGAGCCCCTTCCCATAGCGTTCAGGGCACTTTATAAGCCCACTTATAGAGACCACACTGAGACTGCAGCATGTGGGTGTGCATGGTTTGCTCGGCCCGTCTCTTAGTGCCGAGGATTTAAATCTTTCCATTTTGAGCTAATGAATGGATAGATATTATTGTGCACTTGCTGCCATTAGAATTATGTACACGGAAAATTTTATACATCAAAAAGCCCCCACATTTTAGGGGCTGAATGAGGATGACTCTCAGAGAGCTGGGACCTGGCTGGCAGTGTGGCTCTTCCCTCTGTCCTCTGGGGCCCCATGTCCCTCACCGAAGTGACACAGGTGGGATCAGGGGAGGAGCGATAACATTTTGCTTCAGCGTGCCACTCCTCACTCCCTCTCCCCCAAGCCGTGGACAGTCCACAGAAGGCCAGAGGGCAAGGGCACAGATCTTGCCAACTGCTGAGAATGACAATGTCACAGAAATGAAAGTCCCGGGCACTGCAGAGGCCAGCGGAGCCCCCTGCCAGTGGGGAGGCTGAGCCCAGAGACGGGCAGGGCCCACAGTGTGGCTGTGTTAGAGACTGGCCCAGGGCCCACAGGCTTGTTGCCTGCTGCCCAGATGCCCCCTTCATCGGAACTTCCCACCGGCTCCTCCCACCTCTCCTGGGAAGGCCCCCACCTGAGGCAGCCCCCTCCCATCTCTCAGAGATGAGAAATGTGTGGGACACACACAGAATTCCTGGGAAAATGAGCAGGCAGAAGCAGTGCAGGCGGGCAGGAGTGATGTGGCAGTGGCTACTGGCAGGAAGCTGGTCATGGCCACAATTTCCCTCCTCCTCCAACTGTCAGGGGGCCCCAAGCCCTCGGGACCCCAGGGAACCTAGGGCAGGGGACTAACAGAGGCAGGGATTTTCCCTGTTCATCCCTGGGTGACCCCTCCCACCCTCACCCCACATGATGGGGTCCAGAGGGGCTCCCAGCGAGGGAGGGAGGGTGAGTGGATGGGCAGACACTCGGGGTCTGGGACACACAGGTGCATCGTCCATATCAGGCCACGCCAGCCTCCTGGATGCAGGAGCAGCCTATGCTCACAGAAGGGCACCACACAGGTTGTTGGCTTTCCCGTCTGGGCACGGACTGCTTGAGGGGCAGCAGCGTGGCGTGAGGACAAGGCCCGGGTCTGGGCAGCCTGAGGGCAGAGGGAGCGTCCCAGTCTGGGTGCCAACGGTTGGGTGACCTTGGGCAGGTCCCTTCTCCTCTCTGGGCCTGGCTCCTGAGGGACCTTCCAGCTACTGTGTTAGAGACGCCGGTGCTTTTCCCACGAGCCACAGCAGCCCCCTCTCCAATGCCCCCATTAGAAAGGACCACCATGGCCCTTTTTGTCCTTTCCTCTTAAGTCTCGGTCTTCTGCTCCAAACTCTCCTCCCCTGTGTCTCCCTGGCCATGGGACCCATGCTTGGCTCTCTGACACCTTAAGAGCAAGTCCTCCTTTGACCTCCCCTCCCCTCCAGGGCCTGCCCTGTTTCTCGTCTCTACTTGACAGCGGAACTTCTCAGAAGGCCTGTCTGCTGACCTCACTTCCTCACCGCCCTCTCCCCGCCGCCCCCGCGGTCTGACTTCTACCCCCGCCCCTGTGACTCTTGTGAAGGTCACCAAGGACTTCCGTCCATGTCACTTGATCTGTGGGCAGTCGGAGCTCTCACCCTGACTGCACAGCAGGCTCTCCCCTGCTGCCCTCCCTCTTCCTAGAAACAAGTCTTCCCCTGGCCCGCGGCCCTGCTGGCCCTGATCCCTTCCCTCCAACTCATCCGTCTGGGGCTCCCTGGCCAGCTCCTCTCCTCTCCCCACTGTTCAGTGCTGGGATTGCACAGGCCTCTCCTTGGCCTCCCCCCAAGTCGGTGTGGTCTGGGCCGCCTCGTCTGCACCCTTCCTTACCTGATAACACCCACTGTCTACCTCAAATCCCTACCTCCCCTCTGGGCTCCAGGCCCATGTAGCTCCCACTGCCTGTTGCCAATTCCTTCTGGAGCTCTCTAGCAGCTCACACACTCTAGGCCCAGCCACCCCCGCAACCTGGTCCCCTCCAGCCAGGACGCTGGATGCTGGACGCTGTCCTGGACTCTCCGTCTCTCACCACCCACCACCCCCATCCAACCTGTCAGCAAGTTCTGCAGCTAGGCCTCTGCCACACACCCCGAACTCTCTCCACATCGCCACCGTGGTCCAAGCCACATCGCCTTGCTCCTGGAGCTCTGCAGGGGCTCCCGAGCCAGACCACCCCCCACCACCACCCGTGCTCCCCTCTGTGCCTCTCCACACAGCAGTCAGAGTGATCTTTCAGAGATGAAAATACGAGCCACATGATCAGTTCCCTGCTTGACACTCTTCTGTGGCTTTCTATTGCTCTAAGGCTAAGGGCCGACTCTTTGGAGCAGCCTCTAAGACCCCATGCGGGCTGGCCTCTGCCTCTCCCCTGCCTCATCTCTCTGCCCTCCTTCCCCTGCTCATCACCCACTTATTGTCTCCTCATGGTCCTGAAAAGGTGCCAAGCCTTTGCTCTTGCTGTGTCCTCTACCTCGAAGGCTCTGCCGGATGCTCACAGGCCTGGTCCCTTCAGATCACACAGGTCTCTGACCACACTGTCAGCTGGGCCCTGCCGTCACCCTCTAGCCCACCCCCAGCGTTGCGGTCCCCGTAGCACTTACTACTACCAGATACTTCTTGTCGACACATTTATGGAACTTTCCCCAGCCCACAGAAGCTTCCTGAGATCCTGGACTGTGGATGGGCCTGAATATCCCTCAGTGCCCAGCACACAGAGAACTTGAGTCATCGAGGCCCCCATGCACCAGCCACCCTCCCACCATCTCCCCACAGGGCTCTGTCCATGCAGGCAGTGGGAAGCCCCACACCCAGCTCTCCCCTGGCCCGCCCCATCCTGGGACTGGAACCGCAGGTCTGGCAGCCATTTGTCATCCCCCAGCTCCCTCGGCTGATGACTTTTCCATTCTTGGACAGAAACCTTAGAAAGTGCCAGAAATGTTTTCATCTTCTTGGCTCAGGGTGGGAGGAGATCAGAGATTAGTTCCAGCAAACACCACCCAACTTGGGCGCCTCCCAGACCTCCAGGCAGGCAGGGGAGAATCCCTACATTTGCCTTGGCCCAAGGCTCAGTTCCAGCACGTGAGCTCAGAGACACACACGCACACGTGTACACAGACACCCACACATGAATGCACACACACATACACACACTACTACACCAACCATGGGCATCAGATACACACACACATGAAAAATAATTCCACATGCCCCTCCACTAGCCTGGAGAGGAGGTCACAGACAGACAGACAGACATCACACACACAATCTGGAGATGGCCCCGGAATCCCTGCAAGAGGGGCTGAGGGCATAAGTTGGATGGGAACTTGTTTACAAGGCAGTTACCACATCTGTCCTTGAGTTATATGTTATCACTTGATATTTTTAAAAAGTCATTGTATCCTCACCTTATGTATTTTCCATACCTGCAGAGGTTGTTTTTATACTTGGGGAGGCCGGTGAAGATCAGGGAAAGCGGACACCTACCCCCACTCCCAAGTCTCAGTGCTGCCACCAGCCCAAGCAGCAGTGGCCCCAGAAGTGCCTCCAGTCACACGTCACAGGGACACGCAACACAGTGGTCCTGATGACCAGGCTCAAAAATGCCCCTGCCAGGTAGCCATGTGGCCCTGGCTGCCACTCAGAGCCTTGTTTCCTTCTCTGTGTGAAGGCGATCACCCAGCTCTATCTTTCTCCAGGAACTTGTAGGCAGCAAATGGGAAAATGGAAGTGTGTGCAGGGTGGGGTCCAGAGGCCCTACCCCAGACTTGCATAACACCCTGAGAGTCACAGAGCCCATCCCCTACGGCCTCCCTCAGGCCTCACAGCACTGGGTCCTAGAGAGGGGGCAGAGCTGGGGCTATCTGCTATGGGGGGGCCACTGGACTGGAAGCCACATGTGCAGAGTGGCAGTGCTGTGTGGCCTTGGATGAGGCACTTCACCTCTCTGAGCCTCTGTCCCCTAAAGTCCAAAGGGGATAACAGTAGGCCCTGACCTACTGCTGCAAGGATCAGGAGAAACAAAAGAAGTGAAAGGGGCTACTTTGTAAGCAGCGTGGGCTCAACATGCCAGTGATAGTGGTGGTTTTATTATCATTTCTCTTTTTCCCCCAGAGACCCCTGGAAGGACCTCATAAACCAAGAAATCAAGGCAGCCTTTGCCAAAGCCCGCCAGTGCCTGGCCAGGACCCGGCCAGGGAGGGCCTCGGCCCAGCCCTGAGAGAGGAGCAGAGCCAGGCAGGTGCCTGGGCCAGCCTCGGGGGCTCCGCCTGGACACACGCCTCCCCTCCTTGCTCCATTTCCCTCCCAGAACTCTCTCCTGAGCTCCTCGGCAGCCTGCTGGGAGCTCATTAAGGAGGGCCCCGGAGCTGCATTAATCGATGTGTTCCTGCTTGAATCCTAAGGGTAAACCTGCCTCTTGACACAAAAACAATAAAAATAGAAATATTCCCTTCCTGTCACGCAGCACTGTTCTTGACAGAGCGGAGAGCTCGTTATTCCTCACAGCAGCCCCGTGAGACAGGCAGGGCACCGTGTCCCCGTTTCACAGCCGAGGTCCCCGACCGGGGGAGGAAGTCACCCACCCCGGGTTGCACAGCTGCCACGCGCGGAACGACACGGGGACCAGGGCTGGGAGCCAGGCAGGCGAGGGCTCGGGGCTCAGCTGGGACCCCCACTCACGTCATGTCACTTCTTGGAGCCTCTGTTTCATCCTCTCTAAAATGGGCGTTGAGAGGATTTTAAAAGTTCCCAATAGAGGCCCCCACAGGCCCATGGCAAATGCTCAAAGTACGCAGCCTCCTTCCCTGCGTCTCCACCCCATTGCGTCTCCACCCCGATCCAGCCTAAACCTCTGGGCGTCTGTGAGCACTGTGCTGGGAGTCCAGCCTCGGGGTCTCAGAATCTCGGGGGGAGAATTCCTTCGCTCTCAGGAAAATGAGACTTCTGTTTTTGAGGGGAAAAACTCCACAAACAACTCAGACTGGCTTCCGACATCAAAGAGTACTCACCAAATCCCTGTGGGTGATTTCAGAGGCGGGAGATAAGGCACACGTGGAATCCATTTCCTGGCTGAGGGGAGAGGGCGGTGACCAAGGAGACAGGTTAGCCCTAAACACACTTGGCCTTGGGAGGGGGAGCTGGCACCTCAACATCTAACCAGGGGGTCGTTGGGAAATGTCCTGTTAGGGGGCGGCGACCAGAGACCTGGTTACCTCCGTGTGTGTGTAAGAGAAAGGGATGTCCAAGGGACACGGACGATGGGCTTGTGGAGCCCTGTGATGGAAAGCCCCAGACTTGGCTTTGAAAGAGGACCCCCACCCCGCCTGAATAGCTTTGGGCCTAACCCCCAGACCTAGTTTCCTCAAATGCAAATGGCAATAGTCACCCTTCCCCCAAGGACGTGAGGAGAATGAATGAGAGGCCGGGGGAGCCCGCCTGCAGGAGTGCTGAGAAGGGGGGGTCTGCACGCCTGCCTCTGCGGCCTTGTGCGTCATGGGGTCTGTGCAGGCTGTGCAGCCCTGGGGAGGGGAGGGTCCCTGGTTCCTTCACTGACTCCCCGTGTGACCCACCTGAGGCCTGTAGATTTTCTCTCCAGCCTGTTTCTTCATCAATAAAAGGAGCAATTGGTCTAGGTGACTGGCGAGATCTCCCAGGGGGAAAAGCCACACGTACGCTGTGAGGACACATGAGCACACATGGGGGTAAACGGAGACACAGCATGGTGGGCAGACACAAGGATTCAAGCCAGGAATCAGTTTCCTACCCCCAAGATGTGTGTCCCGGGCCTGTCCCTCAGCCTCTCAAAGCCTTCAATTGCTCACTGCACAACCGATGAGACTCTGGCCTGGCCTGCCCCGAGGCACTGCTGCCAGGTCAACGGAGGCAACGCTGTGCACTGAGCAGTGCAGTACAGATGCGACTTAGGATGGCCGGGTGTGAACAGACTTGTGTAGCTTTGTTCACGTTTATGTGGATGTCAGCAGGCAAGTGGCAGTGTCCTGTGCACATGTCATCTGTCTGTGTTGTGGACATCTGAGTATATGCTGTCTGTGATGTGTGCCTTTGCATGTCTGTGTGTGTCTGTGTGTGCCATGTGTTTGTGTATAGTCATGTTTGTGTGTGTTTGTGTACATATGGGTCCTAGTGTGTCACAAGGCTGTTTTAGATGTATATGCCATGTGTCTGGGGATGTCTGTCTGGACACAAGTCTGAGAGCAGCAGTAGACCTCCTTGTATCTGAAGTGTACACAATATGTGTCTGTATATGTGGTGTATGTCCAAGTGTATGTCTCAAGCATGTGTGTGTACATGTCATGGATTCAGCCATGGGGCTCCTTGCTCTTGGGCCCTCCAGAATGGTAGTGAGGGGCAGGGGAGCTACCCCCTCCCCTTAGCCCATGCTCTGAGCTACCCAGGCTGAGAAGGGCCTGAAGCAGCTCTGTCTGCAGAAGACCCTGCTCAGATCCCCCAGGGCAGAGCCTGCAGGGCTCTGGGAGGGATCTCTAGCTCCAAAGCCAACAGATCCCCCAACACCAGTGTTGTGACCTCTCCTCAACCTTCCCCATCAGCCAGGGATGAGGTCACCAAGAAGAGGTAGGTCATTGCCCACCTGCCCCTGCATCATGCCCCAGCCCCAGGCTGGGTTGCCTCGCTTCACCCTGGGAGGCTCTGTTTATTCCCCGAGTATCCCCTGCCTGCTGGGGACCAGCCCCCTACCTGCACACCCCATGCACATTATTTCACAGGATCCCCAGGACTACCCTTTGAGAAGTTACTTGCACACTTTACAGATGAGGAAACGGAGGCTCAGAGTGGTGAAGGACTTGCCCACGTCAGTCTGTCTGCCTCCTGACCTGAGGTGGTTGGTTATATGGTGCTACGAACTCCCAGAGAAATAGCCATGGTCCCTAGAAGGCTCCTAGGGGGCACACAGCTTTCTCTTCTGCAGAACTGACACCCATCCTGGGTAAGGAGGCAGCGCAGCATTTGCCTGGGGCATGTGTGCATGCCCAGGTGGGGCCCTGGAGATGGGGCCTGAGCCATGACCTTCACAATGAGTCAATACCAATTGGTGCCTATTAAATCCCCTTGCCCTCCCCAGAGCCAAGGGCCATTCTCTTGCCCCTTGGGGTCGGTTCCCAGTGATGGAACACTCCTGGCATCTCTAGGGGAAGGAGTTCTTGCTATGACTGATGGAATCACAGGGTTCCAGAAGAGGCAAGAGGGCCCACTGTCCTCTTAGGGCCAGGTGATCTGGAATTACTTGGTTCCTGGTTCTTCAGAAGGGCAAACTTTGGAATGGGCTCCTTGGAAAATCCAAATACTTCAGCCTGGAAATCCAAGAACCGCCCCCACCCCACACCAACCCCACTTTATCTGCCCCCTACATACCTAATTCTGTGGCCATGACAGACTCCTTACTCTTTCCCAAACCCCTCCTGATGCCACACCTATGCTCTTGCTATTTTCTCTACTTAGATTCCCTTATTTCTTTTTTACCACCTAGTGAACTCCTACATATCCTTCAAAGTCCAACTAAAAAGCCACCTCCTGAAACCCTTTCCCAGCCCTCTTCTGTATGAAATTAATATGTGCCATGCCCAATGCCCACTTAATGGCAGGAAACTTGCCTAGTTTATTCCTTTTGTCCAATGCCCAGAAAGAGTTGTGTACTAGGAGGTTGAATTAACGAATGAACAAATGAATGAATAAATGACTCTTAGCCCAGAGGTGTTTTATGAACAATCTCCCTTCCTGCACATTTGCGAGGGTGGTGGCTGCCAGCCCATGGGCTTCCTCGCCCCCCCGTCTCTCCTCCCCACCACCCTCACACTGCCATGGACGTGCACACCTCCAAGCCACGCACCAGCCTGGAATGTTCTTCCTCAGCCCCTCTGCACCCCACCCCTTCTGGCCAACTCCTCCTTGCCCTTTAAGCCTCTGCTCCTCTGCTGTTTCCTCCAAGAAGCCTTCCCTGGTTGAAACCCTCCCCAATTCCACCCTATGACCCCTGCCCCAGGGAGGGGCACCTCCTCTGGTCCTCTGTGCCCGAGCCACTCTGTCCAGCACTGACCCCTGTGTCGGCCTCTTCCTACAGACGGGAGGCTGCCTGAGGCCAGGGCTGGGTCTAGGCCTTCTTTCTGTGACCTCAGCATCCGGCACACAGCTGGACACAGACCCTGCCAGTGAAGGTCGGCAGGAGGAAGAAATAAAATGGGACTGGGGAAGCGGAGGAGGCTACTGTGGTGACAGGTGAACCTCACTTGAGGGAAACCCACTGCATGAAAATCCACATTAGCTCAAAAGGCTGTCAGAGCTGAGTCCACACTCTCAGGGGCGTGAGGGAAGGGCATCCACGTGCTGTGTGCCTATCGTGCGGCAGGCCGTTTGGGAGCATCATCTCAGGGAGAGTCCTTGCAGCCCTAGGATGTGGGTGTCCTTGTCCCCACGGATGGGCGAGGAGGCCCAGGCTCTGAGCGGAGACACCACTGGCTGAGCCGTGGAACTGAGGTTCACTGGGGGGCTGTGATGCCGAAGCCTGTGTTCTTTCCCAAGGGCTGCCACGCTGCCACTCTCCCAGCTCGGCAGTGGGCTTCCTTGCACAGTCACTCCTGTTCAAGACCCCAGTCTCCCCATCAGGAGGGGGACAGGGTAGGGCCGACTCTCCCAGGTCCCTTTCCGCTGGGTTTCCATGAGTCCGCAAGACTCCAGAAGCCCACTAGGGGGCAGGCAAGTTGTTCCAGAGAGAACCAGGAGCCCGTCCAGCGACCCTGGAGATCCCTGCACTGCTGCCCCAGCCAGGGGAGCGGAGGTCGCGGCACAAGGAGCGATGGGGTGGGGTGGGGTGGCGGGGTGGCACCACACAGAGGAGTCTAGCTAGGGGGAGTCTCGCTGATGAGAGGACAGCAGGTCTCAGCATCCTGTACTCATCCAAAAGACCGGGCCTGACGTCAGCCTGTTTCAAGGGTTTATCCAGCCTCCAGCCTTTTACCCTCCCTATTAATTAACACGCAGGTGCGCTCAACTGCTTATGAAGTGCTTTCCTGGCCATTGGCTCACGTGGCCTAGCGCACCGCACCTCTATGGAGGAGCGTGTGGCTCTTCCTGGCAGTTCCCGCCTGTTACTTATTGGGAACTTCCTTCCATGCCCCAAGCCTCCTGCCAGCCACCACGGGCATCACCCCAGATGAAACCCTTCACCCGACAGTGCTCGCCCTGCCGCCTGGCCCGGAACCAGCGGGTGATCACCCTCTCTTCCCCAGCCCACGATCAATCACCAAGCTGGTCCCATCCACCAGGGTGGCTGCAGCATCGCTGTCCTCAGCGACGGCCTCCTTGCTGCTCTCCCTGCTTCCATTGCCCTCCCGTGTGTCTGTCCCCAGGGTCTCTGCCTGAAGCACAGACCTGCCAGGTCTCCTTCCTGCTTAGTGTGCCCCCCGCTGACTCAGGCTCCTGCCCCACAGCCAGGGCCCTTTCCCACAGAGCTCTGGCTCTCTCGACCCAATCCCCCACTGCCCAGTCTCTCTCACCTCCTGTCAAACAGCTCAGATGCCCAATTTCGAACTAGAGGATTTTTATTACAAAGACTGTTTCTATATATAATTATAATAAGCCCCTAAGACCTGGAACTGGTGGCCTGGAGACTGTGTAACCTTCCACTGTTACCACTGTGGAAAAGGTGCAAAATCTTTCCAGCTTGAGGAGCATCACAGTGTCCCACTCGGCCCATTTCCAGAAAGGCCTGGAGGAAGCAAGGCTGTGAGCTCACACTCAGCACTTTGGCACAACTCAGATCCAACGGGTAAGGAGGATTTTGCCGAAGATTTCCTGGGAGCCAGGAAGAGAGCTGACATTGCACATCAGACAGCTAGACTTCATAAAACTCCTTTAAACCCTTCAGTTCTTCCCAGAGCCCCCTCCCTGGCAGCCACCTCACTGTCCTCTCTCCCCTTCCCCACATCCCCTCAGTCACAACTCTCCCCTGTTGTCCCAAATCAACCATCCCCAGCCTCAGCTTCCTGCTTCATTGGGCACTACCCAAAGAACAACTACAAGATTGATAAAAAGAACCAGGAGTCTTTTAAGGGGCTGATTCAGGGCTGATTCAAGCCTTCCCAGGCATGTAGAGGCTCCGTCAGTTGGGCAGCCCCGGGGAGGGCCTCTATTTCAGTGGAAAGAGAGGGAACTAATATGTCTGGGATAGCTGCAATTTACTCCTCACTACCATCAGGCAAGGTTAATATTGTTCTCCCTGTTTCATAGATGAAGCCACTGGGACTCACTTCAAGAGCACCCAGCAAGCCAGTGGCAGAACCAGACCTAGACTCCACAGCCCCCGCCGTGTCCACTACCCTGGCTGCCCTACAGGCCCATGGCCCTGTACTACATGGAACAAGATGTCACAGCCACAGGGACTGCAGTCACCAGCCGCAGGGTGGGGCCCAGCAAATGGAAATGGGGCGAGTTCTGGAGAAGCAGGCAGGTGAGACCCGGGGCTCCAGGTGAAGCCAAGGCCAACAGCCAGGGGTCTGGATGGCAGACGCAGGAGCACAGTGTGCTGCAGACAGAGGTCAGGTCAGCACCGCAGTGCAATGGGGAAGTGGGAGAGCAAAACAGCAGGGAAGTCAAGAATTCTGGCAGCCCAGGAGCCTTTCAAAGGCTGATTTCAGCCTTCCCAGGCACTAGGCAGGCTGTCATCAGGGCTCCTCCGGTGGGCAGCCCAGGGGAGGGTGGCTTTTTCACTCCTGCAGCCACAGTCTCCCCTCTCTCAACCTCCGGGAATTCTGTAGGACAGACAGGAAGTCCCTTTAGCCAGTGGGTTCTGCTTTCCTTTTTTTTTTTTTAATTTTTATTGTGGTAAGAAATAATCATTAACCATTTATATGTGTACAATTCAGTGATAACTACCTTCACAAAATTGTGTCACCATCACCACCATCCATTACCAAAACTTTTCATCACCCCAACAGAAACTCTACACCTATTAAACAGTAACTCACCCATTCCCATGCATATTGGTGTGCAAATATGTGTTCAAGTCCCTGCTTTCAATTCTTTGGGGATTGCCAGGTCATATGGTAATTTTATGTTTAACTTTCTAAGGAACCACCAAACTGTTTCCCCTGTTTCCCACAGCAGTTGTACCATTTTACATTCCCACCAATAACATACAAAGATTCCTAATTTTTTGTTATTTTCTATTTTAAAAAAAATAATAGCTGTTCCAGTGGTTGTGAAGTGGTATCTCATTGTAGTTTTGATTTGAATTTCCCTAATGGCTAATGATGTTGAGCGTCTTTTCATGTGCTTATTGGACATTTGTATATCTTCTTTGGAGAAAAGTCTATTTAAGTACTTTGCCTATTTTTTAACTGGGTTATTGTTGAGTTGTAGGAGTTCTTTTGTATTCTAAATATTAAACCCTTGTAGAGGAATGATTCGCAAAAGTTTTCTCCCATTCTGTAGGTTGTTTTTTCTCTTTCTTGATTATGTCCTTGGGAGCACAAAAGTTTATAATTTTGATGAAGTCCAATTTTTAAGGAAGTCTATTTTTTCTGTTTTTTGTTGTGCTTTTGGTGTAATGTCTAAGAATCCACTGCCTAATACAAAGTCATGAAGGTTTTTCCTGTGTTTTCTTCTAAGAGTTAATGGTTTAGCTTTTATATTTAGATCATTGATCCATTTTGTCCGCTTTCTTTTTGGTACGGGGGCCACACAAGTGAGTTCCTATAGCCCTCACCTGGGGAAGGAAGAAGGAGAAAGAGGGAAAGAGAAAGGGAGAAGGGGGGGTAGTTTGACAGAGATAATAGGCTGGCCGGAAGAGAGCAGGAAAGGAGAGAGGAGATGATAGAGGATGCATGTGGATGTACGATACGGAATTTGGCCCCCTCTGAATGGTGAAAGAGACAGGAAAATGGGAAGTGTGACATGTGCTTGATCCCCCACGGCCATCAAACGGTTTTAAGCAAGAGAGTGACCTGGTGGGATCTGTGTTTGGGAGAGACTCCATCTGGCTGCCACATGGAGGGTGGAGGGATGGATGGACAAACAGGAAAGGGAGACCCTGGGGCAGGAAGCTCACCTGGGGATTGAGTGAGAAGAGAAAAGAGCCAAGGGCCAAAGGGGGAGGGAGACGCAGGAGCTTCCACATTTAATAATCAGGTGGGGGGTGCAGAAGAGGAGGAGCCACCAAAAGGATGCAAAAGACGCTCGAGAGCAGGACCAAGAGAGGATGTCATGGAAGCCAAGGAAGAGGGTTATCAAAGGAGGGAGTGGGCGACGTGAGGGATGCAACCCTGTGGCCAAGGGGCTGGGGATGGAGGAGTTTCTGTCCACAGCAGATACGGAAGTGGAGGCTGCAGAGGACCAGGAGGGAGTGATGGGGCTGGAGAAGAAGTGAGGGGAGTGGAGGGAATAGACAGCAAGAAGAGCAACTCCTTTGACAGATCTGGCTAAGAAGAGAAGAGAGGGCAGGCAACAGCTGGAGGGGAACTCGGAGGCCTGAAGGGGTTTGTGAAACAAAATAGTGTCCCTGCTGGTGTGACAACCTGCCGAGAGGAGCAGCCCAGGTTTCAGAGGAGGCAGGAGAGATGGGATCCAGCAAGCAGGAGGTCGGGGGAGCCTCTGCTGGATGGAAGGACAGCCCACCCACCAGGGGGCCAGGTGGGCACTGACACAGGTAGGGGTGTGTTTGGGTCTGGAAGTTGTATTCAGGCCTCAAACCCAGGTCTCCCACCCCCCATCCCACAGGGAAGAGGGGAGAAGTCACACAGCCCAGAAAAGGCCACAGAGTGTCAGTCCTGGGGACCACATGCCCTGTTTCCCAGCTTCCAGACCTGGAGAGAGGGACTGGCTTTAGGGACAGGGTCCAGCATTCACCCCTCGGGAGACAGGATCCAGACTCTGCATTCTGGAGCCTGGGCCCAGCTGCTGAGCCTCCTGGGGTCTGGCAAGCTGCAGCCCTGAGTTCATGGCATCCCGTCTGGATTAATCATAGATTTCCTGGGAGGCCACAGTAGTCTGTCTGACTTATTTAGGCCTAACTGTGCCCTTTCCCCTTCTTCCCTTTTTATAACCCAGGAAATCAGCCCTAGTGGAAGCCACTCGACTCGTGTGTGGTCTGCTTCTGAGAAAATCAGAATCACAAGCAATGCAAGCCCGCAGCCTAGTTCCCATGGGCAGATGAGTGCATGCACATGTGCACTGTATCCATGTATGTGCACGTCCATGCACAAAGGTGTGCTTATTTATGCATGGGTCTGGTGGGTGTGCAGTGGGTTTGGGGAGCCTGGATATTTTAAGTCTTTGCTGTATATATGGGATGTGAGCTGTGTTGGTGTGCAGTGTGTGTGGTGTATTTGTGTAGGGCATACACATATATATGTATATGTGTGTGTGCATCATGTGTACTGCATGTGCATGTCTGCAATGCATTTTGCATGCATTATATATATATATCTATATACATACACACACACACACACACACACACGAGAGTTAGAGTTGTGCAGGGTGTATGGATCTGTGCGTGGTGACTATGTGACTTTTGAGGGTGTCTCTGTGAAATGTTTGAAATGTTTGTGAATAGTCTGTGTGCCCATGTGAAGTTTTTGTGTGAGGTTGATGGGTGCTTGTTTTTGTGAGTTGCAGCCATGTGCATCCTGTGTTGTCTGTGAGGGTCTATTAGGAAGGGTGCATGTGCCTGCAGGTGCGCTGTGTGGGGTGTGTGTCTGAGCGGGTGTGTTTTTGTGGGTGCATCTGCTGGTGGGGAAATGTCACAGTGGGACAGCTCAACACAGCAGAGGGGGCCGGAGATCTTTCCCCCCACCCATTTGTCCCCATCCTGGTCATGTGTCCCTCAAGCCTCAGCTTCTCCACCAAGGCCAGTACTCAAAGTACTCTAGGAAGGCCTTACATGGTCAGGAGGAGAAAGGCAGTGTGAGTGGGACAGGCAGGGGTCACTGTGGCTGCACGTAAGAGGTCCCTGCCCCAGAGAGAGCTGGGTGTGCCCAGGTCTCCCTCCCCTGCTTCCTGCAGAACAGGAATAGTGCCCACTTTTAGGCAGTCCCCCCACCCTTTCCCCCACAACCCCCAAACAAAGCTAGGAAAGCTTCACAAACCACTTCACAGCCTCCTGCCTCCCAAAGTAAAGCAGCACAAAGAAGATAAAGCACTGACATAAACAAACTAACAATCACCCCCCAGGAATTGCAAGCAGTGCCATTGACTGGGGTGAGCACCATGGGGGGTAGGGAGCAGGCATTGACACAAATGAGCTCACTCTTCAAAACAGCCCTAGTCATCTATCACTGCTCCCACTTGACCAAGTGGAGTGGGTTCAGAGAGGTGAAGCCATTAGTCCAAAGTCACACAGCAGTGAGAGGCACAGTGAGGCTGGGAACTCATCAGTCAGTTCCTCTCTGAAACCTGGGCTGCTTCTCTTCCTCCACACTGCCCTTCTCCAGAGCCTGCCACATCCCACCCTGCTTAACACTCTGTTGTGTTGTCACTCAGTGGAACGCTAATTAGCCCAAAGAGCAAATCATCTACCAACTCTTTAAATTTGCTCACGACATGCGCATGTCCTCTTTACACTCTGCGCATGTCGTGAGCAAATTTAAAGAGTTGGTAGATGATTTGCTCTTTGGGCTAATTAGCGTTCCACTGAGTGACAACACAACAGAGTGTTAAGCAGGCAGGCATGGGAGCTCCAATGCCTGGACCCATCCATACTGGCTGAGCAAGCTTGAGTTACTTATTTAACCTCTGTGGGTTTCTTCACCTTCCCTCAGGTGACTTTATCTGTAAAATGGGGATAATAATAATAATAATATCCACTTCATTGGGCGTCGAAGGATTAAACGGGTGACCATGTGCAGAGCCGCATTAGAAAGCTGCCTGGCCCAGCCTACCCCCTTCCCAACTTGAAAACACCCAGAATGTGGCCACTGATTTTCACTCGTGGTAAGAAACATTAAGCATCCTGTTCACCATAACCCTCACATTGAATTCCTTCATTTCTGCAACTCAGTGAGGGAGGGATTATTGTTATCCCATTCCACAGATGAAGACGTGGAGGCTCAGAGAGGTGGAGGCTGCACAACTGTAAGAGCTGGGGCCGGGGCTTGCCCCTGGCCGTCCCCCGGAGCCCATCTGCCCCCCGCGCCATCACAGCCACAGCGTGGCCCCGGACCAGCCCGTCTCACAGGCAGGCCCCGGACGGCAGCATCAGGGCCACCCGGGAGTTTGCTCAAGGTGCTGATTCCCAGGCCCCGCCTCAGACGACTGAATCCCACTCTCTGGGGTGGGGCCCCCACAATCTGTGTTAAGCCCTCAGAGGTTCTGATACTCACTGAAGTTTGAGCAAACCGGGCTAGACATCAGAAGGGGTTCTGAGAGTACCTCAGGAAGTACCTCACTTAAAGGACGTGGAGGAAAGCCACGTGGGACGAGGGGATCACACCTCGGTCATTTTCTCACCCTCTCAGGGCTCAGAATCTGCCCTCACTCTTGGCGTGTACGTAGGGGAGGCAGGATTCCCTGAAGCTTCCAGAAGTGACCATTATCTGTGGGGATTACCTGGGCACATGGGTGCCAGTTTCTGGAAGCACCGCTAGGCCTTGGGGCCCTGACCCGCCCTGAGGAAGGCGGAAGCCCACGGCCTGCTGGGAGCTCAGCACAGTGAGGAACCCCGAATCCTGGAGCCAGGCCACAGCCACCCCGGGATGCATCACAGGTGCTGGGCCCTGCCTGAGGAGCCCTGGACCCAACCCTGCCCTGGGGCCTACCCTGTCCCCCCGACTCAGCTCATCTCCCAGTCCCTCAGTCAGGCCTTCCAGGACCCGTCGGTCAGGGACGCCATCAGTGGGTGCTCCAGTCGCCAACAGGTCCATTCAGGCAACCACAGAATCAGACTTCCCCGTGAGGAAGATGATGTCAATAATCATAGTTGGTGGTCCAGCTCCTCCTCCATGCAGCTTTCCACAGAGTCAAAGCACCACCACAGAGACGAGGAAACTGAGGCTAAGAAGGGAGAATGACTTGCCCCAGCTCCCCAGGGCCTCTGCTGTCCCGGGCGTTCTGCTCTGGTGACTGCTGCCTACAGGGACACTCAATGTGTCAGCAGCTGCCTCACCCTGGGCTTGGCTTGTTGTTGCTAACTTGGACATTATACTTTATTACATCAAGCACCACAGCCAAAGCCCATACTGGTAACCCTGCCTCATCAAGAAAAGGGTACATGGGGTTTAACCTTCAAATGGTTAAAACAGAAAAAAAAAAAAAAATTTGTGTGGCTCACAGGGACAAATGCTCAGTTTCCCGGCACCCTTGGCGCTGTAGAGAGCTGTGGTTTCGTGCTTCGTGGCCTGGCACAGACTCAAACTGTGGAGACGCTTCTGATCCTGCCCTCCCTGGTTTACCCAGTCTCAAATTTTCTCACCTAACATCCCCCCCATCCCTTGAGGCCTCCGGAAGCTTCTAGATCCCTCAGCCCCAGCTCTCGCTAATCAGACTCAAAGCCAGCAGCTTCCCGTAGAGAAGCCAAGGGATCCCCAAGGCCTCCGCAGCAACAGTTTCCTGTCCGAGTGCCTGCTTGCGCGGTGACTTGTGGCCTCACTGAGAACAGATAACCAGTCAAGCAAATCGCTGGCCACATACCAGGGCCTTGCGGTCTGAGGACACGGATGGGAAGCCTGCTCTGCCCTGTTAGCTGTATGACTATGGGCAAGTCACCGAATCCCTCTAAACTTTAGTCCCTCTTATGTAAAACGGGGGTGGGGAGTGGTAGAGGCAAAGAGAGCCCTCCCTTATTGGATGGCTGTAAGGAGGAGATCATTCCAGTAAAGTGCAAGGCACCAGGCCTGGTTCTGCAAGCCCAGAATGATTTAATAGACCAGCTTTCCTCAGAACAGAAGACACACCAGCTTCTATAAATCTTTGCCCACCAAGCACCTAAAGACTTTGAACTCACCAAAGCCCTATGGGCTGATACCTAGCAACATTTGTTCGCCTCCCCTGACGTCCAACCAGGAGGTGGGTGGCCCACAGCTGGTATGATCTGAGTCCAGTTGCCCTGGGGGAACAGGGGAAGAACTGGGGAACCCAGGGTTCTGCCCCATAAGGCAAGGCCCCGTAGGGGCTGATGAGGGAACTCCCTGACTCCCAGGGGCCCACAAGGGTGCTGAGCAGGGGCAGGGAGTGAGGGCAGTCGTACCCTTGCACCCAGATCTAATCTGGGAGTCAGAAGACCTGGGTTCAATTCTTAGCTCCAAAGCTGTGTATCTTGGGCTGGGTACTTAACCTCTCCGAGTCTCAGTTTCTTATCAGTAATTGGGATAAATACACCTAACTGGGAGACTATCTGTGGCTGTCTTTACCCTGATTTGCCACAGGAGATGAAGACTGGCCCACAGTGGATGCTCAGCAAAGAGCAGTGGAATCTAAAGTGGGAGTCCAGGGTACCGCGGTCCTTCCCATTTATGGTTCTACAGTTCGATGAGGACAAAAAAGGCTCAGAGAGGTTTAGTAACTTGTCCAAGGCCACACAGGACATACACATCATTGCCTTCCTGGGCTACTTGCTCCTTCATGGGACCTTTGGATTCACCCTGGTATGAGCTGAAACCCTCCCAGGAAGCTCTGGGACCTGACTTGGTGCTTGAAAGTGTTCTCACCTCTCCGAATGGTAGTCCTAAAGACACAGGAAGAGATATGTGTCTTATCCTCAATGACAGATGAATGAGGGAATGGAAGCATTTCTAGAAAAGAAGACCAACACTGTGAAGTCTAAGCCATCCAAAGTCTAAGCTCTGGGCTGTCCAGAACTTCCCATTTCTGGAGGTGAGTGAGCAGGGGCTGAGCAACATTGGGTTGAGAGTTGGCCCTGACAACTTAAGAACAGCACCACCCTCCACATGAGCAGCCAGGCGAATCTGACCCTGTTAAGTTTCCACACACCCCTACCTTCTGCAGAACTGCAGAATCAAGTTCAGACTCTTGGATTTGGCCGCCAAGGTCTCTGGACTCCAACCACCCTTTGTGTTCTCATCTGCCTCCTATCTGGTCTGGGAGCTCCACAAGGGTGGATATTGGACATTTGTAATCACTAGCTATCCCCAGGGCTTGCTAAGGAAGCAAGGTCATGTTCATTGAGCAAGTACCACAGACCAAGGTCCAACCAGGCATTTTATGCACATGGTTGCATTTGCTCTTCACAGCAAGCCAGGACAGCAGGTGCTATTACTACTCTCACTTTGCAGATGAGTAAACCGAGGTCAGAAGAGTTAAACAACCTGCCAACAGTCACACAAGCAACAGGACTGCTGAAGAAGTTGCAGGAAGGGACAAGTGGGGTTCCCGGCTTTCAGGGCCCCCAGTCCCAAGGGACATCTGCAGCCAGTAGGCATGCTTGGTTGCTCATCTGTCTCCAACTCCTGGGGATCCCCATCCGGGCACTGAGTGAGGTGGAACTCCGTGAACGAACTAACCACAACCGCAGCCTTGGAGGGGGTGTGGGAGGTGGGCCATCCATCCCCAGCCCTGCCCTGCCCTGGCCCAAGCTCTGTACCAGAGGTTTCTACTTGGCAGCCGCTCACGGAAGGGTGAGGCGGCACTCAGCTGGCCTGGGCATGGGTGGGGGGCAGGGTGGGAGGTGGCAGGTGAGCTCAAGGAACTGCCTGAATCCGATTCAGTCATGCTCTGCCTGGGCTGTGGGGTTGCTGCAAAGCACTTTCCTGGACATTTGGTCCCTTGGACAGAGACACGGCAAAGGAAGTCTGGCTGGGCTGGGCCAGGTACAAGCAGAGGTATCATCAATGACTACAGTAAAGACGGCGAGAAATTATCTAACCCCTCCTGGGTGCAAGCCCCAGCCTGGGTCCATTGCACTTAGTTCTGACCCCAATCCCAAGAGTACCTACAATTCTCCCTGACTTTACAGAGAGGGAAACTGAGATTCCATTTGACAAGGTGAGGGGAGTTGATGGTGGGTGTTGGGATGGACCAGCTGGAATTCCTAAGAGCGTAGATCTGTGCTGCCAGTGACTGGGAGGGAAGAAGGAAGTTTTGACACCCTTCCCAGGCCCTGCTACTCATCCCCTCATCAGGAGCTCAGGACCCTTCTTGGTGAAGCCTTCCCTGACCTCTTCTGTGGCTAGGTCATGTCCCAGGCCACCGGCTGTCACTGTTTATCCTCTCTGGGCTGTCCCCTCCTGCCCAGGTCAGGCCCCACAATGGACGGGGTGGGAAGAAGGAAAGGCAGCAGCCACCTAGGCTTCAGGGCACCCAACTTCTAAGCCCAGCTCTATCCTGACATGCCACAAGGACTTAGGTGGTCACTCTCATGGCTGTAAAATGGGGCCACTAGGGAAGAAAGACTGTGGAAGGTGAACATTCTGTAATTTGGTAGGGCCAAAGCATTTGGAAGAGGGGGTGGCTTTAGGCAAGATAAGCTTCATCCCCTGATGAAAAAGTTGATAATATCACCATCCCATTTTCACACAGTACTTTAAAAAGAAATAAAAAAAAAAAAGGGCAAGTTGGTGCCTGGGAAAGGACACCCAAACTGTCCTGACTCAGCTTTGTGGACAGATTGGATTCAAATTCCTGCCTCTTACAGGCTGTGTGACTTTAGATAGATATGTCATCTAATCTTTCTTTCCAAGCCTCAGTCTCCTCAGCGATGAATGGGGGCCTTAATAGTCCCAGATGGTTTTTGTTTATACTCACTGCCCACATCTCTAGCCTCAGTTTCTCCGTCTTAAACCGGGAATTTCACGGTACCAAGTCGCAGGGCTATTTAAGGGTCCCGGAGACGGTGGGGTAGGCTAAGTCTGGACACTTCAGCCCAGCCCGGAGAGGGGAAAGGGCTTACCGGCCTCACCAGGGGGGACGGCTGCGGCGCGGGGAAGCCCCTCGGCGGCCGCCCCAGGGCCAGTGAAGGGTCATTTCCTTCCGCGTTCGGCCGCGCTGTCACCTCCCCGGTTCGCGCCCCGCTAAGAGCGGCGGCGCCGGCAGCGGGGAGAGCGGGGCCAGGCCGGATTTCCTCCGCGGACCTGCGGCTCCTACAACCTCCCGCCCCTCCCGACCCCGCGGGGCCGCGAGCTGCACGTGCGGCGGCCCCGGACCGGCCTCCGCGCTCACGGCGCTTCCTTCCCGACCCCTCTCCCTCGGGCCCTCTCATCCCGCCCCCTCCACCCCACGCCCCTTCCCAGCCTGGGCTGGAGCGTAAAGAAGATGCTTCACCCTCCCGCGAGTTCCGGATAACCGAGTCACGCGGGGGCGCGCCGACGGGCGCTAGGACCCCGCGACTTCGCCGGGGGGGGGGCGTGGTGGGGCGGGTCGGCGGGAGAGAGCTTTAAATTGAAGCCTGAGTCGCCCCCTCGCGGGTCCGGCACCCGTGGGGCAGTGGAGCGGCCGTTCCTCCTCGGGCCGGGACCCCAGGGTCTGGCGCGGGGTGGGACCGGGGGGCAGCATTGCGCAAAATGTTCCGGGGCTGCGGGGGAGAGGAGCGGCGGCCGCGCTGAGCCAGGTAGGAGCCGCCCAGCGGGCAAGGCTGGTCTGCCCCCTTGGGGAACAGACGGTCGGTCCCGCGCCCGCCGCAGAGCTAGACTGGGGCCGCCCTGGGAATCATCGGGTCGAGCCCCCACCCCCAAACACTCCCCGCCCGCCGCCGCCCCCCATCTCGCTCTTGGAGCTGGATTGACCCTCTCTCGGGTTTGGAGAGGTCTCCAAGGCTCCATTCTCAGCGGATCATTACAACAGGGGCCAAGAGGCGAGACCCCGCGCGCCCATTTGACAGATGGAAAACTATGGCCCAAAGGCCGGGACTTGCCCAGGAACACACAGCTACTCAAGGCAGATCAGGATTTGAATCCACATCTCCTGCCACCCTCTGACCTGGGCCTGGGCATGGGGCTTACCCTCCATAGCATCATACAGCCTGCCCAGCTCTCTGGGGGGAGGAACGGCCCCCCCACTTCTCCCAGGGCCTCAGAAGCCAGCCTTCTTCATGGGTGGTAAGATGTGAGGGACCCCCACCTCCCACCCCCACCCCAAGCTGCCTGAAATTCCGCCATCACAGCCACATTCCTTTGGGTTAAGGTCTAATTCCCCCGTGGGATGCGCATATCTCCAGAATGGGGCTTGCCCTTAGTGATTCACTGCTCCGTGTGGACGGCCACAGTTCTCCCAGGACCCTGCTCTGCCAGTAAGTCGGATCTGGGCTGAGAGGAGGGAGAGGGAGCGCCCCAGAGCCCGGCACTGTGAGAGTGTCTGCTTGTGTGTGGGTGTGGGTGTGAAGGGGGTCGCTGGCAGGCAGGGGTTAGAGAGGGAGATCTTGGCCTGGTGGAGTGGAAACATTGGCTTCAGAGTCAGACAGACCGGATTCTGATCCTGATTCTGTTACGTACCACCCGTGTGACTTTGGGTAAGTCACCCCTCTGAGCCTCGTTTTTGTTATGGGCAACTAGGGACATCTCTACAGACGGGCAGGCAGCTGGGCACCTGCTGGAGGAAACAGCATTTGGGTCATATAGATCTGGGTTAAATCTCAGCCCTGAAACACTTACGAGTTAGATAACTATGAGGTTAAGTCACTTCCCCTTTTTGAGTCTCAGTTTTCTCATCTGTAAAATGGGAATTAAAGTAACTATCTCATTGGGTTGTTGTAAAATTAAGTGAGACAATGTAACTCGTCCTTCTTTCTTTCCTCTCTCCCTCCTTTCTTTCTTTCTTTCTCTCTTTCTCTGTTTCCTTGCCCAGGCTGCTCAGCCCTGAGGGTCATTGTCCCATCTGGGAAGGACAATAAGGGCATGGTCATAGCCATTCTCTGTCTCATCATCACAACAGTTGGGGGCAGCCAGTGGCGAAGGGGAACCAGGTTGCTTGCTCTACAGATGAGCACACAGAGGTGCTGCGAGGGTGAGCCACTGGCCCCAGGGAGCAGAGCCAGTGAGCTGTGGAGTCAGGAGACCAGCCTAGGTCCTCCCTCTTGAGAGAAAGTGGCCCTTCAGTGCTGCATGCTATGTCTTGGGCATGGCTGAGGGGTGTTCGCAGCTAAGGGGTCCCTTTCTGTTGATGCCAGGGCAGAGTTCCCATTTGCTGCAGGGGCCGTCCCTTCTGGAGGCACAGATGCCCATCTTGGGGGTGGGGGGAGGTTTGGCAGGAAGAGGAGGGAAAATAAGGGCCCCTTTGGGCAGCTTCTGCCTTCAGGCTCCGAACCTAACCCTGGGTCCATCACCTTCCACTCACCACTCAGCCCACTGCAGTCAAAGCTTCTGCCACTCATTCGATAGATCTTTAGTGAGCACCTCTGCAATAGAATTCTTGTGTAATAAGGATAGCTTATCAGATACATACTAGGAAAACACTAAACATGTGACGATCTAGGGAATAGCTTTCCAGGCAGAGGGAACAGCAAGGGCGAAGGCTCTGAAGCTGGAACGAACTTGCTGTGTTTCAGGAACCGTGAGAAGGCTAGACTTTAGTGAGGGAAGGGAAAGGGGGAGATCGAGTCAGACAGCAGATTTTGTAAAGCCTGGGTTTCATTTAAGAGAGCTGGGAAGCTGTTAGAGGTTTTAAGTAGTAGAGATTCATGAGCCGCTGTATGATTTTAAAACTTCACTCTGGCTTCTCTGTAAATACAGATCAGACTGTCACGGGTCCGGGTGGAAGCAGGGGAAGCTGTCTCAGTGGTTGGGGCCCAGGATCATGGTGTTGCCCTAGTGGCAGGGATGGAGGAGGGAGAGAGGCAGATGGGGGTCTGTTTTTCAGGTAGAGCAGAAAGAACTTGCTGATGTGGGGAACAAATGTGACCAGGAGTGAAGGGAGAGTCAAGGAGAACAAGAGCTCTTGCCAGCGTCAACATATCACCAAGACTCCTAATGCCAATTCTCAGTGCCTTCCTCTGCCTGCCTTGTGCTATGGGATGGGTCCCCCTCTGCCCCGGGGATGCTTCCCATAGAAGTGGGGCAAACTATAGACTGCTCTGTGCCTTGTTCCCTGGAAGCTTAGGGGCTGTGGGAGCCTGGGGGAGGGACCGTGCATATGTAGCCCAGACTCGGAGAACCAGGGAAGGCTTCTTGGAAGAAGTACTATCTAAGCCGAGAACCAAAGGTTGAGAAGGTATTCGGCAAGAGAGGAGAGGAAGTGAAGGTTTGGGGCAGTACAAAGGTGTGCAGTAAACTAAAGGAATACAAGGCATCCAGAGCTCAGAGTGGGGGTGGGGTGGGGTGGTGAAAAACGAGAATGGGGAGAGGACAGCTGGCTGGGCAGAGCAAACTCCCTGAGGGCTTTGAAGGCCCCACTGAAGGGCTTGCTTTCAATTCTGAGGCCACTAGCTTTCAAATGAGTTGCGTTGTTCTGCTTTTTAAACAGCAGAACAAAATCTCATGAGAAAGCCCAACCTGTAGTGCAGGTGAGCGTAGAGCAACTGTGGGGGGCAGGGGACCTGTGGCCTTGGGGAGAACCCAGGAGCCAAGGTTTAAGAGACACCACTGTGGCCCTTGGGTGTTCAAGCAAGAAAGGGCCTCGGAGCAGCCATCTTCGTTTAAAATTCATCACCAAGGACACTGGTGGGTTCTAAGTGCTGCTTCTTCTACAGCATCCTTCAGCTTCTTTCAACAAAAAGAGATCTTGCCTGGCTCTGCAGAGTCACAATTTGGAGCTCATTTATTGAGCACCTGCTATGGGAGAACATAAAGTGTAGAGATTAAGGGCACAGACCCAGGAGCTGGACTGCCTGGGCCTGCCACTTGCTAGCAGTGGGACCTGGGGTGTGTTACTTAATTTCTGTGAGCCTCAGTTTCCCTATCTGTAAAATGAGAATGATAACAATGGAACCAAGTTGCTGAGTTATTGTGAGGATTGAATAAGTTAGCATATGTAAAGTGTCGAGAAGAGTGCCTGGTGCATAATAAAAATGCTGTACACTTTTATAGAATATTATCTCATTTGATTCTCAACAAAGCTTGGTGAGTTGGCAATTGATCTCCAAAGAGAAACTGAGCCTCAGAGAGGTAAAGTGACTTGCACAGTGTCACATGGAAGGTTAGTAAAGGAGGCAGAAAGGGCAGTCAGGTGTGAGTGACTCTGAGTCCAGTGCTCTTGGAGGGCTTTATGTGTCCCTCCTTGTTAACACTTTGTATATGGTCACTTCTGTGCATTTCCTTGTTTCCCCAGTTACCAGCACGAGAAAGCAGTCAAGGTGTGTGATGAATGAATGATTGAATGAATGAAGTTGATGGATGTATCTGTGTACCCCCAGTACTTGGCCCAGGTCCTCAGGGTGAGCGAGGGGATGAGTGAGTACCCAGCATTGCTCTGATTCATCCCTGATGAGGGCCTCTGGGGTCCCCCCTGTTATCACCCCTGACTGCCCATAGAGCTAAGGGCTGGCCCGGTAGGCCTGAGCGCCCCCTGAGCTGGCAGCTGCTTCAGTGAAAGTGCAGGGCCTGGCAGCTGGCTGCTGGGGAAGTCCATGACCTGCGGCAGTGCTGGGGGCAGGGCACACCTCCTGCCGGGGCTTCCTGTCAAGGTCCTGGCCTAGCCCTTGAACAATGGCAAGGGCCGAGAATCAGAGAATCAAAAGAAAAGGAGCAAAATAAAAGTCCCCTCGGGGGGAGTGAGGAATTCCGTTTGGGGCCTGAGGAGTTAGAATGGGGGGCCTGCATGTGGTCTGGGTGGAAATGGAGTCAGAGGCTCAGCTCCCCACCTCTGCTCACCCCCAGCCCTGAGCTTGGCCCAGGGCAGCCCCAGGCTCCCTGTAGCCACCAGTTCCAGGCTGTCTTCCACCAGGTGGGGTCTTTGGAAAACCCAAATCTGATCAGGTCACCCACTGCTTAAAACTTTCACTGCCTGGGCTCCTTGGCCTGGGTTCAAGGCCCCTTGTGATTGGCTGCAACCCCATGTCCACCCCAACCCGGTCCACAGAAACCTTTATCCCAGCTGCTTAAAGTGGAGCAGTCTGGGGTTCCTGGAGGGCAGGCACAGTCTGGGTCAGTGGACTTACACTGTTCCCCTTTCCTCCCCACCCTCCGCAGAGCCATGAGCCACCAGATCCTGCCGCTTCTGGCCATGCTGACGCTGGGCCTGGCTACCTCCCAACACCGTGACAAGATGCCCTGTAAGATGGTAAGGAGCCCTGCCCAGGCAGACTAAGGGGACCCCTGCCCTAGGGTGACCTGCCCCAGAATCCTTTGCCCCAGGCTCAGCCCCACAGCAGTTAGAGGAGTCAGAAGAGGAGAGGGAAGGTACCTTGCATTGAATGAGCACCTACTAAAATGTTTAAATACCTTATTTACTCAACAACCCTGCCAGGTAGGTACTGTTATTCCCATTTTACAGAGGAAGAAACTGAGGCTTGGAGAGTTTAGGTGACTTGTCCAGAGTTATTCAGCTAGGAACAGTGGGAATGATATTGAACTCTATTCCCTAAGCTGCCCTTACAGGGTGGTGGGCCCAAGTGAGCAATGCAGATTATCAGCATGGGGGTGGGTTGGGAGGATATGGCGTGGGCCACCTGGGATGGCTCCTCTGTACTGGCTTCCTCTTGGGGAAAATCCCCTTCCCTAACTGGGCTCCCTGACTTGGGCTCACTTGCCACTTCCCTGCTGGAGAGGACTCTCGCTCGTTACCACCCAAGTCAAATACTGCCTCCTCCAGGAAGCCTCTCCTGATCTCTCCCAGGCTGACCTGGTCTGACTGTTCCCCTTCTGGGTTCCTGCAGCCCCCAAGCTTTCCTCCTTCTCAGAACTGAGCATACAAGTACATGATGGTTGGTCCATGTCTGTGTCACCTGGCAGACTGAGAACTTTTCAAGGGCAGGGACCAGGCTTGATTCACTTTTGTTCCTTTTTCCTGCCTCGAGCCAAGGAGACTAGCCTTGAAGTTCCTGTGACCTTTTGGGGATCCACTAGTGAGGATGGGCAATCAGTGAGGTCGAGGCCAGAGCCTGGGCTGAGGAAAAGACAGTCTTACTTGAACCTGTGACTTGAAGCCCATGACACAGGATGGGCAGCTGCTTCAGGAAACCATAAGTGCTGGCAGCCCTTCCCTAGGGTTTGCAATGTCCTGCCATTGCCACTACACTTCTTGCTCCTCAAGGTGTCTCTGAGATCCCCAGAACCCAGATTAATAGGCAGAGAGGGCCGCAGACATCACCAAATGCAACCCCACATTCTACCTTGGGGAACCTGAGGCTCAGAGAGGTGAAGGGTCTTGGTCACCCAGCCAGGCAGGGGGAAGCTGGGTGAGCTTTGGATTCTGGGCAAATGAGAGAATAGGAAAGCACTTTCTGCTCTAGCATGAAAGTTCAACACGTGTGGGAGTTTTGATGATGTCAAAATAGTAAAAGAAATTGCCATTTGCCGAGAGCCTATTAGGTGCCTGCATTGGGCTAAGGGCATTCCTTCATTTTATCCTTCCCAGAACTCCTCTTTTTAGCTGAGGAAAAGATATGACCCACTAGGGTCATACAGGTAGGAAGTAACAGAGGCAGGATTTGAACCCAGCTCTCCTGAGCTCCTCCTGTCCTGCTGGTTCTTCCTACCCTGTTCCCTTCTCTGCACAGATGGCAAGACAGAATTGGGTAACAGTTCCTCTTCCCTCCTAAAGAACAAAGCTGGGCAGAGGCATCCTGGCATCCCAGAGAGAGAGTGTGCCTCTGGCAGGTGGTAGGGGGTGTGTGACTGTGAACTCTGGCCAAGGGCAGGTTCCTCTGAAACTCCTCCTGCTGTGAGTCGGCTTGTGCTGGGGGCTCAGAGCCCAGGGAGGGGTGAGGGCACTGGAAGTGGAGTTCTGAGACTGCCCCGGCCTTCCAGTTCCCAGTACACCCAGCCCCCTATCCTCTGGGCCTCAAAAGCAGGTGTCCTGGCACCTGGGCGGAAAGCAAGTCTTAGGTTCTGAGCTTGGCCAGCCTTGGGTTCTGTCTCAGCAATCAGGGGCCAGTGCCCCAAAGAGCCTTTGAGTATCCAGAGGAGATAGCAGGGTGTGGATTTGCATGTGAGGTAACCTGTGAAGCACAGGCAGTGCCCCCATGCAGAAAATGCTCAGTAAATGGTGGCTGGGGCTATTTTCTGTGGGAAGGAATCACCTGGGTAGCCGAGGGCCCAGTGGTCAAAACTCAGCTTGCACGGATAGGGAGAGGACCATGGGTCAGAGCCCCAGCCTGTCTGACTTGGGACAGCCCACCTCCCGAGGCTCAGTTCCCTTAGGGAATGTGACTGGTAGCTTATGCCTGAGAGGAAATGAGGTAGAGGATCTATGCATCCAGCCCAGAGCCTGACAGGGAGCTGGTGCCACATGATAATGGCTGTCATCGTGTTGGTTTGCTGTTTCTTCTTTGAGTCAGGAGGGTCCAGAGAGCTGAGGGTGGGGATGCAGCAGCTACACCTAGTGGCGCCAGCAAGCAGAGAGGCTGTGGGGGAGGCAGTGGCTAGAAGCCAGACAGGACACACAAGGTCCTGGTTTTCAGGGGTGCCCAACCTGCAGCAGGGGCCTGCCTGGGTCTTGGGAGGCCTCCCTGAAGCTGCCTTTCCTGGAGGTCACCAGGCCAGTTACTGTGCTGCATGGGGGAGAAAGAGTCACACAGATGGCTGAGGGGGGTGGTTCCCTTCCTCACCCCTACTCACCCCGGGGCTCTCGGGAGGAGTTGGATTGCTGGGGCCAGGCAGGGAGCACCGAGGCTGGCTCACTGTGACCTTGGGCAAGTTGCTGCCATCTTTCGGCCTCAGTCTCTCCATCTGGAAATTGGGTGGGCTGGATTCTTTTTGCTCTAATGGTTTGGACTCTACTCCAAAAAAAAATGGATCATCCCTTTTGTCCCCTCTCAGGGAAGAGAGCGATTCAATGCCACAGACCTTTACTAAACTGATGATGTCTGTGACTTTTATTCATTAAAATATTTACAGATCATCTCCTCGGTACCAGATCCAAAACATCCACGTCAATCAAACCAGTCCCTGTTTGCCCTGAGTTCACCATCTAGTCGGGGAGAGGGTCCACAGATAATCACAGTTCAGAGTGGAAAAGCTGTGAGCAAGAAAGCGCAGGGGCTGTGAGAGCCTGGAGGAGGCCTCGACCTGCTTGGCAATCAGGGCAGGCTCCCTGCTGGAGGAGACCCTGGAGCTCAGTATGCAGAGTTCACCGTGCAGATCTCGTGGGGGCTGCGATAACCACCACAGGGAACAGGAAGGAGGAGGCCCGAGGTGGGTGTGGGAGGGCGTGATGGGCACTGGTCAGGTGTGGTCCTGCGTGTGGGGTGAGGTGGGAGATAGGGGACAGGTCAGCAGATCAGCAGGGTCTACAACAGCCTTGAATGCCCTGCTAAGGGTCCTGACTTTGCCCTGAAGAGGTTTAAGCAGAGATGCAACACAGAGCGGAGGTTTTGAGCAATTGCCGTGGCATTTGGTGGGGTATAGGTCAGGAGGGACAGTGGAGACAGAGAGGCCAGGGTCAGGAGTGGGCTTGAGCTGGCTGGCTGCAGTGGTCAGACCCTTTCCTGGGAAAGGCCTGGGTTCCTAGTGACTTGGAAGAGACCTGCATTTTCACTTATAAAGAATTCTGGCCCCAGAAGGTACTTGTGGTAGAGGGACAGGTGGAGCCTTTGGTTATTAAAAGACCTGGGTCCAAATCCCAGTTCTGCTCCTCACCAGCTGGTTGATCTTGGCACTGTCCTTTCTCTCTCTGAGCCCAGACTCTGAAAATAGGGATGGTCACATCTAATGGGCAGGTTATTGTTACGATCCAATGAGACCACGGGCCTGAAAGTTCTAAATAAATTGTAAAGGCTAAGTGGGTGCTAAAGAAGGATGAGTTACTTTCTGGATAAAAAACCAGAGTGGTAATGTGACTTGATGGAGGTCACACAGCAAAATCATTGTCTACTGGGGAGATGTGTTGGGTTTCACCCCCCGCTGCACTTGCTGATGTCAGCTGCATCCTCCCCCCTACACCTCCTCATTCTTTCCCAGGTGGACAAGGAGGTTTTGTGCCAGGGCCTGGGTCTGCTCCAGGTGCCCTCCGTGCTCCCACCGGACATCGAGGCCCTTGACCTGTCTGGAAACCAGCTGCGGAGCATCCTGGCCTCACCCCTGGGCTTCTACACTGCGCTTCACCGCTTGGACCTGAGCAACAACGAGCTCAGCTTCCTCCAGCCGGGTGTCTTCCAGGCCCTGCCCCGCCTGGAGCACCTCAGCCTGGCTCACAACCGCCTGGCAGCGGGCCCAGCACTGAGCACCGGCGGCCTGGTCCCCCTGCCTCACGTGACCTCCCTGGACCTGTCGGGGAACAGCCTGTACAGCGGCCTGGTGGAGCAGCTGCTGGGGGAGGCACCTGCCCTGCGCACGCTCTCCCTGGCGGAGAACAGCCTGACGCGCCTCACCCGCCGTACCTTCCGTGGCATGCCCGCGCTTGAGCGGCTCGACCTCCATAGCAACGTGCTGATGGACATCGAGGAGGGCGCGTTCGAGGCCCTGCCCCGCCTGGTCCACCTCAATCTCTCCAGGAATTCCCTCACCTGCATCTCCGACTTCAGCCTCCAGCAGCTGCGGGTGCTCGATCTGAGCTGCAACAGTATCGAGGCTTTTCAGACAGCCCCAGAACCCCAGGCCACGTACCAGCTCACCTGGCTGGACCTGCGGGAGAACAAACTGCTCCATTTCCCCGACCTGGCTGCCCTGCCGAGGCTCACCTTCCTGAACTTGTCCAACAACCTCATCCGGCTCCCCGCGGGGCCGCCCCAGGGCAGTGAGGGCATCAACACGCCTTCCGAGGGCTGGTCAGCCTTGCCCCTCTCCAACCCCAATGCCAGCACCCACTCCCTCTCCCAGCTCCTGAATCTGGATTTGAGCTACAACGAGATTGAGCTAGTCCCCGAGGGCTTTCTTGAGCACATGACCTCCCTGCGCTTCCTGAACCTCAGTCGAAACTGCTTGCGGAACTTCAAGGCCCGGCATGGGTCCCTGCCCTGCCTGGTGCTCTTAGACTTAAGCCACAATGAGCTGGAGGCACTGGAGCTGGGCGCCAGAGCCCTGGGGGCCCTGCGGACGCTGCTCCTACAGGAAAATGTCCTGCAGGACCTGCCCCCATACACCTTTGCCAGCCTGGCCAGCCTGCAGAGGCTCAACCTGCAGGGAAACCAGGTCAGCCCCTGTGGGGGCCCGGGCGAGCCTGGACCCTCAGGTTGTGTGGCCTTCTCTGGCATCTCCTCCCTCCGTGTCCTGAAACTGGTGGACAATGAAGTGGAGAAGCTCAGGGCAGGTGCCTTTCTCCACACCCCGCTTACCGAGCTGGACCTCTCTGCCAACCCCAGGCTGGATATGGCCACGGGGGCCTTGGCAGGCCTGGAGGCCACCTTGGAGGTCCTGGAGCTGCAGGGCAATGGGCTGACCACCCTGCAGGTGGACCTGCCCTGCTTCAGCTGCCTTAAGCGGCTCAACCTGGCTGAGAACCACCTCAGCCGCCTGCCTGCCTGGACCCAGGCCGTGTCCCTGGAGGTGCTAGACCTGCGCAACAACAGCTTCAGCCTCCTGCCTGGCAGTGCCATGGGCGGCCTGGAGACCAGCCTCCGGCGCCTCTACCTGCAGGGGAACCCACTTAGCTGCTGTGGCAATGGCTGGCTGGCAGCCCAGCTGCACCAGGGCCGTGTGGACGTGGACGCCACCCAGGACCTGATCTGCCGCTTTGGCTCCCAGGAGGAGGTGTCCCTGAGCCACGTGCGGCCTGAGGACTGTGAGAAGGGGGGTCTCAAGAACGTCAACCTCATCATCATCCTCACCTTCGCGCTGGTCTTGGCTGTCCTCCTCACCACGCTGGCCACCTGCTGCTTTGTCCGCCGGCAGAAGTTTAACCAACAGTACAAAGCCTAGAGAAGACGGGGACTGCAGAACGGCCTGGCCGGAGGGCCTTCCAGATCAGTGGGGGCATTGGAGGCACAGAAGAGGGTGGGGACTGATCCAAGGTCACCCAGCAAGCAAGAGGCCAGATCCCTGGTCTCTGAATCTCAGCCCAGGCTTCCTTTCCCTGCATCCTGCTGCATCGGCTAGGTGACCCACTTCCCAGGCTGCAAATGTGGTCCAGCTGTGGAAGCCGGAAGTTGGGCAGTTTGGGGGTGGTAGAGAATAACATTCACCCATCTGATCAACAAGTCTTTGCCAAGCATCTGTTTTATACCAGGCCTTGGGCACTGAGGATATCTCCCAGCCCTCCAGCATCCCCCAGTCTGCTGGGGGAGGTGGCGGTGGAGCCGTTCAGTGACCACACAGTGTGCTCAGAGCTTGAGAGGTGGGAGCCCAGGGCTGTGGGGCCCCCAGGAGAGCAGCAGCTCCAAAGCTCTGCAGCTCTAGCTGGTTCAGCCTGGAGAGCCCTGCCCTGGTTGTGCCAGGGTAAAGAAGGAACAAGACCAAGAGGATTTGTCTGAGATGTTTCCAAGCAGACTGTTTGTCACATCTGAGAATGATTTTCAGCCTCTCTGGAAAATGAAGAGCTTCTGACCAGAAGAGAACTGGAGACACATGTTGGATCCAGTGCCATCTGACGTGCTGTGACAGCCTCAGCAGGGTCTGGTTAAGGGGTTGTCACCCTGGGCTCCAGCTCTGTGCAGGACCATTCTGTTTCCTGCTCTGGATGAGCTCTTTCCCTACCTGGCATTGTTGCACACACAGACCCAAATACTGCCCTACCCCCCACTCCCTGCGCAGGCCCCTTTCTCTGCCCTGGCTCCTCCCTAGCTGGTGTGCCAAGAGTTCAAATCTTAGATATCTGGTTCTGTTTTGCACCAGGCATGGCAGCTGCAGATACAAATCCAAGCCTTCCTTGTGTCTGCTTCTTTAGTCGACCCTCTCAGATTGGTATTATATCCCCATTTTACAAAAAAGGAAACTGAGGCTCCAAAAGTCCCTATCCAGGGTCCCCCAGCTAAGAAATGCCATCACTGAGATTCATGCCCACTACCTTCTGATGCCAGAGCCTGAGCTTTCCCACTGCAGAGCCTGCAGGCTGTCGGGTGGACAGGAAGTGGGCCCACATTGCCGGAACAGGGCCTGGGAGCACGCTGTCCCACTCATACTGTCTGCTCCTCTCTCCCAGGCTGTCAGAGAAGACAGGCTGCCACGGACCTCTCCTCTGCCTTGGTTTCCCTCATTTCCAGGTTCTCCCTTTTCTCCCCTTGCTCTCATGTTCTCTCGTTCTC
Organism: Choloepus didactylus; assembly: GCF_015220235.1. Taxonomy (NCBI): domain Eukaryota; kingdom Metazoa; phylum Chordata; class Mammalia; order Pilosa; family Megalonychidae; genus Choloepus; species Choloepus didactylus. The sequence continues at coordinate 91,003,593 of NC_051312.1, read as the reverse complement.
TCCCTTCATTGATGAAGGCTAGTATTTGAGGCCATTTGAGTCCAGTCTCCCCATTGGGTAGATAGGAAGACTGAGGCTTAGGAAGAGAATGGGAGCTGCACAGCAGGCCATTGGCAGAGCCTGTGGAAAGGGGATTCAGACCTGTTGCAGGTTGGGATTGGGGGTGGGTGGTGGAGCTGACTGGTTTCCTTTTCCTTCAGCTGTTCACAACAAGAGATAATGCCGGCTCCAAATTCTCTCTCTGGTCTTCTTGGTGCAGGGATCTTTCCCCCCCTAGAAAAACGGGTAGACAGACCCACTCAGATAATCCTGTCCCTCATCCTCATGGAATCATGGGCTGTCTGGGGAGAAAGGATGCCCTGGGACCACCCCAAGAACCCCATGTTATTGGCCTTCATCATCTTACCTGGGCTTGGCCCATGGTCTGGCATGTGACAGGGGCTTGGCAACACGAGAAAATGAAAATGCCACTCTCTCTGCCCCATTTTGCAGATGAGAAAACTGAGGTCCAGAGAGGATCAGTGATGACCTGGAGAGTCAACGGCAGAGCCAGGGTGAATGGGGCAGGCAGGTCCACCCGTCCTGGGCAGGGGTTCAGATCACAGGTGCTCACTGCACACCACGCTCTTCCTCAGGCTGGAGGGGGCCGCCAGCTGGGCCCTTCAAGCCTGACCTTTGAAAACACTACAGAGTGCTGCTCTAGCCTCCCGGGAGCCACCAGCCCAGGCCTCGGGACCAAGTCTTTGTATAACCCGCACGAATGTATTAAAAAATAATTCTGGAGAAACAGCATGGCCTGCCAGCCTCCTCCTTGCTGTAGGTGACCAGCATCATTGCATCCACTTGAACCCTGCCCTCCTCTTCTGCCTCCCTTACCGGCTTTAGGTCCTCATGCCGGAATCCAGGGGGAGGCTGAGGCTCGTGTTCATCACCACCCTGCACCTTGGGGTCTTGGCCACCCTCAAGGACCTGCCACACCGCTGTCCCCACAACACCCCATCCCACAACCTTGCCCCCACTCCCAACACCGAGAAAATGGTGGCCTCCGGGAGGAGCGTGTTCACTTCCTTCCTTTGCAGCTATCTGTTCCGTCCCTCCCCCGGGCCCACTCCCCTCTCACCCCCACCTCAGAGGCAGCACCTGGGGATCCCAGTCCATCCGCTTATCCCCTTCCTCCTTGTCCTCTGTCTTCAGCCTCTTCCTCTCCGCTCATTTCTTCTTCTCAGACTTCAGTTGTGCTCAAGTCTTGTCCATCTTAAGCATAGTAAAAACCCCTTAAACCACCTTCCCCTTCCTTCTAGTCTTCATAGTCAAACTCCTTGCTGGTTTCTCCTTCCGCCCTCCCGTTCTCGACCCTCTCCGGACTGCCCTCAGCCCCTCCCGACGAGGCTGAGTGCAAAGGCTGAGTGCACCCCCGAGCTCCCTGCAGGGACCCAGGCCCTCACAGCATGCTCTCCCTGGCACTTACAACCCACCACACGCTCGGTTTCCTCCTTCCTCTCAGGCCTCTCCTTTCCAGCTCATCATCTCTGAATGATGATCACCAGCACTCCGTCCTGGGCCTCCTCTTTGCATTCCACGCACTTTCGTTCCCTCGTGGTGGCTCTTGGTGCTGTGGCCGCCCACTGCTCTCAGACTCCACCTCCGCCTCCATCCCCACCTGCTGTCAGCGCTCAAGCCTGTCATCCAAAGCCTTGCCAGGGAGAGGGCTGGCGATGCCACAGGGGCCAGAGAATTTTGACTGAGCAGCCAGGCCACAGAGCAAGGTTGAACTTGGAAGAAGAGCCTTCCTGGTTCCTGATAGGGGAGGGAGGGGGGAGAACGGGGAGGGGACAGGAGGCACCTCACCTGGGGTGACTGTGGGGTGAAGGGGTGTGCACTGCGGGGCAGGAAAGGGGCTCAGGTAGAGTCTGTGGGGGGCAGGGAGTAGTCCCCCTGACCCTCCTACCCCCCATTTTGCAGCCTCACCCAGGTGCCTGTCCTCAAGTGGCCCTGCTTCCCCTCACGGCTGCCTGACACCCAGACCCTGCAGCCTTTATAGCTGCCAGTGTCTCTTCCCCAACCCACCTTCCCCCAAGCTCCAGATCATGATGCCCCCTCCCCACCCAGCAGTCTGGACTCCCCCTTCCCATCACGCCCAGCAGCCACTGGGCCCCGAGCAAACTCTAGCAGCTCTGCCTTCTGGAGCTTTCTCCAATCCAGCATGTTTTCTGCCTGGGACCTCTCACCTCCCAGTTCCCACTCTCAGTTCTTACTCTCCAAAGGAAAATTTGAAACACCCATCTGATGGGGTGCAATGGAGGTGGAGGAGCACATGGCTCAAACCCTTGGCACACAGTGGGTGTGCAGGAAGGCCTAAAGGCAGGGCAGTAGCATGGGCTGAGCTCAGCACAGGCCTCTGTGGGCCTCCATTCCAGCTGGGAGCCCACCAGACTCCTGACCCCTTTTCCTGGCAAACAGGGGTGTTTGCTCCCCTGACCACAACCCCTGGCGAGGCAGAAATTCCTGTTTTCAGCCAAACGTGAACACAGCTGCCAACTGGGTCATCAGAGCATCCGGCTTTCTGAGCTCTCAGCAGGTTCCAGGGAGAGGGGAGGCCCTGGTCCTCCCCATGTCACAGACAGCCCGAGGTGCCGGGACACCTGGCTCGTTCCATTCTGTGAGCGCGCACGGCAGTCCACGCGGCAGGGCCCGGCAGGAACATCCTGCTGGACACTGGGGAGGAAGGCAGCGCTCGTGGCCCCCAGCTGCATCCTTCCCTTAGCCCTCCCTGTGCTGGCCACTTCCCCTGGGATCTGGGATCCGCTGTCTGCTCTCTGTGTCCCTGTCCTTTAGCCAACTCACAGGGCCTTGCCAGGCCAGATCCCTGCTGCCCTCCAGCCCCGTCTCTACCCCTGCCTCCCACACTGTGCTCAGAGCTGGCAGTTACTGAGCACTGACACGTCAGTCCTGTGCTGAGCACTTGGTGTACAATCCTGGGTTTAATCCCAACAATCTTCTAAAGGGATTCCTATTTTTATCATCTTTTTAGAAAAACTGACACTCACAGCTATAAAGTGCCAGAACTGAGACTTGAACCCAGGTTTGCCCCCCTCCGGAGTTGATGATCATACCCATTAGGCAGCACTGCCTCCCAGGCTGACCTGCCTCCTCATCCTCCCACATATCAGGCTCTCCCACCTCCTCTCCGAGAAACATCTGACCCCTCTTTCGACCCACCCTGATGCACCTGCCAAACTCCCTCTACAACTCTTGCTCACATCACCTCCTCTGGGGAGACTGCCCTGATTTCCCTCCCCTGGCTGCCCAGGCTGCCTGGTCTGCCTGCCAGCCAGGAGCTCCTGGAGGGAGGTCCTACCCCAAGTCCTCTGGGTGTGTGTCCCCAGGGGCTGTGCGCCAACACAGATGGGGAGCTCAGAAAAGATTTCCTGAATGAATAGCCCCTACCCTCCAGGACTTACAGGCTTGTGGGGGTGAAGACCAGCCCTCAGATGGAGAATGGGGTGATGAGGCTTCTCAGATAGGCCCAGGGCCATGGGGGTGCTGGTGGGTGTGGGGCAGGGGCTGCCCGGGGGACAGCAGAGGCCAGTGGTAAGACAAAGCAAGAAGCCTCTCATCCACCCTCCATTTCTCTCCAGTCCCCTTATCTTTCTCCCCACTCCCATCTGCCTTCCTTCCTCCTCCCCATCCTCCTCTTCTCCATCCCTTCCCTTGGCCATGTCCCCCCACCCCCATTTCACTGGAAACAGTTGGGGCTGTGGTGGCTGAGAGTGGAGAGGGGTGGAGGGGAGGGAGTTGGCCTGAGCTGTTTATAGGAACTGGAGCGGCTCCATCCATCAGCTCTGTTTGGAGCTGGAGACCAAGCATAATAAATACCTTGGCTCCTCCCCAGCTGTGCTTTCCCTGAACTTGGCCGTCAGAACTCCGAATCTCTTTGGCCTGCTGGTTCTCAGGACCCAGCTCCCACCCTGCCCCACCCTACCCCACCTCCCACTGAGCCGCCCTGGAAAGAGCCTTCACTCCGGGGCCAGGAGCACTGGGCCGAGTCTTCGCTTGACGATACTTTGCTGTAGGAGCCAGGACAAGTCACGTCACTTGTCTGAGCCTCCATCACCCCATCCATAAAATGGGGTTAGGATCACTACACCCCACCCCACCCCAAAATTGCAGGGCTGTTCTTCCATGAGGCCGGAGCGGCTCCTGCCTATTGGGAGGAGAGAGGCCACTCCACGGCACAGCCAGGAAGTGGTCAGTGCCGTGAGGGAGGTCCAGATTCCGTGCTCAGGGAGTTTGTTTGCAGCAGGGAGCGGCCCTTCCAGCTGGAGGAATAACTGAGACTTCGAGGACATCTGGGCTGGCCCTGCAAGGCAGGGTAGGATTTCAACATGCGGGGATGAGGAGAGACTTCCAGGCACAGCCAATGACCTGGCAGGGGTGGGGGTGGGGGGGGAAGATCTCGGGCATGGGTGGGGAACCAGGAGAGGTTAAAGCCATGCCCAGCCTCCACCCCGTTACCTTCAACTTTGCTCCCTCCAATCTCTCAGTCTGCCTTCTGCTGTAACCTCGCAGCCCTCTGGAATATTCCCTCTCTCCCTGGAGAGTTTCCAACTCACCCAGCTCTCCCAAGTTGTGGATGCATTCCTGGAATTCTGCAGTCGTGTTGTCACTCCCATCTCCCCCCAAAAAACCACCATGGAAAGTGAGGGACTCAGATAAAGGGAAAAGTCATTGGTCGACGACACATGTTTCTGGAACTATAAGGGAATAAATGAATAAAGGAATAGGTAAAAGAGTGAGTCAATGAAAATGAGAATGAATGAGTGAGCAAATTATTTAATTCAACCAACGTTTCTTACGCCCCTGCTACGTACCTCGCTGGAGCTGCCCATACAAGGTCCCTCCCCTCGTGTCGATTACAGCATACTGGGGGGAAACAGACATCAGACACACTCACATGCACACACACATTGACACACATAAACACATATGCACCTCACACATGCCCTCATGCTCATGCACACACATATTCACACAAACACACTCACACATGCACCCGAACACAGACATAATGACAAATCGTGAATGGTGCTGTGAGAGACAGAGTCGAGATGGGACGGGACTGAGAGAAGCCCTCTCTGAGCATGTGCCTGACCTGTGAGCTGAGACTGAAGGAAGACTTCAGAGGAGAGAGGGTGTGAATTAGCACTCCTTATAGCCTCTTCCCTCCCTCCTATGGATTTGCCAAATGCCTGGGGAGAGGGAGCTGCACTCTCAGCTCCCTTCTGGGGCCTTCTGGCCCTGCCTGGCCCCATTCTAACGATCCTAGAGAAAAATATAGATCCCCACATCTAGGGTGTGGTGGGAGGGCTGACTGAGGGGCTGGAGGCCCCCCACTGTGGGGGCAGGGGGCTGGCTGAGCACAGGGTAAGAGAGTTGGAATCTAACGGCCTCTGCTTTTTCATATTTTGGTGGTGAACGGGCTTGGCCCCCTACACCCCCTCTACACCACCCACATCAGCTTGCACCACCCCTCACCTCGCACCCAGGTAACCTACACTGACACTCTCACACCTAACCTTTTGTATATTTTCTCCAAAATCAGGTAATTATGGGCAGACATTTAAATATTATATAGATTTATGTACGCATGTATTAGGGTTTTTTGATCATTGTTTGATAAAAATGGGATCACATTAGATATACTTTTCTACTTCTTGCTTTTTTAATTCAACAATATCTCAAGGAAGTCCCCAAATAAACCAATATAGCTCTGATTCATTTTCAACAGTTCATAATATTCCACAGCGTAACTATTCTGTAATTTAGTCAGGCATTTTCCTGTTGAGGGACATTTGCTATGTTACTTTTTCTTGCAACTATAAACACACCACAAAAAGCATCCTTGTCAATATGCCTGTATTCCCTGGGGGTTGTATTTCTGTGGCCTAAATGCCCAGAAATGGGATCTTAGGTCAATATATATACACACAAATAGGTATTAAACTTTTATAAAGCTTACTTTCCAAAAAGATGGTAATATTTCACATTTCCACAAGCAACATATGAAAGTATCTTTATCTATGAGTTATACCTAGGGCATAAAGTGGTCTCTCATCACTTTAAATTACATTTCCCTACTCCTGAATCTGAGCGGTTTTTCGTTTGTTTGTTAGTCATTTGGATTAATGCGTCTGTGAATTGCCGATTTCTGTCCTTTGCCCACTTTTCTATTGAGTTATTTATCATATCCTTGTCTAATTTTAAAAGTTCTTTTAATATTGTAGGTATTAAACTTTGTCTAGCATTTTCATAACAATTTTTTTCCAGATCTTTCAGTTGTCTATTGACTCTGTTCATGAATCTTTCTCCTGACAATGTTTTTCAGGATCTGGCTTTTCTGTATGGCTCCTGGGTTTGATCACATTGCACTCAGATTGCCCATGTGGTCTCCTAAATTTTCTTGTAGGAATTTGTCTTGTTTTCTTTTTTACACTGAAGTTTTAAAATAATCTGAAATGTATTTTTGATTATGATTTAAGTCCCATTTTATTTTCTTCCACGGGGATAATAATTGTACCAGCATTGTTTATTAAATAATCCATCTTATCCCACTAAATTGAAAAGCCACTCTGTCAAATATTAAATTCTGATATGTACTTGTGATCAATGTCTGGATTTCTCACTCTGTTTCACTGATGCACTTTTCTGTTTCTATACCAATAAACTACTGGCTGCCTTTAGAATTTGTTTCTGATGCCTGTAAGGCAAGTCCTCCTGCACTATTTCCCATACTTTTTGGGCTGTTCTCAGGCATTTATTCTTCCATATAAATCTTCCATTTATTCTTCCACAGAAACATTAAGATCATTGCACTCTGTATGGACTTGATTTGGGGAGATTTGACATTTCTGTGATATTGTCCTCCTATCCAAGTGCGTGATACAGCTTTCCATGTGTTCAGATCTTGTGCGGTAGCCTTCCACAAGATTGTATAGCTTTTTTATTCCTAAGTATTTTGTAGCTTTTGTCATATTGTAAATGGAATATTTTTCCTATTTTCATTTTTATGTTTGTCAAAATAGAGAAAAGAGATTTTAAAAATATTTATCTTGCATCCAATAACCTTATCGATTGTTCTTATTCAAATAGTTCTTGTTGTTTCTTTTGTTTTTGTTTCTTTGCAAAAGGCTCTTGGTTTTCTAGGTATGCAATCATTTCATTACCTCACTGTTCCCACGACTTCCCTGGCACCCTCACCCCAGGAGCATCTGCCCCTGGCCATGACCCCTGCCCCCAAACCCAGCTGCAGCCACGTGGCAGGGACCTCCACTGCCCTCCACGGAGCCCCTTCTCCCGTCCTCTCTCTTCCCAAGATCAGGGCTCCAATCCTCTGCCTCTCTGGTTCGCAGGAGCAGGATAGAGGAGCTGGTGGGTGACTCAAAATCCTTGCGCTTTCTTACACGGAGTGAACTCCCCCCTAAATGCAATTATGTTTTCCAGCTGAAGAAAAGTGGAAAACTGGTGGCCTCTGGGCCAGATTTAGCTTTCAGACATGCTTTCTTTGGCCCACACAGTGGTTTATAAAAATTTGGATTAGTTGCCAACATTGAAAAATGGGATGAGTTCATATAAAAATCTGGATTTCTGATATCTCTTGAAAATCTTTGAAAATCTGAGAACCTGGGCCCTCACCTCCCAATTCAAGGACTAGCAGGAGCCATGAAAGTGCATCCCCTCTTAGACTGTGAGCTCCTCGAAGGCAGGGGCCATGCTGTCCCACCTGTATCCTCAGCACCTGTCACGGGGCCCAGCCCCAGGCAGAGGTTCACAACAATTTAATTCCTTTCCTTCTGTGCCATGTCTGGGTTGTAAGGATGCATCAGTTAAGTCCTTACAGTGAGAGTTTTTACCTTTTTTGAGCCGTGGTCCCCTTTTGGCAGTCTGGTGAAGCCTACAGACCCCTTCTCAGAAAAAGGTTTTCAAATGCATCAAATAAAAAAAAAAACATACGATTACAAAGGAAACAAATGCATTGAATACACTCATCAAGATATTAAAAAATAAATTGTGATTTAGTAATGATGATGTTGATAACACATTAAATAACAAGAGCTGGTGGCAGGCGTAAATAACTGCTATAATTTTGAAGCAGTAATGAGCAGGAATGGTATTCTGAGAGATCTGCAACAACTGTAACATAGCATAGAAATAGTGATTTCTGTTGGTGACAGGTCCTGTTAAAGCCAGGGTATTGCTAACACTACAGGGATTTGCTGCTGACATTCAGGATGGAAAGAACTACTACGTTTCAATTAGAGGTTAGTGATGAAAATAAAGATTTTTTTTCTTATCCAAGTTCACAGACACCAAGAATTCTATCACAGGCCTGATGGATCTCAGGTAAGGAATCCTGCTTTTCCAACTCAGCAGGTGATCTCGCTGCCCTCCCCTCTATGTGCAAATCCCCCTGGCAATGTGGGACATGACTCCCGGGGATGAGCCTGGACCTGGCATCGTGGGACTGAGAAAGCCTTCTTGGATCAAAAGGGAGAAAAGAAATGAAACAAGATAAAGTTTCAGTGGCTGAGAGATTTCAAATGGAGTCTAGAGGTCATTCTGGAGGTAGCTCTTATGCATTATATAGTTTTTAGTTTTTAGGGTATTGGAATAGCTAGAAGGAAATACCTGAAACTGTTGAACTGCAACCCAGTAGCCTTGATTCTTGAAGACAATTGTATAACTATGTAGCTTACATGGTGTAACTGTGTGATTGGGAAAACCTTTTGTCTCCCACTCCCTTTATCCAGTGTGTGGACAGATGGGTAGAAAAAGAGGGACAAAAAGTAAATGAGCAATAGGGGGGGATGTGGAGGATGGAATGTTTTGTGTTTTAGGTGTTCTTTTTTACTTTAATTTTTATTCTTTTTTTTTCTGGAGTAATAAAAAATTCAAAAAATTGATTGTGGTGATAAATGCACAACTATATGATGGTACTGTGAACAACTGATTGTACACTGTGGGTAACTGTATACTATGTGAATATATCTCAATAAAAAAAAAGAACCCCGCTTTTGGAAGCATGTGCAAATGGCAGCTTCAACTGAACCACATTAATGGAGAAGCAAGAATTGCATAGAAATCAGCCCAGTCTTGGGTGTTCTCATTCAGGGCAAGGTTGGGGAGAAAATTAGATCACCTTTTTCTGGAGAACTCTTTGGCAATATGTTCCAAGAATCTTAAAAATGTGCATCTGCTTTAACCAGAAATTCTGCTTCTAGGAGTTTATCCTAAAGAAATAAAGATATAGCACCAAAAAGTGAGCATTGAGGATGTTTGTCATAGCCAAGGGCACATCCAGTTTTTGTGGAGCTTATATGATTTAGGGGGCCCCTTTAAAAAAAAAAAAGAATACAAAATTATGAATACTAAATTGCTAGCTCCTGCCCAGGCATTTGGAAATGGCCTGTGCAACAGGGGCTCTGCAGCCTAAGAGCTTCAGAGTTTCACATAAATTCACCCCAATCATGTTGTTATTAATAATGATGTAAAGTTAGAAATAACCTAAAAATCCAACAACTAGGGTCTGAAGTTACAGTATGTCTACACAAGATATGATATATGACTATAAAGGCAAATTGACTGACATGGAAAGATACTCAAAATACAGTATTAAGTGAAAAAAGTAGGTATAAAATAAGATGCACAGTAACATCCCAGTTTTGTTAAAATGGTATATTAATTCTGTGTAATAGGATGTTACACAGGCCTTTTCCTGTCTCAGAATTGCTGCTGTACCCCATAGCCTCAAAAACAGCACCAGACACAATCCAGCAGGACATGGGCAGAAATTGTGACGCCCTCACCCCATCACCTGCTCCCAGCTCGAGGAAGGAGCTGACCAGGGAGGAGGATGGGCGCTGGGGCTTCCTCTGGGGAGAGCTGTGTGAGCACCGCCCTTCACACCACACACACCCTCACGCCACATGACTCAAGCCAAGTGAACAGGGCTTCCTGGAGCTGGGAGGACACAGGGCCTGAGCCTACTTCTTTCCTTGAAAAATCTAAAGATGAGAGGATGGTGAGAGCTGCCCCTGGTGGTAGCCTGAGGGGTAGGGGCTACAGTGGGAATGCACCGTGCTTACAGTGCTTGGCAGCAAAAGAGGTGAATGTTTCTTGTGGGACTGATTGGATTCATGCAAGGTAGCTGGGTGTGAGCCATCCTGAAAGATCCCTGCTCGAGAGGTCTGCCCTCCAGAGCAAAGGGACCCAAACAGAAGGACCCCTCCGTGGGAGTGGAGGGGGCAAGCACAGGCGGTCAGCCAGGGGGCATGTTGTTCATGCCTTGGAACTGGCTGGAGGGGACCCGCAGGGAGGCTCTACACAATCCAGAAAGTGTTTGCCCCATGAGAGCCTGAACTGGAGTTTGGGCATTGGGCACCCAGAGATGTCCAATGCCAGGTTACAGTGGCTCCATCAGAAGAGGCTTTGCACCTTCCTTTACCCGCACCCCTCCCTTCACCCCTCAACTCCAAGTCCAATGCCAAGATTGGGAATAGAAAATGAGAACAACAACATCTCCTTTCCCCACTGCAGGTTTCTGAACTGGATCTGGCTGAGAGCTGTAAGAAAGGGGAGAATCTTTACATTGAATGAGGAGCTCAAGTTTTGTTCTGTTAAAAATTGGTGTATAATTTACATACGGTAAACTCACCCTTAATCGGGAAAAGTTCTTTGAGTTTTGATATATGCATATAAGATATAGAACATGTCATCATCCTTGGCCCCTTTGTGGTCAACCCCCTTTCTTACGCCTAAGCCCCTGCCAACCTCTGATGTGTTTTCTGCTACAGCTTTGCCTTTTCCAGAATGTCATGTAAATGGAATCACACAGTATGTAGCTTTTGAGTCTGGCCTCTTTCACTTTGTATAATGCACCTGAGATTTATCCACGTTGCTGCAAGTATCAGAGGCCCCTTTCTATTACTGCTTAATCCACTGAGTTATGTACCAGTTTGTTTCACCATTCACCTACTGAAGAACATTTGGGTCATTTACACTTTGGGGTTATTGTACGAATAAAGCTGCTATCAACATTCACATACAGGATTTTGTGTGAATATAAGTTTTCATTTTTCTTGGGTAAATCCCTAGTAGTGGAAATGCTGGGCCATGTGTCAGGTGTGTATTTATCTCAGGAACTGCCAAACTGTTCTCCAAAGTGATTATTCAATTGATCAATCCCATCAGCAATAAGCGTTCCACATCTTACCAACACTTGGAAATATCAGGGTATTTAAAATCCATTTAATAGGAGTGTAGTGGGAGACTAAGGTTTTGACTTGGTTTGGATGGGAATATTTTTAACTTTTGATTTCAAAACAATTTCAAACTTGCAGAAGAATTGCAATAAGTGGTACAAAGAACTCCCATATTCTCTTCACTGTTAGCAATTATTAACATCTTGCTTTGTCTCTCTCTCTATATATAAATATTTTTTTCCATGAATCACTTGAGAACAACTGGCAAACAGCATTACCCCAAATATTTCAACATGTATTTACTAAGAAAAAAAAGACATTCTCTTATATAAACACAATAGAATTCTCAAATTTAGGACATTTGATATTGAGTAAAACTACTCTACACTACTATCTAATCTGCAGACCGTATTCAAATTTCACTAAATTTCACTACACACCCTGAAAATGTCCTTCAAAGCCATTTCCCCCTCTGATCTTAGTCTACCTTTTACTATGTATTTAAAACTAAAAAAAAAAAAGACTGGGAGGAGGATATTCACCAACAAGTAACAGTGGGAGGAAATTTTCAGGTGATTTTTACTCTCCTCCAAACCCTGCCCTCTCACTCCACTTCAAACTAGACTGTGGCCTTTGATGCTCCAGGGAAAAGAAGGTTACAGTCGAAAGGTAAAGAAATTAAATAATGTAATTTTTGCCTTTTGAATTTCCACTATCCCAGGTCCTTCCACATAAGGCATTATCTGTGGTCATTTTTACCGCAGGCAGTTTTCACCTCATACCCATGAGATCCAATACCACTGTTTATTTTCAGCTTTTTCTACAATTATATTATTCATGAGTGATTTTAAAAATGATACTTAAAAAGCAGATGAAGAATCATCTGCTGCCATGAACTGACATTGGGGACCAGAAACCTCTGCACCCCAACTTCTGCAGTGAGGGTAGCTTTCCCTTTGCTCTTTCACCCAGGCCGTCAGCTGTCAGGGGGGGATTGGGGGTGGGGGTGATTTATATGTCACCGCAGACATCACGGAAATTTTCAGCATCACATCTTCAGAAAGAAGAGGAGCTTGGAGGCAGGCACCTCAAAGGGGAAAACACCTCCAAGTCAGTCATCAGGGCCCTGTTTCTTCCTCCTAAATGTCTCCACTTCAGGCCTTCATCACCTCTCACCTGGACTGTGGCCTCCCTGGGCTTCCGGGTTTCAGTCTATTCTGTAGCTAAATGGGCTTCCCAGAGCCCCTGCTGGGGTTCTCTCTCTTCCCTGGCACCCCACTGTCCCACTGCCTACCCAGTCAAAGCATCCCCAAGCTCTGAGACCTGGAGATCAACGTCTCCCCACCCCCTGGTCCCACCCTACCTCTCCGTTTGTGGCATCTCACACCCCAGCCGACCAGACCATCAGCTGCTCCTTCTCTCCCAGCCTGCCCTGAGCTCACGTCTCCCCCTTCCCTGCAATGCCTTGTGGGTGGCTCTGCCTCTCCCTTTGAGGGCGAGCATCAGTGCTGTCTCTTTCACGTAGGCTCCAGGAACCTCTGCTGAATGACCACAGCCAGTGGCGGGCCCTGAAGATATGACAGTTAAAAATGACACAGACCCTGCTTGGCTCGCAGGCCCTCAGCGAATTGAGAAACTAAACACATAAATGGAGCCACAAAGCCTGCATTAGAAGAGAATGACAGAAAAGTGATACTTACGTCAGAAAACAAAATTTGACCTTTTAGGTAGGTAGAGCACAGAATGCAAAGAGCAGGGGTGATGAGGGTGAGGGACTAGAACTGGAGGCACCGACCTCAAGCAAAATTCCCCTGTGTGAGAAAGGGAGCTGGGGTCATAAGAGGGATTTGGGGGAAGGACAGAAACAGCTAAAGGGGGTTAAAAAATAAATTATTGCTGTGAGGTTCACAGTTTCAACCTTTTCTTCAACATACCCACAAATCTTCAGTAAAACCGACTTTTGCACTATAGAATGGGGTTGGTGAGGAGGCAGTTTGCTGATGTGCTACACAAAAGCCAGGACAGGGCAAAGCCAGCAACTGCTCACAGGAGGCCAGGGCTCCTGGGTAACATTGGCTGACCCCGCACAGCAAGGGGAGGGGATGAGGGTGCTCTTGGCTGAGGGAGGGACTGAGGAAGAGTCTGGGGCAGCCAGCTTCTGAGGAAGAAAGCAACTGACATAATTGAAACAGACGGACATATAATTGTATTTGGTGTCCGATTCTGCCATGTGCATCCATTTCTGGAGGTACATTTGAGTCCCATAAACACCTGGTACAGAAGAAATTATTATCCATATTTTACAGCTGAGGACACTGTGCTCAAGAGCAATGCAGCCTGCTCAAGGTCTCACAGCAGGTATCAATAAAAGCGGGGTTTGAATTTATGAAATCTCAGAGCAAAGTCCATGCTTATTCCATAGCTCCTCAAGGGCACTCTAAGCATATCCTCCTCCTCAGCAATTTGGGCACCTCATGCAGAGCTGACCTCCAACAATCCATATGCATTCACTGATTAGAGAATGTCACATCCCCTGACTCATGTCTGATTTCAGCCACAGCTGAGGAGGACTGTGGAGGACACTTCCCTGCAAACTCAGACACACCACACACAGCCAGTGTCCTTCCCCAAGCTTGCACCATGACTTTCTGCAACCACCGTAAGATTCTTCAGGAGCCACAGGTATTTACTTGGGCAGGCAACACAGCCCAGAAGACCAAAGGCCCTCAACCAATAAGGACGGGAGTCAGTAGGTCACTGGATGGACAGTTCTGACAGGCCTGCTATTTGCTTCGCAGGGGGCCTGGTGGAGTGCAGCCACTGGCGCCCACAGTGCAGACCAGTACAACACCCCCTGATGTTGGCTTTTCTTCCTTCCTTGTCTCACTCTCCCCACTCCCTTACTCCTGGTTCCTGGGACCACCTCCCAGATAAACTATCTGCACCTAAGTCCTTGTCTCATGTTCTGCTTTTGGTGGAAACCAAACTAAGATAGCTTCCCATGATGGTGCTGGAAGGAATGAGGAGGAGCCCCTTCCAAGGGGACAGTCTGAAATTGACCCAGAGCAGGAGCCCACACATGTGGGAGCCACCAAAACCTTATGGATTATGGGGACATCCAATAGGGTTTTGGTTTAAAGATAGCTTCCGGGGGAGTCCTGGGGCATATAACACAGAGCTTTGAGTGCCAAGTTAAAGAACCTGGGCTTCATTTAAGCATGAAGATTTGTATTTCTGAAAGACCACTCTGGAGGATGAATTAGAAGGAGCAAGACGGGACCAGGGAGACCAGTGAGGAGGCCACTGTCATAATTTAGTGCATCTACACTGAACAAGGATACTCAGACAATGGAGTGGCAATGGGCATGGAGAAGATGAAGGAGTCTAGCAAGCAGGACCGCCTGGATTTGGTGAGAGGCTGGTTTAGGTTGGGGGTTAGGGGCAGGGGAGAGGGACCATCCATTAGGTCTGACTCTAGACTTGTAGTGACTTTCCCTGATTAAGGGGACGGGGAGGGTATCAGCTTCCTGTGGGTTATGAGGGTCCCTGGGGGACTGTGGAAGGCTGTGTCCAGTACTCAGGAGGGAGACTGGGCTGGAGAGGCAGACCTAGGAGGTTTCCACTTTGTGACCTTGGTCGTTTCCCACACTCCTGGGCCTGTTTCTCCTGCTGAACCAACAGGGGTGGCCTTGGGTGAATCCTAAGGATCCTGCAGCTCAGAAGGAGGAGCCTCTGCTTCTTCTCTCCCCCCATCTCCGGTACCTTCCTCATCCCCAGCAGGACACTGCTTCCTCCAGGCCCTGAGCCCGGGGGTGCCAACCTGTCCCAGAAAACTGGGGATATGACAGGAACTCAGCCCCTCTCATTGCTCCCACAGCAGCACTACCCCCAAAATAAGTTGAGAGGCCCAAGGGGAAATGGGTTTTGCCAAGTCACTGCCCTGCCTCGGGTGGGTACGGCTGTGGGGTGGGGGGAGGTACATCCCAACGGAGACAGGGAGCAAGGCAGGGGATGGGGGAAAGGCTCAGTGTGGAGTCCTGGCTATGGAGTCTGGAAGGAAACAGGGGTACACTCGAGCTGATTGACTGAAAAGAGACGGATGAAGGAGTGGGCAGGGTTAGGGGAAACAACAAGGGATGAGAAAGCCCCCAGAGACTAGCAACAGCAGGAAGCAGGGAAGCTGCTGGCACTCCTAGGCTAGGCTGCGGGGGCCAAGGCAAGAGTGGTGTGTTACAGCAGCCAGGTGAGCACCTGAGCCTCATAAGATGCGCCACCCTACAGGAGCTATAATCCCAGAGCCGAGGCGGTGCAGGGAGGAGCGGGGCACTGGGTGCTCCAGCCTCCCTCCCTTTCTGCTCTCTGGTCTCCAGCTACGGCCTCCCAGCAGCCGAACCTAAGAGAAAGGGGATGTGGCCACCGAGGTCAACCTCCTGGGACACAGCAGAACAGAGAATGCATCTGGGGGCAAATGGAGAACAACCAGCAGAGTGTCTTGCCCAGGTCAAAGTCCCAGCTCCACTGGATCTCCACCAGAGATCAAGAAGTTTCTTCACTTGGAGCCTAATTTTCCTCATTTGTTCAATGAGAGTCACAACTACTCAGGGAGGGTGAGGGCAAATGCCTAACACAGAGTGGGCATTCTGTATTTCCCTCCCTCCATCTCATCTCAGCAAGCACACTCTCTCCAGACACATAGGAACCACCCCCCGCCCCCATTCACCCATCTATTAAATGTACAGGGTCCTCCCACAGCATCTCCAATCCCTTGGATCTTCAAATTAGATTGGATGCTTTTGGAAGCATCTTGGTTGTCACAGCCTGGAGTCTGAAGACCAGGGTTAAAGCCCTGGCACCATCCCTTTCCTTGGCCTTTCATTCCCAATCTTGGTTTCCTGGACTATTAAAAAAGGTCATCATAAAAACTTCATCTTTCTTTTTACCCTCACCCATCAGTACCCCTTCCCTATATGTCCTGAGGCATTCGTTCAGAAAGGGTGCCTGCCCTGATTCACACTAGCATGTAAATGACTGCAACAGACTCTCTGAGCTTTTATAAGGTACTGGGAGGATAAACAGACGAATTGGTCAATTAAGTACAGGGTGCATCTTATTAATATCAGTGTTACCATCTTCTACTTTCTCCTGGGTGCAGGATAAATGTCTGTAGAATTGCTGAGCTCTCATCATATGTATCTCTGTGTTCTGGGTACCCAGAATGGAGTCTGGCAAGCAGAAGTATATGAATGAATTAATGAACTCAGTGAACCCCCAAAACCGTATCTAGGTGTGGGGTTCCTGGCCTGAGGAGGCCGGCAGCAGATCCCTCTTGGTTAGGACCTCTCCCTTCCCTACATGCAAGAAGCCAAGGGCTTGGCAACAGCTGCAGCCATCTGGCACCAGGTCCCGGCAAGTCATTGTTCAGCCAAAACAGGAAGCTGCCCGAGGGGAAGTGGGGCCTCACCTCAGCGAACCCCTGAAGAATGGCTCCCAAGAAACTTGGGGACGTGCTGGAGGGCCTGTCTGTGTGGCCCCTGTGTTCAGCCCCACCCCTGGGCTGGTGGTCAACCTCACTCCACCCTTGAGATGTGGTGTAGGAAGAACAGGTCTGGGGACCAAGGGGCTGGGTTCTAGTCCTGTGTGACCTCGGGCAGGTCACCACCCCTCTCTGGACTTGTCTCCTCTCTGTCAATTGATGGATTCGAAATATGCATTGGCAGTGAATGAATACAGGCCCGATGTCTCGCAGGGCCCCCTGGCCACCCGTTTCCTGTGGTCTTCCAGGGCTGAGTGCAGAGGAGCCCCAGGGAATGTGTTCTTCTCCACCAGGAGAAAAGAAACCTCATGTTTCCACAGCACTTCACAGTTAGCAAAGCACCATCTCCTCATTTCATTTGATCCTCCAACAATTTTGCTGAGAGACTGAAGGTGGGGTTTATGGTTCCATCTCTCAGAAGAGGTCATGGAAATTCAAAGCCAGGATTCAAACCCACGCCTCCCGGCAGCTCTCGGGAAGCCTCCCGTGATGAGCAAGCACTCGTTTGCTCAGGCTGGCGGGGGAGGCGGCAATCCCATCGCTGAGAGTGAGCTCTGAGACAGAAGGCCACTGGCAGGCAGGGGCTGCAGCCGACACCCTCCTCAGGGAACAGGGAGAGCCCTGGACTGGCAGCTCGAGTCTGGTTGGTTTGTCTGCTGTGCATTTATTTTTCTCAGTTCTGCCACTCATGCACTGTGTAGCCAAGCCAGTTGCTTCTCTATGGCTCCATGTCCTGATCTGTCTGGGGATGATGCCTTTTCTGCTGATCTTGAGCTAATGGAGGGAGGGAGGCTCACCAGGTGGATTTGATGGCTGCTCACCCCAGGCCTAGCATTAGACCCAATTAATCTCAGCCAATTAGTACATGACATTTCCCTGGAGGCTATTAATGGTCAGAAAAATGACCCAATCATCCCCATCAGACCAAAGGACTTAGAGCAAAGGACTGGGAGAGAAATCCTCTTTTGCTCTCTCCCACTAGACATGCACATGGAAGCAAGAAGTCCCCATTGCCTCTGGCAGTCATCTTTCAGTCCTGCAGAGAGTGACAGCTGTCACAGGGCTGCAAGGGGGATCAGCTGAGGTCAATGGAGAAATAGAATGTTCTCGAGGACACCAGGATCTGCTGCTGCAGCCCAAGCCACCCACCTCTGTACTTGCAGTAGAGTGAGATGACACATTATTTTATTTAGCTCATTGGAGGGAGGGTCTTTTTTCACTTGCAGCCAAAAGCATCTTTAGTGCCCTTTGTCACTTGCAGTTTCTGATGCACAGAAACCATGGGAGCCTGCCCTCCGCCACAGTGGCTCACTCCTGATAGCCAAGCTAGGAGGACGGTTGCAAAACCTTTGGGCTCCCAGCCAGGGCTGACGACTTGTTCACGGCTTTTGGGAAGCTCTGCATTCTTTTCTCTCTGTTCCTCGAGCTAGAAACGATTGCTCCCTCCCCATAGATGGCCTCTGGCCTCAGCCCAGGCCACCGCCACTGACATTAATGCTGCAAGAGTGATAGGCAAGGAGACAGCCCTGACCCCGAGACCTCAGCCTGGTTGCCCCCTCTGCTCAGCTGCTGGTTTTTTCCCTTCCTCTTCCCTCCAGGGAACTCGGCCACTTTTCAGCCTTGGAATCACAGAGTTTTCAGAACATAAGAGCCCACAGACACAACCCAGTGCAACCTCCTTGGTGTACAAAAGTGGAAACTGAGACTCAGATACAAGAAAGAAGCACATGGAGCTGGCACTGGAATCCAGGTATCTTGACTCCTGTCCCTCACATTACAGGAAAGTCGTGAGTTCACACAATTTTTTTTTTTTAAATGTTTCGAGTATCGGCCATATACCAATGTCTCTTCTCTTGATCCTCCTTTTCTGTCCCGAAGGTCACTGCTCTGATCCAGGTTCACTGTCTCAGGCCTGGGCTTTGGCCTCATTCTGACCGTTTGTCCAGCTCCTATCTGCAATCTCTCCCCACACACTGCAGCCAGAAGGGATTGTCCTCCACGCAGACCTGACGCCCCATCAACTGCTTCACTGCCTGTAGGACAAGGTCCAAGGTCCATAATGTGGCTTGCAGGGCCTCTCATGATTGGTCACTGCCCAGCCTCACCTATCAAAAAAGACTGATATTCTTTACTAATAAACTCAATCGTTGCCTCCTCCAGGCAGCTTTCCCAGATCCCTCCTTCTGTGAAATGGCACTGTAGGGATGGAGCATGGAGCCCTTCACATGGTGGGGCGGGGTGAGGGTGGGGGCTGACCCCAACTGTCCACTCCACTGGACTGTGAGTACCCCAAAAGAAGAGACCACGTCCATTTGGCATCCCTGCTGGCTCTGCATCCACCACCAGATTTGACCTTGCCCGTGTGCAATTTCCTCATGTTGGTTCCAGGTTATCTATCCACAGCCACGGAACACAAGGAGCACAGGGGCAAATGGTAGGAGATTCTGACTCACCGTCCCATGTGGGCTCCGTCTCTCCCAGCTCTGACCATCTGCTGATTCGACTTGGGTGTCAGTGTGTCTGCAATGAAGATCATAGATACGGAGAGCCAGGCCAGGCCCTGCGCTCTGGGAGGTCAGGGGGCAAAGCTTAACAAACGGTGTTCTCTGAGCACAGCCAAGAAAAGTACTGAACCTGGAGCCCAATGCTGGGATTACAGAAGCTCCACTTCCAGGAATCAGACCTGAGGGGGGACATCCAGAACATGAAAAAGATGAACATGGCAGAATTTAATTACAATAGCAAAACTCTGGAAGCTATCTAGAAGTCCAGCAATAGTGGAAAGGTTAATTAATTTATTTAAATATTTAAATACAATTTAATTTTATTTAAATAAATTTAAATTTGTTTAAATAAAGTGAAATATTGTACAGTGAAATAGTGTACAACTGGTATAATTATGTTCAAAAAGAGTTGTTATTAACATGGAAAAATTTTAAGTGAAAAAGAACAGAATATTATGTAGTGTGATCATAACAAAAAAATGCAAAAAGCCTGGCAGGAAACATACCAAAATGCTAAAATTGCATGACTTTAGGTAGAGTGATTAAATTTTTCCTGGGCTTATATTTTCCTGCGCTTTCCAAAATTTCTACTATAAGCTTCTATTCATTTTATAGTTGGGAAAAAAAATAAACTAGGCAAGGAAGAAAAGGGAGATCATTCTAGTCCCCACTCTGGTGATGACAGGACGCATGGCCTTGAGCAAGTCAGCCATCCTCTCCTAGGCTCCCTTTCTTCATTTGTTTGTTCATCTGTTCACATCTTTCCTTCCTTCCTTCCTGCCTTCTGGGAATCCTCCCTCTGGGCCTCACTTGTGCCAGGTCTTGTGCTGGGCACTAGAGACCCAAAAATGAATCAGATTTTAAACACATGAGAAGATGTTTAACCTTGTTCATAATCAGAGAAATGCAATTAAAACTATGACAAGTTATATGCATAAAGCAATTCATGGCTGCACCATTTGTAATAGTAAAAAACTAGAAACCACTCAGATGCCCATCAATAGGGATTAGTTGTCCACACAATGGAGAGTTTTATGGCTGGAAAAGTGAATGAGGAAAATTGCTCCATGATGCAAAGGCGTGATCTCCAGGGTACTGTTTTAAGTGAAAAAACTAAGTAGAATAAAGCATATATGGTACATTATTGATGTAACGGAAGGGAATACAGAAATACATGCCCAATTTTTCTATATTTAAAAAAATCAACTAAAAGATTTAAAAAATTTAATTATCTATTGGAAGAGGAAAGAAATGAGGTTGAGAGAATAAGTATAGAAGCCAGACTTCTCTGAATATACCATGTTTTATAGATTAACTTTAGAACCAGGTAAACGCTTTGCATAATAAACAAAACTAAATCAAAATAAAAGTCAAAACAATCTAAAAAACTCAAAAGCAAAATGAAATAAATGAATCCGTGTATTGAGTTAGTGTCTTCGCTATGCAGGGTGAAATTATTTCAAGTAATTTTAAAAACCCAGTAATTAGACCGTGCATCATTAGTAGGATATTACATTCTAAGGACGAAAAGAATGCAAACAAATCATAAAGTGTTTTCAGTAATCATATTGCTAATACTACCATTGATGTTATTATTCTGACATTTTTACAATATATAGAGAGGGGGTTGGAAGTAGGAGAAAACGAATCATGTTAATGTTAGAAAGAAAGATTTTTAATATTAGAGAAAAGAGATACAAATATAAAATCAAAGAACTTAAGTAAAAACTCCATAGCCCTAGGTTTTATTTAAAATATCAGTATGCACTCATGATGTATATTTTCTTATGAAAAAATATATATCTTTAAGCTTTGTGCACTGAAATGCCTAGAAGCCGTAACCAGTCAAGCAGTACTGAGTGTCCTTGGCCCCCAGATCTGTGATGTCTAAATACCATTTCTCAGAAAAGAACCAGGGCTTCTTGGAGAAATAGCTGATTCCAGGCCTGGGGCAGAAATGCACAAGATGAACTTGGACATCTTATCACGTGTCAGAAAGTCAGGAAGTTACTAGAGATGACCAGAGTCATGACAAAGGGACCCAAGTGTTAATAGAAGAGGTCCCCACTAGCCAAAGATGGCAGCACGAGAGTGTTAGCAAGGATAGTAACTGCAGCGGATGGAAACACAGCAAATGTTTAAAAGACTTCTGAGATGATACAAGAAAACGCAAACATACAAAAGCTTCATGGTCACCTTTGGAAACTGCCAAGGAAGCAACTCATTCTGAAAACGGCTTAAGCATTAAGTATTTATCTCACCTTTCCTAAAAAAGCTATGCCTCAGAGAAACCAAATAGTTGATGAGAGAAGTTCCTCTCCAGCTAATAAATGACAAAAGAATAATAAAATTAAAATATCACTGCTTGACAAATCTCTAATGAAATAAAGGATCTAGGCAATGATCATCAAAGGCTTCTACCGCCACAAAAATAGAGACAACCAGATATTATGTGCCTCCTAAGGAAATTACACATCTCTGTGAAGTACTCTTGCCAAAACTGAATCTATTGAAGTCCTCGGATCTAATTGCTAACTAACAGGAAAGGCAGGGGACTGAAGAACATGTTCAATAACACCATGGAGATGCAGTCAGCAAAGTCTAAAAAGTGGAAAACTACATAGGACAAAAGACTTGGTTTCTTTAACAAGTAAGTGAAGAAAAAATAATAGAGGGAGGAGAAACCTATAGATTGAAAGACACTTAAGAGACATAACCAACAAACACAATGTCTGGACCCTGTTCAGATCCTGATTTAGAACAAACTATAAATGATCAATTATGAGACAATGGGGGAAACTTAAACACCACTGTATATTTGATGAGAATAAAAAAATGTTATTGGAATTATAGGGATGATGATAATAGTATTCTGGTTGTGACTTTGTCTTTTAGAAATGCATACTGCAATATTTATGGATAAAATTATTTGATGTTTTGGATTTGCTTCAGAATAATCCAATGGGGGGATATAAATGAAACAGGAGTGCCCTGAGTCACTATATAGATAACACCTCTTAGGTTTTAATGTATTGGAATAGCTAGAAGTAAATACCTGAAACTACCAAACTCCAACCCAGCAGTCTGGACTCCTGAAGACAATTATATAATAATGTTGATTACAAGGGGTGACAGTGTGATTGTGAAGACCTTGTGGATCACACCCCCTTTATCTAGTGTATGGATGAGTAGAAAAATGGGGATAAAAACTAAAGGACAAATGGGGTGGGATGGGGGGATGATTTGGGTGTTCTTTTTTTCACTTTTATTTTTTATTCTTGTTCTGGTTCTTTCTGATGTAATGAAAATGTTCAGAGATAGATTGTGGTGATGAACACATAACTATGTTATCATACTGTGGACAGTGGATTGTATACCATGGATGATTGTATGGTGTGTGAATGTATTTCAATAAAACTGAATTTAATTAAAAAAAAAAAAGAGTGCCCTGAGTTGGTGAGGGTTAAAGCTGGGCAAAGACTACCTGGGGTTCTTTGTCCTACTCTCTGTTTTTGTGTATGCTTGAAATTTTGCACAATGGGGGGGGGGGGGGCATGATTTAGACATGGTGGTGAAGAGATCACTGCCATCCAAGGCACCTCTGGGTGGTGGGGGAGGTCCCAGAGTACCAATGCCAGCTTCCCTCAGGAATGAAAATAAGCAGGAATGTGCCTGCAGAGGGAGGACACAGCTGGAAGGTGTTCCCAGTAGAGGGAACAGCATGGGCAAATCCAAGAAGAGTCCACAACCCAGGACGGCAAGTAATTTCTGCCTTGAGGGAGCAAAGGAGCCTATCGGGGGTGGTAGCTGAGGGGAAGCGGGCGCCACGGGAGTGACGTCTTGGGCTTTGTTTTAGCCATATCACCCAGGCAGCGGGACAGAGGACGGATTGGCGGAATAGGCCTGGGTGGGGGTCCTGGTGAGAGACAAGGAGGCTGGAGGAGATGGAGGTGAGGGCGGCAGTGAGGGGCGCGCAGTGGCGGAGGAGCCGGGTTGACGCCATTTTCTGGCTTGGGAAGCTGGGTGGATATTGGCGTTGTTATTGAGGCAGGGTTGGGGCGCAAGGAGGCTCTTCCATCCAGAGCTGGGCTGGGAGGTCTGGATTCTGTCCCCGGGCGTGTCCCTGCCACTCTGGCAGAGGGTTCCCCATCTGCAAAGCAAGAGGGTGGAACCTCAGGTCAGGGGTTCTCCAAATCCACCCCTGGACGGATTTGCGTTCAGCCCACATGTGCATCCTTCTTGCCTACGTGGGGATCACAAGTTCTCCTCTGGCCTCGCTGAAAGTCCAGTTGTGTGATGTCAATGGCATTTCCCCTCAGAAAAAGGAAACGAGGCTAGCGAGCGTGCTACCAGGAAAGGAAAGGAAAGCCAGTTGGGCCCCGCCCCCCGCAGGCCCTGCTCCCGCCCCAGCCCCTCCCCAGAGCACGCTAAGCCCCTCTGCCCCAGGCGGGGACAGGACCCAGAAGTGCCGTGGTTCAGGCAGAGGCACAAACATTATATGGGCGGGTGTTGTCTGACGCAGCTTTGACTGCTGAGCAGGGCCAGGCACTCTGGGGAAGTGGGGAGTGGTCAAGGTCACCGGAAGCTGCAAGGTTTCACTAAGTGTCAGCAAGGCCCTAAGATTAGCAATTTGAACATGCGGTCCCGGAGCCCAGAGAGAAGGGACCTGGCCGAGGTCCCAGGACAAGCCAGAGGAGGACCCCACGTGCAGGCCAGGAGGACCTGAGGGTTAGGTGGTTCCAGAAAGCCTGTCATGCTGCAGAGCTCCTGGGATGCTCTGCTCCTGGAGGATGTCCCAGAAAGCCCATCTTCGGTTATAAATGTTAAGTGTCTTTATTAAACTAAACCACCATCTCTGACCCTCAGCTTTTGACCAACTGAATATTTCTTAAACTGCTACTAGAAAGACAAAATGAAAGCCAACACCAACCCTCCAATAAAATTGCTGGTAAATTGATAAATTTGGTATATTCAGTAAATTGGTTATTTGAAAAATTAATCAACTGGCAAACTGGCCATCAAGTGACTAAATTTTTAGGGACTTGACCTAGAGCCTTCCCCTGACCCCACCCACTACCACCCTCGCCACTGAGCCCCTATGGGCAGGGGGCAGGTCCAGTTCATCTCTGCACCCCTTACCTCTGGCCCGCGGCCTAGCACCCAGTAGGTGTCGGGTGGTTAGTTAATTGCTGAGTAATTCTGATGTTGGACTTGAATGGCCCCATGGGCTGGAGGGGTTGATGGGAGATGGATTGGCCTTGGGGGCCCTGGTCATGTTGACACCGCGAGGAAACGGCAGAAGCAACCTTCACCTTTGCTCTGATTGCAAAAGTCAAATCGGGTCATACTTTCCACTGTGACCATGCAGGGAGGGCGTCTGGTTCACCCTCCCACACATCCAGGGGCTGGGAGTTTTCAGGTGAAGTGCAACTAGGTGTTTGTGTCTCTGCACATTTGCAGGGTCACTTAGCCACAAGGGCGCAGAAAAGGCGGTATGTACCCACAGTTAGTATAGCATTGGCAAACTTGGATATGTGCACGTAGGGGTGAGTATGTGTGTGTGTGTGTGTGTGTGGACGGCTGTGTCTGTGTGGTTTTATTGTGTCTGTACACATGCATATGTATCTGTGTTTATTGTTCCTGTGTGTGAATAGGTGTGAATGAAGTATATATGCACACCAGTGTTTGTATGGCCATGCACGTGTTTGTGTGAGCATCTACGTATATGCATGCTTTCACAATGTGAGTGTATGTACCTGTTTAGCCATGGAAGTGTATGATGATTTGGTGTGGGAGAAATGCATGCTTGTGATTTGTGATTTTGTATAAAAATATGTTTGTATATGGATGTTAATCCTTATTAATTGTGTGATGTGTGTATGTGTAAAGAATGTGTGTACTCTGTAGATCCATCTTAATGTTTGAATAGGGATGGGTGTGACAAGTAGGCACATGTGACTATAAACGTGTGTGTGGAGATCTATGAACGTGTGTGCATAGAGGTACTTGTGTGTGTGCATGTGTGATACGTGTGGTGTGTGTCCATGCATACAGCTGTAGGCGTAAGTATATGTATGTGTACACACAAACATACCTTGTCCTCCTTCTCTGTCTTTTCCTCTTGGGGAATTACAGAGTGTCTGAGGCCTAACCAGGGCTGGTGGCTTCCTGGACCTGAAAAGCAAGAACGTCAGAGGCAGCATCTGAGGGAGGGAGGAGGTGGGCCTGAGTCTCCAGCTCCTCGGAGAGCAGGGCGGGAAGCCCCCAGGGCTGCTACTGAAGAGCGGACTGGGGACAGGGGCTGGGACTCCTGGGGCCAAGTCCACCCCTTAGTAGCTGTCAAAGCCCTTTTTTTTTGGTAGCGTAACTGAATTTTTACAAGGATGATGCATTGGTGAGAATAAGATGCGTTAGTGGGAAATGCTCTGGCTGGAGAGTAGGGTTGGGCAGGGGTCAGGAGGGTCTCCTGAGAACACAGTTTAAGCTCCTAGCCTCAGATGTCCCTGGGGCCTGTCCAGTTTACATTCTAGTTTACCGTTTACAGCACACCCACATCTGTAATCTCACCTGGTCCTCATGACCTCCATTCCAGCCGTGCTTTGAGAGGCCAGAAGCAGAGCAGTTAAGAGAGCCGGCTCTGGCTCTATTTCTGCTCCTCTTCTAGCTGAGCAGCTTCTGCCTCCTGCAGCCTCCCTTACAGGGCCATCACGAGAATCACACCAGATAGCACCATGAGGTGTTCAACCACCATCTGGCACACGGTAAACCCCGAAATGTGGGCTATTGTGCTTACTACTGTCCCCGTTTTACAGATGAGCACACTGTGGCTCAGAGAGACTCCCTGGCCTGTCTGACGTCCACCTGGAGATGGTAGAAAGGAAGTGAGGCCCATCTCCCGACCTCAGAGCCCACCCTCCGTCATCAGAAGTGTTTTCTTTTTCATCCTGGGCTTGGCCAGGCCGTGGTAAACCCATGGCTCTGCATTATTACAACCATGTGGTTCGGTGGCTGCCCACACAGGCCTAAAAATAGCCAACAGGAGCCCAGGGGCTCCCCCTTGGTAAGTGGCAGAGGCCCGTTCCCCACAGATGGTCAGGTGCTAACCAAGGAGGGCCCATGTGGTCTGGTCTCCCAGGTATTATGTGTCAGTGGTTGTGCCAAACTGGAAATGGAGGTTATTTAATTTTTTTTTTAACTGTCTGTGATGTAAAGGTTATTATCTCATTGGACAGATGAGGAAACTGAGCCTCAGAGAGGCAAAGTTATCTTGCCCAAGGTCAAGGATCTTCAATAAGAAGCCAAGTTGGTCTGATCCCAAGGTCCATGTTCTTAATCTCTGGGGGCATCTGGTGCAGTGGCAAGGCCTTGGGAGCCACACAGGCCCGGCTTCAGGGCCCAGCCTCGCTGCTGACTCCTTGTGGCCGTGCTAAGTCGCTTCACCTCACCCAACGCTGGGAGCCACATTGCTCATTATATAGGATTACAGTGGGCACCACAGGAAATAAGGCATGCAAGTGCCCACCGTTGGGCCTGGCATGCAGTGAGTCGGTGGCCGTTCACCATCTGTCCACCTCCCACCACTTAGGACCATGTCCTACAGGTGGCAGGAGAGGGGCAATGTTGGTTGAGCCTCTGGAAGTGTTTTGCTAGGTTAGGGAAGTGGGACCACCGATGAGAGTCAGAACAGGAGTCCCTGTGGCAAATTAGATTTTCCAAAAATGGCCACAGGTGTATTTCCACTTCCACATGCTCTTCCAGAACCTTGTCATTCCCCATCCGGAGGTGGAGTCTGTTTCCCCTCTCTTTGATATTGGTCAGACTTTTGTGAATGCCCCCGATGAATAGACTGTGATGGAAGTGACATTACATGATTTCTGCGTCTTAGAAGGTGATACAGCTTCTACCAGACTCTCTGGTGCTGTCACTCTCTTTCTCAGGATGTTTGCCCTAGCCACTCAGCCCTGTATTGGGAGGAAGCCCAGGCTGCATGGAGGGGCCCTATAGGTGTGGCCAATGGCCCCTGCTAAGGTCTCAGCCAACAGCCAGCTTCTACCACCAGTCATGTGAGTGAGCGAGACTTCAGATGATTCCAGCTCCCGGACTTCACAGCAGCCCAGAAAGTGTCAAGTGGAGTAGAGACGAATTAGCCCCTCTGCCCACTGCCCAAATGCAGGCTTGGGAACAAAACAGATGTCTTTGTTTCAAGCTGCTAAGTTTTAGGGTGGCTTGTTACATAGCACTGTATAACAGGAACAGCCCTCCTCCTCCACTGCAGCCCTCGGCACCATCCTCTGCTAGGCACAGGTGAGACCCCCACCCCCGCCATGGGCAGGACGTGGAGTCAGTCCTCCTGCCCACCACTGGACCCTCCACGCTGAGCTGGCCAGCCCTGGCTCGAATCCCAGCTTTGCAGCTTCCAGCTGTGTGGCCGTGAGCAAGTCACCCACCCTCTGTGATGCTCAGTTTCCTAGGTGTTAAATGGCAATTAGAAGAGCACCTCTCAGGAGGTCTCAGGGCTCCTAGTGAGTGCTCAAGAAGTGGAGGCAAGGATGTGAGACTTGGGAGAAAGGAAGAGGCCCAAGATGTTGCCTCAGTTTCTGACTTAGCCGGATGCTGTAGCCGGGGTTGGAGGAGGAGGAGCAGATTTTCAGGGAGCCAGGTAAGTGGTGAGTTCTGATTGGATGTGTTGAGGAGCTCAGCCCCTGTATGGGATCCATTGGGTCCCCCATGACGAGCTGCTCTCAGGTTGCTCACAGATTGACCAAAATAGGGGAGGAAAAGGAGTGGGCTGGCAGGACCTGGTCAAGAGTTAATGGGGTGGAAGAGTGGAGGGCAGTGCAAGCAGGACCTGGAAAGGAGGAAGAGGGGTGGGGGAGGTGGGGTGCAAACCACACAGAGCCAGGTGGGCTCGGCTGCACCTGAGCGTGGGGCGCTGAGGCGTCTCAGAAGAGTGGGGCACCCTCCCCTCCCCCCAGACGGCGCTGCCTGGCCCTATCTGGGCAGATAAAGTCAAGTCACCGCGGAGGCTTGCAGACCAGACATCCTTATCAGCCGCCGTCGTCCAGGCTCCTTGGGAATGTAAACGCGCCTGCCACGCAGCCCCAAAATGTGCCGGACAAGTCTGGGGAGACACAAAGCAGACCCGCGGTGGGGAGGGGCCTCCCGTGTGCGCCCGCCCCCCCAGCCGGCAAGACTGGGAGGAGGACAGGGCCTCACGTGGTGCAGGAGACAAGCCCTTTGCCCCCTGGGCCTCCCCATCCTCCTCTGCCTATACCCCGGGATGTCTCCTCCTTCCGTAACATCACACGCAAGAAGCCTTTTCTGCTGCGGTCCTGCCGGCCGACATGCCCCATGTGGGGACAGCGCAGGCCCACCCTGCCCAGAGCACAGGAGGGGCTTGACCTGTGTGTGAACAAGAGCGAGTGCCCCCACACGACCGGCTGTCCTTCCTCACCAACGTGTACTGAGCCCCTCTGCTGGACCAGGCTGGGGCTGGGGTAAAGCGGGAACCAGAAAACCCAGCCCTCTGGAGTTCACTGACTAGTGGGTGGGATGGACAGACAAGGAATAATAATAACTACAGTGTTTTTGAGCAGGGACAGTGTGCAGGCACTGTCATCAGTGCTTTGTGCATCCTAAATCATGGAATTCACACACTTCTCTAAAGGAACACCATTAATGTTTCCATTTTACAGATGGGGAAACAGAGGCACAGGGAGGTTAAGGCATTTGTACAAATTCCCAAAGCTGCTGAGTGGCAGAGCTGAGATTGAAGCCCAGAGGGCCTGGCCTTATAGACAGCACAGTGAGGGCCGTGGTCCCACAGGCCAAATTGTGGCACAATCTCTGCCTTTCTAAAGGTATAATGAGCTTTAAAACTGACAAGGAAAGGAAGGAATAGCCTGGAGTAGGTGTCCCCAAAGGCTGTTGCCCACCCCTTCCCAGAGCCTTACGGGGGCCTTGCACCTCCTTTTCACTCCCCTTTGCCTCCACTCCCACCCCCTAGCCTCCAGTCGCCCCATTACGCTTGGGCCTATGGCTTGGAGCTCCCATGGGTCCAGGTGAGGCTGCCCCACATATGTACTCCCAGGATCCAGAGGTTCCCATCAGGCAGCTGGAGCAGGGCCTTCCCCCACCCTAGGAATGCACGGATGAAGCGGGTTCCTGAGAAGGAGCAAGGGGTTAGGACTCAGATGGACCTGAGTTTAAATCCTGGCTCTGCTCCAGTCTGACGGAGCAGCTCAGCAGTCCCTGCCCATCTGTGGGCCTCACTTTCCCCATCGATAACCCGAATGGTTTCCAAGGCCCGTTCCTTCAGCTCTGACATTCTAGGTTCTGTGTGAACACAAGTCAATCTCATGTGACTTACCTGTGAGTGTGCCATGCAGAGATACAAACAAGGGCTGGGTGGCTGTGAGGACAAGCTGTTTGGAGGTCTCCCTGCGGGGAGGAGGCTCTTGAGCAGACACCTGAAATAAATTCCTTCCTTTGCCCACCTTTCCTTTCTTCTACCCTCTTTTCCTGAGCCTAATCAGATCTGGTCCCTGGCGTTAGGTGCTCCCAGTCCAAGGCAGGGGCTCCACATTCAGTGTCACAGAAGCTCAGACCAAAGTCTGTGTAGGAAGGTACAGGAGGGATGGCTTATAGAGTGGGGTGGGGTCAGGGCCACCTTGGGGGGGGAACTGACTTGGGGAATCTTCAGAGGACATGATCCTTGAGGAATAAAAGGGCATCTGCCAGGTATACCAGGAGAAGGAGAAAAGAGGCAGAAGGAGCTGGGTGGACAAGGGCGTGGAGGTGGGCTCCTAGAGTCCAGCACGTGTGGAAAATGGCACACAGTGGGTCAGGCTGGGGGATGGGACTCACGAGGTTGGCAGGGGCCAGCAGAGAGTGAAGAAGGGCCTTGAACCCCAGGGTGAGGTGCTGGAACCTTACTCTCAGGGTACTGGGGAGCCATAAAAGGGTTCTGAGGAGAGGAGGGACGTGATCAGGAGTGTGTGTCCGAAAGGTCTTAGGGTACCGTGGGGAGGTTGGACTGGAGAGGGCACGATGGGTAGGAGGCTGGGAGGCCCCGGGAGAGACAGGTGCAGAGATTCAGTCAAGAGAGAATGAGCCTGAGCCTGGTCAAGGGCAGTAGTCAGGGATGGGCTATCTCAGAGATGAAGCAATGGCCTTGGGAAGCAGCTGGTTGTTGGGTGACCCCATGTGTCTGGTATCCACCACTGACAGAGACTAGAGGGTGGGGGGTACAACCAGGACTGAGGAACACATTCTGTTTGGGACACATCACGTATGGCTATAGGGTGGCCAGGTCCTGGGCTCAGAGGCAGGAAGACCAGAGCTCCAGGTCAGGCACCAGAACGGGGGGCTGGGGTAGTGAGGGGGTGGGAGGGCAGCTGCAGGGGCATGGTGGGTGAAGTGGTGAGGACAAAAAATGGGACACTAGGAAGATGCCAAAGGCTCCTCCTTCCAGGGGTTTGGAGAGGAGACCTCAGGGGTCAGGACAACAGAAGCCTCTGGGGCAGCCAGGTCACTGTGTCCATCCCTCTGCCTGTGGGCTGGCCTGCTCCTATAATTGAGGACAACCTGAGCTTTATGGGCTTCTGTTCTGTGTTTGGCGGTGGTGGCAGTGGTTGGGCCAGAAGACCTCTGACCCCTCCTTCTCTTTCTGACTTTTTCCAACTTCTTTGATTTCCTCCACCTTTTACTGACCACGTGGCCTTGTGGAAGGCTTGTCCTACCCTTGGCTTCATCTGCCTCCTCCATCCAGAGCTAGAAGAAGCCTGGAACGGTCCCTGCAGTTGTACGGCAGGCCTCAGTAAGTGTGTTTTCAGAGAACAAACGAGCAGATGCCCCCTGCCTGGGCCCCAGCCTCTGTTCTCTGAGGAGTCTGCGCTCAGTCCTGCCGCTCGTCCTGCCTGCCCGCCCCTCGGCCCTCAATTAGTCAGGAGGCAGGATCTGGACACAGAACCTCTGCGTGTCCTGGGGAGGAGCAGCCTGCAGGCCGGGAGGCTTTCTCTCCACTCTCAGGATTAGCGCCAGCTCCTCAATAAAACCCGACGCTCAGCAGACCCTGGGATTCAGAAAGAAGGCAGCTGGCGGCAGACAGATGACCTTCATCTGGGTTTTTTTTAACCCCCTTCACAAAGCGCAGGACGCTATCACACAGACCCTCCCCACTACGGCTCTGTGTGTTATAGGGAGAGCTATTACTATGCGGAAACTGTGGCTCTGAGAGAGAAAAATAATTTGCCCAGCAAGTGGTAGAGCTGACACTGAAACCTTGACTCTGCCACCAAGCCCATCCTCAGCAGAGACATCTGACAAGAGATCCCCATGGTTCTCCCCAGAACTCACATCCTATTCTAGGGATCCTCCGGGCAGGATGAGCAAGGCCAGGGATTGGGCAAGGGCAGGACAGTCTGAGCTTGGTAAGCCAGGTGCCAATGTGTGCACCACTGTGAGAGCATTGCCTGGCTCTCCCCACCTCCTTGTGGACCCAAGGAACTGCCCTGGCCCTTGGCAGTCCTGGATGGCCTGGCTCCAGTGGCTGTCCAGTCCCTTCTCTTCCCTCTTCCTCTCTGGCCGTGCAAGTTCCTGCCACATGGTCATCTCTGTGCCCTCAAACACAGCAGGCTCCCAGCCACAGGACCTTTGCACATGCAGTTCTCTAAACTGAATTGGCTCTCCCCAAGCCCCAGCCCCTCCAAGTCATGGTTAATATTTCATCATCCTTAGATCTTCTTGTAAGAAGCTTTACTGAGATGTAATTCACATAACAGACAACTCACCTACTTCAAGTATACGATTCAATGGTTTTTAGTATATTCACATCACCACAATCAATTTTAGAACGTTTGCATTATCTCCACCCCTTGCCACCCCACCCCACCCCCAGAAAACCATTCCCATTAGCAGTCACTCCTCTTCCCTTCGCTCCCACCCTCGACAACTGCTAATCTGCTTTCTGTCTCTGTAGAGTTGCCTGTTTTGGACATTTCGTATAAATGGAATCATACAATATGTGGCCTTTTGTCATTGGCTGCTTTCACTTGGCATAATGCTTCAAGGTTTATCCATGCTGTAACATGTATCAGTAGTTCTTGTCTTTTTATTGCCAAATATATTCCGTTGTATGGATATACCACATTTTATTTATCCAGTCATCAGTTGATGGACATATGAGTTGTCTCCACTTTTTGACTATAATGAATAATGCTCCTATGAATAGCCACAAGTTTTTATGTGGGCATATGTTTTCACTTCTCTTGGGTTTTTCTTAGGAGTAGAATTGCTGGGTCATTGTGTCTTACCTTTTGAGGAACTGTCAGACAGTTTTCCACGGCAGCTATTCCATTTTACATTCCCACCAGCAGTGTATAGGGATTCTTATTTCCCCACATCCTCACCAACACTTGTTAATATCTGTCTTTTTTATTATAGCCATCCAAGTGTGTGTGAGATGGTATCTCATTATGGTTTTGATTTGTATTTCTCTGATGGCTAATAAGGTTGAGCATTTTTTCATGTGCCTATTGGCTACCTATATATCTTCTTTGGGGAAATGTCTATTCCGGTCCCTTGCCCATTTTTAAATTGGGTTATATGTCCTTTTATTGTTGAGTTGTTAGAGTTCTTTATATGTTCTAGATACAAGTCCCTTATCAGAGTTATAATTGCAAAAATCTTCTCCCATTCTGTGGGTTGTCTTCTCACTTTCTTTTTGGTGCTCACAAAAGATTTTAATTTTGATGATGTCCAGTTTATGTGCTTTTTCCCTGCTTCTGCTTTTTGTGTCATGTCTAAGAAATCATCGCCTAATCTAAAGTCATGAAGGTTTAGATCTAAATTTTCTTCCAAGAGTTTTATAGATTTGGCTCTTACATTTAGGTCTTTGATCCACTTTTGTATATTTTTGTACAATTTTTGTATATGGTGTGAGGTAGGGGTCCAACTTTGCTTTTTTGCATGTGGTTGTACAGTTGTCCTAGCGCCATTTGTTGAAAAGACTATTCTTTCCAACTGAATTGTTTTGGCACCCTTGTCAAAAACTGTTTTCCTGTAAATGGCACCCTTTCATCTGAACTCAAGTAGTGTCACTTCCTCAGGGAAGCCTTTGCTGACATCCCTACCCCCTCAACCCCTGCTCAACCAGGTTCCTATATATGTACACACACACATGTAAAACACAGTGACAGCACCAGAGGTTATAAAATATATCTGTATAATGTCATAGTTACAAGCACACACCAGAAGGCCAAGGTTCAAATACCTGCTTTGCCACTCATGAGCTTCCTGGACCTGGATATATTTTTTCACTTATCTTTTCCTCAATTTCCTCATCTGTAAACTGGGGATTTACTTAACATCATAGGATTGTCACAATTGTTGGTACATGGCAGGTGGTGATGGTGATACTGTGTGGGCTCTTATCAATCACCGTCATCTCCCCCACTAGACTTGAAGCTCCATGAAGACAGAGACCCTATTTTGGCTTCCACCGAGTCCTCCAGTTCAGCACCACACCTGGATCATAGAGGGCACTTGATACATACTTGAATTAATTTGTGAATAAATTCATGGGTGAATGAATGGATGGGGCCGGCAGGAAGCATTCTGAGCCCCCCTCACCCTGTCTGGCTGTGTGACTTCTCTGGAATTCCATGAATGAGAGCATTGGACATAGGGATGGTTTACATCCTTTCTCTCTTTGGATGTGGAACCCTCTCTTCACTTGAAATAAGAGGACCCAATATCCAAAGCAGATAAGGGGTGCTGCTGCAAGAGAAGCCAGGGTGGAGGACTGAGCACCCCCAAGGCCCCCCAGAGCCTGTGGGAAACTGTGCAAAAGCCACCGGCCTGGACATGATCCCTATGTGTTCCCCCTGCTCTGAGCAGCCCGTGATTCAGAGGCAGCTGATGTCTGACGCCTTTAATTCAGTTCAAATGCTGGAGGTCTGGGTCTTGTGGTGTCGGGGAAGCGGAGGGGCACATTCCAAAGGGGAAAGCTTTTTCCTTCTCCTGCCCACAGGAAAGGAGCTCTGCTCCCTGAAGTTCCCATGCAAGGATGAGCACATCCTTGCTCTTACGCCCTCCCTCCCTCCTTGGTTTCCTGGCCCAGACCTGGAATCTCCTGGTCTCCTGGGCCAAGCTTCCTCCTGCCCACTCCTCCATCTTGATCTGAGACCCAGCTCACTTCCAAGGAGGCCCCTATATCCCTGCCCAGGTTACCTCCAAGCCCTCATTTCACCTGCAAGACAACCCCTGGGAGGCTGACAGAGGTCTGTGACTCATTCAAAATCATGGCACAGCAAATAAGTGGTAGAGTAATAATTCAAACCCCAGTCTCTTGACTCCAAGTCCGGTGCTCTTTCCCTACAGCTGCCTCCCATACATGAAGAGGGCACCATAGCTCAGAGACCATGGGCCCTGGGAGGAGACGTGGATGGAGGGTCTCAAGAGATGCCTGCAGGGCAGCTGTACCCTCACTGCCCCAAATCTTCCTCCCAAACCCCTACCCCGCAATGGACCTGATGCTTCCCCCAGGCAGGGGTGCCCTGGCCATAGGGGAAAGGGGTGGGGGAGAGCTTCCTGCTTGGTTAGGCTGCCGCTGCATCATCTGGGCCACCGCCAACTTCTCTGAGCCTCAGTTTACCCCCAGGATGTGAGGATTACAGAAGCCACATCACCAGGTTGTTTTTTCTTTTTTTAATCTGTGTAATGATAATTTATTTTCTGGTTATAAAATTAAGGCAAGTTCATTATGGAAATTTAAAGAGAAAATGATCTTTTTTATAGTCCAAACAATGAAATACAAAACTTATTAATAATATAAAAGCAAAATAATCCAAAGACAGTGATGGTAGGCACTTGACCAACATTCTATCCCCTCAGAGTTTTTCAAAACTCTCATCCATAGAGGGAAAAAGTAGTAAGTTAATATATCTAAAGGATGAATAATAAAAGTATCACCCTATGAGGGAATATGTCTTTTTTAAAAAAATTAATGGAAAATACCATATTAACCAGGTCGTTTTGAGGATTGAATTAGCCCTTGGCCCAGTGAGGAGCCACCACGTGAATGTAGTTATTATTACTGTCCTCAGTGCCGGGGATGTTGTCGATTGGTCCAGACAGGAGTTGCGAGGCAACCTGGAGAGTCCAGCAGGGCCCAGGAGGGGCCGTTGACTTCCCCGTGCCTCCTAGGTCTTTGGGCTCAGAGTGTTCTGCTTTAGGAAGTGTATTTGCCCAGGAAAAGGAGGTTTAGAATGCTCATGGTGTGGAAAGAAGAACTTCGGAGATTCTCTGGCAACTTTTTAGTTCATTTTTAAGTTTTTTTTTTTAATTCAGATTTCTTTCTGGACGTGAACTTCATTTGTCATAACTCAGGAGAGCATGGAAAAGGAATGCACATGGCGTGTGAGGAAAGGCCTGGGCTTACGTGTCACCCTGCTTTGAACCCTTGCTCTGCAGTTTACCAAGGGTAACTTATTTAACCTCTCTGAGCCTCAGTTTCCTCATCTGTAAATTAGAGAAAAATGAGATAATGCGTGGGAAGGGTCCAGCCCAGCCCCGGGCCCAAAAGCACGTGCTGAGCTGGAGCTGTCATTTGAGGCCCTTAAGGGGGACCCCATAAGGGAAAGACGTGTTCCAGCTGGGGCAGCCGGGGAACGCCTCCTAGAAGCAGTGCTGGCGGCAGGGCCTGATCCCAGCCGCAGTCTGGCTGTGACTTCTCCTGAACTCTGTAAAATGAGCGCGTTGGACGTAGGGCTGGTTTACTCCCCAGAAGAACACAGAAGGCTGCCGAGGTAGAGAAAACGGCTTGTGCAAAGGCATGGCAGAGGGAAGCCCTGCCCGAGATGTTCCCAGTTTTGGAGGATTCACGGAGGGAAGAGCAGGAAGGAGGTAGATGAGGATGAGGCTTGGGGCGTGCAGGTGACCGTCTGCTCCAAGGGCCCCGCAGAGGCAGGGTCCCAGCTCTGCCTTTCCCTGCACACCAGGCGGCTTCTGGGAAGGGCTCCTGGATCTATTCTCAGCTCCCGAGGGCAGGGAGGGCGCCGTGACTCAGGTCTGCTCTGCTGTTGACACTCGGCTTCCTGACACTCGTGTTGAGGGGCGGGGTCCCGGAGGTGTGGCCCACAGTAGGATCAGGGGAAGTGAGGTGTGACCCATGCCTGGGATTATTCATTCAACCAGTCCAAAAAAACCCAAGCCAACAAGAGACGCCCACGTCAGTAGTAAAAATAACAATTCCCTAAATGTTATCAGACACATCAGAGCTTGCTCTGCTGTTGGTGTGCCTCCCTGTGAGGTCATTCTCATCACCCTCCTTCTACAGATGGGGAAACCGAGACTCCGGCAGGGGGCGTGATGCCACCGAGGCCGTATGGGGAGTCGGGGCGGGCTGGTCATTCCAAGACTGTGCGTCTTCGTCCAGGGGTGTCTGGGGGTATTTCCGCATGTTTTGGGTGTGGTGGGGGGTGGGCACAGCAGGGAAGTGATCATGGACCAGGGACATTAACCCCACAGGCTGTCACATTCTTAGGGAGGGGGCAAAGAGGCCAGTTTACTGGGGGCTGGGCCCAGGGCCTCGCACTGCCGTCTCAGGTCTCCAGCAGAAGGAGCAAATCTGTCCACTTAGAGGTGATGTTTTAGCAAGGCCATGAAAGATGAGTCAGGTAAGACAGCTAAGCAAGAGGGAACAGACATTCTCAGCCATCAGAACAGCGGAACAGCGAGGCACGTGGTGCTTGGCCAGAGCTTAGTGTGAACGGGCTGAGTGGGGACTTACAGGGGCAGGGCAAGGGGAGGTGGGCTCTGAGCGGGGAAGTGGGGGCAGACCCCTCAGGCCATCTGCTGACATACGATGGGAAGCCTGCGGCCCAGGAAAAGAGAGACTTGTCTATCCCTGGGTGCACTAGATATTCCAGCCCGGGTCTGAAATGAGTTGCTTTTGCCCTGTGGCTTGGAAGCATCCCCATGAGGAATCCTGAAATGCCGGAGCCCCCGCTGTGTCACTGATGTAAGTGCAGGACTCTCCCAAGGGGGCTGCTTCCAGTGGAGTGAAGCCTGTTTGGAAGGATGAGTCCTGGATGAGCTGTGCGGTCTTCCTCACAGCTGGACCGGCACCTCCGATATCCTGTCTCAGGCAACCCTCCTCAGGGAGAACCCCTCCACCCCCCACTGAGGGTGGGGTCGGAGGTGTCTATTGTCTGATCACAGCTTGTTTGTGGATAGTAGGTTGAGTTTTGAACCCAGGCCTATGCCAGGAGTCTCTGGACCAAATTCTCCCCTTTGACCAGCTGCTATTCTCCTGGCCGGACAGCCAGGGCCAAGCCAGACAATGAGAGCTCTTGAACCACTTCCAGGCATGTCCAGATTTGGCCCTCCAGGCCTTCCAGGACCAGAAGGGACATTATGACCCCTTCCTGCCTGGCTCTGACTAACAGGCTCTTGGCTCTGTGAAGCATCACAACAGAGCCTGTTGCCAGGGAGACCTCCAAACTCAACAGCCTGGGACCTGGGGCCTCAGCCACGTCACACTGGCTGCTGGTGTTGAGCACGGTTGTGCTCCTGGGCTGTGCAGGGGGAATTAGGCAGCAGGGGAGCTCTCGTCTGGGCCTTTGGGGACATCTCAGACATCAGGAAAAGCCCTTGGCCTCTCCACCCCGCCCCAGGCCCTGTCCCCCAAGTCCTCTTTACCAACTACCACCCCATGCAGGTCACTTTTGGAGCCCAGCTACTTCTCCTGAGCTTCAGAAATGGCTACTGATGGCCTCCTGACTTCTCCAG
The DNA here is from genome assembly GCF_015220235.1 of Choloepus didactylus. Lineage (NCBI taxonomy): Eukaryota > Metazoa > Chordata > Mammalia > Pilosa > Megalonychidae > Choloepus > Choloepus didactylus. Next base: position 90,965,506 of record NC_051312.1, on the reverse strand, counting down.
CAGGAACCCTACATAGACTCAGACGGCATCCCCAACTGAACTGCCCCCAACCTGCTTCTCCCCCACCTCTGTCTCCCTGACACGTGGGCCAGTGCCCGGGGTGGCAGCACGGGTGCCTCCAAGCTCAACACCCTTCCCCACACTTTGTCCTATCCATCACCACAGCCCGCCCTTCTGCCTTCTCCAAAAAGCCTCTGGAGTTCTCCCCCGACGTCCCCCTTCCCTCAGTCCAGCTCAGGCTCCCCACTGAGCCCTGGTGTGGAACGTGGTCCTGCCTCCTCTCTAAACTCTGGGCCTCCAGGCCCCAAAGTGGCCTCAATCAGACCCCACCCCTTCTTCCTAAATCCCCCCCTACCTCCCCTGTCACCCTTGGCCACAGGGTCCAACTGGGTTAATGCCTGTCATAGTTGACATATGCCTTACCAAGAGCCGTAGCACCACGTGGAAGCAGCTGTTCTTGGCTGTGCTTTCTAAATCACGAGGCATGATTTTCAATTCCCTGCATGAGTTTTTTGTTGAAATTTGGCTTAACTGATACTAGTCAGTTGTTATTATAAACTAAACAGAACATGTTATGTTTTTAACAGATGAGTTCAAAACCCACTCAAAATGTTCACTTGGAAAGTTTTTAATATAGGTTACAAGATTCCATTTCCCTGTTTTAAATGTGCAGATGTTACAGACAGGTGATACGCTAACCACCACTTCAGCAACAAAATCATCCTGAAATAGTGTGAAAAATGCCCTCTTCAGAGCATGAGTTTCTTTCTAAACACAGTTATTTTCTCACTCGGTTTTAAAATGACCATGTTATCTATGCTATGTATTTATTTTTGTTTTACTATCTGCTGAGTACTACACCCTTGTTGTCACAGGAAAAGCCAGTGCATTTGGGTCATTTGTCCTCTTGTAAAAGAAAAAAGCATTAGTCAACTTTAAGGTAGCAATTCTTTTAAGCATTTTGCTGTGAGATAGCTGGCAAATTTCTGCATGGTACTAAAGATTTTTGTGGCCCCTACCTCTCTCCATAATAGGATTGGTCAAGATTCTACTATTTAAAGCCTTTGGTTTTATAAAAAACACCTCCCTGGCACCCTCCGGCAGGTCAACCGAAGGCATCATAGTGGGGAGTGGTGTTGTCACCCAGGCTTCCCTCAGGGGGCCCAGGGTATGGGACACATGACCTCTTATCGTGTGGACCGGGTGAGCACACCATAATTTAATGCTTTTTAAATATTAGTACAACTTAAATTTTTCTACCTTTTTTTAAGGTCAAAAAAGTTCTAGTTTTCTAGTATGTTCTTTCTACATGAAAGGATCACCTTGTGTGCTCCATTTTGGACACTTCTGGGCTGCATGACAGGGTTTTGACCAGGTTCACAGCTCTTCAGGGTCAGTTCAAGTCTTCGTCTCACCCGTAAAACACAACCCCGTGTTCCCTAGAACGTCACATTATGTCTTTGCACTAGGACTCTTTTCGCCTAGTGTGCTCATCCCCAAGGGAGTAGCTCAAGATTCTATCCTTGCCACCAGAGCCAGCCCCAGAATCACCCTTCTGATTCTCTGCACATTCATTCAACTATTCAACAAATATTTATTGAGCCCCTACTATATGCCAGGCATGGATCCCGGGGTTGCTGAGCATACAGCAGGGAAAAAACAGATGAAGTCCCTTCCGCAGGGAGCTTGCATTCTAGTGGGGTAGATGTTGATGTTCTAGGACCAGCCCTTATTCCATTTATCCATGAGCTCGATGGTCGTTTACGTGTTTGTCTCCCCAGGACAGCATTTGCTCCTGTGCAGGGATGAGCTCCAAGCACAGGTCCTGGCCCAGAGCAGGGCCTCAATGGATAATACTTGAAATTAAAGTGAAGAATAATACAGAGGTCACCCAATCCGTGGCCCCAGTCATGGTCAGAGACCTGACACCAAATTCAGACTGAGTCCTCAAAGGCTAGCCCGGCACTTGGAGCACAGACTCACAAACACACTGCTCTCAAGAAGCCTCGTCTCTGCCCCAGTGAGAAAGAACTGGACGGCCCCCCGCAGCTGACAGGAACCACTTCCACCTCCGAGTGTCCCTATATTTAGCTGTCTGCCGTGACCCCGCAGCCCTCTCCTCTCCATGGCCGGAGGGAATTGCCAAGGCAGCTGGGCCCCGCTTTGATGGCCTGTTTTCCCAGGCCCTGCTCCTGCTTCCCAGACCTTCGGCAACCCTGCGGGAGGTGGGGCTGAGGAGGGCAGACTTCTCAAGCCCAGGCCCCATTCAACTGGCAGGTTTCACATCCCGAAATAGCGAAATAGCATCGGCGCTTGGCAGGGAGAGTTAGCCACCTGTAGGGACAGAGCTGCCTCAAGGGAGGCGGGGCGGGGCCTGGATGGAAATCTCCCAGGTAGCACGCTCTACATCCCCTGATGCCCTTCCAAGTATTAAGTCCTTGGCCCCAAATTCTTCCACTGTGCATTAGCTCCTGCTAGCAAAATAAAGTCCGGAGCTGCATCTTCCATGATTCCTCTTACCCCTACAAACCCAATCCAGCCACCATAAACACATTATATCCCCAGCAGACAGTGTTCTTTCTACCTTGGAACCTTGGCTTACCCCGCCCACCCCTGCCGCAATGCCTTCTTTATCTGTTGAGACTCAACTAGACTGTGAAGAATCATTTCAAATGCTGCCTCGGCCACAAAGTCCCTCCTGATGCCATAAGCTCAGGGTCTAAGCAGCCAAGCCTCAGTGCTCTCCGTCCCTGGTTCAGGCCTGCCAGCCCTATAACTTCTGCTCATTTCAAAATGCCCCCAGACTAGGAAAAATTAAAAAAAAAAAATTTTTTTTTTTTTATTGCCCCAGACTAAGGTTGGAGGAGGCAGGTTCTAGCCTCAGCTAGCTGTGTGATTTCAGGGAGGTGCCCCACCCCTGCCCTCACCACTGTCTGGGCCTCAGTTTCCTTGCAGTGAAATGGGGAGTTGTATTTCATGATTTCTATGAGTCCTTCCAGATGGCAGAGCCTGTGATTCACCAATTGGGAGGATAAGAGCGTTTTGATAGAGGGACCTTGCCTTGACCGCTGAGCTGTTGGAGGTGTGGCCCCCTCCTCTTGCCCCGTTCTTCCTCACAAAGTTGGTTGCCTCTGGCAGGTGAGGGGAAGTTCTAGCTGCCAGCCGTGGGCTGGGGTGCTCTGGGCGGGCTGGCTTCCAAACCCCCCATGTGAGGCGGCCTCCCGCCCCTGCCCGTGGGGAAGCACCAGCCATCTGGTTCAGGTTTCTCTGTTCTGTCTCAGCTGGAGAACTCAGCCCACAGGTCTTCTCAGCTGGGATGAACCATCCCAACCACGGCATTTCCATGCTGTCGACTTCACGTGCGCAGGTCCAGGGGTCTATACAGACGGCACAGGATACTAGAAAATCCCAGCAGAAGTGAAGCTGACAGTCCTCGCTGGGATTCCAGTGAGGCACCATCGATTCCAGAGGATGTGGACCTCCACGGGCTTCTAGATGGGCCCTCTCTCCTTTCAGTAGAGATTTGCAGCAGCTTCCAGGAACTTTACCATTTAAAGAAAACCATACGAGGCTATCTAAACCAGACCATATGTCCCACCAGGACGTGGAGTATATTCATGCAATAAATGTTCACTGTGTCTTCTTTGTGCCAAGCACTGTTTTAGGCACTGGGGGACAACAGTGAACCAAACTATGCATTTCCCGCCCTTATGGAACTGATGTTCTGGTGGAGGGAAGTAGACAAATAAATAAATAATAGTCCAAGGGGTGGAAAGTGCTATGAAGAAAAATAAAGTGGGGCAAAGGGAGACTACAGGAAAATTGGGGGTAGGGGGCTAATTTTAAATAGGGTGATCTGGAAAGCCTCTCTCTGGAGTCTAACATTCGGATCAAGACCTGAAGGAATTGGGGGGGGGGCATCAAATACCTGGGGGAAGAGTGTTCGGGCAGGGAAAACAGCAGTGCAAAGGCCCTGAGGCAGGAGTGTTCCAGGTGTGATACAAGAATAGCAAGGAAGTCAGTGAGGCTGCAACAGGGTGAGCGAGGGAGCAGGAGTAGGAGATGAGGTAGGGAGGGAGGCAGGGGCTGGGGGCAGACACTGTTGAGCGGTGATTTTTTAATTTTTTTATTGACTACAACCCACAGTAAGAAATAAACTTCATATTACAATGCAGTACAAACATATCTTCAGTTTACTTCAGTTTTAAAGTAAATATATTTTTACTATATGTGATGCAGTCATATAGTTTATTCTACTCTCTTACTTTTAAAAAATATATACTGTTTGTCATGAGTTTAACAGTGTATAACAGAAGTGACTTTATGGCCTACTAAAGGGTCATGGCCCACAATTTGGAAAACACTGTTATTGGGCCCCACAGATCATTGTAAAAAGTGCAGTGGGAGCCATTAGATGGGTTTGAGCAGAGTGCTGATGTGTTCTGCTTTGCTTTTTTGTTCCATTTTCAAATTAACATGCAATTTATATACAGTAAAATATGCCCCTTTTAGTACACAGTTCTGAGAGTTGACGAATGCATACAGTTGTGTAAACATCGTGTCTTCCTTTTGAAGGCGTGGTCAGACAGCTGAGCTGAGATGAGCCTGGAGGGGACAGGGTGGCAGCAGGGGACCAGCTGGGAGGCCCTCGCAGCAGCCCGGGTGAGAGACACGGTGGTGTGGAGCTGGGGCCTGCTCAGATGGGCTTCTGGGTGTATCTCTGACTGGTGCGCTGATAGGATTTCCTGACATTTTGGATATGAGGTGTACGGGAAACAAAGGACTCAAGAATGACTGCAAGACTGTTGACCTCAGCCATGGGAAATTGGGGGGCAGGGGAGGTTTGGGGAGAAAATCACCAGTCTGGCTTCGACGGGTTAAGTGTGAAAGTCAATTAGAAAACGAGCTGGAGATGGTGAGGAGTCCAGGGGAGGGGTCTAGGCTGGAGATTTGCAGGTGGGTGTTCGTGGGGTCTTCATTGTCCAAGGACATTGAAACCATGGTCTTGCCTGAGACCCCAAGGGAGTGGGGGTTGATGGAAAAATAAAAAGCTCCCAGCAGGAGAGAAGAAGCTGCTGGGTGGGGTGGGGGTGCAGTGAGACCCAGGAGGCAGTGAACAAAGTGCCTCCATACCTCAGAGGGCGAGACCAGTAGCAGCCAAGTTGGGTAAGATGAGGGCAAAAACCTGACGACTGGAGCTTGCTTGGGCCTTGTTCAGAAGTCACTGGGGAGCCATGGTAGGTATCTGAGCAGGGAGTGGCTGGAGCAGAGCTGGGCTTCAGGAGTGATAATAATTTCTCTATTATTGTCATTGGTTGAGCCCACATTCCAGCCAGGCCTGTGCTAGGACTTTACACATAGAAACTCACAGATCCTCCCAACAACCCTGAGGTAGAAACGAACCTTCTCCCTGATTTAGAGGCAAAGACACTGAGAGGTTTCATGACTTGTCCAAGGTCACACAGCCAGGAAGTAGTGGAGCTGGGACTAGAACCCAAACTGGCTCCAGAGTAAGACTTGGCAGACGGGAAAAAATTCGCTTCTGGGAGCAGAGCCTGGATTCATACTCAGAGTGTTTGGTCTATTGCCCAGTGGCTGGTGACCTTGATAAGGTCACTGACTGGGTATGGGCCTTGACTTCCCACCTCTTAAGCTGGAGGCTGGATTGCCTGATTCCACGGCCCTCTCCTCTGACTTGGCTGCCTTGGGATCCTGGCACCACCCTCTGCGTGTCTCAACCCAGTGGACCAGGGTGGGTTTTGGCTCTAGGGCCCGGAGCAGCCCCAGAACTGTGGGCCTTTGCTCTTTGCCTGGCTTGGCCCTCCTCTGGAACCCACCCCACCCCACCCCTCGGCTCCAGAGTGGTGAGTTTCCTGAGGACTCTGTTGCCATCTGGTCCCCATGTGCTGCTTGTGGGTCTGACTGGGGCAGTGGAGGATTCCATTCCAGCCTAGAATAATCGTTACCAGAGGTGGGCAAGACTGCTGGGAGGGACGCGGAAGGGGTGGGGGCACTGCCCAGAGCAGCTGGGGCCCTATAGTGATTTGAGAAAAGGGAGAGTGAGAGAGAAGCAAAGAGAAAATCAGAGACAAGGTGACAGAGAGACAGCAAGACAGAGCAGAGCAGGACCAGGAATGAGTTAGAGCAGGAAGGGAAAGGGGTGGAAGTGACAGCAACAGAGTGAGACAGAGAAAGAAAGGAATTGGGAGATCGCGCCTCAGGGAGATGGGCAAAGACAGCCAGAAAGACCAAAATCCAGGAAGAGACTAAGAGAGGAAAGAGGAGCAGCCAGGGAGAAAGGGGGAAGAGGGGAAAAGTGCAAGGCCAAGAAAATGCCAGGACAGGGAGAGCTGGCAAAAACAGAAGTCTCAGAGCAGCCGAGCCCCCCAGGCCCAGACAGTCCCCGGCCACGGGCAGCAGTCCCGGGAGAGCCGTGGTCACCCCCACAGAGGTCAGCTCTTGCCCAGCTGGCCTGATCTAAGCCTAGACCACCTCCTCATGGAGCCCACTCCCTGCCCTGCACACTCCCCAGGGACGCCCTTCCTCCTGGGCCCTGGAGGCCCTAGTCTCTGACTCTCCCATAATCACCATCCCCACTAGGCTCCAGGAAACCATTTCTCCAGGAGTGGTCTTTGGAGGTGGGGAACATGCCGGACTGGGAGCTGAGACCTGCCTCTGTTCTCCATGTGACTTCGTATGTCCTCCGTCCCCTCCCTGTGCCTCAGTTTCTTCATCTGTGGAAAGGGCTGGGCTTAGTAATCACCAAGGACCATCCAGCCCTATGTTCTCCAGCAGCAAAACTGGGCTACAGAATCTATGGCCACTCCCGACACACTCTCGGCTCACCCACTCGCCCACCCACTGGGTTTCTCCTGCTTTCTTCCACTCAGGTACTCCACCAGCTCCTCTCCTTCTCTCCCTCCACCTTCTTCTTCCTCCCTCCCTTCTCTCCTCTTCCTTCTCTTTCTTTCTTCTTTGCGTTTCTTTGTTTCCTTCCCTCTCTTCCTTCCTTCCTTCCTCTCTCTTTACCATTCACTGAGTTCCCAGGCCCTGGACTGGGCACTGATCCTCAGAGGTGGATCCTACGGAGTCCCAGGGCTTTGGGCACAAGGTCTGGGGCCACCAGGTGCAGATCAGACTCGAGGCCTAAATGCCCCCTGCCCCAGGCCAGCGGACCCCGCTCATGCCACTTGGCCCAACCCCATATTTGTTCAAATAGCCCTGTTTTTGGCAGCTCAGCTCTGGACACTGACCCCAAGATACACAGGGGCTAACACTGCCTGATTAATGAGCTAGTCCTTACATTTCCCATGTCAGAGTCAGAGGAGGCCAGAGAGCCCAGAGAGGGGCAGAGACTTGCCCAAGTTAACACAGTCATAGCCTGACTCACGCACTACTTTGCCGTGGTCTGTCCTGGGGGCCTGGAGGCTATGCAAATCTGGGGTGAGGGCAGACTCTGCCAGACCTCTGCCCCGCCAGAGAAAGTCTAGTGATGGCCAGTCAGGGTGAGGTCACTGATAGGATCCATGTGTTCAACACCCACCCACCCCCGCCCCCCTCCCCAATACACAGCCCTCCCCACCCAGCCCCGGGAGGCCCGGGAGGTGAGGAGGAGGCTGCGGTGTGTCAGACCCGGCACTGCGCCCAGTGGTGATGAACAGTGAGGCTGAGGCTGAGGCTGCAGGAGAGAAAGTGTCCTCCCAGGCCCCACCCCTGCCACTGTGTACCTGCTGTTTCCTGGGATCACTTCCCGAATTAACTACCTGCAGCCTAATACTTGCTCAGAGTCTGCTTTGGGGGGAACCCAATTTACAGCAGCAGTCATGGACACTTTCTTGCAAAAGTGGAGAACACCAATGGGAAAGAGGTCCTATTGGCTCACGTTTCTTCCCGAACAATCCCAGCTTCGGGGAGAGAGGATGCCTTTGGAGACATGCAGCCCCTCCCCCAAGCCTCAGCACTGCAGCTTATTAACAGTGCAGCCTCGGACAAGTCCCTTCGCCTGGGGCAGCCTCAATCTCCTCAGCTGAAAATGAGCCGTCTGGGCTCTATGTGGGTCCCCACGCAGACCAAGGACTAAAGGAGAGCTGCAATCCCACTGCCCCCTCCCCACCACTGGCTGCCCCCTTGGTGCCCACCTCCCCTACTCAGCAGCTGGGTGAAACTGTCCCTTAACAACCACCACTGACTATAAACCAGATCTTGCACTGAGGGCCACATTCATGACTGCATTTAACCCCCAACAACTCTATGCAACAGGTGCAATGATCACGTCCATTTCACAGATTAGAAAACTGAGGCATAAGGAGGACAGGGCTGCTCCAGCCACATGGCTAGGGCAATGCAGAGCCTGGATCCACAGGCAGGTCTCTGACTCCTGAAGTCACACTCTTGAGCCACACACGCGTCTGCCTCTCACCCTCAGAACCCTCTCAGAAAACGCAGGGGATTCCTGGGGACTGACTCAGGGCCTGGGGCAAGAAACCGCAGCCCTGGGGTCTGCTGGGAGGGAGAAAGTGACGCCGAGGAAATTCCCACACAGCTTTGAGGCTCAAACCTGCGGGGAAGCTGGGGTTTGGAGGCTTTGTTGGCCACACTCATCCTGGGGGTCCGGGGCTCCACTTGGCTGATGGGGAAGCTGCATGATGTGGGGTGAGGTGGGGGGCAGTGAGTGAGGCTCTACTGAGTGAGTTCTGGAACCCAAGGGCCATCAAGGAGCAAATGCTCTTCAGAGGTTGCTGGGAATTCCAAAGTCTGCTTTTCCTGAGATCTTCCAGGAAGATGCCCTGGAAATGACCTTTCTAAGTTCTAGTGCAGAGCTATCCAATAAAATATAATGCAAGCCACATATGCAATTAAAATTTTACTAACAGCCACCTTAAAAAAGTAAAAAGACACAGGTGAAATAATTCTAATATTTAACCTTTTATATCAGAAATGTTATCTTTTCAATATGTAATCGATAATAAAAATTAATATCCTTTATATTCTTTTTTTTTATTCAGTCTTTGAAATCCAGTGTGTACTTTACACTTAAGCTCAATTCAGATGAACCACGTTTCAAACGCTCAGTAGCTCCATATGGCTAGTGGCTACTAAGTTTGGCAGTGCAGTTATGGGGGTCCAGGGGCGATTCGGGGATACTGGCTTCCCAAGAAGGAGTGAAGAGGGCGAAGATCAGTGCCAGGCGCTGCCTGGGCTGGAGACCCAGAGATAACAACAGGGCTCTAGGTCCTGGCCATATTTCATTTAGTCCTCTCAACAACCCCATGAGGCAAGGAGTATTATCCCTGGGAGGTAGATGAGGAAGGTAGCTCAGAGAAGTCAAGTGACTTGCACAAGGTCACACAGCAGGTTGGAGTTCAGTCACCCCCCAGCACTGAGAGTCATGTTGCATCCCACCTCATCCTGGGGGCAAAGAGGATGCACACTCCAGAAAGGCTGGACTCACTGATCCTATCCCTGGCCCCCCGCTCACCAACTCAGGGTCGAGCATTTCTAGGGAGACTCCCTGTGCACTCTCTCTCTCTCTCTCTCTCTCACACACACACACACACACACACACACACACACACACACATGGAAGAGCAGGGGGATGCCACCCACCCAGCCTAGATGTGGGGCTAGGCAGGCAGCAGAGGAGAAATGAAGGTGCACAGTGAGTGACTCACATAAGAACAAAAATCCCATTGGCTGATCCCAACCTTGGGCCCTGGGTGGGCATCCAAGGGTGGTAATGTGGCCAGAGACCACCCCTTCCCACTGCCGTGCCCCAGGACCTGTGATGCCTGCCCTGGAGATTCTCAGAGGCAAGAGATCAGTGAGACTTGGTCTCAGACACCTGGGAGATGTGTACGGGTCTCCCTGTGCCCCCATCCCCACCAATCATCCTGCATTCTGGGACCACCTCCCCCAGGGCCTGGAAAGGGGAAGAGACCTACCAGCAGGCACAGTGTCCCTTACAGGCAGGACACACCTGGGCCAGTGTCTTCCTGCCCCAGACAGCAGGCGAAAGAGGTGGGAGAGGGCCCTGAGGGTGGGATGCACGAGAGGGGAGGCTGGGGTGGATCTGGGAGGTGTCTCTCTGGAGGGGTCTGCAGCTTGGGAGGGGCAGCGAGGCAAGCATCGCTCAGCCTCCCCTCCCTGTCAGCCTTCCCAAACCCCCCCAACAGACCCCAACCCCTCAACACTTCCTGGCCCCTTCCCTGCTTGATTTTTCTCTATGGCACTTATAGGATGTAACACACTATTAACCCTTATTTAATTTACCTTATTTATTGTCTGCTCCCATGTGAGAGGATTTCATCTGTTTGTTTTCTCGTGCTTTGTTTTCCTGCTGGGCTCCTGTGCTTAGAACACTGCCTGCTTCAAAAATACACGAATGGATGATTGCCTGAGTTGCTGAGGGCTCAGGATGGAGCCTGGGGGGCATCAGCCTTTAAGGGGTGGTAAAGAAATAGGCACCAGTCAGTGAGGTCCACTGTGCCTGTCTGTAAAAGGAGGAAAATAAAACCTGTTGGGGGTGGGTGGGTGGGGGGTTGGCTTTTGGAGATTAGTGCAAGCTACTGGCCAGGCTAAGCCCTCCTGCCGTGACCACTAGGACCCATTTTTGGTCCCACTAACGTGGACCTGGATGCACATAAGAATCCCATAAAGAGTGTTCATAAAATACTGATGCTCAGGCCTCATCCGCGGGGAGTCTGATGTAACTGGCTGGCAGGTGGGGGGCATTTTGTAAGCTCCCGGGTGATTCTGACGTGCAGGCAGGGATGGGAGTCTGTGCACCAACTCTGTGTGTACATGAAACCTGCTTCCTCATCAGCAAACCCATGTGTGGCTGACACAGTTGCCACACAAACCCTGCCCCAAATCCACCTGCTCAGGGCTGGAGCCATGTGAGGACAGACAATGGGACAAAGAGGTTTTGTCCCCAGCCCTACACCCCAGGTGGAGCCCGGAGTGAGGAGAGTGGTTCCCAGGCTATGATTCTTAGAGCTGTGGGGATTATGCAGTCCCTGCTTTCCCAGGGATTGCACCTAGAAAGTCCCCTCCTGAAGCCTGGGGTCAGGGAAGGAGATGAGCTGAAGCTTTCCAGCCCCATGGTTTATAGGTGAAATCTGGAGGAAGTCAGAGATTGGGATGGTGAGAAGAGAAGGAGGGGAGAGGGCTGGTACTCAGAAAAGGAGAAAACCCATGCAAGGTGCAGAAGTAAAGCAGTGTATTGTGGCAGCTAAGGCACTGCTTCTGATATTACACCTGCATGGATTCAAATGCCAGCCTTGTATGGTCGGGAGACAAGTGGCTCAACATGTCTAGGCCTCAGCTTCCACATCTGTAAAATGGAAATGGCAGATATATAACACCTAAACTGTGTGTGTTTATGTGTGTGTGGTTGGGGGCAGGGGATAGTGTGAGAATAAAAATCAGAGCTGGCCAATACAGTCCTTTACTCTGTCTTCAGTGCTGTCTTCCCTGCATGAGACTGAGTTAACCCCTCTGCTCACCTCCCTGCCCCTGTTGGGGCATAGCCTTGGGGCCACACCTGGCCACACCATTCACCCTCACCCAGGGAGGCCCCTTGCAGTTTCAAACTCGCCTTCCTTTCCCCTCCCCACTCCCGGCAGACTGAGGGTCTGTAGGGGGTGGGGAGCTGGGCTTCACCCGTCTTTGTCCTGGGCCCAGGGTTTATGCTCAACCAACGGTAGGTCCCTTCTGAGAACCACAGCTGAAGTGGAGATAAACATCTCTAAGGGTTCTCAAGAAGTACCTTGCAGAACTGAGCAGCTCATTTTTTGTGTATGATGTATGCAACACCGGGCCAGAAATATGCTTTGTTTCAACAGGTGCTAGGAAGTGCTTGACTAAGGGCTGGATGGATGTACAAATGCGGCATTTCCCAGTGGGGTCCACAAATACTAGTCCCGTGGGGGGCTAGTGATAAGTGAACACTCACTAAGCGTCCACACTCTGCACCATACGTGCCCTCCTCATTTGCTTCTCAGGGCAGCCTTGGGGCAGGCGCTGCTACTCGTCCCTGTTTTGCAGATGAGGAAAGAGAAGCCTGAAGGAGGTGAGCACTTGCTGGAGAACTTCGCACCATAGCCGCTGCCCGCCCCACCCCTCTGCAGGCAGAGGACACCCGAGGGCATCACCTCATCCTGCAGGCCCCATGTTGGGAGGCTGCCCAGCACCCACCAACTTGTACCCGACTGTGCCTGGCTCTGATCTCCCACTGGACCAGAGCCCCCTGGAAGGCAGGTGCTGGGTCTGATGCATCCGGGACCCCCACACCCGGCCCAGCACCAGGCCTGGTGCAGACAAGGGTTTAATGAGTATATGAATGAATGAGAGAAAGCACAAAATGTTCAGGGAGTGGAGGACCTTGGGAAGCATCCGGATTCCCTTTCTGTATTCTCAGGGCCAGCTGAAGTGGGGACTTATGAAGATAATAGAGGGAAAGGGGCTTGGGGCACTAGGAGAGAAGTTTCCCCCTGTGCATCTCTCTTTGTACAAGGAGGAAGCAGAGGCCCAAAAGGGGCAGGGACCTGCCCAAGGCCAAACAGCTAGTTAGTGGCAGAGCAGGTTTAAGGCCAGGTCTCCTGGCTCCCCAGACAGGGTCCTCTCCTCAAAGTCTAATTGTTGAGATTGTTCCCTAGATATCGATGACATGCGATCTTGCCCTTTAGGAATGTCCCTGGGGACACCCTGTTGGAACTATAGCAGCCACTCCTGGGTGCACTCCTTTGGCCAGGAGGCCTTGCTCCACACCCATCTCCTTGTGTCACAATGATCTAGATCATTCTCCCTGGGTTGGGAATGATGCTGGGAGTTAGTTACTCAGGTGAAGGCACACGGATGGGGTGGGTGGGGGCACACTTGATATTCTTTCCCCTCTTCTGCACAGTGGAGAAATTTGCACCCACTCAGGGCATCCTGTAACCAGAGCACCTTCTGCCCCTTCCTGGAAGGCCTAGGAAAGCATTCATTGCTTCCTCAAATCTTTTCCTGGCTCCTGCTCTTGGGGGGCCTGGCTGGGTGCCGGCAACACAGAGGTGTGGCCAGCCTGGGCTCTGCCCTCCAGGAGCTCAGCACAGAGGCCCCCCAAGTGGCCGGCCATGGGTGGACTAGGGTCCACTGACACCTGCAGACCTCAAGGCTGGGCTGGGAGCAGAAGATGAATTGGTCAAGGATGAATAAAGTGTTCAAAAATGCAGTAGCACTTGCCCAGGGCAGGGAGAGCTAGCTCAGCTGACCTGAGGCTGTGACTCTGGGAGAAAGGAGGTGAGAGCTGGGGTGAAGCCCCCAGTCTCAGTGCAAGGTGAGGGGCCTGAGCACAGAAGCCCTGTAGGCCTGGATTGGAACACAGCTCTTTCCCTCACGCTTGGCAAGTCACTTCATCTCTGAGCCTCAGTTTCCTCACTCCCCCAGGCTTGTGAGAGGTCTATGACTTCATGCACATACAATGCTCACCTCCGAGATGAGCAAGTGCTCAAAACGGTATCTACTCTCTCCCCTCTGTCCCTAACCCAAATCGTCCTGAGCTCCATGCCCTCCACATGGGCTCTGTCTTAGCTCCGAGAACCCTCTAAGCAGTAAGTGGGGGAAAGGGAGGTGGTGGTGGAGAGATTTTAGCTGCTCTGGCCCCAGACCCATGCTCCAGGGCTGACTATGGGCTCCCTGCCTCCCTGGGCCCCAGCATGAGTCGCTCATGTGTCAGAGACCCCAGGCCCCCATTGCCATTGCCTTCCCTTCCTCTGCCACACTTCTTTCTGGTGGCCAGGCTCTCAACCCTGCAGCGTGGCCTGATGTCTGGCCCTGCTACCTGCACAAGCTTCCCACAGTTCCCCTGTCCTGTTACTAGGGGCTGCACTTGCCAGACACAGACACTTGCAGATGTCCCGGCTCAGCTGGATGTCACCTGGGTCCTGTGCTCCCCACTCTGTGGGAAAACATCAGGAGCATGAGGTGAGGGGTGGAGGCAAGGCCTTGCCCACCCTGGTCACAATGTTATCCCCAGCACAGGGCACACACTCCAGGCTGCTCCATGAATGTCTGAGTGAATAAAGAGTGAGTGACCCCTGAAAGAGAAATATCCCCAGCACCCAGAGCCAACTCAGTCTCTGCAGGGTTGGGCTGCCCCCAGGGCCTGAGCCAGGACCCTGCACTCAGGGGACTGACCAGTTCCACCTGCAGGGATGAATGTGGAAGCCTGGGGCGTGTCCAGAGGAAGGGGACAGGAGGAGAGGGCTCTAGAAACCACAGCTAGGAAGGGATGGCTGAGGGAGTTGGGGTGGCAAGTTATTACCCTGGAGAAGATGCCAGGGGCCTACTGATTCATTCATTCATTCATTCATTCATTTAAAACACTTTCCCCAGCAGTCTTCTCATGCCACCCCCTGACCTGGGCACTGGAGGCACAGAGATGACAGCTTCCTAGCCCTGCCCTGGAGAAGCTCCCAGGCAGCAGGGAGACAGCGCTGTGGCCAGGCAGGAACCCTCCCCATGCGGCTGTGGACACAGGCTGGGCCAGGGCAGGGGGAGTCCAGAGGAAGGGGTCCCCTGCAGCGGTTGGCCAGGGGGCACGGGGATGGCCTCAATGCTGACTGAGCAGCTGGATAGGTGGTGATCCCACCACAGAAATGGGGAACACATCAAACTTCTGGAAAAACATGGGGCGAAGCAATACAAAATTCGTTCGGACTTGAGGTGTCGGTCAGACATCCAAGGGGCTTCCAAGAGGACGAGATGGACAGGTCAGGCCCAGGCTGGGGCCAGGGTCCTGGGAACGCTCAGGGTCGAGATGGTCCTGGTGCCCCAGAGCAGGCGAAGGGGAGGAGAGTGGACACCGCACACGGAGAGGAAGTGCCTCCCCCCAGCCGAGCGGAGCCCACTTCCTCCCTCTGCTTGGAGCCGGCTGGTGGACAACGCCTGGCCTCGGGCCTCGGCCCCGGCACAGCAGGGCCTCCTGGCTCAGCAGCGGCAGCACACGAAGGAAATAACTTTATTAACTCGTGGATGAAAAACAGGAAATGTACGCTGTGACTCCGGCACCGGCCGAGTTTCACTCACATCTAGTTTCTAGGAAACAGTTATGTGGCCTCAGACTAGGTTGGGGTTTTCTCAGCCAAGTCTTTCTGGAAACGCCATGCTTTTCTCAGGAAAAACCATGTCCTGTAGGCCCCCCAGACTAGGGGGTAACAGCGTCAGACACCCCCGCCCCAGAAAAGGCCTCACTTCCCTTCCCAGCCCCCCATGCCCAAAGGCCTCCAGGAGGCCAGAGATTGACAATTGTTCGCGTCCTCAGCACTTACTACTATGTGCCATATGGTAGGAAAAAAAATGAATATGTTAGTAATCACAATAAAAAGATGAAGTTTATCGAACTAAGCAGGAAAAAAAAATCAACTCTAAGAACACAAAAGTTGAACGTCAAAGGATAGAACAAGATGCACCAGACAAATATTAACCAAAAGAAGCCTGGTGCAACCATATTAACATCAGACAAAGTAGACTTGATGACAAAAACATGACTGTGGATAAAGTGGACCATTATAAAAGGGTTAAAATTTCAAGGAACCAGGAAGATATAAAAATGTTGAATTTATACCACGTAACATAGCTTCAAATAGATATAAGTTTAAAACAGTCAAATAGTGGAAGATCTATTAAATTTTGATAGTTCAAGTAAACAAGAAAAACATCAGTAAGATTTTAACAACACAATTAAAAGGTGACTTAATACATGTACTAGCCCCCAATGACTAGATTTTAAAACTAGTTAACAAATTTTTTTTATCATTGACATAAACTTACATATGTAAAATGCACAGATCTTAAATACACAATTCAACAGGTTTTGAGAAACATGTAACCAGCACCTTTATCAAGCTATAGAACAGTTCCATGAATACAGAAAGTTCTCTCTGGACCCCTTTAAGGCATTTTTTATGCCCCAAACTCCATACAAGTAGAATTGTACAGGATGTAATGTGGATTTTTTGCTCAACATGAAAATATAAAACTAGTTTCAAAACTCATTTGGAATACCTTCATGGATTTATAAAGCACTAGGTCAAAAAGGAGGCTCCACAAATTCCAAAGAATCAGTTTCAAACAATGTTCAACATTAGAAAAAAACCTACACATGAATTGGTTTTTGTTAACAGATTAAAGGGTGCCCATATAATTATTTCAGTAAATATATAGAACACATTTGATAAAATTCAACATCTATTTCTGATTAAAAATAAAAGTTTTGGCAAACTAGTAATATAAGGAAACTTCCTAAACCTGGTATCTGCAAACACACACACACACACAACAAAACTACAGCAAACATCTAATTCTGAAATGTTAAAAGTGTTTCTTTTTAAATCAGGAATAAGACAGGATGCCCATTACCACCTTTTCTATTCAACATTGTACTAGAAATTCCAGGCAGTACAAGAAGACATGAGAGAAATAAAATTATAAGGATTGAAAAGGAAAAAAACAAAATGCTCATGTTTCATAGATTACATGATTTTCTATATAGCAAAGCAAAAGCATCTACAGTCAAATTATTACACTTAATAAGCAGTTTAGCAAATTGATGTAAGATCAGTATACAAAAGTCAACTGGTCTCTATACACTAGCATTTTTTCAGATAGAAAATACATTTTAAAAAGGATACGATTTGTACTAGCAATAAAAATATACAAAATCTTGGAATAAATCTAACAAAATATGTGCAAGATCTTTAATAGAGCTTCATAGAAAGACATTTAACAAGACTTAAATAAACAGAGATGTATACCACATTCATGAATAGGAAGGCTTATTATCTCAAAGATGTTAGTTCTCCACAAATTGACTGTAGGTCCAATGCAACCCCAAACAGAATTCCCAATGACTCGTTTCATTGGAAAAATACTCAGAATGGATTTGTTTCCTTATGTTTCCTCATGATTAGATTCATATGGAAGAGGTGAAGTCCAGGAATAGCTAAGGCAGAACCTCACTGGACAGAAAGGGGACAAATTGATTATCAAGGAGAATATTGACTGAAATGGAGCAAAATACTTAAAAATTAATGAGTTCATAATAATACTTTAAAATATTATTGTTCACCTTTGGAGGATGCTAGAAAATTCATTATTCTCTAAAACTGGTAAGTAAAGGGAAAGAGTCAAACATTTATCCTGACTTGTTATTTGAACTGTACCTTGTGGAAATGAATGAGTGTAATTGATAAGGAAGTTTCTTTTAAAAAGAAATTCTAGCCAGGAAATAAAGAAAGGGTAATAGAATTAGAATATCATCATTTTGCATTTCCTCAGAGAAATGGCTGAATATAGGACATGGGGCAGGAAAAGTACAAGATGAGCCTGGAACATCTTGTTAAGTCAAAAAGTAAGCAAGCATTTAAAGAATGACAAACTCTTCAAAACAATGCAGGAGCCGCTTGAAGGAACTCCCAAACTGGGAACAACTGAGCATCAAAACAAATAATGATAATAAAAAATTATAACCCACTGAATAAAACAGGAAACCATAAGTCCACACTGATTTAAACAAATAAAAAAATTGAAAGTTTGATGAGGAATGAGATATTTGCAGAGTTTCAAAGGGTCTCTGTATAAAATAACAAAGGAGAAAAGCATAACTGCACAGTGGAGAAGCCTGACAGACACCATCTTAATCAAGGGGTCAAAGCGAACACGATCAGTAGTGGGGAAAATCCAAATGTATCCAGATAAGATACAATGAGGAGAAACAAGTCACTTCTGTGACTCTCCCGCCAAAGATGCATAGCCTGATCAGGCAAAGATGCATAATCATGAGGAAACACCAGACAAACTCAACCTGAGAAGTAGTCTACAAAATAACTGACCTATAATTTTCAGTGTCAAGATCATGACAGTCATGAAAGTCAAAGAAAAATTGAGGAACTTTTCTAGACTGAAGAGGACTAAAGAGACATGACAACTAAACCCAGTGTGCGAGTCTGAACTGGATCCTTTTGCTTTAAAATGTACTGTTGGAGCAATTGGCAAGACTTGAATGGTGGCTGAGGAGTAGATGATAGTGATGATTCGATGTTAGAGCTCCTGGTTTTGATGGTTGTCTTGTAGTTATATGGAAGACAGTTCTTGTTATAGGAAATATATAAGATTTAGGAGGTGAAGGGGAATCAGGCCTGCAACGCACTTTCAAATGGTTCAGGGGAAAAGTTCTTTGTAATGTGCGTCCAACTTTTCTGTAAGTTTGTCATTATTTCCTTTTTTTTTTTAATTTTTAAAGAGACCAACTCAAAGGCAATATCTGGACCTTATTTTAGATCTTTATTCAAGCAAACAAATTATTTTAAAAAAAGACAACCAGGTAAATTTGACTTATTGGCTATTTTGTGTTATTTTAAAAATCGTTGATTATTTTAAGGTGTAAAGGAGTTTTTGCCTTTGAAAAATACTCACTGAAATATAGAGTCTGGCATTTTCTTCATAATAATCTGAGGCTAGGAATCCAGATGGAACACCGTTAGCCATGAATTGATAATTTTTGAAATTGGGTGATGAGTACATAGGGGTTCATTATACCATTCACTCTACTTTTGTGTATGTTTGACATTTTCCTTAATAGTTTTTGAATTTTGAAAGCGAATGTGATAAAAAGCTAATATAGTGAATGTGTGGTAAATATGGGTAGTGGGTACATAGGTCTATTAGATTCTTTGCTCTATCTTTTCTGCATTTTTACTTTCTTAAAAACACCCTGTTTAGGTTTTATTGTATTGGAATAGCTAGAAGGAAATACCTGAAACGATCAAACTCCAACCGAGTAGCCTTGACTCTTGAAGACGACTGTACAACAATGTAGATTACAAGGGATGACAGTGCGATTGTGAAAGCCTTGTGGATCACACTCCCTTTATCCAGTGTATGGATGGATGAATAGAAAAATGGAGAAAAAAACTAAATGAAAAATAGGGTGGGAGGGGGGTGATTTGGGTGTTCTTTTTCACTTTTATTTTTTATTCTTATTCTGATTCTTTCTGATGTAAGGAAAATGTTCAAAAATAGATTGGCAGATGAATACACAATTATAAGATGGTACTGTGAACAGTTGATTGTACACCATGGATAATTATATGGTATGTGAATATATTTCAATAAAACTGAATTTAATTAAAAAAAAAAAACAAAACCCTGTGTTGGTGAGAGTGTGAGCAGGCAGGCAGTATGATACAGTGCTAATGAGAGTTTAAATGGGTACAGTTGGGAGGGGTAATTTGTTTATTGAGGCAGAGCTAATGAAAATGAGCCTTTAGAAACAACACCAACGTATTTCAAAAAGGAATTGGTTAACTATGTTAGAATAATTCTCTAACATGGGATACTTGGCAAGTATTTTTTTTAATAAGGTAGTTCCATTTTTCCAGCATGAAAATATATGTGACATATTTCTAAGTGAAAATATCAAATTTCAGAAAAGCATAAGAAAAATGATTCCATCATAATGTATACGTAAAGGCATTCTGTGTATGTGTTGGTATATACACTGAAAACTTTTTATATAAATATATACCAAATCATCAAACTCTTACTTTCTCTGTTATAAAAACTTTAATGTGAATTCTTAAACTTAATAGTTACTAGTGTTAAGAGAACTTTTATACAGTATTTTAAGAGAACTTTTACATAACTTTATATATAAATGAAATGTTAAGAAATTTTAAAATGAAGATTAAAATACACAAAAAAGTAGCAAAGCCATTCCTGAAGAACAAAAGATGTTTTTTTGGAGGGGATGTGTTGGCTCTACCACATATGAAGACTTATTATAAAACTCTAGTAATCAAGACTGTGAGGTATAAATGCAAGGTCAGTTATAAGAGAGAGACGGCATTGCAAATCAGTAAACAATGCTGAGACAGTTGCATATCGATATTTTAAAAACGAAATTAGAGCCCACTTTGCACAAAAACCAATTCCATATGAATTAAAGGTATATTGGAAAAGTGGCATTTTAAATTTTTAGAAAAATATAGGAGCTTCTCTTAAGACCTCAGGATAAGAAAAGATTTTTAAAAAAAGACAACAGAAGTGCAGAGTATAAAGAGAAAGATGGATAAATTTCACAACATAAAGTTAAGAACCTCTGCTCACCAAAAGATACCATAAAGAATGTGCATTGACAAGCCCCAGACTAGGAAACATATTTGCAAAATATGTAACAAAGATTATTACCAGGTAGATCTATCTAAATGTTATATGTATATTTATATGCATTACACACAATTCATAAATTAATTCCCCGAAGAGACAGTCAACCCAGCATCTCCACCCAGTGGCCATCTACCCTTCATATATGCCCACCATGACATGGCCCTCACTCCCTCAAGGTAGGCTCTTCCTTGAGGACCAGCTCTGACTCAGAGAAAGTTCTTCCCCTCATGGAGCTAAGAACTGAGCTCTGGTCCCTATGTCTCTCCCATAGGACCCAGGTCTCCTTACTTCCTGAGGACGGAGAGGGGACAAACAGGCAGACCTCAGCTTCCTTTTATCTTCTCACTATGAGAAGCCTCAAGGCCCCAGGCTCATCACATCCACCCACCAGCCTCCAAGCAGGTCCTATCAAAGCCAGCATGGTACAAAGCACCTTCTTAGTGCCAAGTCATGTAAAATCATGTCCTGGGTCTGCTACTCACGGCTGTGAAACCTTGCCCGCGTCATGCCCATCTGAGCCTCCATTTCCTCATCTGTAAAATGGGGAGTGGTAATATATACTATGCAATATGAAAGGCTTGCTGTAAGGACCAAATGGGATGATGTCTGTGGAAATGCCTAGAGCATACTAGGCACATGGTCAACCTTCAGTACATATTCGTCTTCTCTCCCTCAGTATCCAAGAGTTCCTCCAGGACAGGAAGCCCAGCCATGCCTTCCAGTGGCTTGGAAGCCCTCGAGGGCAGAACTGTGTCATACACTTCTTAATTCCCCCAGTGTGTGGCCACTGCAGCTGTCCCATCAGCGTCACCAAGTCTGCAACGCGTGACCCTTGGGAAAAGACACCAAGAGAAAGCCAGTCACCACTGGGAAAGCAGTGGGTGTCTCCACACTCATGTCATGAAGCAAAGTCTTGACCTCAAGAAAGGAATTAGAAGGACAAAATCTGAACTTGTCAGTGGGCGGCCAGCCATGTCCCGTTCCCTTTCCCCTGTCTTTGGAGTCTGGCCCCATTGAGATTTGGGAGTGTTTATTTTTTTTGTGGGAAAACAGAGTGGGATAAAATATTTCCTTGCGTCTGGAAAGCTATTTTGAGCTGGGCCAGCAGGGTGATGCTCCCGGTGATGGACACGGCTGACCCTGGCTGGGGCCCTGCCTTCCGGCCTCATTCCCTCCCAGGGCTGGGTGTCCTGGCCCCAGAACCTGTGGGAGCCTGGGTTCCAATCCCAGCTGGTGATTCATCCCGAGGTGGTCTCAAGAAAGCGTTTCGTGCTCGCTGGACCTTGTCTCCCAAAGGAGAGCCGGAGGCCTGTCCTGCCCCCTCCTGGGGATTTTGAGAGAAGAAATCGGATCATGGATGTGAACATGCTGTAGAGCTATTTAGGTGGAGGCAAACCACAGGACTGCCACATAGCCTGTCCAGCGCAGGATCTCAGATCCAGAAGGGGCCTCATCGGGGGACCTTCGGACCCCCCACCAAATTCCACCCACCCAGCCATGCCCCCTCTGACTGTCCCTCTCCACTCAATGCCTCAGTGTCCTGGAGGTTCTATCAGATTCAGCCCCAAACTTGCTGAGCCTTTCACCAGCCTCCCACGCTCTTAGCACGAAGTCCTACTCCACCCTGCGGCTTTAGGCCCCGCCTGGGCTGGAGCCCCTCAGCCTCTTGTTTCTTGGGGCTCTGAAACCAGGCCAGCCCTCTGTCCCTTCCTCAAAGTGCTGACAAATCATGGAGGAGTTTCATTTGCCTCACCTTATTCCACCCTCACAATGTCCCTAAAAGGCAAGTGTACCCTCCAGGGCTGAGGGTTGGGGGGAAGTGATGTTTGCAAATGTGCCTGCCACACAATGGGACCTTAATAGATGTTGGTTTTCTTCCTTCCTTATGAACACACACCCTCTTTTCTTTACAAAACCCCAGTGGCATCCACATAAATCTCACTCCAGCAGCTGCTGATATTGAGCAGGCAAAGAGGGAGGGGCAGGAAAGCCCGGGCAGGCCCCGTGGATCAGCAAAGTCAGCAAGGCCTCCTGGCCGGGGGACTCTGCAGGAGGCCTGCTCCGACATCCTTCCCCGGCCTGCACGGTGGAGCCGGGAATCTGTGTAATGAGCTCCCAACATCCTCAAGAGAGATAGAGCTCTGTCTCCCCACTGATGGCAGGCCCATGGGGAAGGAAGGAGCAGCTTGAGAATTCTTGAGCCTGAAGGTGAGGCAGGGGCAGATGGAGGGGAGAGTCCCAAAGAGGGAAGAAAGCACTCCCAAAGAGAGGTTTCGGAACCACCGGGCAGCCTGGTATGGGGTGGGGTCAGGGAAGGAGGCTTCTCGGAGCACTTAGGGTTCCTCCAGGTCTTTGATCTCAAAGTGTGACCCCAGGGCCAGCTGCAGCCGCAGATCCTGAGAGCTTGTTAGAAATGTAGATTCTCAGGCCCTGCCCCAGACCAGCTGAATAAGACTCTGCATGTTTACAAAGTCCCAGTGATTCACAAGCGCATTCAAGTTTGAGAAATGCTGTTTTTGGCAATTCCCCATTTTACAAATAAAGAAATCGTGGCCTTGAGAGGAGAAATCTCCAGCCCGTGTTCCCACAGCAAGTCAGTGGCAGCTTGAACTAGCTATTCTCCATCCCAGCCCCCTGGTAGGAAACTGGCCTCCCTCCCTGGGTTGGTTCAGGACAGAAAGGGGCTGAAACTGGGGGAGAAGAGCCCTGCTTGGGGAGGCAGGGGCTCTGAGTTCAGTCCCGGCTCTGACATCTACTCCAAGTGTAACCTATGCTCTTGGGGCCTTAGTTTCCCCTGTGGTCTCCTGAGACAAGCTAAGGTAGGGAATACAATCAAGCATTAGAATCATCCATATTCCTTTTCCTCACAGCTGCCTGATAAGGCAGGAAGGCCAAGAGATAGCATCCCTATTCTACAGATGGGGAAACTGAGGCCTTGCAGGCAGTGGCTTACCTGAGGCTGCCAGCCCCAGCCACCCTGCACTGTTCTGCACAGCCCAGGAGAGTCTGAAATGTGCCCCCTCAACCCAGCTCTCCTCTCAAATGGTTCTTTCAGCTCCTGTCAGTTATCAGGGGGCCCTGACTCGGCTGACAGCCAGAGTGTCTGCTGTTGGTGCTTGGATGCCCACATTCCTGGGCTGTGACGGGGAGCACACTCAGAGCCCAGGCTGGGGGCACCCAGAGGGGTTCTGCTTGGCTGCAAACCCTGGGGCCTGGCTGTCTGGGGAGTGTCAGGATGCAAAGAACTTTCCTTCTCACTGTTGGGGGTAGGAGGCACATCTCTAGAGGCTGAGTATGATGGGGGCTGGAGAGGGTATAGGTTCAGCCAGGCCCCGAGGCAAGGCCTACCACTTTGGACTGGAGACTGGGAGGGTGAGAGGGCCAGGAATGGGCTAGAGGTCAGTAACTACCCAGGGGAGAGCTGTCTGAGCAGCAAGACTGAAAGACCTCGGGCTAGAAAGTCAGACCAGGCTGAATTTTTGTCCAAGCTCTATCACTTATTAGTGGCAAGTCACCCACCATTTCTAACCCTCAGTTCCTTTATCTGTAAAGTTCTTAACACAGTTCTGGCACATAAGTAGTAAACCTGTAACATAACCTATATGAAGCCAGAGGCACCCACGGTTCAGGCCAAGAGTGGCATGGCATTTGAAAAGCACAGTTAAACAAACCATTAAAATGACTCCTTCTTTAGTTGATTCTTTAGAAGAGAAAAGAGAATCTAGATACACAGTTCATGCAAAACTCTCAGAATCAACTGTTCTTCCTTTCTACTCCTGTCCTGTGCCTGATTTGGTTCCTCTTTCCTCAATCATCTTGAAAACCTTCTCCACTCCCAAACTATTCAGGCTTTTCTCCTCTTTCCTCCTGCTTTACCTCACCCCAATATTTAATTAAGTGGATCAGCTTGTCCTCTCATCCAGCAATAAGGAAAATAAAGGAGGTGGGGAAACTGCAGAGACCCCTCATAGGGTTCCCTTTGGCAGGTTTGGGGAGGACAAGCCCATGTTGATGGCCTGTGCCCCATCCCAATTATTATAACGATTCAAAGGTGTAACAGGACAAAAATTGCTAACATACCAGTATTCGAGGGTTTTTCCTAACCCTTGTCTACTAAGAAGACTCTGCCTTTGTCATTCAATTTCTTCCCCATCCTTGCCCTCTAACAAGGGCCTTGCAATGCCAGACAGGATCTTTGACTTGAGAATGAAAAATGGAGTTGGAGAGTAGGCAGAGAGGAACAAGAGCAGAGGGCAGGAGGGAAGGGGAAGGACTTGGCAAAAGAGGTTAAACTATTTATTAAGAATGGAAGGAAGGAGGTTTCACTACTGCCCAAGACATGGAAAGAGCATTGCTCCCATCCTAACAAGAAAAAGCCAGATAAACTACAGATCAGAACTTTTCTTGAAGCCATCAGAGAGCTGAAGTCACAGGACAATCACATAGCCTGAATCCCAAGGAGGAACAGGCACCTCCATGGAGAGATGAAACACGAAGACTGGTTCACCTGTGACAGAGCACAGAAAGAAGAGGCACTGGCCACCATACAAGCAGATGAGAAGAAGACAGCTAAAATTTTAATGAACTGCTGAAGGTCAAGTGTTGGCTAGCATGACAGTATAGAGCCCCAGACTCAAATAGAGTTTAGCATACCTTCAGGTTCTCTTCCATGGATCTCTACTAGGTACTTATGAGAAAGACTGGAGGAAGGATGAGAGATTGTAGAGAGCCACCTTCAGTAGTGCAGATGTGCAGGAGGAGATAAGTGACCACCCCAGGAGAGGTGCACAGCCCTGTCTGTCTGCAAAGACCTTTCTCTCATGTGGATCAAAAACCTTAAGCTACTAGAGGGGAGTCAGCAAACCCTGTTGCCCCCAAGGGCACAGGCAAGATGCCATTGCTGATGGGGAAGGATAGGAGAAAAATTCCTCTCCCCTGGCAGAGGGGCAAGAAACTCTCCTGGGTCCAGAACCCTAAACTACTACCACTAGAGATCTCCTATGGCAGGAAATCCTCTCTGGTACAATATTCACTGGGGATATAAGGCAGGGATTGGCTTCTGTGAGGAGGAGGGGCAGGAGTGCCGAGGAAGACCCTCCCCTGAGGCTCAGGCACACAGTGCCTGCCTAAGGCTGAAGCTGGAACATAACAGCAGAGAACACCTCTCTGCCCCAAGGATGAGCCTAGCAAGCTTTGAATAAGCAACATTAGTCTACTACTGGGGGAGGAGCAAGAATGTGGAGTGGGAGCCCCTCTGTGGTGCAGGAGTACAGGGATGGCTGAAACCTGAGTGGAGAGCAATGAGAAAAATCCCCCAGCACCCCAGCTCCGACTCTAAGCACGGACAGTTCTAGAGGAATTTGAAGACTGTGGTGTGCTGAAGATAAACAGTAACAACAAAACCTAAACCCAGATCAACTTCTGACTAGGTTGACTCAACTCCACATGCTAATGATCCAACAGAACAGGAGATATGCCTCCTTCCAGATGTAAATCCTGTTTACCTCAGTCTCTACTATTCTACAATGCCCAAAAATACAAGACATATCAAAGAAGCAAGAAGCAAACAACCCGTTTTCAAGAGACAAGGTAATGAATAGAACAGAACAGAGAACCAGACACACAGATGTTCCAGATGTTGGAACTATCAGAATAGGCTTAAAAATATGTTTAGAAACTATAAGATTGAGTCAACTGGAAACGCTCGAAATAAAAATCACAGTAACACAGATGAATTCCTTCAATAGCTCATCAGTAGACTCAATACAGCTGAGGAATGAATCAGGGAACTTAATAAGTCAATAGAAATTACTGAAACTTAAACACAAAGGAAACAAGAGTGGGGAAAAAAACAGAATGGAGGATCCAAGAGTTGTGGGACAATATTAGTCAAACATAAGTGTAATTGGAGCCCCAGAAGGTGAAGAGAGAGATTGGAGAACAAGAAATATTAAAGCAATATGGCTGAGAATTTTGCAAAAATAATGGAAGAAAAAAAACAAAAAACAAAAAAAACCCACCTCAAGCCACAGAATCAAGAAGCTAAGAGAACCCCAAAGATAAATGCCAAAACACAAACAAACAAACAAACAAACTAGAGACATCATATTAAGAAAAAAACAAAGATAAAGTGAAAAGCTCAATGACTACCAGAGGAAAAAAAGAAAGCACATTACTTTGAGAGTAACAAAGATAAGAACTACAATAGCCTTCTTACTAAATGATATCTTTAAATTGCTGAAATAAAGAAAGAAAAACTATTACCCAGAATTTGATTTCAAGTAAAACTATCTTTCAAAAATGAAGGCAAAATTAAGACTTTTTCAGACAGACACAAGCAGAGAGACATTATTGCTAGCAGACCTGAGCCATAAGAAATATTGAAAGAAGTCCAAGCAAAAGGAATATGATATCAGACAAAAATTTAGATTTACACAAAGAAATGAGTAGCTCTTGAAATAGAAAATAAAAATGAAGGTAAATAAAAAGATTTTTTTCTTTTCTATAATTGCTCTAAAAGATAATCGACTGTCTAAAGCAAAAGTAGCAACAATGTATTGTAGGGTTTAAAAGAAATATGAAAGCAAAATGTATGACGACAGCAGCACACAGGATAGGCAGGAGGAATTGAAAGTATACTGTTGTGAAGTTTTTCTACCTTTTGTGAAGCCATTTAATATAATTTGGAGATAGACTGTGACAAATTAAAGATGCATGTTTTAAACCCTAGAGAAACCAAGGGAAAATTAGAAGTAGGTATAACTAATAAGTCAATAGTGGAGTTAAAGAGAAATTTTAAAAATTACTCAATCCAAATGAAAAATAAAGGCAGAAAAGAAGAAAAGTGGAACAAATTAAAAATGGAACACACTGAAAACAACCAGTAAGATGGTAGATTTATATACAACTCTATAAATAATTACATTAAGTGTAGATGGTCTAAATGTACCAATTAAAAGACAGAGATTGTCAGATTGGATAAAAAAGTAAGACTCGACCATACGCCATGCACAAGAAACCCACTTTAAATGTAAAGATATAAATTGGTTGAAAGTAAAAAGATGGAAAAGAATATACCATGAAAACATTAATCAAAAGAAAGTTGGAGTGGCCATATTAATATCAGACAAAGTAGACTTCAGAACCAAGAAATAACCATGAACCTCACAAACAAAGTGTTGAGCAAAAGAAGCCAGGTACAAACAAGTACATGCTGTATGATTCCATTTTTATAACGTAAAAAAGCAGGCAAAACTATGTTGTTTGGAGTCAAGATAATGTTTACCCTTTGGCAGGGGATGGTGATGACTGGAAGGAACATAAGGGGGTTTTTGGAGTCTGATGATGTTCTCTTTCATGAACTGAGTGCTGGCTACACAGAGATGTTCAGTTTGTGAAAATTCATTGAGTCAAGTTTTCAATATGTGGAATTTTCTGAAAATTTTGAATAAGTAAAAATTTTACTTTTAAAAAAATTAAAATTTTTTTGAGAAAAAATATTTTACTTTGAGAAAAACTACACAATAACAATGGCATGTCAGTCAGGGGTGGGGGATAAATGTGTTTAAATACACATTTTTTAAAAATACAGTTTTATTGAGATATATTCACATACCCTACAATCATCCACAGTGTACAATGAACTATTCACAGGACCATCATATAATTGTGCATTCATCACCAGAATCAACTTCTGAACATTTTCCTTACTCCAAAAAAGAAATAAAAATAAAAGTGAAAAAAAAAAACACCTAAAACATCCCACCCACCCTCCATACCACCCTATTTTTCATTTAGTTTTTGTCCCCATTTTTCTATTATCTGTCCATACACTGGACAAAGGGAGTGTGAGCCACAAGGTTTTCACAATCACACAGTTACACCATGTAAGCTACATCATTATGCAATCATCTTCAAGAATCAATGCTTCTGGGTCACAGTTTGACGGTTTCAGGTATTTCCTTCTAGCTATTCCAATACACTAAAAACTAAAAAGGGATATCTATATGGTGCATAAGAATGCCCTCCAGAGTGACCTCTCTTTAATAAAGGTCTTTAATAAAGATATTAACTTACATTGGATTTTGGTAAGTTCAGGATGATTTTTTTAATTCCTGAAGAAACCACTAAAAAGATAAAAAATAGATTGTATATCTTCCAAATCAGTAAAGGAAAAAATGGAGTGATACCACATAATTGATCCAAATGAATATAAGAAAATAGAGAAGAGTAGAAAACAAATGGAATAAACAGAAAGCACAAAATAAATCATAGATATAAATGCAATATATCTGTAATTAAATTTAATGTAAATCGAGTAAATGTTTTAGTTAAAAGAAAGAGGCTTTCTGGTTATCAAAAGGCATTATAAAGAGTGAAAAGCAAGGCATTAAATAGGGAAAAGCATACCATCAGAAAACAACTTACACCTAGAATACAAAGAGAAGTTCTAAGAAAAAATAAGAAGAAAAGAATCAAACAGGCAAAAACTTGAACAGGCACTTCATAAAAAGAAAAATCAAATGATCAATAAATATATGAAAATACACTCAATCTTGATAATAATCAGAAAAATGAAAATTAAAAACACAATTACACTCAAAATCAATCTTTATTGGGAAAAATTCAAATTAAAACAATGATATTCCACTACACACCTATTAGAATAACTAAAATCTGAAAAACTGACAATATTAAATGCTGACACAGCTATAGAACCACAGGAACTCACATTCAATGCTGCTGGGATTACAAAATGATACAACCATTTTGGACAACAGATTGACAGTTTCTTATAAAGTTAAACATAGACTTACTATACGACCCAGAAATCACACTAATAAGTATATACCCAAATTAACTGAAAACTTATGTTCAAAAAAATCCTGCACATGAATATTTATAGCACCTTTATTCATAATTGCCCCCAAACTGGAAGCAACTGACACGCCCTTCAATAGGTGAATGTAAAATGAAACAGTGGTACAATGGAATACAAGTGATAGAAAAGATCATACAAAAGCATGAGTTCACACAAAAGCATGAATAAATCTTGATTGCATGTGCCAGTTTGGATGTATTATGTCCCCCAAAACACCATGTTCTTTGATGCAATCTTGTGGGGGGCAGACATATGAGTGTCAATTAGATTGAAATTCTTTGACTGAGTGTTTCCATGGAGATGTGACTCAATCAACTTCGGGCAAGGACTTTGATTGGATAATTTCCATGCAGGTGTTACCCCACCCATTCAGGTGGGTCTTAACTGAATCACTGGAGTCCTATAAAAGTGTTCACAGACAGAAGGAGGTGCTGCAGACGAGAGACACTTTGAAGAACTCACAGGAGCTGAGAGTAGAGCTGGAACACATCCTGTGACCAGCAGATGCCAGCCATGTGCCTTCCCAGCTAACAGAGGTTTTCCAGATGCCATTGGCCTTCCTTCGGTGAAGGTATACTTTGATGCCCTCATTTGGACATTTTCATGGCCTCAGACTGTAACTTTGTAACCAAATAAACCCCCCTTTATTAAAGCCAATCTATTTCTGGTATTTTGCATAACAGCGGCATTAGCAAACCAGAACAATGCATTTTGCTAAGTTAAAGCTTGGCTTGAAAAGGCTACACATATTGTATGATTTCATTTATATGACATTTTGGAAAAAGAAAATTAATTGTAGGGATAGAAGACAGCTCAGTATTGCCAGGGATTTAGGAAGTGGAGAGTTGACTGCAAGGGAGAAGCACAGGGGAAATTTTAGGAGATTGAACTAGAGAGGTGTACATAACTCTATGCAATTGTCAAAACCCATACAACTTTATAGAATAAAAAGTGAACTTCAATGTATGCAAATTTTAAAAAAATCAATCTACCAGGAGGTCAAGGGATCCCAGGATGAAATGCAGACTGTGACCAAAGAAAACCTTAACTGTTACAAAGATATGGTATAACATTTGAAAGGGGTGGAGAAAAAAAGGAGCTTACCTGAGTAACTTTGAAAAACAGCATTTTAACGGGAAATTGTAAAGCTAAAACCGAAAGGAACCATATATAAATATTGTGCTCTAGGTGGTAAAATTATTTCTCACAGGAATATGGGTTAACAATTCTGAAACTGCTGTGCATGTACACTGAGGCTGAACAAATAAATAAATGGTTGGTGGGTGTTTGGAGCCAGGTTTATCACTGTTGGAGAGGGCAGTTATAGATTAACAAGGGGGGAGGCTAGAATAAATAGTATAGTACTGGATTACAGTACTGTAGTACAGACATCAGTATGGACTCATGGTTAGCTTAAAATAGATACAGTTAGGTAGACCAGAAATAATTATAGATGTGTGTACTAGCAGGTTAGTATCCAAACATACATTTCCCAGCTCTGTCTGCTGAGATGTCCTAGATGCAATGGCACCCTAATAGCAATGAGCACATCCAGTGTTCAGATCTTGGTTTCTAATACTATTCTCCAATAAAAAGACTGGAGATCCTCGGAGAAGTGACTGGAGCAGGGGAAATAAAGATGAGTCCAGGGAATCTCATAGTGACAGAAAGTAAGGAAGCACTCAAAAACACAAAAGAAGGGGGGCCTGCCAAAGGGACGTAAGAGCCAACCTGAAAAAGCCCCCAATGGCCAAAGATGGAACAATTCAAACAACAAAATATATAATGTAGTACTAGATTATAAGCCCAAGTATAAAATACATATTCATGATTTCATATTGATATGAATAGATTATTGAATAAATAAATAAATGGGGAAGAAGAGACAAATCTCCTGTACAGAAGAATTTCAACTAATTTACATAGATGCTCTTCCTCCCAGAAGGTGGATCTTAATCCTCTCCCACCTTGAGTGTGGGTGGGGTGTGCTTAGTGATTTTCTTCCAAGATGAGAGCAGGGAAGGTGAGGGAGTAACTTTGCAGTGGAGAAACCTGGCAAACACTATGTTGGCCAGGTGATCAAGATTAACCACCATTGCTGTTTTAGTTTTCTAGGCTGCCCCAGCAAATACTGTGAAATGGGTTGGACTTAAACAATGGGAATTTATTTGCTTACAGTTAGAGTTCAGGAATATGTCTAAATCAAGGCATCACAAATGATGCTTTCTTCCTAAAGACTGGCTGCCGGCTATCCTTGGCTCTTCTGCCACATGGCAAGGCACATCGTGGTGTCTGCTGGTTTCTCCCTTCTCTTCTGGGTTTCATTGCTTTCAGCTTCTTGCTTCCATGGCTTTCTGTCTCCCTCTCCCTTTCCCTTTCCTTCTCTCTCTCCGGTCCATTTATAAAAGACTCCAGTAACAGGATTAAGTTCCATCCTCAATGAGGCAGGTCACACCTTAACTGAAATAGCCTCATCAAAAGGTCCTACTTACAATGGGTTCACACCCACAGGAGTGGATTAGATTTAAGAACATACAGCTTTGAACACAATTGCTGTCAGTCAGGTCAAGAGCAGGTACCCCTGATGTAACTCAATGTCAAGGGCACATCACCTCTGTGGTATTCTTCTCTGAAAACCATAACCCAAGTCTAACCACATGGAAAATATCAGACAAGCACAAAGTGAGGGACATTCTTCTTCAAAATATCAGACCAATACTCCTCAAAACTGTCAAGGTCATGATAAACAAGGAAAAGCTAAGAAACTGAGAAGAACCAGAGAAGACTAAGGAAACATGACCTCTGAATGCAACATGGTGTCCTGGGTGAGATCCTGAGACAGAAAAAAGAATATTAGTGGAAAAATTAGTAAGATCTGAATAAAGTGTAGAGTTCAGTTAACAGCAATGTACCAATGTTGGCTTCTTAGTTGTAACAAATGTATCATCTTATATTAATAAGATGTTGACACAGGAGAAATTGGGGGAGGGGTATACAGGAGCTCTCTGTATCATCTTTGCAACTTTTTTGTAAATCTAAAACTATTCTAAAAATACATTTATCTTTTTAAAATACAACTATGTATCCATCATATTGCAAAACATAAGTGTAAAATTACCAAGTGTTGGCCAAGATGGGGAGCACACAGTGTTAATGGGATTGTAAATTACTTGACTAGTTAAGAAAATTATTTGACATTATGTAGTAAAACTGAGTGACCCAGCAATATCTTTATCTATCTATCTATCTATCTATCTATCTATCTATCTATCTATCTCCTGTGCTTAGAGAAACTTTTCAGCATTTTCATGACAGCAAGGGAAACCATCTATCAACAGTAGAGTGGATAAATAAATTTTGATATATCCATTCATTGAAACACTACACAGCAGAGAAAACGAATCGCCACATCCATCAACATAGCTGTATCTTATGAAGACAATGTTGAGTGAAAGAGGAACATCATGGAAGAATAAAAAAGCAAAGTCATGATTATAACAAAAATCAGGAGAGTGGGTTTGTCAAGAGAAGAGGAATGTGACCAAGGAGAGTCACACAGGAGACTTGGGGGATGGCTGGTAATATCTTATTTCTTAACCTGGGTGGTGGTTACACAGATGCTTGATTCATAGCTATTCTTAAAAACTGTACATACATCTTTGTGCACTCTTCTGTATGTGCTATGTATTTCTAAATTTTAAAAATTGTTAAATGAGCGTGTAGGAGTGCTGCTGGCGGTAGTGTGATGCTGGAGTCACTGAGGCGTGGCCCCACCCCCTCCTGCAGATCTCCGTGCCTTGCTCCTTGGTGCCGCCATTTCTAGCCCTAGTGCATACCTCTGACAATTCCCTTGGGCCTTGGGTGACTCTTAGTCAACAACCAAGTGCTAGGCACTGTTCTAGGAACTGTGAATACAGCAGAGAACAAGCAAGATCCTTGACCTCAAGAGTTCACGCTGCATTCTAGTGCAGGAAGACAGACAGTAAGCACATCAATCAATAAATAAGGTGGTTTCAGGTACCGAGTTCCATGAAATCGATAAAATAAGTGTATGTGTGGTTGAAAGATAGTGTTGGCCAGTGTGGTCTAGAAGGGACTCTTTGAAGAGGTGACATTTCAGTTAAGATACGACTAATGAGGAGGGGGCAGTTGGAAGAGTTGGGAGAAGAGCCTTCCAAGGAAAAGGAATAACAAGTATAAGGGCCCTGAGACAGGAATGAGCTTGCCATGCTCAGGAATAGAGAGCGGGCCACCGTACCTGGAGGTACCTGGAGCAAGGTGAATGAAAACAAGAAGACAAGGTTGGAGAGGTAGGCAAGGGCCTGTCACACCCGAGGTAGAGACTAAGTGCAGCGAGAAGCCATTTGGTGTTTGTTTGGATATTTAACCCAAGATTTGTTTACAAAATTTAGCACTGCTTTTTAAAAAATAACAGTTTATTGAGATATAATTCACATACCTAATTCACATGCCTACCTAAAGTGTGCAATTCAATGGTTTTTAGTATAGGAAGAGTTGGGCAACCATCATCACAATCAATTTTTAGAGCATTTGCATGGCATCGAAAAAAAAAAATCACATACCCATCACCCATCACTCATCTCCCACTCCCATCCCCCAACCCTAGGCAAACGCTAATCTATTTTCCATCTCTATTGATTTTCCTATTTGGGACATTTTATATAAATTGAGTCATACAATATATGGTCTTTGGTGACATGTTTCTTTCCCTTAGCACAATGTTTTCAAGGTTCATCCATAATGTAACATGTATTAGTTCTTCTTCATTTCTATTTATTGTCAATAATATTCCACTATAGATACACCATATTTTATATATCCATTCATCAATTGATGGCTATTTGGGTTATTTCATTTTTTGGCTATTGTGAATAATGCAGCTATGAATATTTGTTGACAAATTTTTGTGTAGATATATGTTTTCATTTCTCTTGAATATGTTCCTAGTATGGAATTGCTCAGTCATATGGTAACTCTGTTTGACCTTTTGAGAAACTGCCAAACTGTTTTCCACAGTGACTGCACCATTTTACATTCCACCAACAGTATACAGGGTTCCAATTTCTCCACATCCTCACCAACACTTATTATTATTTATCTTTTTGATTATAGACATCCCGGTGGGTGTGAGGTGGTATCTCATGGTTTTGATTTGATTTGCATTTCCCTGTTGGCTAATGATGTTGAGCATCTTTTTACGTGCTACTGGCCAATTGTATAAATGTCTGTTCAGATCCTTTGTCCATTTTTAATTGGGCTATTTGTCTCTTTATCATTGACTTATAAGAGTTCTTTATATATTCTAGATACAAGTTCCTTATCAAAGATATGATTTGCAAAATTTTTCTCCATTCCTTGGATTGTCTTTTCATGTTCTTGTTGGTATCCTTTGCATTGGGTA
Source organism: Choloepus didactylus (assembly GCF_015220235.1). Lineage (NCBI taxonomy): Eukaryota > Metazoa > Chordata > Mammalia > Pilosa > Megalonychidae > Choloepus > Choloepus didactylus. The sequence goes on along the minus strand of NC_051312.1, from coordinate 90,930,995 downwards.
GTTCAAGCAAGGAGATGATAAAATCTGATAAATACTTTAGAATCTAATTCTTGGATGTGAAAGGTGGATTTTAGGGTCCAAGAGTGGATACAGACAACATAGAAGGAGAATTTTGTAGCAGAAGACAGTTGATGATGACTTGGGCTAGACTCCAAGCAGTGAAGGTGGTAAGAAGTAAGTGGTCAGCTCTGGCATATATTTTGGAGGCAGAGCTAAATAGGTCTTCAGATGGATGGGATGTGGGGTGTGAAGGAAAGAGAGAGTCAAAGATGATGTCTAGGTTTTTAGTGTAAACAACAGGGTGGATAGTGGCGCCATTTACTGAGAAGGGGAAGATGCGATTGGAACAGGTGTGCAGATTTATGGGAGAGAAATAAGTACATCTGCTTTGGTCATGTGAAGTCAGAGGCGCCTATTGTCCATCCAAAGAAGAAGCTGAAGAGGCTGCTGGAGATGAATAAGATGTGGAAGTTCAGAGAAGAGATTGGAGCTGGAGTTGTAACTCTGAGAATCATCAATGTTAAGATGACAACTAAGCCATGGGGCTGGATAAACAACTCAGGGAAAGCCCTGGGATTCTCCAAATTTCAGAGTCCCAGTGTAGAAGGAAAAAGAGCAGCAGGTGCAATAAATAGAAAACCAAAAATATCATCGACGCTTAGGGAAGAAAATGTTTCAATATGGAGGAAGTGATCAAACAGGTCAAATGCTGAGAGATGAGGTGAAATGAGAATGTCAAGGGACCATTGGCTTTATATGATATGTGGGTTTGGCAACCTTTATAAAGAGAAGTGGCAGGAAAAGGGGATGACGTTCCAATTAGAGAGAGCTGAGGAGAGCATGTGAGGAGAGGAAGCAGGGATGACTGGTGTTGAAAACTCTTTCAAGGAGTTTTGCTTTGTAGGGTAAGAAAGAAATAGGGGGCAGCTGAGGTGGCATGGATTCAAGGGACTTACAATGAACTGCTGACTGTGATGACAGTAAAGTATGAGGCAAGGTCATCATCCAAGGGTAGAGATTTGAGGAGAGAGGCAATGTCACCCTCAGTCAGGGTGTCCCAAGTAAGACTGCATGGGCCCCATGTGCTACAGCTGTTGGTGATCAGTCTCATTTTAACACAGGCATGCACATGTGTGTGCACATGCAACAATTTCCCCACAGCGCTGAGAGTCTATAGGGCTGTATTATGGCACACAACAATAGGAGGCAGCAAGAAACACTGGAAAGAGCTCTCAATGTGGAGCCATAAGCCCTGGATCTGCTTCTTGGTGAGTTGTAAATTAGGAATTGGATTCTGAGTCGATAAAATGGTGCTAATTAACCACCTGGGATTATTGTGAGAATAAAGAGAAACAGCATGTGAGATCACTTTATAAACCCTAAAGCATCGTGCATATGGAGGAATTATTATCAGCAGAGGCTGCCTGGTACTTGTAAAATGCCTCCAAAGAGTCACTAAAGATAAGCTTCCCAATAAAACCGTGCAAGATCTCAAGAAAACCACAGGGAGAGCAATAAAGACTTGATGTTCAAAGAGTGCTCTTTGGACCAGCAACACTGACATTGCCCAGGAGCTTGTTGGGAATGCAGAACTGAGATCCCAGCCCCGATCTACTGAATCAGAATATGCATTTTAAAAAGTCCCCTGGATGATTCAAATGCACCTGGAAGCCTGAGGCTCCTTGATCCTCTATTGGAGCTAGGACCTACTTCTTTTCCCACACCAAAACCTCTGATTTCTGAGGCAGTTCAGCTGTCTCTGCCTTAAACTGTAGGCTGCAGTCTGGAACTGCTCCAGGGAGAGACTGAGCCTGCCTCCCAGGTGGCAGCACTGGATTATACCTTCCTCTTTCTCCTTACAAGGCTCTGAAGTCTCAAAGCTGAACTAGAAAACTATTATAACTATGTTCATAATAATGATTCTAAGAAAATAGATGGTAGAATGTTCAGAAAAGTGTGATAATGCATTTCTGAAATTTCCTACCTAAAATGGTTAAAATTAATAACAACAACAATAATGTTCTGTTGCTTAATTTATCTGACCTGTGGCAATCCGGAAACGTCGTCAGTGCAAAATGACTCATTCCTTCAGGGTTCTGAATAAGATTCTAAAATCACCACCCATGGTTTTCCTGCACTTTGAAGTGACAGAACAAATGACAGCAGAGATGGGCACTATCCTCTGAGTCCAGAGTGGCTGATACACAAACATCTCACAATAATAACATCCTCAACTGAAAACAATCAGAAGTAAGGATGCTATTTTGGGGAGTTGTTTATGCATTTTAGTTAATTTAAGCATTTGTGCACCCATGGGTAGAGCCCTGGGACCAGAAATGGTCTGGGGGCTTTTGTACAGTTGATCAACAAACTTGTTGATGCCTCCTCTTCTGAGGACTTGGAGATGAATACATCTCTCGGAGCAAAACTCTCATGGAACAAAAATTGGGACACCAAATGAGAAGAAGTATAAAGGCGATATGAATGAGAAGGCTAAGGGAAAGCAACCCAGAAGGTGACCATGGAGATGAAGGGTAAGACTGGCTTTGGCCAACAATCAGAGGAGGTAGGCACACTGCATGAAAAGGAAAGAGCCTGTGCAAGGGCCCGAGGGGAAAAGGGCTTGCCAGTGTTCTTCTACAAGCAGCACAATGATCAAAAGCTATGGAAGAAAAATTTAAGATAAGTAGTCCTTTTGACCATGTAACAAATTATGGGTAATTGGATGTGTCTTGACAGAATGCTTTGTTTGCATCTGGGTGTATGATAGACTCCAGGTAGCTGCTCCAAGTCACTGCTCCCTCTTCACCCCACACCTTGGCCCAGTTTTCCATGCCACATTTGGGTGCTCTGCCTGCTTCATTCTCCCAGCCCCTTGCCCATATGGCAAATATTTACACTCATCTTCCAGCCTCAGCTCTGGGGTTGCCTTGTTCTTGAGGACTCCACCCCATCCAAAAAACTGACTCCTCTCCTGAGCATGGATGAGGATGCCACAGACATAACACAGAAAGAAGAGTGAGAAAGAGGGAGAGGAGTTGATCTTAGTTTGGGACAACTTGAGGCTGAACTTGTAGGAAATCCAGATGGGGATGTCCTGAAGCAGTGGGATATACTTTTGTGACTCTGGGAAGAGAGAATGACTATAGATATGAATTTGGGAGTCATCAGAAAATTGAAGAAAATGCTTCTACCCACCTACGTCCTTCTATTCCCACAAATCTTTCTTTCCTGTCACAATGAATGAACCCAATGCCTCCATTAGATCCAATATCCTCTCATTATTCAAGAACAGTGTACCAGAAATTCTTCTCCTTCTTGCATCATAAATTCCTCCTCTCTATTGGATCAGTCTCATCAAGAATCCCAATTCCGTAAAAACAAACAAGCAAAAAAAAGACTTCCAGTTGACTAAATGGTGGTGTAAAATGCTCCAGGGTGCTGTTCCCCCACAGAAACTTTGGACAATTAGCAAAACCTTGTAGAGCCATCTTCCTCAAAACTCCTGAAAAGAATTAAAGGTTTGCAGTAATTGGGTGAGTGCCAAATCAAGAAACACAGCTTTAAAAATGGTAGGAGAGGAGAACCTAGGATGGTGGCTAGGTGAGACAGGGCAAAAAAACACCTCTGTGAAAATTACTAGATTAAAACCAGAAAGTGACCCAGAACACCAGTTTCAGAGATGCACCAGCTGGACAAGGTCTGCCAAAACCACAGGGACCGTGCACTTGGTGAAACTGGTAGTCTGCATTCTGAAATGAGTGAGTAAGCTGGCTGAAATCCCGCAGCCGTGAGGCGATGTGGGAAAACTGCAGGTTGGCGTTTGGAGACAGACTAGTTTTTTGTTTTGTTTTTTTTTAAAAAAGGTAAAGATAGATGATAGATGATAGATGATGAAGACTGGGACTGTATAACGTGGCAAAAACTGGAGTGGCCAATGACTGTTACCAAATATACAAATATAAAAATGTTTTTGCATGTGGGAAAGCAAATGAATGTCAACCATGTAGAAATTTGAAAAGGGGATGGTATTCAGGAAAAAACATAATCAAAGCAAACTGGAGTCTATGGTCAACAGTAACATTGTAATATACCTCCATTAAATGTAACAAAGGCAATATGCCAATGCTAAATGTATATGAGAGGGGGATATAGGGGAGGAATATGGGATTCTTGGTGGCGGTGTTATTTGCTGTCCTTACTAGTATATTGTATTGTATGACATGTTATTTTTCTTTTTATCACTTTTTTCTTATTGCTTAAAAAAAAACAATTTTTCTTGTAGTAATCACTATGTTCAAGTGCTGATTGTGGTGATAAATGTACAACTTTATGATGATACTATGAACAACTGATTGTACACTGGATAAATGTATGGTATGTGAATATAACTATAAAATTGTAGGAAAATATATATATATAGGAGTAGAAGTGTTGGAGAAAACATGGTGAGAGGGATGATACCTCACCAATATGGACTAACTACAATGTGTAAACTCAGAATTGACTCTTAGAACATAGCCTAACGTGGACATAATAATTGTAATAGTCCCTAGATTGTAAGCTCTTACAGCAGTTAACTCTATCCCTGAATTGTAAGGCCTATCTCTAAACTTTGAGATGCTGATCCCCTAGCATATAACCTGATTGGTCTCTGGAACAATGCATACCTCTGAGACACCTGAAACTCAGAGCTAGAGCTCGGCAGATATGAATGTCAGTATTAGTGCATACAGCCACTGTCAAAAAAAAAAGCTGAAAAAGAGCCCAGACTTCAATTAGTGATATGAATGAAGCAGGTCTGGTTAAGACCAGGGCAAGCCAGGCCAAAGGGTAAAGGTTGAAACTGATTGTGTTTTAAAACTTCAACTTCCATATGAGACCAAGGGAATAGATATCTATTTGGTACAGGATCTAAATTTTCTAAATGGTACAACTCTACAGTTGATTTGTTCAAACACCACAATTGCATGAACTTTGAATAGGAAGTGAGATACGGTAGGTTAGTATAGGCTGGAGTGAAATAGTGACACATCCCAGAGTAATTTGGGCAGATAATAAAAAATATATTTACAGCCTCCCCCTCCCCAGCCCCGAGGATCTGGGGGAAGGTGCAGATGTGTTGGACATCCTCACCTGGACTGGTGTTGATGTTGTCACAAACATTGGGACTGGCGGTTTGATGTGCTGAGCCCTTGAGCATGGGACTTGCCCTTATGAAGCTCATTACCACAAAGGAGAGTCTAAACTTGCATGTAATTGTGCCTAAGAGTCTCCCCCTGAGTACCTCTTTGTTGCTCAGATGTGGCCCTCTCTCTCTCTAACTGAGTCATCTCGACAGGTGAACTCGCTGCCCTTCCCCCATGTGGGACCTGACTCCCAGGGGTGTAAATCTCCCTGGCAACGCAGGATATGGCTCCCGGGGATGAATGTGGACCCGGCATCATGGGACTGAGAGTATCTTCTTGACCAAAAGGGGGATGCAAAATGAGATGAAATAGTTTCAGTGGCTGAGAGATTTCAAATGGAGTCGAGAGGTCACTCTGGTGGACATTCTTATGCACTATATAGATAACACCTCTTAGGCTTTAATGTATTGGAATAGCTAGAAGTAAATACCTGAAACTACCAAACTCCAATCCAGCAGTCTGGACTCCTGAAGACAATTACATAATAATGTAGGTTACAAGGGGTGACAGTGTGATTGTGAAGACCTTGTGGATCACACCCCATTTATCTAGTGCATGGATGAGTAGAAAAAGGGGGATAAAAACTAAAGGACAAATGGGGTGAGATGGGGGGATGATTTGGGTGTTCTTTTTTCACTTTTATTTTTTATTCTTGTTCTGGTTCTTTCTGATGTAAGGAAAATGTTCAGAGATAGATTGTGGTGATGAACGCATAACTATGTTATCATACTGTGGACAGTGGATTGTATACCATGGATGATTGTATGGTGTGTGAATGTATTTCAATAAAACTGAATTTAAGAAAAAAAAAAAAACAACAACCCAGAATCAGCTGCAGATACGGCAGTGAGAACAGCGCAGTGAAGCACTGCAGGAGTGGGCTGTAGCCAATGCCTCAGTGTCTGGCGTGGAGGATAGCCCTCCCCATACCCGCTGCTGATTGTCCTGGGGCCAGAGGGACAGAGGGGAGAGCCAAAAGGAGAATGAAACCGCACCCCTTGCAGCTGGCTTCCCAGCATGCTGGCGACACTCCTGCCCAGGGCCATACCCACAGCCCAGAGCCATGCCAGGAAACCCAGACTGATGGGGAGTGTATCCCATGGCACAGCTAGTGTCCCGGAGCTGTGAAGGCAGAGCTGTGTGAAAATGGGGGGAGTGGGTTGAGATGCCCCATTCATCCATTTTTGCATCAGGCTGGGAGTGCCCCTGCAAGGCCCAGCAGCCCTGGATTTCCCTTGAGGGAAGGCGTGCACTTGTGATGTAGCACAGCCTTCCCTCAGCAGAGGTCCTGGAAGATTATGGCTATCAAGCAAAGCAAATGCCAAGAGGCCAAAAACAACAGAAAATCTTAAAGCATTTGATAAAACCAGATGATATGGAGAACCCAATCCCAACACCCAAATCAAATGATTGGAGGAGACACAGTACTTGGTGCAATTAATCAAAGGACTACAGTCAAAGAATGAGAGCATGGCACAGGATATAAAGGACATGAACAAGAGCATGGCACAGGATATAAAGGACATAAAGAAGACCCTAGAAGAGCATAAAGAAGAAATTGCAAGAGTAAATAAAAAAATAGAAGATCTTATGGAAATAAAAGAAACTGTTGGCCAAATTAAAAAGACTCTGGATACTCATAATACAAGATTAGAGGAAGCTGAACAACAACTCAGTGTCCTAGAGGACCACAGAACAGAAAATGAAAGAACAAAAGAAAGAATGGAGAAAAAATTGAAAAAATCAAAATGGATCTCAGGGATATGATACATAAAATAAAACGTCCAAATTTAAGACTCATTGGTGTCCCAGAAGGGGAAGAGAAGGGTAAAGGTCTAGAAAGAGTATTCAAAGAAATTGTTGGGGAAAACTTCCCAAACCTTCTACACAGGATAAATACACAAAGCATAAATGCCCAGCGAACTTCAAATAGAATAAATCCAAATAAACCCACTCCGAGACATATTCTGATCAGACTGTCAAATACTGAAGAGAAGGAGCAAGTTCTGAAAGCAGCAAGAGAAAAGCAATTCACCACATACAAAGGAAACAACATAAGACTAAGTAGTGACTACTCAGTGGCCACCATGGAGGCGAGAAGGCAGTGGCATGACATATTTAAAATTCTAAGAGAGAAAAATTTCCAACCAAGAATACTTTATCCAGCAAAACTCTCCTTCAAATTTGAGGGAGAGCTTAAATTCTTCACAAACAAATGCTAAGAGATTCTGCTAATAAAAGACCTGCCCTACTTCAGATACTAAAGGGAGCCCTACCGACAGAGAAACAAAGAAAGGAGAAAGAGATATAGAGAATTTTAACAGACATATATAGAACCTTACATCCCAAATCACCAGGACACACATTTTTCTCTAGTAATCATGGACCTTTCTCCAGAATAGACCATATGCTGGGACATAAAAAAAGCCTCAATAAATTAAAAAAAAAAAAAAAAAAAAAACAATTGAATATATTCAAAGCACATTCTCTGACCACAATGGAATACAAACAGAAGTCAATAATTTTTGATTTGTAACTCCACTATTTACTTCCTACAGGATATAAAATACATAAACTCTAATGACAAATCAGTGGTTTTGGACTCAATATAAAATATGTAATTTTTAACAAGAACTATATAAAGGTGGGGGAATGGAGGAGTATAGGAACATAGTTTACAGGTCCTATTGAAGTTAAGTTGGTATCACAGAAAACCAAGATTGTTATGGATTTAAGAGGTTAAATTTAAGCCCCACAGTAAACACAAAGAAATTATCAGAGAATATGACCACAGAGATGAAAAGCAGAGTATGGGTTATGAGAAGTGGGGGAAGGGGCAATGGGGAGTTAAGAAATGAGTGTAGGGTTGCTGTTTGAGGTGAAGGGAAATTTCTAGTAATGGATGGTGGGAAGGTGATAGCATTACAACATTCTAAATGTGATTAATCCAACTAATGGAATGCTAGGGAGGGGGTGGAATGGGAAGATTTAGGCTGTGTATATGTTTCCACAATTGAAAAAAAAAAAAAGACAGTCTAAAGAGATGACAATTGAATGCCAAGGATGATCCTGGATAGCATCTGAGGGTGGAGGACAGGAGGCTCAAAGGGACACAGTTGGAACATAAGGGGAAAAAAAAGGAAATGTAGAATGTAAGCTTTGTATCAATGTTGAATTTCTTGAACTTCTTAGCTGCGCCTAATGGGATTGCATAAAAGAATGTTCTTGTTCATGGGAATTTTATATGTGAATTATAGTGTTTGTTCAATGATGTGTGCAGATTGCCCTCATATGTTCAGAAGACAGAGCAATAGATGATGGATGATAGGGAGGGAGGGAGGGAGGAAGGGAAAGAAAGAAATGGTGTGACAGCATGTTAAAGTTGATGGATCGGGTTATCGGGGGAGGGGGGTCAGGATATGCTGTGTATGGGGTTTGTATTGTTTTTGCAACTGTTCCTGTAACTTTGAATTTATTTCAAAATAAAATTTAAAAAAAAATGGTAGAAGAGAGGCGGGGCAAGATGATGGAGTGGTGAGGTGTGGAATTTATTTACTCCTCTAGGGTAACTGGGAAACAGCCAGGAACTGTAGGAAACAGCCTTTTTGGGGGTCTTCTGAGAACAGTCACACATTGTACACCAGTCTGGAATGGGCAGAATGGCTGAAATTGCAGTGAAAAACTATAAGTTTCCCCAACCAGGGGTCTGGTGCCCCTCCCCAACCCAGGCATGGCAGACTGTCTTGAAGCAGGTACCACAAGGGAAAAGGAAACAATCTGTGCTGGGAGCAAAGAGGGGAGCTCAACCAGGCCCAATTGCAGAATTAATTAACAACCTCAGGCCGCTGAATAAAAGTTCCAAGCATAGATAAACCAAGAGCAGTCACCAAAGAAACTGGGAGCAATCAGTCCAGCAGAGAGGAAGCAGGGCTAAAAACAATGAAAACAAAGCAAAACAAAACAAAACAAAAAACACCAGAGACTTTTGGAGTTGGAGGTGTTCAGAATACTGGAAAAGGGCTGGGCTCCAAGAAAAGGGGGTACATAGAAATGGGTACCAACGACCATCTGCAAACCTGGATTACTGGAGCCTGGCTCTGAAAAGTGTTTTGTTTTGTTTTGTTTTTTCTCTTCTTTTCTTTCTCTCCAACTCTTCATCTTTTTGCTTTTTAATAGCCCATCAGAGCTCTTGCTTCAGCATTGCCCTGGGCCAAGAGCAGAATTAAAGTTGTCTCAGAGTAACTATTCAGGTGAAAGAGAAAATAGCTTAAAGCGCTTATCTTTAAATAGCCTATGCTAGGATTGATAAAACTTGGGGGCTGGGGAAAGGCCTTGAAAAGGGATTTCTTTTTCTTTTTCTTTTTCTTTTTCTTTTTCTTTCTTTCTTTCTTTCTTTCTTTCTTTTTCTTTTCTTTCTTTTCTTTTTCTTTAATAACTATTCTAAGTAGCTCATTACAGAAAACTTCAGATATTTGCAACTGGCCTCTGGACCTAGGCAATGGTGGAACTAAGATAGATCTGAGAGACAAAGCAATGAATTTAATGGGGGAGACAATTTCCTAAAGGGCATAACTTCCCCAAGGAAAGGGGGCATGGCCCAGCTCAAGTGGTGGCCCTTCTTCAAAGAACTCAGACCCCCATGGCTGGAAAACAGAAACCAGCTTGAACCAGCCAGACCCTGGCAGGGGCAGGGTCTGTGGAGAATTAAAGGCACCTATGGCACCTCTTTACACTGGTGGGGTGTTGTGGGCTGACAAGTACCACCTGCTGGTCATGACAGGAAAAGCACAGAGTCTGGAGGCTTCACAGGAGGGTCTGACAACCTGCAAGGTCTCATTCTCAGGGAAACTTCATACTCTTCTCCTGAGACCTTAGCCTGTTTGGACTGGGAAAATCTGATTGGGGTTGGCCATATCTGGGGAGACCCTCTCACCAAAAGGTTTCATAGAGGCAGTGCAAGAAAAAGAAAAACAAGAAGTGAAAAATTCTGATCAACTAAACAGAAGCTATGTTAGAGGCTTAGAATAAGTCAAATGGAACACCAAACAACAGATAGAGAACAAAGCCAACCAACAAGAAAACCATAGGTAAAAGAGTGAAAATGAGCTCCAAAATAAACTAATCAAGAAAATCAGATGCCTAGACAGCTGAAAATAATGACCCATACTAGGAAGCATGAAAATATGGACCAGCCAAAGGAACAAATTAACAGTTCAACTGAGATACAGGAATTGAAACAACTTAAGATGTTCAAACAAATCTCCTAAACCAAATCAACGAGCTGAAGGATAATGTGGCCAAAAAGATGAAGGATATAAAAAAGACACTGGGTGACCATAAAGAAGAATCTGCAAACTTGAAAAAACAAATGGCAGAATTTATGGGAATGAAAGGCACAATAGAAGAGATGAAAAACAGAATGGAGACATACACCAGTAAATTTGGAAGAGGCAGAAGAAAGGACCAGTGAACTGGAAGACAGGACAATTGAAACAATACACATAAAAAAACAGATAGGGAAAGGAATGGAAAAATACAAGGAGGGTCTTAAGGAGCTGAAAGACAACATGAAGCAAATGAATATACATGTTATGGGTGTTCCAGAAGAAGAAGACAAAGGAAAAGGGGCAGAAAGAATAATGGAGGAACTAATCACAGAAAATTTCCCAACTCTTATGAAACACATAAAATTACAGATTTAAGAAGTACAGCATACCCTGAACAGAATAGAGCCCAATAGACCTACTCCAAGACACTTACTGATCAGATTGTCTAATATCAAAGACAGATAATTCTGAAGGCAGCAAGAGAAAAGCGATCTATCACATATAAGGGAAGCTTGATAAGACTATGTACAGATTTCTCCGCAGAAACCATGGCAGTGAGAAGGCCGTGGTATGATATATTTAAGGAGAAAAACTGTCAGCCAAGAATTCTATATCTGGCAAAACTTTCCTTCAAAAACAAGGGAGAGATTAAAATATTTTCAGACAGACACTGAGAGAGTTTGTGCTTAAGAGACCAGTGCTACAAGAAATACTAAAGGGAGTGCTACAGGCTGATAGGAAAAGATAGAAGAGAGAGGTTTGGAGAAGAATGTAGAAATGAAGACTATCAGGAAGGGTAAAAAGAGAGAGAGGGAAAAAATAAGCTATAACATATAAAATCCAAAAGACAAAATGGTAGAAGAAAGTACTGCCCTTACAGTAATAACACTAAATGTTAATGGATTAAACGCTCCAATAAAAAAGACATAGACTGGCAGAATGGATTGGAAAACAAGACCCATCTATATGCTGTCTACAAGAAACTCACTTTAGACACAAGGACAAAAATAGGCTGAAAGTGAAAGGTTGGAAAAAGGTATTTCATGCAAACAAAACCAGAAAAAAGCGAGAGTAGCTATTCTAATATTAGACAAATTAGACTTCAAATGTAAAACAATTAAAAGAGACAAAGAAGGGTACTATTTATTAATAACAGTGTCAATTCATTAAGAAAACATAACAATCATTAATACTTATGCACCAAGCCAGAGTGCCCCAAAATATATGAGGCAAACACTGAGAACACTGAAGGGAGAAGTAGATACCTCTGCAACAATAGCTGGAGACTTTAATACACCACTCTCATCAATGGATAGAACATCTAGACAGAGGATTAATAAGGAAACAGAGATGTTGAATTGTGCAATAAATGAACTAGACTTGACAGACATTTTAGAACACTACGCCCCACAACAGCAGGATACACATTTTTCTCAAGTACTCATGGAACATTCTCTAGGACAGACCATGTGTTGGGTCACAAAGCAAGTCTCAACAAGTTTAAAAATATTGATATTATACACAACACTTTCTTAGATCATAATAGAATGAAGTTGGAAATCAATAACAAGCAGAAGGTCATAAAATTCACATATATATGGAGGCTAAACAACACACTCTTAGACAACTATGGGGTAAAGGAAGAAATTACAAGAGAAATTAGTAAATACCTCAAGGCAAATGACAATGAAAACACAATGTATCAAAACTTATGGGATGCAGCAAAGGTGGTGCTGAGAGGGAAATTTATTGCCCTAAATGCCTATATTAAAAGAGAAGAGAGAAAAAATTGAGGAATTAACTGTTTACCTGGACGAACTAGAGAAAGAACAGCAAACTAACCCCAAAGCAAATAAAAGGAAAGAGATAACAAAGATTAGAGCAGAAATAAATGAAATTGAGAACATGAAAACAATGGAGAGAATCAACAAAACCAGAAGTTGGTTCTTTGAGAAAATCAGTAAAATTGATGGACCCTTAGCTAGGCTAATGGCGGGGGGGGGGGGGGGGGGAGGAGGAGACAGGGGGTTGCAAATAAATACAGGGTGGGTGAGATGCAAATAAATACAATAAAAAATGGGAAAAGGGACATAACTACTGAACCTGCAGAAATAAAGGAGATAATGAGAAGATACTATGAGCAAGTATATGCTAATAAACTAGAAAACTTAGAAAAAATGGACAACTTCCTAGAAAAGCATGAACAACATTGACCTAGAAGAAATAGATGACTTCAGCAAACCAATTACAAGTAAAGAGATTGAGTCAGTCACAAAAAATCTCCAAAAAAGAAAATCCCAGGACCAGATGGCTTCCCATGTGAATTCTTCCAAACATTCAAGAAATAATTAGTACCAATCCTGTACAAACTCTTCAAAAAAATTGAAGAGGAGGGAAAGCTAACCCAACTCATTCTATGAAGCCAATATCAACCTAATACCAAAGTCAGACAAAGATACTACAAAAAAAGAAAATTACAGACCAATCTCTATAATGAATATAGATGCAAAAATCCTCAACAAAATACTCACAAAATGAATCCAGCAGCACATTAAAAGAATTACACACCACGACCAAGTGAGATTTATTCCAGTTATGCAAGGCTGGTTCAACACAAGAAAATTAATTAATGTAATACACCACATCAATAAATCAAAGCAGAAGAACCACATGATCATCTCGATCCATGCAGGAAAGGCATTTGACAAAATTCAACATCCTTTCTGATGAAAACACTTCAAAGGATAGGAATAGAAGGGAACTTTCTCAATATGATAAATGCAACATATGAAAAATCCACAGCTAACATCATATTCAATAGGGACAGATGAAAGCTTTCCCTATAAGATCAGGAACAAGACATGAATACTCACTGTCACCACTGTTATTCAACATTGTGCTGGAAGTTCTAGCTAGAGCAATTAGGCAAGAAAAAGAATTAAAAGGCATCCAAATTGAAGAGGAAGAAGTAAAACTTTCACTGTTTGCAGATGACATGACCCTATAAGTAGAAAATCCAGAAAAATGTACAGCAAAGCTACTAGAGCTAAGCAATGAATACAACAAAGTGGCAGGCTACAAGATCAACACACAAAAATCTGTAGTGTTCTTATACACAAGTAATGAGCAACAGGAGGGGGAACCAAGAAAGCAATTGCATTTACAATATCAACCAAAAGAATCAAGTATTTAGGAATAAACTTAACCAAGGCCACAAAAGACCTATACAGAGAAAACTACAAAAAACTGCTAAAAGAAATCAAACAGAACCTTAAAAAATGGAAGAATATACTGTGTTCATGGATTGGAAGAGTAAATATAGTTAAGATGTCAATTTTACCTAAACTGATTAATAGATTCAATGCAATACCAATTAAAATGCCAACAACTTACTTTGCAGAAATAGAAAAACCAATAACCAAATTTATTTGGAAGGCCAAGGTGCCCCGAATAGCCAAAAATATCTTGAGAAAGAGGAATGATGTGGGAGGTCTCAGACTACCTGACTTTGAACTGCATAGTACTGGCATAAGGATAGATATACCAACCAATCGAATCGAATTGAGTGTTCAGAAATAGACCCTTGCATCTATGGACAATTGATCTTTGATAAGGCAGTCAAGTCAAAGCAGCTGGGACAGAGCAGCCTCTTCAATAAATAATGTTTGGACAACTGGATATCCATATCCAAAAGAATGAAAGAGGCTCTCTAGCTAAGCCAACTTGAAAGGTGGAATCACTGCCCTCTCCGCTATGTGGGATCAGACACCCAGGGGAGTGAATCTCCCTGGCAACGTGGAATATGACTCCCGGAGGAATGTAGACCTGGCATCGTGGGACAGAGAACATATTCTTGACCAAAAGGAGGATGTGAAAGGAAATGAAATAAGCTTCTGTGGCAGAGAGATTCCAAAAGGAGCCGAGAGGTCACTCTGGTGGGCACTCTTACGCACAATTTAGACAACCCTTTTTAGGTTCTAAAGAATTGGGGTAGCTGGTGGTGGATACCTGAAACTATCAGACTACAAGCCAGAACCCATGAATCTCGAAGACAATTGTCTAAAAATGTAGCTTATGAGGGGTGACAATGGGATTGGGAAAGCCATAAGGACCACACTCCACTTTGTCTAGTTTATGGATGGATGAGTAGAAAAATAGGGGAAGGAAACAAACAAACAAACAGACAAAGGTACCCAGTGTTCTTTTTTACTTCAATTGCTCTTTTTCACTTTAATTATTATTCTTGTTATTTTTGTGTGTGTGCTAATGAAGGTGTCAGGGATTGATTTAGGTGATGAATGTACAACTACGTAATGGTACCGTGAACAATCGAATGTACAATTTGTTTTGTATGACTGCGTGGTATGTGAATATATCTCAATAAAATGAAGATAAAAAAGAAAAAAGAAAAAAATATAAAAGAAAAAAAAAAGAATGAAAGAGGACTCGTATCTCACACCTTATACAAAAATTTACTTGAAATAGATCAAAGACCTAAACATTAGGGCTAAGACCATAAGACTCTTAGAAGAAAATATATGGCAGTATCTTAAAGATCTTGTGATAGGAGGTGGTTTCCTAGACCTCACACCCAAAGCATGAGCAACCAAAGAAGAAATAGACACATGGGATCTCCTCAAAATTAAACACTTTTGTACATCAAAGGACTTTGTCAGAAAAGTAAAAAGGCAGCCTATGCAATGGAAGAGAGTATTTGGAAACCACATATCAGATAAGAGTTTAACATCCTGAATATATAAAACAATCCTAAAACTCAACAACAGAAAGACAAACAACCCAACTGAAAAATGGACAAAAGACATGGACAGATACTTTTCTGAAGAAGAAATACAAATGGCTCAAAAACATATGAAAAGATGCTCAACTTCACTGGCTATTAGGGAAATGCAAATCAAAACCACAATGAAATACCATCTCACACCTACCAGAATGGCCATTATCCAAAAAACATAAAATTTCAAATGCTGGAGAGGATATGGAAAAAGAGGCACACTTATTATTCACTGTTGGTGGGAATGTAGATTGGTGCAGCCACTCTGGAAGGCAGTGTGATGGTTCCTCAGGAAGCTAAGTATAGATTTGCCATACAATCCAGCAATTCCATTTCTAGGTATATACTCAGAGGAACTGAAAGCAAAGTCACAAATGGACATTTGTAAACCAATGTTTATAGTGGCATTATTCATGATTGCCAAGAGATGGAAATAGCCCAAATGTCCATCAATGGACGAGTGGATAAACAAACTCTGGTATATACACATGATGGAATATTACTCAGCTGTAAGACAGAACAAAGTCATGGAACATATAATAACGCGGATGAACCTTGAGGATGTTATGTTGAGCAAAATTAGCCAGAAACAAAAGGACAAATACTGTATGGTCTCACCAATACGAACTAACATTAATGTGATGGTTAGGTTCATGTGTCAACTTGGCCAGGTGATGGTACCCAGTTGTCTGGTCAAGCAAGCACTGGCTTACCCATTGCTGCAAGGACATTTGTGGCTGGTTAATAAACCAACAGGCTGGTTTATTAAATCATCAGTCAACTGGCTGCAGCTGTGAGTGACATTTTGAAGTGCAGCTGAGGTGACATTTCGAAGAGGAGCTACAGCCAAGAGGGACGCTTTGAAGAATGCAGAGAAACTGAGAGTAGCTGCAGATGAGAGATAGTTTGAAGACGGCCATTGAATGCAGACTCTTGTTCCAGAGAAGCTAAGAGAGGACAAACACCCCAAGAGCAACTAAGAGTGATATTTTTGAGGAACTTCAGCCTAGAGAGGAATGTCCTGGGAGAAAGCCATTTTGAAACCAGAACTTTGGAGCAGACACCAGCCATGTGCCTCCCCAGCTAACAGAGGTTTTCCAGACACCAGTGAAGGCACCCGTTTGTTGATGACTTACATTGGACACTTTATGGCCTTAAGACTGTAACTGTGTAACCAAATAAACCCCTCTTTATAAAAGCCAATCCATTTCTGGTGTTTTGCACTCCAGCAGCATTAGCAAACTAGAACAATTAATGAGCAAACTTTGAGAGTCAAAAGCTGAGAACACAGGTTATCAGGAGATAGAAAGAGTGTAGAGATTGGGCATTTGATGCTGAAGGAGTATCGAATGGTCAACAAGATGGATTGTTTAGATCCAGAAATGGATAACATAATACTTTGTGATGGTAACACAATATTGTAAGTACACTGAACAAAGATATCTGTGAGCAATGCTGAAAGAGGAGGGCTAGGGGCATGTATGACACCAGAAGGAAAGATAGATGATAAAGACTGGGACTGTATAACTTACTGAAACCTAGAGTGGTCAATGATTGTGACTATATGTATAAATATAAAAATGTTTTTACATGTGGGAGAATAAATGAATGGCAACCTTGCAAGGTGTTGAAAAAGGGATGGCATAGGGGTAAAAAATATAATCAAAGCAACCTGGAGTCTATGGTCAACAGTAACATTGTAATATGCTTCCATTAAATGTAACAAAGGCAGTGTACCAAAGCTAAATGTCTATGACAGGGGGATATAAGGGAGGAGTATGGGATTCTTGGTAGTAGTGTTGTTGTCTGACCTTATTATTATATTGTATTGTTTGGTATTTTTAAAAAATTATCTTTTATATCATTCTTTAAAAAATCTTTTTTTGTACTAATGAATATGTTCAAGTGTTGATAGTGGTGATTGTGGCACAACTATATGATGATACTGTGAACAATTGATTGTATACTGTGGATGATTGGTATGTGAATATACCTCTATAAAATTGCAGGGAAAAATATAAACAGGGATACAAGTGCTGGAGAAAACATGGAGAGAGGGATGTACCTATTTACTGTTGATGGGGAAGTAGAACGGTGTAGCCCATCTGGAGGACAGTGTATTGGTTCCACTGTATGTGGGTGCCATAAGGTCCTGCAACCTTATTCTGGGGTATATACTTGGAAGATCTGAGAGCAGGGACACGAATGGACATTTGCACACTGGTGTTCGTGGAGGCAGTGTACATGATTTGCAATGAATGGGGGGCCTAAGGATATATTGGCTGATGAACAGAATGGTGAACTGTGGTCTATGCATACAATGGAATATTGAGCAACTGCAAGAAGTGAAGCTGTGAGACACACGACGAGGCGAATGGACTTTGAGGACAGCATTTTGAGTGAAGTATGCCAGAAATGAAAAGACAAACATTATAATGCCTCACCAATATGGACTAACTACAATGTGTAAACTCTGAGAATTGAATCTTAGAGCACAGCTTATCGGGGAATGCTTATTGCAATGATCCCTAGATTATAAGCTCTTACAGCAGTCACATCTATTCCTGAGTTGTAATGGTAATCTCTAAATTCTGAGATGCTGAGCTTTTTGTGCATAACTTGGTCAGTCCCTGGAACTTTGGGTATCTGTGTGACACCTGAAACTCAGAGCTAGAGCTTGGCAGCTATGAATGTCAGTATTACCGCACGCAGCACAGTTTAAACAGCTGAAAAAGAGTCCAGACTTCAATTAGAGATATGAATGAAGCAGATTTGGTTAGGACTAAGGCCAATCAGGCAAAAGGGTAAAGGACAATATTGACTGTGCTTTAAAACTTCAACTTCTGTGTGAGACCAAGGGAAGAGATGTTTATTTGGTGCAGGATATATATTTTCTGCAGCACACTAAATAATTTAACTTGTGTGGTCAGTTTATTCAAACACCATAATTACATGGAACTTCAAATAGGAAGTGAGACCTGGTAGGTTTGTACAGGTTAGTGTGAAATACTGATATATCCCAAAGTAATTTGGGCAAAGAATAAAAATATATTTGCAGGGACCCCCCTGAGGAACTGGGGAAAACTTCAGAAATATTGGACGTTCCCACCTGGGTTGTTACTGATGTTCTCACAAACTTTGAGGACTAACAATTTAGTAGGCCAAGCCCTCGATCTTGGGGCTTGCCCTTAAGAAGCTTGTTACTGCAAAGGAGAGGCTAAGCCTACTTATAATTGTGCCTAACAGTCTCCCCCAGAGAACCTCTTTGTTGCTCAGATGTGGCCCTCTCTCTCTCTCTAAGCCCAATTGGCAGGTGAACTCACTGCCCTCCCCCCTACATAGGACATGACTCCCAGGGGTGTAAATCTCCCTGGCAACACAGGACATGACTCCCAGGTATGAACCTGGACCCAGTGTCATGGGATTGCGAAAATCATCTTGACCAAAAGGGGGAAGCAAAATGAAACAAAGTTTAGGTGGCTGACAGATTTCAAATGGAGTTGAGAGGTCACTCTGGAGAGCATTCTTATGCACTATATAGATATCCCTTTTTAGGTTTTCATGTATTGAAATAGCTAGAAGTAAATACCTGAATCTGTCGAACTGCAACCCAGTAGCCTTGATTCTTGAAGACAATTGTATAACTATGTAGCTTACATGGTGTGATGGTGTGGTTGTGAAAACCTTGTGGCTCACACTCCCTTTATCCAGGGTATGGATGGATAGTAGAAAAATGGGGACAAAAATGAAATGAAAAATAGGGTGGGATGGGGAGCATGGAATGATTTGGGTATTCTTTTTTACTTTCATTTTTTATTCTTATTTTCATTCTTTCTGGAGTAATGAAAATGTTAAAAAATTGATTATGGTGATGAATGCACAACCTTATGATGGTACTGTGATCAGCTGATTATATACCATGGATGATTGTATGGTATGTGAATATATCTCAATAAAACTGAATTAAAAAAAAAATGAATTGGGAAAAACAAATAAACAAACCAAAGGAAGGGTGCACATTAAAATTAAGAGCATGTGTTTTGGGGGAATGTAATTCAACCTACTACAGCATGAAATATTGTGATTTGATATTTTACTCATAATTTCATTTTCAATAAAAACATGCTGAATTAAAAAAAAAAGAATGAACTTGTGAAATGCAAAACAACCTGGCTGAACCTCAAGGCATTATGCTGAATAAAAGAAGCAAGGCTAAAAAGGTTACATCTGGTACAATTCCACTATATGACTTTCTTGAAAGAAAATATTATAGTAACAGAACAGTTCAGGGGTGCAAGGGTGAGATAATGAAGGATTCATTTTTTTGAGGATGATGGAACTCTTCTGTATCTTGATTTTGGTGGTGATTGCTTGAATCTATGCATGTATTAAAATTCATAGACATACACAACAAAAGAGTCAATTTTACTGTCAATCTAAAAAATAGGATTAAAAATGATTTGATCGTACTTTGAAAGTTATCATTTTTCTGTACGTGTGTAATATCTCACAATTAGTAAATAACTGAAATTGTGGAACTGTAACCCATAACATTCTTTTAAATTTGTTCTTTAACGACTTGTTAAATCATACTTTGAAAGTTATCACCTTTCTGTATATATGTTATATTTCACAATAAAGAAATATATGATTTGAAAGAAAACAATACAAGAAAAAAAAATGGTAGCAGCAGCTTGCGGCATCCTTGTAGCCTCCTCCCCAAGCCCCTCCCCAGCACAGTGTGGAGCCAGTCTACACTCCCCTTGTGGGTCCCTAGCACAGTCCAGAGTGAGCAGTGTAACCCTTGTGTGCACAGGGGTGTCTACATGTCAGTGCCAATCTATTGGGATGCCAGCCGAACCACTAAACCAGGAAAGCAGTCTCAGGCTGCCCTCTCCCAGAACTTGCCCTGCAGGCAGAAGCAGTTTGTGGACAACTAAAGCAATGTAAGAAACAATTAAGTCAATGTGGCCTGGTGCAAAAGATGACCAGCTTTAAGACATACAATAAAGCACCCAGGAGGGAGGAAAGTCTATTTCATAGGGAATAGAGGGGGAATTCAGATTCCTGGGAAAATTCCTAAGGCCATTAGGGAGCACGAGCCCAGGACAAGATACAGGCTCAGAAAAGATGGAGAAGACCCTGCACTTCACTTTCATCATGATCTTCTGGATGGGAGGGCTAAACTCTGAAGGAAAGCACCCGCCAAAGCACAGTCAATTTGCAGACTGTGATAGGTGTTTTTGGCATTGGTTGGTTTGTTTTTGTTAGTGCCTAGCACTAAAGGAAATCTCTGTCATAGGATGCAAATTTAAGAAACAGCAGTCCCAGGAACTAAATCAGAGTTAACACATTAAAATACTTAAATATACAGTGTGCAACAAAAGTTTATAAGACAAAGAAACAGGAAATGATGAACCATCCAAAGGAATAAGATAAAAATTCAGAAACTACCAATGAAACTTTGGACATAGGGGACAAAGAATTTAAAAATTGACTTTTCAGGATGCTCAAGGAAGTAAAGGAAAACACAGAGAAAGAACTAAAGGATATCAGGAAAGAAATGAATGATCAATATGAGAATCTCAATAAAAAGAAAATTTTAAAAGGAACCAAACAGAAATACCGAAATTGAAGACCACAATAACTGAAATGAAAAATTCCCTACAGTGATTCAACAGCAGATCAGAGATGGCAGGAGAAAGAATCAGTGAACTCAAAGACAAGACAACTGAAATGATTCAGGCTGAGGAACAGAAAGAAAGAAGAACTCAAAGACACATAGCATTCAAACTGTTGAATGCCGAAGATGAAAGATTTCTGAAAGCTGTAAGAGAAAAGCAATGTGTTATATATGAGACAGCCCCAATAAGATCAAGGGCCAATTTTTCACCAGAATCCATGGAGGCAAGAAGGCAGTGAGAAAACGTTTAAAATGCTGAAAGAAAACAGTTGCCAATCAAGAATATTATATCCAGGGAGACTGTCTTTCAAAGATGAAGGAGAGATTAAGACACTTCCAGAAAAACAAAAGCTGATGGAGTTTGTCACAACTAGACCTGCCCTACAAGCAATGATAAAGGGATTTTTTTTCAGACTGAAAGGAAAGAACATGAGACAATGGACCAAAGCAACATGAAGAAATAAAGACCTCCAGTAAAGGCAACGATATGAGTAATTATAAATGCTAGTACTAATAACATATTCTTGATATGTAATTCTACTTCTTCTTCCATATTATAAAATAAAAATGCACCAAACATGATGAATCTATGGTTTAAACATACAACATATAAAGATATAATTTGTAACAAGTACAACAAAAAGGTGGGGTAATAGAGGGATATAAGAACAATGTTTGTGTATGCCATTGAAGTTAAGCTGGTATCAAATCAAATGTGATCACTATAAATTTAGAATGCTAAATTTTAGCACCATGGTAACCACAAAGAAAATATCTGAAAAATATATACAGAAGGAAACGAGAAGGGACTCAAAATGGTACACTACAAAAAATCAGATAAATATCAAAGTAGGCATTAATGGCAAAATTGAGGGACAAAATGGGATAAGACTTACAAAGACCAAATAACAAAATTCAGAATAAAGTACTGCATTATCAGTTTACTTTAAATGTAACTGGATTAAACTGTTTAGTCAAAAGGCAGAGATTGGCAGAAAGATAAAAATAACATGACCCACGGACGCTATTTACAGGAGGCTCACATTAAATTCAGACACAAGTAGGTTAGAGGTGAAAGGATGGGAAAAAAATACACCACGCATTTTAGTTTCCTAGGTTGCTCAAGCAAATACCATGAAACGGGTTGGCTTAAACAGTGGGAATTTGTTAGCTTACGGTTTTGAGGCTAAAAGAAGGTACAAATCATGGCATCATCAAGGTGATGCTTTCTCCTCGAAGACTGTGGCATTTTGGGGCTAGCTGCTGGTGGCTCTTGGTCTTCCTTAGCTTGTCACAAGGCAATACACATAGCAGCCTCTCCTGGCCTCCCAATTCTCTTGTGGGATCTGTTGATGACCACCTCTTGTTTCCTGTGGCTTTCTCTCTGTCTGAATTTCACTCTGCTTATAAAAGACTCCAGTAAAGGGATTAAGACCCATCCTGGTTGAGGGAGGCAACACCTTCTTAACTGAAGTAACCTCATCAAAAGTTCCTACTTTTAATGGATTCAAGCCCATAGGAATGGATTAAGTTTAAGAACGTGTTTTTCCAGGGTACATACAGCTTCAAACCATGCAAATAGTAAAATAAAAAATATACGATGCAAAGAGTAAAATGGAGCTGGGGTAGCTAAACTAATACCAAATAAATAGACTTTAAGTTAAAAATTGTTACAAGGGACAAAGAAGATCACTACATACTGATAAAGGTGTCAATTCAATAAGAAGATGTAACAATTATAAATATATATGCACCTAATGGCAGAGACCAAAAATATATGAAACAAATGTTTAAAGATTAGAAGGGAAATGTAGATGGCTCTATGTTAACAGTAGGCAACTTCAATACACCACTTTCAATAATGGATAGAACATCTGGACAGAAGATCTATAAGGAAATAGAACGGTACTATAAACCAACTAGAACCAACAGACATATATAGAACACTTCACCCAATAGTAGTAGAATTCACATTCTTCTCTAATGCACATAATTCATTCTCCAGGATAGACCACAAGTTAAGTCATAAAACAAGACTCAATAAATTTAAAAAGCATTGAAATAACACAATGTATCTTCTTTGGCCACAATGGAATGAAGATAGAAATCAATAACAGAGGAGAACTAGAAAATTCACGAATATGTGGAAATTAAATAACATGCTCTTAAACAACCAATAGGTCAAAGAATAAATCACTAGGGAAGTTAGGAAATATCTCGAGGCAAATGAAAATGACAACACAATATGTGAAAACTTATGGAATGCAGCAAAGGCAGTGCTGAGAGGGAAATTTATAACTCCAAATGTTTACATTAAAAAAAAAAGAGAGAAAGATCTCAAATCAGAGACGTAATCTCACAAACAGAGGATCTAGAAACAGAAGAGCAAACTAAACCCAAAGTGAGCAAAAGAAAGGAAATAACAAAGATTAGAGTGGAGATAAATGAAATTGAGAATAAAAAACAACAGAGAGAATCGCCAAAATCAAAAGTTGGTTCGTTGTAAAGATCAGTAAATGTGGCAAACCTTTATTAGAGTGACAAAGACAAAAAGAGAAAGGATGAAAATAACTGAAATTTGAAATGAAAGGAAGTACATTACTACTGACCCACAGAAATAAACAGGATTATACTATGAACAACTATATGCCAAAAAATTCAATAACTTAGATGAAATGGACAAATTTCTAGAACCGCACAAACTACCTACACTAAATCAAGAAGAAATAGTAGATCTCAATAGAAAATAACAAATAAAGAGATTGAATCAGGAATTAGAAACCTCCCAATAAAGAAAGGTTCAGGACCAGATGGATTCACTGATGAATTTTACCCAACATTCTAAGACTTAACACAAATCCTGCTCAAACTCTTCCAAAAAATTCAAGAGGAGAGAACACTTCCTAACTCATTCCATGAGGCCAGCATCACCCTAATACCAAAGCCAGATAAAGATACCACAAGAAAAGAAAATTAGAGACCAATATCCCTTATGAATGTAGATGCAAAAATCCTCAACAAAATACTAGCAAACTAAATTCAACAGCACATTAAAAGAATTACACATTATGATCAAGTGGGTTTTACCCCAGGTATACAAGAGTGGTTCAACATACAAAAATCAATTAATATAATACACTACATTAATAGAATGAGGAAAAAAAACCACAAGAGTACATTAATTGATACAGAAAATGTATTTGGAAAAAATCTAGCACCCTTCTTGGTAAAAACATTTGGGAAACTAGGATAGAAGAAAACTTCCTATGATATTTGGCATATATGAAAAACCCACCTCTAACATCATACATATTGATGAAAGACTGAAAACTTTCCCTCTAAGATCAGAAAGAAGACAAGGATGCCCACTGTTGCCACTGTTACTCAACACTGTACTGGAAGTCCTGGTCAGAGCAATTTAGCAAGAACAAGAAATAAATAGCATCCAGTTTGGAAAGGAAGATGTAAAACTTTCTGTATTTGTAGATGGCATGATTCTATATATAGGCAATCTTGAATAACCAACAACAAAACTACTAGAGCTAATACATGAATTCAACAAAGTGGCAGGGTACAAGATAAACATGCAAAAATCAGTAGTGTTTCTATACATTAGTAATGAATAATCTGAATAGGAAATCAAGAAAAAATTCCACTTACAATAGCAACTAAAAGAAGCAAATATCTCAGAATAAAGTTAACCAGATATACAAAGGAGTTGCATGTAGAAAACTACAAAATATTGCTGAAAGAAATCAAAGTAGGCCTACTAAATGGAAGGACATTCAATGTCCATGGCTTGGAAGACTAAATATTTTTAAGATGTCACTTCTACTCAAAGTGATTTACAGATTCAACATAATCCCAACAAAAATTCCAGCAGCCTTCTTTGCAGAAATGGAAAAGCCAATCATTAAATTCATATGGAAGGATAATGGGCCCTGAATAGCCAGAACCATTTTGAAACAGAACACTGAAGTTGGAGGACTCACACTTCTTTATTTTAAAACTTATTACAAAGCTACAGTAATCAAAACAGCATGGTACTGGCACAAGGACAAACATATACACCAATGGAATCAAATTGAGAGTTCAGAAACAGACCCTCACATCTATGTCCAGTTGATTTTTGACAGGGTTCCAAGTCCACTCAATTGGAAAAGAATAATCTCTTTGACAAATGATGCTGGAGAACTGGATATCCGCATGCAAAAGAATGAAGGAGGACCGCTACCTTCTACCATGTACAAAGATTAACTCAAAGTGGA
This sequence comes from Choloepus didactylus, assembly GCF_015220235.1. Taxonomy (NCBI): domain Eukaryota; kingdom Metazoa; phylum Chordata; class Mammalia; order Pilosa; family Megalonychidae; genus Choloepus; species Choloepus didactylus. The sequence goes on along the minus strand of NC_051312.1, from coordinate 90,905,736 downwards.
TCAAAGACCTAAACAATAGACCCCAAACTATAAAACTCTGAGAAGAAAACATATGGAAGCATCTTCAGAAGCTTGTGTTAGGCGGTGGTTTTGTTGCCTTTGCACCAAAAGCATAAGCAACAAGAGAAAAAAATAGATAAATGGGAATTCATCCAAACTAAATCCACATATCTGATCTGATAAGGGCTTAATATCCAGAGTTTTAAAAGAAAACTTACAACTCAACTACAAAAAGACAAATAATCCAATTAAAAAATAGGCAAATGACATAAATAGACCTTGCTCCAAAGAAGATATACAAATGGCTAATAAGCACATGAATAGATGCTCAACATTAATCATTAGGTAAATGCAAATCAAAACTACAATGAGATATGACTTCACACCCACTAGAAGGGCTACTGTTCAAGAAATGGAAAATAACAAGCACTGAGATGATGTGGAGAAATAGAAAACACTTACTTGTTCATTGTTGGTGGGCATGTAAAACGGTGCAACTGCCGTGGAAAACAGTTTGGCAATTCCTCAGAATGCCATATGACCCGGCAATCCCACTTTTAGGTACGCACCCAAAATAACTGAAAGCAAGGATTTGAACAGATATTTTCTCACTGATGTTCATAGCAGTATAATGGCATCATTCACAATTGCCAAAAGATGAAAGTAACCCAAATGTCCATCCACAGATGAATGGATAACAAAATGTGGTATAAGCATGCAGTGGAATATTATTCAGCCATAAAAAGGAATGAAGTTCTGAAACATGTGACAACATGGATAAACCTTAAAGACACCATGCTGAATGAAATAAGCCAGACACAAAAGGAAAAATATTGTATAATCTCACTGATATGAAATAATTTGAAAAAGGAAGTTCATAGAATCATAAACTAGAATATAGGTTACTAGGGGTTTGAGTGAGTGTAAGGAATGGGGACTTAATGCTTAATTGGTAGAGTTTCTGTTTGGGTGATGGAAAAGTTTTGATAATGCATGGTGGTGATGGTAGCACATGTGAATATAATTATCATGACTGACTGATTTATTTGAATATTATTAAGGGAGAAATTTCAAGTTATATATATGTTCCTAGAATAAAAATTTGTAAGAACCATAGGACTCCACCACACAGTGAACCCTAATGTAAACTATGTACTATAGTTAATAGTATAATTATAATATTGTTTCATCAATTGTAACAAAGTTACCACACGAATGCAAAATGTTAATAGGGAAAACTGGGTGTGAGAGGGGTTATATATGAGAACTCTGTATCTTCTGTATGATTTCTCTGTAAACTTACTTCTCTAATTGAAAAAAAAAAAAAAACTCTTTACCACACTTCCCTTCCAGCAACTGCTCCATTATCTCTGCTCCTCTTTACAGTAACTCATTGAATTATTTGTACTCTGGGTCCCCAATTCTCTCCTCCCAGTCTCTTTAGTTTTTGCCCCCAGCTCCACCAAAACTGCTCAAGTCAAGGTCACCAATGACTTCCACTCCATGAGTCCTCATCTTTCTTGACTTAGCAGGAGAAACACTTTTTTTCCACCTGTTTTCAAGACACCATAATCTCCAGTTTTATCCCGTCCTTTTGGTCATAACTTCTCAATCTCTTCTCTGGTTCTCCCCCATCTTCCTGACTCCTAAATGGGCTGAACTGCCCCAGGGCTTGGTCCTTGGACCTTCCCTCAATAGAAGTGACTCAACTTCTCCACTTGATGTCTAATAGGCCTCTTGTATTTAACATATCCAGTTGGCAGTCAATGTCTCCCACCACCACCTCCTGCAAATTATTTTCCCACAGTCATTTCCATCTTAGTTAATAGCCATTCTACTCTTCCAAATTTCTCAGGACAAAAACCTTTGTATCATCTATCATCTTTGCCCCCTTTCCTTTTCTCACATTCCACATCTGGTCATCATCAAGTCTTTTTGGCCCTTCAGAATATGTTCAGAATTCCACCACTCTTAACACCCTACTGTCGTCACTCTTGTCCGAACCATCATTTTATGTCACCTACACTATTGTCAATCCCTCACAACTGGTCTCTCTGCTTCTGCCTTTACAGACTTATCTCAACATCAGTCACAGCAATCCTGTTAAGATGCCTGATCATGTCATTCCTCTGCTCAAAACTTTCCAGTGGCTTCCATTTCACTCAGGAAAAGCCAAAATCCTTAGCATGACCTACAAAGCCCTAAATGTTTTGCCTTCCAGTTCTCTCTGACCTCTTAGCCTACAATACCCTCCCTCCCCACTCAACCTGATCCTATTATTCTCCTTACTGTTCTTTGAAATGGCCAGGCACACATCTCAGGGTGTTTGCCTTGCTATTACCTCCACTGGAGCATTCTTCCCACAGACACCAGCCTGGCTTAAATTTCACACACACACACACACACACACACACACACACACACACACACACTGGAGCATTCTTCCCACAGACACCAGCCTGGCTTAAATTTCACACACACACACACACACACACAGGAATTTCATATTCCCCTTCCCTGCTTTATTTTTTCTTCTTCTTATTACTCATCATTAAGATACTATGTATTTTATTTATATTTGTCTTTCTCACTGTTTAGAATACACATTCCACAGGGCAGGTGTTTTTTACTATTTTGTTCACTGCTATATCCTTAATGGCTAGAACATAATACGTGCTCAATAAATATATGCTGAATTAATTAATCAGTAGATAAGTGGAGAATGAAGCCATGAAACAGATGAAAGCCTCAGAAAGACTGTGCAGAGTAAGAAGCAATGTGGGTTAAGGACAGATCCTGGTGAACACCACCATGCAAAAAAAATAGCAGTTGATCCCATGGAGGACCAAATAGGAATGCTACTGAATTGAATGTGAGGGTGAATCTTGTCAAGACTATTAATGATCTCATTAAACTCTTTCCTGAATATTAACCCTAGAGATTCAATTCAAAGGCATAAGGGAAAAAGAACTGAGAAAACTCAGCACCTCTTCTTTTAGGCTGAAAGAATTTTTTAGAATGATTCCCTAGAACCTTACATTTCAAGCACTCATAGATGGTCATGTTGTGAGGGATTTCAAAGGAAACCCTCACATTGTGTGATGGTGGTATACCTAGAATTCCACCAGGTATTGTATAAGGAATTTGGTAACTTTTAAAAATAAAATTAGCCATACAAAGGACCCTCATGCATTGCAAATAATTTTTCAGTAAGTAACAAATGGTAAATGCTAAGTAAACGTGTTTTTCCCAAAATATTAGAACCTAAGAGTGGGGTAGGATGAGTCTTCATTGGAGATATCTGGGCAGTCTCATTGAAGGAGTTAGAATTCAAGCTGGACTTTGAGGAATGAGTGAGGTTTTCAAAAGCAGAGCACACAGTGTGTGTGGTGGGAGGTAAGCAGCAAGTCAGGGGTAGTGACATGAGATTTTGAACTAGAAAAGTAGGTTGATGCTTTGCCCAAGAGCCTTGAATGCCAGAATTATACTATATTATTGAGGAACCATTAAAGATGTTTGAGTAAAGGACATGAAACTGGCATGAAAAAAGAAATGTCAAATATATTTTTCTGTTCTAATGAACCAACATGGCTCCAAATATTTTGTCAATGTAGAAATGTATCTTGCCAACTCCAAAGTGGCTTAAAACTTTTTTAGTGACTTCCATTGCTCTTAGAATAAAGTCCCAAGTCTTTATCATAGCCTGCAAGGTCCCAACAGTTTGGTCTCCACTTCCCTCTAGCACCGCTATGCCCTTGTTCTCCAAGCTGCTAACATGCGGACCTACTCTGAGTTCCCTGAATGCACCACGCCCCTCCTACTACAGGGCTTTTACACCTGCTGTCCAATCTGCCTGGACAGCTTTCCTGCTTCTTGCCTAGTTAAATCCTAGTTCTTCCTCTTCCTTTAGATCACAACTCAAGCATTACTTCCTGAGGAAAACGTCCCCTGATAAGTCTCCCTTTGCCCTGCCCATTTAAATGCTATCACGGCAATTTGTATTTCTCCAACACAATACTTATCACTTATTACATTTTGTTGTGACCCTTTAACACATCTCCTTTACTAGGCTGGAAGCTCTGTGAGGGTGGAGGCATTTCCCTGAGTGACAAATGTATTCTCAATGTCTGCACATACTGAAGTGCTCAGTAGTGATTATTAGAAGGGAAAGAAAAGTCAGTAAGGATTTGTGAGGAGGATTGCTTATCAGCATTTTTTAAAAGTAGGAATCAGGTAATGCTGTACTAGAGTTCATTCCATTCTTTGCTGTTTTAAGTCTCTAGAGCTTGTCCAAGGTCACATGGCTTGTCAGTGTTCAAATCCAGTATTGTCTGATTAAAAAGAAAAAAAAAACAAAACAGCACAAGTGTTTTCATATTCTTTGTATACAGTGTGTGTAAGCCTGGAAGAGAGAAGGCAGAGTGAGCTTTCTCACAAGTACGAAGCTGACTTTACTGTTTCAGTTCTCGTTTCAATCCATAGGTCATCAAATCTCACTTAAAGGCTTATAAACCTGCAAGCAGAGGCAGCAGAACGTTGTTTCATTGTCCTTTCTGGGAAAGGCCTCATTTATATGGTACTTTTCTTCACTCTACTTCTTCCTAAATGGGATTTGTAACACATAATTGAACTAAAAAAAAAACAAAAACAAAAACAAACAAATCTACATTGAGTACCTCTATGTGCAAGGCACCTAAGGCTAGTGAAGAGTTCATAGTATACACCAACACCAAGTTCCTCTGTCATTTCAATGGCCAGTCCTGTATCTGATGACATAAACACATCCTTCTACAGAGTAGCAACTCGTGGCTTAGCCTAATAATGGAAGTTTGTGTATATCATTTAACTTCACTGAGCCCTCTAATTACAAAGTAGGAGTGATATAACTACTAGACTCAAAAAAAACCCAAGCACATAACTCAACTTTCTGTGCCTGGCATTTTTACATGCACTATTTAGCCTTCACAATAATTCCACGGAGTCAAAAATATTCAATTTGAATTATGGGCAAACTAACTCGAAGAGGAAATGTGACTTGCTCAAGGTCACATGATCAAAAAAGAGAGGAGTCTGGGACTCAAATCCAGATCATCTGACCACTATTTCCTTTGTACTGTCTCCTACCCTGACAGATTACTTTTCTCCTAAGAGTAGTAATATTTCCTGTATTTCAAAAGTTCTCAATTTATTTCTGTTTGGGGTGATGGAAAAGTTTTGGTAATGAATGGTGGTGATGGTAGCACAACATTGTGAATATAATTAATGCCACTGAATATACAACTTAAAAATGGTTAACGTGATATTTTACGATATATATATATGTCTATATCTATCTATCACAACAAAATTAAAAGGGAAAATAAGTTCTCAATTTAAATAATAAAACATAATTTAAAACCGGGCAAAGGACCTGAAAAGACATTTCACCAAAGAAGATATGTAAATGTTAAGTAAGGACAAAAAAAGATGCTAAAACATTATTAGCCATCAGGGAAATGCAAATCAAATCCACAATGAGATGCCACTTTGCACTCACTAGGATGGATATAATAAAAAGACAGGTAATAACAAGTGTTGACAAGAATGTGGAAAAATTAGAACACTTACTTGCTGGCAGAAATATAAAATAGTGCAGTTGCTTTGGAAAGTAATGGCAGTTCCTCAAATAATTAAACATAGTTACCATATAACTCAGCAATTCCACTCCTAGACATATACCCAAGAGAAATGAAAACATACATAAAACTTGTACACAATGTTCAAAGCAGCATTATTCTTAACAGCCAAAAAATGGAAACTATGCAAATGTCCATCAACTGATGAATGGATAAATAAAATGTGGTATATCCATGCAATGGGATATTATTCAGCCATTAAAAAGGAATGAAGTACCAATACATGCTACAACATGGATAAACATCGAAAACATGATGCTTAGCAAAAGAACCCAGTCACAAAAGACCATATACTGCATGATTCCATTTATATGAAATGTCCAGAATAGGCAAACTATAGAAACAAAAAGTAGATTAGTAGATAATTGCCTAGGGTTGGGAAGGTGGGAATGGTGGAATAGGGGAGTGACGGCTAAGGGGTACAGGGCTTCTTTTTGGGGTGATGAGAATATTCTAAAATTGATTGTGGTGATGGTTGCACAACTCTGTGATTATACTAAATATCTCTGAATTGTACACTTTAAATGGGTAAATTGCATGGCAAATGAAATTTCAAAAAAAACCTGTTATATATATATGTAAGTTCTCTAAGTTACCATAAAATGCATCTGCAGTACTAGGCACTTATTAAAGTTTACTTAAAACTGAATGGATTTTTCTTATTACTGCCTATAATGTCATTAGGATCCTAATAATTTTGCATCATTTTCATTGTAACCTCTGAATATCCCTCAAAGGTATGATTTTTAAATTACATTTAACTTATGGATTACATTAGTACTTCATATATATAGCTAAAATTTTCAGTAAAAGGATGTCTGGAGATCAATATATGGCATCACCACCCATCCAGTTAGAAACCTAGGTCATTGTTTCCTTCTTCCTTCATCCCTCACACTCATTTCATCAACAGAAAGCAAGGCCTGTTTGTAAACTCCATGAGAGCAGGACTTTGTTTACTGTGGTATCGTGGGGCTTAGAAATTAGTACCTGGCTCATAGAAGACACTTAATAAATATTTGTTGAATAAATAATTCATGCTTTTCTTGGAATTAGCAACTTAAAAAATATTTTAAATCCCTTACTTGGTAATTTATTAATATCTATCATCATCATATCATCACCATCATAATAATAAACATAGACTATGGAAGTTTCATTTGCCATTCCAGTTGTTGAAACATATTAAGACTAAATTCTCAAAGGGACACAGGTATGCTATGCTGCCAGAATTTGTAGAACATAATAACTTTATTCAAGTTTTCTCTTATTACCTGATCCATGAATATTTAAAAGATATTTTATTTTATAAAAACTTACATCTGTAATGGATTGACCAAAACAGAGGGCTTAATCTGGAATATACATAGATAGGCTTGAGGGCCCATGAACCCCTAAAATTGTATGCAAAATCTAACATGTATATTGACATGTGTATCGTTTTGGTGAGAGAGAGTTCATAGTTTAATCAGATTTTCAAAGAAGTCTATGACCCAAAAGAGGTTAAAAAATCACTTAACTAGAAACAGAGTCACAAAGTCTTTTAAACAAGAATTTGTACAGTAAAATATTATCCAACAGCTCCATCTATAGGTAAGTTCATTATCACCCAGTAAAATATTGACAACCACCAGAGAGATCAGTGCATCTTATGAATGCTTGTCTTTAATCTTCAGTGTCACTCTAATTGGAATTTATTAACTATAATATCACAGCTTTTTTTTCAGATGTAGATGCAAAAATTAGGAGACTGTTGATGAATTCTACTTACAGTACTTCAGCACCAAAAAACTGGGCAGTTATGCTGATATATATATGTACAGTTTAACATTTGTCAGTCTTAAAATGCTTATTTATAGTGAAATCCATATAAAACCGTTAAAAACTCTTCTATTTACATTTTTTAAAAATGAGAAGTATAGTTTCCTTTGTCACAACTTGTCAAAACTGACTCTTACCCTCCCCCACCCTCTTACCCCTCACTCTACTTGTGACAGACAGCTATCACAGGACCCAAACATATTGCTGGAACAAACTGTGTCCTAAAAAGGTAGGATGTTTAAAAACATTACATTTAGAACTGTAAATGAACTTATACATTTCAAAAGGGTTTAAAAAAAAGTATTTAAAAGTTATTTTCAAAGTCTCAGTCCAACATGAATGTGCAATTTCAATGTAAAACAGCATCATAAGGATGAATAATTTGTTTTCCTTAACATAACTGAACATTTCCTTTGGGTCAGAAAATATTTCTTTTCCTCTGCTTCACAATGAAACATTTTCTCATAAGTTGTTGTAAAAGGGGAGGTGTGGAGAAAGGGAAAGGGGAGGAGGGGGAGGCTGGAGGTGGAGAGGGTAAGCAATCCTGGTTTACAGGAAATATGTCAGAAGGTATACAGCCTGTTCTGAAATTTTTAGACTTAAATAAATACAAGGAAAAGTGTGCTGCCTAGAGCACAAAGAAACAATAACACAATAAATTAGCATACAACTGGTCAGAATGTACAAGCCACCAAAAAAGCACTTTCCACTGGTTAGTGATCTAATTTCCACCATCCAACAAGGATTTTTTAATGCCAGTATTTTTCTAGAAATTTTATAAACTAATTATGAACTGAGCAAATGTAAAATGCTAACCAATTCAACACTTCCAGAGATTTTCAAAAATGTACAAGATTCAAAAACAAAAACAAAACTATTCCTGACACACCATTTCAAAAATACAAACTCTTCACATTCTTCTTTTTTGATGGTGTTTTGCTCAGTAGAAACCAGCTGAGGAACATTCATAGGAAAAGTCTCTTTCCGTTGCAAGACAAACTTTTCCATCGGCCATGGTCCAACAGGGAAAGAATATCAGGTTGTAAGTCACTGTAGATGTGCATTTTTTTCTCTCTTTTTTTGTTTTTTCTTAAAAAAAGTACATTCTCTTGTGAGTTTGATTTAGTTTTAAAACATTGCTCCTACAGCAGTATCTTGTTGAAAACTCTGCTGTTTCAAGGTCCACAGCCTAATTATGGGCAAAGTGCTCTCTTCAGACATCAAAATACAAGGGCCTCCCTGGACACTTGGTAACCAAGCAGATTTTAAAGTGCTCTCCTGTGTCCAAATCACTAGGACCTTTCAGCAGAACTCTGAGAGGGGCTTGGTTCAGTTCCATCCTCTGTGCTACTGTCTATGTCCTGCTCCATTGCTGTCTCATCATCATCCAGCTGCTGACTAGTGAAATTGTTTAGCTCAAGGAGCCCACTGGGCTCCACCACCACGTTGGAGCTGGAGTGACAAGGAATAGCATACTGGGGAATGGCCTGGAAGAGAAGACACAGGAGAAGCTTTACAGGAAGAAAAGGTAACAGAAGGTTTCTCCAACAATGCTAAGGAAGGAAAAAAGGAAGTCAACATTTAATGGGCAATGCCAGGCACTGTGCTAGGTGCTTTCCCATATATTCTACTAAATCTCCATAACAACGCTGTAAGGAAAATATTCCCATTTTACAAATGAGGAAACTGAGAGGTTAAGTGACTTAATCAAAGTTACACAGTTGGTCAGGGGTAATGCCAGTATTCCAATCCAAGTCTTGTACAACTCAAAGTTCCACTCTGTATGGAGCCTCTTCTAACAAAGGAGAGGCTAAAATCTGTGGCCTAATGCAACAGACGGACTTTGAAGGACATTTTCACTTGATCATTAAGCAAATTTAAATATAAATGTAGTCAAATTTTGCTCTTTTCTGCAAGTTGAATGATTAATTTGCTGACACCACGATGTTTTTTGTCTTTTGGTAACCCTCTTGTAATACAAAGGGGAAATTATATGTCTGGGTCGCATAATAACAATTTTTACTGAAAATGAGAGTAGTGAAGGATTCACATACAAGAGAGGACAAAACTGCTTTTTAAAAATGAAAATACCAGTAGATGCAGACATATTATGGGCTAACATTACCTTGTCAGATTCTTTTCCTCATCTTTATTAGACAGCTCCTTTTAAAAGGTGTATCAGTTAATGTCATACCCCTGCTTAAAACTCAACAATTTTTTCCTATTGTACTTGCTATAAAATCAACCCCCTTGATCTTATGCCAAACTCACTTGTACCTCAGAGCCTTTGATCTTCCCCGCCTCCTAGAATACTCTTCCCCCAAATCTCCCTCTTGTCATCTGTAACTTAGTGCAAATAATTGGAAAAAAAGGCTTAGAGACACCTTCCATCCATGACCATGAAACCGAAAGTACTGGGCCATCCATTTCCCATCTCTATTACATCCTGTTACATTTTCTTCATTGCATTTACCATCTGCTTGTTAAATTGTTTCTTGCCCTTAGAATTTAAACTCCATGAGAACATGGACCAGAGCACAGATCTTGACTATCCTGTCCATTGCTAGATGCCCAGAGCCTTTTGAACAAGGCCTGTCTGGCACACATCAGATGCTCAATAAACATTGGCAGAATGAATAATAAATTTCAAACATTAAAAATCTGAGAGCAAAGTTGAATATTAGCACTTTGCAAATATACCTGGCCAAAACCTCCTTTACTGGAGGGAGATATAAATTTAGTTTTAACACTACCAAGAGAATAATGATGCCTAGGCATTCATTCTAAGATGGTAGTATTGCTTGTTTCCTCTGTTCCATATACCTAATCATTGGGAAAACATAGGATTGTGGAAAAAAGTATTAGATGGGGTCAGAACACCTGGATTAGTTCAGCTGTGGCTCTGACTTTCCTGTGTGCCTCTGAATAAGCCACTTCCCTTCTTTAAGGCTTAGTTTAATCTGGCATAAAATAAGATGGAGGAGATAGGCTCTAAAGATCCTTGCAGTTTGAAAACTCCATGTATTCCATATATGGAGACTCCATCAGGTAAGAAGATAAATCTATCTTGTTTACTCGTCCATCCCCAGCACGCAGCACAGTGCTTGGAACACAGTAGATTAATAATAGATGTGGAATGAATGAATGAACAAATAAATGAAATACAGATTGTCCACAAAGAACAATGCCACTCTTTCAAAGCATTTAATATTAAACTAAATCTTTACAATTGTTCTTTAAGGAAATCAACATTCTTCAAGGAGTCAAAGCACTTCTGCAGACTTCCTTCATTAATCCCTATAGGTATTTTACTAAATTAGTAAAATCAATAATTAAGATCAAAGCTAAGCATAACTAATAAGGTCTGAAAATGTTCTAGCAATATATTATTGATGATTATAACAAGCAGTATCTTTATTAGAATCTACTCTGTATCAGACACTTCACCAGGTGTTTTATATACATTTTTTCACTTAATCCACATAACAACCCTAGAAGGTGTTACTGTTTACATTTCACTGGTAAAGAACCTGAGGTAGAAATGTTAACTCAGTTGCCTAAAGACACAATGCTAGGAGTAGAGGCAAAATTCCAATCTAGGTATTTTTGACTCAAAGCTTGGTTCTTAATCACTATGCTGCCCTTCCCTCTGACATAGCACACGTAGCACATGGTACATGCTAAAAGTGTGCTGAGTATTCTGTAGAGAACCTACTCATTAGTTACCATTCTTGATACATGAAGCAAATCACATTTTAATCCTTCGTAATAAAGATACATAAAAATAATTTCCAAATAAGCTATCCAAAATTATTTTCAGTTTAGTGATTATACCAATCTAAACCTGCTATAGCCTTAGGAAATTTTAGTAAAAATAATCACAGCTACCATCCATTGGGTGACCCCTACCAGGTACTGAACTAGGTGCTTAATCTCAATTTTGTGCAATCCTCGCATTAATCCTGTAAAGTAGGTATGGTTTATTACCATTTTACTGATGACAAACTAAGCAGAGAGAGGTTAAGTGGCCTTGCCACAGTCACACAACGTATGGCAAAACCAAGAAACCATTCCTTTCTACTTTACCCTCCACCACTTTAGGGGGAAAAATAGTCACAAAAGATCCTTTAGTCAAGAATTGTTTCATTCACTAACATTTAGTTTTAGAGAGGGGAATGATTTATTTGAATAACTCAATAGCCATTTCTACTTTCCTTCAAGCATTTCTGCCATGCTTAATTATATTTTGTTTGATTTAACCCTGGTGAATTTGCATTCTCTCACAGACAGCCTAGACTTGCATAGGAGGAAAGTTTGCCACAGGAACTTCCAAGTCACACAACAATGATTCTATAGTTAATCCTACACTACCCATATTTCAATAAATCCAAATTCTCAATAAACTGAAATGTGCTGCTCTGATACCTTCCAAGCTCATAAATCAGTTTAGCAGAAAATGACAAATGACAAAACAACCTGACAGCTTGCAAGCTGAGAGGGAAATAAAGCACAACTTCCAGAGGATAGTCTGGAATCTGTAATTCCTTAGCTTTTATCTATTATGCACAATGACAGATGACTGAGAATGAAGGGAATGTGAGGCACAGAACATCTACTGCCAATGAATTAATCCATCATGATCTCTAGCTTGTACTTACCAAGGCAGGAAAATACCCATTACAAAATTTTTAACAACAATGAAATAAAAAGCAGTTTTAAGGTTAATCTCAAGTTAGATATAAAACTAAATTATTTAGAAACATTCCCATATAACATGTTTCTTCTGAATTTCCAGGTAATTGTGGTTTTATTGTCCTGACAACCATAAATTTGTTTCAAAAACAAGAACTATGTTTTTCTAAGGATGGTCCCTGAAATTAATTTGAAATAGAAGTGCAATCTAGTTATGTTTCAGGAGTTTTTGAGCCCAGATTGGGGGGCCCAAAGTTGGGACCCAGGAAACTGCTGATCTTTTTAGTTGACTTGCTGAGTTGACACAGGGAAATGTGACTGGCACCTATAAAAGCAAGCTACCGTATGGCCTCAGGACTCTTGATTGCCTCTAAGATACGCTGTGTGACAATACTCACAAATTTTCTGTGATTTTCTTCCAAAAAATAAATATAGATTTGTAAATTTTTAATAGGTATTAAGCCAAATTTGTCAAACATCATCTCAAAAATAATCTCTATGTCTCCTTGGTCATCTTGGCTCAAAACATCTGATCCTTCTTATGACATACCAAGACAAACCCAAACCCACAACCCCCAAGATCCCCAAGATTTTTCATTTCCCTTCTGATTCTTACCTGGATGATAATTTCTGCTGGGCTCTCTTCAGCTTTCTTTTGGCCTATATTCTGAATACGCATAAACTGGCCTGTGGTAGGCACTCCTGGTGTATCGATTTTCCTTGTTGTTAGGGAAGGGCCAACAGCAGATGGACTTGAACAGGATTCTCTACATTTCTGTTGCTGGGGACTGGAATTCACCATCCCTGCCACCACCACACGGGTGGAGGGTAACGATCCTGCTTCACCAGTGAGCATACTAGTGGCAAGAGCCTTCTTTGGGGGGTCCACTACCATATGCTCTACATTTGTATCAATCTGAGCTTCCATCAAAGACATTTTCAAAATGTCTGACACTGCTGTCTTCTCAGTGGCCTGCATGGGAGATATGCTTGTAACTGGTGATGTCAGCTTAGGCACAGAACTGCCACCAGTTATCTTTGTAACTGTGGGAGGCTGGCGCCCCTCAAAAGTTATCTTTGTAACAGAGGATCCTTGGGTTATAATTGGCTGCTCCACCTGAAAATAAATTGGGGTTGTGTGTGTTACAGCTACATCTCTTTTGAGAAAACCTCATCAAACACCCCAGACAATACGGCAAAAGAAACATTTGTGTGGTATTAGGAAGACATTTTGACGCTTGGTGTTTTAATAAGGGGGCTTGATGGGAAGTATCTGGTTACTTTTAAGGAACCTAGGAAAAGAGGAAAGATTGAAAGAACCTTTTTCAGCCAGCCAAGGTTCAAAGCAGTAAAGGAAAAAAAAGTCACAGCAGCCTTGTTTTCCTTTGGGATTTACATCCCCACACAGTATACCTTCAATCCACTTCAAATTATTTTGTATAATCTTCGGCTTTGCAAAATAAAAAGAAGTTTTTTTTTAACCTTTGCTTCAAAATACATTTATACAAACATTTTATATATATATATGTATTTATAATATACACATACACACATATATATCACTCCAAAGCCACTGATTTTCCCTAGTATAATTTTTCTTTTGATTACCCACAGATAATTCCTCTGCAATCTAGAAGATAAATCTAGAAAATAAATTTATTAACTAGATGGTGATGATGTAAACTTCAAAGGAAGACATTCAGTGAAGCTCCTTAAAAAGACTGCAGTTTACTTAGCATTATTGACACAGAAATAAGCATTTACAATCACAAAAATAAATATTTTATACCTAAAAAATAAATATAATTTAGGGACATCATTCTATGCACTGTTGGTCAATGCTGAAGTGATTTCATTAAAAACTGCCTGCAAAATCAAGTTCTGAGTGCTATCATTTTTTTTTCTTCCTATATTAATGTGTGCATTTCTTTCCTAATGTCAACTTTCTGATGGGGTAAAGTAATACCAGCGTAATGAGGCTTTTGGATTTCCTCTTGCCAGGAGAAAGCACTGCTATCATGATAGGATCGTGATGTTCTCATTTTTTTCCGTGAACAGAGAAGCTTAACTTTGCATGCTATCAATATTCCGTTACCTGGCTTGCCGGCTGTTTCTCTGATGAGGCTGGGAGCGGCATTTGGCTCTGGGGAGTTTGGGGTTGCACGTAGATTTTTGGTTGGTTCGGAGCCTGCTGCAGTTTAGGGAGCTGCTGCGTGGTTTTCACCGCGAGCACCTGCACTACAGTTTGCGGGGGCTGTGCCATTAAGGTAGGAAGCTGCCTGTCTTTGGCCACCATGGGATGCTGCGTGTGCTGTACATCTGTCTTGGGCTGTGCTTGTTCTTGCTGGAGAGGGGTGAGTTTTTGTTGCCTGATGGAAAGCTGGGGCATTTGCGGGAGTTTGTGCTGGAGCTGGTCTGCCTGCAGGTGGATGGTCTGCTTCTGTTTAGTCTGGAAGCACTGCAGAGTTTTTACTTGCAGCTGAGTCTGTTCCAGCTGGGGCTGGCTAAGTTTCTGCTGCTTAGCTGACTGTGGCTGAGTCAGAGCAGATCGGTAAAACAGACCTGTCTGAGGGTCTAAAGTGTCCATCTCTTCAACCTCGCCCTCCTCAGTTCCAAGTTCCTCGCTGTGTTTGGTAAAAGCAGTATGACTGCTTAATGCCTAAGTAAAAAAAGGCAAAAAGTAAGAATGAAGTAAGAAAAACTCCTACATTTCTATGTTTTCCTCAAACCAGAAAAGACTTGGTTATGAGATTCATTCAAAAATTTTCAGAAGGAACAGCCTAAAAAGACCAAGAAATTTCCAGGGGACTTTAGATTGAGACTCTTGTAACTCCAACTCTCAAACATTAAATACTGCAAAAACAAGCCTATTCACTTCTACAGGGTAAGTACTGGCATGCACAGAACTAGTAGATAAGCAGCATAAGGTTTCTCTGAAAGCACAGCCCAACACAGAAGAGGAAGAGAAAGGCTTCCTGGCTCAGGAAACAGCTCTGCCCAGCCTGGTCATCAGAACTGTTAACCCAGAGAAAAGCCAATATTCAGAGACGCCCACTTTGGCCATATGCATGCCCAGCACCATCTGGAGGGTAAGTGATATTGTCTGAGGAATGTGCCCATCCCAGTCCCCACAGGGACCCTTCCTGCTTGGGGTGAAGATGGTTCATTAGGCTTCACCAAGGTCTGTGTGAATAACCCACCTGACTAGCTCTCCTGGCCCCTTTGCTCGGATTTCAGGTCTACAGGCATCAGCTTCCCAGAGACTTGGATTCCAGAAAGGTAGGAAACTGGAGAGGGGTAAGAGCATTCCTAACAGCAGAATGGAGGTGGCCTTGTGTAAGTTATAACAGTGTTGGGAGAAGGCATCAATCTTGAGTGACACAGTTAGGGCCATCCTATCTAACCTCTCTAGGTATCCTGAGAACCTGTGCCAGATAAAGGCCAAACTCCAGGCCGAGACCTGCTACCCAGCAAAACCTCTGGCTGCTGGCTTTCCTCAGTGACACGTGAAGATCCACCGCATCTCCATTCTCCCTACTGCATTGTCATATGCTACACCTCCACTCTAAACTTTAAAACTTTGAGATTCAACTGAAACTCTCCATTATATAATAATGCCTTTACACATACAAGTTTTTAATTCAACATTTCTTCATTGCTTTTCAGGTATTTTGCCTACAATTAGGGTCAACTGCTACCAGTTGAGTGATGGTGATTTATTGACTACCATTAATAAGTCATGCATAAATCTGATATCCATGACCTATCTAAGATTTATATAATAAAAGAGAGGCAGTATGCTTGGAATTAGATCAGTTTAAATCTTGGCTCTGACACCTAGGGCAAGTTACTTAACCACTGTGAGCATGTGTTTCCTCATTTGCTTAAAAAAAAGAAAAAGGATAATAATATATCAGCCTTGCAGGATCATAGTGAGAATTTTAAAAGTTAATGTTTAGAAAGCGTTTAAAAGTTAATGTTTATAAAGCTAAAAGCACAGTATATGACATAAAATAAACATATAAATTCACCTTAGTGATAACTTCTTCTATAACAATAAAAACAGCAAAACACAATAAAAAAAACAATAAAAAAGTGGACAATTCTGATGTTGACAGATTCATCTTTTAAAATGCTAAGAGTTCACAGAAGATCCAAAATATGTTTCTTAAAGACCCTCAATTCATTTATTCCATTTGCTTCTCAAAGATGAAAGAACTACATAAACACTCTATATTTCAACTATTTCTCTTCTTAAAATAAGAGATGAAACAATGTTATTTCAGCTATGAGGAAGTTACAGAAGGTAGGAAGAAAAAGAAGAGAGAATACAACCTGCTGCATAATGTGGGTGATTGCACCAGTAGAAGATGCCGGGATGGATTTCACCACCACTGAAGTCTGTGTTGCAGTCTGTGACTGAGCCACATGCTGGAGCAGGGTCCGCTGGGGCTGGGAGGGTTGTTGGGGCTGGGAGCGATGGCTGACTGAAAATAGAGGAGGTGATGATATTTCTCCAGAAATCACCACAGCAACTGAAACCAACAGTCATTTTAAACAAATGTCTATGAGCTTGTGTCACCAAGAAAGTGTGGTCCTGTGAAATAGGAGGCAGAAGACCAGAGCATGCCCATCTATGAGCTGTGTGACTCTAAGAAAGTCACTTATCTTCTCTGAGACTCTGTCACCTTATCTGTAAAATGGCAATAATAGAGCTATTGTAAGGATGAGATGAAAAATGCATGTGGAAGCACCGTGAAAACTAAACTAATCTTTCAAAGGAGGAATAAACCCCTTCAGGTTACATCCTCCTGGCAGTGTACTCTTTTCTCCAATGACTTTTATTCCTATAAGGTAACAAATCAATAATCAGTTTCTGTAATTAAATCCCAGACTAATATCTTTAAGGATAGTTAGGCAGTACAAGTTCTTTAAACTCTTGGTCCTAGTTCCAAATGCAATACAAAGATAAGAACTCAGTCCTTTGTATGAAGTGATACTGTCTCAGAGTCTTACAGTTCCTAAAGATGTAAGAGGTCAAAGCGATACTGCAGAAAGAGAACTGGTCCAAGAGAACTTGGATTCTGTCTCACTCTGCCACCAACCAGTCATGTGAAGAGGTCACTTAACTCTATTAAATTTCTAAAATTAGAGGTTTTGTTTTGTTTGATTTTTGTTTTTTTAATGGAATAAAAAATAGACTGTTTCTACCTAGAAGAAAACCAAGTGAAATAATGGATTAAAATATGCTTTCTAAACTGTAAAATACTAAACAAATGTAAGGTTAACAAAAGAAAACAAAACTCACTGTTTTTTCATATTCCCCAAATTAGTTATCTGACACAAATGGGTGAGGGTGTTGTGTGGGAAACAACTCCACTTCTTACTGTTATGAAGGTCCCATGGAGTAACTGAAATTATATATCCACATGATGCCAATCTAACATCTTTTACCAGTCTCAATCTTAACTATCTAAACAGTAGAAACCACTTCTTATTCTACAGAGTTTTAAAAAAGCTTATGGTTACTGGGAAACCAACCCTTTAAATCAGGAACAAAAAGTGTAAAACAGATCTGTAAATTAGCTAAGGATTTTGAGAATATCAGTATCCTTTCATTAATGCACAATCCTAACACTCATTTACCTTGATCTACAATTTCAAATAGAACTGGTTACATCTTTGAAAGGTCATAGTGGGGTGTTCAAGAATAAGATAATCACTATAGAAATCACTGTAAAAATGTCATTTATATATTAAAAGCACAAAACTTCAAAACTATCCAGTGGAATATAAACAAACTGTTTTTATATGATATATCCTATCCATATTCACAAATGCAGTTTTTCTATTGTTGCTGTACATATACCTACATGTGATATATAAGATCAGAAGCAGCAGTGCCAGTTTTATTCATAATCTAAATAAATGGTGTTCTTTATATGTATGTTTTTAATTACATAAGTTAATAAAATCCTTAGGGCCTTATGTATCCAACTGAACTGAAAAAAAAAGGGAATCAGGGTTTACATTAAGGGAACAACTACTAAAATTATTTATAATATAATTTTATAAGATAAAAAAGAAATCATACCAGGATTAAAAATAAACAAGTAAATTAATGAAGTTTATTTTTGATGGACACATTATCAGAAATGTACGTTTGAAAAATATACAATAAATTCCTGATGAAATTATCTGATTATATGAAATATTTCTGCTGCCTATACTAATCTTCATAATTACATTACATTTTTCCATTAAGAAATGAAATGAATTAAATAGAAGATTGACTAAAACCATTTAAAAATAATCCTCATTCAAGATACTATAAACCTCTTCAAAGTTATTCCCCAGAGTTCCAGGAAATTTAGAGAAAGCCAACACCCACTGCAGGATGGTACAAGGGGCCAGGGCCAGGCAACTGGCTTTGAAGTCAAAAGAAAGCTCATGTGGCCAGGGTATGATGGGAGGAGATTGTGGAAGGAGATCACATAGTGAACATTCAAACATTCAGAAGACAGCTGAAGTGACCTTAACTGGGCCCTATGCACAATACAAAAACAGTCAATGATTTCCTTAAACAACTCTTATTCCAGATTTGTCATTTCTGAGAAAGAATCCCACTATTCTGCAAAATGAAAATCTCTCTCTCTTTCACTAAGTGGAGCTTACCTTTCCTCTACCAGATCAGAGTAGAGCGCATCCATTTAAGTGGTTCCCCTAATACAATGATCTTTTTACCTTCAATCATGCTACAAATGGATGCACACCACTTACCTAGAAGGGGAAAAGCAACCTCTGTCCCCTCATCAGTGCGTTCTGAAAAGGATAAGTAAGGGAAGAAATCATAGGTCTTTCATCTATTTACGTTTGATAATCTAATTTACCCCCAGAGGTTAATATTGATTTCCCCAACACTCCGGCCTCTGCTTAATTAGCTTCAGTGAAACATCGCTAAAGAAAGATCCTAGATGGTTTTCCACAATCTTTTTTTTTTTTAAAAAAAAACTGGAGTTTCCCTTTTTGCAAATTTAATCCATTAGTCTTAATATCTCCTGAAATGATGTCAAAGAATTCCTCTTCCTCTTTGGTATTTACATCCTTCAAACATTTGTAACTTATTTGTTTTCCTATAATCTCTTATGAAAACTTAAGACAGGAATCTTCACATACTGCCTCATGAGTATCTCTCCTAACTCTTTAATTATTCACATTACTATTCTCTGAACTGTTTCGAAGTAATGAAGTGTCCAAAACAGAAAGCAGAATTCCAGGTGTGGTCTCACCAGAATATGAGAGAAAGAATCTATTATCCTTCCTGTTCTACTTCTTCATGCATGCCACCCAAAAATCTCAGTGTTTCTGCTGCCACACCACATTTTAAACAAATGCCTAATTTGCTTTCCAACATAACTCCTCAGTGTTTACAGATATTTCAAGTTTTCCACATTTTTTCTTTAGGCTAAAAAAGGTTTAGCTTTTATACCTTCTTTCTCCCTTGACCCACCTCCCCACAAACTAAAAATTCCAGATGCACAAAATTACTTATTGTTAGAAAAAAGATATTTTATCCCTCTCTACAACTGTTGCCCTACATTCAAAGTATTCAAAGACGTTATTTATGGCCAACTTGCAGTTTTATATTGCTTGCAAACTTTGTAGCATCCTATTGACTTTTTTTTTCCTAGTCCTTAAAGATAGGGTAAAACCCCAAGGACAATGTGAATTTGCTCTAAGAGCAAACTGGAAAAGAGCTGGAAATATAAAGAATATATTCTTAATTTTATATATAAATATATGTACTTTTTCTTATTCTCCCCCAAATAAACCATCCCACAAAATACAGAAAGGTAGCTCTCCTTCCTTAATACTACTTTTCAATAGGACACCTACCAGTAGTGATGTATTCAGCAACTAGCTCTGACTCTACGACAGCAATGGATGGACTCTCAGGAGAATGTCTCTTTTCCTGGGTCATCTGGAGAGGTACTGCCATTTGACTCAAGTCAATAGTGGGTTGTCTTGGTTTAGATTCCAATTTTTCCTTTACTGCATAAAAAAATCAGGGGAAAAGTTAACTTTTATTACAAACAAGTACCAAAACCAGAGTTGTCCATGGGAATAGTGAACCAATCCTCTGGGGTGTACCCTGGCAGTGACTATGGAGGCAGAGAGTTGAAAAGAAAGAAGTAGAACTGTTATATATGGCTGTACAGTACTTTGAACAAAACAAAACAATCTGAGACTCATATACAATCAGACTAAAATCTCCCCCACCCCCAACAATTACCAGGCCGAACAACTGAGTCTGTTTTTTCCCTTGTCTACTCCCTTAGGACATTTCCTTTAACTTTCTTCAAGGTAGTCCCTGGTATTCATGAGTTAACCAACCTAAAAACAAAGAATGAATAAGGAGTACACAGTATGATTTCTTCTAGGACACATCTACCCAGAATTGTACAACCCAGTGACTAATTTAATTTAATCTATTAAAAACTCAAGATAATCTCCAAAGAAATGTTACAATGTCTTCAAGGGCTCTCACAGAATAAACATGTTCAGTGTTAGGAAAAAATGTCCTCTCTATTCCTGCAAAAATGTCTGAAGGAGCATTCTGGAATCAAGAATGGTTTCAGTGGGTAAACTTACTATCCATCTTATATTCGCTTTTTCTATAAAATCTACTCATTCGGTTCCTACCCTCTAACTTTTAAAGTTGTGCAAAGAGGACACTGATTGTAAGGCACTAATGGAAATGGCTGAGCATGTCAAAGAAGGAGCTGAGGAAATGCCTAAGGCCAAAATAACGCCAAAAGAAAGATTAACCAGACTTAAGTTAAATGCTAGCATTCTTTGAACAGTATAAAGTGGATGTTATAGTAAAAAATAACCAGTAATTAAGTCCACTGAATGATCATTCAGATTATTCCCACCCAGTATGTAATATGACTAAGTCAAAACAATCATTTAAACAAAGCAAACAAAACAAAACCAAAGAATACAAGTGACCCCACAAGTGGAGAAGACATGGAGGTAGGAGTCAAAAGACATGGAGTCTCACTCTGCCTCTAACCATTTCAGTACTTTTTCTGGATCTCAATTTACTTATCCATAAAATGAAAGGGTTGGATGAGATAATTGCTAAGGTCTCTTAAATACTGTGACAATCTTTGACCTATTATAACAGAAAAGTCAGGATAACTAACCAGGCTTGTCCTGTAGTCTATCAAAGATATTTAGTAACCAGACATGCTGATATCTTGTTGTACAAGGATAACTTGCTTGGATGCTCAAGCAGCTAACCCATATGAAGGAATAAATCTGAATATAAAACTAAAACAATTTGGAATGTAACCAAGAGGCCATTAATGGCATTTTATGACCACAAAATTCCTCCACCAACAACAAGGAGGATGGCAGGGGCCCTTCACTCTGCCTCTTGCTATTCTTGATTAGAACTGGCAGCGACACTGCATCTATCCTTATGCTTAGAAGTAATAGACCTTTCTGGGGGCAAGAGGCAGCAGGATTGTCCATTTTAAGCAGGAGACAGAAAGGAAGGAGCTCTGCCATTTTTTTTCTCCTTTCTACTATTTTCTACCTGTCCTTCAGTACTACTGTGCACACCTTAATGAACTGACAAGTAAACAGACTGTACCAATGATTACAGACAAGTCCTGAGAGGGGAAATGTGCTCAAGAGATAACAGAAAATATAACAGTGGTAGTATTTTAGCCCAATCCATCTCTAGAGAAAACATGCTTCATTCAATTGAGCATGTGAATCCATACCTGTTGTCTGTTGGAGTTCTAACAGAGCTTTGATTGTTGAAGTAGCTGATTGTGATTCACTGGATACATCCTGATAAATTATGGTGGGGCTAGTCTCCATTGCAATCTCATGTTCTGACCAATCCTGACGCCGGGAAGCAATTACATGAACTACAGGCTGGGAATCTGTTTTATATTAGTTAAAAAAAAACAAACCCTATAAACAAAGTTTCTTTTTAAAAAACAATTTGTTTTTTGTTTTGTATTTATTGTAAACTTCATGCTTTATCTCCCCAACAAGACTGTAAGCCCCCAAAGGGCATAATGTCTTTCACTGCTGTACTCACTTCTGGTTCATTCATTGATTTAACAAGCTGGGCACCTATGTGCCAGAATCTGTATTTGGCACTGAGGATATAAAGGAGCTCACAGAATAATGAGAGGATCTCAAGAAGCACACAATCTGATTGGGGAGACAGACATGTAAAAAAGCAAATTACAATTCAATGTTATGATTGCTATAATAAATAGGTGTGCATTTGGGTAGGTAGGTGCATGTTTGTGTATAATAAGAACAAAATACTGTAAGAGTCTTATTTACCCCAATGCATCTGAAAATGTGTTCTGTATTACAGCATGAATCAACTTATTGGATGGCTGAATTACTGAAAGGAAATCCTGTCCACCAACAACAGGAAAGGATAGATGACCTAGAAGCATCATGATATTATAGGAAAAGTATAACATTTGGAGTTAAAAGTCTTGGGCTATACCCCCCTACTTGGGATATGACTCCCAGGGGTATATCTCTCTGGCAACGTGGGACATGACTTGAGAGGATTAGCTTGGCCCTGGAACCATGGGATTGAGAAAGTGTTCTTGACTAAAAGGGGGAAGAGAAAGGAAACAAAGTTTCAGTGGCTGAGAGATGTCAAATAGCGTCGAGAGGTCATTCTGGAGGTTATTCTTATGCATTTTATAGATATCCCTTTTTTAGTTTTTAGTATTGGAATAGCTAGAAAGAAATACCTGAAACTCTTGAACTAAAATCCAGTAGCCTTTATTCTTAAAGACAATTGTATAACTATATAGCTTATACTGTGTGACTGTGTAATTGTGAAAACTTTGTGGCTCCAACTCCCTTTATCCAGTATATGGACAGATTAATAGAAAAATGAGGACCAAAAGTAAATGCATATTAAGGAGGGATGGGAGGGATGGGATGTTTGGGGTGTTCTTTTTTACTTTAACTTTTATTCTTATTCTTTTTTTGTGTGTGGTAATGAAATGTTCAAAAATTGATTCTGGTTGAATGCACAACAATATAATGGTACTGTCAACAAGTGATTGTACACTTTGCATGACTGCATGGTATTTAAATATATCTCAATAAAATTGAATTAAAAAAAAGTCTTGGGCTACAGTCTGGCTCTATAATTACTAGCAAGTTGATTCTTTGGGTCTTAAGTTTCATCATTTCTAAAAGAGAAACAATAAAATTACCTTACTACCTCATAGAAATTCTGAAGATAAAATGAAACGATGTATGTAAAAAAGCTTTATAAACTGTGAAGAACAACAGAAATGTTGGTGTAGCAGAACCCGAAAATTCTCTCCCAATTCTAAGACTCTTTGATAGTTTCAAAATAACTGCAGCTCTAATTCAAGGTTTGTCATATTCATACTATATGTATGCATAAAATACTAAATGTACATCAAATCAAACTACAAATTATTTTATTGAGTTTTCCATCTATAAAATAAGCAGGCTAGACTAGACTATTGCTATGTTTCTAACTTCCTTTGTCCAAGACACCATATAGGAAATTGTGGAGGATATAAAGGCATGATCCCTACTCTCACATTTAGATTACAATGAGGGAGACATAAAATAAAGATATACATATGACTTTGTATTTTGGGGTAAATATCAAATGATTGGGGCAAATAAGACAAAAAAGATAGGAAGTAAGAGACTGCTTTGAATTGAAATGGTCAGTGAAAGCACTGAAATGAATTCAGGTAGCCCCCAAACCAAAAATATAAATAAAAGTTCAACCCTCTACGAATCTCATATTTTTGAAAGTCATAAGTTGCCCAAAATATATGGTGGGTGGGGGTGGGAGGAGGCTCTTCAAACAAAATAGCCTTACTAAAGAAAACAAAATCAATATACAGTAATCTGGAATTTTAAATTACCATTTAAAAACTGTATTTCTCCCCCCACCACACACACACACACAAACACTAGGTAGAATATATGCCATCCCAAGGATGTAAACTTAAAAAAATACAGAAGACTGAAGGATACTGTCCTGCACTATCAAATGCCACATGAAGCATGCAAGTTTTTCTTTATTCATTCTAAGGAAATATATAGAATTTAAACTTAAGAAAGCTGATTATATTAGGGAATGATTCCTTTTATACAACTTAAGTTCTCAAGCTTAAGAAATACTCATGATGAAAGTATCTCTTGGTTAGGTAAGAAGAACTATAGGCAAAGAATGATTTTGCAACCCAATTCTATGAGACACAAACAGACATCCAGAAAACGGACTGTGTTTGTAGTGATAAGGTAAGAAGAGATTATAACAGGAAGACAAATTTCCACAAGGAAGTACCTATAGGACACCATCACTCCAAATAATATCATCTCATAGGGATGGAGATTGCTCACTCCCTTTCTGCCCATACTCAGTAAGAACAGCTGATCATCACAAAACATCACTGCAATAATGCCAACAGCTATGAACCCAGATGTGGAAACTATTCTTTGAGTGACTCTCTCTCCTACTTTTGGCTTATGCTTTGACCCACATAAATCTACTGCCTATGAAGTCTGACATAGGGTTCAATGAGTAGAATGGCTGGGTCACGAGGAGCCTGATCTCAGTAGTTCCATCTGATTATACAGTGTGCAAACATCTAGACTTGTTTCCCCACAGTTCATTTAACAAACATTTATTGGACACTTGTTACATGTTAGGTATTAAAGATACACACTATAGATACACAGCCAAAGGCAGACTCAGACAGGCTTCACTGTATGGAAGACTATTTCCTATGTCTATACTACAAAGGGCTAATACTACACTATCACAGAATCTTAAGACCTCTCAGTCAGGAGGGACCTTAAAGTGCATTTAGTACTTTCATTAGTCCTATACTAAAATCTTCACAACAATACCCCCAACCAGTCTGAGAACTCCAGCACAAGAGAATTTACTACTTTCTAAGACAGTTCCCTTCCATCTCTACACAGCTCTAACAATTAGAAATTTTTCTTATATTGAATGGAAATCAGTCTTCCTGTGACCTCTATACAATGACTTTAGTTTCCATCCACACACATACAAAGACCAATACTTTTTCCTCTCCACACAACAGTCCTCAAGATAAGTGATAACAGTAGGCGGTGGGGCAAGATGGTGGCATAGAGAGGTGTGGAATTTAGCTTGTCCTCTAGAGCAACTAACAAATAGCCAGAAAACAAACTAGTAAATAGTCTGGAATAACTGATGGGGTTATTCCAGAAAACATCGTGACCAGAAAACATCGTACACCAGCCTGGAATGGGTGGAACGGTTGAGATTACAGCATAGAAGTGTAAGTAAACATCCCCAAACTGCAGAGCTGGCACCCCTTCCCCACCAGCATGGCAGGCTGAGTTGCAAAACTTTGCTGTGGGAGAAAGAAGCAGTCCCTGCTGGGAGCAAGGAAATGTAGCTCAACCAAGCTCCAATTTTGGTTTTAATTAACAAATTTGGACTACTGAATACAGGCTATAAGCATAGATTAAACCCAGAGCAAGCAGGAAATGAACCTGATGTTCCTCCCGGCAGAGAGGAGGCAGGGCTGATAGAAAAGAAAAATAATAATAAATAAATAAAAACAGAGGCTTTTGGAGACAGCTGAGCTAAGAATACTGGAAAACGGCTGTGTACCAAGAAAAGGGGCACAGAGAACCAGGTACTAACACAGGTTGACTGCCAAAACTGGGGACAGGCTCTGAAAAGGGGCCTTCTCTCTTTTTCCTTTTTTTCCCCCTCTCATTCTAAGTAGCTCATTAGAGAAAGCCTCAGGCATTTGCAACTGTCATCCCTGACCCAGGCTAGGGTGGAGTTAAGAGAGTCAGAGAGACAAAGGAGGAATTCAAGTGCAGAAGATAACTCCCTAAAGGGTGCATCTTCCTAAGAAAAGGGGGAAGGGCCCAGCTCAAGTGGCTGCCCTCCTTCAGAGAATTCAGACCCCAGGGCCTGAGGGTGGGGGGCGGGTAGGGAAAACAGGAACAGCTTAAGCTTGGCTTCTGTCAGCCCCTGGTCAGGACAGGGTCCCCTAAAAATTAAAGGGACCATACCTCTTTACACCAGTGAGAAGCAGCGGGCTGACAAGAGACCCCTGCTGGGCAGGATAGGAAAAGCACAGAGTCTAGAGGCCTCACAGGAAAGCCTGAAAATCTGCTGGGTCCAGAGACCTGGGCCTGTCTGGTCTAGGAAAATCTAATTAGGGTAATCAAGAAAACCAGATTCCTAGACAACAAAAAATTACAATCACACTAGGACAAACGAAGACATGGCCCAGGCAAAGGAACAAACTTACACTTCAACTGAGATACAGAAATCGAAACAACTTGTTATTAATCAAAATCTTCTAAATCAATTTAAAAATCAAATCAACAAGTTGAGGGAAGATATGGCAAAAGAGATGAAGGATATAAAGAAGACATTAGGGCGAACATAAGCAAGAACTCAAAAGTCTGAAAAAAACAATTGGCAGAACTTATGGGAACGAAAGGCACAATACAAGAGATGAAAAACACAATGGAGACATACAACAGCAGATTTGAAGAGGGAGAAAAAAAGATACATGAACTGGGGGACAGGACATCTGAAATCCTACACACAAAAGAACAGATAGGAAAAAGAATGGAAAAATATGAGCAGCATCTCAGGAAATTGAATGACAACATGAAGCACATGCATGTACATGTCATGTGTGTCCCAGAAGAAGAGAAGGGAAAAGGGGCAGAAACAATAATGGAGGAAATAATCACTGAAAATTTCCCACTTCATCAAAGACATAAAATTACAAATCCAAGAAACACAGCATATCCCAAACAGAATAGATTTGAATAGACCTACACCAAGACATTTAATCAGAATATCAAATGTCAAAGACAAAGAGAGAATTCTGAAAGTAGCAAGAGAAAAGCCATCCATCACATACAAGGGAAGCTTAATAAGACCATGTGCGGATTTCTCAGTAGAAACCATGGAGGCAAGAAGGCAGTGGTATGATATATTGAAGATACTGACAGAGAAAAGCTGCCAACCAAGAAGTCTATATCCGGCAAAACTGTCCCTCAAAAATGAGGGAGAGTTAAAGCTTCCCCTATCTTCCCACCAGAGTAAATAATAAACCATCTTTTCTTCTTCAAAAAATTAGAGTTTAAAATATTCTCAAACACTGAGAGATTTTGTGAACAAGATACCTGCTCTACAGGAAATGCTAAAGGGAATGCTACAGGCAGATAGGAAAAGACAGGAGAGAAGTTTGGAGCTAGATATTGGGTGATGGTAGCACAATATTGTAAGTACACTGAACAAAGATAACTGTGAGTACAGTTGAAAGAGGAAGATTAGGGGTATGTAGGACACCAGAAGGAAAGATGGAAGATAAAGACTGGGACTGTATAACTTAGTGAAACCTAGAGTGGTCAATGATTGTGATTAAATGTACAAATATGTTTTTACATGAGGGAGAACAAATCAATGTCAACTTTGTAAGGTGTTCAAAATGGGGTGGTATTGGGGGAAAAATACAATCAATGCAAACTAGAGTCTATAGCAACATTCTAATATGCTTCCATTAATTATAACAAAGGCAATATACTAAAGCTAAATGTCTTTAACAGGAGGATATAAAGGAGAGGTATGAGATTCTTGGAATCCTTGTTGTCTGACATTTTTATTTTATTTTTATTTTATTTTTTCTTTTGTTGCTTTTTAGTTGTCATTTTTTTTTCTTTCTTTTTCTTTTTTTGCCTTTTCTTCTTTCTTTGTGGGAGATATGGAAACGTCCTTACACAGATATTGGTGCTGGATGCATAACTATGTTATTATACAGGGAACGACTGACTGTTTACTTAGGAGGGAATCTATGCTGTCTGAATAAAACCATCCAAAAAATAAACAGAGGGATACAAGTGCTAGAGAAAATGTGGAGAAAGGGATGTCCCTAATCACTGTTGATGGGGAAATAGAATGGTGCAGTCCAACTGGATGGCCACGTGGTGGTTCCACAGGAAGCTAGGCATGGGGTTGCCATATGGTACTGCAACATGGTTATTGGGTATATACTTGGAAGAACTGAAAAGAGCAGCAAGAATGGACAATTGCACAAGTGGGGCTTATGGTGTCAGTATTCATGATTTGCAGTGGATGGAAGTGACCTAAGTGTATATCAACTGATGAACGGAACGGTGAACTGTGGTGTATACGTACAATGGAATACTTAGCTGCTACAAGAAGTGAAGTTGTGAGGTGAATGGACATTAAGGACAGTATGTTTAAGTAAAATAAGCCAGAAATGAAAAGAAAAACATTATAATGCCTCACTAAAATGGACTAACTATAATG
This sequence comes from Choloepus didactylus, assembly GCF_015220235.1. NCBI lineage: Eukaryota > Metazoa > Chordata > Mammalia > Pilosa > Megalonychidae > Choloepus > Choloepus didactylus. The sequence goes on along the minus strand of NC_051312.1, from coordinate 90,877,134 downwards.
TGAAAACTGAAAATTCAGTCTGAGAGTAAAGGTTATCAGGGGTAGGTTTATTGTAAAGGTTCCTAGATTGTAAGCTCTTACAGCAGTTACATCTATTCCTGAGTTGTAACGGCTATTTCTAAATTTTGAGATGCTGAGCTCCTTCTGTATAACCTGGTCATTCCCTGGAACTTTGGGTATCTGTGTGAGCCAGAGTCCAGCAGCTATGAATGTCAACATTACCCCACACAGCAAACATTAAAGAGTCTGAAAAAAGAGATCAGACTTCAGTTATGAAGGAAATTATGAAGGAAATGGACTTGGGTAGGATTAAGGTAAATCAGACTATTACGAAGGAAATTATGAAGGAATATGAAGGAAATGGACTTGGGCAGGATTAAGGTAAATCAGACTGAAGGGTAAAGGATGATACTGATAGTGTTTTAAAAACTTCAACTTCTGTGTGAGACCAAAGGAAGAAATGTTTATTAGGTGCAAAATCTGTATTTTTTGTAACACACTATATAATTTAACTTGTATGGTCAGTTTATTCAAACAACATAATTACATGGAACGTTGACTAGGGAGTGAAATCTGGGTTTATACAGGTTAGTGTGAAGATCCAGTACATCCTAGAGTAATCTGGGCAGAGAACAAAAATGTATTTGCAAAGCTCCCTTGAGGGACTCGGGGAAAATGTAGAAATATTAAAGTTCCCTACCTGGGGAATTAATGATATTCTCACAAGCATTGAGGGGCTACCAATTTAGAAGGCCAAGCCTTCTGCAAAGGAGAGGCTAAACCTACTTAAAATTGTGCCTAAGAGTCACCCGCAGAGAACCTCTTTTTTGCTTAGATATGGCATCTCTCTCTAAGCCAACTCTGTAGGTAAACTCACTGCCCTCCCCTCTACGTGGGACATAACTCTCAGTGGTGTAAATCTCCCTGGCAACATGGGACATGACTCTTGGGGATTAGCTTGACTCTTGAATCATAGGATTCAGAAAGCACTCTTGAACCAAAAGGGGGAAGAGAAATGAAACAAAATAAAGTTTCAGTGACTGTGAGATTTCAAATAGACTCAAGAGGTCATTCTGGAGGCTATTCTTATGCATTATATAGATATCCCTTTTTAGTTTTTAGTGTATTGGAATAGCTAGAAGGAAATACCTGAAACTCCTGAACTAAAATTCAGTAGCCTTTATTCTTGAAGATGATTGTATAATTGTATAACTTATACTGTGTGACCATGTGATTGTGAAAACTTTGTGGCTCCCACTCCCTTTATCCAGTGTATGGACAGATGAATAGAAAAATGAGGACTAAAAGTAAATGCATAATAAGGAGGGATGGGGGGTATGGGATGTTTTCGGTGTTCTTTTTTACTTTAACTTTTATTCTTATTCTTTTTTGTATTTGGTAATAAAAATGTTCAAAAATTTATTATGGTGATGAATGTACAACTATATAATGGTACTGTAAACAAGTGATTGTACACTTTGGATGACTGCATAGTATGTGAATATATCTCAATAAAATTGAATTTAAAAAAAGATAACTGATAACAGCTCCCATAACTCCCCAATCAGCCTACCCACTCCCCCCATCTCCTCTCCAGGGTAAATTATCCTGTTTCCACCAATCATTCCCTATGGTTGAATTAATTCACAAGGAATCAGTTTTGTGATCATAATACACAAAATGATTCCTAGTTGCCTCACCCACCTAAAACATCTCATCCCAAGATGTCTTTATCCCTTCCATGATGTAAAATGTACTTCCCTATGAAGTACTGTCATAAAGCCAAGACCTTCAGAGTATTTACCTGCCTAGTCAAAACTGCCAAAAATGTTCCAGAGAACATTAGTTCCTCAAAATGGTCTACAGAAGAAGGGTTCCACAGTCAAAAATGTTTGGGGCACATTTCACATTATATTTCATTATTCTTCTTATACATATTAGCACATAATGGCTCTGGCAAGTCCTGCAGTAAGTATGTTTTGTTGAACACTGGTTTATTCCCTACCCTCACCCTGACCTACCAAGATAATGCAGCTTCAGGGAACATCATCTTAGAAACCTAATTGTGACCTACTCAAAGCAATATCTTTACAGGGTAGATTTCTGTATTTGCCTTATGCCTTGTCCATTTTAAATCCCTATCCTTGGTTTTACCTCTTTGTTCTCTTCTGTTTTTCTTAATATACTCTTGTGTTCTACTTACTCTACTCTAAAACTGTTGGAAATAATACAGACTGTAAGAAAGAAACCTTTAATATATGTGTGTGAGTACTGCTTGCATCTAAACTAAACTAGAACATTGAGATACAGAGAGCAAGGTGGTCTCACCAAAGGCAAATGGAACCCAGTGAGCCTAGGCCAAGCCAAGTGAGAAAGGGAAAAAAGAAGACCCATTTAGGAAGAAAGCACAGGAACTATGGGAGGTATATGGCCCAATCTTCAGTAAGTGACATATGCAAGTATGGCCTTAATTCATCATGCTTAGGCACCTAGTTATCTGTCAATATCTAAGCAATAGTCCAGGTATACACCACTTAAAAGGCCTGTCACAAAATTAGGAGTACCCTAGAGAGGAAACAACACTTTGGCCTCAGGTAACAAAAATAAGTTTGTATGGCTGAGGCTTAAACCCTATGCCACAGTTACTATGGTTGCCTTTCTGCAATTCATTCAGTGAAACTTTTACTGAGTGCCTACTCAGTGCTCACTAGCCTCTTTACTAAATATTGGATGTAGAGATGAATGTGACCCTTGGCCTTGAGGAGCTAGTAGCCTAGTGGAGAAGAAAATTATAATAAGCAAACAAAAAGTACAAAATAAAATGCCCAATGTTAAAATAGCTGGTAGTACAAAGTAATATTGAGAGCATAGTATGGAAGGAGTGATGAACTCTCCCAGGGGAATCAAAGAAAGTCTCATAACAGGGCAATGATGAAGCCCTCTATTCTAGCTATGAGGAGACAATTCAGGAATAAGGTATGGAGCCTAAACTAATCCTCCTTAAGGGTAGGGTACAGTGGGGAGAAATTTAGGAACCCCAAGTAGAATTGAGGAATTCTCATAGCATAGACAATATTCTTATAGTCAAGGACTTGTGTAGGGCAAGTCTCCAGAAAAAGGATCTGAAATTAAGAAAAGGGTGATTCTTCCTTGCCATTGAATGCTAACTAATAAATGTAAAAAGAATGATGGACTTTAGAAAATCATCATGGATGCTAAAACTAATGGATAAATGTTGATTGAGAAACATGATATTTACATAGTCTCAAAGTATCTCCCAGAAATTAATCTCAAAGGGAAATACGGTAACTTCATAGTGGAGGAAACTAGAGGACACCATCTTAACCAAGTGATCAAAGTTAACAGCATCAAAACTGGGACAAACTGACATCATGTGCCTCCTGATATGATAAAACTGAGAAGGCCACAACATTACATCTGTGAAAATTCTGCTGAATCTAATCATGAGGAAATATCAAACAAAACCAAACTGAAGGGATGGATATTCTACAAAGTAACTGCATATACTCTTCAAAAATGTCAAGGTCAAGAAACACAAAAGAAGGCTGAGAGACTATTCTTGGTTAAAGGAAATTAAAGAGTTTTTTCTGTAAGTTTGAAATAACAGCAAAAGAAAAAGACACCAAAAAAGGAAAAAAAAGGCTTAAAAACTCTAAATCAATTTAAAGGAAAAATGGACTGCTTTGTAGGCTCGTATAAAAACCTGAATCATCCCTTTCTCTTTAAATCATAGCATTTATATTTCCCACCCCTTGCCTTTGTACCAAGGAGCTATACAAGGATTGGGGCAGGGGATTGGGGGAGGGGGAATGACAGATTCAGACTATAAAATCTGTCTTAATAGTCAACTATATTAGATATGACTGTTCTGAACTGTGAAAAAATTCTGTATTACAGGATATTTTTAAAAGAAACAATACACAATGAAAGAAACAGAACAAATACATAAAACAGATGTAAATAACAGAAGAGCACAAAAACTTGACACTTACTTCCAAAAATAGCCAAATTTTTGTCCCATTCTTAGCAGGAAAACTAAAGACTAACTAATGACAATGGCACATTTGGGAAGTATGAATTGGCTTATTGCTACCTTAGAAAAAGACTAGCAATTTCAAAGGATAATCTGAGATATTATGTATTTGTAGATATCTACTGTTCATGCCTCCCCTATAGTGCCAACTCATAAGCTAAAGATTTTACCCGACCTCTATGAAAATATTTCTCAAGGACAAAAAAAAAAAAAAAGGCTAACATTATTCAAGGAACTGCAGACATAAAAATAAAAGAGGAAAAAGCAGCCAACCTGATGGACTAAGAATGAGACCTATAAATATCATCAAATCAGTAAATCCAAAAGAAATGATTGGAGAATAAGCATCACTCCACTGTAACTAGAACATAAACTGATTTAAAATCAATATACAATGATAAAGTGAATCTTAGCAAACTATTCAGAAAATATCGCTGTCACTGTTAATATGCTGAAAAAACTACCCATTTTCTAAAATGAGTACTGCATTGTTTGTCTGCTAAAACAAACATTGTAATTTATTTTTAACTGATGAGTTTCCAAGGGCCATTTCAAATGCTACCTCCTTCATGAAGCTCTTTGTCATCATCTCCCTATTGAAGTGTGAACTTTCAGCCTTTGGCATTTTGTGTTACTAATAAAATCCTACATTATACTAGAGACGTATATGTATGTTTTATTCCCTATTTAGATTTTAAGCTCCTAGAGAGTAAGAACTATATTTTACTTAATTTCTATAGGGTCTAGCACAATGCTTAGTACATAGCATAAAGTAATAAATAATTGTCAAATTGGATTAATGGAATAATCAGTAATTTGAATCTTATATGGGAAGACTCCAATGAATCTGGGAAGACTCCACTGAAAAGTTAAATAATAAAATGTTTGCACAACATGAAAAATCTGTATTAGAAAAGTGAAGGTGCTAAGAAAGCAGTCCAGAGAGGATAATGAGGAGGTAGGAAGAGGAAATGGATTGAGTGAGGAATGAACAAGGGAAGATAAACAGCTTTACTTAGTGGTATGAGAACTCATAAGCATAGGCATAAATATACCACCTGACAATAATGGCAGTTAACATAACTGGTAGACATGAGTACTAGATTTGTAGAAGTATCAGATTTATGTTGAGACTTCCCAGAAGAATAAACATAAATAAAACAGCACTGAGAGCAAAGAGCTTCCGTGCTGTAGAGTCTAGCTTCATAGTTCTTTCCTTATAATTAGGACGACCATAAGATTATCATCCAAACTGAGATACATTTGAAAATGAAAGGGAGCATTCACTATTAATTATGCTAAACTAGAATGTAGTCACCCTACTTAAAACCTGCTCATAGCTCACCTCTGGCCACCTCAATTCTTTCTCAAGGTTCAGAAACAACCATTTCAAGACTATATTCAATTTCTTGCATACTATCTCCCTGCTTACCCAAACTAATTGGAAGGAATATGAGAATTACCATTGGGGGATCACAGCTCTGTCCAGTTTAACAGTCCTACCTGACAAAATCACCATCTAAAGTGTATCAATTATTTGATGAACATATGCCATGCAGGAAAAAATGCTAAGCCTCACCAAAAATAAAACTTCAGCCCATTGATTAAATGTCAAACAAAAGAAAATAAATAAAAAGAATTAACAAATCAAAGCATAAAGTTTGTTTTAAAATCCTTAGATGCAACTTCTAGGGCACTATGTCAGTAGTAATTGTATAAATAAGAAGTAAAATGAATCCTACCTTGGGAACTTTGGGAGGACTCTGTAGAAGAGGAACTATTATCTGTATAACTCTGTGGGTCTTCTTTTCCCTCCTGAATAGATGCATTACCAGTCTCTGCTACCCTAGATGCTTGCTGTAATGTTTCTGTTACCAGTTGCCTTGTTTGTTCACTAACAACTGTAGCTTGAAATGTCACTGGTTTGGGTTTAATAAGAACCTAGAAGAAAAGCAGAAATATATCCAGAAGAAATTTTTTTTTTTAATCTTCATTTTATTGAGATATATTCACATACCACGCAGTCATACAAAACAAATCGTACTTTCGATTGTTTACAGTACCATTACATAGTTGTACATTCATCACCTAAATCAATCCGTGACACCTTCATTAGCACACACACAAAAATAACAATAATAATAATTAGAGTGAAAAAGAGCAATTGAAGTAAAAAAGAACACTGGGTACCTTTGTCTGTTTGTTTCCTTCCCCTATTTTTCTACTCATCCATCCATAAACTAGACAAAGTGGAGTGTGGTCCTTATGGCTTTCCCAATCCCATTGTCACCCCTCATAAGCTACATTTTTATACAACTGTCTTCGAGATTCATGGGTTCTGGGTTGTAGTTTGATAGTTTCAGGTATCCACCACCAGCTACCCCAATTCTTTAGAACCTAAAAAGGGTTGTCTAAAGTGTGCGTAAGAGTGCCCACCAGAGTGACCTCTCGGCTCCTTTTGGAATCTCTCTGCCACTGAAGCTTATTTCATTTCCTTTCACATCCCCCTTTTGGTCAAGAAGATGTTCTCCGTCCCACGATGCCAGGTCTACATTCCTCCCCGGGAGTCATATTCCACGTTGCCAGGGAGATTCACTCCCCTGGGTGTCTGATCCCACGTAGGGGGGAGGGCAGTGATTTTCACCTTTCAAGTTGGCTTAGCTAGAGAGAGAGGGCCACATCTGAGCAACAAAGAGGCATTCGGGAGGAGGCTCTTAGGCACAATATAGGGAGGCCTAGCCTCTCCTTGCAGCAACCGTCTTCCCAAGGGTAAAACCTATGGTAGAGGGCTCAACCCATCAAACCACCAGTCCCCTATGTCTGTGGTCATGTTAGCAACCATGGTGGTGGGGTAGGCGAATACCCCTGCATTCTCCACAGGCTCCTCAAGGGGGCAATAAATCTTTTTTTTTCCTTTTTTTTCTTTTTTTTTTTTTTTTTTAACTTTCCCTTCTTTTTTAAATCAACTGTATGAAAAAAAAGTTAAAAAGAAAACAAACATACAATAAAAGAACATTTCAAAGAGACCATAACAAGGGAGTAAGAAAAAGACAACTAACCTAAGATAACTGCTTAACTTCCAACATGTTCCTACTTACCCCAAGAAAGTTACCTAATATAGCAACATTTCTGTGAACTTGTTCCTACTATACCATCAGAAATTAACAGACCATAGTCATTTCCTGGGCATCCCCAGAACGTTAAATAGCTTATCTGTTCTTCTTGGATTATTGTTCCCCCCTTCCTTAATTGCTCTCTATGCTAGTTCCCCTACATTCTACATTATAAACCATTTGTTTTACATTTTTCAAAGTTCACATTAGTGGTAGCATATAATATTCTCTTTTGTGCCTGGCTTATTTCGCTCAGCATTATGTCTTCAAGGTTCATCCATGTTGTCATATGTTTCACGAGATCGTTCCTTCTTACTGCTGCGTAGTATTCCATCGTGTGTATATACCACATTTTATTTATCCACTCATCTGTTGAAGGACATTTGGGTTGTTTCCATCTCTTGGCAATTGTGAATAATGCTGCTATGAACATTGGCGTGCAGATATCTGTTCGTGTCACTGCTTTCCGATCTTCCGGGTATATACCGAGAAGTGCAATCGCTGGATCGAATGGTAACTCTATATCTAGTTTTCTAAGGAACTGCCAGACTGACTTCCAGAGTGGCTGAACCATTATACAGTCCCACCAACAATGAATAAGAGTTCCAATTTCTCCACATCCCCTCCAGCATTTGTAGTTTCCTGTTTGTTTAATGGCAGCCATTCTAATCGGTGTTAGATGGTATCTCATTGTGGTCTTAATTTGCATCTCTCTAATAGCTAGTGAAGCTGAACATTTTTTCATGTGTTTCTTGGCCATTTGTATTTCCTCTTCAGAGAACTGTCTTTTCATATCTTTGCCCATTTTATAATTGGGCTGTCTGTACTATTGTCATTGAGTTGTAGGATTTCTTTGTATATGCAAGATATCAGTCTTTTGTCAGATACATGGTTTCCAAAAATTTTTTCCCATTGAGTTGGCTGCCTCTTTACCTTTTTGAGAAATTCCTTTGAGGTGCAGAAACTTCTAAGCTTGAGGAGTTCCCATTTATCTATTTTCTCTTTTGTTGCTTGTGCTTTGGGTGTAAAGTCTAGGAAGTGGCCGCCTAATACAAGGTCTTGAAGATGTTTTCCTACATTATCTTCTAGGAGTTTTATGGTACTTTCTTTTATATTGAGATCTTTGGTCCATTTTGAGTTAATTTTTGTGTAGGGGGTGAGGGTAGGGGTCCTCTTTCATTCTTTTGGGATATGGATATCCAACTCTCCCAGCCCCATTTGTTGAAAAGACCATTATGACTCAGTTCAGTGACTTTGGGGCCTTATCAAAGATCAGTCGGCCATAGATCTGAGGGTCTGTCTCCGAATTCTCAATTCGATTCCATTGATCTATATGTCTATCTTTGTGCCAGTACCATGCTGTTTGGCAACTGTGGCTTTATAATAAGCTTCAAAGTCAGGGAGTGTAAGTCCTCCCACTTCGTTTTTCTTTTTTAGAGTGTCTTTAGCAATTCGAGGCATCTTCCCTTTCCAAATAAATTTGATAACTAGCTTTTCCAAGTCTGCAAAGTAGGTTGTTGGAAATTTTGATTGGGATTGCATTGAATCTGTAGATGAGTTTGGGTAGAATTGACATCTTAATGACATTTAGCCTTCCTATCCATGAACATGGAATATTTTTTCCATCTTTTAAGGTCCCCTTCTATTTCTTTTAGTAGAGTTATGTAGTTTTCTTTGTATAGGTCTTTTACATCTTTGGTTAAGTTTATTCCTAGGTACTTGATTTTTTTAGTTGCTATTGAAAATGGTATCTTTTTCTTGAGTGTCTCTTCAGTTTGTTCATTTCTAGCATATAGAAACATTACTGACTTATGTGCATTAATCTTGTATCCCGCTACTTTGCTAAATTTGTTTATTAGCTCTAGTAGCTGTATCGTCGATTTCTCAGGGTTTTCTAGATATAAGATCATATCATCTGCAAACAATGACAGTTTTACTTCTTCTTTCCAATTTGGATGCCTTTTATTTCTTTGTCTTGCCGGATTGCCCTGGCTAGCACTTCCAGCACAATGTTGAATAACAGTGGTGACAGCGGGCATCCTTGTCTTGTTCCTGATCTTAGAGGGAAGGCTTTCAGTCTCTCACCATTGAGTACTATGCTGGCTGTGGGTTTTTTCATATATGCTCTTTATCATGTTGAGGAAGTTTCCTTCAATTCCTACCTTTTGAAGTGTTTTTATCAAAAAGGGATGTTGGATTTTGTCAAATGCTTTTTCAGCATCTATTGAGATGATCAATTGATTTTTCCCTTTTGACTTGTTAATGTGTTGTAATACATTGATTGATTTTCTTATGTTGAACCATCCTTGCATGCCTGGAATGAACCCCACTTGGTCATGGTGTATGATTTTTTTAATGTGTCTTTGGATTCGATTTGCAAGTATTTTGTTGAGGATTTTTGCATCTATATTCATTAGGGAGATTGGCCGGTAGTTTTCCTTTTTTGTAGCATCTTTGCCTGGTTTTGGTATTAGATTGATGTTAGCTTCATAAATGAGTTAGGTAGTGTTCCATTTTCTTCAATGTTTTGAAAGAGTTTGAGTAAGATTGGTGTCAGTTCTTTCTGGAAAGTTTGGTAGAATTCCCCTGTGAAGCCATCTGGCCCTGGGCATTTATTTGTGGGAAGATTTTTGATGACTGATTGGATCTCTTTGCTTGTGATGGGTTGGTTGAGGTCTTCTATTTCTTCTCTGGTCAGTCTAGGTTGTTCATATGTTTCCAGGAAATTGTCCATTTCTTCTACATTATCCAGTTTGTTGCCATACAGTTGTTCATAGTATCCTCTTATAATTTTTTTAATTTCTTCAGGATCTGCAGTTATGTCACCTTTTTCATTCATTATTTTGTTTATATGGGTCTTCTCTCTTTTTGATTTTGTCAGTCTAGCTAGGGGCTTGTCAATCTTGTTGATCTTCTCAAAGAACCAACTTTTGGTGATATTTATCCTCTCTATTGTTTTTTTGTTCTCTATGTCATTTATTTCTGCTTTAATCCTTGTGATTTCTTTTCTTCTACTTGGTTTAGGATTGGTTTGCTGTTCATTTTCTAGCTTCTTCAGTTGATCCATTAGTTCTTTGATTTTGGCTCTTTCTTCCTTTTTAATATATGCGTTTAGTGCTATAAATTTCCCCCTTAGCACTGCTTTGCTGCATCCCATAGGTTTTGGTATGTTGTGTTCTCATTTTCATTCGTCTCTATATATTTAGCAATTTCTCTTGCTATTTCTTCTTTAACCCACTGATTGTTTAGGAGTGTGTTGTTTAACCTCCAGGTATTTGTGAATTTTCTAAGTCTCTGATGGTTATTGACTTCTAATTGTATTCCATTGTGGTCAGAGAATGTGCTTTGAATAATTTCAATCTTTTTAAATTTATTGAGGCTTGTTTTATGTCCCAGCATATGATCTATTCTGGAGAAAGTTCCATGAGCACTAGAAAAGTATGTGTATCCTGGTGATTTGGGATGTAATGTCCTGTATATGTCTGTTTAAATCTAATTCATTTATCAGATTGTTTAGGTTTTCAATTTCCTTATTGGTCTTCTGTCTGGTTGATCTATCTATAGGAGAGAGTGATGTGTTGAAGTCTCCCACAATTATTGTGGAAACATCAATTGCTTCCTTTAGTTTTGCCAGTGTTTCTCTCATGTATTTTGTGGCACCTTGATTGGGTGCATAGACATTTACGATTGTTATTTCTTCTTGCTGAATTGCCCCTTTTATTAGTATGTAGTGGCCTTCTTTGTCTCTCAAAACATCCCTGCATTTGAAGTCTATTTTATCTGAGATTAATATTGCTACACCTGCTTTCTTTGGCTGTAGCTTGCATGAAATATTTTTTTCCATCCTTTCACTTTCAGTTTCTTTGTGTCCCTGTGTCTAAGATGAGTCTCTTGTATGCAACATATTGATGGTTCATTTTTTTTGATCCATTCTGCGAATCTATATCTTTTAATTGGGGAGTTTAATCCATTTACATTCAACGTTATAACCGTGAAGGCATTTCTTGAATCAGCCATCTTATCCTTTGGTTTATGTTTGTCATATTTTTTCCCCTCTCTCTATTAATATCCTTTATTGTACCCATACCGAATCTCTTTAGTACTGAACCTTTCTCCAAGTCTCTCTGTCCTTTCTTTGTTTCTCTGTCTGTAGGGCTCCCTTTAGTATCTCCAGTAGGGCAGGTCTCTTGTTAGCAAATTCTCTCAGCATTTCTTTGTCTGTGAAAAATTTAAGCTCTCCCTCAAATTTGAAGGAGAGCTTTGCTGGATAAAGTATTCTTGGCTGGAAATTTTTCTCACTCAGAATTTTAAATATATCGTGCCACTGCCTTCTCGCCTCCATGGTGGCTGCTGAGTAGTCACTACTTAGTCTTATGCTGTTTCCTTTGTATGTGGTGAATTGCTTTTCTCTTGCTGCTTTCAGAACTTGCTCCTTCTCTTCTGTGTTTGACAGTGTGATCAGTAATATGTCTCGGAGTGGGTTTTATTTGGATTTATTCTATTTGGAGTTCGCTGAGCATTTATGATTGTGTATTTATGTTGTTTAGAAGATTTGGGAAGTTTTCCCCAACAATTTCTTTGAATACTCTTCCTAGACCTTTACCCTTTTCTTCCCCTTCTGGGACACCAATGAGTCTTATATTCGGACGTTTCATATTATCTATCATATCCCTGAGGTCCATTTCGATTTTTTTCAATTTTTTTCCCCATTCTTTCTTTTATGCTTTCATTTTCCATTCTGTCATCTTCCAGGTCACTGATTCGTTGTTCAACTTCCTCTAGTCTTGTACTATGAGTGTCCAGAATCTTTTTAATTTGGTCAACAGGTTCTTTAATTTCCATAAGATCATCCATTTTTTTATTTAGTCTTGCAATGTCTTCTTTATGCTCTTCTAGGGTCTTCTTGATTTCCTTTGTATCCCGTACTATGGTCTCATTGTTCATCTTTAGTTCTTTGAGTAGCTGCTCTAGGTGCTGTGTCTCTTCTGGTCTTTTGATTTGGGTGCTTGGGCTTGGTTATCCATATCGTCTGGTTTTTTCATATGCTTTATAATTTTCTGTTGTTTTTGGCCTCGTGGCATTTGCTGAACTTGATAGGGTTCTTTTAGGATTTGTAGACCAGATTGAAGTCCTTATCTCTAATTTATCAGATCTACAGCTTCGTGGAGTACACTTTCTCTAACTAACCAGCAGGTGGCGTCCACGAGCCACCTGTTCTCCACAAGCCAGTTCTCCCCTGCTTAGCCTTTTTGGTGAGTGGGGGAGTGAGTCTTGTGGGGTCCAATTGGTGTACCAAGCTTGCGTGTGTAGTTGGTGTTGCCCTGCCCTGTATATGGGGCGTGTTTCTGGGCAGTCAGGGAGGGGGGGTGGCTCTAACAATCAAATCTCCCTGGTGATCCTAGAGTTTTAAAGCTAGCTGCAATAGTCTAATCCTTCAGTTCAGTCCTGCCACAGTTTGTCTCTGCCACTGACCCACAAGTCCTTGGTATTGGCGTATGGCTCCTGAGACTTGCAAGTGGGGCCCCTCTTCCAGGCCGTGCACCCCGGGTCCTCTGTTGAGGGATGACTGTGCTATGTCACAGGTGAGGTGCCGTCCCCCCAGGGCAGTTCTGGGCTGCTGGGCTGTGTAGGGAGGCTCCCAGTCTGCTGAAATGATGGCTGAATGGGGCTTTGTTAATTCACACTGCTCCACCTTCCCAACTCTGGGACAATCAGCTGAGGTTGCAGGGAAGGCTAATGTCCACGCCCAGTTTTGTGGTGTGTGCCTGTTATTTGAAGCAGCTTCCGTCACACTGGTTGTCTGGGGCAGCTCTGGGCTATGGGGCTGGCGATGGGCAGGAGTGTTTCCTGTCCACCAGGATGATGGCTGTGAGCGGACACCCCCCTTTTCTTGGGAAGTTGTGGTGTTTAGTGAATTTTCTCAGCCACTGGATTATTGCCTTTTGTCTCAGAGCTCTCTTAGTTCTGCTCTTGTCTTGACCTGCCCAAATTGCAAGTCTTTGAAGCTTTTCTGTATTGGGCTTCTTAGAGTAATTGTTTTAGAAAAAGAGAAAAGGATTAAAAAAAAAAGGGCCCTCCTCAGAGATCTAATGGGTTATTGAAATGCTAAGAGACAAAACAACCAGGGCCATTAAGGAAAGGTCCACAGGGCAGAGAGATCAGCTTTTCTTCAGGATTTGCATATGAGCCTCAGGGCCTGAGCTCTGCCCTTCCCCTTTCTATGTTCACCAGAACTCCAAAAATCCTCCGCCTCCGCTTTCATTTTGGAGTTTTTCGTGCTGTTTTTTTCTATGCCTGTCTCCTCTCTGCTGGGCTGGCTGCTCTCAGATTCTCTGGTGTCTGGTCTCAGTCTATCTATGGTTGGAGTTTCGATCAGTAGAATGAGTTTCTGATAAGGGCTGCCACTGCAGTTCTCCCTTCTCCTTCCTGGAGCTGACAGCCCCTCCTCCCACAGGACTGAGCCTGGCAGGGAGGGGTGCGGGTCCCCTGGCCACAAAAACTTACAGATTTCGCTGATCTCAGCAGTTCCACGTTTCATGAGTGTTGTATGAAGTATGCCCAAAGTCAGATTGCTCTGTGGTGTCCAGTCCACGCAGTTCCTGGCTTTCTACCTACTTTCCTGGAGGAGTAACTAAAACATACAGCTCACCAGTCTGCCATCTTGCCCCGCCTCCTTCAGATTTGTTTTTATTAGCAAACAAACAAAATTCCTGACACACCTGCACAAAGTAAACTTGGGACCTAAGTTATCTTTGAAGAAAACCCTCCAGAGGAACAATGGTTTAGACAACAATTAGACACAACATGGAATGTGTAGTGGATCAAATTCCTGATAAAAGTTAAAACCACAGACATGGAAACAAGTGAAATGAGGGAAAAATTTTCAAACAGGACCATTCCACTTCAAAAATCTGAACTCAAGGAGTTGGACTTCAATTGGGTCCATGGATTAAAATGTTGTCACCACATGTTTATTTTGCCATATATAAAATCCTAAATCCTATCTTCTATTGGTTGAAAAAATGAGTATATCTCTAGCTTCTCCATAATTCAGGGTTCAAGTAAAGCGATTTATAAGTAAATAAAGTGCCTTAGAAGGCCATTTTAGCTTACAAAATGTAAATACTTTTCTCTGAGAGATTCTGAATTACTACCACCCTCCCTTAACCATTTACTACTCAAAAAACAATATACACCATCAGCAAATTTTATTCCAAGGGGCTTCTTCAATCTTTGTCTATGGCATAAAACAAATATTTAGATAACCAGGAAAAGTGCCTAAAGAGAAAAATATAGGTTTTGAAAATAGGCAAATAATTATACATTGAGTCATAATTTTTAACATTCTGCTTTTTTTTTCCTTAAGAGTACTGATCTTTTCCTTCATATTGCTACCTGGGAATTCAGGATTTAAAATATTCAAGAGTCAAGAAAAATCACCAGAACTTATAGCATACCTGTGTTTTCCCTTGCTGCCCATAAACAATTTTCGTTGGGATGATTTTAGCTGCTGGTTGAACTGTGGAGCCTATTCCTTTTGGCTGAGTTACAATCATTTTGGTGATGGGTCTTGTAGCAGTAATGATAGCTGGCTTTGCTCCTGTTGGCACGGTCTGAATCGTCTTTTCTCCCTAAATTGAAGTCAATAGTTATATAAGAGATTGATATACACAAGCTTTTAAATGATAAAAAACTGTCCTTTTACTAAAGATCACAGAATGATTTTACTGGGATGATGGGAAAAGGGACTTTAGATTATGTGATAAAGTACAATGTTCCTGGGTGATCAAATACTAGAATTAGTTGAAATGACTTTAGAAGTCCTCTCAACCACCCCTGTCCACAAGAAAGAATTATTTCCTGATGAGTGATTTTTTTTTAAAATGACCTCATTTAAGAATACTTATTATACTATCCTATTCATAGAACATGTGTGTAAATACATATATATAAAGGAAGACAAACTGGAAGAATATATTCCAAAATGTTAACAATTTTATCTCTAAGAATTGGGATTATAGGTCTCCTCTCTCACCCATATTCATCTTTCTTTTTCTAATTCATCTGAAATGAACATTATGTAATAAAAAATATATTACTATGCAATATACCAGTAGCTTAAATGAACACAAACAAAATAAACTTGCTAAGCTCCCCAAATATTAAATTATAAGGCTATAGGGTGAAATGAAAAAGTATGGGCAAAACATGAATTCAGCAGAGATATTAACATTCTTTCTAAGGTTATATGAAAAAATACAAAGGAAAAAAACCTTAAGGAGTTTCGTATGTTTTATTATTAGTATGCTACTAACATCACTTTAGTCTATTCATAGACAGCTTTAGCCCATTAACTTTTCATCATTTTCTGCATTTTACTTGCTTTATTCTTAAGTATCATTTATAGTCATTCATGCATGAACTCCAAATTTTTTACTTGAACTTAACCAAATTAAGTTCGAATACAGCAATTTTACTAAATTGTTAAAATTAAAAATTAAGATCCATAAAATCAAAAAGTATATGAAGAGACTTGAAATTTCTCACCTTATCAGTTTTTCTTAATTTTTAGTCATCATCATCTAATGTAAAGCCACCTAAACTTAGTAGCCAGTAAAAACAAAGCACCCAGGTGAACTGGCAAAAAGCAATCACTCCAGAAACTTGGAGGTAAATATGATTACAGACCTTGCAAGTTTAACTACCTATTGTAATTATCTAAGAGAAACATGAAGTGTGTGCCAGTCATGTGACTACTTATTTCAACACACACATTCCCTTCACTGGTATCCCTGGAAAGAGCTCTAGTTTGTTTGCTATGAGCTGCTAGTTTGCAAATGGGAATGCCTTCTTTTAAACAGCTCAACAGGCCCCTCCAAGAAAGAGGATCCATTCAAAACTAATCAAAACTAACTAGCAGGCTATGTTTTCAAAAAGCTGTTCTGATGTGTGAGTATGGGCATGCACAGGTGAGCAAGTTGAGTATAGGTGCAGGTGCATGTCTGGTAAAGAGGCTGGTTTTATACTCTGATCTGCTTCTCTACTATCACTTCTTGGGGTCAAATCATTGCTATCAAATATATCTAGCAACTATGATTCACATGCAACTCTTAGCTCTAAGTGGTCATAGGACCTAGGGTGCATGGTATTCCCTCTTATGTATCAATATCTATGGAAATGCAAACCATACTATAAAGGTTTCCAAAAATCTGAATTCTAATCCTGACTTTACTTTTTGCTTGGTTTGTGAACTCAGGCTAAGAATAATCTAAGTTCTCCCATGTGGTGAAAGAAAATCTAATGCTGAAATCCTGAAAACATTGTAAAGACTGTGATGCCTAAGAAGCTTTAATAAGATCTACTTAAATGAAGTGTAACATTCTATTTTCTAGTTAAGTCAGATAAGGCAGGGGCACCACCAAGCCATAACAGCTTAATTACCAAGAGTAATAATAATAAGAAAACCTTTATTACGGACTTTCTATGTCCAGGCACTGTTATAAACACTTTCAACATAGTTACCAGTTAATGAACAACCTCAATAACAGATATTATCTCCAGAGTACAAATAAAGAAATTAAGGATTAGGAAGGTTGAAGAAGTTACCCAAGGTCAAATGACTACAATACTAAGACAAAGCCCAAGTATCTCTCTCCCCAAAGCTCTTAACTACTATGCTCAACTGCCTTTAGAGCAAGTGAATCTGTTCTTTATTGTTTTGTTTTGTTTTGTTTTGTTTTTACTAGCTCAAAGAGGGAAAAAATAAAAGTAACAAATCTCCATCAATTAATTTGGTCTTAACCCCAAATACTTCTCTTTCTCCAGCCTAAGCCAATTACTAGACCAACATCTATTGGCAGGAATAAAATTTGTTCAACAACAGGACTCTCTCTGCCATTAAACCAGTGGAGTTCTCTATCTGGAACCAAGCTAAGAATCTACATCATGGTTACAAGCAACCTAGTTATGAGCAATATGTTTTAGAAATTAAGATGAAAAATGGCATCAGTAGGTGGTGTTTTAACAGTTATTACATCACAGCAGTGGTAAATCAAGCCATTCTGCCATCGTGGATTCTGAAGTTGTTAGGCAAATATTTGTATAGCTGGTCTATAAAATCCTCAGTGGATCGCTGAGTCTGCAGTTCAAACTCTTACTTACTCCAGCATTTAGCAATGTTGTGACAACGTTTTTGCCTGGGAGGCCTTGAATGGTCGTTCCTTTTCCTGTAGTCTTTTGCACAACAATCACATTGGGCTTGGAAGTCATTGGAATTGTAGTGATTTTGGTAGTTGTTCCTATAAAGAAGGGGGAATAAAAGGAGGCCTGAGTTAAGGACTAGTAATATTTGGTAATTTCTATGTTTACACTGTACACAATTAATGCATGTAATTGCTGTCATCCCTAAATGACATGAAGACTATCATGAGGATGAAAAAGAGATGGCTTGGAATTTTAAGTTACAAATCTTCCAAGTATGAGAGAATATTAAGAACTGACTTTTAAAGCAATCATCACTTTGAAATCTGAGGACCTACACAACAAACCTAGAATCTAAAAACATCACCATCAATTCCTCCATCAATATTCCTTCTCTAACAGTTAACTAAAACAAATAAGAACCTCTATTTCATGATAAGTATTTCCCCCAAACTCAGTACTACATCTATATGACTGGCATGATGGGAAAACTCCAATAAAAGAACAAAATAAAGAGTAAATACTTATCAAAATTCACACATACTAAACTCTAAAGAAAATTTATGAAAAGAAATAAACCATGTATTCCTGAGTGATTAAAAAAGACAAAGCAAATATTGACCCAAAGAACAAGTTACAGATTAAATGTATGCTTTTGTAATCTGCAGCACTCTGAAGAGTCTGAGAAAGAAATTCTAATCTATACCCTCATCCTGTATTTTCAACCATTAAGATCACTCTACTTGCATCTACTAATCCAAGCACAATATCTTCCCTCTTATACACATCCTTCCACAATCTGCTTCTTGTCTACCTATCAAATTTATGCCCCACATTCTTCTAATTGACCAAACTGGAACTCTCAGTTCAAATTAATTTGTTCCTTACCCTCACTCCCTGTATCCCCCAATAAAATGTAAGTCCCCAAATTCTGCAGTCTTTTTATGTCATTGATACCTCAGTGCTTAGCAGTGTCTGGTACATACTCAATAACAGGTGTTCAATAAGTATGTGAATAAACCCAGTATGTCATGAACATATATCATCTTTCAAAATGCTAAACAGGCAGGCCCTAATCTCCTTTGGCTTCCCATATTATCTTCCTATTTAAATTTCTTCACCATGCATGTAGCTCTGGTGCTCCTTGCCAAATAAAACATACTAAAAAACACTAATTTCATCATGTCAAGAACCCAGAACATGTTGAATTGGTCAGAAACCTCCCTAATCTCTATTGCATCTAGTTCTAATCCCCTCTTGGATTTCAAAAATCTTATGTAATCTGAGTTTTCATCTACCAATCTGATCTCACTTGTTCCTACTCCACAAAACACAATATAAACTCTAGGTTAATAAGTAACTTCTTCACTATGACTCCCCATTACCCACCACATAGAGCCCCAACTTCCCTGCCTAACTTTCCAGATTCCGTCAGACTTTAATTCTCATGATTATCCAAAATACACCTCTCCGTCAATAGGCTGGTTTCCACATTAGTCCTTGAGCATACCAGTCCCAAAGCTACTTTTGTTCCTCTGCCTTTCAAAGAAGGCATCCCATATTTTTTTCTACAGGCCTACAAATCATCTATCAAATGGCAATGCACACTTTTTTGCAACAGGTTTGCCACCAGAACGCAGGTGTCATGAAAACCAATGCTGATTCTTAAGCCAAAATGGGAAAGGAAAAGACTCATATCAACATTGTAGGTACTGGACACGTGGATTCGTGCAAATCCACCACTACTGGCCACCTGATCTACAAATGTGGTGGAATTGACAAAAGAACCATCAAAAAATTTGAGAAGGAGGCTGCTGAGATGGGAAAGGCGTCCTTCAAGTATGCCTGGGTCTTGGATAAACTGAAAGCTGAATGCGAGCATGGCATCACCATTGATAGCTCCCTGTGGAAATTTGAGACCAGTAAGTACTATGTAACCATCACTGATGCCCAAGGGCACAGAGACTATTAAAAACATGATTACAGGCACATCTCAGGCTGACTGCTGTCCTGATTGTTGCTGCTGGTGTTGGTGAATTTGAAGCTGGTATCTCCAAGAACGGACAGACCCATGAGCATGCCCTTCTGGCTTACACACTAGGTGTGATACAACTAACTGTTGGTGTTAACAAAATGGATTCCACTGAGCCACCCCACAGCCAGAAGAGATATGAGGAAATTGTTAAGGAAGTCAGCACCTACATTAAGAAAATTGGCTACAACCCTGACACAGTAGCATTTGTGCCAATTTCTGGTTGGAATGGTGACAACATGCTGGAGCCAAGTGCTAGCATGCCTTGGTTCAAGGGATGGAAAGTCACCCATAAGGATGGCAATGCCAGTGGAACCACGCTGCTTGAAGCTCTGGATTGCATCCTGCCACCCACTCGTCCAACTGACAAACCCTTATGTCTGCCTCTTCAGGATGTCTACAAAATTGGTGGTATTGGGACTGTCCCTGTTGGCTGAGTGGAGACTAGTGTTCTCAAACCAGGCATGGTGGTCACCTGCTCCAGTCAACGTTACAACTGAAGTAAAGTCTGTTGAGATGCACCATGAAGCTCCGAGTGAAGCTCTTCCTGGGGACAATGTGGGCTTCAATGTCAAGAACGTGTCTGTAAAAGACATTCGTCCTGGCAATGTGGCCGGTGGACAGCAAAAATGATCCACCAATGAAAGCAGCTGGCTTCACTGCTCAGGTGATTATCCTGAACCATCCAGGCCAAATCAGTGCCAGCTATGCACCTGTGCAGGATTGTCACACAGCTCACATTGCTCGCAAGTTTGCTGAGCTGAAGGAGAAGATTGATCATCGTTCTGGTAAGAAGCTGGAAGATGGCCCCAAATTTCTGAAATCTGGTGATGCTGCCATCGTTGATATGGTTCCTGGCAAGCCCATGTGTGTTGAGAGTTTCTCTGATTATCCTCCTCTGGGTCATTTTGCTGTTCGGGATATGAGACAGACAGTTGCTGTGGGGTGTCATCAAGGCAGTGGAAAAGAAGGCTGCTGGAGTTGGCAAGAAAGCTCAGAAGGCTAAATGAATATTACCTATAACACCTGCCACCCCAGTCGTAATCAGTGGTGGAAGAACGGTCTCAGAATTGTTTGTCTCAATTGGCTATTTAAGTTTAATAGTAAAAACACTGGTTAATGATAACAATGCATCGTAAAACTTTCAGAAGGAAAGGAATGTTTTGTGGACCATTTGTTCTTGTGTGGCACTTTTATTAGTTTTTAAAATCAGTACTTTTTAAATGGAAACAATGACCAAAAATCTGTCACAGAATTTTGAGACCCATTAAAACAAAGTTTAATGAGGAAAAAAAAAAAAAAAAAAATGGCAAAGCACAAGGCAGTTACTCAGTAAACATCACTGGTTAATAAATCCTTAAGGAGAAAAAGAAAACACAATTTTATTCTTTTTCACTGGAAAAGCTTAGCATTCCTTACTAGAACTTTAGAAATAAGATTGCTCTAATAAAAATATTCTAGTTAAGCATTAATTTTGGTAATATTGTTGAAAAAAATACCTTTATAATATACTTGCCTTCATCTACTGTCTCATCAGCCCAAAGTAACACACTCAGAGGTTACATATAAAAAAGCACTTTTTTCTATGGAGCAGTTTCACAACTGTTTTTCCCTTTATCTGTAGTTTCTGAATGAATAGTGGGCTGTTAGCCACAGAAATCAAGCTGCTTATTATTCACTTATACCAACTTTAACTCTTACTTAACACCAAACCCTTAAAAAATGTGATTAGCTGTATACACCTCTTTTGAATCTGCAGCTCACAAAATATTTGATTAATGTCAAAGTGTTTTTAGAAAGTAAACATTAAAATTTACCTCAAGGAAATGTAAACTACATTTTAACTCTATACAAAACACAAGAACCACAGTTTTTGACAAAACTTGCTTAACAAGCAAATTGTAATTTTATCTACTAAAATGTCTAATCCCTTCCATTACAGAGGACTGTCAATTTATGAGACAGTTTTAACCAAGTTCACCAGCTTAACAAAATGGGGGGAAATGTTAGAAAACAGAAGAAAAAGGCCTATAAGGAAAAGCAAGCACAGCATTATATTAAAAAAAGAATAAAACTCATGACTAGAATTACTAATCATAAAAGTCTAAAATTCCAGTGAACATGTTTCTAAATCTCAGGGATACCTATACTGTATTGAAGAAAGAAGTGTGGCTCTTTCATATTTAAATAGAAGGTTCTCCTCTATGCTTTTATAATACTTGGTATATAGTTCATGTTACACAAAACTATATACAAGTTCATTTGATAAGCATTCTTTAGGGTAGAGAATGTTCTTCATGTACAATCCTATGAACAATAGCACCTAGGATAGCAGCTGGCTCACAGCATATCAGAGAACCCACATGGACAGTTTTTACTTATGGTCAAGATATAATGGGTGCTGACAACTGTGAATCACATCTGGTTCATAATGGGCTATGTTACTGATGCATTCCAGTGATTTCTTTTTAAAAAAGACACCTATAAAAAGTTTTAGCACTATGATAGTAGGCTTAAGGAAGAAGACAAATTTACTGACTCAGATTTCACTATTCACAGATTCTTAAATCACCTTGACAATCTTGGTCTCTCAAGGAGTAAATGAAGCAACGGGTAACATTTTAGGTTACTTTGCTCAAATAATGAGCAAATGAATGAAAGACTAAGCATATAAACCCCAGCTACTTGCCTGGACACTGTACTAAATATCAACAGAATCAAAATCAAGTCTTGTCATTGTCATGGGTTCTCATAATGCCCTTCAGAGTCAGAATGAGTTCATCTTTGAAGGATCCAATCTTCTGTTCAAAATGAGTGTGATTCCTCAACCAACTTTCAACAAAGCTTACCAAGAAACTTAAAAATATGTTAGTACTCTCTCTATATAAATAAATATTTGACTCTACAAGTTAAGTAATTGCAAAGGTAAGAGTTATGTCCTTCATTTAATGGCTCCTTTAATCAAAAAGAAAAACCTGACCTTTCTTTCTTAGAAAGCACTTTGAAAGCATTAACTTTCCCTCTAGGACATTATACAAAGGAATTAAGAACTTCAGATAATAATTCATGTATCATGATATCCATCACAGGATTATTTACAATGACCAAAAAACCATGAACAACCTAAAACACTCAACAATAAGCAAATGGCTAAAATACATTATGTGAGGCACTTTTGTGCAGCCACTAAAGGAGGGGGAGTTCAAAATACTTTTGACAGTATGGGAAAATAATATTATATGAAAAAAGGATAAAAACAGATTATATTAGATGTCAATTCAATTTTTTAAATCTATATGTATACATTAGCACATTTATACACACACATGAACAGACAAAGGAATGAAAAGAAATATACCTAAACTTTAACACATTTCTCTGGATGGTGAAAATTAAAGGTTTCTATTTTCTTTCTCTTTCTATATTTTCCAAACTCCCCACAATGAGAGAAAAAGTATATATATATTTTTAAAGAAAATCCTTCTATTCTTATATCTAGATGTTTTAACATATTTTAAGAAAGCACTTCTTTTTTGTTGTGTTGCGGGGAGGAGGTGGGGAGGGAAAGGACTCTAGAATTCAGCATCTGCTGACAGACGAAAGCAGCAAACTGTCTAAATTCATACAAACAATTTTGTCAGTTTACTAAGAATAGAAAACGAGAGATTAAAAACTACTAATTAACCAAAATCCCAGTATTATGGAACAAAAAGAAAAATACAAGATAAGGGAAGGGTCTTTATAATGCTTATTGACTTGTACATAAGGTTCAGTTCACAGCAATCAAAAATGAGGAATAAAAGGGTCAAGCAGTAAAGCATAGGTAGAGACATAAAGAGTTCCACGTGCTTATTGTTTCAACTGTATGCCCAGCATATCCTGTAGTGCTGCAAAAGTTCAGTAACTCGTCTCCAGCATACCTGTGCACTTGACATAGCAACCAACTATGAGTTGCTTTACATTTAAACACAAAGGCAGGTAATACATATACATAAATAGGGTATCTATCTCATACCACCTCTCTACTTCTAGGAAAATGTGCTTACCGGTATTGTTTTAACAAAACAAAGCAGCTAAATCATTAATAAAGTCTGGAAACAGAGGCCTTGTGACATCTGGACGTTCCTTCAGACAGTATAGTACTATGAATTCACATAGAAGTGAGAAACCCTTAAGGTCCTAAAAAGCTACCTACCAATGAAAAATGTGATCACTTTTAAAAAAAATTTTAATTAAATAAGTGTCTATACTATTTAAAGATATTGTTAAGTAATAAATTATACTTTGAGTTTAACTGTGTTATTTAAAATATCCTCCTAAAAAGTTGGAATATGAAGATTCTTTCCCTCCTGGCTTCCCCTTTCTTAGTTTGGCAAGCACTGGATTTTCTCACTTACACTTAAAAGCAAAGCCAAAATTAACAGCTTTAAATATAGTGCTTTATGCCAATACCATGCCCTGCTTTGTTTTTTTTTTTCACTCCTGAAGTTATCAGCAGTATCAAATTACTGCCAGGAATTTCAATCCCTTGATGTTAAAATGTTAGAAAACCTCACCTGGGACATACAAAGTATGGCAAGCCTACAAAAATGGTAGACACTTAAAGTCCACAAGGCTTGCTTGAACAGATTATTTACAACATTTTAATTAAAAAATAATAATCAATAAAAATGGATGCCAAATACTGCAGGAATGAATGAGCCAATAAAAACCAGGTAAAGTTTCAAATTAATTACCAATAAATAAGCCTTCACTATCCAAGTAAAATTTTTTTAAAAAGTAAACACTCAACATAAACGGTGAAAAGAAATAAAGATGTTCAAATATTTTAATGAGCTAAAGTGACATTAGTAACTGAAATTATGAGATCTGTTTCCTCAAACATATTTAGCTAAACAAATATTAGTTCTTCCACTGTCTAGTTTGTGGAGCCCTTGACAGGTCAATTTCACCTCTCTAAACCCAAATCTGTCTTTATCTGTAAACTGGGAATGATACCTACTACCTCAGAGTTGTTAGGTCTAAATGGGTTGACATACGGGAGAATACTTTGTAAATGAAAAATCTCTGTGCAAATGTAAACCATCATCTTTCCATTTTGATGAAAAACAACTAAATATACTTTCTATTTTAGAACTATCAAAAGCTTAATATGTGAGGATTTAATACTAGAATTAAAAAACATAAATTCAGACTATACTTACTCAATGTAAACATAAGGGCTGAAAGTAAAGCTTTAAATTTCTAACCAGGAAATTGAGATCAAACAGAATCCTTCAGCAGTGAAATATGTTTTTTCTTTTTACTGAAGGTCATCTATACCTCTAATATATTTCAGATATACCTACCAGAAACTATATTACTGCTAATTATCTTGCCCCCCAAGGTAGCTAATGATTTGGGTACTACTGTAATGATGCTACCACTGGTAGTCTTCACGTAGGTTGCAGCTCCAGGGGTTGCAGCCATTCGACCTATGGATGGGCTCACTGTTGGCCTGGTATAGGTTGCCTGTGTGCCTATAAAAAGGGAGAAGCAAAAGAAAACTTCGTCATTGTTTATAGAAGAAAGATAATTTGTACGGTTTAATTATAATTCCATACGATCTACATTGCATTAACTTGAAAATGGAATTTCAAAGTGTAAAAACGTTTATTACAATTTTATAGCCAGTTCTCAATGCAAACAGCAAGATCTATAGCCAAATCAATTTGAATTAACTTTACACAAGTTTGCAACGTGCTGTATCAAATTACTAACCCAAGAAAAAGTATAGCTAACTTTGTTCCCTTCTTTCAATGCCCTTCTTCCACTAGTTTTATGCCAAAAAAACACTTAAATTTAATCATCTTTCCTGCCAGAGCATTTTAGCTATCTCTTTTGTAAAATTTAAGGTCTCTGCATCTGTTTTATGCTGTTTTCAGTGCCAAACCCAATGTAGCACTAAGCCAACAAGGAATTACTGTTTGCCTAAAATTTAACAAACTTTAAATGTTTTATACTCTGCTACTTTCTAAGTATAGTTCCATCTTTTAAAGGGTTATTCCATCACTTTACTAGAGATTCAAATTGAAGTTTCCAAAAATTGCCAGGAATATTTCTCTTTAACCTAAAAAGTTCTCTATTAATATATTTCCTCAACTTTAACTGACCTGTTGGAATGTATTTCTTCATATCTATAGAAAGATTTTTACACCCATTCTCACTTTTTCTAGTACTTTTTCCTGTTCTCAGACTTCTCAGACAAGAATTAAAAACTAATCAGATTAATCTACTACACTTCTTCACATATCAAGTAAATCAGAAATATTGTTCTTAAGCTAAGAATTATTAGCCTTGGGAGCATTTAAAAAAATGACAAAGATAACTCTTCAAGTGAAAAAACTTTTTCATATTTATTCAGAGGCTACCATAATAGCCCTTTTCAACAAACCCAGATTATAAACAATGCTTTAGCAAGTTATCCACTTCTTTTTTTAGAATACAACCATTATTCAAAAAAGGGGGTAGGGGGAGAACATTAAGTAGAATTAGTTTAAATTGATTACAAGCACACATCTGAATAAGAAAAAAATCTCGAGCAAAACAACTTTGCTACAGAGATATATAGTTTTGAGTCAGCTGAATTACAACTAAAAGTTTTTTCAACTTAAGCTTTGGTTTTAAAAAGGGAAATACTTATTCTTATACAGACATATAAATATAGACTGTTAGTTTTCACTAACTTTCCCTAACATGAAGAATCATATACACATAACAGTATTATCTTTGTGCTAAATGGAGAACAAGTTTGGGTGGGAAGTATGACAGAGAGATCCAATAAAAGAATAGCAATATTTGAAAGCATAGGCTTTGGACTCAGACCTGGTTTTAAATCCCAGTTCTGCCTCTTATTGGCTGTATGACTCTGGGCAAGTTGCTACGTCTCTTTGTTGCCACCTGAAAATGTAGACAATAAAGCCTAATAGAGATTAAATGCAATGCCTGTAGAGAATTTACATACTGGCCAATAAATGATAGCTTATAAACTTGAGATAGGTCTCACTTTACACAACTTACACTATGTCATCTAAATAATGGCCCTCCTCAAAAAGAGGTAAGAGTTACATACATTTAAAATAATAGTAATGGCTAATTCTAATATTATTAATTAATAGTGATAGCCATTAGGCATTGTGCTGGGAATTTTACATACCTGATTTTACATAATATTCACAATAACCTTATGGCATATATTATTATCTCACTTAAATAGATGAGGAAAAGACTTAGAAAAATGAAGTAAACTGCTAAAGATCACAAAGGGTGGTACCATGGAAATGTTCTACAGTGTCACTTCCTTGAGTGACCCCTGGGAACAATGGCATCACGTGCTTCCCTCAGTTTCAGTAGCATTTATTACTGTAAAACAGACTCTCAAACTCATCAGAGCAAGTTCCTTGTGGGCTGGAACCATGTTTTCATTCACTAACAAATTCTGACTTAGCACCTACTTCAGGCCAGCTCTCTACATATGAGTAAAATATACATGTGAGTAAAATAGATATGGTCCCTTGTCCTCATTCAGCTTATGGCCTAAGGAGAACAACATTAAACAAGTTCACAAACAATTAGCTAAGAATTCAGAAATTGCAGTAAGTGCTATAAAGGAAAAGAACAGGAGACCATGAGAAAAAAGAGGGAAAGAGAGAGAGCGAGAGAGAGAGCTAATTTCAATTGGGGGTTGAAAGGCCTCTTTGAAGTATCATCTCATTAATCTCTATTATACCCAGAGGCAAGATATTGCTAGTACAGAGAAACTGCTCAATGAATGAGAAGTTGTTCAGGCAAACTTACCAGTAGGAGTGGTTACCAGTTTAGTTGTCATAATTGCACCATTACTGCTAACCACCATAATAGGAGAATTGCTACTGGAGGGCAGAGTTGCTGTCACTGGTTTGGGCAAGATTTTACTTGGTTGAACCTGTTGTGTGATGATTTTAACACCTTTAAAAGAAGAAAGATAAATCTCAATACAAATTACCTTTTAAAATAGGTCCCTTATATCAACCCAAGAGGGCAGTGGTTGCATACATTTCCTCAGTCGTGTCAAAAGAAAGGCCTTTTACATCTACAAAACTTTTACCTTTTATCCTTCAAATTCCTATATTTACTAATTTCTCTGATTCAGGAATGCAACTATAAACATTACAGAACATATTAACAAAGTTCCTACAGAAGAAGAATTTTTTTCTATTGTCTCTGATCATGTCATATTATGTACTTTCAAATTAAATGTAAAGTTAACCACTGTAACTGAACTATTATAGTCAAATAAATAATCTGTTCAATGCAAATACTTGGAACGAAGAGACCAAGACAAGAAGTCAAAAATAAAAACTAATGTACTTTCATATATTTCCACCTCTATCAAAGATTTCCTATAACCGCTTAAATTAAGAGAGATGTTGAAAATTATAGAAAGAATATTTTCTTTTTGAACTTTTATTTTTAAACTGCTTCTTTAAAAAGTATTTTTAATATCACATTTTTTTCAAGTACAGAATACAAAATAAAGACTATGTTATTATTGTACCTACATAAAACATGTGTGAGAACAACAACTTAAAGGCAATGTGCAGAAAGAAAATAAAAGTCGCATGGTGGTGATGTTAGGATTTTTTTATGTTTTCAAAAATTTTATTTACAATGTTATATTTGTCACACTGACTTCAAGTGTAAATATTAACATAAAGAAAATTTTCTTATGATTACTACTAATTTAAACACTATTAACTGACAACTGAGGAAAGAAATTTTGGGTAACACTTTTCCCCACTAACTTCACAGAAATAATCCATGGGATAAAATATATTGCTACAGAAAACTAAGAATTATATTACTTTTTTGTATGGTGATTTAGGTTGAGGCATGAACCTATTTATTTAATAGCCTTAAATAAATTTAAGCTTCTTGTAAACAACAAAGTTTAATTACATCATGTAGGCATAATGAGGCAAATTACTTCATTCCTGTAACTCAGTATTTTATCCATAAAATGAAAATACTATTGGCATTTACCTATAAGGTAAGGAGCCCAATACATAGCAATAATTCAATAAATAATATAGTAGTATTGTATAAATACAGAAATTCTGATTATACACAGTGAGGCTGCAGAAAATGATTTCTAGTATTATCTCATTAATGAATTACAATAATGTTTAAGGTTCATATAAAAAGAAGCCATCAAAGAAATGAATACAGACAAAGGAAATTGTAAGGAAGGGTTAAGTTTAGCTTTCACATAAAGGCAACATGGAATAGGGAAAATGGAGACTCGGTGGCAGAACTGGCTTAAACTGTCCCTGTGGTAAAGGGAAGGAGAGAGAGAGAGCTGTGACATAAGCCTAGAACAAGCGCCAGCTCCTCATATGGGAAAAATAACCAAGGTTACTGGAATACGAAGGGATGTGGGGGTATAATCAAAGGCGGGAACTCTCGGCAGGAAATTTAAACTAGTTAGCTCTCTCTGATAGACTACAATTCAAAATCCCAAAGGCGGGCTAGTTAGCTCTCTCTGATAGGCTGTACAATTTAAAATCCCAAAGGCAGGCTAGTTAGTTCTCTTGGATAGACCGTAACCTCTGGAGTATCCAGCCAATGGAGAAACAGGGGAGGGACTTGCATGTTAGGCCTAGGATATAAAATTTTCCTGTGTTCTGTTGTTCGGCGCACCTGCCACGTTTCCGGCTATGCTTCCGTTCTTGCAAGATCGTGACTAAATTCTTTTCTTCTCCACAATCGGGTGAGCATTTATTCCTTTTTGCTTGTTTCTAACAAAATTAAGAGTCTTTAAGAGACTATTTTGATCAATTCTATGCAAGTAAATTGAAAACTTGAGTGAAAATACAATTTTTTAGAAAAATATTTACCAAAATTGACCTAAGAAATAATCTAAATAGACAAATTTCCATGTAAGAAAAAATTAATAGTTCCTTCCCTTTTCCCCAAAAGTAGAAGGCCCAGAATAATTTTACAGGATAAATTCTACAATGCTTTAAAAAGTAGATAATTCCGATATATTTAAAACCATTCCAAAGATCAATTTCTACCACGATGGCATGAGAAGTTCCACTGAACCACACTCAGCAGTAAAACTGGTGAAATTGATTTAAAAAACAAAACAAAACAAAACAAAAAAACACCAACCATTTAAAGCCTCTGGAAACAGTCCTAAGGGCAAGTTGCAGATGAAGAATCATCTGTGCAAGAAAATCTAAGAAAACTCAGTAAGAAAGTAGAGAGTCTGTGGTACTTGAACCAAGACTTCTCATTTCCTTCTCCCTCCCAGCTCAGACAGGCAGAGACTTCAATCCAGACTCCTGGAGCCAAGAAGACAGGGCTCCTTATGCTCCAACTCACAGTCAGAGAGCTTTTTTCCTATGAAGAACAGGACTTCAGGGTTTCTTTTCCTGCCCCCAGCTCCCTGTTGCTGAGGCTAAGTCCTGGTAAATGAGGCCAAGAGGAGGGAGCTAACTTCTACTGCCAAGGGCCCATGCATGGAAGAAGTCCTATATTGTATGCAGCCCCAGTAAAAACAGTGGAAACCTGATTGTAAGGTGGTGATTCCACACCAAGAGAGGTAAGCTGAGAGGTCCTCAGACTGCTCACCCTCACCAACACCTAGCACTCAACTCCTTGAGCTGGGTTGTCACTCAGAGAAAAGCTTGCCATTGTTCCTATTCCCATTTCCAGAGCCCTGGCTCAGAGATTTTAGGTGGGAGAAGCAGGCTCCTAATCTCTTTCCTCTTTCAAAAGAAACTGACTTGTTTGCAACAGATCCTAGAGAAGTTCAAATTTGAGAGTACACTCAAGAACAATGGAGACTATGGTAAAAGGCAAATGGAAGGAGATTAATGGATTTAAAAAAGACAAAGCCTAGACTGTAGGCCAGTTAGGTTTCCAGAAACAACTGAGATATACACAGCTGGGGGGAGCCTTCCTGGGGTTCAGAACAAATATCAAAGGTGACCTCAGAAACTATTCCTTTGAAGTAGCCATAATTCGATTGAATTGGTTTGTAGAGCAATGTATGCCCCACTGGCATTTATGGAAACAAGAGAAAACAGCCAGCAATTAGGAGCTAAACAGGTGAATGTGATCAGTGAAAGAGAAGAAAAGAGCCCTCTCAATACCACTGTCATCTCAGGATGAGTGCCTGCTTAAGTTACAGCTAAGCCTCCTTGAGGTGCAGCACTGTAGGCTCAACACTGGGGGGGGGAGAAACAGACTTCACTAAAATAATTGAGCCATTCACCAAATAAATAAATGAGCAAGTAACAATACAAGCCCCAGAGAGAGGGAACCACTACCAAGAGTTTTTATAATATATTATCCAAAATGTCCAGTTTCGACAAAAACTTATAAGGCATGCAAAGAAACAAGAAAGTTGGACCCATATATGTGAAGAAAGAGAGGCCATTGAAACTGCCTATGAGCAACCAGATGTCAGATTTAACAAAGACTTCAAAGTAATCATTATAAATATGTTCAGAGAATTAAAGGAAAGCATGAATAAAGAAGTAAAGGAATATTGTCTAATGAGTATGGAGTTTCTGTTTGGGGTGATGAAAATATTCTGGAAACAGACAGTGGTGATGATTACACAACACTGTGAATGTACATAATGCCAATGAACTGTAAACTTAAAAATGGTTAAAATGGTAATTTTTTATGTTAAGTGTATTTTACCATAATAAAAAAAATATTTTAAAAAAGAAGGAAGGCATGATAACAAAGTTGCATGAAATAGAGAATAACAGTAAAGAGATAAAAATTATCAAAAAAAGAACCAAATGGAAATTCTGGAGTTGAAAAAATACAGTAACTGAAATAAAAAATACACTAGAGGGGCTCCACACTAGATTTGAAGGGCAAAAGAAAGATTTAGCAAACCTAAAGACAGACTGATATGCAAGCAGAAGAAAAGAGGAAAAAAATGAAAAAAATTGAACAGAGCCATAGAGAAATGTGGGATACCATTAAGCACACTAATGTACATGTAAGAAGTAGCAAAAAGGAAAGGTGAGAAAGAAAGGAAAACAAAAAAAAATTAATTAATGCCATAGCAGAAAACTTCCCCAAATTGGAAAACAATAACCTATAAAATCCAGGAAATTCAAAGAACTGAACTCCAACTAGGATAAAGTCAAAGAGATCCACAGCCAGACACATCATGGTAAAAATGCCAAAAGTCAAAGGCAAGGAAAAACTTGAATGCAGCAAGACAAAAACAACTCATTACAAGGGAACCCCAATAAGGTTAACGGAGGACTTCTCAGCAGAAACAATGAAGGTCAGAAGGCACTACAATAATATATTTAAGGTGCTCAAGGAAAAAAAGCTGTCAAACAAGAATCCTATATCCAGCAAAGCTCTCTTTTGAAAATGAAGGCAAAATAAAGATTTTCCCAGATAAACAAAAACGGAGAGAATTTATTACTAGGAAATCCACCTGACAAGAAATACTAAAAGAAGTTTTTCAGGCTGAACGTAAGTGATACCAGATGGTTATCTGAATCCAAAACCAAGAGCAATGATAAAGGTAATTATGTAATTATAAAAGATAGTAAAAATGCATATTTTCTCCTTTCCTCTCTTATCTGATTTAAAATGCAAATGAATAAATTAAAATGTATATAATGTATTATTGGGCCTATAACATATAGAAGTGTCATATATTTGTAATATATTTGTCTACAACTGCACAAAGGAGGTGAGTGGGGAGCATAGCAGAGTTGGACCAAGGAGATGACTATGGTGGTAAAATAATTAACACAACGTACTGTTGGATTTGTAACATTAATAGACGTAATATTTGTAACATTAATAGACGTAATATGTGTAACAATAATACCACAAAAAGGGAGCCAAGGGAAGAGAGCTACATAGGAGTAACCTTATGATATATCACTGAAATTACGCTAGAATAAATCAGAAGCTGATGTACGTAACAACTTAAAAAAGTAAAAAATATAGAGAAAAAATCATTAAAGAAATTAAAAATCTGCATTACAAAATATTCACTGAATACAAAACAAAGTAGTAGAAGAGAAACAGGAACAAAAAAGACATGAGACATATGGAAAACAAAAAATAAGATGGCAGACATAAATCCAACTATATCAATAACATAAATGTGATTGAATTAAACAATCAAAGGCTGTAAAAGCATGATCCAGCTACATGCTGCCTGCAGGAGACATACTTTAGATTTAAAGAGACAAAGAGATTGAAAGTAAAAGGGTGGTAAAAGATGTATCATGCAACTAGCACCTACAAGAAAGCTTGGGAGGCTATACTAATAGCAGACAAAATAGACTTTAAAATAAAAAATGGTACTGGAGATAAAGAGGGACATATCATAATGGTAAAAGAATAAATCTATCAGGAAGATATAACAACTATAAACATATATGCACCTAAAAACACAGCACCAAAATACATGAACCAAAACTGACAGAAATGAAGAGAGAAATAAACAATTCAACAATAACAGATGGAAACTTCAATACTGCACTTTCTATAATGGATAAAACAATTAGATAGAAGATTGATGAGGAAATGGGAAACAACCCTATAAACCAACAAGAACCTAACAGACATCTAGAGAACATTCCACACAACAACAACAGAGTATACACTATCATTCTTCCCAAGTACAAATGGAAAACTACCCAGGATGGACCACATACTAGGCTCGAAAACAATCCTCTATAAATTTAAAAAGAATAGAAATAATACAAATTATGTTCTTTGAACACAAGGAAATAAAAAATTAGAAATCAATAACAGAAAAGAATTTGAGAAATCACAAATATGTGAAAATTAAATAACACATAACTAAACAACCAATGGGTCAAAGAAGAAATCAAAAAGTAAATCAGAAAATTCTTAAGAATGAAAATGAAGACACAACATTTCAGCACCTGAGGAATGTAGTGAAAGCAGTACTTAGGCATTTAACAAAACCCAACACCCCTTCCTGATAAAAACACTTAGAACACTAGGAATAGAAGGAAACTTCCTCAACATGATGAACAGCATATAGGAAAAGCTCACAGCTAACATCCTACCTAAGAGTGAAAGACTGAAAGCTTTCCCTCTGGGAACAGTAACAAGACAAGGATGCCCACTGTCACCACTGTTACTCAACATTGTACTGGAAGTTCTTGCCAGAGCAATTAGGTAAGAAAAAGAAACAAAAGACATCCAAATTGGAAAGGAAGAAATAAAACTTTCCCTATTTGCAGATTACAGGATTCTATATACAGAATATCCTAAATAATCCACAACAAAGCTCCTAGAGATAATAAATGAATTCAACAAAGTGGCAGTGTACAAGACCATCACTTAAAAATCAGTAGTGTATCTATAAACAAGCAAAGAACAATCAGAAGAATAAATCAAGAAAAGAATTCCATTCACAATAGCAACTAAAAGAATCAAATTATCTAGGAATAAATCAAACCAAGTATGTAAAGGACTTACATACAGATAACTAAAAGCACTGCTAAAAGAAATTAATGAACTAACTACATGGGAGGATATTCCATGTTCATGGATTGGAACACTAAACATCGTTAAGATGTTAATACTGCCCAAAGCAATTTACAGATTCAATGTAATCCCAACCAAAATTCCAACACCTTCTTTGCAGAAATGGAAAAGCAAATCATCAAATTTACATGGAAGGGTAAGGGGTCCTGAATAGCTAAAGCCTCCTTGAAAAAGAAGACTGAATTAGATGACTCATACTTCCTAACCTTTAAACTTATTACAAGGGCACAGTAATCAAAACAGCATGGTACTGGCACAAGGACAGATATATAAACCAATGGAACAGAACTGAGAGTGAAAGCTTAGAAATCAGTCCTCACATTTATGGCCAACTGATTTTTGACAAGTAGTCTTTGACCACTCAATTGGGACAGAACAATCTCTTCAACAAGTGATTCTGGGAAAACTGGATGTCCATTTGCAAAAAAAAAAAAAAAAGGAGGATTCTCAACAAAATATTAACAAATAGAGTCCAACAAGGTAT
Organism: Choloepus didactylus; assembly: GCF_015220235.1. NCBI lineage: Eukaryota > Metazoa > Chordata > Mammalia > Pilosa > Megalonychidae > Choloepus > Choloepus didactylus. The sequence continues at coordinate 90,842,650 of NC_051312.1, read as the reverse complement.
ATAAAGAAATGATCAAGTGGGATTCACACCAGGTATGCAAGGCTGATTGAACAGAAAACCCATCAATGTAATCCTCCAGAACAAAATTATGATCACATCAACTGACAAACAAAAAGCATTTGAGAAATCTACAGGCCATTAATGACAAAAACTCAAAAAACCAGGAAAGGAGAGGAACTTCCTCAACTTGATAAAGAACATCTACAAAAAAGCCTTCAGCTAACATCATACTTAACAGTGAAAAAGCAAATGCTTTCTCCCTGAAATCAGGAGCAAGGCACAGATGTCTACTCTCCCCACTGTTATTCAACATTATACTGGAAATTCCAGCCAGTGAAATAAGGCAAGAAAAGGAAGCATAAGCTATACAGACTGGAAAGGAAGAAATAAAACCGTTCTTTCTTACAGATGACATGACTGCCTACATAGAAAATCCCAAGAAATTTATAAAAAATACTCCTAAACTAATAACTGAGTTTAGCAAAGTTGCAGGATACAAGATCAACACCATTTCTATACACTAACAATGAACATCTGGAAATAGAAATTAAAATCACAATACCATTTACAATAACTCCAAGAAAATGAAATATTTACATATAAGCCTAACAAAACTGGTACAGGATATATTTGCTGAAAACTATAAAACACTTCTGATGAAAGGAATCAAAGCAGACTTAAATAAATGAAGAGACATACCATGTTCACGGACTAGAAGACCAACACAGTTAAGATGACAATTTTCCCCAAATTGATCTATAGGCTTAATGTAATTCCTAGAAAAATCCCAGCAAGGTTTTAGTAGACATAGACAAACTTATTCATAAATTTATATGGAAAGGCAATGGAACTTGAATACCTAAAATAATTTTGAAAGAGCAAAATAAAGTAGAAGGAATTGCTTAGTGTTAAGGCTTACTTTATAGCTATAGTATTCAGAATTGTGGGGTATTGACAGAGGGATAGACACACAGATCAGTGGAACAGAATAGAGAACCTAAAAATAGACCAACACAAATACGCCCAACTAATTTTTCATAAAGACACAAAAGCAATTCAAAAGAGGAAGGATATTCTTTTCAACAAATGATGCAGAAGCAATTAGACATTTATAAGCAATAAATGAACTCTGACCTAAACTTCACACCCCATACAAAAATTAACTCAAAGTTAATCATGAGTTTAAATGTAAAACATATGAAACTATAAAACTTTTAGGGGGAAATGTTCAGGACCTAGGGCTAGGTAAAGATTTCTTAGACTTGACACCAAAAGCAAGACCCACAAAAGAAAAAACCGAGAAACTGCCTTCATCAAAATATACATTAGTGAGCAAAACCCAGCCCTATTAATTGGGATTTTTTAAATGACATATTCCTTCCCTAATTCTGGTATATACTCATGGTATAAGACTCCGTGATTGAGGAACTAAAGATTTATGGGTAAAAATAAGATTAGAGATCCGAGGTTTTGACTAAATATAGAAAAGCTTTTAGGGAGGATCCTAAATAGAGTTGAGAGGCTATCCTGGAGATTTCTCTTATGCAAGCTCCAGCTAGACATTTCAAATGGCCACAGTAAGCCATGCCCTTACCAAAAGTAGCCCACAAATACCTAGGTCCCTACCTGAGACTCTATAAAAGATGTACTCACTAAGTTTTATCTTTCAGAAACTTAAATCCACCAGACTGTTCCTATACCTGAGAAGTCCTAAAACCTGGGGACAATAGCCTCTTTAAGATCAACTATCAGATATGGCCCCCTTCCTCATACTGTTGACACCCCCTTTCAATAAGAACAAGTTAGGGTGCTCAATGCCTAGACACCCCTGAAGATGGAGAAAGAGATTAAGTGAGAGAAAGGGGTAGCAACAAACAAGATAAGATTGAACAAATGTCTACGAATACTGAAACTTTATATAAATATATATATATACTTTTGGATGCTGGGGTGTTGAATGGCTGGAAGGAGGTCAATGACACGGTAGAACTGTAGCCTATAGTATCCTTTGGGATTTCCTCTATAGCTGCTCATCAAATTGTGCCTTGAAGATCTTCACCATCCTGTATAAACCTTGTATTGCATAATAAAGAAAGAACTGATGCATAAAAATGTAGCTTATGAGGGGTGACAATGGGATTGGAAAAGCCATAAGGACCACACTCCACTTTGTCTAGTTTATGGATGGATGAGTAGAAAAATAGGGGAAGGAAACAAACAGACAAAGGTACCCAGTGTTCTTTTTTACTTCAATTGCTCTTTTTCACTCTAATTATTATTCTTGTTATTTTTGTGTGTGTGCTAATGAAGGTGCCAGGGATTGATTTGGGTGATGAATGTACCACTATGTAATGGTACTGTAAACAATCGAAAGTACGATTTGTTTTGTATGACTGCGTGGTATGTGAATATATCTCAATAAAATGAAGATTAAAAAAAAAGAAAAGAAAGAAAGAACTGAAACTGTGGAACTGTAATCCATACAATTTTTGAAATTACCTATATGGCTGCTTGTTGAGCTGTACCTCGAGAGATGACACCTTTCTGAATGTATGTTATATTTTACAATAATGGAAATGGCTGAAGTTGCGGAACTGTGACTCATGACATTCTTTGAAATTTGCTAACTACTTATGAAATCATACTTTGAAAATTATCACTATTATGTACTTATGTTAAAGTTCACAATAAAAAAAGAAAAAAAAGCTTCTAAGTGTTTTTACATGGATCAAAATAGAATCTAAACACAATGAATAGATAATATTGTATAGCTTAAATTAGCCATAATAGATTTTTTATAATTAGTATAATTTACCATTCCCTGCTCACCAGAAATTTTTCAGGATCTCCCAGCTCTGCTATTCCAAGGAAATGGCTAAGAATTCATTTTATTTTCTTAAAGAGATTCAACATATTAAGAGGATTTGTAATTTCCCTGGGTCTGAGCCGCCATCCTATATCTTAATGATTTTATGCCTTATAATAAATGAGTCTCACGTCTGAGTTCCTATGCTGGAGATGCTTTCAATAAATTGCTAGATTGTCATTCCAACTTCTCCCTTGTACACAGGTCCTATAATCTTAGCACCTCTGCCGGTGACAACCTAATGCCAAATTCATATTATCCCTCTTTCACAAGACACTTCATATCCATTTTTCCACTGCCCACTTCCCATAATCCCAACTGGCCTTGGAGAATAGTTCAAAAATCCAGGTTTGTTTAATCAGCTTCCTTTATCTCTCCTGAGACTTCACTGAAAAAACCTCTTCCTGCTCTGCAAGCTGATTTTTTCTCCCTTTTCTTTTCCCAAGCCCTATGGGTCTATTCCCAAACTTTACATAGTTCTCTCTATACATAGTATTTCCAACAAGAAAGTTTCACAATATATTTTGAAATTAAAACTCTGGTGCTTGAGGAAAGTATATATATATATATTTTTATATATATATATTTATATATACATTTATATATATTTATATATACATACACACACATATGCAGTCTTCAGAGAACAAGTGATACAGGAAGAATCACATCTTGTAAAAATTTTCCAGTTACCTGATTCCTGTTTGATTTGGATGGTAGGCTTGATACCAGGTGGCAAAGGAGACTGCTGAGGTTGCTGCTGATGAGATACTGGAGAAGGCTGGGTCACCTGTTGCTGGGTCTGTTGCTGCACCTGATGTAATGGCTGCTTAGAAGACTGTTGATGCTGTTTAGGAAACTGTGCAAGAATCTGAGTTGGGGCACTCACTAAGCTTTTGGGGGAAGGAAGTCTTGTGGATGCCATTTTGATTGCTGATGTAGACACACCTATAGAAGAGTAAGGGCAAAGAGAATTTAAGAGTAAAGTACAATTAAATTTACTTCTGGTTATTGTAAAATAGGCAATAATTTAAAGATTAGGTAAACTGATGAAAACTGATTAACTGAGCAGCTAGTGAGTGTGACATAATGTATGGCGCTTTACATATTTCATATCTACAAGGGAGGCATTACTGCTTCCAGGCTTAAAAAAAAATTAAATGATTTTTCCCTATGGTGAAGAGCTAGAACATAAGAAACAAAGTATCAGGCAGGATAGTCACAGACCTATTTCTCCAAAGATTTTCTAACAGAAAATGCAGGTTCTCAATGCAAATAATACAAGAACAAAGCAGACTAACTGAGGTTTGACTCTTATTTGTATACATTTTTTGAAGTACCACTTTTGGGGTTCTAATTAGCCAAATTAAACAAAGTATCAGATAACTCAAACTGGAATATTCATGTTTTTAAAATTTAGCATAGTAAAGAGGCTTTTCTATATCTCATTTCCAATTGTCATCATTTCCTGAAAACTATGAGTCATTAAATAGTCATGAAAAAAGTTACCAGTGAACATACTCAATATATTCACAACAAAAATATTCTGATGATATAAGATTTTAAGACATTTCTTTTCAGTGCAATACTAATATAATGCAAGCATTCATAGGTAAGGAGTACTACTAACTTCCACTAAAGATGCATGAGCTTCAGACAAATTCTTTCCTCTCTCCCAGATTTTTCATCTGTAATCTTCTAATTCATCAACTACCCAACAGGACTATTATCTGTCAACTGAGTTAATATTCCTAACAGAGAATCTGGAATGTAATTCACCACATTAACATTTTGAGAACTGGTGAAACAATGAAAAGAAACTAATAAACCAATAGCTTAATTTTCAAGTACTTACAAAAGGAGGCTATTTTACATCTTTATCTACCACATGTCCACCATGACAATTACATTGCATTACAGAAAATTTTAAAAAACAGTATCACATTCCCATGTAAAATGTCTCTGAGAATGATAAAGATGGAGAAGAAACTTGATAAAGAAACTTGATAAAGAAATAATAAAGGAGAATCACTATGACTCTCTGGGCCTCAGCTTCCTTTCTTGTTGAATTTTTCCTTGCCCTACAAGTCTCTAAAGATTATCCTGTGGATCAGGTAAGATCATAGATTAAGGAACACTTTGAGAGGAGCCTAAAGGTGTAGGCAGAATAGCCTGGAGGACTTACTCATACTACACTTCCTTCACTTCCCTACCCCTCCTTGAATACTAGTTGCAGCAGGAAGACATTTTGGTGATATGTTTGCAATATCTCTCAGCTGCACTGACTTAGATATGTCTGCAGCCACCTTCAATGCCAACAATGACTATAAAGTGTCATACAAATGAAAGGTATTGTTTTCTAACTATCATATTGCACTCACAATGTACCACCCTGTATTAATTGAGGATAATTGTGCACATGAGTGACTGAGTCCACAACTGAACTATGATCTCCATATACTTTTGTACAGGAAACGTATCTGACACAAAGTATTCAGGGTGGCTTTAAAGTCAGAGAGAACAGTGTTCAAAGCATGCCTTTAACACATAAACATGTAAGAGCCATGTGATCTGATGAAAGTACTTGACTTTTCTTGAGTATGTACCCATCCAATAAAAATTTATCCAGCACATACTTTATGCTAGATCCTGGGGAAACTATTTTAAGTACAAGAAACAGTCCCTACCTTCAGGAAGGTTAAAGCTTAGAGAAGAAGACAATCAAATGATCACAAAAACATATCATCACAAACTGTGATAAATGCTACTTTTGCTTTAATAAGTAAAAGTTCCTCTTCCTCTTTCTCTGCCCTTTCCTTCCCAAACAATTCAGTACTAAAGACATCAGGTGGCACAAAGCAAGATGGGGGACTGGGCAGCCATTCAGAAGAGTGACAAAGAGTGGGGTGTCAAGAGTCCAATGCAGAGACTGGCCTAGAATGGGAGCTGGACCCAGAATACGATGAAGAGGGTGTCCACACTGAGGAAGGTGAGGGACAGTTCAGTGTGTACAGTTAGAGCCCAAGTAGGATGAGGAGGATTTGAATAAGTCCATCATTCATTTTAACCTAATTGGCATGCATAGGACCAATGAAGTCAATTGTTTTAAAACCATTTATTAAAAATCTAAAGCAATACACACATTCTTGGTTGCCTGCTTAATTTCCTTTTCCCTCTGCCCTTCCTCCTTTCTACTAGAACCCTGTTTTTCTCCCCTCAAGGACCCACCTTTCTGAGAACTGGCATGTATTTTTGGGGAGACTGGTCACAAGCCTGTCCTAGAGGCAATTCCTAATTAATCTGGGCCAGTCATGGTGGCCCCATATCCTTTGCCAGGGTCTACTAGTTAAGACTAAGGTATATGACATTTCTGGCCAATAATACATAAGGGGGATCTCCTGACAGCTTTTGGGAAAGGTTTTCTCTTTCCTAAGACTGACCCAAGCAATCCTTTTTTCCCTTGGACATTGTCTGGATGTGATACCTGGAACTGCTTTATTTATCTTGCAACCCTGCTTCTTTACTTCTGGTGCTGTGGGATAATGAATTTTCTTCTAGTCAAAAATTCAGTTGGTGCAGATTTATATAAAGTTTTTCTTTCAGGTACTCATCACATTTTACAAGTACATTTAGATATTTTATTAACAATCTTGGGGCTCTATAATAATGAATTTATTAACTAGCTGAATTGCCCAAAACAATATGTGCTGCTGAAAAAACCAGTGAAGCAAACATATTTCCAGTTCAAGCTACATTAGTAGTTTTTGATAAATATGAAATATTTAAGAGTTTCAACATGAGCTCTGGAGAAAGAATGAAGCCTGAGAGACATTTAAAAAAAAAAAAAAGCCATTTAAGTAGAAGTGGGAAAAGATACATAATGTAAGAATATCAAATTTGGTAACCCTGCTCTTGAGAGCTGGTTCTAAGAATATTAGAGAACTAAACCAAATTCACAAAAATGTTCACTATAGTTATATCTATAATATCAAAAACTGAAAATAATCTAAATTGTCCAATAATAAGAGAACAATTTAATAAATGATAGCAAAGTTATATATATATAGATATAAAATGATTAGGATAATCATAGAAAAAAGAATGCTAATAAAGCAGTGAAGAAAGCATGAAACCAAATGGAATACATATTTTTAAGTCCAAATGTGTAAAAAATATTATCCAAATTGGTGAAAAAGGTAATAATACATAAAAACAGAAAGTGCTATTGTGGTAGAGTGGTGAGATTACTGTTGGACATTGTTCTTCAAAATTGATTAATTCACTAATACTTTGAGGTTTTAAAAAAACTTAAAAGGATGCAAATTGAGGATGACATTAGAATTGTAGGGTTGGGGGACTTCGAAAGGATAGGACTTACAGAAAAAGGGATGGAAAATAGGAGTTGAATTCAATGTGAGCCCAAAGAAAATTTTTTAAATGAAAGGACCAGAAGTACTAGTAGATACAATGAAATTGGAAGCAACATGCTACTTAGGATTATTTGGGATGAAACAGGGAAAATAATGGGTCAGTGGAAGATTGCCAACACATTGGGTAAATAATTCATGAAGTCAACAAAAGAATATGAGGAGAAGAATGAGATGAAAGAAAATTTCTCTCACCAAAGTGACAGAAAAGACAATAGCAACACGATTTATCTTACAAATAGGCAGAATAAGAAGCAGAAAGGTCAAAGAATCAACCTGAATATATAATAAACAATAGCCTATTCTTTGGTTAATAGAGAACAAGACAAATCAGGCAGTTCGATAACAAAAAAAAGACATTTAGGACTTCTAGGCTGGTAAGTATGTAATCTGGAGGGGAAAAAAAGGAGGAATGAAATATAAAGCAATCAATTAAAACAAATGATTTCCCTCTATACATACACAATCACATTTCAACTATCACCTTCTTCTGTGTCAGCAGCATCAGATTTATAACCACCTGTGCTGGTTTGAATCCATTATGTCCCCCCACAAAAGCCACATTCTTTTTACCCAGCTTATAGGTACAAACTTATTATGGGTGGGATCTTTTGATTAGGTTGTTTCCATGGAGATGTGACCCACGCAACTGTGGGTGAGACCATTTGATCAGATCATCTCCATGGAGGTGTGGCCTTGCCCATTCAAGGTGGGTCTTAATTAGTTTACTGGAGCCCTTAAGAGAAACCAGGGGCCAACACAGACCCAGGCAAGAGATGTAGACAGAAAGACATTTGGAGATCCTAAGCTAAGAGATGACGCCCAGATGCTTGGAAAGAAATGCCCTGAGAGAACAAGCCAGGATGCACAGGGGCTGAGAGAAAGAAGCTAAGAAAGACAGAAGACCAGAAACATTTTGGAGAAAGCCATGTTGAAACCAGAACCCAGAAGAAAAGGACCAGCAGACGCCAGACACATGCCTTCCCAGCTGACAGAGGTGTTCTGGATACCACTGGCCTTTCTTCAGTAAAGGGACCCTCTTATTGATGCCTTAGTTTGGACACTTTTATGGCCTTACAACTGTAAATGTGAAACCTAATATATCCCCTTTATACAAACCAACCAATTTCTGGTATTTTGCATAATGGAAGCTTTAGCAAACTGGAACACCACCCAATTAAAAATTATCCCTTCCTGTAGCCTTTCTGGAGGACAGTGTGGTGGTTCCACAAGAAGCTAAATATGTGGATGTCATAAGGTCTTGCAACCTCATTAGGGGCATATACTGAGAGCAGGGACATGGGCCTTTGCACACTGGTGTTAATAGAGGTAGTATGCGTGAATTGCAATGGGTGGAGGTGGCCTAAGGGTATACCGACTGTTCTAGGTTGCTAATGCTGTGGGAATGCAAAACACCAGAAATGGGTGGGCTTTTATAAAAGGGGGGTTTATTTGGTTACACAGTTAATAGTCTTAAGGCCATAACGTGTCCAAGGTTAACACAACAGCAATGGGGTACCTTAACTGGAAGATGGCCAGTGGTGTCTGGAAAACCTGTGTTAGCTGGGAAGGCACGTGGCTGGCATCTGCTCTGGAGTTCTGGTTTCAAAATGGCTTTCTTCCAGAACGTTCTTCTCTAAGCTTCAGCTTCTCTCCAAAATGTCAGTCTCAGTTGCTCTTAGGGCATTTGTCTTCTCCGGAGCATAAGTCTGCTTTCAAAGGCATCTCCAAAATGTCTCTGTAAACTAGAGTTCCTCTCTCAGCTCCTGTGCATTCTTCAAGGTGTCCCTCTTGGCTGTAGCAAGCTTGCTCCTTCTGTCTGATCTTTATAGTGCTCCAGTAAACTAATCAACGCCCACGCTGAATGGGTAGGCCATGCCTCCATGGAAACTATCTAATCAGTTATCACCTACAGTTGGGTGTGTCACATCGCCATGGAAACAATCAAAGACTTACAATCTAATCAACACTAATAATGTCTGCCCCCACAAGATTACATCAAAGATAATGGTGTTTTGGGGGACATAATACATTCATACTGGCACATCGACTAAGGAACAGAATGGTGAAGTATGGTGTGTGCATACACTGAAATACTGAGCAACTGCGAGAAGGAGTAAAGCTGTGAGACATGCAACGAGATGAATGGATCCTGTAGACACCATTTTAAGTGAACTATGCAAGAAACAAAGGCAAACGCCATAATGCCTCACCAATATGGACTAACCACAATGTGTAAACTGAGAATTGAATCTTAGAGAATAGCTTATCAGAAGAGCGCTTATTATAATGGTCCCTAGATTGTAAGCTCTTACAGCAGACACATCTATTCCTGAGTTGTAACGGCTATCTCCAGATGCTGAGATACCGATCCCTTTGTATATAACCTGACTGATCCCTGGAATTTTTGGTTTCTGTGTGACATCTGACACTCAGAGGTAGAGCTCGGCAGATATGAATGTCAGTATTAGCGCATACAGCAACTGTTAAAAAAGCTGAAAAAGAGTACAGACTTCAATTAGAGATGTGAATGAAGCAGATCTGGTTTAGAATAGGGTAAACTGGGCCAAAGGGTAAAGGACGATACTGACTGCGTTTTAACACTTCAACTTCCATGTAAAACCAAGGGAAGAGATGTTTAGTTGGTGCAGGACCTGTATTTCCTAAACAATTTAACTCATTCAGTTTGTTCAAATACCACAATTACACGGAACTTTGAATAGAAAGCGAGACCTGGTAGGTTTGTACAGGTTAGTGTGAAATAGCAACACATCCCAAAGTAATGTGGGCAGAGAATAAAAATATATATGTAGGGCCCCATGGGAAGCTGGGGGAAAATGCGGACAGGTTGGACTTCCTCACCTGGATTGTAGCTGATGTTCTCACAAACACTGAGGACTGACGGCATGGTATGCCAAGCTCTCTGTCTTGGGGCTTGCCCTTATGAAGCCCATTACTGCAAAGGAGAGGCTAAACCTGCGTATAACTGTGCCTAAGAGTCTCCGCCTGAGTACCTCTTTGTTGCTCAAATGTGGCCTCTCTCTCCAGTTAACCCAACTTGGCACGTGAACACACTGCCCTCCCTCTACGTGAGATTTGACTCCCAGGGTTGTAAATCTCCCTGGCAACAGAGGATATGACTCCCGAGGATGAATCTGGAACCGACATCGTGGGATTGTGAACATCTTGACCAAAAGAGGAATGCGAAATGAAACAAAATAAAGTTTCAGTGGCTGAGAGATTTCAAATGGAGTTGAGAGGTCACTCTGGTGGGCACTTATGCACTATACAGATAACCCTTTTTAGGTTTTAATGTATTGGAATAGCTAGAAGTAAATACCTGAAACTATCAAACTGCAACCCAGAACTCTTTACTCTTGAAGATGACTATATAACAATGTAGTTTACAAGGGGTGAGAGTGTGATGGTTAAAGTCTTGTGGATCATGCGCCCTTTATCCAGTGTATGGATGTATGAGAACAAAAATGGGGACAAAAACTAAATGAAAAATAGGGTGGGGGAGGAATGATTGGGGTGTTCTTTCTTACTTTTGTTTTTTATTTTTATTTTTACTTTTTGTGGTATAAGGAAAATGTTCAAAAAAATAGATTGGGGATGACGGCAAAGAGAGGAGTGGAAGCTAGTTTGTTCCCCTGGAACAACTAATAAAAAACCAGGAACAACTAGTAAATAATCTGGAATAACTGCATGGGAACAAATGTGACTGTCCACTCATCATACACCAACCTGAATTGGGAGAAATGCCCGAGATCACACCGTAAAAACTGCGGATCCAAGCCAGAAGCCCCCTCCTCCCACAGCCCGAACTGCAAAGCCTCATGGTGCCAGAGAGCAGCACTCTCTGAGCAAGTGAATATAGCTCAGCTGAGCCCCAGCTGGGGTTTTAATTAACACATGTGGACTGCTCAATACCAGATATGAATCCCCAAAAATCAGACAGAGGCTTTTGGCGATGACCGATATTGGAGAGCCGGAGGATGGCCATGGACTGGCCCTGAAGGGGGCTTTCTGTCCCTTTTTCGGCTCAGTGGAGAAAGCCTCAGCCATTTTCCATTCCCAGTGCTCTAACCAGACAAGGGTGGAGTTAGCACAGGCAGAGAGTCTATTCAAATGTAAATAACTTTGCCCTAGGGGTTTATTTTCCCTAAGAGAAAAAAGGTGGTGCCAAGCTCTACTACCTGCCTTCCATTCAGAACCAGACCTCAGAGCCTGGGGGAAAAGAGCCACAGGCCACACCTCCTTACACCAGTCTGGAGTGACAGGCTGACAGGCACCACCTGATGGGCGGAAAAGCACAGTGACTTGAGGTCTCACAGGGTCTACCAATCTTCCAAGACAAACCTTCAGGGAGACATGATACTATTGCCTCCTGCTGAGACCTGAGCCCATTCTGGTCTGTGAAAACATGATCAGGGTAGCCAAGGAAATCAGATGCCTAGACAACAGAAAACTACAACCTACACTAAGAAAAACAAAGTTATGGCCCAGTTAAAGGAACGAACTTACACTTCAACTAAGATACATGAACTTAAACAACTAATACTACATCAATTCAAAAAGTTTAGGGAAGATATGGCAAAAGAGATGAAGTGTATAATGAAAACACTGGGCGTACATAAGGAAGAAATCAAAAAGTTTGAAAAAAAACTGGCAGAATCTAGGGAAATCAAAGGCACAGCACAAGAGATAAAAGACACAATGGAAACATAGAACAGCAGAGCTCAAGAAGCAGAAGAAAACACTCAGGAACTGGACTCAGGAACTGGAGAACAAGGCACCTGAAAGCCTACACACAAAAGAACAGATAGAGAAAAGAATGGAAAAATATGAGCAATGTCTCCGGGAACTTAAGGACAAAATGAAATGCAGGAATGTACATGTCATTGGTGCTCCAGAAGGAGAAGAGAAGGGAAAGGGGGCAGAAGCAATAACAGAGGAAATAATCAATGAAAATTTCCCATCTCTTATGAAAGACATACAATTACGGATCCAAGAAGCGCAGCATAACCCAAACAGAATAGATCTGAATAGGCCCAGACCAAAACACTTAGTAATCACATTATCAAACGTCAAAGATAAAGAGAGAATCCTGAAAGCAGCAAGAGAAAAATGATCCATCACATACAAAGGAAGCTTGATAAGACTATGTGCGGATTTCTCAATAGAAACCATGGAGGCAAGAAGTAAATGGGGTGATACATTTAAGATACTAAAAGAGAAAAACCACCAACCAAGAATCCTATATCTGGCAAAACTGTCCTTCAAATATGAGGGAGAGCTTAAAATATTCTCTGACAAACAGACAATGACAGAGTTTGTGAACAAGATACCTGCTTTACAAGAAACACTAAAGGAAGCACTGCAGACAGAAAGGAAAAGACAGGAGTGAGAGGTTTAGAAAACAATTTTGGGAGATAGTAGCAAAGCAATGTAAGTACACTGAACAAACGTGACTGTGAGTATGGTTGAAAAAGGAAGGTTAGGAGCACATGGGACACCAGAACGAAAGACTAAAGATAAAGACTGGGACCGTATTAACTCAGTGAAACCTAGGGTGCTCAACAATTGTAATAAAAGGTACAAATATGTTTTTACATGAGGTAGAACAATGAATGCCAACATTGCAAGGTGTTAAAAATAGGGTGGTATTGGGGGGAAAACACAATCAATGCAAACTAGAGACTGTAATTAACAGAAACATTGTATTATGCTTCCTTTAATATAACAAAGGCAATATACCAAAGCTAAATGCATATGGGGGGCCGGAACATAGGGGAAGGGTGTTGGACTATTGGCTTTGGTGATGTTATCTGACTCTATTCTACTTTAGTTTAATGCTATCTTTCCTTTTGTTGCTTTCTAGCTGTCATTTTTTTTTCACTCTCTCTCTTTCTCTCTACCTTCTTTGAAAGAAGGTAGAAATGGAGATGTCCTTATATAGATAGTAATGATGGTGCTTCTTCTAGTTTGCTAATGCTGCCAGAATGCCAAACACCAGAAATGATTGGCTTTTATAAATGCGGGTTTATTCGGTTACAAAGTTACAGTCTTAAGGCTATAAAGTGTCCTTCAACAAAGGGTACCTTCACTGGAGGATGGCCAATGGTGTCTGGAAAATTTCTGTTAGCTGGGAAGGCACCTGGCTGGCGTCTGCGCCAAAGTTCTAGTTTCAAAATGGCTTTCTCCCAGGACGTTCCTCTCTAGGCTGCAGGTCCTCAAAAATGTCACTCTTATTTGCTCTTGGGGTGTTTTGTCCTCTCTTAGCTTCTCCGGAGTAAGAGTCTGCTTTCAATGGCCGTCTTCAAACTGTCTCTCAACTGCAGCTACTCTCTGTTTCTGTGCATTCTTCAAAGTGTCCCTCTTGGCTGTAGCTCCTCTTCAAAATGTCATTCTCAGCTGCACTGAGTTCCTTCTGTTTGTCAGCTCATTTATATGGCTCCAGTGATTTAATTTAGACCCACCCTGAATGGAAGGGGTAACACCTCCACAGAAATTATCCAATCAGAGTCATCACCCACAGTTGGGTGGAGCGCATCTCCATAGAAACAAAGAATTACAATCTAATCAACACTGGTACGTCTGCCCACACAAGATTACATCAAAGACAATGGCGTTTTGGGGGACATAAAACATTCAAACTGACACAGTGCTGAATACATAAATATGTGACTATACAGGGAACCAACAGTTGTTTATTTAGGATGCAATGTATGGTGTGTAAACAAAACCATTTTTAAAAAAATGGGTTGATGAAGAAACCTTGGGGGCACTCTACTGAGTGAAATAAGACAGCTACATAAGGACTAATATTGCAGGGTCTCACTGATATGAACTAATTATAATAAGTAAACTCATAGACATGAAATATAAGTTACCAGGATACAGAACGAGACTAAAGAATGGGGAGCGGTTGCTTATTATGAGCAGAATGTTCAACTAGGGTGAACTTAAGCATTTGGAAATGGACAGAGGTGATGGTAGGACATTGTGAGAAGAACTAATAGTGCTGAATGGTATGTGAAGGTGGTGGAAAGGGCAAGCTCAGAGTCATGTATGTCACCAGAAGGAAAGTTGGAGGTTAAAAGATGGAAATGTATAAAACAGTGAATCTTGTGGTGAACAATGTCTGTGATTAACTGTACAAATAATAGAAATCCCTCTCATGAACAGAACAAATGTATGGTAATACAACTAGAAGTTAATAATAGAGGGGCATATAGGAAAAAAATATATATACCTATTGCAAACTATATACTACACTTAGTAGCATTTTAACATTCTTTAATCAAGAGTAACAAATGTACTATACCAAAACTATGAATCAGTAATAGAGGGGGGTTGGTTAGGGGATGGGAGAATTGGAGTTTCCTTTTTTTTTGTCTTCATTTCTTTTCTGGAGTAATGAAAATGTTCTAAAAATTGAAAAAAAATTAATTGTGGTGATGGATGCACAGCTGTATGATGGTACCATGGGCAACTGATTGCACATTTTGGATTTTTGGATAGTTGTATGGTATGTGAATAATCTCAACAAAAACTTAAAAAAAAAAAAAAAGGGATGAATACAGAGAGAAAGCAAGAAAGCCTTCAAAGCAAGAAGCTGAAATCAACAAAACACAGAGGAGAAGGGAGAGACCAGAAGATGCCACCATGTGCCTTGCCATGTGCCAGAGGATCCTCAGATTGCCAGCAGCCAGTATTCAGGAAGAAGGCATTGCCTTGATGATGCCTTGATTTGGGCATTTTCACAGCCTCAAAACTGTAAGCTTGTAAACTAATAAATTCCCATTGTTAAAATCAAAAAAAAAAACAAAAAACTAGACTGGGGTGATGAATGCACAACTGTATGATGGTACTGTGAACAATTGATTGTATACCACGGATGACTGTATGATGTGTGAATAAATCTTAATAAAACTAAATTTAAAAAAAAATTATCCCTTCCAAACATTGTTGGGTGCACAGTAGTGTGTATAATGTTACCTTTTAATCTAACAAAAAGGGAAAATATATATGCATATTTGCTTAAATGTTAAAAAATGTAAAGATAAATAAAAAACTAAGTAAGAAAAAAAACTACCTATCAGGGAAGGACAGAACAGAGTTGTGGTATGTTGACACATGTTCTATTTTTTTTCAAAAGCAGTTTTATTGATATATATTCACACGCCATACAATTCATACAAAGTATACAATCAATGATTCACAGTATAATCACAGAGTTGTGCATTCATCACCACAATCAATCTTTCATTTTCATTACTCCAGAAAGAACCCCATAACCTTAGACATCCCCCCCATTACTGACCCTTAGCACTGGCATGTACATTTGTTCCAGTTGATAAAAAAAATTAAAATATTACTGTTAACTAGAGTCCATAGTTTGTATTAGGTGCATTTTCCCCATAAAGCACTCTATTATTTAACTTGTTGCAATAGTTATGTACATTTGTTCTAGTTCATGAAAGAACATTCTTATATTTGTACTATTAACGACAGTCATCATCCACAATGGGGTTCGCTGTATTATACAGTCCCATGTTTCATCCTCTAGCTTTCCTTCTAGTGACATACACAACCCTAAACCTCACCTTCCAACTACAATAACATGCACAATTCAGTGCTGTTAATTACACTCACCTTAATGTGCTACCATCACCTCCATCCATTTCAAAACATTTATATTCAAACTAATTAAAAATTCTGCACATATTAAGCATCTGCCCCCATTCTATCTCCTGGAAACCTATATTCTAGATTTTAACTCTATCAGTTTACTTATTATAATTACTTCATATTAGCGACATCATATGATATTTGTTCTTTTGTGTCTGACTTATTTCATTCAACATAATGTCTTCAAGGTTCATCCCTGTTTTCGCATGCATCATGACTTCACTCCTTCCTCCAGCTGAATATATTCCATTGTATGTATACACCACACTTTGTTTATCCATCATGCATCGGTTGATGGACACTTGGGTTGTTCCCATCTTTTGGTAATTGTGAATAATATCACTATGGACACTGGTGTACAAATGCTTGCCATCCCTGCTTTCAGTTCTTCTGAGTATATACCTAGTAGCAGGATTGCCAAATAATATGGCAGTTCTATACTTAGCTTCCTGAGGTACTGTAAAACTGTCTTCCACAGCAGCTGTACCATTGTACATTCCCACCAGCAGTGAATAAATGTTCCTATTTCTCTACATCCTCTCCAACACTTGTAGTTTTCTGTTTGTTTAATAGTGGCCATTCTAGTAGGTGTGAAATGATACCTTATCGTGGTTTTGATTTGCATTTCCCTAATACCTAAGGATATTGAACACATTTTCATGTGCTTTTTAGCCATTTGTCTTCTCTCTTTGGAACAATGGCTTTTTAAGTATTGCCCATTTTTAAATTGGGTTGTTTGTCTTTTTCTTGTTGAGTTGTAGGATCTTTATATAATTGCTCTAGCTAGAACTTCTAGCACCATGTTGAACAGAACTGGTGACAGTGCCCATACTTATCTTGTTCCCAATGTTAGAGTCTTTCACCATTGAGTATGATGTTAAATGTGGGTTTTTCACATATGTGCTTTATCATGTTGAGGAAGTATCCCTGTATTTCTATCTTTTGAAGTGCTTTTATTAAGAAAGGATGCTTGATTTTTGTCAAATGCTTTTCCTGCATCAATCAGTATGATCATGTGTTTTTTCCCCTTCAATTTAATATGGTGTATTACATAGTTTTTCTTGTGCTGAACCACCTGTGCATACCTGGAACAACACCCACCTGATCATGGTATACAATTCTTTTAATGTGCTGTTGGATTCAATTTGTAGATTTTTTTTTGTTATTGTTGTTGTTGTTTGAGGATCTCTACCTATATTCATTAGCAAGATTGGTCTATAATTTTCTTTTCTTGCAGTATCTTCATCTCACTTTGGTATTTGGGTGATGGTAGTTTCATAGAATGAATAAGGAAGTATTCCCTCCTATTCAATATTTTGGAAGAGTTTGAACAGGATTGGTAATAACCCTTCTTGGAATGATTGGTAGAATTCACTACTGAAGCCATCTAGTCCTGAGCTTTTCTTTTTTGGGAAGTTTTTGATAAGTGATTCACTCTCTTATTGGTTTGTTGAAGTCTTCTATTTCTTCTAGAGACAGTGTAGGTTGTTCATGTGATTTTAGGAAATTATCCGTTTCATCTAAGTTGTCTAATTTATTGGCATACAGATGTTCACAGTATCCTCTTACGACTAATTTTTTTTTTCCTCCTTGTAGGGTCACTAGCAATGTCCCCCTTCTCATTTCTGATTTTATTTATTTGCATCTTCTCTTTTTTACTTTGTCAATTTAGCTATGGGTTTGTCAATTTTATTGATCTTCTCAAAGAACTGACTTTTGGTTTTGTTGATTCTATTGTTTTTTTTGGGGGGGGGGAATAATTCTCAATTTCATTTATTTCTGCTGTAATCTTTATTTCTTTCCTTCTGCTTCCTTTGGGATTGGTTTGCCATTCTTTTTCTAGTTCCTCCAGGTATAGCGTTAGGTCTTTGCCTTTAGGTCTTTCTTCCTTCCTAATGTAGCATTTAGGGCTATAAATTTCCTTCAGCACTGCCTTCACTGCATCTCATAAGTTTTGATCTATTGTGTTCTCATTTTCTTTCATCTTGAGATATTTACTGATTTCTCTTGCAATTTCTTTTTGACCCACTGATTACTGAAGAATGTGTTGTTTAACCTCCATATATTTGTGAATTTTCCAGTTCTCTTGTTGATTTCCAGTTTCATTCCATTATGATTAGAGAAAATGCTTTGATAATTTCAGTCTTTTTAAAATTGAGAACTGTTTTGTGACCAAACATGTGACCTATCCTTGAGAATGATCCATGAGCACTTGAGAAGAATGTATATCCTCCTGTTTGGGGGGGTGCAATGTTCTGTATATATCTGTTAGGTCTAATTCATTTACCATATTATTCAAGTTCAATGTTTCCTTATTAACCCTCTGTCGAGTGTTCTACCTATTGATGTGAGTGCTGTACTGAAGTCTCCAATTATTATTGTAGAGATGTCTGTTACTCCCTTCAGTTTTGCCAGTGTTTGCCTCATGTACTTTAGGACACCTTGGTTCAGTGCACAAATATTTATGATTGTTATTTCTTCTTGGTGGATTGACCCTTTTATTAATACACAATGTCCTTCTTTGCATTTAAAGTCTATTTTGTCTGATATTAGTATAGCTAACCCAGCTCCTTTTTGGTTACAATTTGCGTGGACTATTTTCTAGCCTTTCACTTTCAACCTATTTGTAACCTTGGGTTTATGGTGAGTCTTTAGTAGATGGTATATAAGAGGGGTCATTTTTTTTTCTCCATTCTATCTGTATCTTTTGATTAGAGAGTTTAATCCATTAACATTCAATGTTATTATTACAAAGGCATACTTGCTACAATCATTTTATCCTTTGGCTTTTATATATGTCCTATCTTATTTTTTGTCTTTTTATCTTTTTAGTTACCCTTACTAATAATCTTCATTTCTATACTCTCCTCCAATCCTCCTGTCTTTTCTTTTCAGCCTGCAGAACTCCCTTTTGTATTTTTTGTAAGGTAGGACTCTTGCAAACAAACATTCTCAACTTGTGTTTATCTGCGAATATTTTAAACTCTCCCTATTTTTGAAGGACAGTTTTGTAGAAAAAAAGAATTCTTGACTAGCAGTTTTCCCCTTTCAGTATCTTATATATATATATCACTGCCTTCTCACCTCCATGACTTCTGATGAGAAATCGGGACTGAGTCCTATTGAGAATCCCTTGTATGTGATTGCTTTTCTCTTGCTTCTCTGAGAAATCTCTCTTTATCTTTGGCAGTTGGCATTCTGAGTGTCTTGGAGTAAGTCTATCTGGATTTATTCTGTTTGGAGTACACTGCACTTCTTGGACATGTACATTCACATCTTTCATAAGAGTTGGGAATTTTCAGCCATTATTTCCTCAAATATTCTTTTTGCCCCTTTTCCCTTCTGTTTTCCTTCTGGGATACCCATAATGCATATGTTTGTGTGCTTTGTGCTGTCCTTCAATTCCCCCAGACTCTGATCAAATCTTTCCATTCTTTTCCCTATTCTTATGTCTATTTGATTTCAGATGTGATGTCTTCTAGGTTGCAGATCCTTTCTTCTGCCTGTTTAAATTTGCTGTATTCTGCTAGCATCTTTTTAATCACATCTATTTTGCCTTTCATTCCATGGGTTCTCTTATTTTTCTTTGCATGCTTTTAAATTCTTCTTTATGCTCAACCAGTGTCTTCTTAATATCCTTTATCTTTCAGCCATATTTTCCTTTATCTCCTTGAATTGGGGTGTGTGTGTGTGTGTATACACACACACACACACACACTGGAATATTATTCAGCAGTAAAAATGAATGAAGTTCTGATACATGCGACATGGATGAACCTTGAAGACACCATGTTGAGTAAAATAAGCCAAGTACAAAAGGACAAATATTTTATGAGCTCACTGATATGGAATAAATAGAATGTGCAAATTCAGAGTCAGAATCTAGAATACAGGTTACCACGGGATGGGGTTGAGATAGGCATTAGGGAAGTTAAGGTTTAAATATAGAGAGTTCCTGTTTGGAAAAATGGAAATATTTTGGAAATGGATGGTGGTGATTGTGGCACAGCATTGTCAATATAATTAAGAGCACTGAGATATATATCTGAATGTGGTTATACGGGAAAATGTTAGCTTGTATATATAGTAACAGAATTAACAGAATGAAATGTTTTTTAAAATCCATGGAACTACACTACACAAACAGTGGATCCTAAGTTAAACCATGGAGTATAATAAAAATGGGCTTTCATCAGTTGTAACAAATGTTCCACACCAATGCAAGATATTGGTGGTGGGGTGGTATATGAAAATTCTGTTATTTTATGTATGATTATTTTGTAAACTCACAACTTCTCTAATAAAAAAAAAAAAAAACGTTACATAGAAATTTTTTTTTTAAGTGGGAAGTGGAGACTTGAGCACTATCCACTGATGAGATCAAGAAACAAAGACCAACCCAGTAGCACAGTAGCAATCACTACCACCAAATACTCAGATTGTGGTGTCTTGAAGAACTAGCAAAAGATAGTTCAAGCCAAGCCTAAAGTAAGCAAAAGGAAAGAAAGAAGTAAAATTAGTGAAGAGATAAATGAAATAGAGAATAGAAAAACAATTGAAAAACTAAAGCAAACCACATTGGTTCTTTAAAAAAGATCAATAAAATTGAATCTTTACTAGAGTGACAAAGAAAAAAAAACAAATAAATAAAACCAGATATGAGAGTAGAGACATTACCACTGATTTAACAGAAATAAAAAGGATTATAAAAGAATATTGTGAACAAATGTCCAGCAACAAATTACATAACCAAGATAAAATGATCAAATTTCTAGAAAATTAATTAAACGGATTCATGAAGAAATAGAAAATCTAAACAGATTTACAATGAGTACAGAATGAGTAGAGAAATTAAATCAGTACTTAAAAATCTCCCAATGAAGAGAAGTCCAGGACCAGATGGTACCACTGGTGAATTCTACCAATTCTGGAAAGAAGAATTTATACCAATTCTTCTCATTCGTCCCAAAAATTGAAGAGGAAAGCATACTTCCTAACTCATTCTACAAGGCCAGCATTACTCTGATACTAAAGCCTAAGAAAGACATCACAAGAAAAGAAAATGACAGACCAATTTCTCTTACAAACATAGATGCAGAAATTGTCAACAAAATACTAGCAACCTGATACCAACAGGAAAATACACCATGACCAAGTGGAATTTATCACAGGAATGCAATGGTGGATCAACTTAAAATCAATCAATTTTTTGTTTAAT
Source organism: Choloepus didactylus (assembly GCF_015220235.1). Lineage (NCBI taxonomy): Eukaryota > Metazoa > Chordata > Mammalia > Pilosa > Megalonychidae > Choloepus > Choloepus didactylus. The sequence continues at coordinate 90,821,442 of NC_051312.1, read as the reverse complement.
AGAACAAAGGTAAAAAACCATCTCATCCCAATTGCTGCAGATAAAGTACTTCACAAACTCCCACACCTTTTACTGATATTAAAAAAACACTCAGAAAAATGGAAATAGAAGGGAACTTCTTCAACATGAGAAAGGGCATTTATGAAAAACCCACACCTAGCATCATACTCAATGGTAAACCATTGAAAGCTTTCTCCCTAAGATCAGAAGCAAGACAAAAATACCCACTTTCACCACTGCCATCCAACATTGTACCAGAAGTTCTTGCTGGAGCAATTAGGCCAAGAAAAAATAAATAATAGGCATCCTTTTCCCAAAAAGGAAAAAGTAAAACTGTCTATTCACAGATGTCATGATTATATACACATATATATATATAAAATCCCAGGGATTGTACAAGAGACGACTAGAACTAATAAATTTAGCAAAGTTGCAGGGTACAAGATTAAAACTCAAAGATCAGGTTATGTTTCTATACACCAATAATGAACAATCCAAAAAGGAAATTAATGAAACAATATCATTTATGATAGCATCTAAAATAATAAAATATATAGTAATAAATTTAACCAAGAATCTTGTACACTGAAAACTACGAACATTGCTGAAAGAAATTAAAGACCTAAATAAATGGCAAAAAATGCTGTATTTATGGGTTGGAAGACTTAATAGTGTTAACATGTCAATACTACCCAAAGCAATCTATAGATTCAACACAATACCTATCAAAATTCCAGTAGCTTATATTGCAGAAATGAAAAAGCCAACTCTCATATTCCTATGGAATTGCAAGGAGCCCTAAAGAGCCAAAACAATCTTGAAAAGGAGAACTAAATTGGAGGTCTCATACTTCCTGATTTTGAAACTTACTACAAAGCAAAAGTAATCAAAACTGTGTGATACTGCCATAAGGACAGATGTATGGACCACTGAATAGAACTGAGAGTCCAGAAATAAACCCACACATATGTGGCCAATGGTTTGTTGACAAGGTGCCAAGTACGTTCAAAGGAGAAAGGACAGTCTCTTTAACAAATGATGTTGGGAAAACTGGATGCCCATATGCAAAAAAAATGAAGATGGACTTCTACTCTAAACAATATACAAAAATTAACTCAGAATGGATCAAGGATCAAGGACTGACATATAAGAGCGAAAACTGTAAAACCCTTAGAAGAAAACAGGGTGGCATCTTCTTGACCTTGTATTAGGCAATGGATTCTCAGATACGACACTAAAAGCATGAGCAACAAAAGAAACAATAGATAATTTTTATTTAATCAAAATTAAAAGTTTTGTGCTTCTAAGGAAATTATCAAGAAAGTAAAAACATGGCATACAGGAGAAAACAGTTGCAAATCACATATGTGATAAGGGTTTGAGATCGAGATCATAAAAAGAACTCTTACAACTCAGCAACAAAAAGATAAACAAGCCAATTTTAAAATGCACAAAGGACTTGAATAGATATTTCTCCAGAGGAGACAGCCAATGAGCAATAAGCACATGAAAAATGCTCAGTATAATTTCATTAGTCATTAGGGAAATGCAAATCAAAACCACAATGATAAAGTGGTTATTTTGGGGGGTGGGGGAGGGGCCACAATGAGATACCATTTTGCACACACTAGGATGGCTATTATTAGAAAAAATGGAAGACTAAGTGTTGGCAAGGACTTGGAGAAATTGGAAACCTAGTACACTGTTGGTCAGAATGTAAACTGCTACACTCACTATGGACAACAGTTTGGTGTGTCTCAGATAATTAAGTACAGAATTATCATATGACTCAGCAATTCCACTCCTAGGCATATACCCCAAAGAACTGAAAACAGGGATTCAAACAGATAGTATTATTCACAATAGCCAAAAGGCAGAAACAACCCAAATGCCATCAACAGATGAATGGTTAAACAAAGCATGATATATATATATATATATATATATATATATATATATATACACACACACACACGATGGGACATTATTCAGTCATAAAAAGGAATGAAGTTCTACAATGTGTTACAATATGGATGAACCTTGAAAATATTATGCTTAGTGACATCTGTCAGACACAAAGAAGTTAAATATTGTATGATTACATTTATATGAAATATCTAGAACAAGAAAATTCATAGAGACAAAAAGTAGATTGGAAGTTAAAAGGGAAAGGGAGAGGGTGAGTTACTGCTTAACAGGTACAGAGCTTCTGTTTGGGTGAAGAAAAGTTTTGGTAATGGATAGAAGCAAAGCTTATTAATATAATTGGTACCAATGAACTGTGCACTTAAAATAGTTTAAATGGAAAATTTTATGTTACATATGTTACAATAATACAGTTTTTAAAAAAAGGATATCTAATAATGTGGGGTATAAAAATCTCAGACACTGAACCAACTCATTTTCTGAAAATAAGTAAATAAAGGGATATATCAGGCATTTGAAATATCAGGCATATGAATTGTGCCTTAGGGTGACTAATGGTAATAAGGGAAGGTTCTTTTTTAAGAATTACAGCTAATAAATGAAGAAAATAAAGATGAAATCCATTTTGCAACTACCAATAAAATAATAGATATAGTCAAAGAATATCAATAGCCACTAAAACTGCTGGGCAACAGTTATATCCCTGATTGACATTAATATCATAAAAGACTGGCAAACAGACGTTATGTGCTCCCAATGTGATGCAACAGGAAGTACATATATAATACTATTTATAAACTGTTCATTCCCCCCTACATCCAACATCAACCAGACTTGAATATGATCAAGCTTCTAGATTTAATTACCAGTTTTACAGAAATACATGGAAGAAGAAAACTTGTTAAATACCATGGGGATGAAATTAGCAAAGCCCATATGGTGAGATATACGCAGGATTAGTGACTGGTTTCTTCAACAAATAAAATGCAAGAGAAAAAAAAAAAGAGAAAACTATATGTTAAGAGATAAAACCACATCAGTCTATGTAGAGTGTGGACCTTGTGGGGACCCTAATCCAAAAAACCCAACTGTAAAAAAAAAAAACATTATATGATCAAGGAAATTTGGACACATACTTGTTATTTTACGTCAATAAACTTTAAAATTTTAGGTATGATCATAGTATTGTGAGTCATGATTTCTATTAGAGATACATACTGATATATTTATTGGTGAATTATTTGGTATCTGAGGTTTTCAAAACATTCCAGGTCAAGGCTATGGTAGAGGGAAACAGCGGGTATAAAATGAAGCAAGACATAATTGAAGCTGTAAAATGGGAAGAAAGGTGTTCATTTTACTCTTCTCCCTACGTTTGTTATGTTTCAAATATTTTAGAATACATTTTTAAAAATATCCTTTCCTCTACAAGACCAAGTAAGTCAGAATAACCATTTTAATTGGTACAATTTTAAGAATTCCCATATTTCAAATATTACAGAATTCCTTTCCCTTCCTACTGCATAATGCAACAACCCCCAATCTCCCTACTCCCGATCTTTGGAATCATCTCTACACTTATAAAAATGGAATCACCAGTCAAGTTGCTGCTACTAAGACTCTCATACCTCTATCACCAGCTGCCCCTGCTCTAGTCCCCAACAGAAGCAGACATTGAAGCCCCTTGTCCCCTAGATACACACACAAGAGCTGCTAAAGAAGCCCTGGCCCCATTATTCCTAGAGAGCTGCAGGCAGTGTATTACTACTTCTACCAACATTTACCTTTTCTTTTTTTTAATAAAATGTCTTAATTTCTTAGCTCCAGTAAGATCTAAATAAAATATCTCTAGAACAGAAACTAAAAATAATTATCACATACCTTCCCTGAATCTACATTTAGATAGTTTACTCTTATGTCCCTCACATTCTATGTGTTCCACTGACTTTACAAAAAATCCCGGAGATGTCATGTCTAGTTCTCCCATAACTTAACACTCAAAGAGATATAAGATGCTAACAAGCAAAGGAGAAAACAGGCAAAGTCCTGAGCTCCCAAGAGATTCAGATGCCTGGAGAATATTAAGAATGAAAAACAGAAGCAGGGAATATTCATTTTGCCTGAAGAAAATTCATTAGTAACCAACAAAAATACCTCTCTTATCCTAAATAACAACATCTTCCTTGGAAGAACAGTAACATTTCTAATACAGGAAAACTTTTGCAAAGTATGTGATGAGTAGTGGAAGAGAAAAACAATTTTCAATGGATATTACTTACATTAGTTTTAATACAGGGATCAGTCAGGTAAGGAGTCAGTTCCCTTTGATACGGTGAATTTGAAATGTGTCTGCATTTTAAACAGATTTTTCTGTACAAAAATTATTTCCATATTTAATAATACTATATTACAATTCACTGCTGCACAAACAGAAAGGCTGGAGTAGTTTTTTTAAAGTACTGAACAAATAAAAGAAAACTTGGATCTTATTATTTCCTGTCATTGACTGAGACATTAAATGAGTATTAAAACCAGAAAATGACAGCTGCTCTCATATCCTACCATCAGGGCTATCGAGTAAAGTAATACTGCCCACATCCACATCAATGTAACCTCTTCCTTGGTAACACAGTTATATAGTACATACTGAACATTACTAAAACAATTATAAAAAACTGAAAACTGTATTTTTCTATTTTGGTGCATGCATTCACTACTAGTTCAGAACCTGGGATATTTCCAAGCCTCAGTCTATTTTAACCTATATTTTATTCAAGTAAAATTCAATGAAAACTCCCTCCCTGCTATGTGGGACGTGACTCCCAGGGGTGTGGAACTCCCTGGCAATGTGGGACATGACTTACGGTGATGAGCTTGGCCCTGGCATTGTGGGACTGAGAAAGCCTTCTTGGACCAAAAGGGGGAAGCGAAATGAAATGAAATAAAGTTTCAGTGGCTGAGAGATCTTAAATAGAGTCAAGAGGCCATTCTGGAGGTTATTCTTACACATTATATAGATATCCCTTTTTAGTTTTTAGTGTATTGGAACAGCTAGAAGGAAATACCTGAACTGCTGAACTGCAACCCAGTAGGCTTGATTCTTGAAGACAACTGTATAACTATATAGCTTACATTGTGTAACTGTGTGATTGGGAAAACCTTGTGGCTCCCACTCCCTTTATATAGTGTATGGACAGATGAATAGAAAAATGAGGACAAAAAGTAAATGAATAATAGGGAGTATGGGGGATAGGATGCTTTGGGTGTTCTTTTCCACTTTAATTTTTATTCTTATTCTTTTTTGTATATGGTAAATGAAAATGTTCAAAAATTAAATGTGGTAATAAATGCACAACTATAAATGGTGCTGTGAACAACTGATTGTACACTGGGGATAACTGTATGGTATGTGAGTATATATCAATAAAATTGAATTTAAGAAAATTCAATGAAAACAAATACCAAGTACAGTTTTATATTGCTTCTTGTGCCCCCTTTAATAGACTACAAACATGGCTATGAATTCTGTATAATAAATATTTTCCTCTGATCTCTGACAAGTTTTTATCAACATGCCAAAATGAAAATTTCAGACAGGTGGTACTATTTACATTTCATATGGGAAGAACACAAAAATATGGAGGAGAGACATACTGATTTACACAAAGATGGAACAAAGGTCTACACGTTTCCTTTCTTCTACTGTCAAGCAGCAATTATCCTGCAGCTCAGCTCTCAGTTTCTCTCTCACTTAATACCTCCATCATCCACACTTACAGAAAAATTCAGGAGACTAAGGAAAAGGCAAATGGCATGTGCTTGAAACCCTCCCCTTCCCCCTACTTATCACTGAGGAACTTGCTCTGAAGACAACATGTACTTGCTAGTTTCTCCGAAGACCTATAGCTACATAATTTCAAAGTCCTCAAAATAATTTCAGTATATCAAAGATTTTCTTTTGGTACTTCGAAATTCATTGTGACAAGACTTAACCTACCTTTTGTAAATGTTAATTTCATAGCTGATTATGTACCATTAGTTTTGAAAAAAATTTTCAGGTAAGCATATTAATTTAAGAAAACTGAGTAATTCATTATTCTGACATTCTCCAACTGGAGGAATGGCAGGGAGAGGGAGGTAATCCCTGATATAATAGAAGGAACCTTTACATCCAAAGCAAAAAAAATACATCTACAGAGTTTTCTTCAAAATTCCCATCCACCAGCAGGGATAGAATTTAATGCTAAATCACCACTTACCTTGTGCTACTGTTGACATAACCACAGATGGTGTGGAAGATACAACAGCTGTTACTGCAACTGTATTAGGAATAGGTGATGGTGTAGAACTGCTGCTGCCACTGCTGCTACTACTGACCAGAGAGGACTGTGAAGCAGTTATAACCACTGGTGGCTTCTGAGTTGTGGAAGCAATGACTGATGTTGGTACAAGCTTAGTGACTGCTGCATAGTTATGGGATTTGGAGAGAATGTTGGGCACGAAGGTTGAACTTGGTGATGTGGTCACTATAATAACCTAAGGAAGGGAAAATAAGTTATATACAATTCAAAAATAACTTATAAATCATGAAGAAACAATTCAACAAAGAAGAATATGCAAATAAAATATATAAAAGTTCTCCTTTACTAGTAATCAAAATATATTTAAAGGCACAATAATTTTTACCTATCAAATATTTTTAAAAACAGCATTCAACAATGTATAAGATGCAGAGGAGTATTTCCATATACTGCTTAGGAAATATAACTTGGTACAATCTTTCTAGAAAGTAATTTGGATATTCAGTTATAAATATTTATTGAGCATCTACTATGTGCCAGGCATGGTTTTAGATGCTGGAGATACAGCAATGAATAAAACAGATAGTTCATACTTTCATGGAGCTCACATTCTAATAGGGAGAAAGAAACAAACAAGTAAAAAAGTAAATATATGTCATGTAGTAATAAATGGAAGAGAAAAGTAAACCAGGATAAAGGAATAGAGGATGATGGGAGTGATATATGATTTTTTATAAAGTGGCCAATGAATACCTTTCTGATAAGGTGACATCTAAGCAGAAAAAGAGGAAGGAGGGGCGTGTACTATGTTGCTGCCTGGGGGACGAGCATCCTGTGGCACCAGGGATAGCAAATAAAAAGTCCCTGAGGCAGAAAAAGGTCGTTATGTTCAAGAAACTTTAAAGAGCTAATGAAAGGGAATGGAATTTATAAAGTGGAGAGTGGCAGGAGACAAATTCAGAAAAGTAATGGAGGACTAGATCACATAAGACCATGTAGTATATACCCTTGATATGATACGATGAAAATGACACCTTACCTCTGTGGGTCTTCCTCCCAAAAACCCATAACCCCAGTCTAATCCTGAGAAAAACATCAGACTAATTCCAATAAAGAGCCATCCTACAAAATACTTGAAACAGTACTCCCCAAAACTGTGAAGGTCATCAAAAACAAGAAAAGTCTGAGATACTTTCACAACCAAGAGGAGCCTAAGGAGACAGGACAAGTAAATGTAATGTGGTATCCTAAAAGGAATCCTGGAACAGAAAATGACAACAGATGAAAAACCAAGGAAATGTGAATAAACCATGGACTTTACTTAATAACAATGTGTCATACTGGTTCACTAATTAAAACAAACGTACCATACTAATATAAGATGTTAAGAATAGGGGAAACTTGAGTGTGGGGTATATGGGAACTCTCTGTACTATCTTCTCAATTTTTCTGTAAATCTAAAAAATAAAGTCCACTTTCTAAAACAGTATTACTCTATCCACTAGGTGTAAAGTGCAGTAGGAAGTAAAAGTAGAAAGACAGAGAGACAAATTTGGAGGCTCCTGCAATAAAACAGGCAGAGATGACAGTGACCAGTGTGTCTGTGGTAGAAGTGATGAAACGTGAACAGATTCTGAAAATATTTTAAAAGTAAAACCGAGAAGATGTGCTCATAGGCTAATATGGAGAACAGCAAAAAAAGAGGCAAGAAGGAGACTTCAAGGTTTGGCTAGCATGGCCAGAAAAGTAGGTGATTTAGAGGCAGCATTCCAGACAATGGGAACAGCATAGAGTAAAGAACCTAAGGTGGGAAATGACTTCATGTATTTAAAAACAGAAAGAAAGCCAGTGTGGCAAAAGCATATAAGACAAGGAAGGGTTAGAAAAGTAAGTAAGGGCCAGATTAAATTTGTAGCCCAGGGTAAAGAATTTAGATTTTATGCCAAGTTGAATGGGAAGCCATGGGAGGATTTTAAGCAGGGAAACACCAAAATCTGACCTACAGTTTAAAAGATCACACTAGGTAAAATGTGCTAAAAGGCAGCAGTGGAGGTAGTGAGAACAGTAAAGGAGCTATTGCAGTCGAAGCAAAAGATGACAGAGGCTGCTTAGACTGGGGTGTTAGTAGCGGAAATAAAAAGAAGTAATCAGATACAGATTGTTTTGAGAGAGTAGATAGGACTTGTGGATGGACAGAAATGGAAAGGTTAAGGAAATGAATGGAATCAAGAATAGCTTTTAAGGGTATTAGGCATAGGCTTAATTAAATATCACAATGATTCTGTGATGCAGATACTACTATTATCCCCATTTTACAGGTGAGAACACAAAAATCATTTACAGATCTGAAGCATCACAGTTTTATCCTGTGGTGAGTATAATGGTGGTGTAGTGATACCCAAAACAGAGCAGAGTGTCTTTTTCCTTTCACCCAAGTTATTCATACCTACCCAGGTAAGAAAAATTGTTTTGAAAAAAAATCAAAAGAATTTAGGAAAGAAATTTTTTAATATTTATATCAGTCCTAGAGAAGATCTGAAGTCAAATCAGTCAGTCAACATTTACTGAATATGTCTGTACTCAGTACCTACATCTCAAAGAAGCTTTGGCTAGATCACTAAATATTTCCAGTGTTACAGAGAATTATAAGACATAAGTACAAGCCCATTACTCTAAGGAGTTTGTTTATTTCAGGAGTCAAGAAAGAGGCTTGACCAGCAACCACCTATATAGAACTGAGCAGCATACTTCTAAATAGACTTGATCAGCAAATACCTATATAGCATTATTACAAAAACAATTACCAATCAAACAAGCTAAGAAGAGGTAGAAGCATATAGCAAAAAACAAAACAAAACAAAACAAAAAACCACAAGCCTAAGAGTTAAATGAACCTGAGTTTATATCCTGCCTCTGACACTTACAAATGACATGCCCCTGGACATATTAAAATCTCTGTACTTCATTTTTCACCTATAAAATGGGTATAATAACTACCTTGCAAAATCATTACAAGGATTAAATGAGATCATGATGTGAAGCACCGAACATAGTGCTAGGCACATAGCAGGTGGTCAATATTTGGCAGTCAACAAATAGAACTTAACAGTAGCTTATTATAACTACTTAATTAATATTAAAGGGATAATAGAATCCATCTAAGAATGTATTTTAAGGTCCTCATTTTTGTTTCATTAAAAATATTTTATATACCTTTTTTACCAAATTCTGATATCCCTGAGAATCCAAAGAACTCATAGTTACTACCACAGCCAAACCAATTAGAATAGTAATGGCAATTAGATTTCATGTTTGCCAATTCTGAACAAATAAAGGTAGCTTCCTGGAGCACAGTATTTATAAGGACTCTGAGCCACTAACGAAGATTCACTAGGCTTGGCAGGAAAATATGCCACAATTAGTTATCAATGTCTGTCATGGGCAAGGGACTTGTGTCAAATATTTGGAATTTCAGAACTAGAGTATGCATGTAGGCTTATAACATTAAAACAACAAAATTTCAGCAAAATAAACCTAGATTCTCTAAAAGAGTCTTTAAAAGCATGTTTATAGATACAAATGATAAACCATATTTTGAAAGTTCAGTATTCAAAATGATTTGTAATCTGAAAAGGGATTATCCAAAATTATAGATCCACCTTGGAGAAAATCCACTTGTACTTTAAAGTTACTTATTACCACAGGGAAAATAAAGGGATTTTGAAACCAAGTGAACCAAACAGTGTTTATTCAGGCCATAATTCAGATTACTGACCTTCTAGCACTCACAAAAACTCCTTAAGAGTGCTGGGACTTGCACCCTAAGGACAAAATGAAAAATATCAATCAAGCACATGAAAGCATAAGGCTGTATTCTGTTGCTTTGTTACAGAAAAATGTTATAAGTGCTGTACCAATGTTATATTTAAAATGAAGGCACCATATTAACATAGGTGGAAATTTGTGTACTCTGAAAATATATGACCTATCTGAATTTGAATGAAGCCCACAAATTCATAAATTATTATACTTAATGTAAAAGTCACTTTACCTAAAATGATTCTTAAATTGACTTACATTGGAATTTGTGAAAAAGCCAAGGTGAATATAGTAACGGCAACAGCCTTGGGTAGATTTCAAAAAAAATCTAATTACCCAGCAAAAGGAGAACAAAACAAAACAAAACAAAAACCCAAGGAATATTTACTAGTCTTATGCACACTTAGCTTGTCCAAGAAATAAAACTGATGACACTGAGCACACATGGGGTGAAAGAATACAGTTTAGCATCTAGAACAGAGTAGATGTTCATAAATATTTGTGGAATGAACGAGTCTTATTTTTTAATTTAATTTGTTTTAAATGTTTATTTTTTAAATGCAACAGGAAAATCTAAAATTCTTGAACCCGTAATCTCACAGAATATATATAGCTCATACATGACTTTAGAGATAAATATACCATCATTTAAGCATCACAAATCTGACAACCTCAAATACCTATTCTCAATTGAGAATTCAGAAGGAAAAATAAATAAATAAATATATGGTAAAGTTAATGAATGAAAAAAAAAAAGATTCACTGACTTCACTCATAGACATAGATGAATCCCCATCTATTACAGGTATTTTTATTCAAGTCTACCACAGAAGATTGGAAGGTTATTATTCAATGACATTTACTGAGCACTCATTATATGTACTATGTTAAGTACTTTCTGTGAATCATCTCATTTAATTCTCCCTATAATGCCAGGAATTACATACCTTTGTTATATAGAAAACTGAGGCTCAAGAGAGGTATTGAAGCCAGGATTGGAACCAGATTTATTAATTCATTAATTTATTAATTCATTCATTCATTCGTTCAACAAATATTTATTAAGCACCTATTACATGTCAGGCACTGTTGTAAACATTAGGGAATACAGCAATGAATAAAACAAAGTCCCTACTCTCAGAAGTCTATGGGAGAAATATAAAATAAACAAATATGTAACATAATATCAACTTGTTACAAGCATAATAAATAAAAATAAAACAGATTCAGGGAATAGAAGGATATGGATGGGAAACAGGTGCTCTTTTAGCCACAGCTTTGCTACACTATTTCTCAAATACCAAATTGAAAGAGTAGATGAGAGGGCGGGGTAACACAAGAATTGCTAATAAAAAAAAAACCACCACAGAAGGCTGCAAAAAAATTACAATAAGTAGACATAAAAATTCAGTGTATAGTAGGCTGATGCCGTCTAAACGGGGTTAGTCCAGAAAGCAATAACTGTATTATAATATTATACAAAAAGTGATATTCAGAAAGATTACCTTGGAGTCATTAAAGAAAAATGTAAAAATTATGTTCAGTATACCATTTAAGAAGTCATCAAAAATAGTTAATTTCTATAATAAGGGGTAAGCTTCAGCTAACTGATAAATTCACTTATTTGGAACCACTCATTCTCATTCTCAACAATGTAAATAAATAAAACACTGCTTTTCATAAAATACCTGCAAGGGAAGGGAGCTAATATTTTTGAGCACCTATTTTACGCTGGATTTAAATACCCAATGTTCTCATTTAATCCTCACAATAACCTTATAAGACTGACATTTTTCACATTTCACAGATAAATAAACAGATTTAGAAACACTAACTAATTTACCTCAGGTCATACTGGAGGAGCCAGAGTTCCAACCGGGGCCTCTTTGATTACAAAAAGTCTTGCTTGATTTTAACACTACACCATGTTGACTTACCATAGGACTCAAAATAGAATTACATTCTATATAGTGGCTTGTTATCACTTCTAGTTATTAAGAAAACAATGATAATCTTTTATATATTATATATTTCCAAGAACTCAAGGAGGTGCTTTTTAATGAAAATTATCATGGGGCAGAAGACTCAAAGATAGGAAAGACCATGAATTGAACACAAGAATTTACCTCCACTCTTCCCCCAAATCCCTCTAAAACAGTATGAAGGGATTTTTTAAAAGACAGAGGCACAGAAACCTGTAAAGTCAAAACAGAAAGAAGACAATAACTATAAAGTTTTGGAAACTGGAAAATAGACAAGTAGCAACCAATCTTGCATACCCAAGAAAGTGGAAACCTAAGGCAGCAAATGGAAGAAAAAAAAAAAAACAACTTGCATTAGAGAACCCCAGGAAGACTAGGGATTAGGGGCACCAGGCACTTCTGAAGTGGGGTTAAAGGTGGGTCAAAGAAAGGAAAATTGAAAATTTGCTTAAGAAGCATTTAGATACCTAGCTATCCTTCTCCATCCCAAAGGAAGACTAGGAATTTACTCTCTTGAGGGAGAGGTTGAGGAATATGATGATTCGGATTCAGGCACAGCTGAGGGTGGTGAGGGGTGGGGTGGGGGCAGGTGCTATACTGAAAAAAGAGAAATTAAGTAAATTGATATACCCATGGTGAGACCAACCACTCCTCTCCCTCCATTTACTCCGAAACACTGACAGCCAGGATTATACTATTCTAGGTAGGAGACTGGAAGATGCCTCTCTGAGGAACCTGGCCAGCCCAAAGAAAAGCCCTAGAGACAATGACGGCTGGTAGGGGCAAAACAGTAACGGGTGTTTCTCAACAAAACAGCCCAGCTAGCTTACCCTACAATGAAATCCACCAATCAACATATCCCACTCATACACACAGAGCTTTCTCTCTGCTTTTTAGTGCTCACTCATATATATAAGCAGAGAGACATACATTTAACGAAACTTTGAAAGGAAGAGAACAAAACAAATAGATAAAAGGAACTTGTAAGAGAAAAGGGTATAGAAGAAAAAAAATCACTAAAAAGATTATCATGAATATTGCCAAAAAGATAAGAGACTGTAATGATTCCATGAAAGAACAGGATGCCATATATATATATATATATATATATATATACACACACACACACACACACACACACACACACATATATATACACATATATATATATACATATTTTTTTTTAAAAAGAACTCTCAGAGAAATTTCACTAGAAATTTAAAATATGACAGCAAAAATGAAAACTTCCATAGAAGCAATGAAGGATAAAGTTCAGAAAATAATAATACTTGTATAGCATTTACTGTTTGCTAGGCTATAGTCTAACAGTTACATATACATAAGCTCATTCATTTACACCAATTTAAAAAAAAAACAACCTATAAAATATACTGTTTTCTCTATTTTACAGATGAGAAAACTTAGGTATAGAATTTAGTTTTTCCCACAGTCACACAGCTGGAAAGTGGCAAAAACAAGGTTTCAATACAGAATGTCTAGCTCCAAAATCTAGACTTTTAGCCACTATATTAGAGTAAAAATAAAAGGCAAACCTATGGAAAATGGTAGAGAGAAAAGATATAAGAAAATCAGAAGATTAATCCAGGTGGTTCAATATCCTGAATAGCAGGAAATCCAGAAAGAGGGAAAATAGAAAACAGAGAAAAATCAAAGAAATAAGTCAAGATACTTCCTAGAATTGAAAGACATGAATGCCCAGATTGAAAGGGCTCACTGAGTACACTACCCAATGGATAAAAAAAAGGAACATCACCTTGAAATTTCAGAACTCTGAGGTCAAAGAAAAGTTCCTAAGAGTTTCTAAGAGTTTCAAAGAGAAAAACAGAATCTGAAATAGGAAGCGCACTGGGCTTTTTCAAAAGCAATATTGGAAGCCAGAAGCCAATGGAACAATATCTTTAAAATTCTCAGGAAAAAGGACTTAAACCCTAGAAAAATCATCAATAAAGTGGGAGGATAGAATAAAGAAATTTTCAGTCCCCCATGCCAGGTCTTAAAAACTTACTTCCCATACTTACTGTGTATGGCAGTAAGCTACTGGAGGATGTGCCCCAGCAAAATGAGTAAATAAACCAAGACAGAGGAAGACCAGAATCATGGTAAAGGGAGATCTCAGAAATACAGATGTGCAGCAAGCCTAGAGAGCAACAGGGGTCCACAGTGGTGTGACAAAACAAGACAGTTCTAGTAACATAAAATTGACAGAATACTGATGATTTGAAAATACTGAGAGGAGACTTTAGGAATGAATTAATGATAGTATACAAAGAATAAAAGAAAATGACAACAATTATTCGTCACTTAATTATGTTCTTCCTTTCTTCTATGAAACACCTAACTTTGCTACTTTGGAAAAGTAAAAATTGAGATTTTAAAGGTAAGGTCATCCTAAGATAGGCTAAAAAAACTTTTATATTTTAATTTTTTTCCAAATGGAATCACAATTATAAAATAGGGCTAAAGTCTCAGAAATAGAAGACCTGCTAGCAGTGTCATCTTAAACAACTCATTCAGCATCTCTGAGCCCCATCTGCAAAAAGTAAAATAATACCTATTCCAAAACCTTACGTGCTGAATTAAACCAAGTAAAGGATGCAAACATTCCCAGCATAATGCCAGGCACATAGTAAGCACTCAGTGCATGTTCATTAAATCTGAGTCATACTGTTTAAAAACGATGGAAACAGCAATAGGCAGGCAGAGACTCCCTCTACCACATACCTTCTGTGTTGTTGTGTTTGTTGTCAGTGTTGAGGGTTTGGTGAAGGTTATTTTCACAGGAGACATGTGGGGCGGTAAGGAGTTGGCAATACTCTGCATGATGTTACTCATCTTGGGACTGCCACTCACAGGCACAGTGATCGTCTTTGAGACTGGAACAACAGCCTTTGGAACTTCCTTTAGGACAACGGGGGAGGAGCTAGAAGAGTTTGTTCGCCTTCGTTTTCTGGGTTTTTCATCTTCATCTGAACAGCTAACACCTGAAAGGCAATAACAATATTGCTGTATCTATACTGAACTAACTTTGCTTTTTATACTTTATTTTAAAACCTCTATGTGCATTAAGTCATCCTTGACCTCTCCCTTTGCCTTAAGTCCAATCAGCTAATAAGTCTTATCAATCATCCCTCTGAAAAGCTGTCTCTGAATGCCTTCCCTCCTCCCTACAGCATTGCTTCATGTCAGGCCTCCTTATCTCCTGCCTGTAGTTTAGCAACAACTTCTTAAAAGATGATCACACTTCCAATCTCTCCCTTTCTATTCTACCCTCCATCCTACTACCAGCTGCAAAATCTCACTGTCTCAAAACCTCTAGTTGCTTTTATCTCTCTACAAGATGAAGCACAAAAGCTTTACCATATCATTCAAGGCCCTATATCTCTCCAAGAATACAATACCCCGTTCCACCCAATCCCATGTGCCCCTATAGTATTGGCATGCTGAAATGCTCACCATTACCCAAAGCCACCTTACCACATTCTATCCAATCTCTGGGTCTCTACTATTGTTCTTTGGGGAATGCCACCAACACCAATGACCTCTCAATCATCCTGCAAGATCCAGCAATCTCTTCAGTGAAGATTTCCTTTACTCCTCTTAAGCAAAGCTAATCTACATCTCCTCTGAGCTTATAAAGTACTTTGTACACTCCTTTCTGTATTGCTTACCACATGGCAATGTGACTGTGTCTGCATGTCTCCATTAATAGGCTCCCAGGCTATGTCTTATTATTTATTTCTCCAGTATAGTGCATCACACATACAAAGCTAGGTAAATGAAAGATTATATCCCAAACTAATTTGCCTGTGTGACTTCTCAGTATAAAAGCAACATAAACTTTCTGTTACTTAAAGCTTATGTGAAATGATTTCTTCATATTTGGGATTCACTTTTGTTATTTTAAAAATGATCAAAAATAGGTCTCTACAGTTATTTTAAAAGACTACCTTGGCTTAATCTACAGAAGTCAAGTATAAATTAAATTTAATAGTCCCAGATTCTTAGTTTTCCCTTTATGTACTAAAGCCTCGGTTGTTTTTGAAATGACTTTTGAAAAATTAAGTAAGACACATAAAATCTAGCAACCTACAAAGGAAATTTCTAAAGAGCAGACATAAAAAAATTATACAGTACGACTCATGGAACTGGTAATAAAAATGTAACTTCTTACACATTCAATTTATAGACTCTAATTTAAACAGACTGATAATGACCTAGAATCACTTCTGCTTAAAATAGCAAACTTAACCTCTGAAAGTTACAAAGAAATCAAGTTTATAACTATATTGAGAAGAATGAAAATCAAATATTAATGATCTCTAGTTGGTATCAAAAGCAAAGCAATACTGACATATCAGAAATAAAAAATTAAAAAATAAATTTGAAATCAAACTGTCTCACAGGATAGAATCAAGAGGTAAAAAACTGCAAATAAAAAAACTTCAAAAAATTATAATCAACTAGAATTATAAAAGATGGACTCTCTAGAATGCTTCACTGGATCTAATATTTGGATGATATGTTATATAAAATAATTTTAGAAATTACAACAATCATAGGAGTAAACACTGAATATGTCACATAAGCACATTCCTTCAGTTTTCTATTCACAACATTTCTATTCCATGACCATCAAAACAAGTGAATATTCAGAGGAGAGCAGTGTTCAAAGGCAGATTCCCCACAAAGAACAAAAAAGAAGTCATTTCTTAATCCCCCAAACTGATTTTAAAAAAAGCAAAGTATACGTATCCCCAGAAATGATTTTTAAAAAGCAAAGTATACCCAGTCATACATAAAGAAAGGAATTCTTTAAAGCTGTCAAAAACTAACCATTGCTAATGGCCAGACAGTGGACCAATGATTTAACCCAGGGAGGCAGATCTAATCAGAACCTATGCTGCAGCTTTTAGCCAAGATGGCCCTGGTAACACTGAGAGTATCACTTACTTTTGACATAAACAGTACTTCCACTTGGCAAGACAACTACATTGGAGGCAGGACTGGCAGGTCTTGGAGACTTAACCGTTGCTATGCTGCCACTTGGAACAGGGGTAGAGGTTGGGGTTGACGTGGTACTTGTGTAGGAATAGCAAACAACTACTGAAGGAACGATAAAAAAGTCTGCTGTTAACTTTCACCAAAACTGTCCAGCATACAGCAAAATTACTTACTTATTGCAGGCCAATTTTTACATTTTCATGTGATCGGAAGTTAGAGGCCTGTATTAGGTATTAGGATCTCAGGTTAAAAGGTATTAAAAACCTTTTTTAAAAATCATCACTTAAATGGGTGTTCTCCAAGTATTTAACAGTTGTCTACAGGTGACACTGCCCATGGGAAAGAGAGCAGTCACAAAGAAATCAAGTTTTTAAAACTATATTGAGAAAAATGAAAATCATTTCTCATTCATGGCAGAGGTTAGACAACAGGTACATACTTATATTCCCTCTTAATGCTAACGGCAGCACCATTGATGGGGTGATGGATAAATTTTCTCTAACCATAGCAATTTCCAACTTGGCTACTAGGAGGGAACCAAGGCAAGGTTTTTTTTATTATGAAAGAGCTCATTAATCATTTGCCATTCAAGCAGTGCAACAGTAACTCACCTAATACATGACAACACCGTATTTCAACTTCTTCATCATTCAATGAAGGAATACAACTCAACAACAGCACGAATATCTCATACTGCCATTTACTGAGTACCATGCACTTTGCAGAATTCTTTCCATACACTATCACTAATTCTTACAACACCACAAGGCAGGTCTTCTTCTACTTCATTTTAAGGATGAGGAACCTAAAGCTCACAGATGCTAAATAATTTAAATGACTTGCTGGAGGTCACATGGCTTGGATATGGCAAACTAGGATTCAAACACAGCTCTATCTACTAGAAATCCTGTATTCTTACCACTCTACCAGAGAGTTGGTGAAATGAAAGGGGAAAAGTGAGAAGAAAGACACTGCAACAACAAAGAAAACAGGAACTCAATAAAGGCCAACTTTGCACACTGATAATTGTCTCTCTTTTAAAAATAGCTTCCTGCAGCCTAAAACACAAGCTGACACACGTGAAAAGAGTGTCTCATTCTGCTCCACATCTCCTTGCTAGGCAAGAAGACAATTCCCCAAAGCAACCTGACAACTGCATTGTTTTCAGGGTCATTTTTATGCAATACCAAACTAAGCTATGAGAAGCAAGCCAAATATGCTCTCTCAAATTTAATGTTACTCTTGGTGGCCTTGGGATTCAAGAGTTTTTAAAGCATGTGTCAATTACTAAATTAAATAACAATAAGAGAGCCTTTCCATCTACAAGATAATCTCTAGCAGATTTAGCACATCAACTAGGACAGAGAAGCAGCATATACCATGATTCTAGAAGACAAAAACAGAGCTTTATTTTCTAAAGCTATCAGTTCAGCATCTTTCTCCAGTAACTAAATGACTTGTCATCTTATTTATTTTCTATGCCACCTATTAAAGGCATCTGTTCACTTCTAACAAGACAAACCGATGTCAAAAATTCATTCCAAGGAGGCTTTTGCAATTTTGTAATTAACATAATTCACACTTTCAACAAAAGGGAGATTTATTTTGGCTGAGACTAAAAACTTGGCAGTTTCTAGTTTCAGAATCAGAGTTGCTCAGTACATTTTGCAACCTTTAAACAGTGGAATAAAAACATACGGAAAATAAGACAACTTTCCTTTAGCTAAAAAGAAAAATAATATCTAGACACAAATATTTTTCTACTCACCTTCCTTGCTTCCTGTTTCCGCAGGCACTGGAAGAGATGCATTGTGCTGAACAGCTGCATTGGCAATGGCATTAGCTGTTACAGTGAAGGCGGTTTGGGGAACCAGCCGGGGCATCAGTGGCACCAATCGACGACCTTCAATGGACCATTCTGAAGAGCTATTAGGTCCAGACATACTAAACAAAAAAGAAAATGCTGCTACAAGAGTTCTCAATCACTAAAAATGAATCAAATATATTTTCTTGAACAATATAGCTTTTTAAATTATAAAAAGTGCCCTTACTGAATAGGAGAGCCTTTTTTATAAGCAAGCAAGATCAAAATGATGAAAAATTGGAATTTAAGGAATGCCCCACATACTTAGGTTATTATATATTTTATTCTATAATCTGAATCTCATAATGAACATAATTGAAACCATGAAAATTTTTCCCATGACTTTTATATTGATATGGATGTCAGTTTCATTAGTTTAAATCTGATAACTACTATTTCTACTAACTTTTAGAATTCAATTTTGTAATTAAATCACAAAAATTAAAAGTACTCAAATTTTAAAACTCAGATTATCCTTAATAATTAATAATGGAATTTATGGGAACCTTTGCAAGATAAATTTTTTTTTTTTAAATCTAACTGCCTGCATGGCCAGAGGTTCTAAGGCTTTCAAACTTAGAAACTGAGGCAGTAAACGAGGGAGAACAGGTAGTGAGGGATGGAAGAGGGCTGTATATATCACACCATATGTCAATGACAAAGTGCCATATTATTATCTGTCCTGCTTAAAAAAGAAAAGACTAGATCTAAGGGCAGTGGATAAAAGCTGCCACAACTTTATCTTTATTTATTTATACCATCCTTCACTCTAAGAAGGATTTGAGGCAATCAGACTCTAACCCTAAGCAGACACCACTCTAAGTTTCTTTATCCCACTCTTCTTGAGCAATTTTATCCCAGGAATACAACCAGAGGTTGAACTATCAAAATGTAGTTGTGTTACTTCTCTTGACTTGGCTTCATGTACGTCCTTGACTAACAATTAGTGTCAAGGCTTAAAATTCACCCATAATCAATCAATCAACCAACCAATCTCTTTAATGCATCAGAAATACTTCTGCACCTTTTTCAAAACCAGAGATTCTACAACCCAACCCAGGATTTAAGACTCTAGGTTCAGATTCTTCAGATTTATATAGAGTACACAAAAGCACCTGTTAGTGGACAGTGGAACAATGATGATGATGACAATGGTGATGATAGTTAACATCAATTAAGCACTTACTATATGACGAATACTGTTCTAAACATTGTACACATTCTATTAACTCATATTATTCTCTAAATGATCCTATAAAATAGGTACTATTATTCTCTCCATTTTATAGATGTGGAAACTATAGAGTCACAGAAAGGTTATATACTTGCCTAAGGTCACATAGCTATTAAATGTCTTCTTCAAAAAGCATACATCATGCTACTGAAATTATGTGCCACATCATAAGTAGAAAGCATAAAATTCTTCAAATAAGTTTTATGTCCAACTTCGCCTTTGATTTATACCAATTGGGCACAACTGACTAATTACTACCAACTTTCACTGCATGGAATAAATTACTTCATGACTTGAGAAGCATTAAATTTCAGTTCAGAAAGTAATTTCTAGGAGCCAATTAACCCAATTATTGTGGGAAGCTGGTAAATTCCCTCATGGTTTAACACAGACCTACTGTGTACAAGAGAAAGAGAAGTTCCTAAAACCCAATAACCCTTGCAAATTTGTCATTACATAATCTCCATGTTGATGCTAGTTCTGAAACGGAGAATGGAAGAAACTAAGAAGAGATAGAAAAGGGTATAGCTAATTGTCAAAGAAAAAAAATTCTAAAAGCTATCTAGCCTTGTCTTGGCTTACACCTATTCTGCTATAATTTTATTAGTATATCACTAATAAATTTGCTTGGTGAGAGTTAATCACACAAATAAAATGATATCTACACTTACCTTTAAAAGTTAGATCTATTTTCCTGCTAGTAACTGCTGAATTGTTTAAATGGTGGCAGAAATTATGGAAGATTAATAATTTGAAGCACATGAATATATGCTATGGAAAAGCCAGAACTTGCAGTGCAAAAGACACAACTGCAACTTTTAGAAAGATCTATAAATCTTCCAAATTTCCACTCATGCAAACACGCTCAAATTTTTTTAAGTGAGTGAAAATTAAATATATGTTAGAATTAAATCAATACATCCTATATGCTTAGTAATGAGTGTAAATATGCATTAGTTGCACAGGTCTAGACATCTAAACCGAATTTTACAGACTTTTGTAAATACCATACTTCAATGGGATACCTTAGTCTCTCTATTTATACTACATATGGCAAGGGAGGCTGGGGATCCTTGCTCCCTCTCCCTTAGATTTTGGGAGAAATCTAAAATGACACTAATCAAACTACCTTGACCTTCACATCCTTTAGCATGCAGGGTACCAGCAAGAAATCCTCATCCTCACACAGAAACTCACTCAGTATCCTGAGAATGTCTGGCTGTTGGGGAAAGGGTTAAGAGAGCAGAAATTCCAGACAGCCACTTTCTTCTAACCCTAGAGACAATATCGGCAAGAGGGGCTCAAGTAAAAAATCTGAAGCCTCTTGACATCCAAGGCTATAACAGTGCAATACTCTGACATAATTCAAACTGAATTAAAAGTATCAAACTTAATAAATGGCCTGGTGCCAAACAATAAACACATATTATGTCTCAAAACCACAAGCCAGGCTTTTCTTTGATCCCAGGCACCCTACTCCTTTTGTTTCCCCAGCCTTTGTGCTCAATCTTTTCGGCTTTCCCATTACCTCCCAACCACATTCCTTCTGGCCTAAGCTGCTGTTTTAAGTGGGGGAGGGAAAGGAGAGGAGAAAGGGAATGCAGTCAGGTCAGATGCGCTCCTCCTCAGCTCTAGTTCTTTCAGGCTCCGAGTATGAAGCCTGCCAATAGACAATCGTTGAAACTAGACTCTGCTGATACTTTTGAGGGAAAGGGAGCAGAGGAGATGGAGAGAATGAGGGATCCATGCCTACCTCAACAATCCCCATTCACTGACCCTTGGGCTCAACAAGTAAATGTAACATCTGGTCAAACTAAACGACAATATAAAATATTAAAACAGAAGTATGGAAAGACCTAAGGAGCTTAAAATTATACACTGAAGTAAACTCTTTTCAAAAAATAAAATTCATGTATTAAAGAAATCAGAAAGGAGAGGAAAAAAGAGGAAACACAGGCAGTTAAAGGCAACTCTCAATTATCCATGCTACTGGAGAGAGGAGGGAAAGGGAGAGGTCAAATAGATTAAAGAAACTGACGTATTATCCAAAAATATTATTTTGGCAAATACTTGTAAATTCTTCCACCAAAACTTTTCCAGGACAACTAACACACAGTAAAATAGCTAATTAAAAGTTTCATCTCCTCTCCCTTCCCATCCTCTGACTAGAGGTACTCCCAAGCAGCAAAATGGCAAAAGGATGGGCGGCATTAGGAGAGGGAGAGAAGACAAGAAGGAAAAGCAAGGGCACTGTTAATTTCATAAATGGAATAATGTGCCCCTGAATAATTGAGAGCTTCAATTTGAAATAAATACAAGTAAAAGCCTGAAATAATAATAACCTATTTTGCATACCTGTAACTTGGTCTTTCACCCAAATATAAGGATAAATTCATTCTTTGAAGGGGAAAAAAGGAAAAGGAAACTAAATAAATGTTATCCTTTAAGTATGAAACTGATGCATCAACTTACAACTAGTTGCCCACAATACTGTTCCAATTCTTACAAGGTACTAATTTTGTTTCTAAGTGCCTCTGAATGCAAACTATTGATTATTACTTTATAATCTAGCATATCAGGTTCCTCTTACCAGTTCTTAAATTAGAATCTAAGCTCAGTTGTCATTATTTCTAGAGCATCCCAACTCAAAAGTTTAGAGCAAATTAAAGGAACAAATTAATATTTGAATGTTTCAAGCCTGACAACTAAATAATAAATGCCTCTAATGGAAATTTTCCAAATTTCTATAGT
Organism: Choloepus didactylus; assembly: GCF_015220235.1. Classification (NCBI taxonomy): domain Eukaryota; kingdom Metazoa; phylum Chordata; class Mammalia; order Pilosa; family Megalonychidae; genus Choloepus; species Choloepus didactylus. The sequence goes on along the minus strand of NC_051312.1, from coordinate 90,798,543 downwards.
GTATACCTACCACTGAAGAATCTCAAAATTACAGGATAAACAGCTAAACCTTCAAATTATGCAGTTAAAAAGGCAGCACCCCATTTTATGAGTTAAGTAAAATGAGGGACAGTGAAACACAACTTGAAGCTAATGGATCTCTGGGAGTCAAATGAAACACACTACCAATTGGTTTAAATACATTGTTTAAGTTATCACATTATGGAAATGCACTGAATTTTTTTTCCTTTAGATTTCTTTCACATTAAAAATATTAATATAAAAAATAAATTATACTATCTTATTTTATGAAATGTTCCCATCATCTTGTGTTAACATTTGAGGAATAATTTCTGGTCTTTTCTATTCTTTTGGAGGCACCGTCTCCATACTTACTCTATTAATGCTTGATTATGGCCCTCAGTCCTCAACCACCCACCCCTCCATGTGTCAAATAGTTATGATCTGAAAACAATTTGATAAAAATTCTTTATAATTTTACTTTGTTGGCTTTGTAAAGTAAATTGAGATATATTACATTCATATTTCTTAAAATCAATGGTTTTTTTATGAATCTCAGAATACATGAAGTCATTGAGTATCAAAAGAATTATAATTCCTATTTATAAAGCAATATACATATCAAAAGAATTATAATTCCTATTTATAAAGCAATATATATATCAAATACCATTGTTATCAAATTTGGGGGCATACTACTTTGTTATTGAACTTTGCTTCAAATAGTAAATCACCTGCCATATTGTGGTGGTCTTTAGTTATACAGAGATTTCATTGTAACAGATTTGACCTGTGTATTTAAAAGCTTGCCTAACCAAATGCAAAACCATAACCAATTGAATAAACAGTTAACATGCTATGGTCAGGATCCCTGAGTATAGAGATATATTATTATGATAAAAGACTCAGGAATGTGCTACACAATAGGAAGACTGTTTCAAAACTATGTTATACTATGTCATAAAAAATCAGGGTTGGTATGACTAATGGCTTACTTATGTGCAATTGTTGTTAACCGTTCATCGTTTACTGCTCTCCGAACTTCAGCACGGTGGCGTTCTGTTGAGATGCTATGAAAAAAAATAGCCATTATAGAACTCTGCCAAGCAGGCAGCTCTTTCCTGTATTTTAATTAATGCTTAAATCAACATTTTGCTTGGGGAGATAGGGGGTTAAGATTGATTTGTGAGAAGATAAAGAGGGGAGGCCTAATTTATATCTTTAAATGCTTTGAAATCATAGAAAAGGATTCATACTGATTGTATGTAACTGAAGAGAGAATTAGTTGCAAATCAGAAATCATAGGAAGACAAATTCAACTTGATGTCAAGGCATTACTTCTAAAACTCAGAACTGTCAGACAATGAGCAAGATTGGCAAAGGTTCCCGTTATCTAAATATGCAAACAGAGCACAGATGACCTACTAAACATGGCTGTTGAGAAGAGAATTTGGGCACTCAGAAGAAAACATTCTAAGATTGCTTCTAAAGCTTAAAGTTCCACAATTTTATTTTCAATGAATAATAAAGAGAGTGGCAAGGTAGTCTGTTTCCTGTGGCTATGTGCTATGAAACTTGATATCAGGCTAATACCCCTTTATTACTCAATACTTCAGCCATGTATCATCTACATTATATCAAGTAACCCATATGGTAAAAATGTGCTTATACTAATCCTGATTAAACAAATGTAAAGCTAATACTGAACAACTAGAAAAGGTTATACCCACTCTATTTATAAATTCTCAATAAAATGAATATCACTCTCCAAATTGCAATCTTTACTGTTTAAGCCAAAAATCCGTATCATGGACCAAAACATTTAAGGGTCTGGAAAGCAGAATTTATAAGAAATATAAAAAACAAACAAAAATATAAATTGTTAAATATGAAGATAATAAGACTGAGGATTTGGCTTACTCACATTCCTGTATTAATGTTAATTAAATAAAGGAAGAACCTACAAAAAGACTATTGAAAAAATAGGACAAAATGGTTTTAAGTGGGGAAAATGAAACTTTGGTTAAAACAGAACATTTTCCGAGAAAACTCAAGAAGCTAGAAAGGATCAAGGCAAAGTGTCAAGGAACCCCTATCACAAGAATTTTTAATGGATTCAAGTGCCACTCTAGTGGGACACTGAAGGAATAGACCATGCTTAAGGTTATTGACTATTTATATAAAATAAGACAACATCTTCCTTGCATCCCCTGTAACCCCTCAACAAATGCCAGTAGAAATCTTCACATGCAGTTGCTACCAACTCTTACTTCCTTCACCCATGTCAAAAGTAACTCCCTTTTCCAGATGGTCAAAACCTAAAATAATCTACCTTAAACTCTTTCTGACTGGACTACAAAATAAATGGTAAGTTACACAATTTTCCATAACAGAGCACACAACTAGGATGAAATCATAAGCATCAACAATTTGAACACCTCTGAAACTTACATTGAGAGTTACTGAAATGAACAGTAATGAAACCCCTCAAAATGAAATTTCTAGAGTCATGTCTCACAAACTTTTATGATAATTTACCTAAGAACTTTTGAGAGTTCTCCAAGAAGATCTTTCTTTTCCTTGGTGAGATCTCCCTGTGCCCGAAGTGCACTGATAACTCCAGCATATGCCTCCAATTCTAGAAGAAGAAAATTATTTCATCAAGATAGGGCTTCAATATTTTAATAATATGGTTATGTATAGTGAAACTTGAGGGCAAGAAACCTAAAAATCAACTGCAATTTTTTTATTCCTTTCAATAATTTTTTCTAATAACCAGTTAAAATGTTGCTTTTAAAAATTTATATCCATTTATTCTTTATTGCCTCATAGAAGTCATGTATGTAAATTGTTTAGGTAAAAAAATTTAACAGTAAATATTTTGTCTCACCTATTATCACTGAAGAACTCAGATGCTACCAACTACTGGGAAGAGACTCCAAGTGACATAAAAGGCTGATGGGAAGCTTTCAGCATAACTGATCAACCCTTCAAATAATTCCTTAACCCTGCCTAAGAAGTCAAACTATATTCCACATCCCTCCTGGGTAGTCAGCAGAGAGTACTGTGGAACCAAAAAAAATAACGCGAAGAGAGTCAAATGACCAGATTCTGGCTCCAGTGCTGCCACTCTGTAAAACATACCTGGTATTATCTTGGTGGTTGTGTGACCTTGGGCAAGTCCCTTCTCATTTCTAAACCTCAGTTTCCTTATCTAGAAGGAACTTCTAAGCTACCTTCAAAATGACCAAGACAAATGAGGGGGTATGAAATGCTCTTATAAAACCAAGATATAATAAGCTAAATCCTAATGCCAGCCAGTTTCATTTCATTATCTTTCCACAGAAATAACCACTGTGAAATTAAACAGTCAGTCCCTAGAACTGACAAAAATAGAAAAGGAAAAAGTCCAGTGATTGCACACTTCAAATGATTTGTATGGTGTGTGAATATATCTCAATAAAACTTCACTAAAAAAAAAAAAGGGGCAAAAAGTCCCCAATGGCCCCCAATGTACCATGCATGCCTCTCAATACAGTCCTCTTGTTTACTACCCTTGTTTAGTTCCTTCCTATCCTGACTCTGGGCTTGGCATGCAACTTGCTTTTGCCAATGGAACATCAGAAGTCCATTAAGCACTTGTACATGGGGCTTTGCTCTCTTGGTACCTTGAGATGATCAAGTTGTGAAGAAACTCAGGATGAAAGGCCACATGGAGAGAGAGAGGCCCAGCCCAGCCATCCCAGCTAAGCTCAGTCCCCCAGCTAAGCTACTAGCTGAATACAGCCACATGAGAGAACTCAGGCAACACAGTAACCCACAGAATCATGAGAAATAATAAAGTAGCTGTTGTTTTAAACCATTTACACTATGAGATAGATATGTCTAAGCAAAATAAAATAATGGAAAATAAATGCCCAGGCTACAGTTATCTGTATACTCAATTCAAGTTGCTATGAGTATTCAGTATTTGCCAATGCCTGACACACAGGAGACATTCAATAAATGTTAGCTAAATAATATATACATGCATACATGCATGCTAGTTACTATACCAAAAATAAATTAGTAGCATCATTCAGTTCATCCTATTCACAGTTCTGACTGCCAAAAGAAAGCTTTATATAGAAGAGTGAGTTGACTATATTAAACAGAAATGTCAGGTCCAACTGAACTACCCTATGTACAAACATCCTGCATGTTCAGTCTGTGACAGATACTACATAAATGTTTCATGCATTCTCTCTTTAAGAACTAAACTCTGCTGCTCTGGAGTAGTAAAAGAAATACTTAGTTCCAGGAAACACATATTTCAGCTTTTATCAGGACCTAGAGCAGAGATCAAAAGGCACCAGGAATAACCAACTAAGAAATCACCATATTCTAAATGTTTATATCCCATTTATGGAATATCTTATGCAACAAATGAGTGTTAAATCTCCATTATATAAGCCGGATAGTGTGCTAAGCTAAGTCCTGCCCTCAAGGAGTTAACTCTAGAATAGAGCTACAGTGAAACAAGTTATCAGACAATTACGATACAGTTTACAATACAGTGGTAAAGGCACAGAGGAGAAACATATCATCTAGTCTGGAAGCATAAACTTGAATCAGAAAAACTGTGGTACAGACAGCCAGGGGAAAAATGCAAATGTGCAAAAGGATAGAGAAGGTAAGAGAACAGATAATGTTTCTTATAGATATCCAACTTCCAGTAAGAGTCAGTGACTATTTTTTATGTTTGAGAGTTTTGCACTAAAATATGTGTGTATATAGATAGTCACTAACTCAAAACAAACTACTACTTGAACTTCTACTACAAGGTATCCTGGAGAATATTCATATTAACAAAAATGTCCCTATCCTCAAGGTAATTAAAATCCAATAAGGGACTTAAGAAATATGTACAAATAACTATTATAAAGATTTTGGTTCACCCATATAAGGCAACAGACAAGAGTAAAAATGGAAAAGCAGCTTGGAGCCAGAGTGAGAAAAGTCTAAAAACTAATTACAATCTAAAAAAGTAATTGAATAATAAAGGAATGACAGAAGGAAAAGAGTCAGGTTTTACAGTGCATCGTGTTTTAGGAGAATGGCAATGCCAAAAAAAGAAATGGAGAGGTCAGAGAGAGAGGAAGAGGTTTGAGGAGAAGGAAAAATTTACTTTTGGCCTGTGGAATTTATGGTGATCAAGACATTATTTCAAGTAAAATGAAATTAACTAAAGAAATATAATAAATATTTCTGCCAAGTCTAACTAAAAAGTCATGCACAAAAATAAGATGTGGCAATCTCACACAAAACTTGGACTCAGTTATCACAGGTACACACTTCCAAAGAACTTCCTCCTCTTCCCTAAACAATCACTCATTGTAAAGAAGCCTCATTAGCTTCCCAACCTCCTTCGTATTTGTTGATGTTCATTTTGATGGGTAACCTCAGATGCTAACATTAACTGAATTCTGGTATTACCTTGGTTGCCATTCTATTTTAGTACTTACTCTAATGATACATAAATATAATCAATAACAAACACACGTAAACACCCCAGAAAATAAAAGAGTTGACAAACCATTTTTTACAAAGCCCTCAACTCATTCCATTTAAACAAATCAGCTATTCAATTATACTATAATCCACAAAGCCCCATGTTAGAGTTACAGCTCAGGAATGGTCATAAAAACAATAGGGCAGGGGAGAGGCAGGATACAAGGAAGGAAGCATTTATCTATCTCTGGTACAGCCAATACATCATAAATTCTCTATCCCAATTTTTTTATCTTGGTTAAAATTTAAATGCTTGATGTTACATGAAAATGATATGTACTTGTTTTTAAAAAGACAAAGCTAATTCTCAAAACATTTTAAGCTAATCCTCAAATAGAGCATCTTCTCTAAATTTTGGACCTAGAGCTCCTGTGTGAAGGCAATTCAAATGTCTTACTGTTATGATAATGAGCCAACAGGTGGGGGAGGAAGTCTTTAAGCAAATCACTACCAAGGCTCACCTTCCAAAGTGAAGGGTCATTAGAAGACAGATGTTTTCTTTGGTATAGATAGCATTACCTACACAGCTCTGACTAAAATTAGAGATATACTTAGACTTACAGATTACCATTTTTGTATTTAAACATAATCTCTTGATGCAAGGTCCAAAAGCCCAGATAGTTGGGCTATTCCTCAGCAATTATTTTAGCTATGAAACAAACAGGAGTCCAACTTTATAACTGGCAACTAATGAGTTACAGCAATTGGATGTAACTGTACAGAAAACCATCTTCACATTAGTATTAAAAGTTTGGACAGGAAGTAAAAAAAAATAAAGGAATGATTGATTAAAAAAAAAAAAAAAAGCTTCCTAGACACTGCTGAAATACAATACTAGGAAGAGATTTAAAGTAGAGAAATCCAAATAGTAGCCCAAGGGAAAATGAAAAGGGCAAAGGTTATTAGCAGGCAGGGCCAGAGCAGCTATGATTCTACCTGATATACACATAGGAATTCCAAAAAAAAAACTACCTTTGAAGAAAAGGTTCACCTGCAAATAAATCATGTCTGAAAGCAACTGCTTTAAAACACTATACAGTCAAATGTCAGGCACTGTGACAGGCCCTTTAGATATAGTTAATTCACATAACAAACTAATGAAACAGATATTGTTATCCCTCCCCCCCCCCCTTTTTTTTTTTTTACAAAACTGTTGACAGATTTAGGGAGATTAAATAACTTGCCCTTGGTCATTAGTAACAGGACCAAGACCCCATGTCTGTCTGCCCACTCTCCCCTAAATCAAAACCATGGATATCTAAATAATTCATATCCACTGCCAAAACAGTTCATGTTCTCTTTCAAATTATTTATTCATTTACTGAGCACCTACTATGTACTAGCCCAGAGGCCACAAATAAGTGTTTGTAAATAAGACAGACAAGATCGTTTTGGATCTTACAGTTTAAGATAGCCTCTCTCAACCAAGGATCCTAGCTGGAACGACAAAACACAGAATATTATTTGAGTGATCCTTTTCTCAATTTTCCCAAATATATACATAACATACCATTCTAGATGCGTGGGAGAAGTTAATTCATTAAATACAATGGATACTTTAGCATTAGGGCTTAATTCTCTCCCTGAATGCTGGTTGAGAAAGGCTGTTTTAAGGGAGAAGCCCTAAATAAGTAATTACAAGCATGAAGTGTGTTTTATTATTGATAATAAAATATAATTTGGGAAAGTCAGCATAGTTTACATTAAGTTAGAAATCAGAAACAGTACGTAATCATCCATACATTCATGAAGGAAATACAGTATACTGGTTAAAAATATGCTAAAGTAAGACTGGAATCATACTCCCTAGGTTCAAATCCTGATTACACAATTTAATAGCAGCATCATTTTGGGTTCTAACCTTCAATTTCCTCATCTATACGATGGGGACCCAAAAAAACAAAACAAAACACCAACCCTACCTTTTCGGTTTGAAGTAAGGATTAAATGAGATGTTGAATGTAAAGGACTCGCAAAAGGTTCAAAACCCCTCAATAAATCTTAGCTGCTATTATTGTTAATATTATGATTCACGTACCTACTATATACAAAGCACTATGCTAAGCACTGGGGAAATAATAATGAATAAGACAAGAACTATACCACCAAGGAGTTTCTAATCTCGCGTGAGTTATGACATCTATGCAAACGGCCATGACCCAAAGCAAAAAGGGAAAAGTATACAGAATGCTATAAAACATAAAAAATGAAAATCATACCCAATTTTCGAAGAATCCTTTTGCATTCATCCCTGCTGAGATCCAAAAGGGTTGGCCACACAACAGGCATTGCTGCTTCTGTTTGATAGCCCCAAAGAGCTTGTCTTTCCTACCAAAAGAAAAAGGGGGATGGGGGAAGGAAAGAAATCAAATTACCATGGTACATTCAAAGGGCCACTCACCTGGAGATCTGCAGTCTGAGAAATAAAACCAATACTTCACAATGCTTTTTCACTACCACACTTTCTAACTTTTGACAACTTAAGAATTAACCATTTGAGAGCTTACTATGCCAGCCTACAACAGCAGAATGACACAGGCTCTAGAGACAGACACATCTAGGTTCTAGTTCCAGCTTAAATTACTGACTATGATTCTGGGTCAATTGGCCTCTATTAGCCTAAGTTTTGTAAACATCTGTAAAAAAGAGTTAACACCACTCAATTTGTAATGAAGATTAAAGAACAGTGTGTGAAAAGTTCTTACCATAATAGCTAGCATGTAGTTTAAAAAATAGGTAATAAGACCTGTGTTAGCTTGGGCAAGTAAACTTGACTTCTCGAGGTATGTTTCCTCACTTATGAGTTAAATGAGATAAAGTATGTAAGGCTGCTAGCACGTTACTTGGCTTAATAGAATTCAATAAAGAATTCTCTCAAGTCTTAATAAAATATGAATTTAGACCCTGTAGTCATTAAACAACCATTCACCAAAAGTTTACTATAAGCCAGGAACTTACTTCGTACCGGGAATCCCCTGGTCTAGAAAGACAAAAAGACAGCTCTAGACGCTTGTACAGTGCAACCTTAGCACATACAGACCCACAGTAAATATTTGTTAAACGAATGGTTGAAGGAGGGAGGGACTAAAATGAATGAACGAATGAATGAATGAATGAGCTCACTGCCTAGTCTAGGAGTCAGACACCGAACTGAAACAACTAACAGCTAAATCCTGTTCCAGGCGCTGGGGCTTCTAACTCCAACTCTTTGCCCCGAGTTGAGCCCCCTCCCCCTACTTCCCATAGTCCTCTCAGCTCAGAACCAACCCAGAGCAAGGAGAACTGGACTGCGCGTCCCCGCCTGCAGGATGACATAAAGAAAAGGGGTGGGGAGGAGGAAGCAAGGGCAGAGCCAAAGGAATCCGCTCCCTCCACAAGCCAGTCCCCGCCCCCCGACAGGATCTTGGAGGCGGCCGGCGACCGCCGAATCAGGGACCACGTCACGGCATCCCGATGCGTCCCCGACAGCGACCCCACCGCGGGGCCGCATCGCTTCGGAAACCTGGGTAGTAGTTGCCGAAGCCCGCTGGGGGAACCGGAATCTCGCATAATCCTTCCCCCACTCAAGTGTCAAGGAGGCAAGCCCGCCCCGCCCCCTCCCCAAACACGCACTCTCTTGCAGCACCACAAGAGCAGCCAGCCTACCCTCCTCACCCGTGCCTTAGAGCCGGCCCCAATGTCAAGCCCACGACCCAAGCCCTTCAGGACCGGCAGCCAGTGTTAGGGGCCCCAGCTGGCATCCGCGCCTTGCTCCCTCCTCAGCCGAGAGGACAACAGAGAAAGAGTAGGCGCGCGGACAGCCAGCCAGACGACCGAGACTCACCCGGAGGCTCCCAGAGCTGGACCCCCCACGGCCCAGCATCAGGCCTGCTGGAGTCCCTCGCATCCCACCTCCGGGAGCCCCACGATCCCGTTAGGAGACAACGGGGGATGGGGCAGGGCGCCCCAACCTGGGCTCCGAATGCTTGGTCTGGCGCTCCGCTAGCCTGGCTAGCCTGGCAGCTCTTCCCATGATCCTGCCTGAGAGTCACCCACCTGCCCGGCCTTTCGGGGCTCATCTAAAAGGCTCCTCCGCCAAGACTAGGGGACACCAGGAATTGGGTTTGTTTGCGATGCCTCAGAAGCGGCAAGATGGCGACAGGTATCAGGGCGCAAGCGCAGCCGCGCGCTGCTAGTCGGGTGGTGTAGTTCTCCTTTCCCGCCTTTCGGAGAACGGACACCAGAAGGCCTCCATTCTCCGTGTCCCCCTTTTCCTCCGCATTATGAAAGGAAAGGAGAGTCATCGCGGGGGCTACTGGTAGTTGTGGTCCAAACCCAAACGTTCCTCTCTTTCGCTCCCGGTTCACTGTCGTATGCGCAAGGAAGGCTGGGAGTGTAGTTTCCTTGGTTTCTCCTGCGTACCCTCCTCTCTCTGGCCTCGCGCGCCTCTCCTTCGGCACCGTCTCCCAGCCAATCGGCTGTGCTCTCTGCTACGTGTGGCGTCACACGTAGCGGCCGAAATGGCGTCAGTAAGTGGAGTTGGGGCTTCGCTGTGTGTTTTGCTCTAGCCGACGTCAGAGGTGGTGGGAAAGCAGCTTCATCGCAGAGCTAACATTGAGGATTAAAACTGGATTCCTCAGAGCCATGGGAGCAATTCTCAGCGGCCGCCGGCCCCCCAAACGGCAATTCGAGGAAAATATTCCACGCTGTGGGAGCCGATTATGACATTGCAGTTGCCGAAACCAGTCTGGGGGCTGCAGAGTCCCAAATAGAGAAAGGAAACCCGAGCGGTGAGGCTGAGATTTGAGTTTGAGTTAGTTTCGACGTCGGGTTCCTCCACCTGTGAAATGGGAACGATAATGATATCTCGGGCTCTTATCTGTCCAATGCCGGAAGGAGAAGGGACTTATTTGAGGCCCTATGACGTGGTAGGTGCCCCTTCAGCTTTTGTCCTTATTTAACCCCACAATTTTAAGAAGATAATTTTATAGATGAGAAGAGGGGCTCAATAAATTATATAAACTCGAAGCCAGTGCCTGACATTGTTATGATTGTCTTCCCTCTTTAAATATTTGTATTTTTGGTGACAACATGGGGTTTGGGTAGAAATGATCAAGTCAAAAGGGGTTCTTAATGTACATTCTGCTATCACCAGAACTAGTTTTTTTCCTCTGAAAAATGGGATTAATACCTCCCCATGGGAATGTTGTGATAAACAACGTAGATAAAAGTTATTTATAGTTTGTGAACCACTATACAATCGCGAGACTGTTGTTCTTGAAAGGAGCTGTAGATTAGGAAGAAAAAATAACATTAAAGTTTCCTACTCCTATTTGTACATTAGCTAAGCATGCTCTGCCAAGTCCAGGAAAATGATTGTTGAAACCGAAGCTTTCCCCTTAAGAAAATCTTGAAGTGGGGTGGATTACTCTTCCGATCCTCCATCCACCTCATCCCTGACCTGCTATTGCGTTCCCTTCCATCTGTTGCCCACTAAATTAAGGGAACCCCTGTTTCAGACCAATTGCTTTAGAATATGTGAGAATAATAAATGAAACCTTAATAGAAGATTATGCAGTTTAACATACATTCTTTGGTTTGAGGACCCCCTCATATTATTGATGAGAAAATCTCACAGATATTCAGTAACTCACCCAAGTTCACAGAGCTAGAAATTGAAGGGAGCTGGTCTTTGCACCCCAGGTCTTCTGACCTCACTGTCCTTTTCTCTACAACAGTGTCAGAGTAACTAACATGAGTCTAAATAAGTTATAGCTAGTCCTTGTGCTTACTAGGTAATTCTAAATATTTCATATATTAATCATTTAGTCCTTACAACAACTGTAAGAGGTGCAAACTATTGTTGCTCCTACTTACAAATGAGGAAATGGAGACATGGAAGGTTAGATATAGCTTGTCTAAGTCGCACATTCTAAGTTATGGTAAAGCAAGGATTTGAACCTAAGCATTTGGTTCCAGAGTCTATGCTCTAGACTAGTGGTTTTCAAACTTTAATATTCAGTAGGGACCACTGAGAATCTTGTTGAAATACAGATTTTGATAGAATAAGTCTGGGGTGGGGCCCGAGGTCCTGTGCTTCTGACAAGCTCCCAAGTGCTGCTTCTGCTGCTGGGCACTATATACTATCTCTAATGTACCACGCATTCCCCCCTCCCTTTCCTGCTAACCAGATTTCTTTTGCAGCCAGAAGCTACATTCCCCATACTGTCTCTGACTGCTTCACATTCCCAGTCATTTCCAATATTAAATTCTCTTTCCTAAGGATCAGTCTCAAACTTCATCGTCAAGAAGCTTATCCTGCGCCTTCCTTTCCCTTTAGAATAAGACAGGCATTTCCTTCTCTTCTCCCATACCACTCACCATATGTCTTGTTACTGAGCTCAGAACACTGAATTGTGGTCATTTGTTAGAGACTCTTCCCAAGTAGGCAATGAGGGAGGGACCAGGTCTGTGCACACCAGTCTAGTGCCTAGTACATAATAAGAATAATAACTGATACCTACCCAGGGCTTTCTCTGTTCCAGGTACAGTTACATATGTTAACTTATTCAATCCCCACAACAGCCTTATGAAGTAAATAAACTTTTATCCCCATTTCATAGCTGAAGAAACTAAGGCACAAAGAAATTAAGTTACTTAACCAAAGTCCACAGGCTAGCAATTAGCAAATCCATGATTTCAAATTAAGGCACTTTGGCTCTAGGAAATTTGTGGTAAGTAAAATGAGAGCCACCCTATACTTCCTTCCAAAGAAGAAAAATTAAGACTTATCTGCTAGACGTTAATGCAGCTGTCTCTAGCCTGGGAAAATATTTGAAAGTATAATATCTGTTTCAAACTTTATTGCTCTATTATCTAAGCAGATTACTCTTGATATAGAAACTTCTTTTAGATGCCTACCATCCACCAGCCTGATTTTGTACTGTTATATTGGGGAAGGTATATTTTATCATTATCATTAAGGTATCTGTTAAATGTCTGTGGTATTGTACAGGTAGGTGAATTGAAATGGTTGAAACTTTAGAGATTCATTTTCTAAATGGAAAAAAAAAAAAAAAAAAACTGGTCTAAAGAAGTCAAGTGAATTAACCAGAGAGTCACACAGAGATTTCATGTCAGAGCTGGGATGGAAACCAGCTCTTTTGTCTTAGAGGCTGCTGCTCTTTCCACTGTACCACACTGCCCTTAGATTCTTACTTTGACAAAGTTTATTACCACACTGGGAATAGCAAGACCAAAAAAAATCCAAAAGTAGATCAAGATAAGTAGATTTGAGGGACAGAAAAGAAAGGAGGAAAGTAAACTGGGGATAACTGGCAGTTACATATCCAGGCTCAATGGAGGATCAGAAACTCTTCTGAACAATCTAGAAAGGCTTCAGAAAAGAGGTGAAAGATCTGGCCACTGCTTTGCCAGCTGCCTCCACTCCTCTCTCTCCCTAACTTTCTATTAAATTCTGTAGTTTCTGTTTCCTAAATAGCTGACCTACTGTTTTAATGGGATGATTATGGAGCCCCATCACATCTGTGGAATGAATTTTTTTTTTACCAGCCCTGTTCCTACAGGGGCACCTCTCTGAACCCCTTGCGCAGTACTTCCACCACACTGCCACTGCTGTCAGGATGAGCTTTCTAAGATTCAAAGTTTATCATGTCATTCCTCTGCTTAAAACCTTCCGGTGGATCCTAATTGCCGACAGAATAAAGTTTCAGCTGCTTTACAAGCAGCCCTGAGCTAGTGCAAAGAAACTTCTTATATAACCTCTTCCTAGAGCATTGCTCTTGCCTCTTTGTCTTGTCTAAAATCTCACATTTTCCTTCAGTGCACTGTTTCCCTTGAAACCCTCTCAAGTGGAGGTCTCAATTACCCCTACCTTCAATATCTTGAACCAAGCATTGTCCTAACTTCACTTCAGCTTCCAAGCCAACTCCTCCTGCACTGAGGCTTTCATCATTAAGCCATGTAATCTCCATGCCATCCTCATTCCATGACTCTCTTAGGGAGAAGATTTTTAACAGTCTTCTATTGTCAGTTTAGGTTGTTCCATTGTCTTCTCTGTCCTTGAATTCACCAGTTGCAAAAGGAGCAATGTCTTTTTTGATTCAGCTTCAGATAGATCATTTCCACAAAATTCTGTTGGTTGTACAGGCCAGCCCTATTTAGTGTAGGAGGGGACTACACAAGGATATGAATACAAGATGCATGAATCATTGGAGACTAATTATTTATCAGGTTTTATATGTATATTTGTTATGTGTAAATGTATGTATCACGCATGTACTTTGAAAGGGAATTTGTACCAAGTGGTAAACAAGAATAATTTGATGGAAATAAGTTGAAATAATATTAGATAGCATTTATTCAGGTCCCATTATAACAGGAATACTTTGTGTGAATAATCTCATTTACACCTCACAGAAGTCCCTTGACATAGAAATTACAGATACATTTTACAGCTGAGGAAACCAAGGTTTAAATAGAGTTAAAAATAATTTGGCCAGAGGCAAATATCACCAGAAAATTCTTCCCCAAAACACATAGGTATTGAGGAGTTCTAGCTATCTGTGAATCCAAAACAGACCATTGTTGTGGCTTTATTTCACTCATGAATCTCTAATTTGGGTAGACCTTAGTGGAAAGAGCTTGTCTCTACTCCTCTTGGCATCAGCTGGTGCAGTTTGAAGGCTGAGGTCTAAAATCATCTGAGTGCTCATTCATTCACATGACCGGTAGTTGCTGGCTATTGCTTGGAACCTTTGCTGGGGTTGTTGGCCAGAGCATCTATATGTGGCTTCTCCACGTGGTCTAGGCTTCCTCACAATACCTCGACCAGATTCCAAGGGCAAGTGACCAGAGAGAGAAAGCCCGGAGGAAGCTGTATTATTTTTATGATCAAGCTATGAAAGTCATATAGCATTATTTATGCCATATTCTGTTGGTTGAAACAGTCACGAACATACCCAGGGTCAAGGGGAGGGGAAATAGATTTCAGCTCTTAATGGAAGAGTGGCAGAGTTCTGAAAGAAGGGGAACAGAAATATTGCTCTGGCCATTTTTGAAAAACATAATCTGCCACAGTTTTTCTGTTCACAACAATTCATATCCCTCCCATGTGCAAAACACACTTGTTCAATGTGTGTCATGACAATTAAATGCAGTACATGTTCCTGAACTAGATCTAATAATAAAGGAGAGAATGCCCAAAAAGCCATTATTGGAACAATTGAAAAAATTGGAATGTGGACTATATGCTTTATATCAATGCTAAATTTCTTGAACTTGAAATCTCCATGTAAGGTGCTTAATAAGTGAGTTTTCTTGTTCACTTAAAAAGGGAAGTGTTAAGTGTTAGAGGAGCATAATGTATGCAGTCTATTCTCACATGTTCAGAAAATAGAGAAATAGAATGATATAACAAATGTGGCAAAATGCTAATAGTTGGTCAATCTGGGTATCTGGGTGGGAGGTACATTAGAGTTCTGTGTGTTGTTTTTGTATTATTTTTGCCGCTTTCCTGTACATTTGAAATTATTTCAAAATAAGAAGTTAAAAACCACACTCATTCTTTCCCCCAAGACTCTCAAGGTATTTTTTCCTTATAGCAACAGACTTGGGCTTGATTTCTAGGATTTTGTTGTCGAAAGCAGTTCTGGGTGTGAATAAATTTCCTCAAGTGCAGTTCCTCTCAATCTAAAGGCTTGGGAATTAGAGACAAGTTATCTTCTCCACAGACATCCAACACACAGTGGTTGGACTGGTATAGAATAACCACTCTAGATCCACTGATCCATAGCAATTCTGAAGCTTGTTCCTTGATTAGGGCACAGTCTTATAGCCTAGGAACGGTTCTCCACAGCTCTTGATTCCACCTTCTGGACTCTAGGTTGTATCTTCTGAGTCATTCTTCCTTTTCCATAAAAAAATAGTCTGTGTTTGAAGCCAAGTTTTCTCAGCCTGATTCCTGTTCGTAGAAGTTCAGGCTTTTCATTTTAAACTTTCTGTTCCCTTTAATCCAAACTTGCCTTTGGTACAATTCTCTTGAAAATTTTGTGGATTTTTTAATGATTCTTATTGAGGTTTATGTATTCCATTAGACAAAAGCCACACCAAGAAGTCTCTTCAAGATAAGCTGTTCTCTGTCTTGGTCTTCCTATAAGGCTCCTGTAGGACAATACCCTAAAGATTTATAGAAATCCCATTGTTCAGAAAAGAAGATTTGCTAGAATCCTGTTGTTTAGCAAAGGTGTTCAGAGGTCTTTGTTTGAGGTACCACCTTAAATCTGAGGTCTTAATAGAGGGTTTTACAGTCATGCCCTTGGCTTCATCTTTAGAACATGTTTTCCTGACAGCATCATAAATTTAATCTCTGTCCAGAAGCCATTTCTTAATTTTAACATCATTTGGTCTGGAGAAACCAGGAATGAGAGAATTTTATTTTGAAAACCAGCAAGTTCTAACTACTTTATCCCTAAGCAGTTCTTTCTTTACTTTCTCTCTCTTTTCTCTTATTTTATTATAGCTAGTTCGTGCTTTTAACAGTCTTCCTGGGAATTTCTTTAATGAAATAATATAGTCCACTAAGTACATTTCCTATTTCCACATTACCACAGGTAACAATGTTGCTAAATTTCCTCTAGTACTTAACGATGTTATACTTTCCTCTAGATTCCAGTAATGTTTTCCTCACTTTTCTTTAACCCCTGACAGACAGTCCCTTCAAAGGAAATCAGGCTTCTACTGTCTTTGAGGTCCTTTACATTTTCACTAACGTCCTTAAGGTCCACCCAGTGCCAAAGCCACATGTTTTAGGTTTTGTTAAGCATCCCTCTTCTGGTACCAAAATCTGATCTGATTATCTATTGCTACATAACAAGTCACCACAAAACTTTCTGACTGAAAACAACTATATTTGTTTTTGCTATTTGAGCAGGGCTCAGCAGAGACACTGACCATTTTTGGAAAATACAAACAGCACCAGAGCCAAACCAAGATTTCATCTTGGGTCTGACTCCAAAGCCCATGCTTTTTCCATTGTATAATGCTGCCTTTCTTGTATGGATGAATATTAAATTTACAAAGAAAATGTCAATCAGAAAACAAGCTATATAGTACTACCATTATTTTAAATTTATTTTAAATTTTACATTGTAAGATGTGAGAGTAATTCTAAAGGCTAGATATGTGCTTTCTCTCCTTCCAAAAATGAATTGGGGTAAACAGTAAATAATTTATTCATTGTTGAGTACTAACTATGGATAAGGCCCTATGCCAGGCACTGGAGAAACAGATCATTGCCCTTCAGAAGCTCACAATTTAGTGGGGGAGACAGACACATAAATGGATAATTACTATACAATATCCTGTTAATGGTATTATTGTAAGAGACTATGAAAAAAGGATTAAGGGGCCATTGACTCTTCCTGAGAGCTAGTAAAGAAAGTTCGCCAACAAAGCAGGAAAGGATATTCAAGACACTGAAAGAAAACAACAATGGCAAACACATAGGCATAATCAACACTGGAATTTGAGGAATTGCATGCATTTCACTTTAGCCAGAGTGAATAGTACATAAGGAGACAATGGGAAGAGAGAAAGATGGGGAGGCTATTAAAGGTAAAATAGAAAATACTAAAGGCTGGTTTGAATCTATTTTGTCCCCCACAAAAGCCATGTTCTTTTAATCCAATCTCGTGGGTACAGACTTACTGTAGGTGGGACCTTTTGATTAGATTATTTCCATGGAGGTGTCATTCAAGGTTGGTTATAATTGGTTTACTGGAGTCCTTAAGAGAGACACTTAGAGAAAAAAATGCCCAGAGCTGACACAGACCCAGATGCATGGAGATGCAGACAGAAAGATGTTTGGAGATGCTAAGCTAAGAGATGAAGCCCAGAGTTTCCCTGCAGAAGCTAAGTGAGAACCCACAGATGCTTAAAGAGAAAGCCACTGGAATCAGAAGCTGAAAGCAACACATTCTGGGAGCAAAGGACCAGCAGATGCCAGGCACATGCCTTCCCAGCTGATAGAGTGTTCTGGACACCATCAGCCTTTCTTCAGTGAAGGTATCTCTTGTTGATGCCTTAGTCTGGACACTTTATGGCCTTAGAACTGTAAATTTTCAACTATGTTCAACAAAGGAGCTTGCACTCAGCAATGAGGGGAGTCTCCTCATCCAGTCAGTTGGAGGTCTTAAAGAAAGAACTGAGGATTTCAGAAGTCAGAAAGAAGAATTTCTGTCTCTCCTTCAGCCAGACAGCTTCTCCTAGGGAATTCAGTGTTTCCAGCCTGCAGCTTCTCTTGGGGAATTCAATTACACCTTCATTAAGTTTTCAACTTGCAGCCTACCCTATGGAATTTAGACTTGACAATCCCTACAATCACATGAGCCAATTTCATGTGTGTGTGTGTGTGTGTGTGTGTGTGTGTGTGTGTGTGTGTGTGTATACATATAACTTCTTTGTTCTCTTTCTTTGAAGAATACTAACACATTCCTAAAGTGTATTTTGCTTTTTCAGTACTCATAAAATGTGTGCCACATCCTTCTGATCTCCCTGGTTTTTGATTGAAATGTCCACTGTTACTTGAATTGTCTTTCCCCTACAGAAAATAAATAGTTTCTCTCTGGCTGCTTTCAAGCTTTGTTTGTTTGTTTGTTTGTTTTTCTTTAATTTTCAGAAATTTGATCATGAAGTGTCTTGGCAGGGACTTCCTTTGATTGATCCTGGAGTTTGCCCAGCTTTTTGAATCTGTAGGTTTTTATTTTTCAAAGTTTAGGAAAAATTCATCCGTTATTTGTTTGAATACTTTTTCAGACCCACTCTCCTCCTAGGGTCCAATGACATGAATGTTAGATATTTTGTTATAGCCCAACATAACCCTGAGACTCTGAACAATTTTGTCAGTCTATTTTATCATTATTGTTCAGATTGTGTAATTTCTATTCTATCTTCAAGTTCACTGATTCTTTCTTCTGTCCTGTCCATTCCTGCTATTGGGTCCCTCCATTAAATGTTTTGTTATTGCAGTTTTTAGATCCAAAATCTCCATTTGATTCTTCTGTATATCTTGTTTCTCTGCAAGTATATTTGTTATTGCTTTTTAAAAAATACATATTTATTTTTAAATGTAAAATATGTAACATAAAAATCATTTTAACCATTCTTGGTGGACAACTCTTTGATATGAAGTACACCAGTATAACTTTTACCACTATTTCCAGACTATTTTCATCATCCTAAACCAAAACTCATATGCATTTAACAATAACTTCCCACTCTTCCCCCTTCCTCCACACCTTATAACCACTATTCTGCTTTCTGTCTCTATGAATTTGCTATGCTAAGTATTTCATACAAGAGAAATGACACAATATTTGTTCTTTTGTGTCTAGCTTATTTAATTCAGCATGATAGTTTCAAGTTTATCCATGTTGTAGCATGTGCCAGCACTTCATTTCTTTATACAGCTGAATAATGTTCCATTGTATGGCTATTACACCTTTTGTTTATTCACATGTTGATGGACACTTGGGTTGCTTCCACCTTTTGGCTATTATGAATAATGTTGAGATGAACATTGGTGTACAAATATCTTCCCAAGTCCTTGCCTTCAATTCTTTGGTGTATATACCTAGAAGTGGAACTGCCGGATCATATGGTAATGCTATAGTTAATTTTCTGAGAAACCACCAAACTGTTTTCCACAGCAATTGTGGCATTTTACATTCCCACCAGCAGTGTATGTGGGTTCCAATTTTTCCACATTACTTACATTTTTGATTATAGCCATCCTGGTAGAAATAAAATGGTATCTCATCATGGTTTTGATTTGCATTTCCCTAATGACTAGTGATGTTGAGCATGTTTTCATATGCTTACTGGCCATTTGAATGTCTTTGGAGAAATAAACTATTCAAGTCCTTTGCCCGTTTTTAAATTGGGTTGTTTGTCTAATTGTTGAGTAATAGGAGTTCTTTGTATACTCTGGATATTAAACTCTTGTCAGAGATATATTTGCAAAAATTTTCTCCCATTCTTTAGGTTGTGTTTTCACTTTCGTGATAATGTCCTCTGAAGCACAAAAGTTTTTAGTTTTGATGAGGTCCAGTTTATCTTTTTTTTTTCTTTTGTTGCTTGCACTTTGGGTGTAATGTCTAAGAATCCATTGCCCAATACAAAGTCATGAAGATCTTCCCCTCTGTTTTCTAAGAGTTTATGGTTTAGCTTTTATATTTAGGTTGTTGATTTTGCTTTTCTTTTTTGTCCCTGACACTGGGGGAAGGGGGTATCCTTATTACTGCTGTGCAGTGACAAAACTCCTGATATTCCATTAGGCTTCCTCTGACACTACCCCTCCCCGGGAAGGGGAGGGGCACCTCCTTACCACTGGTTAGGAGTGGAATTCCATGTTCCTCAAGTGGTATCCACTGACAAGAGGGGGTGATTGATGGAGGGGGCCTTGTTACTGCTCCAAGGGGATGGAAGTCCTCACTTCCCACTTGATTTTCTCTGACAGGAATCTGAGTGCATGGGAAGGGGCTCGGTAGCCTCATTACAGCCTGGCAAGGGTGGAAGTCTAAGTTCTTGGCCTTTGCTACAGTGTTTTCTGTAGTGTTTGGCTAGAGTAGACCACTTACTGTACTAAAGTTTTCTGTCTCCTTAGGCTGCCTTTTTCCTTGTCCTTTGGGTAGCGAGAACAGTCTTTTCATGGGACTTTTTTATCTGCACCCACTGGCATTTCTGGGTTGCTAGCTTCTCAGTTACCCAGTCTGGGATTTATGAGGCTAAAAGAAAATCCAAGAATTCACTGCTGTGTCATTCCCTGGATCCTGGAGACCCTAGCTGGCCACCTTCTCTCCACCTTTCAGAGTCTTTTATGTTTTTTAATGTTTGTTTTATGTATGTTATACATATATATAAAATGTCCAGGATTTTCAGCTGTACCTAGCAGGAGGAGTACAGAAAAATATGGATACTCCATCTTTCTGAAAACAGAAGTCTCAGGTGAATTGATTTTACAAAAGTGTAAAGGCATTGCTCTGCAAAAAACATTAAGAAAACAAAAAGACAAGGTACAAACTGGGAGAAAATATTTGCAAATCACTTATCTGATAAAGGGTTTGTATGCAAAATTTATAGAGAACTCTCAAAATTCATAAGTAAGAGAACAACCCAATTTGAAAATGGGCAAAAGACTTGAAACGACCTTTCACCAAAGAGGATATATTGATGGTAAATAAGCACTTGAAAATATGCTGAACATGAGTAGCCATTAGAGAAACGAAAACTAAATTCAAGATGAGATGCCACTACACACATGGCTTAAATAATGTATATCGATAATATCAAGTCTTAGAAGAGATGCAGTGCAACTGGAACTCTCACACATTGCTGATGGGAATGCAAAGTGCTATGGCCACTTTAGAAAACAGTTTGACATTTTCTTATACATGTACACATATACTTAACATATGACCTAGTAATCCTGCTGTTAAACACTCCCCCTAGAGAAATGAAAACCTTATGGTCACACTAAAACTTGTATACAATGTTTATTGCAGCTGTATTCATAGTCATCAAAAACTGAAAACCCAAATGTCTTTCAATGGGCAAATTAATAAACTGGTATATCCATACAATGGAATACTACTCAGCAATAAAAAGGAAGAAACTTGATGTATACAACAGCTTGTATGAATTTCAAAGGCATTATCCTGAATGAAAGAAGCTTGTCTCCAAAGATTACATACTATACATTTCCATTTATATGACCTTCCCCAAAAGACACAACTGTAAGTATACAGATCAGTGATTGCCAGGGTTTAGAAGTTGGGACAATGTGTAACTACAGAGATAGCATGAGGAGGATGTGGGAATGATAGAACTGTACTGTATCTTGATTGTGGTGGTGGTTTTGAAAATCTGTACATGTGTTAAAACTTCTACAACTGTACTCCATTAAAAGTTGTTTTTACTGTATGTTAATCTATAAAATATATACCCTAAAAAAGTATGCAATGTTGTAAGTAATCTTTTAGAACTTACTGTTTTCATTTAATACTATATTGCTAAGAGTCTTCCATATTGGTGCATGTTGTTATAGTTATTTCATTTCAAATGTTTTTCCATTGTGTGAGTGTTCCACAATTTTTTTTATCCATTCTCCCATTGCTGAGCATTGATTTGTTTTTACTCACAGTCAGTAGTTTGCTCTGAATATTCTTGTTCATGCCTCATATTGAAATATCTAAGAATTTCTCTAAGGTTTTTACCTAAGAATGAAGTGGGTCATAGGACATGTGAATATTCAACTTTATGAATTAATGCCAAGACTGTTTTCAAATGTTAGACATAATACTTGAAGCTGTAAGAATGAGGATAAGGGTGTAAAAGGAGAGGAGTGGAGGTGTGGAGGCCCGGGTTTGGGACGCCCTGTGACACTCTGCTCTTCATCCAGGAGACTTTGCCCAAATTGACCATTTTCCAGAAGGCTTCCCTCCTGCCATCCCGGTCGTAGTCACAGTCTTTCTCCTGTAAGTTCCCAAGGCACCTGTTTGATGCCACACTTCAGGGAACTATCAGACTATGTGTGAGATAGTTGTTCTTTCTACTAGATAGTGAGCTTCTTGAGGCAGAGGCCAAGTGTCTTTGTATTCCCTGTGCCCAGCACTTGCACCTAAACTGACAGAATAGAGACATCAATAAGTATTTCAGTATATAAAATGTTCTTTCTTAAATGTATGCCTCCACTTTCCTAGTGAAGTATAATGAATGTAAATATTGTTTCCTTAATAATGTAGATTATAATTACTTGTTTACTTCTTTCATCTAGAAAGATGAGCTCCTTGAAGGGAGGGTCTATACCTTTTTTATCTCCAGCATTTAATATAGTGCCTAACAAATGGTAGATGGTCAGTACATTTTAATGTTTGATAAATCAAATCTTGCAGCATTTTAAGAGTATTTATTCTGAATTTCAGTTTCCATGGTCCAATCCTGAATAAAGAATATGTAGGAGCTTTGGCTAAAATGTATGTAGAACATACCCATACGTCTGGTTTAAAAAACAAAAACAGACCAAACTTGCATATCATAGTGCAAGATTCCATTTATGTAAAGTTCAAGGGCTGTCAAAAATAATCTATAGAGATAGAGGTCAGAATAGTTAATACCTTTAGAGGAGTAACTACTGGGAATGAACACATAGCAACCTACTAGGGTGGTATTAATTTTCTACATCTTGATTGAGGTGGTGGCTATATGGTTAGATATACATGTGTAAAAGTTTATCAAGCTATACACATAAGATTTGTGGGCTTTTTATAAGTTCTACCTCAATAAAAAAATAAAAATAAATAGTAAAAAGGATTAAAACAAAAAACCTACCTGTACCTGTTAGGATTTGGGGGGGGGGGCACAAATGATAGGATAAGTGAATAAATGTATGAGTGAATGAAGTGGTTTAAGGAACAAAGGCAGTTTTGGGTTCACTTTACTGAAGAGTCCTGGGGTAATTCTGGCTTCAGGCATTACTGAATCCAGGAATTCAGACAGGTTGAGTCTTAGTATCTCTCTCTGTTTTACTGTCTTCTATTGTTTTGGCTTCATTCTCAGGTTCCATGTGGTGGCTCCCAGTAATTCCAGGTTCACATCATCCTCCCTGTGTATAGACTCTGCAAAAAAGAGCACATGCTATCTCTTCCAGCAATCTTATCAAAAGTCTTATTGCTCCATGCTGGTGGTTCCGTGTGGGTCATATGCCCATCCCTTAACTGTGGCCAGGGAAATGTAATGCCCTCATTTGCCAGGCCTGAACCATATGTTACTCTCTAGAAAATGGGGAAGGGTTGTGGGTAAAGTCATTTATTCCCAAAGTACATGGAGTGGGTATGGGGGTGGACTTGGTTGACCTTATGAAAATCAGGGTACTATTATCAGAGGAAAGTGAATGAATTCTGCACAGCAAGATCACAGATTCTCACTACACTGCACCATGGCAGTGTGTTGTAAGAGTCAAAAATGTTCATATCTTTTGATATAGGGCTCTCATATGTGGGAATAAACCAAAATATGGGAAAAGATATTTACATGCTATCAAAACTGGCAAGAACCTAAATATTTTACAATAGAGTATTTCCATATCCCACACATCTACACAGTATGTAGTCACTCAAAAAGAAAATTACACATAATTAACATCAAGGAAAATGTTTATGATAAGTGGAAAAATGATATACAAGTGAATATCAAAAATAACGGTAGGAAACATGCCAAAACAATAGTGATATATTACATTATGTTAGAACTGTAGATTGTGTTTTCTCTATTTTCAAAGTTTCTTTTTAGGTATTTACATTATTGTTATGATTTAATAATGTATTTTGTAAAACTCCTTAGTATCTTATTAAGAATAGTTCATTCTCCAAGTTATGGAATAGAGCCAAAATGTGAAGAAAAAAAAATTTTTTTAACTGCTACATCAGTTAACTGATGATTCTGATTAAGGTCATAGAATGTTAGAGCTAAGAGAAATCTCAGAGATATTCCAGTTTAACTCCCTCATTTTTTATAAGAGAAATCTGAGGCCTTAGAGAAGGCAGAGAGGTAAAGTAACTTGTGTGAAGTCACACAGGAACCAGAGAGCAAGTCTGATTTTCAAGCTAACATTCCCTACACTGATGAGACCAATGAAAGAATTGAATTTTTGTGTCTGCTTTCCTGAAAACACTTTCTCAAATTCAAGTTGACATCCTGTCTTCCAGTACTAATCAGATTAAACAAGCTATTGTTCTTGTTGGGAAAGTGATGTTTAAAAATAATATTTAAAAATTATATCATAGAAGATGGAAGACTGGTGAGCTGTATGTTTTAGTTACTCCTCCAGGAAAGTAGGTAGAAAGCCAGGAACTGCGTGGACTGGACACCACAGAGCAATCTGTCTTTGGGCATACTTCATACAACACTCATGAAAATGTCGAACTGCTGAGATCGTCGAAATCTGTAAGTTTTTGCGGCCAGGGGACCCGCGCCCCTCCCTGCCAGGCTCAGTCCCGTGGGAGGAGGGGCTGTCAGCTCCGGTAAGGAGAAGGGAGAACTGCAGTGGCTGCTCTTATCGGAAACTCATTCTACTGATCCAGACTCCAACCATAGATAGACAGAGACCAGACACCAGAGAATCTGTGAGCAGCCAGCCCAGCAGAGAGGAGACAGGCATAGAAAAAAAAAAACAACATGAAAAACTCCAAAATAAAAGCAGAGGATTTTTAGAGTTCTGGTGAACACAGAAAGGGGAAGGGCGGAGATCAGGCCCTAAGGCGCATATGCAAATCCCGAAGAAAAGCCGATCTCTCTGCCCTGTGGACCTTTCCTTAATGGCCCTGGTTGCTTTGTCTCTTAGCATTTCAATAACCCATTAGATCTCTGAGGAGGACCCTTTTTTTTTTTTTTTTTTTTTTTTTAATCCTTTTTTCTTTTTCTAAAACAATTACTCTAAGAAGCCCAAT
The DNA here is from genome assembly GCF_015220235.1 of Choloepus didactylus. Lineage (NCBI taxonomy): Eukaryota > Metazoa > Chordata > Mammalia > Pilosa > Megalonychidae > Choloepus > Choloepus didactylus. The sequence continues at coordinate 90,773,491 of NC_051312.1, read as the reverse complement.
ACAGAAAGCTTCAAAGACTTTCAATTTGGGCACGTCAAGTCAAGAGCAGAACTAAGAGAGCTCTGAGACAAAAGGCAATAATTCAATGGCTGAGAAAATTCACTAAACACCACAACTTCCCAAGAAAACGGGGGTGTCCGCTCACAGCCACCATCCTGGTGGACAGGAAACACTCCTGCCCATCGCCAGCCCCATAGCCCAGAGCTGCCCCAGACAACCCAGTGTGACGGAAGGGCTTCAAATAACAGGCACACACCACAAAACTGGGCGTGGACATTAGCCTTCCCTGCAACCTCAGCTGATTGTCCCAGGGTTGGGAAGGTGGAGCAGTGTGAATTAACAAAGCCCCATTCAGCCATCATTTCAGCAGACTGGGAGCCTCCCTACACAGCCCAGCAGCCCAGAACTGCCCTGAGGGGACGGCACTCACCTGTGACATAGCACAGTCATCCCTCCAGAGGACCCGGGGTGCACAGCCTGGAAGAGGGGCCCACTTGCAAGTCTCAGGAGCCATACGCCAATAACAAGGACTTGTGGGTCAGTGGCAGAGACAAACTGTGGCAGGACTGAACTGAAGGATTAGACTATTGCACCAGCTTTAAAACTCTAGGATCACCAGGGAGATTTGATTGTTAGGGCCACCCCCCCCTCCCCGACTGCCCAGAAACACGCCCCACATACAGGGCAGGCAACACCAACTACACACACAAGCTTGGTACACCAATTGGGCCCCACAAGACTCACTCCCCCACTCACCAAAAAGGCTAAGCAGGGGAGAACTGGCTTGTGGAGAACAGGTGGCTCGTGGACGCCACCTGCTGGTTAGTTAGAGAAAGTGTACTCCACGAAGCTGTAGATCTGATAAATTAGAGATAAGGACTTCAACTGGTCTACAAACCCTAAAAGAACCCTATCAAGGACAGCAAATGCCACGAGGCCAAAAACAACAGAAAATTATAAAGCATATGAAAAAACCAGACGATATGGATAACCCAAGCCCAAGCACCCAAATCAAAAGACCAGAAGAGACACACCTAGAGCAGCTACTCAAAGAACTAAAGATGAACAATGAGACCCTAGTACGGGATATGAAGGAAATCAAGAAGACCCTAGAAGAGCATAAAGAAGACATTGCAAGACTAAATAAAAAAATGGATGATCTTATGGAAATTAAAGAAACTGTTGACCAAATTAAAAAGATTCTGGACACTCATAGTACAAGACTAGAGGAAGTTGAACAACGAATCAGTGACCTGGAAGATGACAGAATGGAAAATGAAAGCATAAAAGAAAGAATGGAGAAAAAAATTGAAAAACTCGAAATGGACCTCAGGGATATGATAGATAATATGAAGCGTCCGAATATAAGACTCATTGGTGTCCCAGAAGGGGAAGAAAAGGGTAAAGGTCTAGGAAGAGTATTCAAAGAAATTGTTGGGGAAAACTTCCCAAATCTTCTAAACAACATAAATACACAAATCATAAATGCTCAGCGAACTCCAAATAGAATAAATCCAAAAAACCCACTCCGAGACATATACTGATCACACTGTCAAACATAGAAGAGAAGGAGCAAGTTCTGAAAGCAGCAAGAGAAAAGCAATTCACCACATACAAAGGAAACAGCATAAGACTAAGTAGTGACTACTCAGCAGCCACCATGGAGGCGAGAAGGCAATGGCACGATATATTTAAAATTCTGAGAGAGAGGAATTTCCAGCCAAGAATACTTTATCCAGCAAAGCTCTCCTTCAAATTTGAGGGAGAGCTTAAATTTTTCACAGACAAAGAAATGCTGAGAGAATTTGCTAACAAGAGACCTGCCCTACTGGAGATACTAAAGGGAGCCCTACAGACAGAGAAACAAAGACAGGACAGAGAGACGTGGAGAAAGGTTCAGTACTAAAGAGATTCGGTATGGGTACAATAAAGGATATTAATAGAGAGAGGGAAAAATATGGCAAACATAATCCAAAGGATAAGATGGCCGATTCAAGAAATGCCTTCACGGTTTTAACGTTGAATGTAAATGGATTAAACTCCCCAATTAAAAGATATAGATTCGCAGAATGGATCAAAAAAAATGAACCATCAATATGTTGCATACAAGAGACTCATCTTAGACACAGGGACACAAAGAAATTGAAAGTGAAAGGATGGAAAAAAATATTTCATGCAAGCTACAGCCAAAAGAAAGCAGGTGTAGCAATATTAATCTCAGATAAAATAGACTTCAAATGCAGGGATGTTTTGAGAGACAAAGAAGGCCACTACATACTAATAAAAGGGGCAATTCAGCAAGAAGAAATAACAATCGTAAATGTCTATGCACCCAATCAAGGTGCCACAAAATACATGAGAGAAACATTGGCAAAACTAAAGGAAGCAATTGATGTTTCCACAATAATTGTGGGAGACTTCAACACATCACTCTCTCCTATAGATAGATCAACCAGACAGAAGACCAATAAGGAAATTGAAAACCTAAACAATCTGATAAATGAATTAGATTTAACAGACATCTACAGGACATTACATCCCAAATCACCAGGATACACATACTTTTCTAGTGCTCACGGAACTTTCTCCAGAATAGATCATATGCTGGGACATAAAACAAGCCTCAATAAATTTAAAAAGATTGAAATCATTCAAAGCACATTCTCTGACCACAATGGAATACAATTAGAAGTCAATAACCATCAGAGACTTAGAAAATTCACAAATACCTGGAGGTTAAACAACACACTCCTAAACAATCAGTGGGTTAAAGAAGAAATAGCAAGAGAAATTGCTAAATATATAGAGACGAATGAAAATGAGAACACAACATACCAAAACCTATGGGATGCAGCAAAAGCAGTGCTAAGGGGGAAATTTATAGCACTAAACGCATATATTAAAAAGGAAGAAAGAGCCAAAATCAAAGAACTAATGGATCAACTGAAGAAGCTAGAAAATGAACAGCAAACCAATCCTAAACCAAGTAGAAGAAAAGAAATAACAAGGATTAAAGCAGAAATAAATGACATAGAGAACAAAAAAACAATAGAAAGGATAAATATCACCAAAAGTTGGTTCTTTGAGAAGATCAACAAGATTGACAAGCCCCTAGCTAGACTGACAAAATCAAAAAGAGAGAAGACCCATATAAACAAAATAATGAATGAAAAAGGTGACATAACTGCAGATCCTGAAGAAATTAAAAAAATTATAAGAGGATATTATGAACAACTGTATGGCAACAAACTGGATAATGTAGAAGAAATGGACAATTTCCTGGAAACATATGAACAACCTAGACTGACCAGAGAAGAAATAGAAGACCTCAACCAACCCATCACAAGCAAAGAGATCCAATCAGTCATCAAAAATCTTCCCACAAATAAATGCCCAGGGCCAGATGGCTTCACAGGGGAATTCTACCAAACTTTCCAGAAAGAACTGACACCAATCTTACTCAAACTCTTTCAAAACATTGAAAAAAATGGAACACTACCTAACTCATTTTATGAAGCTAACATCAATCTAATACCAAAACCAGGCAAAGATGCTACAAAAAAGGAAAACTACCGGCCAATCTCCCTAATGAATATAGATGCAAAAATCCTCAACAAAATACTTGCAAATCGAATCCAAAGACACATTAAAAAAATCATACACCATGACCAAGTGGGGTTCATTCCAGGCATGCAAGGATGGTTCAACATCAGAAAAACAATCAATGTATTACAACACATTAAAAACTCGAAAGGGAAAAATCAATTGATCATCTCAATAGATGCTGAAAAAGCATTTGACAAAATCCAACATCCCTTTTTGATAAAAACACTTCAAAAGGTAGGAATTGAAGGAAACTTCCTCAACATGATAAAGAGCATATATGAAAAACCCACAGCCAGCATAGTACTCAATGGTGAGAGACTGAAAGCCTTCCCTCTAAGATCAGGAACAAGACAAGGATGCCCGCTGTCACCACTGTTATTCAACATTGTGCTGGAAGTGCTAGCCAGGGCAATCCGGCAAGACAAAGAAATAAAAGGCATCCAAATTGGAAAAGAAGAAGTAAAACTGTCATTGTTTGCAGATGATATGATCTTATATCTAGAAAACCCTGAGAAATCAACGATACACCTACTAGAGCTAATAAACAAATTTAGCAAAGTAGCGGGATACAAGATTAATGCACATAAGTCAGTAATGTTTCTATATGCTAGAAATGAACAAACTGAAGAGACACTCAAGAAAAAGATACCATTTTCAATAGCAACTAAAAAAATCAAGTACCTAGGAATCAACTTAACCAAAGATGTAAAAGACCTATACAAAGAAACCTACATAACTCTACTAAAAGAAATAGAAGGGGACCTTAAAAGATGGAAAAATATTCCATGTTCATGGATAGGAAGGCTAAATGTCATTAAGATGTCAATTCTACCCAAACTCATCTACAGATTCAATGCAATCCCAATCAAAATTCCAACAACCTACTTTGCAGACTTGGAAAAGCTAGTTATCAAATTTATTTGGAAAGGGAAGATGCCTCGAATTGCTAAAGACACTCTAAAAAAGAAAAACGAAGTGGGAGGACTTACACTCCCTGACTTTGAAGCTTATTATAAAGCCACAGTTGCCAAGACAGCATGGTACTGGCACAAAGATAGACATATAGATCAATGGAATCGAATTGAGAATTCAGAGATAGACCCTCAGATCTATGGCCGACTGATCTTTGATAAGGCCCCCAAAGTCACCGAACTGAGCCATAATGGTCTTTTCAACAAATGGGGCTGGGAGAGTTGGATATCCATATCCAAAAGAATGAAGGAGGACCCCTACCTCACCCCCTACACAAAAATTAACTCAAAATGGACCAAAGATCTCAATATAAAAGAAAGTACCATAAAACTCCTAGAAGATAATGTAGGAAAACATCTTCAAGACCTTGTATTAGGAGGCCACTTCCTAGACTTTACACCCAAAGCACAAGCAACAAAAGAGAAAATAGATAAATGGGAACTCCTCAAGCTTAGAAGTTTCTGCACCTCAAAGGAATTTCTCAAAAAGGTAGAGGCAGCCAACTCAATGGGAAAAAATTTTTGGAAACCATGTATCTGACAAAAGACTGATATCTTGCATATACAAAGAAATCCTACAACTCAATGACAATAGTACAGACAGCCCAATTATAAAATGGGCAAAAGATATGAAAAGACAGTTCTCTGAAGAGGAAATACAAATGACCAAGAAACACATGAAAAAATGTTCAGCTTCACTAGCTATTAGAGAGATGCAAATTAAGACCACAATGAGATACCATCTAACACCGGTTAGATTGGCTGCCATTAAACAAACAGGAAACTACAAATGCTGGAGGGGATGTGGAGAAATTGGAACTCTTATTCATTGTTGGTGGGACTGTATAATGGTTCAGCCACTCTGGAAGTCAGTCTGGCAGTTCCTTAGAAAACTAGATATAGAGCTACCATTCGATCCAGCGATTGCACTCCTCGGTATATACCCGGAAGATCGGAAAGCAGTGACACGAACAGATATCTGCACGCCAATGTTCATAGCAGCATTATTCACAATTGCCAAGAGATGGAAACAACCCAAATGTCCTTCAACAGATGAGTGGATAAATAAAATGTGGTATATACACACAATGGAATACTACGCGGCAGTAAGAAGGAACGATCTGGTGAAACATATGACAACATGGATGAACCTTGAAGACATAATGCTGAGCGAAATAAGCCAGGCACAAAAAGAGAAATATTATATGCTACCACTAATGTGAACTTTGAAAAATGTAAAACAAATGGTTTATAATGTAGAATGTAGGGGAACTAGCAGTAGAGAGCAATTAAGGAAGGGGGAACAATAATCCAGGAAGAACAGATAAGCTATTTAACGTTCTGGGGATGCCCAGAAATGACTATGGTCTGTTAATTTCTGATGGTTGTAGTAGGAACAAGTTCACTGAAATGTTGCTATATTATGTAACTTTCTTGGGGTAAAGTAGGAACATGTTGGAAGTTAAGCAGTTATCTTAGGTTAGTTGTCTTTTTCTTACTCCCTTGCTATGGTCTCTTTGAAATGCTCTTTTATTGTATGTTTGTTTTCTTTTTAACTTTTTTTTCATACAGGTGATTTGAAAAAAGAAGGGAAAGTTAAAAAAAAAAAAAAAAAAGAAAAAGAAAAAGAAAAAAGACAAACAAGGGGAAAAAAAAAAAAAAAAAAAAGATGTAGTGCCCCCTTGAGGAGCCTGTGGAGAATGCAGGGGTATTCGCCTACCCCACCTCCATGGTTGCTAACATGACCACAGACATAGGGGACTGGTGGTTTGATGGGTTGAGCCCTCTACCATAAGTTTTACCCTTGGGAAGACGGTTGCTGCAAAGGAGAGGCTAGGCCTCCCTGTATTTGTGCCTAAGAGTCTCCTCCTGAATGCCTCTTTGTTGCTCAGATGTGGCCCTCTCTCTCTGGCTAAGCCAACTTGAAAGGTGAAATCACTGCCCTCCCCCCAACGTGGGATCAGACACCCAGGGAAGTGAATCTCCCTGGCAACGTGGAATATGACTCCCAGGGAGGAATGTAGACCTGGCACCGTGGGACGGAGAACATCTTCTTGACCAAAAGGGGGATGTGAAAGGAAATTAAATGGGCTTCAGTGGCAGAGAGATTCCAAAAGGAGCCGAGAGGTCACTCTGGTGGGCACTCTTATGCACACTTTAGACAACCCTTTTTAGGTTCTAAAGAATTGGGGTAGCTGGTGGTGGATACCTGAAACTATCAAACTACAACCCAGAACCCATGAATCTCGAAGACAGTTGTATAAAAATGTAGCTTATGAGGGGTGACAATGGGATTGGGAAAGCCATAAGGACCAAACACCACTTTGTCTAGTTTATGGATGGATGTGTAGAAAAGTAGGGGAGGGAAACAGACAGACAAAGGTACCCAGTGTTCTTTTTTACTTCAATTGCTCTTTTTCACTCTAATTATTATTCTTGTTATTTTTGTGTGTGTGCTAATGAAGGTGTCAGGGATTGATTTAGGTGATGAATGTACAACTATGTAATGGTACTGTAAACAATGGAAAGTACAATTTGTTTTGTATGACTGCGTGGTATGTGCATATATCTCAATAAAATGATTAAAAAAAAAATTATATCATAGACCTCTAGCTCCTTCCCTTTCACATCCTTGCTCAAATTTCCTTATAAGCAACTTACTGAATACATGCAGAGAAAGCCAAGATCTGGCTACATTAAACAGACCAATGTAAAGTCTCATCACTTCTTTGGGTATCAGCTTCCTCATTCATTCAGTAAATGAGTGCCAGGGCCTATATCAGGCTCTGGAGAGATGAAGACAAATAAAATGCAACCTTTATCCTCCTGGAGCTACAGTTGAAGGAGAAAGATAGACACATATGCACATAATTCTAAATACCAGGGCAAAGTTAATAACAGGATGACAAAGGTGTTTAAGAAGTGCTAGGGGGAAGGGAGCAAAGAAGCTTATTTCCATCACAGAAGGACTCATAGCAGAGGTAGCTTTTGGCCTGGGCCTCCTAAGGTGAACAGGATTTTGTCAGGCAGAGAAATGTGGAGGGGATATCAAGGGTATCAAATCAGAGGAAATAGGAGAAGCAACGGCATGGAGGCATGAAAGGACAAAGAGAGTGCCAACTTTAAGAAGAAAAATTAGGGTTGTTGGAATCTTAGTGGTCCTCAACCAGTAATACTTGTCAGAATAACCAGAAAGCTCTATCGAATTTCAGATGATTGTTTTGTACACCCTTGACTAAAAACCTTAGATGACTCCTGAGATCTTATCTGTGCCCTAAAAGTTTCTGGGTCTGTGATTACCACAGTATATCATGAAAGAACACCAGAACTAGTAACACAAGTTATTGCCATTTAATTCACATTGAAACCCAAGTGGTAAAAATACTGTCTGTGCCCTGGAAAGTGATTTGACACTGATTAATGGCTTGATCATTAGAAAGCCAGAGGGAATTGCAAATGAAAACAGAAATAAAGACAGTCTCAAACGTCGAGTTTTTCCCAGTTGATTAAAAAAAAAAAAAAATTTTTTTTAGGTTCACACAAGTGCTAAGATACCTCAGGTGAGGAGTTGATGATAAACTAATTATCCGAGGTGAGATCCAAGATGTTTCATGAAGATGGAAATAATAACCCTGTCGGAAATGGAAATCAGCTATCATGGGGGAGGGGGCTATAAATCCAAACATAATATCCAACTTGTCTTCACCTCAGAGAGTTTCCAGCTGTTCATGACATTCTGCTGTGATTTGCCTGAGATGAAATACCTTTTTTTAATGCTCTGCTCCAGCCAGCTGAACTAAAGGCCCTCCACTTGGAGCCATATTCTCTTTCAAGAAGTGTTGAGCACTTGTGAAGTCTACAGAGAACTGGTAGGTGTACACTTTCTTGTCATTCCAGTTAAGATCTTTTCCTTGCATCTCCAGAGTTGGTCATTTCTTTTCTATGTGAGCTAATAGAAGATTGGGTCATGTCTCTCATGGGTTGAAAGGGCACCTGTTGAGAAAAAGTGAGATGCTATGGGCTTTAAATGCATCACTTCAAGGCTGGCAGTTAAATCCAAGCCTTGCTAGAGGCAGAGGTAATAAAGGAACACGTGCTTATGGAGAACCCGGGGAGTACAAGTGTTGAGGAATGACTGTGGGAAGGAAATGGTCCAAATAATGCTTGTATGAATATGTGCACGTGTGTCATGCACACACACATATACACAAACACGCACCCCACCCCGTGCTGAAGTGAACAAGACAATCAGTGATGATAGCAGTTATCTCACCAGATTGTAATTAGACTGGAGACTCCTTGAGAGCAAAGACTGAAGCTTTTTTTTTTTTTTTTTTTTGAATTGTAACTCCACTATTTACTTCCTACATGATATAAAATACACAAACTCTAATGACAAATCAGTGGTTTTGGACTCAATGTAAAATATGTAATTTTTGACAAACTATATAAAGGTGGGGGAATGGAGAAGTATAGGTACATAGTTTATGTGTCCCATTGAAATTAAATTGGTATCAAAGAAAAACAAGATTGTTATGGATTTAAGAGGTTAATTTTAAGCCCCACAGTAAACACAAAGAAATTATCAGAGAATATGACCATAGAGATGAAAAGTAGAGGATAGGATAAGAGAAATGGGGGAAGGAGCAATGGGAGTTAAGAAATAAGTGTAGGGTTGCTGTTTGAGGGGAAGGGAAATTTCTAGTAATGGATGGTGGGAAGGTGATAGCATTACAACATTCTAAATGTGATTAATCCCACTAATGGAATGCTAGGGAGGGAGCAGAGTGGGAAGATTTAGGCTGTATATATGTTTCCAAAATTGAGGAAAAAAAAAAGAAAGACAGTCTAAATAGATGACAGTTGAATGCCAAGGATGACCCTGGATGGGATCTGAGGATGGAGGACAGGAGGCTCAAAGGGACACATTTGAGACATAAGGAAAAGGAAATATAGAATGTAAGCTTTGTATCATTGTTGAATCTCTTGTACTTCTTAGCTGCACTTAATGGGATTGCATAAAAGAATATTCTTCATCTACTTGACCAAAAGGGGGATGCGAACGGAAACGAAACAAACGTCATTGGCAGAGAGACTCCAAAAGGAGCCGAGAGGCCACTCTGGTGGGCACCCCCACGCACAATACAGACAACCCTTCCCAGGCTCCAACAAACCGGGGCAGCCGGTGGTGGACACCCGAAACAACCCAGAACCCACGAACCTCGAAGACAACTGCACTAAAATGTAGCTTATGAGGGGCGACAATGGGACCGGGAAAGCCAAAGGACCACACTTCCCCCGGTCCAGTCCATGGATGGACAAGCAGAAAAACAAGGGAAGGAAACAAACAAACAAACAGACAAAGGCACCCAGCGCTCCCCCCCACCCCAATTGCTCTCCTTCACTCCAATCACCACTATTGCCATCTTTGTGTGTGTGGCAACGAAGGCGCCAGGGACCGACCCTGGCGATGAATGCACAACCACGCAACGGCACTGCGAACAATCGAATGCACGACCTGCCCTGCACGACCGCGCGGCATGCGAACACATCCCAACAAAATGAATATTAAAAAAATAATAAAAATTAAAATTAAAATTAAAAAAAGTGAAAAAAAAAGAATGTTCTTGTTCATGGGAATTGTATATGTGAATTATAGAAAAAAGAATGTTCTTGTTCATGGGAATTGTATATGTGAATTATAGTGTTTGTTCAAGGATGTGTGCAGCTGGCTTTCATATGTTCAGAAGACAGAGCAATAGATGATGGATGATAGATAGGGAGAGAGGGAGGGAGGGAGGGAAAGAAATAGCGGTCTGACAACATGTTAAAGTTAGTGCATCGGGGTATCGGGAGGAGGGGGTCAGGGAATGCTGGAGTTCTGTGTATGGGGTTTGTATTGTTTTTGCAAGTGTTCCTATAACTTCGAATTTATTTCAAAATAAAATGTTAAAAAAAAAATTACTCCCTCATTTCCATCAGAATTCCTCCAATTAGAGGAGGAAAAAAGAATAATGTCATTTTATAAAATACTACCTTTTCACAATAATTAAAATTAATCCAGCTAATAGGATTTTTTTTTTTAATCTTCATTCCACCGAGATACACTCACACACCACGCAGTCACACAAAACAAATCGCACCCTCGACCGCCCACAGCACCACCACACAGTGGCACATCCACCACCCAAATCAATCCCCGACACCCCCACCAGCACACACACAAAAACAACAAGAATAACAATCAGAGTGAAAAAGAGCAACCGAAGTAAAAAAGAACACTGGGTACCCCTGTCTGTCCGTTTCCCTCCCCCATCCCTCCACTCATCCACCCACAAGCTAGACAAAGTGGAGCGCGGCCCCCATGGCCCCCCCAATCCCACTGCCACCCCCCACAAGCCACACCTCTACACAACTGTCCTCGAGATCCATGGGCCCCGGGCCGTAGTTTGATAGCTTCAGGTATCCACCACCAGCCACCCCAACCCTCCAGAACCCAAAAAGGGCCGCCCAAAGCGTGCACAAGAGTGCCCACCAGAGCGACCCCCCGGCTCCCCCCGGAATCCCTCCACCACTGAAGCCCACCTCACCTCCCTCCACATCCCCCCCCTGGCCAAGAAGATGTTCTCCGTCCCACGATGCCAGGTCTACGTTCCTCCCCGGGAGTCATATTCCACGTTGCCAGGGAGATTCACTCCCCTGGGTGTCTGATCCCACATAGGGGGGAGGGCAGTGATTTCACCTTTCAAGTTGGCTTAGCCAGAGAGAGAGGGCCACAACTGAGCAACAAAGAGGCATTCGGGAGGAGGCTCTTAGGCACAACCATAGGGAGGCCTAGCCTCTCCTTTGCAGCAACCGTCCTCCCAAGGGTAAAACCTATGGTAGAGGGCTCAACCCATCAAACCACCAGTTCCCTATGTCTGTGGTCATGTTAGCAACCATCGAGGTGGGGTAGGCCAATACCCCTGCATTCTCCACAGGCTCCTCAAGGGGGCCCTACATCATTTTTTTTTCCTTGTTTTTCTTTTTCTTTTTTTTTTTTTAACTTTCCCTTCTTTTTTAAATCAACTGTATGAAAAAAAAGTTAAAAAGAAAACAAACATACAATAAAAGAACATTTCAAAGAGACCATAACAAGGGAGTAAGAAAAAGACAACTAACCTAAGATAACTGCTTAACTTCCAACATGTTCCTACTTTACCCCAAGAAAGTTACCTAATATAGCAACATTTCTGTGAACTTGCTCCTACTATATCCATCAGAAATTAACAGACCATAGTCATTCCTGGGCATCCCCAGAACATTAAATAGCCTATCATCTGTTCTTGGATTATTGTTCCCCCTTCCTTAATGACTCTCTATTGCTAGTTCCCCTACATTCTACATTATAAACCATTTGTTTTACATTTTTCAAAGTTCACATTAGTGGTAGCATATAATATTTCTCTTTTTGTGCCTGGCTTATTTCGCTCAGCATTATGTCTTCAAGGTTCATCCATGTTGTCATATGTTTCACGAGAGACTGAAGCTTTTTGAGCCCTGAATTCCCATCAGCTAGTGCTGTGTTGAGTAAGTTAATGAATGGCATGCCAAATCCAAGGAGACAGCAATATGAGCAAGTGGCAATGCCTTCCCTCAGCCACAGCAGATTGCCTAAGGTTCCCCATATAAGCTTCATTCCCTGCCCTGTGCCTATACTTCTTCCCAGTCTTCCTCTGCCTGGAATACCTTTACCACATCCGTTTGTCCACCTTTCAAAACCTGTCAAAATCCTAATCATTTTTTAAGGTCCATCTCTATTGTCTTTTGAAAATAATTCTCCAAGCATAAATGGAGGGCATGTTCTTGGAAAGCTGAAACATCTGGATTTGAATCCTAATCTACCACTCTCAAGTTTTTTGTTTTTTGTTTTTTTTTTTTTCCCATTTCTTTAGAAGGGCCTAAGAGATAACTTCTCCTATCAAGTCCTTGATCAAATTACTTCACCTCTTTGTGCCTCAGTTTCCAGATGGTTTGGGGGAAGATTTAATGTGATAACGTATGTAAAGCCTCTAGCTCAGTGACTGGCACAGGATGGATTATCAATAAATAAATGTTAGCTCTCTCTTTTGGTTCACCTTCCACTGTGAAACCCAGCTTAATAAATGCTGCTTCCCCTGCCTAGTATGTGCTTTAATGCCTTTCTTAGACTTCTCTCCCCTACCCCACCACTACATTATCAGATATGATTGCTCCCTTCACTGTTTCCTAGTGCTTTCTTTAAGCCTCTTTTCTAGCATTTATTACAGGCTGATTGGTACTTGAATTCATCATGTTTGCCTCCCCTGAAGGCTGCGATCTCCTCAAAGGCAGTGTCTCCAACACCTAGCATAGGAATTAGCTTAGGGCAGAAATTCCATAAACGGTTGTCTAATTGAAACAGCATTTAATCCAGTTTTCCAGGAGGCAAAGTAAGCATGTAACATGTCTTCTCCCAAGTGCTAAATGGTCTAAGTAGCAAGAAAGAAATTCCATTGCAATTAAATGGTTCAGAGTTGATTGCTGTCTGTCCAGCCCAAGTAAGCAGAGCCTCAACTTCCAGATGTCTTCACTTCTCCCAGTTCCAGCCCAGCCAGGCCAGAAGATTATTCCCTTAAGGGTAACCCAATATATCCTTTTGTGCTGATCTGATGAGAGTGTGAAATACTTTCTTTGGAGAAAATACAAGAGAGTGAGGTTTTTTCTGTTTTTCCAAGGAAGAGAAGGTGAGAGAGAGAGAGAGAGAGAGAGAGGAAAATTGAACCAAGAGGAAAATCTGTCGTACCCCAGGAGATGAAGAACACATGTAGCCAACGCAGTGGATCCCATCCTGGGTAAAAACTTCAGAACCTGAGGCATAAAGGACTCCATTCCCTTGAATTAATCCTAGGAAAAGAATTAAACAGAAAGAAGAAGAAGAAGAAAAGCCAGCTCTTCTCCAGAAGCTATTCTTCATGGTGATATCTATACCAACAAATAACTGGAAGCAGTTTAAAAATTCAGTCCAGTTCAACAAATATTTGCTGAACTGCTGAATGCAAAGCACTTTCCCTTCTGTTACTTAATTTGATCCCTACATTGCTTAAATGATGAGAAATTAAAATTAGAAATTAAGAAATAAGAAACTAATATATTAAGAAATATAGTTAAAATATTAATTTGATTAGATCATTTTATATTAGCATCAACCGAATTCTCCAAGGGCTGTTTAACCCTCAAGGAAGTGATTCAATGGAATTTCTCACTACTCAAAGTTGCACCTTTAACTCTGGCCCAAAATTTCTCCACCAAGGCTCAAATACTCCTGAAGATGGGTTGGTACTTGCCTGCTTGGCCAGGATGCCACCACTTTTCATGGCAAGACTCAGGATAATATTATCCCATGCAAATGCTTATTTCCCAAAGCACAGCATTTACATCCTGTCTGGCAACCTCTGCCTTGTCTTCTGCACTGTGACTCCATCCAAGTTTTCTTGAACTCCAGATCTATACATACTTAGACATCTCCATTTGGTTATCCCATATATACTTTGAATTCAACATTTCCAAAACCAAACATGTTTTCTCTTCTGTTTTTTGGCATCACATCATCCAAACACTTTTGTCTTATCCTCCATTTTCATCAGTTACCAGGTCCTATTGGTTGTACCCTTAAGATTCTCTTTCCACCTTCACCAGCACCACTACCACCCCATTGTCACTACAGCACCCAGTTAAGGCACCCAGGATCTCTTGTCTTGGACTAATTGCAACAGCTTCCTAATCAGTATTCCTGTATTTCATTAAATATTTATTCAACAAACATTTACTAAATACCCATTCTGTATAAGTCCCATGCTCAACACTGGGATGCTGAGATGACTATGAATGTCTGTGCCCTCAGGGAGTTCTTAAGGTGGAAAACAGACAAGGAAATCAGTAATTCCAGGACAGTGTGGTAAGAGGTTTGATTGCAGTATGTTTGGGGTGAAAGCATAGAAAGAATGACGAGCACCTAGTCTTACAAAGAGAAGGGTAACTATCAGGAGAAAATGTAGTTTGACCTGCATTTTGAGAAATTGCACAGGCAGAGAAATGGAGGGCAGACATTGCAGACAGAGACCAGCAATGCAGAGGTGTGAAGACAGAGGAAAGCAGAGTTTGAGGGGCTGGAGATGAGTTGGTGTGGTCGGAAAGCTTTGCAGTACAGTGGGAAGTGGAGGGAAATAGGGTAAAGCCAGATCATGAATGGCCTTGACCTAAGGAGCTCAGACCTGACCATGTAGGACAAAGGTGGCAAATTGTCAGGGTGATTTAGCCCAGAGATGAATGTTGTTTGCCCTGCACAGTTAAAAAAAATTTTTTTTTTTTTTTTTTTTTTGCTAAATTTTAAAATTGGGAGATTTCACATGAAAGTCTGGATTGCCACCTTCTGTTGAAGAATCAGTAAATCTGGCCACACCAGATTCTTATTCCCACATGAGCTAAGTGGCTATGTGTTGTTTGTCCTTAGATGAGACAAGTGTTTTGCAACTCCATAGTCTCCACCACACCCTTTTCCCATCATGCTTGCACTCTTGTTTTTCTTTAAGAAGAGAAATAGTTATTAGTATTCCTGTCTCTATGAAAGGTGGGAAACTGGAGGATGAACCAGGAAAAAAAAAAAAAAAAAAAGGAGAACATGTTTCTTTCGGGAAATGAAGAAACAAAGTATATCTGTTAGAGAACTGCCAACTTTCTCTTTTAGTTTATGTTACCTGCACTGTTTGCTATAGAAAGAGCAGTGACATCAGGGGCCACCTTACTTTTTACAAAATCTTGCATTGCTAACAGACCATCAAGAAGGAATGTGCTGGGAGTGCTAGTCTTAAAAAAGGTGTTGGGGACATGTACATGTCTGGCCAGAGCTTGTCGAAGAGAGGCCAATACTGACTCTAAAGGCCTCAAACAGATGATGAATCAAGTAGAAAGAAATCAAGCGGACACAGAAAAAGGCTTGTCAGGTTGTCATAAGTCTTAGCTGTTTGTAGCCCCAAAGCAGCTAACAGCAGGAGTTCTCTCCAGCCAGTGACAGCATGGAGGAAATGCAGTGCAACCCCCACTTCTAGATCCAGGGCCAAAAGACTGAGCTGTTCTGGGCAATCAGGCAGAACTGGCCCAGCTTCTTAGTAAGAGAGTTACTGGATCCATCAGAAACCTCCTGGTCCTCACTTTCTGGGACTGTACTGCATTTCCAAGTATCTAATTCCTCCAGCCCTCTCAGAGCCTTGAATTCTTGCTTCTGAGCTCTTCGCAGCTGGCTGCAAGAAAGCTGCCTTGGGCTCCTTCGGGACCTCCAGTCTTCAGCGATGATTCTCTGCAGCTTAGCTCCGGCAATCTTACCTTCTCTGCTGGTGTAACTGAATCTCCATCCTCTGGTTCTATCAGCGCCTCTGCTGCATACATTATGACATGTGTGAGTTCTAGCTGGGCAGGAACCCTCAGAGTGAGGTATGAGTTTCCTCCCAGGCCATTGAAGCTGCCTTTCTTCAGTAAGCCAGACACTTGGGTTCCACTCAATAGTCTTAGAGGCTGTGCTTTCACTAAGCACAAGAGAGAAGGGATCCCTTAAGTCTTCAAATTGCTCTCTTGGCCCTCCATCTTTTAGCTTGCACCTGCCAAATGAGTGTACATTATAAAGCATAATGCTAATTGAACCATGTTTCTGATCAAAACCTTCAGTAGCTTCTCATTTCCTGCTAAATTCAATCCAAGTTATCTGCTCTGGCATGTTAGACCTCCCCAGTAGGACCCCAAATGATTTTTGTTGGCTTATCTCTTACTATAAATACCAAATGCTCCAATCAGGCTGACATCTGCCCTTCTCTGCAGACATCCAGTTTTCTTACCTTGGTTCTTCTCTTCTTTCCTCCATACTCAATTCCACCAGCCCAAAGCCTACCCATTGTACCAATCACATCTCAACACCACCTTTCAATATCCCTGATGGCCCTGGTCGTGTGGCCTCATCTTGCCTGAGGTTCCTGCCACGCATTGTGTTTTCCTTGTCAAACCCTAGCATAGTCTTACTTGCTAGACTGAGCTTAGACAACAGAGTCATGTATTGTTCATCTGTATCACTATGTCCTGGGCAGGGTCAGGTAAAACAAAGATCCTTAGAAATATTTGATGGAATTGATTGCATTCATCCTCCCTACTATATTTTTTGGTAGATTCTAAAGAAAGCCTTCCTGGTACTCTTCAGCAAAGGAGTGGATCTTAACTGTCATTTTGTCCAAACCTGCATTTGTTCATAGAGATTTCCTCCTGACACCCCTGCTAGTGGATAATACCAGGTAATTTCCCACTGCAGCATGTGGAAAATGGTTAGGCCCTTCCAGGTGGGACTAAATATCTGGGGCAAGAGAGTAATTTCATGTACAAAGGCACCAGAGTTAATCTAGTTCTAGCTCATCAGGGCCAACCTGTCCCTTTCACCAGATGTTCTCAGGCCCCACTGGCAGGAAAGGCCAAGCCAACTCATGTGCCTGGGCCCCTCTCACTTGCAACAGTCCTGCCCTGCATCCCATGACTGCCCATCCTCATCCTCATGGGTGGCCGTCATATATGAAGGACCACAAATTCATGGATTCAAGTTTCTCGTGTTATCATCCCAGAAATTGGAAAGCAATGAAATGTGGAAGAAAGAGCATGGTCTTTGGCTCCAGCCAGAATGTGTTCAATTTCCATTCTGTCTTGCTCAGTATGATATAATGTTAAGGACTCTGGCTCTGGAATTAGGCAGAACTAGGTTCAAATACTATTCTTCCATTTCCTATCTCTGTGATCTTAGACAAATTACCCAACTTCCCTGAGCCTTCATTTTCACCTATGTAAAATCAGGGCAATCACAACATCCTTACTGATTTGTGGTAATTATTAAATGAGAAAACATATGTGCATCAGCCAGGATTTCTTAGCTGCAAGTAACAAAAACTCAAAACGGCCGAAACAATAAAGGAAATTTACTATCTCCCATAAGAAGTCTAAAAGTAGGGAAGTTTCAGGATTAGTTAATTTATCAAGGACCCAGGTTCTTTCCATCTTTAGTTTGCAGGTATTCCTAAGCTTTCTTCTCTCATGGTCAAAAGAGGGCTGCCACAATCCCAGCATCACATCCAGACATTTATAATATGCAGCCGCAAAAGATGGTCATCTTTTTCTTTTGTGTTTTTAAGAGTGAGAAAACCTTTTCCAGGAGCCCCTCAGCTGACCTCCTCTCCCATATCTTTAGCCGCAAGTGGGTCACAAGACTAACTTTAATCCAGTCACTGACAAAGGGAATAGGATCACCAAGATTGGCTTGGCCTATCATGCTGGGGATAGGTTCTCTTTTCCCGAGGGATGGATATCTGAACAAAATTAGGAATTTGTTAGCAGAGAAAGGGTAGAATTGCTGTTGGGTAGTCAACCAAAAGTGTCTGTTATGGCATGGAGTCTTACACATGGTAAGCCTTAAATATGTTAGCTATTATTGTTATTAACTCTTACTAGCTATGCGGCCTTATTCAGGGCCCATACCTCCTAGAGCCCCAAACTCCTCATCTGTAAAATGGGAATAGTATATGATTTTTTGGATGGTTATAAAATTAAATGAGGAGACATATGTATAGTCTTTGGTGCTTAATAAATGATAGCTATTTATTATAGTTGTATATAATTATTTGAGCAGCAGGCTGAGGCTCCAACAAAGGTTCCTGGAGTTGGCTACAGCCTGAAAAGCTCAAACACATGAGCACTAGAAACAGCTCATACTTAATGTTCTGTAACTGTGATTGTGCATATTAATTTACCAGACCATAATTCTGCAGGACCAGTCCTCCCATTGTGTCAGGAAACCCAGTAAGATGAAGATTCCTGCTATGTGATCTACCACCCTAGTGCCCCTGCCCCTTGAGGGCACTAGACTCACTCCCACTTCCCCTGCTGAAGGAATTGGTGGTTCAAGAGTAGGTCTCATTCCTCGGCCTTTGAGTCTTCAAGTCAGGATGCGAACTTGAAAGACAGAAACCATCTTCTATCTCTTCTACAGCACACAGGGCTATGGTGTATCAGATTCAGTTTCTGATCCCAGCTTTGCCACTTAGTGTGACCTTAGGCAAGGCATTTTCCCTCCCTTTGTGTATCATTTTCCTCCCCTGTAAAATGGGGATAATAATATAATAATATAATATCCATTTCATAGAGTTATGGTAAAAATTAAATTATATGGTGAAAATACATAATATTTATCAAATAGTGAGGCTCAGTAAATGGTGGCTTTGTTGTTGTAGGCACTCAATAACTTTTAGCCTTGGAAATAGAAGGTGAATCCATGTACATACTCACTTGAAGATGGTGATAATTAACATAGTTCCAGTACTTACTCTTCTATAAACTAGTTTTCCCTAGTGAGGTAGCAATTAGCCTTATCCTAATTTTCACATGAAAGCAAACTGGGACTCAGAGGATAGAAATTTGCTGTGGATAACACAGGAAATTAGTGGTAGAACAGGGATTTGAACCCACATATCTCTGACACCAAAGCCCCATGCTCATCCACTGACCCATCTTTCTCTAGTAGTCTTCCATTTAACCTCCTCCCTGAAGACAGAGACCCTCACTAACCACCCCTCCACCCTTCCCACAGTGGTCTCTCCAGCCTCTGAGTTCCTAGAGCACTTGCCAAACCTCCTATTGGGGTAGGGGATAGGTACTATATACACACATACTTGTTCATCTAGTTAGCCAGTCCGTAAACCTGTGAATGCCCTTGACTCTTCCCTCTCTCTCATTTCTCACATCTAATAAGTTGCCAAGGTCTGTCAATTCTACCTCTTAAATAACCTTCAAATCATTACATGTAGACATCTTTCTTCCCACTTCCACCACCCTATTTCAGGCTTCCAGCATCTCATGCCTGGACTAATGCAGCAGCCTCATAACTGGTCTTTCTGCCTTCAGTCTTATCTCTGTCTTCATGTCATCCTCCAGAATGCCATTTCCTACAGAGAAAGTTAACCGTGTTACTCATACACTTAAAATCCTTCTAAAACAAGTGGCCCTTCTCACCAGTCCAGCCTCATCTTGAATCACCTTCCCCTCTAATTCTGTGCACTGGTCACTTGGAATGATATGCTCTTCCTGAACAGACCATACTGTCTTTTCCTACCCCCAAGCCTTTGCAAATGCTGTTTCCTCTGCCAGAATCAATACCTGGATAACCCCAGTTCATCCTTCAGGATGAGGTTCAGGAAAGCATCTCTTCTTTCTCCACCTCCAACCCACAGCTTAAGTGATCCTAAAGCAACTTGCATTTATTTCTATCACTGCATTGATCGCACTGGATTGTAACTGTATATTACTTATCTCTACCACTAGATTGTAAGATCCGTGGGTTGAGGGAAGGTCCCCCAATTTATTCATTGCTCTACTCCCAGATGAGTAAAGAATGTTGAAGTGTTATCACCAGCACTGATGTCATCTTAGTGAAAAGGGACTCTGCAGTTTCTAATGATGGGTGTTTTGTCATGCCCCAGGTAATAGCACCACAGAGTCACTCACCCTTCCTCCTTCTCCCCGCAAGCCTTCAGAATCTCAACCACAACAAAATAGCATGATGACTTGCTTCCTTGGGAAACTATCCCAGCAAGTGGAGCACTTCAATAAACAAACAATAAAAGTGTGGAAAAAATGGGAGAGGGAAATATAAGCCCCCAAGAGGAAGATGGAATTAGATTTGGCAAGAGGTTGCAAATGCTTCCAAAGCTGATAGATTTATGTTTGGGAATTTGTGTTTCCACATGGACCTTGCCTGCCTCCAGTATAGTAACAGGCAGAGCCGGACATAGAGCCAAAGAGATTTGGAGGAGATTGGAGACCTAGATTCATTTGACTTGGAAGGAGCTTTGAATTTTTACATTCCATCTTCAAATATAGAGGTCCTAAATGGTCTTAGGCAGATGCAGGTGCCTTTTTGTACACGTGCCCTCACTCTCTGTGTCCTCTCTTTCCCTACCTCTCTCTCTCTCTCCCTCTCTCTCTGTCATACACACTCACACACACTTTTGTATGCAAGAATTTATTTAAACACACACACACTCATGATCATACTCCTATGTTTGCCTAAGAAATTAGATAGATACAAAAGAGACCCATGAGCTTTTGTTTATTTTTCTGGAGCTTAGGAGGTTTGGGCATTCTAGGTTCTCATATTTGTCTGAGTTGAACCAAGCGTCTACACTTCAAGTCTCAGGATCCTATTGCTTTCTGAGCAATACCCTAACTTTCATGTAAGATACCTGGGGGAACTTTTTTGAATTTTACTGATATTAAAATTCTGCACCATAAGATCCAAGTTTAGGTCTGATTTTCAATTATATTAATCTTGCAGCTATAATAGGTGTGATGGTTAGGTTCATGTTTCAATTTGGCTAGGTGATGGTGCCCAGGAGTCTAGTCAAGCAAACACTGACCTAACCGTTACTGCAAGGACATTTGTGGTTGGTTAATAAACCAGAAACCTGGTTTATTAAGTTGTCAGTCAATTGACTGCATCTGTGGCTGATTATATCAATGAAGGATGTGTCTTCCACAATGAGAGAATTCAATCAGCTGGATTTATTCCAATCAGTTGAAGACTTTTAAGGGAGAAGAGACAACTTTCACTTCTTTGGCCAGACTCTCTTGGGGAGTTCATCGAAGACCTTCGCTGGAGTTGCCAGCTCACTGCCTGCCCTATGGAATTTAGACTCATGTATCCTGCCCTACAGAATTTGGACTCATGCATCCCCACAGTTGCGTAAGACACTTTTATAAAATCTCATATTTACAGATATCTCCTCTTGGTTCTGTTTCCCTAGAGAACCCTAACTAATACAATAGGTAAACATTATTTTAGAGCCTAATAGAAGCTGTTTATCCAACAACGCCTAGAACTGAGCTCATAATTTTCTCTCAATAATTTCTCCAGTGCAGTCAGAAGTAGCCAACCCATCCCCAAATATTTGAAGTCACAATTTCCACCCTAACAGTCCATTTCAGCAGCATTTGGTCTCCCAAAGGCTTGTCTTCAACAGATACATCATCCCGGGTATTCACAGGTGATAAATTAACTCTTGTTATCACACACTATGAACTACTAATTGTTGGGAGAGGTACGCCAATCTGGACCCAAGGGTCCCTGTACATCCTTGTTGAGTGTGCCAGACTCCAGGGCCTAACCACAGTCTGACCCTGAGTCATTTCTGTAACTAGTCTCACAGGCAATTAAGTAGGTCAAGGTAATAAGAGAATGATTACCTTACAAGTAGTTGCTCCCCAGAGGAAGGAGAGAGGCTTTTCTCTCTTCCTTTACTGCTTGCTATAAAAAGTTCTGAGCCCCTGGGTGAAGCTGGTCCACAATCACTACTGATCTATCAGGAGCTCAGCAGGAACCCAGGAGCCTTCACTGGGTGCTATTACTGCTGCTGCTGGAGGTGCCACTGAAAAGCAGGACAAAACAATGTCTTCTCCCTTTTACACACCTTTCAGTCTCCTGCCAATACCTTCCATCTAGTAAGGGAGTCTAAACAATGTAATTTGCAAGTTTCCATACTTCCTCCAATTCTCTGGAAAGCAAAGGTGGGAATGTATTTTATACTAAACACACAAATAACTGCAGAGTAGGGATTTTATCAATAATAACATTATTAGAACAGGTACCAGGGCCCCTATCCAATAGCTTACATCAATTACCTCATCTCAACCAACTGCTCCCTTGCCCTTTATCTTCTAGTCATATAAAATTCCTTTCAGATAATAGATATGGTTGAAAGAAAGGGGGGGGGGAGGAAGGAAGGAAGGAAGGAGAAAGAAAGGTAACAAATGTAAAATTGGTAGATACGGATATCTGGGGGGGGGTGTTAGAGTTCTCTGTGTTTGGTTTGTATTGTATTTGCAACTGTCCTATATGTTTGAAATTATTTCAAAATAAAAATTAAAAAAAAAATTCCTTTCAATTCTGCTCTAACACCTTAGGATCTCATTCCTACCCAGATCTTGCAAATATTGTTCCCTCTGCCTGGACTCTTCAGATATCAGATCAGATGTCACCTCCTCTGAGAGCCCTTCCTTGTCCTTGCCAACATGCCTAAAACAGCCTCTTCCCACCTTCCTCCCCAGCCATTTCCTCTCATGCCATCCTGTTTATTTTATTGTCCTTTCCTTCATTGAAATTTTCTACTTTGTTAATTATCTGTCTCCCCTTACTAGAATATAAGTTCTGGGAGGGTAAGGGCTGTTTGTGTTGTTCGATGTTGTGTTCTCAGCATTTAGAATAGTGCCTGGCATGTAAGAGGCACTCAATAAATATGTTGTCTGAATGAATAGGTCCCATTTATCCTTCAGGTCTGAAATCTTTGTTATCTCCCTAGCTGGGTGAGACATTTCTGCTGTTCCCATAGAGCATTCCCCTATTGTAACACCTAAAATCACTATAGTTATTTGTATCTGATCCCTTGTTAGACTATGAATTCAGTGGAAGCAGGGATCCTGTCTGTCCCCAACGCTTGGGCTATAGCCAAAAGTGATACATTACCTGGTGGATTTGATTATCATTCTGTTCTATCAAAGAGTTTTGTAAATGATTTAGTGATGGGCATATAGAAATTAATGAAAAACAGAGAGGTAATTATTAACCTTAGGAAAAACTGAAATTTCAACAAGAATGGAAATGTAATCATAGAGCTGTACACAGCTTGTCTGTGAATAATATTTACATAGTCATAATCAGGGCTGACATGAGTATATTAGATATATTAGACTGTATTAGTTGTTGAAGTGTTGAAATATTTCTATACTGGTTAGAAAATAATAGATACCTCCAGCTCCCTGAGGACCCCCCCACTCCCACTGCTCCAGCTACCCCCATGCTCACCTTAGAATTTCCTGGACCTTCCCAGGATTCAGCAACTGTTCTAGTTTGCTAATGCTGCAGAATGCAAAACACCAGAGATGGATTGGCTTTTATAAAAAGGGGGTTTATTTGGCTACACAGTTACAGTCTTAAGGCCATAAAGTGTCCAAGGTAACACATCAGTAATTGGGTACCTTCACTGGAGGATGGCCAATGGCGTCCAGAAAACCCCTGTTAGCTGGGAAGGCATGTGGCTGGCATCTGCTCCAAAGTTCTGGTTGCAAAATGGCTTTTTCTCCCAGGACATTCCTCTCTAGCAAGCTTGCTCCTCTTCAAAACGTCACTCACAGCTGCACTGAGTTCCTTCTCTTTGAGTCAGCTCATTTATATGGCTCCACTGATCAAGGCCCACCCTGAATGGGTGGAGCCATGGGAATATCTCATCAGAGTCATCACCCACAGCTGGGTGGGGCACATTCCAAACAAATCTAATCAGCACCAAAACGTCTGCCCCACAAGACTACTTCAAAGATAATGGCGTTTGGGGGACACAATACAATCAAACTGGCACAGCAACTAATGAGACACTATCTGGCACAGCCAGGGGCCCCATAACCCTGCTTGAGAGGCATCTGTTCAAAGAGTCAGTGCCTTTGCCAATCAATGGTTTCTAGCCCTTCCTGGGCACTGCCATTGGCTTCCCCAGAGAGCTTGCCTTGGCCCTGCTTGCTACACCTATGTGGACCCAGAAAGCCCCATGTGGGAAGCATACAGGGACTGCTCTGGTGGCCACCAGCTTGTCAGCTGACAGCCAGCATGCCCACCTCCCATATTCAGCCCCTGTCCCAGGGTGTTCCTCCTCCTCCCAGCAGGCTCACACTCACCAGGGAAGACAGCAGTCCTGGAGACGATGGTGTCATCTCAGAGGGCAATTTTTTTTTTCCTGAGTGGTGAAACCAGGCCCTCCCTTACTTAGCTGGCCTTTAAGGAATCACTGTGTCCAAGGTGCTGAGTTCTGACACTGGATTTTAAATAGACAAGGGTATTTTAAAAGAGGAACAGGGCCAAGATTTGGCTGCAGCAGAAGAGGTTGTGGTTGGATATAAAGAAGAACTTTCTAAGCTTGAGAGCACTTAGAGACCAGAATGGTATGGCACTGACTGTGCTGAAGATACTGGGTAGAAGAGTGCTGGCAGTCCTGGAGGTCTGCCTGGAGGAGCTGACATCTCCTCTCTCAGTCTAACTTCAGCCTTGTCATGAACCATCCAGCCTGTGTCAGTGAGATTGCTCTGAGCCTCAACAACAACCCTGGTGAGATCCACCTCTTCTTTTTCTACATCTAGACTCTCTTCCTATTTAACAACCTCCTTGTCTTCCCTGTCCCCCAATTCTCAGGACTACTACCCAGGCTCACTTTACTCCCACCATCAGTTTCCCTGTCCTGCCCAGCCCCATACCAACTCTTTTACTTCCTTTTTTAAAAAAATATTTACAAACACTCTTCCATCTTCCCTTCCCCAATACCCCCCTTCCCCAGTAACCTCTGATATTCCTTCTATCTCTGCAAATTTCCTATTTCTAGTAATCTCTTATTGTAATATACAATTTTTGTCCTTATATTTCTTGTTTACTTCACTGAGTATAGTGTTTTCAAGGTTCTTCCATATTGCAGCATTTTCTCATAACTTCGTTTTTTTCTTTTGGCTGAATAATATTCCATTTTGTGTATATACCACATTTTTTTTATCCAGTCATTTGTTGATGGGCACTTGGGTTGTTTCTGGCTTTTGGCTATTGTGAATAATCCTGCTATAAACATTAGTGCACAAGTATCTGGTTGTGACGCTGTTTTCACTGTCTTTGGGTATATGCATAGAAGTGGGATTGCTGGGTCAAATGGTAATTTTTTGAGAAATTGCCATATTATTTTCCACAGTAGCTGCACCATTTTACATTTCCACTAAAAATGCACTAGAGTTCCAATTTCTCCATATCCTCTCCAACACTTGTTATTTTCTGTTTTTTTAATCATAGCTATCCTTGTGGGTGTAAAGTGGTATCTTACTGTGGTTTTAATGTGCATTTCCCAGATGTCTAATGATATTGAGCATCTTTTCATGTGTTTATTGGCCATTTATGTATCTTCTTTGGAGAGATGTCTATTCAAGTCCTTTGCCCATTTTTTAATTGGGTTACTTGTCTTTTTGTTCTTGAGTTGTAGGAATTCTTTAAATATTCTGTACATTAAGCCCTTATCCAGTATGTGTTCTCCAATTCTGTAGATTGTCTTTTCATGTTTTTGATAATTTCCTTTGATGCACAAAAGTTTTTAATTTTGATGAAATCAAATTTATTACTTCTTTGTTGCTTATGCTTTTGGTATCATATCTAAGAATCCATTGCCAAATCCCAGGTTATGAAGATTTGCCCTTATGTTATCTCCTAAGTATTTTATAGTTTTAGCTCTTATATTTAGGTCCTTGTTCCACTATGAGTTTATTTTTGCATATGATGTGAGATAGGGGTCTAACTTCATTCTTCTGCAAGTGTATATCCAGTTTTCCAATGCCATTTGTTGAAGAGAATATTCTTTCCCTACTGCACGTACTTAGCACCCTTGTCAAAAATTGATTGGCCATAGATTTGTGAGTCTATTTCTGGACTTTCAATTCTGTTCCACTGATCTATTTGCCTGTCCTTGTGCTGGAACCACACTGTTTTGATTACTGTCACTTTGTAATACAATTTGAAATCAGGAAGTATGAATCCTCCAATGCTATTCTTTTTCAAGATTGTTTTGGCTATTTGGGGCCCCCTGCAGTTCAATATAAATTTGAGGATCAGCTTTTCCCTTTCTGCAAAACAGGCTGCTGGAATTTTAATAGGGATTGCATTAAATTTGTATATTGCTTTGGATAATATTGACATATTAGTTAACGTTTCCAATCCATGAATATGAAATGTCTTGTCATTTATTTAGGCCTTTAATTTCTTTCAGCCATGTTTTGTAGTTTTCAGTATACAATTTTTTATATGCTTAAATTTATTCTTTGATATTTTATTCTTTTAGATGCTATTATAAATTGAGTTGTTTTCTTCATTTCCTCTTTGTATTGTTCATTGCTAGAATGTAAGAACACAATATTTTTTGTGTTGTGATCTTTTTACCTGGCAACTTTGCTGAGTCCATCTATTTTGTCTAATTTCTTGTGGGTTCCTTTGGATTTTTATATATAAGATTATGATGTCTGAAAATAGAGACAGTTTTACTTCTTCCTTTCCAATTTGTATACCTTTTTTTTCCTTTTTCTTGTCTAATTTCTCAAGCAAGAACTTCTAGTACATTATTGAATGGCAGTGGTGAAAGCCGGCATCCATGTCTCGTTCCTGATCTCTTAGGGGGAAAGTTTTAAATCTTTCACCATTGAGTATGATAGCTGTGGGTTTTTCATAAATGGCCTTTCACATACTGAGAAAGTTCCCTTCTGTTCCTATTTTTCTGAGATTTTTATCAAGAAAGAGTGCTAGATTTTGTCAGAAGCTTTTTCTGCATCTATTGAGATAGTCATGTGTGGTTTTCCTTCATCCTCTGTATTTAGTGAATTACATGAATTGATTTTCATATGTTAAACCATCCTTACATTCCTGGGATGGATCCCACTTGTCATGGTGTATAATCTTTATAATATGCTGTTGGATTCAGTTTGCTAGTATTTTGTTGAGGATTTCTGCATCTATATTCATAAGGGAAATTGGTCTGATGTTTTCTTTTCTTGTGATGTCTTTACCAGGCATTGGTTTCAGAGTAATGCTGGCCTCATAGAATGAATTAGGAAGTGTTCCCTCCTCTTAATTCTTTGAAAGATTTTGAGAAGGATTGATGTCAATTCTTGGTGAAGCCATCTGGTCCTAGACTTTAAGAGGGCAAATATTTTTAATATTAATCCTGGCCATAATATGTGATCTAACCAAAACTTGCAATATAATTATATTGGAGGATGGGGAAGGGAAGTGATATTGGTGAAATCTTTCATTGTTCAAAATCAGTATATCATGTCTAAATTTAAAAATCAGGAAACAGCAGTCATTTTATTTGGAAAATGGAAGTAAAAACAAAAAGGGAGAGGCAGAAGAATCACAGAGATTGGGCATGAAGCTGGGGTTAGAGGAGGACTGTTGCTTGGTGAGCACTTGGATGCCAAGTCTACCTCCAGGCACCACAAATTGCAAGAGTGACTAACCTTGTTTGGGAGAATTGGAACTAGTTCACAGAGGAAGGGGAATTTGAGCTGGGTCTTGAAGAGAGTATAGAAGTCCCCCAGTTCCACAAAGGCTGAACTCTAAGGTGAAAGAGTATCTTAAGAAAAGAATATTCTTGGTCAAGATGGTGGAGAATAATAGGAAGTACAAAGGCACAGAAGCATAGGAGCACTATTTTTGCAGAAAATAGTCCCATGTGATTCGTGTGAGGGAGGCATGACAAGGGTAGGAAATGGGAGAAATAAGACAGAAATGGTAGTTTTTGGTCAGAGCCCAAGGGCCTATAATGTGATCCAAGTGGACCTCCCCTTCATGCTGGTGGCAGCATAATAGGTACAAAGCTTCTGAAAAACAATTTGGAAATGCACATCAGAATCCATTAAAATGTTTCTAACCTTGTCTCAGTGATCGTATTCCTGGGGATTGTTCCTAAGGAAATAATTTTTTTAAAGGATAAAGTGAGCAATATACTCTAAAATATTTATTGTATCATTATTAGAAATAGTGAAAAATGGGAAAGCAACAAAAATTTTTATCCTAGGAGAATAGTTAAGTAAAATAGGGTGCATTCACTAAATAAATAATAAATATGCAGACTAGTATGCCTGTCAGAATTCAGGTAGGCTCACCCAGGGGCCTGTGGAGCCCAGGGGTGGGGAGAAGGTCAGGTGTGGGCAAGAGAGGAAGGGAGAAAGCAGAGTGGACCCTAGGTCTGGACCCAGCAAGGGCATGGGTAATTCACCATTCATTGAACATTTCCTTCTTGTTATCTTATTTAATTTTCACAGCAACCCCATGAGGGTGGTACTAGCACCACTCCCTTTATAGATGATGACTGAGGCTCAAAGAGATGGAGTGGTCTGACCAGGGCCTTCTAGCCTCAAAGTGGAGGAGCCTGATTCCAATCCAAGTCTATGAGATGGAAGAGCAGTCAGTGCTCTTCCTGTGCATCATGATGCCACTCATTGATGGCCATCATGTTATCTAGGGGGCATTCCCTTTACATGGCCCCTGGCATCTTTCTTCAGTCTTAAGAGAACAGAACCAAGCCTATATGAATACCAGGGGCCAGCAGAAGTAGAAAGTGGAAGAAAAAAAAAAGCTTTATAATACATTTAAGCAATAAACATAGACAATGTAGTTGCATCAGTTCAGTGATAGAAGTGGCAAAAAATGTTACGCTTACAGACCACAGCAGGAAGGGATAAAGAGAAATGAAAATAGATAATGTGTAAGTGGGTGCTCTCTCCTCTTTCTCTTATTTCTGGTGATTCCATTCTTATCACTGTATTATTTGCACAATAAAAAAAAAATCACAATGAAAGTTGGAAAGACTGGAAAAATATGAGTCCCCAGAGTGGCCCATACCCATGCCTGAGTCCAGCTGCAGCTCCTGGCCTTCCAAAGTCATTCTGATGGCAGTGCTGCACATGAACAAGCTGGCTTCTTCTGGACAAAGGAGGGAAGGAGAAAATATAGCACATGGCCCATGCCAAGAGGCTCTGGTCTTTTGCTCCCATGCTCCAGATGTTGAAGTCTCCACCACGTCAAGGTGAAACTCTCACCGTGACTGGGGAGGAGTGACTGTGATCAGTACTTCCCAGCCAAGGCCCTGTGCTTCTGCTCTTTGTTACTGTTCCCTTCTCACTTGGTGGTGGCTCTCCTGGCTGGGGCTTGGGTTCAGCCTTGCTGGTGGAAGGGCCAGCGTGGGAGTCTTTCTGACTAAAGGATAGAATCCAAGATGACCTCAACCAGCAAAGACAACAGTGAAACAGTGACTTTCATGCCTGGGTTTCAAAGGTGGTGCCCAGTGATTTTTCTTTTGTCCATGCTGGCACCCCATTCCTCACTTGACTTTTTATCATATTTTTTTTTATTGTAGAATGTAACATATATACATAAAAGTGATAACTTTCCAAATGCAATTTAACAAGTAGTTAGAGAGCAAATTTCAAAGAATGTTACAGGTTATAATTCCATAGTTTCAGTTATTTCCTTATTATGAAATATAACATATATGCAAAAAGGTAATATCTTTCAAAGTATGATTTAACAAGTAGTTACACAGGAAATTTCCAAAAATGTTATGATTAACAGTACCATAGTTTCAATTATTTCCTTATTGTGAAATATAACATATATACAAAAAGGTGATAACTTTCAAATTACAATTTAACAAGTAGTTATAGAACAAATTTCAAAGGATTCTATGGGTTACAGTTCCACCATTTCAATTAATCTTTCCTTCTAGCTATTCTAATACCCTAGCAACTAAGAAAAAGAATATTATATAGAGATTCAGTATTCATAATCCTTTGTTAAATTCCATCTTGTCTGTTGCTACTTCTTCCTCTAGTTTAATCACTTTCCTGATATTCAGGGATGTCTAGGCAGTGACCACACTAACTTGTTCATGTTGAAAAAGGGTGTCGACTTTATAAGAAAAGGGAACACATTAGGTTGATGTTCTTGAAGAGGCTAATGCCTCTGGGTTTTAGCTGGCATAGTATCTCTCTGGAGGATTTAAATTTCTGAAGAATAAACTTAGTGAGTGACAGTTTTATAGAGTCTCAGATAGGAATCAGGTATTCTTTAGGGTTTGGGGGACTACTGTTGACTTGGGCTTATCATATTGGTGGCCATTTGGTATATCTAGCTGAAGCTTGCATGGCAGTAACCTACGGGACAGCCTCTTGACTCTATTTGAAATCTCTTAGCCATGGAAGCCTTATTTTGTTGCCTTCCTGACTTGATTTTATTCTGCTCTCTGGATCACCATTCCCTTCCTGGTTCCATGCGTTTGCTCATGTCCTTTCCTCAGTCTGCCATGCCCTTGCGCATGCTCCCTGCCCTGGCTAAATCCTGCCTGTCCTTTAATACCACTTGCTTGGTGAAACTTTTCCCAGTCTCCTTTTGGGGAATGAATCATTCCCTCCTCTGGTTCCCACAGCAGTTGGTTTGCATCTTTCCTTTGGCAAGTGTATTTTTCTGCAGTACATTATAGTTATTTATGTCCCTGTCTGTTTCTCCCACTAAATTGTGACCTGTCAAGGTGGCCAAGAAACATGTCTTATCCACCTCTGATTCCCCACACAGTGTGGCCAATGTCTGGCATTTGGGAGGTGCTCAATCAATGTATGGAATGACATTAAATTACAATGGCTGAATTCTTCCTTTTTATGTGTCACTGGACTCTCTGGGAAAGCTGTTGAGATTGTAGGCAGATGACCAATTGGTTTTATGTCTGTTTCCTTCCTGAGTATTTTGAAAGGGGCAGGAAGAGGAAGAGAGTTAAAGCTATCTGTAGATCCATATTCTAGGGATTTCAGCCAGGGCTTCTTAGAGGGAGTAATAATATGAATAATAACTAACATGTGCAGAGACACTTACCCTTTCATACCCATCAGTTCTGTTGAATCTCCTAAGGCCTCTAGGATATAGGCTGGATGGGCCATGTTTGGCTTGTCCTATTGTTATAGCTGAGGAAACAAAGGCTCAGAAAAATGAAGTGATTTGTTTAAGATCACATCAACTCAAAGTAGGGCTAGAACTCAAACCCACTTCCACAGGCTCCAAATCCCATGTTCTTGGGATTGTGGTGGTGACATAAGTCCACAGGCTCCTCTTGCACACCAAGCACATAGGTGTTTGATAAAGAAATGCAGCATGAAGGAAGGAAACCCATGGTTTAACGCTTGATAAGGTGTACTTGCATTAGGCCCCATGTTCACCTAATGCATGTTTACCTGCTCAGCTAGTGGTTTAAGTTCAAGGGCAGAGACCACGCCTTCTAATTTATTTCTTTCCCTAAAGCTCAGGTCTTTTACAGCTCCATACTTTTGCTGGATCTTGGTTTCCATGACCATAAAATGAGGAGGCTGAGCTAGAAATTTAAACTGAGTCACATTCACACTGGTGCCCAGCACAGAGCCTGGCACACAGTTTCCATCACCTTCCCCATGGAAGGCTCCCAGTTCCAACACTAGAGGCCTCCAGGACTCCGGCTGACATAATGGAGTATGTACCCTGCATGTTATAGTCCCTTCCCAGGCTGGCTGTGGAAACCAAGCCTCCTCCAGACAGCAGGGTTGCTCACACAGATCACGTTGGGAGCCTCATTAGTCATGTCAGGTGACATAGTTAACACTTGGGGCCGGCACAGCCAGTTCATCAAAAGCTTCTATGTGCTTGGCTCGTCACTGCAGCTGAGGAACTACCGTATGTGAAGCAGGCAGCACATCAGAGGAGTAGCGCCAAAGTGCTTCCAAATTGGTTTTGATTAATTACATAGACATGTCTTTAATTGGTGCCAGGGTAGCGGCCAGAGAACTTATGGGAAAGCAGGATGTTATGCTTTCATTCCCTGAAGGCCCATAAAGCAATGAAAGATGAGGAACAGCATCACTGCTCGTTGAAAATTTATGGTCCGTACAGACCCAGAAAACACAAATAACTATCTGAATAGAAACCCAACCTCATTTTCCTCACTGAAAGCCATGCATGTCCCGCTCTGTGCCCCTGCTTGCCTGCTGAGATGTAAAGCTGAGCAAAAGGTGTGATTTCTAGGAAATGAGTGCCTTAGCATGCAGACAGCACACTCAGCTTTCCCCAGACCCTCCCAGAGAAGATGTTCTCAGAGGTATGTGGGAAGGATCCCCACCCCCCACCCCCTTCAGAAATACCTCTCCCTACAACCTGTCACCATTCTCTGAACTGATATCAGGAGCTGATTCCCTTTGGGTGAAGCATTCATCCACCCATTCATTCTTTCTTTCCCACCCTTTGGAGATTTAAGGTGCCTGTATGAGTGTATATAAATACAAAGCCCTGACCTGGTGTCGTAGGGGATATAGAATTGAATCAAGTATGGGCCCTTCCTTCCCTTGGGGAAATGGTTATCTTTTCTCTCAGAAAATGGTTATATTTTCCCTCAAGAGGAAAGAGAGGAGAGGTCCAAGGATGAAATAATGCATGATGGTAGCATCACATAGAAAACCAAGAATTAGGATTTTGCATTGAGAGAACTTGGGTTCAAATCTCAGCTCTGGTTCTTATTTTCTGAGCCACCGCAAATTGTTGTTTGGATTCTCTGAGCTTTAACTACAGAACAGAATAATAGTACCTACTGCATTTGGTGATACTGAGGCTTATTAGAGTTAGCAGGGTTGAAAGTCTCCAGCACGGGGCCCAACACCGATTGATAAATGGTTGCCAATTCTGAATAAGCATCACCAGGGAGATTCTGAGGGGATGCTACATGAGAGTTCATGTTTTCATGGAACAGAGGTTGACTCCTTGCAGTCACTGTGCCAGGCCCTGTGCTAGGCATTAGGGATTCAGAAAGGGTCATCAGTCCTGCCCTTGACAAAACTGAGGACCTCTAGGGAGTACAATGATATAGATGATAAGAATGGCAAAGTGTAACTAGGGTGCTAACAGAGGTTTACTTAGGGTCACTGGGAAGGGAAGGAGAAAGCAGTCACATCAACCTGGAGAAATCAGGAAAGATATGCCGGACAAAGAGATGCCTGAGCTAAGTCTTAAACGATGAGATTTTCATGTGCCGATAAAGAAAAAAAAAAAAAAAAAAAAGTAAAAAAGGTATTGCATGCATACTGCCACTTTCCTTCTTTCTGTTCCTAGAACAAGCAAGCTTATCCCTTAGGATCTTGGAATCAACTGCTCTCTTGCATGGAAAATTCTTCTCCCAGCTCTCCCCAGAGACGGTTTCTTCTTGAAATTTATAACCTGCTCTTCTCTTATTTATTCTTTCGTTTATATATTGTTTCCCCCACTAGAATGAAAGATTCACGAGAACCTGAGATCTTGACCACCTTGTTCTCCACTCTATCATAACACCTAGAACATTCCCTGATGTATCCTCGGTGTTCAATATATGTTTGTTGCATGAATAAATAAATAAACAACACAAAGCACGGTGGGCATGCTGCAGACAAGGAACTATAACCACAGTGCTGGCACCCGGGGGACTTGGAATTTTTTTTCTTTCATAAAATTGAACAGTAAGGAATGCCTCAAACATAGGCCAGAGGAATTGGGGAGGGAGGTAATAGACAAGGTGGACTCTCAGCTGTGCTCTAAATGCAGAAAAGGATATCACTGTGATGGGAATGTTGGGGAGGGGATCAGGAAGACTAAATCGGATAAATTTAAATCCCTTGCAACCTTGAGCTTCTAAGATTTTCTTGGCAACAAATCATCTCTGCTACCCTTCCTGGTTCCCTAACTTACACCCCTCCTTTCTACTCCACCCAGTCTGGAGGCTGTAGGGACACTGACACACCATTTCCCGCCAATGTAAATCACAGACTGAAGTGTGATGCTTGTTCTCAGATTTTACCACCCCCCAGGTAAAGATGGCCCCGTAACTCTGGATAAAGGCCCCAAGCAAAGCTGGCCTTTCCACAGGGTGGCAAATAAGGGGGAATTGTTTACCCACCAGCACCTTCCTGGCCCTGCTCCTGGATAATTTTATGTTCCCTGGTCCTGGATCTGCTCCTTAGTTGGATGCACCTCAGTTCACTTGCTGGAGCACTGATATGTGACTGTTTAACTGCCGCTACTTCCTGTCCCAGGGATCCTGCGCTTTAGGGGGCATGGGAAAGAGACAAGAAAGAGAGCTTTATGTGGTGTAAGCCTTGACAGTAATAATAAAGGCCAAAGACTAACTTACACTTACATAGTGCTTAACAATTTACAAAGCCCTAGAGAACTCCTCTTCATCCTTAAAGACCCTGTACAAATGATACCTCTTTTCAACAGTCTTCAACTCTCCCAGGCAGAGCTAATCCTTCTCTTCACACTTTGTAAAACCTCCACTACAAGCCTTATTACCTTGTAATATATTTATTTGTGTATGTGTCTCATTTCCTCCATTAAACCATCAGCTCCTTGGGAGCAGATCTCTTCTCTCCCAGTAAAACACATTTCTTTCCTTTTTAAAAGGAATTTTTATTATACTTATTTTTTCTAACTATAAAAGTAATATTTATAGTTATAATTGCCAAAAATTATGTATAAGCATATTTATATAAAAGCATATTTATATTATATATATGAAAGCATAATGGAGAAAATTTTAAATCATTTCAAAACCACTGTTAACATTTTGGGTGTATCTTGAGTCTTTTTTTAGCATACAGAAAATAAAAATGGTACTATATGACGCATGTGGTTTTATAGTCTGATTTTATCACCTATTCAATTGTGAATATCTTCAAACATCATTGACGATTCTTCAAAAACATAATTTTAAATGGCTGCATTATTTCATTTGATAAGTGTGCTATATTTACCTAAAAATTTCCCTATTGTGGGACATTTGGGTTATTTCCTTCTTGTTACTATTTGATAAATTATGCTGCAATGAATAGCTTGCTACATAAATCTTTGTCTGCATCTCTAATTCCCTAAGAAAGAGTCCTAGAAATGGTCAAGTGATTTAAACCCTTTAAAGGTTCTTGATGCTCACTGCCCAATTGTTGTGAGAAAGTTATACCAATACACAAGTTCAACAATATATGAGCTTACCCATTTCACAAGACACTTATCAGCATTAAGCATTAGCCCATTTTATCTTTACCAATCCCAGTGTTCTTTTCACAGTGCCCCCCCCGATGTAATTTTTCTTAAATACAGCAGAAACCATACAACCAAATGGAATTGTCTTCTTCTAAGACATCAACTGAAAGAGTATATTTATTTGACTAGGGCTGCCACTGCTGTAAACATTTCTGTAATTGTTATTTGAGCATTACCTGCAAAACAGACAACAGATTATTTTGCATCTAAATTGTAATACATTTCTGTCTTTGGGGAATGATTTTTTATTTTTGGCAACAGTCAAAAGTCATTTGAAACTCATGGTAAATGAGATGAGGAGCTCCAGCTGGGTTTGGGGTAAGAAACATGGTGTAATTTTATGAAATTGAGGTTTTTTTGTGAACTGTAAAGGGAAATCCCACAGGAGCTCTGGCAGTAGTGGCATCATAAGAGCAAGTGCCGAGCCTCCCACTGTGACCATTCCAAAGTGGAGGTACGAGTCTAGCATGTGTAATTATGGAAACTCTTCTCATGACTTCATCATTATTCCCTGCATTGCCCAGGGACAGGTGTCATATTTCAGAGTGGATCTCTCTCCCCCTTGTCTATTCATCAGGCCCATGTGACTCCAAGGCCAAGATCTTAGAGAGGCAGTTTGGGGGGAGGGCAAGGCATGGCATGATAATGGAAAGAACTTCCAGACTGAGGTCAGAAGGATCTGGGTCTGCGCCTGACGTGCCTTTTACCACCTGTGTGTTACGACTCATTTGTAAAGGAGGATCCTACTTCATAGGATTGTTAGGAGAAATGGAGAATATACATATATCCACACAGACACACAAACACACACAGATGTGTGATGTAACTAACATAAATATTCTGTGTTGTGTATGCATGCAGTAAGCCCTGCTGATTGGCCATCCAGAAGCCATTTCTCCCTTGCTAACTCCTACCACAGAAGCTGGAAAGATATGATCAGTTCTGGCCACTAAGATTTAAGTAGAGAACTGCTTGTAGTTATTGGAGAGCTTCTGCTTTCCTGATGAAACAGGACTGCTGAGTCTGAACTGTCCTCCCAGCCCCACCGCTTCCTGCCTTGAACTTGGAGGTGATGGTTGGGTGTAGCAGCCATCTTGAAACCAAGATGCAAAGGCCAAAGGAGCACCTCTGGAGT
Organism: Choloepus didactylus; assembly: GCF_015220235.1. Taxonomy (NCBI): domain Eukaryota; kingdom Metazoa; phylum Chordata; class Mammalia; order Pilosa; family Megalonychidae; genus Choloepus; species Choloepus didactylus. The sequence goes on along the minus strand of NC_051312.1, from coordinate 90,737,007 downwards.
TCTTGTTTGGTCAGAAAATAAGGCCCTATTTGTTTAATCCACTGTTAGTTATCATTACTTGCAGCTAAAAATATTCCAATACACATGTATAAAGTATGTCCACATATAACAGTTTCCTCTATAAAATGGAGATAAGAAATGCCTACCTCACAGAACTATTGTTTCTGATCTGGAAACTTCCAGAAACATTGCCAAGTATACTGATGTTGATGGTCTCCCATCCCATCCCACCCCCTTCTATAGACACATGGAAATGCTGGATGAACTATACAAGAAATGTTACATCTTTATTTCCAAATTTGAAAACTATAAAGAGAAATCCCTAGATGTCAAAAATGAAAAATAAATAAATAAATAAAATTCAAAGCCAGAACAGTGGACAGGTGGTGTGCCTTAGCAGCCCACAAGGATTTCAGACTTCGATACTAGTCCTAAGAGCTATGGGCTAGAGTTCAACTGGACACTAAGGAGGAGGAGACGGGGCTTCAGTCCCAGCCAGGTGAGGAAAATGGAACTGAGACCCCTGCATAAAGTTCCTTCCATGAAAAAGAGACTGGGAAAACCTTACCCCAGGATTAGAGAAGTTGCAAGGAAGTCTGATGTCTGCAGAGCCTAGGGTGGGAAAATAAATGACACTCATGAGAAATGGAAACCCCAATCCCTGTCACAAATCCCTGTAGACTTTGGGTTTACTCTATCTGTACATGCAGGCACCCCACTGAGATAAACTGACATGAAATCTGGTCATCACTGATGAAGATGCCTGCAAAAAGTGACAAACCACATGAAGAAAGGAAATGAGCAAAATGGAAGTCAGCAAACTAGAGAGAAGAGACTAAATAATGGAGCTATCTGAAAAAGACTGAAATAAGAATGATTAAAATAGAGAAAAGAAGGAATAGAAGCCATAATAAAGGAACAGAATAATATTGGGGGGGGGGGGGTTGGGAGATTTGAAAAGAACCCTATAGAATTTCCAGAAATGAAAACACAGTTGTTGAAAATTAAAAGGATAAGTTAAACTTAAAGGATGAGTTTGCCTGGCGGGACCCAGAACAACAAAGCAGAAAGATGGAGCTCGAGTCTGGGGATTGCTAGCAACTGGCCGGCCACAGAGGGAGTTCCACGGGGACTGGAGAGCATGCCCTGGTCCCCATCATCCTTGTCCTCCAGCTGCTCCTTTGTGTCCACCAGTGATCTTCGTGGTGGGACGCTCAGTTTTTTAACTTCCCCAATGGATACAGACAGCGATGTTGCACTGGATATTTTGATTATATTTGAACGTAAGAAAGATTGTTTTGGAGGGAGCAAATGTCATTTATAAGCGTGAGGTTGGAAAAGTTTTAATGAAGCCTAGAAAACCTAGAATTACAACTACAATTTGGTCCTCGGGAAAAATTATTTGCACTGGAGCAACCAGGGAAGAAGCTAAATTTGGTGCCAGACGTTTAGCCTCCAGTCTGCAGACTAGGTTTTCGGGTAATATTTGCAGATTTTAAAGTTGTTAATGTTTTGGCAGTGTGTAACATGCCAGTTGAAATCTGTTTGCTGGAATTCACAAAGAACAGACCTTATGCCAGTTAGGAAACTGAACTTTAGGAACCTGAACATACTACTGGAACCCTGTAGTATGCTAGAGAATAAAATCTCTAAGAGTTACATTACAGATTTTCAACAGGAAGTTCACAGTAACAGGGCCCAAGGTAAAGGCTGTTGCTACTGCTTTGGAACAGATTTACCCATTTGTATTTGAAAGCAGGAAAGAAATTTTGTAATTGATCACTTCATTGGTTAGAATCCCTATCTGAGCACCTTTCAAAACCTGCTGCACATTGGACTCAAAACAAAGGAACCTGGACCAACAATATTGGAGGAAATGGACTCTCTTACTCAGCCATGGCAGCAGAATAAGCTCCAGGCCCTCAGGTTTCATTTCAAACCTTGCTATAATATAAAAAGGAAGGTTGCAAGACATGGCATTCTGAAAATGCCACTTTTCAAAAGGACATTCTATTTATTTCCTCAGCAATTCTCATGTCCTCTAAGTAGAGCTGTCATGGGTGCACTACCTTAAATAATTTTGTTGTCATTTGTTAACTTTTTTTCCGGTTTGAGCTAATGCATTTTATTTGTGAATAGTCTTTTACATTTTTATATGCTGAATATGGGCACCAAAGAACCTGTAAAAGTTCTCTTTTTCAATTAAATGTGCACAAATAAAAGATTGGAAAAGATCTCTCTTCATATCCATTCAATAACTTTTCTTCCCCATTTTCTATTTTAACAAAAATAGTATTCATAATTCTTTTTTCTTAAACTATACAAGCTCAGACTTTTGTTGAAGTGTGTTGGCTTCATTTTGAAGTGTAATGTAGTGTTTATATATACATATATACACACATATATAATGTTTATACTATCACTTTAATGCTCTGTTAACAAATATCAAATTGGAATTTTCTTCTTACAGATTAGAAGTGAAAATATGTATATAAATTCTATGGAAATAGAGTAGAACTTTAGAGATAAAGCATAATGTTTTATGTTGCTAATTTAATATGATAGAAAATGGTAAATAACTTATGAAAGTTAAGAAAAGTGTAATTTTAAAAAGAGAAACCTCTTTTGTATTTTTTCCTTTGAATATACTTATTATGCTTATTAGTAAAAAAAAAAGAAAAAAGACAAAAAAAAAAAAAACAGAGAAACCTGTTTACCCACAGGATGGATATGAGAAAGAAGCCGTGATGGGTTGTACCTCCGGTACCTTGTGTTCCTGGAAAGACTCATCTGCAGTTGTAGGAAAGTCAGTGAAGTTCTTGGCTCATTAATCTGAGGCTGGTGCTCAAGGCTATATTAAGAATCTTGTCAGACATTGATGACATTGTGCTGTTTTAACAAGAAGTGCCCACAAGCTGCCTCTGTGCCACAGTATAATTATAATACAGTCCAACTTGAACTTGAAAGCCATTCTGCAAACTATGTCTTTCCCCTTGCTGTGTCTTATTTAATGGAGCTAAAGAGTAACTGTTAAGTATAGTACAAAAAATGGGATTGCTACTCTTAAAGTTATAATAAATATGCACTTGTGGAAAAAAAGGATGAGTTAAACTACATATTACATCAAGCTGAAGAGGGAATTAGAAGAGACATTTGAGGAAATTCTCCAAAATGGAATAGTGAGAGATAAAAAGATAGCACACATGAAAAAAGTTTAAGAGATATGGGGGGATGAAGTGATAAAGTCAAGCATATGTCTAATTGGAGTTCCAGAAAGATTTGATAGAAAGGAGGATAGAAAATCATTATTAAAAATATTATGCTGATAATTTTCCAAAATTGAAGAAACATACCAAGATGATCAATAAACATATTCATACCTAGTCACACTCTGATGAAAGTGAAGAACCTAAAGGAAAAGAGAAAACTATAAAAGTCTAAAAGGTAACTTCATCAACAGCAATGGAAACCAGAAGACAGTAGGATAATATCTTAAAAGTATGGAAAGAAAATATAGCTTCTATACACAGTTAAATTCATAACTGAGAGCCAAATTTCCAGACATTCTCAAAGAAGCAGAGACAATGAGTGTACCTCACACAAACCCTTGCTGAAAGAACACTAAAGGTTATATTTCAGTAAGAATAAAATTGAATCTTGAAGGAAGGAGTGGGATGCAAGGAGTGGGATACAAGTGGTAGACTGGAGTCAGCTTGAGCAGCCCTAGAAAGCCCATTGTTACAATTTCAGGAATTTTTAGAACTAGTTGTTAAAACTGCCATTATTAAAAATTAAATTGTATAAATTTAAAATTAGATGAATTACTTTTAAAACAAAGATAAAAATCCTCAGCACACACCACTTTAATTATTTTACTACCTTTTTCTATGTTCTATGCTCTTGAAGTTACTTATGTTAGTGTATCTCTATAGCAGAAACTATATAATGGTGTGTTACTGTGTATCTCTCCCCAACTCCACATACAGTAATGTTACATTTATAGCTTGAAACTGGACATGGTGAGAATGTTTACACCACAGAATTTTACAAATGCTACAAATCACAGCTCCCTCACCTTCACCACATGGGAGCTGCTTGTGAAATATTTTCCAGCATACCACTGAATACAAGAAATAATGCTTTCCACTCCTAGGTATATCCCCAAGAGAATAGAAAACATATATCCACCCAAAAACTTTTTATGAAATGTATATGAAATTTAATTTCTATAAATTTATATGAAAGATCCAGAATAGGCAAACCTATAGAGACAGAAAGTAAATTAGTGGTCTCCAGAGACTAGGGGGAACGAGGAATGGCCAGTGACTGACAATGGGTATGGGGTTTCTTTTTGGAGTGATGAAAATGCTCTAAAATACGATAGTGGTGATAGTTAAACAACTTTGTGAATATACTAAAAACTATTGAATTGTACACTTAAAACAGTAAACTTTATGTGAATTATATCTCAATTAAAAGGAAAGGAAGAAAGGAAAGGAAAAGAGAAAGAAAGAACAAAAGAGAAGCGAAGAATCTGGTATACAGGTTTGTAAATCTAAACAATGGCTGTTAAAAACATATAATTTCACAGAGCAATCTGTCTTTGGGCATACTTCATACAACACTCATGAAAACGTGGAACTGCTGAGATCAGCGAAATCTGTAAGTTTTTGCGGCCAGGGGACCCGCGCCCCTCCCTGCCAGGCTCAGTCCCAGGGGAGGAGGGGCTGTCAGCTCCAGGAAGGAGAAGGGAGAATTGCAGTGGCTGCTCTCATCGGAAACTCATTCTACTGATTCAAACTCCAACCATAGATAGACTGAGGCCAGACACCAGAGACTCTGAGAGCAGCCAGCCCAGCAGAGAGGAGACGGGCATAGAAGGAAAACAACACGAGAAGCTCCAAAGTAAAAGCAGAGGATTTTTGGAGTTCTGGTGAACACAGAAAGGGGAAGGGCGGAGATCAGGCCTTGAGGCGCATATGCAAATCCCGAAGCAAGGCTGATCTCTCTGCCCAGGGCACCTTTCCTTAATGGCCCTGGTTGCTTTGTCTATTAGCATTTCAATAACCCATTAGATCTCTGAGGAGGGCCGTTTTTTTTTTTTTTTTTTTTTTTTTTTTTTTTTTTTAAATCCTTTTTGCTTTTTCTAAAACAATTACTCTAAGAAGCTCAATACAGAAAGCTTCAAAGAATTGAAATTTGGGCACGTCAAGTCAAGAGCAGAAATAAGAGAGCTCTGAGACAAAAGGCAATAATCCAGTGGCTGAGAAAATTCACTAAACAACACAACTTCCCAAGAAAAGGGGGGTGTCCGCTCACAGCCACCATCCTGGTGGACAGGAAACACTCCTGCCCATCGCCAGCCCCATAGCCCAGAGCTGCCCCAGACAACCCAGTGTGACGGAAGTGCTTCAAATAACAGGCACACACCACAAAACTGGGCGTGGACATTAGCCTTCCCTGCAACCTCAGCTGAATGTCCCAGAGCTGGGAAGGGGGAGCAGTGTGAATTAACAGAGCCCCATTCAGCCATCATTTGAGCAGACTGGGAGCCTCCCAACACAGCCCAGCAGCCCAGAACTGCCCTGGGGGGATGGCACTCACCTGTGACATAGCACAGTCATCCCTCAACAGAGGACCCGGGGTGCACAGCCTGGAAGAGGGGCCCACTTGCAAGTCTCAGGAGCCATACGCCAATACCAAAGACTTGTGGGTCAGTGGCAGAGACAAACTGTGGCAGGACTGAACTGAAGGATTAGACTATTGCAGTAGCTTTAAAACTCTAGGATCATCAGGGAGATTTGATTGTTAGGGCCACCCCCCCTCCCCGACTGCCCAGAAACACGCCCCACATACAGGGCAGGCAACACCAACTACACACGCAAGCTTGGGACACCAATTGGGCCCCACAAGACTCACTCCCCCACTCACCAAAAAGGCTAAGCAGGGGAGATCTGGCTTGTGGAGAACAGGTGGCTCGTGGACGCCACCTGCTGGTTAGTTAGAGAAAGTGTACTTCACGAAGCTGTAGATCTGATAAATTAGAGATAAGGACTTCAACTGGTCTACAAACCCTAAAAGAACCCTATCAAGGACAGCAAATGCCACGAGGCCAAAAACAACAGAAAATTATAAAGCATATGAAAAAACCAGACGATATGGATAACCCAAGCCCAAGCACCCAAATCAAAAGACCAGAAGAGACACACCTAGAGCAGCTACTCAAAGAACTAAAGATGAACAATGAGACCCTAGTACGGGATATGAAGGAAATCAAGAAGACCCTAGAAGAGCATAAAGAAGACATTGCAAGACTAAATAAAAAAATGGATGATCTTATGGAAATTAAAGAAACTGTTGACCAAATTAAAAAGATTCTGGACACTCATAGTACAAGACTAGAGGAAGTTGAACAACGAATCAGTGACCTGGAAGATGACAGAATGGAAAATGAAAGCATAAAAGAAAGAATGGGGAAAAAAATTGAAAAACTCGAAATGGACCTCAGGGATATGATAGATAATATGAAGCGTCCGAATATAAGACTCATTGGTGTCCCAGAAGGGGAAGAAAAGGGTAAAGGTCTAGGAAGAGTATTCAAAGAAATTGTTGGGGAAAACTTCCCAAATCTTCTAAACAACATAAATACACAAATCATAAATGCTCAGCGAACTCCAAATAGAATAAATCCAAAAAAACCCACTCCGAGACATATACTGATCACACTGTCAAACATAAAAGAGAAGGAGCAAGTTCTGAAAGCAGCAAGAGAAAAGCAATTCACCACATACAAAGGAAACAGCATAAGACTAAGTAGTGACTACTCAGCAGCCACCATGGAGGCGAGAAGGCAATGGCACGATATATTTAAAATTCTGAGAGAGAGGAATTTCCAGCCAAGAATACTTTATCCAGCAAAGCTCTCCTTCAAATTTGAGGGAGAGCTTAAATTTTTCACAGACAAAGAAATGCTGAGAGAATTTGCTAACAAGAGACCTGCCCTACTGGAGATACTAAAGGGAGCCCTACAGACAGAGAAACAAAGACAGGACAGAGAGACTTGGAGAAAGGTTCAGTACTAAAGAGATTCGGTATGGGTACAATAAAGGATATTAATAGAGAGAGGGAAAAATATGGCAAACATAATCCAAAGGATAAGATGGCCGATTCAAGAAATGCCTTCACGGTTTTAACGTTGAATGTAAATGGATTAAACTCCCCAATTAAAAGATATAGATTCGCAGAATGGATCAAAAAAAATGAACCATCAATATGTTGCATACAAGAGACTCATCTTAGACACAGGGACACAAAGAAATTGAAAGTGAAAGGATGGAAAAAAATATTTCATGCAAGCTACAGCCAAAAGAAAGCAGGTGTAGCAATATTAATCTCAGATAAAATAGACTTCAAATGCAGGGATGTTTTGAGAGACAAAGAAGGCCACTACATACTAATAAAAGGGGCAATTCAGCAAGAAGAAATAACAATCGTAAATGTCTATGCACCCAATCAAGGTGCCACAAAATACATGAGAGAAACATTGGCAAAACTAAAGGAAGCAATTGATGTTTCCACAATAATTGTGGGAGACTTCAACACATCACTCTCTCCTATAGATAGATCAACCAGACAGAAGACCAATAAGGAAATTGAAAACCTAAACAATCTGATAAATGAATTAGATTTAACAGACATCTACAGGACATTACATCCCAAATCACCAGGATACACATACTTTTCTAGTGCTCACGGAACTTTCTCCAGAATAGATCATATGCTGGGACATAAAACAAGCCTCAATAAATTTAAAAAGATTGAAATCATTCAAAGCACATTCTCTGACCACAATGGAATACAATTAGAAGTCAATAACCATCAGAGACTTAGAAAATTCACAAATACCTGGAGGTTAAACAACACACTCCTAAACAATCAGTGGGTTAAAGAAGAAATAGCAAGAGAAATTGCTAAATATATAGAGACGAATGAAAATGAGAACACAACATACCAAAACCTATGGGATGCAGCAAAAGCAGTGCTAAGAGGGAAATTTATAGCACTAAACGCATATATTAAAAAGGAAGAAAGAGCCAAAATCAAAGAACTAATGGATCAACTGAAGAAGCTAGAAAATGAACAGCAAACCAATCCTAAACCAAGTAGAAGAAAAGAAATAACAAGGATTAAAGCAGAAATAAATGACATAGAGAACAAAAAAACAATAGAAAGGATAAATATCACCAAAAGTTGGTTCTTTGAGAAGATCAACAAGATTGACAAGCCCCTAGCTAGACTGACAAAATCAAAAAGAGAGAAGACCCATATAAACAAAATAATGAATGAAAAAGGTGACATAACTGCAGATCCTGAAGAAATTAAAAAAATTATAAGAGGATATTATGAACAACTGTATGGCAACAAACTGGATAATGTAGAAGAAATGGACAATTTCCTGGAAACATATGAACAACCTAGACTGACCAGAGAAGAAATAGAAGACCTCAACCAACCCATCACAAGCAAAGAGATCCAATCAGTCATCAAAAATCTTCCCACAAATAAATGCCCAGGGCCAGATGGCTTCACAGGGGAATTCTACCAAACTTTCCAGAAAGAACTGACACCAATCTTACTCAAACTCTTTCAAAACATTGAAAAAAATGGAACACTACCTAACTCATTTTATGAAGCTAACATCAATCTAATACCAAAACCAGGCAAAGATGCTACAAAAAAGGAAAACTACCGGCCAATCTCCCTAATGAATATAGATGCAAAAATCCTCAACAAAATACTTGCAAATCGAATCCAAAGACACATTAAAAAAATCATACACCATGACCAAGTGGGGTTCATTCCAGGCATGCAAGGATGGTTCAACATCAGAAAAACAATCAATGTATTACAACACATTAAAAACTCGAAAGGGAAAAATCAATTGATCATCTCAATAGATGCTGAAAAAGCATTTGACAAAATCCAACATCCCTTTTTGATAAAAACACTTCAAAAGGTAGGAATTGAAGGAAACTTCCTCAACATGATAAAGAGCATATATGAAAAACCCACAGCCAGCATAGTACTCAATGGTGAGAGACTGAAAGCCTTCCCTCTAAGATCAGGAACAAGACAAGGATGCCCGCTGTCACCGCTGTTATTCAACATTGTGCTGGAAGTGCTAGCCAGGGCAATCCGGCAAGACAAAGAAATAAAAGGCATCCAAATTGGAAAAGAAGAAGTAAAACTGTCATTGTTTGCAGATGATATGATCTTATATCTAGAAAACCCTGAGAAATCAACGATACACCTACTAGAGCTAATAAACAAATTTAGCAAAGTAGCGGGATACAAGATTAATGCACATAAGTCAGTAATGTTTCTATATGCTAGAAATGAACAAACTGAAGAGACACTCAAGAAAAAGATACCATTTTCAATAGCAACTAAAAAAATCAAGTACCTAGGAATCAACTTAACCAAAGATGTAAAAGACCTATACAAAGAAAACTACATAACTCTACTAAAAGAAATAGAAGGGGACCTTAAAAGATGGAAAAATATTCCATGTTCATGGATAGGAAGGCTAAATGTCATTAAGATGTCAATTCTACCCAAACTCATCTACAGATTCAATGCAATCCCAATCAAAATTCCAACAACCTACTTTGCAGACTTGGAAAAGCTAGTTATCAAATTTATTTGGAAAGGGAAGATGCCTCGAATTGCTAAAGACACTCTAAAAAAGAAAAACGAAGTGGGAGGACTTACACTCCCTGACTTTGAAGCTTATTATAAAGCCACAGTTGCCAAGACAGCATGGTACTGGCACAAAGATAGACATATAGATCAATGGAATCGAATTGAGAATTCAGAGATAGACCCTCAGATCTATGGCCGACTGATCTTTGATAAGGCCCCCAAAGTCACCGAACTGAGCCATAATGGTCTTTTCAACAAATGGGGCTGGGAGAGTTGGATATCCATATCCAAAAGAATGAAAGAGGACCCCTACCTCACCCCCTACACAAAAATTAACTCAAAATGGACCAAAGATCTCAATATAAAAGAAAGTACCATAAAACTCCTAGAAGATAATGTAGGAAAATATCTTCAAGACCTTGTATTAGGAGGCCACTTCCTAGACTTTACACCCAAAGCACAAGCAACAAAAGAGAAAATAGATAAATGGGAACTCCTCAAGCTTAGAAGTTTCTGCACCTCAAAGGAATTTCTCAAAAGGGTAAAGAGGCAGCCAACTCAATGGGAAAAAATTTTTGGAAACCATGTATCTGACAAAAGACTGATATCTTGCATATACAAAGAAATCCTACAACTCAATGACAATAGTACAGACAGCCCAATTATAAAATGGGCAAAAGATATGAAAAGACAGTTCTCTGAAGAGGAAATACAAATGACCAAGAAACACATGAAAAAATGTTCAGCTTCACTAGCTATTAGAGAGATGCAAATTAAGACCACAATGAGATACCATCTAACACCGGTTAGAATGGCTGCCATTAAACAAACAGGAAACTACAAATGCTGGAGGGGATGTGGAGAAATTGGAACTCTTATTCATTGTTGGTGGGACTGTATAATGGTTCAGCCACTCTGGAAGTCAGTCTGGCAGTTCCTTAGAAAACTAGATATAGAGCTACCATTCGATCCGGCGATTGCACTCCTCGGTATATACCCGGAAGATCGGAAAGCAGTGACACGAACAGATATCTGCACGCCAATGTTCATAGCAGCATTATTCACAATTGCCAAGAGATGGAAACAACCCAAATGTCCTTCAACAGATGAGTGGATAAATAAAATGTGGTATATACACACGATGGAATACTACGCGGCAGTAAGAAGGAACGATCTGGTGAAACATATGACAACATGGATGAACCTTGAAGACATAATGCTGAGCGAAATAAGCCAGGCACAAAAAGAGAAATATTATATGCTACCACTAATGTGAACTTTGAAAAATGTAAAACAAATGGTTTATAATGTAGAATGTAGGGGAACTAGCAGTAGAGAGCAATAAAAAAAAACAAAAAAAAAAAAAACAAAAAAAAACATATAATTTGGGGGGGGGGAGTAACTAAAAGTAAGTTGGAACTAAAATACTAAAAACAAAATTACATAGATGATAGAAGGGAGTTGTTTCAGTTTGCTAAAACTGCCGAAATGCAATATACCAGAAATGGGGATTTATTTTAACTTACAATTTACAGTTCTTAAGCCATGAAAATGTCCAAGACAAGGCATCAACAGGACAATACCTGGACTCTGAAAACAGGCTGCCAGCATCTGGGGCTCCTGTGTCACAGGGCAAAGCACATGGCAACATCTGCTGGTCCTTCTCTCCTGAGTTTCATTGTTTTCAGCTTCTGGTTTCAGTGACTTCCTTCCTCAGCTTCTCTGGTGCTCTTCTATGTGAGCTTCTCTTAATTTCATCTCTTAACTTCTGTATGTGTTTTATCCTCTTATAAAGGACTCCAGCAAGAGGATCAAGACTCACCCTGAATGAGGTGGGTCACATCTCAATTGAAATAACCTAGTCAAAAGGTCCTATCCACAAAAGGTCTGCACCCACAGGAATGGATTAAAAGAACATGGCCTTTTCTGGGGTACATAACACAGGGGTAGATATCAGAATCTAAGGCTCTTGAAATCCTCCTAAGTTAGAGATTATGGTTAACAATGTTAAGTCAATTATGAACATTAATAATGAAACAATTATTAATTAATTAATAATTAATAATGAAAGACAGACTTGGAATGTATAACTTCCAAACCACTAGTGAGAATAAAAACAGAGTAAAGAAAACAACCAACTCAAAAGAAAGGATAAAAGAATAAAAGAAGCAAAGAAAACACATGGCAAATAAACAAAACAAGGGGGAATATAAATCCAAAAATATGAGTAATAATAAGAAATGTAAACATGCCAATGAAAAGACAAAGATTCTCAGATTGGATTTTAAAAAATCCAGCTGCATGCTGAGTAAAAGAATATATTCAAAAGACAAAGATACTAAAATGATGGGGAAAGTATAATAGACAACTAAGCAAAATAGTTCTGTAACAGTAGTTTTTAAGGCAAAAAACTTCTTTAGGGATAAAGAGTCATATGCTTTAATGATAAACTGAATAGTTCATCAGAAAGATGTAATGTCCCAGGAAGATGTAATGTCCCAACTGGCAACATTGCCTCCAAATATATAAAGCAAAAACTGACAGACTTACAAGGAGAAATGGACAAATCCACATAGTGGGAGATTTTAACACACTTTCCTCAGTAACATAGCATAAGCTGATAAAATATTAGTAGGACTATAGAAGATTTGAACAACAAAACCATCAAGGTTCTTTCTTTCCATCTTTCTGTACTTAAGTCCCAGGCCTTGAAAATTCCTGCCCCCATTGCCCAACCTGTGCTCACTCAGTTGGCAAGCCTTGTGGATTCTTACTGTTCAGTGGGCTGGTTCCATGCCAGCACCCTTTCATCCTAAAGCTAGTTCTTTGGCACAGGCTTCAGTTGTCTCTTGCTTGTACTGTTGTAATTGTCTCCTAATCGATCTCCTTGTATTTATGGAGAATTGCTCAAATGACATGTGGTTAGGCAGTTTCATTTTGATACTATAAATTTCATCTCTGGATTAAGCTACACCAAAGATACTGCAATATTTCAGCCTTGATGGAATTGCTTTTCCTTAACTGAGTTCTGGCTGCCAGGAGGGATGGTGAAGACAAAATCCTGAGAAACTCACTGTGGCCAGTATCTTATTCTGGGCTTGGGGGAAATATTCTGAAATCTTTGCTTCTCCTGAACAAATTTGTATATATTTTATGGGTGCTGAATCATAACACTGATATTTATACTTTGTTATGGTCACTAGGAAACTCATAGCCAAATTTGCTGGCTATCTTTAACAATTACAAAGAATAATAATAGTTAACATTTACTGAATGTTTATTCTAAACCAGACTCTGTTCTAAATGGTTTACATGTATTAATTTATTTAATCTTCATTTCATTCCAATGAGATAGGACTATTACTATGACTAATTTTAGGTGAAGAAATTGAGGCACAAAAAGGTTACATAATTGGTATATAGCTAGCAAGACGGAGAGTAAGGATTTGAACCCAGGCAGTCAGGTTCCAGACTTTACACTACTAGTATATGGATTACCTTGTTAGGTCTTACAATATGCATACCTGTGTGCTAATCCTAGCCCCTTTCTCTATTAATTTCCTATGTGTATAGAGACTTGATTTACCTTCCCACCTGAAGCAGATAAAGAAACTGGACAAAAAGTGTGAAACAATGTTTGTTTTTCTTTTTTTTTTAAGACACTGGACACTGAACAACTAAGGACCATGTTTCACTATTGACAGGAAAAAAGTGAGATAAACCCTATGATTTCCCAGGCTTACCCCCTGGAACGGGTTTTCAGACTGTGATTGAGAGAGGAAACACCAGTGGAGTCCAGTAGTACTCCTGAGTTAAGGAGATGGAGCTGGGAATTTGGGGAGGTCAAGGTGGCTAGAGTTCACAGGGCAAAATACCAAAGAAAAGAGAGGTGCACAAAAAGAAAGTTCTGGCTATCTGCAGAGTGCCCCCTCAAGTCTGTAGCATATGCATGAAGAAGCTACCTGAAGCCAGAGAAAGAACCACCCCAAAATATTAGAAGGAATTATTCTTGGAGATCACAAAGGTCTAGTTTCTATTTCCAATATTCAGAGTGGCAAGACTTGTTTCATAAGGCATCAGGTGTGTTTTGCACAGCAGTGGGGCAAAATTAGCCCTAGACTAAATGTTGCCCTGGTCACACCTAACAAAGATTAAAAGTAATAGCTGAAAGGATCAAACTATTTCCAAGTAACTTAACTCCTTCCCAGAACAAAGCAGAGGTATATTTATAGGAATACAAAAATATCCAGCACCCAACTGGTAAAATTCACAATGTCAGGCATCCAATAAAAAATTACCAGGCATGCAGACAAGCAGGAATTAAGACTCACAATGATGAGATAAACCAGTCAATTGAAACTGATCCTTAGAGGTAGAAGAGAAATAGGGCATTAAAGCAGTTATAACTGTATTCCATGTGATCTAGAAGCTAGAGAAAAATTGAGCTTGTTAAGTAGAGACATGGAAGATATAAAAATACCCATTCCCAGTAGCAACAAGCATACCCCAATACCCAGATCTTGGTTTCTAAATACCACTCTCCAGAAAAAGGGAAGAGGGGTCCTAAGAGAAATGGCTGATTCCAGGTCTGGAGCAGGGAAACTACAAGATGTCCTGGAGCATGTTGTAGTACCAGAAAGTAAGAAAGGGCTCAAAAACCAACAGGATGGGAACATATCAAAGAGACACAGAAGCCAACCTGATATAGCAACCAATGGCCAAAGCTGGAACAATTTGAGCACCAAAATGAATAACACAGTATTTGATTATAACCCAAATTATACGAGTCCAAATTGATATAAATGATTGAATAAACAATTTGGGGAGAAAAGACAACACTTCCTTATAGAAGAATTCCAAATATTATATGTAAATATCCCTTTCCCCTTGACTGGGCTGATCTTAGTGACTTGCTTCCAAAGAACAAGTAGTAACTTTATAATAGGAAAGGAAAAAGTAGTAACTTTATAATAGGGAAATCTGTAAACAAACAAACAAACAAAAAGCTACCTTAACCAAGTGATTAAAGATAACATTACCAATTATGTCATGTGGCTATCATGTACCCTCTAATACTTTGTAATGAGAAGGGCATTTCACTTCTGTGCTATTCTTTCCAAAAACCTATAACCCCAAACTAACCATGAGAAAAACATCAGAAAAACACAAATTAAAGGACATTTTACAAAATATCTGATCAGTGCTTCTCAAAAGTTTTCAGTCATGAAAATCAAAACAAGACTGAGAAACTGTCATGGACCAACGGAGACTAAGGAGACATGACAACTAAATGGAATGTGGTATCTGTGATTGGCTCCTCAAACAGAAAAAAGACATTGTTAGAAAAACTGTTGAATTCTGAATAAAGTGTGTAGGTAGTTACTAGTAATGTATCAATGTTGCTATCTTAGTTTTGATAAATATACCATGGTAATGTAAGATGATAACATTAGTGAAAAATGAAATTGGGATAAGATTATATGGGAATGCTTGTAGTATCTTTCTAAATTTTCTGTCAATCTAAAATCATTCCAAAATAGAAAATAATTTTAAAAACCCAAACCAAAGTTCTAAAGGTGGAAACTACATTTGAGATGAAAAATATACAAAATGGGATAAAACAGATTAGACATTTCATAAGAAAGGATTGGTGAGCTTGGAGACACAACAATAGAAATTATACAAAAAGAAACACAAACAGAAAAAAATTTCTGAACAGAGCATCTCTGAGCTGTGGGACAGCTTCAAGTGACCCAATATACATGCAATTGGAGTCCGTAAAGGAGAGGTGGGACAGAAAAAAATTTGAAAAGATAATGGGTGGAGAATTTCCAAATATGATGAAAACTATAAACTCACAGATGCAAGAATCTCAATGAACCCAAAGCAAAAGAAATATGTAGAAAACTACACTAAGTCATGTAATACACATATTTCTTAAAATAGTGATAAAGAAAAATTCTTAAGAGTAGCAAAAGAGGAAAGAAATAGTATGTGCAGAGGAACAAAGATAAGAATGACAGAGACTTTCATCAGAAAAAATACAAGCCAGAAGACAATGGAGTAACATCTTTAAAGTACAGGAAAAAAAAAATATCAACCTAGAATTATAGACCCCCCAAAATATCTTTCAAAACAAATGTGAGGAGGCGGGGCAAGAAGGCAGCATAGGGAGGTGTGGAATTTAGTTAGTCCTCTGGAACAACTAGCATATAGCCAGGAACAACTAGTGAATAGTCTGGAACAACTGTTGGGGGACACCTGTGACTGAACACACATTGTATACAAGTCTGGCATGGGTGGAACAGCTGAGATCTAAGCATAAGAACTGTAAGTAAAGCTCCCCAAACTGTGGAGCTGGTGCTCCTCCCCCACCAGCATGGCAGGCTGAGCTGAAACACTTCCCTGTGGGGGAAAAAAGCAGTCTCCTAGGAGGAAAGGAAGGTAGCTCAACCAAGCTCCAACTGCAGTTTTAGTTAATGAATTTGGACTCCTGAATACAAGGTATGTACACAGATAAACCTGGACCAAGCAGGAAAGGAACTCGAGGTTTCTCCAGGCAGAGAGGAGGCAGGGCTGATGTGAAATAATGCATAAATAAATAAAAACAGAGGGTTTTGGAGTCGGCTGAGCTCAGAATACTGACAAAGGGCTGTGTACCAAGAAAAGGGGCACAGAGAACCAGATACCAACTCTGGTTCTTGACTGGTAACTGGGGGGCTGGGGACTGACTATAAAAGGGGAATTTCTTTCTTTTTTCCTTTTTTTCTCTCATTCTAAGTAGCTAATTAGAGAAAGCCTTAGGCATTTTCAATTGTCAGTGCTGACCCAGGCAAGGGTGGAGTTAAGATTGAGAGACAAAAGAAGAAGTCAAATGTACAAGATAAATCCCTAAAGGGCTTATCTTCCCTAAGAAAAGGGGGAGGCAGGGCCCAGATCAAGCGGCTACCCTCCCTCAGAGAACTCAGACCCTACGACCTGGGGGTGGGGTGGGGAACATAAACAGCTTAAGCACGGCTTCTGACACTCTCAGCCCTGGCAGGGACAGGGTCTGTTGAAAATTAAAGGCAACACCCCTCTTTAGGCCAGTGGGGAGCTGTGGACTGATAAGCGCCACCTGCTGGGCAAGGTAGGAAAAGCACAGCATCTAGAGGCCTCTCAGGAAAGTCTGACAATTTTCTAGGTCCCATCCTCAGGGAAACTTGATACTGTTTACACCTGGTCTGGGAAAATCTAATTGGGGTAATCAAGGAAACCAGATGCCTAGACCAAAAAAAAAAAAAAAAAAAAAAAAAAAAAAAATTACAGTTCAAACTAGAAAAAATGAAGATATGGCCCAGTCAAAGGAACAAACTTACACTTCAAATGAGATACAGGAGTTGAAACAACTGCTTAAAGATCTTCAAACAATATGCTAAATCAATTCAAAAATCGAACCAATGAGTTGAGGGAAGATATGGCAAAAGAGATGAAGGACATAAAGAAGACATTGGGCAGACATAAAGAAGAACTCGAAAGTTTGAAAAAAAAATTGGCAGAACTTAAGGGAATGACCAGCACAATAGAACAGATGAAAAACACAATGGAGACATACTACAGCAGATTTGAAGAGACAGAACAATTCAGGAACTAGAGGACAAGACATCTGAAAACCTACACTAAAAAGAACAGATAGGGAAAAAGAATGAAAAAACATGAGCACAGTCTCAGGGAATTCAATGACAACATGAAGTGCAAGAATGTACATGTCATGGTTGTCCCAGAAGGAGAAGAAAAGGGAAAGGGGGCAGAAACAATAATGGAGGAAATAATCACTGAAAATTTCCCATCTCTTATGAAAGACATAAAATTGTAGATCCAAGAAGCACAGCATACCCCAAACAGAATAGATCCAAATAGACCTATTCCAAGACACTTAATAAACAGATTGTCAAATGTCAAAGACAAAGAAAATTCTGAAAGCAGCAAGAGAAAAGCAGTTCATCAAATACAAAGGAAGCTCAATAAGACTATGTGCAGATTTCTCAGTAGAAACCATGGAGGTGAGAAGGCAGTGGCATGATACATTTAAGATACTGAAGGAAAAAACCCACCAACCAAGAACTCTACCTCCAGCAAAACTGTCCTTCAAAAGTGGGGGAGAGTTTAAAATATTTTCAGACAAACAGACACTGAGAGAGTTTTGAACAAGAGACTTGCTCTACAAGAAATAGTAAAGGGAGCACTACAAGCAGACAAAGACAGGAGAGAGAGTTTTGGAGAAGAGAGTAGAAATGAAGACTATCAGTTATAGTAAAAAGAGAGAGGGGGAAAATAAAATAAAATATGATGTATAATTTCCAAAAGTCAAAATAGTAGACAGTAGACATTACATTGAATAAAATTAGCCAGAAACAAAAGGATGGTTACTCTATGGACTCAGTAATATGAACAAACATTGATGAGTGACATTTGAGAGTTAAAGTTGAGAACAGGTTATCAAAAGATAGAAAGAGGTTAGAAATTGGGCATTTGATGCTGAAGGGTTACATAAGGGTAAACAGGATTGATTGTTTAGATCCAGAAATGGATAGCATAATACTGTGTGATGATAGCACAATATTGTAAATACTCTGACTAAAGATGAGTGTGAGTACAGTTGAAAGAGGAAGTCTAGGGGTATGTATGACACCAGAAGGAAAGGCAGAAGATAAAGACTGGGACTGTATAACTTAATGAAATCTACAGTGGTCAATGATTGTGATTAAACGTACAAATATAAGAATGTTTTTAAAAGAGGGAGAACAAACAAATGTCAACATTTCCAGGTGTTTAAAATTGGATGGTACAGGGGGAAAAATACAGTCAATGCAAACTAGAGTCTATATTTAGTGGTAAAATTGTAAGATGCTTCCATTAATTGTAACGAAGCCAGTATACCAAAGCTAAATGTCTACAAGAGGGGGTTATGTGGGAGTGATATGGGATCCTTGGTGGTGGTTTTGTTGTCTGACCTTTCAAGTGTATTTTACTTTATTTTTATTTTTCTTCTATCTTTTATATTTTTCTTCTTCATTTTTTCCTCCTTTTTCTCTTTGTGGAAGAAATGGAAATGTCCTCATTTAGGTTGTGGAGGTGAATGCATAACTATGTGACTATACTAAGAATCATTGATTGTTTACTTAGACTAGATTGTATGGTGTGTGAATAAAACTGTTTAAAAAATAAACAGAGGGATACAAGTGCTGTTGGTAGGGAAGTAGAATGGGGCAACCCATTTGGAAGGCAGTGTGGTGGTTCCACAGGAAGCTAACTATGGGGTTGCCATATGACCCATTATTGGGTATATACTTTTGTTTTGTTTTGTTTTGTTTTGTTTTTTTCATTTTTATTGAGATTGTTCAGATACCATACAATTATCCAAAGATCCAAAGTGTACAATCACTTGCCCCTGGGTACCCTCATACAGCTGTGCATCCATCACACTTAATTTTTGTTCAATTTTTAGAAACTTTTCATTACTCCAGACAAGAAATAAAGTGAAAGATGAAAAAAGAAAAAAAGAAAAGGAAACTCTAAACCTCCCCTATCCCTAACCAACCCCCCTCAATTGTTGACTCCTAGTATTGATATAGTACGTTTGTTACTGTTTATGAAAAAATGCTGAAAAACTACTAACTGTAGTATATAGTTTGTAATAGGTATATAGTTCTTCCCTATACGCCCCTCTATTATTAACTTCTAATTGTATTGTCATACATTTGTTCTGGTTCATGAAGTGATTTCTAGTATTTGTACAGTTGATCATGGACATTGCCCACCATAGGATTCAGTTTTATACATTTCCATCTTTTGACCTCCAACTTTCCTTCTGGTGACATATATGACTCTGAGCTTCCCCTTCCCACCTCATTCACACACCATTCGGCGCTGTTAGTTATTCTCACATCTTGCTACCAACATCCCTGTTCATTTCCAAACATTTAAGTTCATCCTAATTGAACATTCTGCTCATACTAAGCAAGAGCATCTACATTTCTTCCACAAGGCAGGAGGGAGAGTCAAAGAAGGTAGAGAGGCAAAAGAAAGAGGAAACAAAAAAATGATAGCTAGGAAGCAGCAAAAGGAAAAATAACCTTAAATCAAAGTAGAATAAAGAATCAGACAATACCACCAATGTCAAGTGTCTAACATGCCTCCCCTATCCCCCCCTCTTATCTGCATTCACCTTGGTTTATCACCTTTGTTACATTAAAGGAAGCATAATACAATGATTCTATTAGTTACAGTCTCTAGTTTATGCTGATTGCATCCCTCCCCCAATGCCTCCCCATTGTTAACACCTTGCAAGGTTGACATTTGCTTGCTCTCCCTCATAAAAGAACATATTTGTACATTTTATCACAATTGTTGAATACTCTAGATTTCACCAAGTTACACAGTCCCAGTCGTTATCTTTCCTCCTTTCTTGTGGTGTCTCACATGCTCCCCATCTTCCTCTCTCAGCCGTATTCATAGTTACCTTTGTTCAGTGTACTTACATTGTTGTGCTACCATCTCCCAAAATTGTGTTCCAAACCACACACTCCTGTCTTCTATCACCCTGTAGTGCTCCCTTTAGTATTTCCTGTAGGGCAGGTGTCTTGTTCACAAAGTCTCTCATTGTCTGTTTGTCAGAAAGTATTTTGAGCTCTCCCTCATATTTGAAGGACAGCTTTGCTGGATACAGGATTCTTGGTTAGTGGTTTTTCTCTTTCAGCATCTTAAATATATCACACCACTTCCTTCTTGCCTCCATGGTTTCTGCTGAGAGATCCGCACATAGTCTTATTAAGCTTCCTTTGTATGTAATGGATTGCTTTTCTCTTGCTGCTTTCAGGATTCTCTCTTTGTCTCTGACATTTGATAATCTGATTATTAAGTGTCTTGGCATAGGCCTATTCATATCTCTTCTATTTGGAGTGCGCTGTGCTTCTTGGATCTGTAATTTTATGTCTTTCATAAGAGATGGGAAATTTTCATTAATTATTTCCTCTATTATTGCTTCTGTCCCCTTTCCCTTCTCTTCTCCTTCTGGGACACCAATGATACGTACATTATTGTATTTTGTTTCATCCTTGAGTTCCCGGAGACGTTGCTCATAGTTTTTCATTCTTTTCTCCATCTGCTCCTTTGCGTGTAGGCTTTCAGGTGTTTTATTCTCCAGTTCCTGAGTGTTTTCTTCTGCCTCTTGAGATCTGCTGTTGTATGTTTCCATTGTGTCTTTCATCTCTTGTGTTGTGCCTTTCATTTCCATAGATTCTACTAGTAGGTTTTTTGAACTTTTGATTTCTGCCGTATACATGTCCAGTGCTTCCTTTACAGCCTCTATCTCTTTTGCAATATCTTCTCTAAACTTTTTGAATTGATTTAGCATTAGTTGCTTAAATTCCTGTATCTCAGTTGAAGTGTACATTTGTTCCTTTGACTGGGCCATAACTTTGTTTTTCTTAGTGTAGGTTGTAATTTTCTGTTGTCTAGGCATGGTTTCCTTGGTTATCCAAATCAGGTTTTCCCAGACCAGAACAGGCTCAGGTCCCAGAGGGAAGAAATATTCAGTATCTGGTTTCCCTGTGGGTGTGTCTTAGAAAATTGCTCCACCCTTTGATGCCTCGGGTCACTGTGCTTTTCTGCTCAGCAGGTGACGCCTGTTAGCCTATAATTCTTGACTGGTGTGAAGAGGTATGGCCATGTTCCCCCAGGCTCTGGGGTCTGGTTCTGAATGGAAAGGGCCCCACCCCTTTCCTCCTAGAGAAGACAGACCCCTCAGGTGGAGGTCATTAGCATTTCAATGGTCTTGCTCTCTGCTTGTGGTGTCTCCACCCTTCCCAGAGTCACAGCCCTGGAAACTGAAAATGATTGGGGCTTTCTCCACTGAGCCAAAAAAGAAACAGATAGTCCCCTTCAGACCCAGTCCAAGGCAACCCTCTGGCTCTCCCAGGTCAGTCGTCACCCAAAGCCTCTGTTTTTTGGGGCTGCGTACCTGTAGTGAGCAGTTCACACTCGCTACTTAAAACCCCAGTTGGAGCTCAGCTGAGCTGTATTCGCTTGCTGGGAGAGAGCTTCTCTGTGACACCACGCGGCTCCGCAGCTCGGGCTATGGGGGAGGGGGTCTCCCGACCTGGTTCCGCAGGTTTTACTTACAGATTTTATGCTGTGTTCTCGGGCATTCCTCCCAATTCAGGTTGGTGTATGATGAATGGATGGTCTCGTTTGTTCCCCCGCAGTTATTCTGGATTATTTACTAGTTGTTTCTGGTTTTTTTGTAGTTGTTCCAGGGGGACTACTTAGTTTCCACTCCTCTCTATGCCGCCATCTTGCCCCTCCTATTGGGTATATATTTGGAAGACCTGAGAGCAGGGACATGAATGGACATTGCACACTGGTGTTTATGGATGGAGGTGACCTGAGGGTACACTGACCGATAAACAGAATGGTGAACTGTGGTGTATACATACAATGGAATATTGAGTGGCGGCAAGAAGAAATGAAGTTGTAAGGTATGCAAATAGGTGAATGGACCTTGAGGACAGTATGTTGAGTGAAATAAGCCAGAATTGAAAAGACAAACATTATAACGCCTCACTAATATGGACTAACTATAATGTGCAAACTCTGAGAATTGAATCTAAGAGCATAGGCTATCAGGGGAAGGCTTATGGTAAATGTTCCTGGATTGTAAGTTCTTAAGCTCTTACAGCAGTCAGATCTATTCACAAGTTGTAATGGTCATTTCTAAATTCAGAGATGATGAGCTGTTTGTGTATAACCTGGTCTGTCCCCAGAACTTTGGGTATCAGTGTGACACCTGAGACTCAGAGCCAGAGTTTGGTAGCTATGAATGTCAGCATTACCCCATAGAGCAAGTGTTAAAGAAGCTGAAAAAGAGATCAGACTTTAATTAGAGATATGAACAAAATGGACTTGCTTAGTACAAAGGTAAACCAGACTAAAGGGGAAAGGATGATATTGCCTGTGTTTTAAAACTTCAACTTCTATTTGAGACCAAGGGAAGAGATACTTATTTGAAGGAAAATCTATGTTTTCTGTAGCATGCTATATAATTTAACTTGTATGGTCAGTTTATTCCAACACCATAATTACATGGAACTTTGAATCGGGAGTGAGATCTGGTTGGTTTGTACAGATTAGCATGAAACCCTGATACATACCAGAGTAATTTGGGCAGAGAATAAAAATTTATTTGCAGATGGAAGAAGATGGCAGCATAGAGAGGAGTGGAAGCCAGTTTCTCCCCCTGGAACAACTACTAAACAATCAGGAATGACTAGTAAATAATCTGGAATAACTGCAGAGGGACAAACATGACTGTCCACTCATTATACAACAACCTGAATTGGGAGGAATGCCCAAAATCGCAGCATAAAATCTGTAAGTAAGAACTGTGGATCCAAGCCGGGAGCCACCTCCCACCACAGCCCAAACTGCTCAAGCCTTGCAGTGTTAGAGAGCAGGACTCTTGGAGCAAGTGAATATAGCTCAGCTGAACTCCAGCTAGGATTTTAATTAACAAACATGGACTGCTCAATACAAGCTATGAATCCCCAACAAGCAGACAGAGGCTTTTGGTGATGACTGACCTTGGAGAGCTGGAGGGTGGCTGCAGACTGACCCTGAAAGGGGCTTTCTGTTGCCTTTTTGGCTCAGTGGAGAAAGCCTCAGCCATTTTCAGTTCCCAGGGATCTGACCCCAACAAGGGTGGAAATAGCACAGGCAGAGAGACTATTCAAGTGTAAATGACTTCTCCCTAGGTGGTATATCTTCCCTAAGAGGAAGAAGGTGGTGCCAACCTCTACTACACACCTTCCATTCAGAACCAGACCCCAGAGCTAGGGGGAAAACAGCCACAGGCCAAACCTCCTTATACCAGTCTGGAGTGACAGGCTGACAGGGACCACCAGCTGGGCAGAAAAGCAAGTGACTTGAGGCCTCACAGGGTGTACCAATCTTCTAAGACACCCTCAGGGAAACTGGATACTATTCCCTCCTTCCAAGACGTGAGCTTGTTCTGCTCTAGGAAAACCTGATTGGGGTAACCAAGGAAATCAGATGCCTAGACAACAGAAAACTACAACCTACACTAAGAAAAATGAAGTTATGATGCAGTCAAAGGAACAAACTTACACTTCAATTGAGATACAGGAATTTAAACAACTAATACTAAATCAATTCAAAAAGTTTAGGGAAGATATGGCAAAAGAGATGAAGCATATAATGAAAATACTGGGCGTATATAAGGTAGAAATCAAAAGTTCTAAAAAACAACTGGCAGAATCTATGGAAATGAAAGGCATAACACAAGAGATGAAAGACACAATGGAAATATACAACAGCAGATCTCAAAAGGCATAAGAAAACACTCAGGAACTGGAGAACAAGGCAACTGAAAGCCTACACACAATAGAACAGATAGAGAAAAGAATGGGAAAATATGAGCACCATCACTAGGAATTAAATGACTCATGAAACACATGAACATATGTTCGTGGGTATCCCAGAAGAAGAGAAGGGAAAAGGGGCAGAAGCAATAAAAGAGGAAATAATCAATGAAAATTTCCCATCTCTTATGAAAGACATAAAACTACAGATTCAAGAAGTGCAGTGTATGCCAAAAAGAATAGATCTGAATAGGCCTATGCCAAGACTTAATAATCAGATTATTAAACATCAAAGATAAAGAGAGAATCTTGAAAACAGCAAGAAAAAAGCAATCCATCACATACAAAGGAAGCTTGATAAGACTATGTGCGGATTTCTCAATAGAAACCGTGGAGGCAAGAAAGAAATGGGGTGATATATTTAAGATACTTAAAGAGGAAAACCACCAACCAAGAATCCCATATCCGGCAAAACTGTCCTTCAAATATGAGGGAGAGCTCAAAATATTCTCTGACAAACACACAATGACAGAGTTTGTGAATAAGATACCTGCTCTACAGGAAACACTAAAGGAAGCACTGCAGACAGAAAGGAAAAGACAGGAGTGAGAGGTTTGGAACACAATTTTGGGAGATAGTAGCACAGCAGTGTAAGTACACGGAACAAAGATGACTGTGAGTGTGGTTGAAAGAGGAAGGTTAGGAGCATGTGCAACACCAGAACAAAAGAAGAAAGATAAAGACTGGGACTGTATAACTCAGCGAAACCTAGGGTGCTCAATGATTGTAATAAAAGGTACAAATATGTTTTTACGTGAGGTTCAACAAATGAATGTCAACATTGCAAGGTGTTAAAAATAGGGTGGGATTGGGGGAAAAATATAATCAATGCAAACTAGAGACTATAATTAACAGAAACATTGTATTATGCTTCCTTTAATATAACAAAGGCAATATACCAAAGTTAAATGCATATGGTGGGGTGACATGGGCAAAGGGTATGGGACTCCTGGCATTGGTGATGTTGTCTCTCTATTCTACTTTAATTTAATGCTGTCTTTCCCTTTGTTGCTTTCTGGCTGTCATGTTTTTTTCTCTCTTTCTTTTTTCTTCTTTTGTCCCTCTACCTTCTTTGAGTCTTCCTCCTTCTTTGTGGAAGAAATGGAGATGTCTTTATATAGATAGTGGCGATGGTGCTGAATACATAAATATGTGACTATACAGGCAACCATCAATTGTTTACTTAGGACAGAATGTATGGTGTGTGAACAAAACTGCCTTAAATATGGGTTGATGAAAAAATCTTGAGGGCACAATTGAGTGAAATAAGACAAACACATATGGACAAATATTGCAGGGTCTCACTGATATGAACTAATTATATGTAAACTCATAGACATGAAATATAAGTTACCAGGATATAGAACGAGGCTAAAAAATGGGGAGTGGTTGCTTATTATAAGCAGAATGTTCAACTAGGGTAAACATCAACATTTGTTAATGGACAGAGGTGATGGTAGCATGTTATTGTGAGAATAATTAACAGGGCTGAATGGTGTGTGAAGTTGGTGGAAACGGTAAGCTCAGAGTTACTCATGTCATCAGAAGGGAAGTTGGAGGTTTAAAGATGGGAAAGTATGAAACAGTGAATCTTGTGGTGGACAATATCCACAATTAACTGTACAAATATTAGAAACCTCTCATGAACTAGAACAAATGTGTGATACTATAACTAGGAGCTAATAATAGAGGGGCATATAGGAAAAAATATATACCTATTGCAAACTATATACTATAGTTAGTAGTATTTTAACATTCTTTCATCAACAGTAACAAATGTAATAATCCAAAACTATGAATTAATAATGGAGGGGGTGGTGGTTAGGGGTATGGGAGGATTTGAGTTTCTTTTTTTTGTCTTTCTTTCTTTTCTGGAGTAATGAAAATGTTCTAAAAATTGAAAAAATAATTGTGGTGATAGATGCACAGCTGTATGATGGTACCATGGGCAATTTATTGTACCCTTTGGATCTTTGGATAATTGTGTGGTATGTGAACAATCTCAATAAATAAATCGATAAATAGATAAACAAACAAACAAACAAACAAATTTGCAAAGCCCCCTTGAGGGACTGGAGAAAAATTGGAAATATTAAACTTCCCCACCTGGGGAATTCCTGATATTCTCACAAGCATTGGGGACTATCATTGTAGTAGGCCAGTTCCTCGATGTTGGGGCTTGCCCTTATGAAGCTTGTTACTGCAAAGGAGAGGCTAAGCCTACTTATAATTGTGCCTAAGAGTCACCCCCAGAGAACCTCTTTTGTCACTCAGATGTGGCCTCTCTCTCTCTAAGCCAACACTGCTGGTAAACTCACCGCCCTCCCCCCTATATGGGACATGACTCCTAGGGGTGTAATTCTCCCTGGCAATGTGGGACATGACTCCTGGGGATGAGCCTGGATGTGGCATCATGGGATTGAGAAAGCCTTCTTGACCAAAAGGGGGAAGAAAAATGAAACAAAATGAAGTTTCAGTGGCTGAGAGATTTCAAATGGAGTTGAGAGGTCATTCTGGAGGTTATTCTTATGCATTTTATAGATATCCCTTTTTAGTTATTAGTGCATTAGAACAGCTAGAAGGAAATACCTGAAACTGTTGAACTGCAATCTTGTATCCTTGATTCCTTACGATGACTGTGTAATTATATAGCTTATATGGTGTGACTGTGTGATTGTGAAAACCTTGTGGCTCACACTCCCTTTATCCAGTGTATGGACAGTGAGTAGGAAAAAGGGGGACAAAAGGTAAATGAATAATGGAGGGGGGGGAGGAGTATGAGATGTTTTGGGTGTTCTTTCATACTTGTACTTTTATTTTTATTCTTATTTTCATTTTTATTTCTTGGAGTAAGGAAAATGTGAAAAAATTGTGATCAATGCACAACTACATGATATTGTGAACAACTGATTTTATACTTTGGATGATTGTATAAGGTATGTGAATATATATCAATAAAATTGCATTAAAACAAAAAAATGTGAAAATGGGCAAAGAATGGTCTTTTCAACAAATGGTGCTGGGAAAACTGGATATCTACATGCAAAAAGATGAAGTTGGACTGTTACCTCAAGACACACAAAAAAATTGTTTCAAAATGGATCAAAGACCTATATTTAAGAGCTAAAATTATGAAACTCTTGGAAGAAAACATAGGGGTAAATCTTCATGAGCTCAGATTTGACAATGGTTTCTCAGATATGAAACCAAAAGCATAAGAAACTAAAGAAAAAATAGAAAAATTGAAATTAATCAAAATTAAAAACTTCTGTGTGTCAAAGCACACTATCAAAAAACTGAAAAGACAAACTACAGAATTAGAGAAAATATTTGGAAATCATATGTCTGCTAAGGTTCTGGTATCCAGAATGTGTAAAGAACTCTTCTAACTCAACTAAAAGACAACCCGATCAAAAAATAGGCAGAGGACTTGAATAGACATTTCTCCAAAGAAAATATACAAATAGCCAATAAGCGCATGAAAAGATACTCGAAATCATTAATCATTAGGTAAATGCAAATAAAAACCACAGAGATACCACTTCTTACCCACCAAGGGTGCTACAATAAGTAAAGTCAGATAAGATGTGTTGATAAGAAAGTGAAGAAATCAAAACCCTCATACAATGCTGATGGAAATGTAAAATGGTACAGCTGCTGTGAAAGTTTGATGGTTCCTCCATAAGTTAAATTACCATATGACCCAGCCAATTCCACTCCTATGGAAATAAGAATTGAAAACAGGTATTCAAACAAAAATTTATACGTGAATGCTCATAGCAGCACTATTCATAATATCCAAAAGGAGAAAACAATCCAGATGCCCATCAACAGATGAACGGCTGAACAAAAGATGGTATATCCATACAATAGAATACTATTTAGCCATGGAAAAGAATGAAGTATGGATACGTGCTACAACATGGATGAACCTTGAAAATATTATGCTAAATGAAAGAAGCCAGACACAAAAGACTACATAATACAGGATTCCATTTTTATGAAATGTCCAGAATAGGCAAATCCATAGAGACAGAAAGCAGATTAGTGGTTGCCAGCGGTTCAGGTGTAGGGAGGAATGGGGAATGACTGCTTAATGGGAAAAGGGTTTCTTTTTTGGGATGATGAAAATGCTCTGGAACTAGATGGTGGCGGTGGTTGCATAACTTCATGAATATATTAAATGACACTGAATTGTAAACTTTAAAATGTTTAATTTTATGTTATGTGAATTCTACCACAATAAAAAATTTCAAAAAAGCAATAAAATAAAATAAAGGTCCATTCTGCATTCATCCATCAAACATTTATTTTGCAGTTCCAGGTGCGACTCATTCTCGATGCAGGGAATACAGAGAAGAATCAGATGTCTTCTTGGCTTTTGAGTTCATAGGTTGGTAGGGGAGAAAAAAAAACATTCTGCAAATGATTAAGTTAAGTGTTATAGGTTCTTTGATATAAGAACGTGTTGTACACAGGGGGTAGGTGATTTGCTGAGTGGGGTGGAACAGCCCTCAGGTAAGGCTGAGGTTTCAGTGCTGAGTAGGCATTTGCTAGGTGGATGACAGCAGGGGGGTGGGGATTCCAGACAAAGGGTATGGCTGGAGCAAGTTCTGCTGGTGTTGAAAAGCCTCAGACTTTCAGCAAATTCCAAACCAAATCACACATGAGCAACAGTGTAGCGGACAGACTTCGGGACAGTGAGACAAGAGGTGGGTGACTACCCTGTCTAGTTGCAGTGGGTGACAGTAAGAAATAAGAGAGTAACACAGATGTGACTGGATAGAGGGTCAAAGAAAGTCTGATCCAAGCTTGGTGGGTGGTAGATACTGCCAGCCTCTTAGGTGGGCCTGCAGGACATTCTGTTCTCCAAGGACATCAAACCAGAATAAAATTTATAGTACCCTCCCCCTCCTATCTTACGTTATTTTACTATTTTTAATGATTTTTTGCATTTGAAACTTAATTCCCCTTTCCTTGGGCTTCCTCTGTTTTCACGTTTAAAATATATGTTACTATGGAAATGTTATGGCATAGCATAGTACAATTTACAAGTGAAGTATAAAAAATTCACAAAACATCTAGAAACACAAGACTAAGGCTTAGGAATATAAGTCCTTACTATGTGATAGTGTTCATGATTTCAGACACTGTGTCATAAATATAAATATACCTGGAAATCTGAGACAGCATAGAGGAGATAGTTGACAGGTTTATTAGGATTTATGTGCCCAGATTGTAAAAAATGTATCTGAGAAATATTAAAAACACAAAATGTAAAACGTAACGTAGGAAGAGCATATGGAAAAAACAAGTGACAGAATACCAATATTTACTTATTAACACATACCTTCTGGAAGAACCAGGTGACCTGGACACCCTAGGAAAATCTGGACTTGTGCCCTACCTTCAATATCATAAAATATGTTCCTTAAAAATTGCATGTGCATCAACTGTTGGTAATCATATTTGTTAAATGCATCAAGTGTGATCAGTATTTTAAAGACAGCTTAGGTTTGTACATTTTAGTAAAGCAAATTGTTACCAATGGAGTAATGGAAAAAACTCAGTAGACTGAGTGAGATTCAAGGTCTTTCATTACTATCCTGACTCTGTCACCAACTAGATGTGTGATTCAAGGAAAGTTACCCAACCTCCTTGGGCCAATTCCCTCATCTAATCTGGGTTGTAATTTTGAATTTTCTCTTAATAGGTCCTTTTATATTAAAAAAAAATACAAATTTTTATTTTGAAGTAACTTCAAACTTACAGGACAGTTGCAAAAGTAATACAAACCCCATAGGGAAAACTTCCCAACCCCCACCCGAGATTCCCAATCCACCAGTTTTAACATTTTGCCACCTTTGCCATATCATTCTATCTACCTATCATCTCTCTTATGTCTATCTACCTAACTACCTACCTATCTACCTATTTTATAAACATTTAAGAGCAGGTTCACACATCATACTCCTTGAACACATAATACTTTCATGTATATTTCCTAGAAACAATGATATTCACTTACGTAATCACCTTAGGTGCAGGTATCAAATTCAAGAAATTTAATGTTGATATAAAGCTTACATTCTATATTCAAATGTTTTATGTCCCAATAATGTCCTTTTTAGCCTTTTCTCCTTCATTGTTAGATACTACCCAGTATCATGTATTGCATTTGTCATTATCTCTTTAGTTTCTCTTCCTTTTTTTTTTTTAATTGTGGAAACATATATACAACATACATCTTCCCATCCCGATCCCTCCCAAGCATACCATTCAGTGGGTATGTTACAGTACTCTCACAACTCTCATTTCTGGCCCTTCACCCCAAACAGAAACCCTACACTCATTTTGCATTAACTGTCCATTGTCCCTGCCCACCACCCCTGGTAATCTGCACTCCACTTCTGTCTCCATGAGTTTGTGTAGCCTCTGATATTTTCTCTGTGGTTAGCATGAGGCTTAAATTTAACATCCTAAATCTATAACACTCTTGTTTGCTTTGATATCCAACTTAACAGCTTCAATAGCATACATAAATTATGTTCCTACACCCTCATTCCCCCCACCTTTATGTAGTTCCTGTCACAAATTACATATTTGTATATTGAGTCCAAAACCATTGATTTATCATTACATTTTATGCATTTGCCTTTTATTTCCTGTAGGAAGTAAAATGTGGAGTTACAAATCAGAAGTACAACAGCACTAGTATTTATGTTTACCCATGCTATTATCTTCACCAGAGATCTTTATTTCATGTGGCTTCAGTCAATTGTTTAGTGTCCTTTCCTTTCAACCTGCAAAACTACCCTTAGCGATTCTTGTAGGGCTGGTCTAGTGGTAATGAAGTTGCTCACCTTTTGTTTATCTAGGAATATCTTCATTCCTCCCTCATTTTTGAAAGATAAGTTTTGCCAGATACAGAATCTTGGATGGCAATTTTTTGCTTTCAGTATTTTAAATATGTCTTTTCACTGCCTTCTTGCCTCCATGCTTCCCAATGAGAAACTGGCCCTTAATCTTATTAAGGCTCCCTTGTTTGTGACCTGTTGCTTCTTTCTTGTGGCTTTCAGAATTTTCTCTTTGGCAGAGAATTTTGACAGTTTGATTATAACACAACATGGTGTGGGTCTATTTGGGTTTATCGTGTATGGAGATCATTGGGCACCCTGGATGTGTATATTCATGTCTTTTGTTAAATTTGGGAAGTTTTCAGCCATTATTTCTTGGAATATTGTCTCTGCTGCTTTCTCTCTTTCTTCTTCTGGGACTCTCATG
Organism: Choloepus didactylus; assembly: GCF_015220235.1. NCBI lineage: Eukaryota > Metazoa > Chordata > Mammalia > Pilosa > Megalonychidae > Choloepus > Choloepus didactylus. The sequence continues at coordinate 90,705,544 of NC_051312.1, read as the reverse complement.
TTGAGTATATTGGTACACTTGATGGCATCCCACAGGTTCCTCAGGCTCTGTTCACTTTTCTTCATTCTATCCTTTTTCTGCTTCTCCGATTGGATGATACCAATTGTCTTATATTCAAGCTCACTAATTCTTTCTTCTGTCAGTTCCAATCTGCTCTTGAACTTCTCAAAGGAATTTTAAATTTTTGTTCCTGGGGTCGTCAGCAATGTTTGTCTCCTTTCCAAAATTTCTAGACTCTCATTTTTCTGATTTCCTTTAGTTCTTTGTCTATGTTTTCCTTTAGCTCCTTCAGTAACTTAGGACCTATTTTTTTTAAAGGTTTGTTTGGAATGTCCTAGGTCTGATCCTCCTCATTGATAGTTTCTAATCTTCTCCTATACCTGGGCCATTACTTCCTGTTTCTTTGTGTTTTGTAATCTTTTGTTGGAACCTAGGCATTTTGATATTTTAATGTTTTATCATTAGAATCCAGCTAGTGTAATGACAGAGCTTTTCTCGGATGCCAGAAGCTGGCCAAAAAAAAAAAAAGAAGGATAAAGAAAACACACTTCCTAGTCCTTGTAGCTTAACCTGTGAGTGTTCTTCTTTGGGGCTTTTCCACACAACGGATTTGGAGAATAGCTCCAGGCCAAAACACTGGGCCTCCCTGATTCTTTCTGAATATGCCTCTTGTCTTGGGCATGTGCGTGTGGCCCTAGGAATTTCCCCATTTACATGGATGTGAATGTCTCCTCTTCCCTAGGAAACTGTTTCCTCATGGTCCCAGGCACTGCACAGTATGTCCTACAGCCAGCTATTCCATGCTCCAGGCAGCAAGATTTGACCGGTCTCCCACTGCATTCTGTAGGAGAGCTCAGTGAGCCATCTTTTACACCAGGGCAAATTCTGGGACAGCAAATCCCTCAGGCCACCACCAGACAAATGGAGCCAAATATACATGCTCTATTATATGCACAAGGGTTACTCTGCTCCCTCCTGAACTGGGACCAAGGATCTGCAGTGGGCGTACAAGAAGGCTCGATTCCCAGCTGGTGAGGGGGTGGAAGGGACCAGCCAGGGAATCATAAGATCCTACTGGTTTTTTTAAGTAGCCTTTTCTTGATTCAGCACTCACTCTGTTACTGCAATGTTTTAAACATTTTCTGGAGCTTTTAGAAGATGTTTCTGTCAGTTCTTGCTGATTGTTCAAAGCTTCTGTTGGGGGACAGAGCCCTGAAGTGTCTTACTCTGCCATCTTGATTGGGGCATGCCTCATTTAATAGGTTTTTTTTTTTTAATGAATTTTTTCATTGTGAACTTTAACATATATACATAACAGTGATAACTCTCAAAGTACAATTTAACAAGTAGTTAAAGAACAAATTTCAAAGAATGTCATGGGTCAAAATTCCATAACTTCAGCTATTTCCGTTATTGTAAAATATAACATACATACAGAAAGGTGTTAACTTTTGATGTACAGAGCAACTGGTTCGTAAAGCAAGGTACATGGGTCTTGGCCTACAGCCTAATACGTCATTTCTTTTGAGAGGTAACATCGTGCAGAAAATCCTGGTAGACAGAGCTCAGGGCCCTTTTACATTAAGAGGAGGTAGGGATGGTGTGTGCAGCAGCCTGCATGTCACCACTGTCCCTGTCCTTTTGCTACTTCATATGCCACACTCCCATTACCCCAATCACCCTTAGTGTAGTGATTCTAACTTTTTGCCCCAAATTCTTTACAAAAGCTTGTTCCTTAGAGCTGTCCTGTGGGAAAGATTGAGTCTCAGACAGGAGTCCATTCTTGGTACATCTTTCCACTGCTGGCCCTTTCCCTAACCCACAAGGCTGAGCGCTGCCTAAAGCCAAGGGCTGTACCCCTTTGACTAGTGTAGGTCCAAGGGCCAAAGAAGGAATTCAGTAAAAACTGCTGACTGGATTGTTTGAAGGAGAAAGAGATGGGTCTGGTGAAAAAGACCTGAACCTGAGGGGTGAACTTTAGGCTGCTTCATTAAACATCTTGGAACTTTCCAAAATTTATACAATGGACAAAAATATAAATAAACCGTAAGATTTAAACCTTCCTTTTCCTGCCTTTTTGTTAGTACCCTGGTCTCCCATAAATAATGCAGTAGCCAGTTCCCTTCTAATACTACAAACATTCCCCAGTTCTCCAATGCTTGGCACAGGACATAGAGCACACATCTTTTCTTTAAAAGAAACAGCCATTACAGTTTCCTAGACTGTTCCACTTAAACAGCAATAATATCATGCATTTATCTTTGGGGAACCTAACACTGGCCATCTAGTCTCAGGCAAGGACCCCTGCCAATTGGTTTTAGAAAAGGCTATTCATCAATGATGTTTAGGCACCACCTAATCTGTCACAAAGGAAGTACAAAACACAACTGTGAGAATTATGTTGTCGTCTTAAACAAAAACATGTTTAGGCGACATTAACAGACAAGAGATAGAAGGCAATGGGTCAGGCTTTGCAGATTACTACCATTTTGTAGTCATTCAGGAGCTGTTAGGAAGACTAAAGAAGCAAAAAATTACTATCAATTGAGCACTTACTATACACCAGACACGCTTACTACATTTTTTTTTTTTTTTTTTTTTTTTTTTTTTTTTTTTTTTTTTTTTTTAATCATCATTTTATTGAGATATATTCACATACCACGCAGTCATACAAAACAAATTGTACTTTCGATTGTTTACAGTACCATTACATAGTTGTACATTCATCACCTAAATCAATCCCTGACACCTTCATTAGCACACACACAAAAATAACAAGAATAATAATTAGAGTGAAAAAGAGCAATTGAAGTAAAAAAGAACACTGGGTACCTTTGTCTGTTTGTTTCCTTCCCCTACTTTTCTACACATCCATCCATAAACTAGACAAAGTGGTGTTTGGTCCTTATGGCTTTCCCAATCCCATTGTCACCCCTCATAAGCTACATTTTTATACAACTGTCTTCGAGATTCATGGGTTCTGGGTTGTAGTTTGATAGTTTCAGGTATCCACCACCAGCTACCCCAATTCTTTAGAACCTAAAAAGGGTTGTCTAAAGTGTGCATAAGAGTGCCCACCAGAGTGACCTCTCGGCTCCTTTTGGAATCTCTCTGCCACTGAAGCTTATTTCATTTCCTTTCACATCCCCCTTTTGGTCAAGAAGATGTTCTCCGTCCCACGGTGCCAGGTCTACATTCCTCCCTGGGAGTCATATTCCACGTTGCCAGGGAGATTCACTTCCCTGGGTGTCTGATCCCACGTAGGGGGGAGGGCAGTGATTTCACCTTTCAAGTTGGCTTAGCCAGAGAGAGAGGGCCACATCTGAGCAACAAAGAGGCATTCAGGAGGAGACTCTTAGGCACAAATACAGGGAGGCCTAGCCTCTCCTTTGCAGCAAACCGTCTTCCCAAGGGTAAAACTTATGGTAGAGGGCTCAACCCATCAAACCACCAGTCCCCTATGTCTGTGGTCATGTTAGCAACCATGGAGGTGGGGTAGGCGAATACCCCTGCATTCTCCACAGGCTCCTCAAGGGGGCACTACATCTTTTTTTTTTTTTTTCCCTTGTTTGTCTTTTTTCTTTTTTTTTTTTTTTTTTTTTTTTTTTTAACTTTCCCTTCTTTTTTCAAATCACCTGTATGAAAAAAAAAGTTAAAAAGAAAACAAACATACAATAAAAGAGCATTTCAAAGAGACCATAGCAAGGGAGTAAGAAAAAGACAACTAACCTAAGATAACTGCTTAACTTCCAACATGTTCCTACTTTACCCCAAGAAAGTTACATAATATAGCAACATTTCAGTGAACTTGTTCCTACTACAACCATCAGAAATTAACAGACCATAGTCATTTCTGGGCATCCCCAGAACGTTAAATAGCTTATCTGTTCTTCCTGGATTATTGTTCCCCCTTCCTTAATTGCTCTCTACTGTTAGTTCCCCTACATTCTACATTATAAACCATTTGTTTTACATTTTTCAAAGTTCACATTAATGGTAGCATATAATATTTCTCTTTTTGTGCCTGGCTTATTTCGCTCAGCATTATGTCTTCAAGGTTCATCCATGTTGTCATATGTTTCACCAGATCGTTCCTTCTTACTGCCGCGTAGTATTCCATCGTGTGTATATACCACATTTTATTTATCCACTCATCTGTTGAAGGACATTTGGGTTGTTTCCATCTCTTGGCAATTGTGAATAATGCTGCTATGAACATTGGCGTGCAGATATCTGTTCGTGTCACTGCTTTCCGATCTTCCGGGTATATACCGAGGAGTGCAATCGCTGGATCGAATGGTAGCTCTATATCTAGTTTTCTAAGGAACTGCCAGACTGACTTCCAGAGTGGCTGAACCATTATACAGTCCCACCAACAATGAATAAGAGTTCCAATTTCTCCACATCCCCTCCAGCATTTGTAGTTTCCTGTTTGTTTAATGGCAGCCATTCTAACCGGTGTTAGATGGTATCTCATTGTGGTCTTAATTTGCATCTCTCTAATAGCTAGTGAAGCTGAACATTTTTTCATGTGTTTCTTGGTCATTTGTATTTCCTCTTCAGAGAACTGTCTTTTCATATCTTTTGCCCATTTTATAATTGGGCTGTCTGTACTATTGTCATTGAGTTGTAGGATTTCTTTGTATATGCAAGATATCAGTCTTTTGTCAGATAAATGGTTTCCAAAAATTTTTTCCCATTGAGTTGGCTGCCTCTTTACCTTTTTGAGAAATTCCTTTGAGGTGCAGAAACTTCTAAGCTTGAGGAGTTCCCATTTATCTATTTTCTCTTTTGTTGCTTGTGCTTTGGGTGTAAAGTCTAGGAAGTGGCCTCCTAATACAAGGTCTTGAAGATGTTTTCCTACATTATCTTCTAGGAGTTTTATGGTACTTTCTTTTATATTGAGATCTTTGGTCCATTTTGAGTTAATTTTTGTGTAGGGGGTGAGGTAGGGGTCCTCTTTCATTCTTTTGGATATGGATATCCAACTCTCCCAGCCCCATTTGTTGAAAAGACCATTATGGCTCAGTTCGGTGACTTTGGGGGCCTTATCAAAGATCAGTCGGCCATAGATCTGAGGGTCTATCTCTGAATTCTCAATTCGATTCCATTGATCTATATGTCTATCTTTGTGCCAGTACCATGCTGTCTTGGCAACTGTGGCTTTATAATAAGCTTCAAAGTCAGGGAGTGTAAGTCCTCCCACTTCGTTTTTCTTTTTTAGAGTGTCTTTAGCAATTCGAGGCATCTTCCCTTTCCAAATAAATTTGATAACTAGCTTTTCCAAGTCTGCAAAGTAGGTTGTTGGAATTTTGATTGGGATTGCATTGAATCTGTAGATGAGTTTGGGTAGAATTGACATCTTAATGACATTTAGCCTTCCTATCCATGAACATGGAATATTTTTCCATCTTTTAAGGTCCCCTTCTATTTCTTTTAGTAGAGTTATGTAGTTTTCTTTGTATAGGTCTTTTACATCTTTGGTTAAGTTGATTCCTAGGTACTTGATTTTTTTAGTTGCTATTGAAAATGGTATCTTTTTCTTGAGTGTCTCTTCAGTTTGTTCATTTCTAGCATATAGAAACATTACTGACTTATGTGCATTAATCTTGTATCCCGCTACTTTGCTAAATTTGTTTATTAGCTCTAGTAGGTGTATCGTTGATTTCTCAGGGTTTTCTAGATATAAGATCATATCATCTGCAAACAATGACAGTTTTACTTCTTCTTTTCCAATTTGGATGCCTTTTATTTCTTTGTCTTGCCGGATTGCCCTGGCTAGCACTTCCAGCACAATGTTGAATAACAGTGGTGACAGCGGGCATCCTTGTCTTGTTCCTGATCTTAGAGGGAAGGCTTTCAGTCTCTCACCATTGAGTACTATGCTGGCTGTGGGTTTTTCATATATGCTCTTTATCATGTTGAGGAAGTTTCCTTCAATTCCTACCTTTTGAAGTGTTTTTATCAAAAACGGATGTTGGATTTTGTCAAATGCTTTTTCAGCATCTATTGAGATGATCAATTGATTTTTCCCTTCCGAGTTTTTAATGTGTTGTAATACATTGATTGTTTTTCTGATGTTGAACCATCCTTGCATGCCTGGAATGAACCCCACTTGGTCATGGTGTATGATTTTTTTAATGTGTCTTTGGATTCGATTTGCAAGTATTTTGTTGAGGATTTTTGCATCTATATTCATTAGGGAGATTGGCCGGTAGTTTTCCTTTTTTGTAGCATCTTTGCCTGGTTTTGGTATTAGATTGATGTTAGCTTCATAAAATGAGTTAGGTAGTGTTCCATTTTTTTCAATGTTTTGAAAGAGTTTGAGTAAGATTGGTGTCAGTTCTTTCTGGAAAGTTTGGTAGAATTCCCCTGTGAAGCCATCTGGCCCTGGGCATTTATTTGTGGGAAGATTTTTGATGACTGATTGGATCTCTTTGCTTGTGATGGGTTGGTTGAGGTCTTCTATTTCTTCTCTGGTCAGTCTAGGTTGTTCATATGTTTCCAGGAAATTGTCCATTTCCTCTGCATTATCCAGTTTGTTGCCATACAGTTGTTCATAATATCCTCTTATAATTTTTTTAATTTCTTCAGGATCTGCAGTTATGTCACCTTTTTCATTCATTATTTTGTTTATATGGGTCTTCTCTCTTTTTGATTTTGTCAGTCTAGCTAGGGGCTTGTCAATCTTGTTGATCTTCTCAAAGAACCAACTTTTGGTGATATTTATCCTTTCTATTGTTTTTTTGTTCTCTATGTCATTTATTTCTGCTTTAATCCTTGTTATTTCTTTTCTTCTACTTGGTTTAGGATTGGTTTGCTGTTCATTTTCTAGCTTCTTCAGTTGATCCATTAGTTCTTTGATTTTGGCTCTTTCTTCCTTTTAATATATGCGTTTAGTGCTATAAATTTCCCCCTTAGCACTGCTTTTGCTGCATCCCATAGGTTTTGGTATGTTGTGTTCTCATTTTCATTCGTCTCTATATATTTAGCAATTTCTCTTGCTATTTCTTCTTTAACCCACTGATTGTTTAGGAGTGTGTTGTTTAACCTCCAGGTATTTGTGAATTTTCTAAGTCTCTGATGGTTATTGACTTCTAATTGTATTCCATTGTGGTCAGAGAATGTGCTTTGAATAATTTCAATCTTTTTAAATTTATTGAGGCTTGTTTTATGTCCCAGCATATGATCTATTCTGGAGAAAGTTCCATGAGCACTAGAAAAGTATGTGTATCCTGGTGATTTGGGATGTAATGTCCTGTAGATGTCTGTTAAATCTAATTCATTTATCAGATTGTTTAGGTTTTCAATTTCCTTATTGGTCTTCTGTCTGGTTGATCTATCTATAGGAGAGAGTGATGTGTTGAAGTCTCCCACAATTATTGTGGAAACATCAATTGCTTCCTTTAGTTTTGCCAATGTTTCTCTCATGTATTTTGTGGCACCTTGATTGGGTGCATAGACATTTACGATTGTTATTTCTTCTTGCTGAATTGCCCCTTTTATTAGTATGTAGTGGCCTTCTTTGTCTCTCAAAACATCCCCGCATTTGAAGTCTATTTTATCTGAGATTAATATTGCTACACCTGCTTTCTTTTGGCTGTAGCTTGCATGAAATATTTTTTTCCATCCTTTCACTTTCAATTTCTTTGTGTCCCTGTGTCTAAGATGAGTCTCTTGTATGCAACATATTGATGGTTCATGCTTACTACATTTTAAATAAATTATCTTAGTTCTTGTCTGTCTCCCACACTTAAATGTAAGTTCATGAGGAGGAAGATGTCTTGTTCAGTGCTATATCCTTAGCCCCAGTGTCAGAAACATAATGAGCACTCAAATATGTATTGAATGAACCAAATGAACAACTCCATAGGTGTTGGATTCTCCTTTATAGATGAGTAAACTGAGGTGTTCAGAGAGGGCAAATGAACTTCCCAAAGTCATCCTGCCAGTTAAAGAGCCAGAACTAAATCCCAACTCTTTTTTTTTTCTTCCTCTTTCTTTGGAGCCAGGGGCTTAGACTTAGATCTTGAAGAAAACTCCAGCTTGACAGATCTATTCTATTTGCCTATAAAACATGTATTTACCTTGTGTACTCATTTGAATGTTTGAAATTTCACTGAGGAGACATATTTGGCATTTTAATGATAAACATGTTGCTAAAGTAAAAAGTAAACAGTTCCACATATAGCAACATGAAGGCAATTTCATTTATGGCTAGGCATTATTTACATCATTTCTCACTTAAAAGCCCCACAACATGATTACTCTTAAGGCAGAAATTAAAAGCACGTAATTCTGGACTCCAACAAAATAACATTCACAAACCTTAGGGTCTTTGTGAGTTACATATTTATGTGTGTGGTATTCTCAATGTAAAGTGTACATCTGTTTTGCTTGAGTCTCCTAGTATGGGAGGAGAGAGGTTTGGTGCATTGAAAGACATTTCTATACTAAATAAATTATATGGAAGGCAATATAGAATCAGCAATAATAAAATACATATTGGGAATTCATTTCATATGAGAGAAAGTGAAGGTAAAGTCTAAAGGGGATTTATTTTACTGGGGGAGTATTTCATATCTTTTTCCATTTTTCAGATAGTACTTGATTCATAATTGTTTTTTTATCTGCCTAGGACTATATGACAGAAGTGTGCGACTCATGGTGTCTTCTTACACTACTTTGGTTTTTCATAGGGATTCTGTTCACATCTCCTTCTCGTCTATGGCAGGCCCTTTCCCTTCTGTCCCACTCATGCTACCAACACAATACCATATAGCCTCCACGCCGAAACAGCCAGTTGATTGTTCATGGACCAAATTAGCAGGGTTGGCCTCACTCTCTACACTGCCAACTTTTGATGTTATAGTTTCATTTTGATAACAAAAGCAATATTACTTTGGAGAAATATTTTTTAAAAGTGGAAAGACAGGAAAAATTTTAAAACATCCACAATCCAACCATCCAGAATTAGCATATCCTTTTTAGTCATGTAAAAACATGTTTGAATATATATACAATTTTGTATATCACTCTTTTCACTTAATATTATAAGCATTTTGCCATGCCATTAAATGTTCTTCATAAACATTATAATGACTGCATAATAGTCTATTGTATAGTTGCACTAATTTATTTAACCATTTTTCTACTATTGGACTTCTGGATTAAGCACGAATCCTGCCCACATTTTAGATTATTTCTTTAGGACAGATTCCCAGAAATGGAATCAGAGGATCAGAGGATATAAACACTTTTAAAGCTCCTGATAGATATTGCCAAGTAGCTTTACAGAAAGCTGTTGCCAATTTATACTTACAACATTGCCCATGTGTTTTTCTACTAACATAGATCTGTCTAAAGGATAATAAAAAAGTAAGTGGAACATAGAGTCTTCAAATTATTAACGCAGTTAGAGACACATCATGGCCATAGAACAAAGACATACAACAAAGTTCATTCCTATTTTGAGGTATGCAGTTAACAATGAGTGTGAGCACTTGGAAAATAAGTCTTGCAAGAGTAAAGGGTAGTATAATTAGATTTCAGACCTTCAAATCCAAGGCCTGTGCCTGTTTTGTCCACTGCTGTCTCCCAGCACACAGGACAGAGTCTGGCACCTACAGCCCCTCAATAAAAATTTGTTGAATGAATTAACACAGAATCTTCTTTCAGATGCAGTCTTTGAGCAGCTGTTGGTTTAGTCACTCCTGGACTCAAGGAAAACATGAGTGGCTGGATTAGAGCCCTTGTAAAGATCTGTCCAATCCTGAGATTCGATTTCAATTTTGGAAAATCAGTTTAAATGAACATGACACTAAAAAGCTCTCTTTAGGGGAAAAAATAAACACACCCAAAAGGCCATGCCTCGGCACCAGCTACAAGGTGTGAATATGTACATGTATCTTTTTTTTTATTAGCATGCCAAAAAAAAAATACTTCAGTGAGTTTTGTCACCTCAAGTAGTCACTTTAATAGGTGATAACAAACTTATTCAAATGCTACCCTTAGTCAAACCATTTTTGGAACTGCCTTCAGTTCACTCCATTGCTGGTTGCAACTTGGCACAATTTTTAGTATTGCTAAAATTGTTTTTAAGATATTACAAGGGAATAATATGTGTGGTAGTTTGTGCAATATCATTTTTAGTCAAATTGAGGACAAATGTCATTTTGTGTGGCAGAATATGGTCAAAGTAAAATAGCCGATCATTATCCTCTGGTATAAAGATTCCCTCCAAGATTCCATAATTTCTATATATTAAGTTGTTACACTACAGATCAATTTGGCATTAACAATGTTATTGATGGAAAAGGATCAACCACCTGTCATTTTATATACACACTTTATAAACACTAGACTAGGGGTTGGCTTATGGTGCATTTCTAGGCCACCACCTGTTTTTCTATGGCCTAGAAGCCAAGGAGGGTTTTACATTTGTAAATGGTTGAAAAAAATCCCAATAATATTTCATGATGTGAAAGTTAAATGAAATTCAAATGTCAGTATTCATAAAGTTTTGCTGAACGATCAAGCTCATTTTTCTGTATTATCTGTATCTGCTTTCACACTAAAGTGGCAGAGTTGAGTAGCTGCAAAAAAGACCATATGGTCTAAAGTCTAAAATATTTACTTTACAGAAAAAGTTCACTGACCTCTGCACCCAACTCAAGTGGATCCTTGGAGGTACTGAAGTTTCCCACCATAGATTTTTTTTTTTTTTTTGCTTCTGGAATTAATACCAGGAGAGGGGTGATGCAACTTCTGTTATTTGGAAGGATCTGGCTAGTCAGAGACTAGAGAACAGAAATACATGAGGGTTGCCTTGTGCAATATCGTTTTTAGTCAAATTGAGTAGGATAGAAAGGCCTGGAAAATCTGAGATGTCTGATCAAACTGAAGAACCAGTTGGTGAACACAAGGTAACATAAACAGTTCCAGCAGCAAAGGAAGGCCATTACTAATTGAGCCACATGGGACTCTGGTGAAAACCAATCCCATGGGAGCCTAGTGAGAAAACTTGTTGGTGGCGATGTATGAAAATAGCAGGCTGGCCGAGCAGTGTCTGTAACAGTAGAGCAGTGACAGACATTTCTCTAGTAGTACCCAACTCCTTTACTCCATGTCCTCAAGTCATTTAGCACTCTGATTTATCTGGGCATATCCAGTGGAAAATCTGGACTTGGGATCTAATAGGATGGCTATGGAGAGCAGGCATCAAGTACGCATTCTTTTCAAATGATAACATCTCAAAGAGGACTCAAATTCAGAAGATTGCAGAACCATCCACATGTTTTTCAAAGTCAAAGATCTGGTGAACTTTTCATCCTTTCTGGTTTTATCATTGCAAGCGGGGCAGGTAGAGCAAGGTGGAGTGGGGTGATGGGTAGTGAGAGAATTAGATAAATCACTGATGCAGTGCCTGCTCTGGAAGGTCTGTTCCTCCTGAACATTCAGCTGTGGCATATAACATTCCATGTGGATTGTGAAGAAGAATGAGGCCAGGGGCAGGCATCAGGCTGAAGGCCAAAGAGATTCACTGACTGAGCTTGAGAAATATGGTCTGAGTTTGCAGATGGCCAGCTCTTCTGACACTTCACAGAGAGCCAGGCTTGATTTCCTATGGTTAGGTGGAGCTTCTTTGGCCAAAAAAGATATGGTTGCTGGAAGCATGAGATTTTGACGCTGTATCTGAGAAAGTTTCATGTTTCTTGAATATCAGAGGTAACCAAATTGTTTCCTGAAGAAAGTGGTAACACTGGTTGCCTCTGGGGAAAGGAATGGATGAATGGCTAAAGGCCAGGGATGGAAGGGGGATCCCCGTACTCCCCTCCCTCGTATCCCCCAAATAAAAAACAAACAAACAGCAAGAACACAAAAATGAGAATACATCCCCCCATGCTGCCCCACCCACCTTTCTGAGGAGAGGAAGGCAACTTGGGGCCAGGGTTAAAGCAGACAATTTCCTTACATAAGACTATATAGGGTTCAAGTCAGAAGCTGGAAGAGGAAATCCAAAAATCAGGGAAGGATAGAGAGTTGAGTGGAAAACCACAACAAAAAGGGCAATTCAAGAATCAGCAAAGGGGTCAAAAACAGCTCTTGGAGATGTGGCCCAGAACCAGAAGCACCAGGGAAAGGAGCAAGAGGAAACTGGTGGGGACTAAGTTGGCAGGCGTCCTTGAAAAGCCAAGGGCAAGAGGCTGCGGCATGATGCATGGGTGGAACCAGGAGACCATAGGACCTGGAGCTCAAAGGACTGTGCAGCCAGGCGCAGGCCAGGGCAAAATTCACATCAGCAATAAAATGGATTTGGTGGGTGAGCACCTAAGGGGTACTATTATAGAAAAACTCTCCTGTTTGGGGCTCCTCCTAGAGCATCCTCTAGGTTTAGTGATCTGAGCAGTCATGTATGAATGGTTTGCTCAGATGAGTTTTAGGGCAGCAACTTTACTTCCCCAAAATCTAAGGCATCCTGGGATTCTTTATCATCTCATTGTATATTTTCAGGGAAGCCTTGAAAATGAGCAGTGGCTTCAGGCAGTAGTTCAACCTAACTACTACTCAAGGCATGATCTAAGGTAATAAATCAAGTCCTTTTCATTATAACCACACAGGACAATTAGAATTCACACCCCTGATTACCTGTTTCTGGTTGTTCTATATCCAAACGCTGTCTGGGCCAACATGTTACCCTACACGCCAGCATGAGTATTGATTCAGCATCTTTGGTAGGGTCACACCAGCACTGTTCACAGGATTGCAATATGTTCTCTCAGGACCCCTGTGTTATAATAGGTTGGAGAGATCATGCCTCCAGGTCCTGTTGTGGGATACTGGTTTGAGCCCAGGAGCATACAATTGGGTAACTATTACCTCTAGGTCTGAGTGAGAAACAAGGTTGCAACAGCTAGCTATTTTGTTACTGAAATGCTCTGTCTGTGGTGGCAAGTGATTGTGGGGAACCCAGGGTCTCACCAAAGGTAGGAAGACTTGGTAATCCTGAAATAGAATGGCTAGAAATTGCTAAGTAGGTTGAAGTCTGTGAACTGTTGCTTGGTTTAAGTGTTTTCTTGCAACAGTATCTTTTATTTGTGGGAGAAGATCTGGCTTTTGGGTTGCCTGCAAACTGAAGGGTGGTAGTTGGGAACTGAAAATTTTTAAGAGAGTAGAGACAATGAAAGAATAGAACTAAAAGTAACTGTGTTGAGTAAGTAAATGTTGAGCCTCTTCTATCAAGCAATGGGTGAAACAGATAGAAAGTGGCCAATTTTGTGAAATACTGTTACCATACCCTACTCCTTGCCAGATATTCTTAGACATTTCCAACCTATGTGGTATTACCTGGACCCCACTTGGGAAAAATTCTATCCCATAAATCCCGGCTGAGAGGCAGGAAGAGGAGAGACAAAGCAGAGTCTGAGCTTGTAGAGATTGCTTTTTTGGATTCAGTGGGAAAATTAGATGTCAAGTAAATGGGTTATTATAAATCTATCCACGGTCTCAGGGGAAGCAATTCATAAATTACTAGTACACAGTTGGGGGCAAGGAGAGGAAGCAAATTATCACAAGTTATCTTTTGCAACCTAACTATTTCCCCTTTAGACTTTGTTATTTCAGCCAATAGTGCCATCAATTTTCTACTAATACAGGTTTGAAGCCTCATGCTATTCCACCCATCTGGAAAGCCTTTCCTACTTTCTCAGCCCTTTATCTAAGTCTTAGTCTCTTTGTTATGAATCTAGTTCAAGAATGACCTCATCCATGAAGACCACCCAGCCCTTAGTGATCTTGTTTTATAACTTCATATCAACAATGCCCAGCAGTATCCTAAAAATAGCAGGCACTAAAACAAATGAAAAACAAACAAACAAACAAAAAAAGAAACCCATACAAAAACACCTGACAATATCAGCATTAGTCACTAAATATAGACTGCTTTGTGGGAATCAGTAGGTAGACAGCAGACTGTCGTAATTCAGGATCTAGTGCAGATATCCTCCCTACATATCACAGTCTGGGCATGGGTCCTTTGGTTTATATTTTCTAGGACCAGCTCCTCCTCTTCTGGCAGAGGGGGCACCCAAATGAGTGGGGGTCCAAAACAAATAAATGTAACAAACTCACCTCTTCTGGGAGGTGTAGGTCTGTGAGTATATCAGTATTGAGGGCCAATACTTCAGTTCTGAGGGACTCCCACTGAGTCATTTGGGCCAGATTGGCCCTTAAGCCCACCATAGCTGGATATGTCAGCATGCTACTGCCTTCTGTACCATACCTCAAGACCTGACTGAAGCTGGTGGAACTGTAAGCCTTCTTTTGGGGTCCTCCCAGAGGAGCTTGCCTCCCTGGGCACAGACATACAGACTCCAAAAGGCTCTGTTCCCACCTTTCACTGGCATGATCACCTGAGGCAGAATATTGGGAAAAAAGGAACAAGATAGCCACGGCAAGCTAAAGTCTGGGCAGTGAAGAAATCCAAACTTATTAAACAAATCAAGAACATGTAAGTACCAGAAGTCAATAGCCAAGAGTTCCTCAGAGTTTGAGAACAGCAAGGAAGACGGTCCAATAGTCCAGCAAACAGTAAGTAGGAGGGTCATGACACATAGAGGGGTATGGTAGAGAAGACTGAAAATAGATGAGCAGCAAATGAAGATGCTTAATAGTGAGGCAGCTTTCTAGCTTAGGTTCAGCTACTTGGCATTCCTTTCACCATGGTGTGAACCAGTCCTGAGTTACTCTGGCAGGAAGACTTGCTGAAGATGAAGCCTGCAGAAGGTGGCTGGCATGGTAGTGGGTTCTGGGATGGGATACTGGCAGAAGCATTTCCTCACCAGCTTTGCTCTGGAGATGACTCCATGTTTGCAAACTTAACTTTTTCCTCACACACGGGCTATTTTTCCTAGTTTCCCTTGAAAGGTCAGAGCGAAAGTTAAGTTTTCGAGCTTTAGGCTCATCCTCCAAAATGCCAGATATAACTGTTGCAGAAACTTTCCTCATGTTCAAATTTTCTTTCAGAATGAGTCTAACAGTTTCTTTATCTAAATTTAACTCTTCGGCCATCATCCTCACAGTTAACCGCCTGTTTGAACAAACCAAGTCCTTGACCTTCTGTATATTTTCATCTGTCCGATGGGTGACTGGACGACCACTTCGGGCATCATCTCGAACATCTTCCCTTCCTTGTTTAAACCTCTTGTGCCAGTCAAAAACTCTGGCCCTTGACATGACTTCATCCCCATAAGCTTCTTTTAAAAGATGGTGGGTCTCACTTGCAGACTTGTTCAATTTCACACAAAATTTGATACTAATCCTTTGTTCTAAATAGCGGTCACTCATTTTGGTACTTAGGAATGGTAACAGGCCACCTTTGTGAAGGGCCCACAATAGAGGGGCTAATCTCTATTGGGCCATAGGTGAAATCATGTCGCTATTTTTCCTCCTCTGGAAGCCACTAGGAAATTCACTCTAATCACTTTACGATGACACAGTAATTGCTCTTTTGAGTTTTTGGCCCTCAGCTTCCACTCGAGACCGGGGACGCCAGTTTTGAGAAGCTAATGAGGCCAAACAATAGCTGCAAAGCTGGAGAAAATTAAATCCACAACCAACGTCTGCGTCCAACCCGTGCAAGGCAGCCCTGCCAGGAGTTTGCAAGCCAGTCACCAAGGTCGTTACGTTTTCGCGGCCCTTTCGAGTCTAGAATGATTTCTGCAATAGAAGCCTAAGTGGTGGCAACTTAAGCAAGCAAGGAGACAAGCACCGGTGACGTAACTAACGTGCAAGCTCACCCCAGAACTGCAGAAACCCGCGCACGCTAAACCTACCGGAGCAGCTACAAGATCACCCGCCCTAGAGTCCGGGGAGACACACCCACATGCGCAATTCTCTCTCGGCGCGGGTTAGACCGTGCGCAGGCGCACTGCACCAGCCCCACGCCTAGGCCCCGCCTCCGCCTCGCCACACCCCAGCTAGGCGCGCTTCTTTGCGCGTGCCCGTCTGCGGAGAAGTAGGCGGAGAGGAGAGGGCGGGGGAGGAAGGCTAAGGGAAGAGAGGGCACCCCCGGGCGCCAGGGTGCATTGTGGGAAGGAGGCGGCAGCGTCCCGGGCGGGCGGGAGGTGCACCAGCGGCGGCGGCGGCGGTAAATCCTCCAGGCCGCTCACAGCACTGTGGAGCCGAGTCCCCAGCCCGGCCTCGGACCGCGGCGCCCCTCCTGCCCCTCGCGGCTTCTCGCCCGCCCGCCCCTCCCCTCGGCGCGTCGGCCTTGCCGAGCCGGCCGGCCGGCCTGGCTCCCCTCCCCGGCCCCGACGGGCTGGCGGGCTGCCCTGAGGAGGCGGGGAGGGGAGGACTGGGCCGGCCGGCGGGTGGGCGACGATGCCGAACTTCTGCGCTGCCCCCAACTGCACGCGGAAGAGCACGCAGTCCGACCTGGCCTTCTTCAGGTTTCCGCGGGACCCGGCCAGGTAAACGGCGGGCGTGGAGCTGGCAGTCGGGGCCCACTTCCCGAGTGCGCGCTGCCAACTGCCGGCTCGGAGCGGGCTGCCGGGCGGAGGGGCTCGGGGGCGCAGCGCGCAGGCAGCCACCCAGGCGTGGACTGAGGTGCAGAACGCGCCGCGAGCAATCGGCTGCTGGGCGCCCCGGGGCCTCGGAGCACGTGCGCCGGCGGGGCCTCGGAGCTGAGGGATCACCCAAACTAAGAGGCAACTGGGGCGGCTCGCAAAAGAGAAACAAAGTGTTCTCGCCCTGGGTAACTTGCTGTGTGACTTCGGGCAAGTCTCTTTTCTCTCTGAGCTTAGTTGACTTAGCTGTCAAAAGAGGAGCTTGGTCTCTGTGATTGTGGTCACCGGGGCCTTTCCCTCATCTTACCTCCACTCTCCGGACAGAGTTTCTGTTTGGAGTCCTGTCACCTACATTGAGCTCAAATCAAGTTAGAATTACTCCTGCCTCCGGACTTGTTATAGAACGGCTCAAAATTTGGCTCTGACCGTTATTCATTATCTCACAAGGTTATTGTGGGGATTAGAGGGGACTCGCTTGCGGACGTGGGAATTGGTATTGAAATCTTCCATGAGGTAACCCACACGTCCTAACATATTTAGGGAGCGGTAGTGTAGGGACTGTATTTGAAGGGCTGAGGTTGTTTCATAGGCCTCTGTTGGTGATTAATTCATTTAAACTATGTGCCGAACACTAATGTTAAAGTGCTGGGAATTTTGAGTTGAATGAGACAATCCCACATCCTGCAGGAGGCTCACAGTCCATTATCCGGGACAGATGTATAAATGGAATTGTAATATAGCATGCTATTTATTTATTAGTTCAACAAATATTTCTTGAAGGTCTGTACTAGCAATATTCACAATACTGTGTGCTGAGCATTGAGTACTGGAGAGGTACAGATGAACAAATCAGACAAAGTACCTGCCCTCATGGAGACTGCAGTCTGATGGGGGTGGGTAGACAAGTAAAATCTATAGTGTGTCAGTTGTGATAAATACCATGGAGAAAAATAAAGCAAAGGGGTGGGTGTGTGGGAGAATAAAGAGCAGACGAGGGACAGTTGCTGTTTTAAATAATGTGATTACAGAAGGTGTCACTAAGAAGGTGAGGGGGCAGCCATGGCGATATCTGGAAGAGAGATTCCAAACTTGGGAAACAGCAAATGCAAAAATCCCAAGGCAGGACATACTTGGAGGTACAGTCAGCATTACCTACTGCTAGAGCTGGTTTAGGGAGGGAGAAAGGGAGTGGGAAAAGATGAAGCCAGAAAGTTGTGTGTGTATGTTGTGTGAGTGCATTGTAGGCTTTGGAAAGTGCTATAGCCTTTATTCTCAGTGAGATGGGAAGTCATCAAAGGGTTTTGAGCAGAGAGGCTTAACACTTCACACAATCACTGGCTGCTTGTAGATTGTAGGAAAGCAAAAGTGGAAGCAGGAAGACCAGTTAAATGGCTATTGCACCCCCTTCCCCCCCATGTGGGATCTGACTCTCAGGGATGTAAATCTCTCTAGCAACATGGAATATGACTCCTGGGGATGAATCTGGACCCGACATCATGGGATTGAGAACATCTTGACCAAAAAGAGGATGTGAAATGAAACAAAATTAAGTTTCAGTGGCTGAGAGATTCCAAACGGAGTTAAGAGGCTGTGGGCATTCTGATGCATTTTAAACCCTTTTTCGGTTTTAATGCATTGGAATAGCTAGAAGTAAATACCTGAAACTACCAAACTGCAGCCTCGTAGCCCTGACTCTTGAAGACGATTGTATAGCACTGTAGCTTACAAGGGGTGACAGTGTGATTGTGAAAGCCTTGTGGATCACACTCCCTTTATCCAGTGTATGGATGGATATGCAGA
The DNA here is from genome assembly GCF_015220235.1 of Choloepus didactylus. Classification (NCBI taxonomy): domain Eukaryota; kingdom Metazoa; phylum Chordata; class Mammalia; order Pilosa; family Megalonychidae; genus Choloepus; species Choloepus didactylus. The sequence goes on along the minus strand of NC_051312.1, from coordinate 90,687,179 downwards.
AAAATGGGGACAAAAAACTAAATGAAAAATGGGGAGGGGGGTATGGTTTGGGTGTTCTTTTTTACTTTTATTTTTTATTCTTATTTTTACTTTTTCTGGTATAAGGAAAATGTTCAAAAAACAGATTGGGGTGATGAGTGCTCAACTATATGATGGTACTGTGAACAATTGATTGTACACTTTTGATGATTGTATGGCATGTGGATATATGTCAAATTGAATTTAGAAAAAAAAAAGGCTATTGCAATAATCCAAGTTAGTACAGGAGGAGATGGTAAATTGTTGCATTTGCGATATGTTTTTGAAGTGAGGTCACCAGGATTTGCTAATGTTTTGGCTGTAGGTCGTGAAAGAGAGTCAAGGATGATTTCCCCAGATTTTTAACCTGAGCCTTTACTGAGGTAAGGAATACTGAGAGGAGCAGGTTTGATGGAGGAATATTAAAAGTTTCTTTGGGGACACATTGAGTTTGAGAGGCCTAATAGATATTCAAGAATAAATGTCTTAAGTAGACAGTATGATATACAAGTCTGGAATTCAGAGTCTTCCAGACTGGAGATTGTAATATGGGTGGTATTAGTTTATAAGAAGGTATTTAAAGTCATGGTACTGGGTAAAGTTACTCAAGGAGAGAGCAAAGAGAAGCAGAGAGGAGATTTGAGGATTGAGCCCAGGGACATTTCTAGTGTTTAAAGGTCAGGACTTGAGGAGGAGCTAGCTAAGGAGAGGGAGAAGTATCTACTGGGTTCTCTGGGAGCAGAGAGGAGGACCATCTTAATCCTTACGTCATTAAACATTTTCCTTTTCCCCAGATCTTAGCCAAAGGGCATCATTGAGAGTATATTTTATTTGTATAATAAGAGGGCACCACCAGTCAGTTCTAGACCATAGGTCATTTGTGTCCATATGTGGAAAATCTCTTTTTGCTACGTTCCTTAGGAGAGTATGGCCTCTAGGGGATATTTTGGGTCATTCTCACCTTTGAGAATCTGATGTATGATAATTGTGTAGACACAATTTTTTATTCCATTATCAAGGCATTCATAGATCCTTTAGGGGCCCTGTACATTCCTGACAGATGGGCATCTGCCTGTATTAAAACACCTCCCATAATCATTCACTGCTTTGTTTGTAAGGGGACGTTTGAGGATTCTGGACAGCTTAAACTGTTGGTTCTTCCTTGAATTGAGTGGCAATCTTCTTTCCTGTAATTTTTGCTTTGGAGGTCCTAGTTTTGTCCCTAGGGCCACACTGAGCAAGTTTTTGCTCTTTTTCATGCTTAAAGCCCTTTGAATATTTCTGGACTAAATTATGAATTTTTCTTAACTCTTGATCCAAACCAAATTTCTCTGAAGTTCTACTGTTTCTGAACAGTTTTCTTTTCACTGTGCCTAGAGTTAATTATAACAAGTAGTTTCCAGAGGTGTTTGTTGAATTAATAACAGTATTTTTAGGGTCATTATTATTATTACTTGGGTTTTTTTTTTTTCCTTTAAATGGTTTGTAGGGAAGGTTTATTATGAAAGATGACATTACCAGCCTACCCTTTCTTCAAAAGTTAACTAACATTGTTAACTAACAAGAATTATTATATTTAATGCTATTAAATAGTGTAGTTCCCATTCATCATATTTATAAATTCCACAGACACTTTTAAAAACATAGGTATTTAGAAATACTTAAGAATTCAACGATGTGATTTAGTAAGGGGCACAACGTTAAATTTATATACCATAACACTATTGGTTTAGAAAAGTGGCATCAATGTGCTTTTTCTTTCGTTCTTTTTTTTTTTTTTTAAGTAAAATAATATGATCAACTCAGCTTAGGGCAGTGGGCAGAGAGGTCATAGATTAGGTGAAATTAAAAACGAAGAAACAAACAAAAATCTAAATCTTGATTGCTCGAGGCTTGGCAGGAATGGGGCAGCTCCCAATGGCTACTATACCAACATTCCCAAGCTTGGTGAAGGTTCAAGTGGAGCTGATGATGATGAATTGTTCTTATTACAGTGGATTGGGTGACTGAATCCTTCTTCCTCCTTCTCAGGCAACCTGTACCAACCAGCCCATGAGGAGGTGAAGTATTCAAAGATTCTTTTAGCAGTTTAATTGAATTTAATTGAGAGTTGATATACTTTACCTTGTAAGTTGTAAAACAGTGGTAGTTTTCCTGGGACTTAAGAGGGTTCCCAGGACCCTTTCAGGGAGTCCACAAAGCCAGAACTATTTTCATAATAACACTAAGACTGTTACTTTTTTCATTCTCATTCTGTCAGAGAGGTACAATGGAATTTTTCAGGGACTGCATAATATATGATGTTAGCTTGTGTATTGTATTTCCTAGAATTTTCTAAGTATGGTTATTCAGATCTGGATGTTTGGTAGACATTTTCTTGAAAATGAATGAAGTAAGCATGAAACTTCAAGGAAAATAACTGACATTTGAGCATGTAAGTGAAAATTACAGAATTTTGGAAAATTTATATGCACCACCATGAGCTTGACAGCTTTCTAATACTTACAAACTTTTCCATTGAGATCAGAGGTGATATTGGTGAATGTGTTTTTTTTTTTTAATGTATATATTGTATAATGAAATATGTCAGCATTTGGAAGGTCTGTAATAACTCAGTGAACCAATATTTAACAAATGACCAATACATGATTTTATGAAGATAGGTGTGTATAAAAGATCTATTCAAAGTACAAGGTAGTCCAATGGATTTTAGCCCAACAGTATGAAAAAGCTTATTGATCTGGTTTCAGATTCCATATTTCAACTGATCTTTAAGAACCCACCACTTGTAGAGTTTGGGTGTAGTATCAAAGAAGAACACCCACAATTATGTGGAAAAGGAAGGAATATTTTAATAGCCTTTCAACTGCTTATCACTGTGAAGGTAGCTTTTCTTCATATACCTCAATAAAATAACATGTGGCTTCAGATTAAATGCAGAGGCGGATGTTGTTAAGCGAGATATTAAAGAGACTTGCAAAAATGGAAAAGTGTCATTCTTCTTACTAAATGTTTTTTGTTTTGGAAAATAGTTATTTTTCATTATTATATTATTTATTTTAATGTAATAGGGTTGTTACTTTTAATGAATTAATATTTTTTGAAAATTCAAGAGTGTAAAGGGGTCTTGTGACTATAAAGTTTGAGAGTCACTGCTATAAAATATGATTATCATATTTTCATATCATCTCATTTTAATCCTCCAAACAATGCTGTGAGTTGTTATAATAATAATAATATTTATACAGCATCTACTATATGCCAGGCACTAGGTATTTTATTTCTATTACTTCATTGAACTCTCACAATAAATTTTTAGGTAGTTCTTGCTTTGTAGATGACCCAAGCAAGCACAGAGAGGTCCAGGGTCCCACAGGAGTATCAAAAACCCCAAGAGTAGGATATAATATGTCATATTACCCAAACTTATTTGAGCCTTTTTATTTCAGTGAAACAATTCCTTTACTGGTGTTCCTAAGAATACATTTTTGGAAATGCTGCAGTAGTAGGAGGCCATTGAAGAAAAATGAAAAAGGAGTGGTCACTGAATGGTTGAATAGACTTGAAAGGGTGATTAAGATGAGGTGGGAAAAGCAACCATTGGATTTGGTAGGAAGGAATTCATTAGTAATCTTTTAGAGCAGTTTCAGTGGAGAATTTTGTGGAGCAGAAGCCTTGTAATTGATTAAGGAAAGAATGTGAGGCCAATCGTATAGGTACCCTCTGACTAGCACAGTTAGTGCTAGCACATTTAGGGGAAATTTTGTATCAGGGAGGGAACTTTTTACCAGCCAAGTTTCCAGATTACAGCCAAAGACCAACTTTGTAAGAAGGACTTTATAAGGATAGCAGTCTCAGGACTGCTATGTTAACTGTTTTGTGCATAATCACCATGGATGAGTTTTGCCCTTTCTTAACCTTGATATCAAAGGAATCACAAGCATGTACCTCTCGCTTCCTTTATGATTGTGAAACCATAGGTAGTTCATTCATTCCCATTGCCAAATAGTATTCCACTGAATGATTTATCCTTTTACTGTTGATGGGCAAAGTTGTTTCACCTTCTCACCTACCCCTGGTATTGCCCCCTTTACATTGGAGTAATTCTTGTGGGTATGTACTAATATCTTACGGTTTTAGTTAATATTTTCCTGATGACTAATGAAATAGTTCAATATCATTAATCATCTTTTTTGGGTAACTTTTCATGTAAAGTGCCTATCAAGTCACTTGCCCATTTTTATATTGGGTTGTCTGATTTATTGTAGGAGTCTTTTATAGGTATCTTACACATCAGTACATTGTTGGATATGTGTATTGCAAATAACTTTTTCCATTTTGTGGGTTGCCATTTCACTCTCTTAAATGGCATCTTTTTTCTTTTTTTAATGACATCTTTTTTTTTTTTTTTTTTTTTAATCATCATTTTATTGAGATATATTCACATACCACGCAGTCATACAAAACAAATTGTACTTTCGATTGTTTACAGTACCATTACATAGTTGTACATTCATCACCTAAATCAATCCCTGACACCTTCATTAGCACACACACAAAAATAACAAGAATAATAATTAGAGTGAAAAAGAGCAATTGAAGTAAAAAAGAACACTGGGTACCTTTGTCTGTTTGTTTCCTTCCCCTACTTTTCTACACATCCATCCATAAACTAGACAAAGTGGAGTGTGGTCCTTATGGCTTTCCCAATCCCATTGAATGACATCTTTTAATGAAGAAAAGTTAACTTTAAAGTAGTCTACTTGATTCATCTTTTCCTCTGGAATTTGTGCTTTCTGCTGCCCTCTTCAAGAAATCTTTTGTCTAGTCCAAGGTTGTGAAGATGGTCTACCTGTATTATCTTTTAGAAGCTTTTTTGTTTTACCTTTTGTGTTTAGAGCTACAATTCACTTGGAGTTTATTTTTGTGTATGGTGTGATGGTAAGGGTAAAGATTCATTTTTTTTATATGTATCCAGCTGACCCACAACTATTTATTGAAAAAAAAATCCATCTTATCTTCACTGTTGTTATTCAACACTGCTTTTTCCATAGTTCCTATTTTGTTCCATTGGTCTATCCTTCTGCCAACACCACATTATCTAGTGATGTAATTCTTCAACTTTTTTCCCCCCAAAATTGGCTTGGCTATTCTTCTCCTTCAAATTTCCGTATAAAAAGTTTTAGAATCATCTTGCCATCTCCCACCCCTCACGCTCTGCACACACATGACATAGACACACACATGCAAGAATTTGTTGGGATTGTGATTGTATTGAATCAGTAAATCAATTTGGGGAGAATTGATGTATTTAGAATTCAGTGTCTTGATCGTGAGCTTGTATATTTCCCCATTTGTTTGTCTCCTTTTTTATTTTTTAAATAGAGGCCATGCACGCTTTTCACCAGATTTATTCCTAGGTATTTCATAATGGAAAACAAAGGTATAGTTTAAGAATTGGAGTCTCTGCCTACTTTCTTCTTGGTTGTTTGAATCTGAGTTGTTTACTGGTATCAGAAAGCTGTTGTAGCTTAGTTCAGAGATAATATAGATAGTAAGGGTCTGTGTGGAAGATCTCTATAGAGATTTAAGAATCTCTATGGAGATTTAAGAATTAAACTAGAATTAGGAATTAAAGCAGAGTCTCACTGTTAGGAACTAATTATAATATGTAAACTCATAGACATGAAATATAAGGTACCAGGATATAGGACGAGGCTGAAGAATGGGGAGTGGTTGCTTAGTATGAGCAGAATGTTCAACTAGGATCAACTTAAATGTTTGGAAATGAACAGAGGTGTTGGTAGCAAGACGTGAGAATAACTAACAGTGCCAAATGGTGCGTGAATGAGGTGGAAAGGGGAAGCTCAGAGTCATATATGTCACCAGAAGGGAAGTTGGAGGTCGAAAGATGGGAATGTATAAAACTGAATCCTTTGGTGGGCAGTGTCCATGATTAACTGTACAAATATTAGAAATCTCTTCCATGAACCAGAACAAATGTATGACAATACAATTAGAAGTTAATAATAGAGGGGCATATAGGGAAAAAATATATACCTATTGCAAACTATATACTACAGTTATTAGTATTTCAATGTTCTTTTATAAACAGTAACAAATGTACTATACCAGTACTACGAGTCAACAATTGAGGGGGGTTGGGAGGATTCGAGTCTCCTTTTCTTTTTTTTAATCGTCTTTCGCTTTATCTCTTGTCTGGAGTAATGAAAAGATTCTAAAAACTGAACAAAAATTAAGTGTGATGGATGCACAGCTGTATGAGGATACCAGGGGCAACTGAATGTACACTTTGAATCTTTGGATAATTGTATGGTATGTGAACAATCTCAATTAAAAAAAAAAAAAAAAAAGCAACTGCCACAGTATAGCAAGTTATTTTATAGTGAGGCAGTTTTTTAAAAAATACAGTTTTATTGAGATAATTTCACATACCCTACAATCATCCACAGTGTGCAATCAGTTATTCACAGTACCATTATGTAGTTGTGCATTCACCAGCAGAATCAACTTTTGAACATTTACCTTACTAAAAAAAAAAAAAAGTAAAAAAGAACACCTAAAACATTCCATCCCCCCATCCCAACCTATTTTTCATTTAATTTTTGTCACCATTTTTGTACTCATCTGTCCATACAGTGGATAAATGGAGTGTGAGACACAAGGTTTTCACAATCACACAGTCACACTATGTGTAAGCAACATAGTTAAACAATCGTCTTCAAGAATCAAGGCCACTGGGTTGCAGTTCGACAGCTTCAGGTATTTCCGTCTAAGCCATTCCAGCACACTAAAAACTGAAAGTGGATATCTATATAGCACATAAGAATACCCTCCAGAGTGACCTCTCAACTCCATTTGAAATCTCTCAGTCACTGAAACCTTATTTTGTTTCATCTCTCTTCCCCCTTTTGGTCAAGAAGATTTTCTCAATCCCATGATGCCGGGTCCAGGCTCATCCCCAGGAATCATGTTCTGCATTACCAGGGGGATTCATACCCCTGGGAGTCATGTTCCACATAGCGGGGAGGGCAGTGTGTTTACCTGCCAAGTGGGGTTAGAGCCAGGCAGGCCACATCTGAGCAACAAAGAGGTTCTCTGGGGGAGACTCTTAAGTATGCCTGGCCTCTCCCTTGCAGTAACAAGCCTCATGAGGGAAAGCCCCCAGATCGAGGGCTGGGGTGAGGCAGTTTTTATAATAAATACTTAAACATTAAAACATATATAAAGATATGATTATAGTGTATATATTTTATGCATTGTTACTGTGTGCAGTAATATTCTTGGTTGAATGAAATGCTGTACAGTTTGGGTGTGGTTTTAGTTTAGGTTTGAAAATCATAACATTTCATCATGGTTTTACATATTTAGGGTAGAGGAAATTAAGTGTCAGGGTGTGTGTGTATGGGAGGTGGACAGTGATGTTAAGACATAGGAAAATATACTATGATGTAATTATTAAAATGAATGTTTTCAAGTTTGTGACACTGTTTATCCATGGCTGAACTTCTATTCTTAGAGACGTCAGACGTGAAGGAGAGATCTGGTTGTGATCTTTAGCAAATTACTTAACATCTGCAAAAAGGGGATTATAATAGTACTCACCTATGGAAAGGATTTAGAAGCATGGCTCATAATTACAGATAATTAGTAAGCATTATCTATTGTTATTTGTTTTTCTGCAAATATTTAAGTACCAGAAGGCATGGACTATATCTTGTTCACTGTCTTTAATACCTACCATATGCTAGATTATATAGACACAATCACTATTCATGGAGCTTTCAATCTGGTCTATGCATATCATTGTAGATGATAAATCAAGTTCATAATAAGGCCAATGAATATAGCCTTCATCCTTGCATAAGAAACTCATAGTTATTTATAAAACATGTACTTGCTGATTTTCTACAATGACAGTGTTGTTTTATTTGCTTGTTTAGGCTGAAATCCTGAGGGGGATGTTAAACCATTGGCCCCATGGTTGTGCAGCCTTTTTGCTTGTACTGCTGATAATTGAGACCTCTGTGATGCTTGGATGTCCTGGGAGTTGAAAGACCAGGTTTAAGTTCTGGTTTTGCTACTGGTTTTGTACGTGACACTCTGCAAGTTACTTCTTAACCTTGGCTGTAATTGAAGGGTTTGCACTGAACAGTTTCTAAGGTCTCTCCCAATGCTCATTGTGATTAATCAACTTCTCCAAATTATGTTTTGTTCTTGGTAGGGGGATTCTATTGTTCATATATATATTTACCTTAAAACTGAATATTGAAATATCAGTGTTGAGCTCATATTCCATGATTGTGTTTTGGTTTTATTTATAGATGCCAGAAGTGGGTGGAGAATTGTAGGAGAGCAGACTTAGAAGATAAAACACCTGATCAGCTAAATAAACATTATCGGTTATGTGCCAAACACTTTGAGACCTCTATGATCTGTAGAACTGTAAGTAATAGGAGGAATTGGTTTTTGTTCTTTCTCTCTTTCTCACTCACTCAGTGTCTGGTTGGAAATGTAAATATTTATATATTTATATATTAATGTTGGAAGGCATCCCTTTTTTAAAAGATGAAGACAGATTTGAACTGAATAGTGTCTATTTTCTTCTTAAAAACCTGATTTTTTTTTTTTACCTCCCTATTCCTAAAGCCCTGTTCCTCCCCACCAGAAGTAACCACTTTTAAACTTGTGTAGCCTCCAGAAAATTTGAGATGATTATGAAAGTGTAGGTTTACTTAAGGCAAATTTGGTGTTTTTATTTGGAGCAGTTTCTCTAGAGTTTTTTTATAAGTGAAATCTTCATCTAGGAATGGAGATCTTGTAATGTTTTTGTATATACTGTTAGAACCAATTACTAATTTTTATGGGCTAGATACCACATCAGGAAACAAACCATACAAGTAATGTGTAAAAACATCTCCATCAATAGTTTGCAGTTTCACAAGACTTGGGTCTCTCACTCTTACTACTATTAACTATGTGAGATTGGCCAAGTCACTTCCCTTCTTTGGGCCCCAGTTTCTAATGAGGACATTAGAACAAATAATTTCTGAGATCTAAGATTTTTAACCCTCTGTGATTCTGTTATTGCTGTGATAAATAAAAGGCACAAATAGGGCAGATTCCACTGAAATGAAGCAGACTTGAAACATTTTAATAGCTACTTAGGAAGCCAGTTTTGTTAAACAAATTATCTATTCTTGTTTAGATATAGCTAATGTATCATCTCAGATATTGGGATAGACATGAACTTATTTGTAGATGGTACAGTATATGTTATGCAGCAATTTATTTTGATATTTTTTTCAGATACATTTTGCAGAGGCATCAGAAAACTAAAGAATGATTGGGTTATTTTATTTCTCAAAATTAATTGAAGCAGATACTTGTGAAGTCATTGGGAGGTGAGCCAGTTCCGGTTCAACAGTTTACTCACGAATATTTGAGGGATATTTTTGCCTTGCTTTGTTAAGAGGGTAATAATGATCAACCAAAATAAGAATTTTATATGATTAAAGGCAAGCTACTTTTATGTTCTTGACATTAAGTAAAAAAAAAAAGAAAGAAAATCCCAAATTATTTTAATACACAAGCTATTTGCGTTTTTTCATTTTTATTTTAGTAATAAATATGTTCTCCTAGTTAGATAACTCTAACCTGATTAATAAGAAATTTAAAATATTGTTCACACTTGTATTCTTGTTTAATCGTAGTATAGAACAGAAAGATGATCTATTTTTACTTTTTAAAATTTTCAAATGATTTTTCAGTCTTGAATAAATTAATCTAAATGCAAGCAAAAGTTCTTTTTCACATATGTAGAAGAAGGTGCTGCTGTTGAAAAGCTGGATTATTTGAATATCTATATCCAAATGCATAAGTGATTTGGCTTCATTAGTTTGTCATTTAAGATCTTATCACTAAATATTCATGACTGATTTAACCAAAGCCAAATGTTTTATTATCTTTGATGCTAGAATAAGAGCACTGCTGAATGCTCAAACCTTAATTAAAGATTAAATCTTGATGCTGAGTTAAATACTCTCATGCAGATGAATTAAAGATAGCCTTTTTTGAGATGAAACTTAAATAAGGTTTGTAAAAGGTCACATGCTTTCCATTCATATATTCTATTTTTTGTCTTAGTGTCTTTGAGCTCTATTTGCAAGTAGCAAATTGATTTGATTTGAATTTTTAAGATTCAATTTAATGTTTTATGCCTTCCTTCCTTATTTAATAGTTGGTAAGATATCAAGAGTTGACTGTGTGCGTAGGGTGTGTTTGCTTATTTTGGAGGCATTTGCACAGTGGGAAAGATTGGAAGCTTTGGGTATTTATTTTTTTCCCTTCAGTGAGTGTGTCCCTGGCCAAACCCTGATTCAAACTCTCCAGTAGGCTCAGGATCATTGACTCAGAACTAGAAGCTTAGTATAATTAAGAAATCAGATTTTCTTTTTTGTTTTTTCTATGAGGCAGGGGATTGAATTAGAAAATATTGAATCTAAATAGAAATTCTTCACAAATGTAAATGTTTAACAACTCTTTGGGTAAACCCAAGATAATGTGTTCTATTTATAAATACATATTTTTCCTTCATATCTTCCCAGCATCCCTTCTCCAGGTGAAAAAATTTGGAGAGTTGTTATTCTTGCTTAGCACATTCTTTGAACACACTTTAATAGTCAGCTTTGAGACAATCACTGCTCCCAGCAAACTTTAAATGAAGTGTGCATAGTCTTTATCAATGAAGAAATTAAGGGTACTGGTTCTTTGGACTAGCTGGGGGAGTGTAGTAACAGTTATCCAACTATTATTCTCCCTCTTAAACTTCCTTTTCTTACATGACCTCCTCTGGGCTGGCTGTGGAAGACTGTCACCAACTAAGTATGCACCCAGCTTCTTGACAGGTTGGATTAGGTTAACAGGGATTAGGGTACAGAATGATCATCCTTTAGTGATAAGATCATTAGAACTAGAAGGGAATTTAGAAATACCTAGTTTAGTGTTTGCAAAAAGTATGGTTTTGTATGTCATTTATAGTAATGGAAGATGATTTGAGGTGGCTCATGAATCAATTTTTATTTTAGAAGTTTTGTAATAATGTGTTAATATTTAACATGGTCATCAAATCATTATTTTATGGTTTTATTGCTTAAACAATGTTAACTAAAAAAGTGACTGGATTGTATAAAAGTACAGATGATGGTATGACTGAAATGACAAGCATTATGATCATTAGTATGTGGATAATAATTTCATTTTGAAATTCAAAACTAGAAATTTTATTCAGAAGAGGAAAATGAGGCCCAAATTGGGAAAGTAATTTGACCAGGTATCATAGGAAGTCACCAGTAGAGTTTAGACTAATTCTTAGGTCTTCTGGGTCCCAGTCCAATATTCTTTTCTCTGTGCTTTGATGCATCTCAATAATATTATTAAAAGTGGCATGCTCAATAATATTATTAAAAGTGGCATGAATAGCAGATAAAGTAGGGAAGTATTACTATAGAACTTACAAGAGGGTAGATCATTTGGTGGATTTTTGTGCATGCTATAGATTTGGTGGGCTCATTGAAGAACAGAACAGATAAAGTACAGGGAGGCTGAAATAGAAATATGTATATATACAAATACAAATATATCCTTTATGCTTACCATCAGTTTAGTTCCTTAGTGTATAATGGTGAGATTGCTGGAATGGCAGATGCAAAAAGTTAAAAATAATTGGTGGATCTGAACTGACAATGTCAAATTCTCTAAGTCTCTACGTTTTAGAGCTGGGGTTAAAGGATTGCTGGGGAAATCATTAACATAGAATTTGATTTATGTGTAATATATTCCTAAGGACCATCTCGAAATTACTAACACCTTTTCTTTTTCAGAGTCCTTATAGGACAGTTCTTCGAGATAATGCTATACCAACAATATTTGATCTTACCAGTCATTTGAACAATCCACATAGTAGACACAGAAAACGAATAAAAGAATTGGTATGTCTATTTGTTTCAGTCCTTGCCTGCAATAATGCTATGAAATCAAATATAGATGTATTTATGTTAAAATTGATCCAAGTTATTCTCTCAAAATACAGACTTTCAAAGGTGGCATTATGGGAAATAAATGTTGTTGCTATCATTAATGTAACCTGGATATAAGATGGATAGTTTGTTTTAGTATTTAAATTGGAAAATCTCTCTCAGATTAGCCAGTTGATACTTGGGCCAAAGTGTGCTATTAATTACAGGTAAATAGCTTCTTCCCTTCCTGGGAAAAAAAGAAATACCACCTTTTCTTCTGTAGTGAGGAAAATGGAGCTGAGATATACTTACACAAAGGGATAAAGAAAGGGAAAGTATAAAAATTAAGAGACGGGGATAGTTTAAGAGATATGGATTCTATCACTACTGAGTACTAACAGATTTAGAAAAACGTTTTCAATCTCTGAATATGGCATCTTTATACATGTATTTCCATTTCTTTGATATCCTTCAGACCTAAGGACTGAAACTTACCTTTGTTTTATTGACCTTAGGTATACAAAATTAAATTACTCAGACTCCTCAGTTCATAGCTTTGTCATCATTGCCACCAGCAAGACCTTTTTTTGTTGGTTCATTTTTTTTCCCTCCTTCATCCACTATTACTGTTCTGTTCCCCTCCTCCCTGTTGGTGTCCATGTTCATGTATTTAATATATGTAATGTCAATCCACCTACATGTGCTTTTTTAAGAGAACATTTATCTAATTGTTTTCTCAAGTTCCTTGGAAATACTGTTAGGATCTTCATTATAATTGCTTTGAATTGACATCTTTATAATATTAATTTGTCCTATCTATAAATAGAAGGAGGCAATAAAATATCTAACAAGTACCGGCAGTCACTGACAAACCAGCTACTGGTTCTATGGAAAGACTGCTAAATAATTTTAGGAACATAGAAAGTAAAAAAATTTGAAAAATTTTCAGGTTTTTTATTGTTGTTCTTTAATATAGAGAGCACTTACAGTCTTCTTTAGATTACTTCCTGAGTATACTCCAGTTTTTGTTGGTATAGACTATATATTCTGATTGTTATTGTTTCCAGCAATTTTAAAGAACTTTGTAAAAATTAATCCTAATGGTCTACTAAATTTTCTGTGTGGCTGATTGTGTCATCTACAAATGAGGACAAATTGTCTCTTCTTCCAATCCATATAATTTCAATGATTTCTGTTGCCTGTCTTATTTTTTAGTCGGGATCCCTAGTAATGTCACACCTGGCATGCTTGCCTTGTTCCATTAAGTGTGATGTTTGCTAGTGGTTTTGTTAGATAGCTTTTATCAAATTAAGGAAATTCCCTTCTAGTTCTGGTTTTCAGAGATTTTTGAATTTGGCAGATGCTTTTATTGCATCTATTAAGTAGAAAAATTTAAAAGTTTACAATTTTTTTTTCTTCTTTAGTGAGGTGAATTACATTAATGGATTTTCTGATGTTAAACTATTTTTGCATTCCTGCAGTGAACCCTAATTGCAAAATATCTATTTATTTTCATCCATTATTGCATTCAGTTGGTAATATTTTATTTCAGATTTTGCATTTGTAATTATAAGTGAATTTTATGTTCTCTCCTTATATCGTAATGATATCAAGATTCTGCTAGCCTCATAAAATGAGTTGGATAGATTTCCTGTTTTTCCTTAATTTTTTGAGAAAACTTGTGTAAGGTAGATACTATCTGTGCCTTTTGCATTTTGGGGTTACAGAAGTATATGAACTTCATCTAGGATTTTCAAATGTTTGACTCTTCTCCTAAAATTATTTTAAGAGTCTTTTCACACACCAATCTTTAGTTTTGTCAATGATGGGTATACTTGTGAGCTATTTGTTGTTTTCTTCTTGATTTAATGGATTTACACTTTCGGCTCCCTTCTTAGCTTCTTGAGTGTTTAGCTTATATTTATGTGTATTCAAACCTATAAATTTCTTACTAAGTTTGTTTTTAGCTGTATCCTATAAGTTTAGATGTTTAGTGCTTTCATTGTTCAGCTATATGTTGTAATTTCTCTTATTTGTTTAATATATGGTTATTTTTGTTTCTAATTTCCAGAAATTTTTTTTGTTTAACAAACACTCCTTTCCCCTCTTCCTTTACTCATCCCCTTCCCCCAGTAACCTCTTACGGCTTTCTGTCTCTGCGAATGGTATTTCTAATCATCGTTTATAAGTGATACATAATTTTTGCTCTTAATGTGTCTTGTTTACGTCACTGAATATAATGTTTTTCCATGTTGAAGCATGTCTCAGAACTTCATTTTTACTTTTGGCTGAATAATATTCCATTGTGTACGTACCGCGTTTTGTTTATCCAGTCATTTGTTGATGGGCACTTGGGTTGTTTCTAGCTTTTGGCTATTGTGAATAGTCCTGCTATAAACATTAGTGTACCAGTCAGTATCTGGTTGTGACCCTGTTTTCACTGTATTTGAGTATTTACCTAGAAGTGATATAGCCCGGTAAATGCCAAGTCTGTATTTAACTTTTTAAGGAATCACCATGTCGCGTTCTACAGTGGTTGCGCCACTTTACATCACTGCCAACAATGAACTAGAGTTTCAGGATCTCTACATCCTCACCAGCACTTGCTGTTTTCTGTTTTTTTGTTTTTTGTTTATAAATTATAGCCATCCTTGAGGGTGTAAATTGGTATCTCATAGTAGTTTTCTAGATGTTTATTGATGTTGAGCATCTTTTCATGTGTTTATTGTCCAATTGTATATCTTCTTTGGAGAAAAGTCTATTCGAGTTCTTTGCTTATTTTTTTTTTTTTAATTTTTAATTAAATTTTATTGAGATTGTCCACATACTTTACAATTATCCAGAGATCCAAAGTGTACAATCAGGTGCCCATGGTACCATTATACATCCATCACCACAATTACTTTTTTTTTTTTCTCAATTTTTAGAACATTTTCATTACTCCAGAAAAGAAATAAAGACAAAAAAAGAAAAATCAAATCCTCCCATACCCCTAACTACCCCCCCTCCATTATTGACTCATAGTATTGGTATAGTACATTAGTTACTGTTGATGAAAGAATCTTAAAATACTACACTGTAGTACATAGTTTGCAGTAAGTATATTTTTCCCTATATACTCCTTTATTATTAACTTCTAGTTCTAGTGTCATGCATTTATTCTAGTTCATGAAAGAGATTTCTTATATTTGTACAGTTAATCGTGGATGTTGCCCACCACAAGATTCACTGTTTTATAGTTCCCATC
Organism: Choloepus didactylus; assembly: GCF_015220235.1. Classification (NCBI taxonomy): domain Eukaryota; kingdom Metazoa; phylum Chordata; class Mammalia; order Pilosa; family Megalonychidae; genus Choloepus; species Choloepus didactylus. Next base: position 90,671,876 of record NC_051312.1, on the reverse strand, counting down.
TTTTAACCTCCAGCTTTCCTTCTGGTGACATACGTGACTTTAAGCTTCCCCTTTCCACCACATTCACACACCATTCAGCACTGTTTAGTTATTCTCACAATAACGTGCTACCATCACCTCTGTCCATTAACAAACACTTAATTCAACCTAGTTGAACATTCTGCTCATAATAAGCAACCACTCCCCATTCTTTAGCCTTGTTCTATATCCTGGTAACTTAATATTTCATGTCTATGAGTTTACATATTATAATTAGTTCATATCAGTGAGACCATGCAATATTTGTCCTTATTTGTCTGACTTATTTCACTCAATATTGTGTTCTCAAGGTTTCTTCATCAACCTTCTTTTATTTTAAGATGGTTTTGTTCACCCACCATACTTTCCATCCTAAATAAACAATCAATGGTTCCCTGTGTAGTCACATATTTATATATTCACCAGCATCATCACTGTCTATATAAGGACATCTCTGTTTCTTCCACAAGGAAGGAGGAAGAGTCAAAGAAGGTGGACAGACAAAAGAAAAAGAAAGAAAGAAAGAAAAAACATAACAGCTAAAAAGCAACAAAAAGAAAGATAGAATTAAAATAAAGTGCAATAAAAGAGCCAGACAACATCACCAATGCCAAGAGTCCCATACCCCTCCCTTATATCCCCCTCTTACAGGCATTTAGCTTTGGTATATTGCCTTTGTTACATTAAAGGGAGCATAAAACAATGTTTCTGTTAACTATAGTCTCTAGTTTGCATTGATTGTATTTTTTTTCCCAATCCATCCCATTTTTAACAGCTTGCAAGGTAGACATTCATTTGTTCTCCCTCATGTAAAAACATACTTGTACATTTTATCACAATTGTTGAGCATTCTAGGTTTCACTGAGTTCTACAGTCCCAGTCTTTGTTTTCCTTCTTTCCTTCTGGTGTCCCACATGCTCTTACCCTTCCTCTTTCAACCATACTCATAGTCATCTTTGTTCATGTACTTACATTGTTGTGCTACCGTCACCCAAAATTATGTTCCAAACCTCTCACTCTGTATTTTCCTATCTGTCTGTAGTCCTCCCTTCAGTATTTCCCGTAGAGCAAGTATCTTGTTCACAAACTCTCGTTGTCTGTTTGTCAGAGAATATTTTAAACTCTCCCTCATATTTGAAGGACTGTTTTGCTGGATATAGGATTCTTGGTTGGCGGTTTTTCTCTTTCAGTATCTTAAATATACCACTCCACTTCCTTTCTTGCCTCCATGGTTTCCACTGAGAAATCCGCACATAGTCTTATCAAGCTTCCTTTGTATGTGATGGATCACTTTTCTCTTATTGCTTTCAGGATTCTCTCTTTGTCTTTGACGTTTGATAATCTGATTATTAAGTGTCTTGGAGTAGGCCTATTCAGATCTATTCTGTTTGGGGTATGCTGTGCTTCTTTGATCTGTAATTTTATGTCTTTCATAAGAGATGGGAAATTTTCATTGATTATTTCCTTTTTTGTTGCTTCTGCCCCTTTTCCCTTCTTTTCTCCTTTTGGGACACCCATGATGCGTACATTCATGTGCTTCATGTTGTCATTTAATTCCCTGAGACGTTGCTCATATTTTTCCATTCTTTTCTCTGTCTGTCCTTTTGTGTGTAGGCTTTCAGGTGCCTTGTTCTCCAGTTCCTGAGTGTTTTCTTCTGCCTCTTGAGATCTGCTGTTGTATGTCTCCATTGTGTTTTTCATCTCTTGTGCTGTGCCTTTCATTTCCGTAGATCCTGCCAGTTGTTTTTTCAAACTTTCGATTTCTACTTTATGTTTGCCCAGTGTTTCCTTTATAGCCTTCGTCTCTTTTGCCATATCTTCCCTGAACTCGTTGATTTGGTTTTTTATTTGCTTTAGCATATTTCTTTGAAAATCTGTAATAGATTGTTTCATTGAAGTGAAACAATATCTCAACTGTATCTTGATTGAGGTGTAAATTTGTTCCTTTGAATGGGCCATATCTTTGTTTTTCCTAGTGTAGATTGTAGTTTTCTGTTGTCTTGGCATCTGGTTTCCTTGGCTATCTCAATCACATTTTCCCAGACCAGAACGGGTTCAGATGTCAGAATGGGGTTATATTCAGTTTCAAGTCTCCCTGTGGGTGTGTCTTAGAGATTGACAGATTTTCCTATGAGGTCTCTTGCCGCTGTGCTTTTGCTAACCTGCGCAGCAGGTGGTGCCTGTCAGCCTGTCGCTCCTGACTGGTGTAAGGAGCTGTGGCCCCTTTAGTTTCTGTTTTGGCTGTGTTCCCCAGGCTCTGGGGTTTGGTTCTGAAGGGAAGACTGGTAGTAGAGCTGAGCCCCACTTCCTTCCTGTTAGGGAAGATACACCCCCTAGGGAGTTATCATCTGCATTTGAATAGCTTCTTTGTCTCTCTGGCTCTTTTATCTCAACCCTTATCTGGGTCAAAGTGCTGCAAACTGAAAATGGCTGAGGCTCTCTCCACTGAGCCCCTCAGGTTGACAGAGAGAGAAAGGGACAGAAAGCCCCCTTTCAGAGCAGTTCCCAGCCCCCCAGTTTCACTTGTTGGCCAGAGGTAACACCTGGTCTTCTGGGTTCCCCCTCCTGGGACAGCGGAGTCTTCTGGTTCTTTAAGGTCAGTCGTCACTAAAAGTCTCTGTCTGCTTGTTAGAGGTTTGTAGCTTGGATTCAGCATTTCACATTTGTTAATTAAATTCCCAGTTGGAGTTGGGCTGAGCTATATTTGTTTGCTCAGAGAGTGCTGCTTTCTACCACAGCGAGGTTTTGTAGCTCAGCCTGCCATGGGGGAAGGGGGCTCCTGGCACGGTTCCGCAGTTTTTACTTACAGGTTCTATGCTGCGATCTCAGGCATTCTTCCCAATCCAGGTTGGTGCACAATGTGTGGAGAGTCACGGTTGTCCCTCAACAATTATTCCAAATTATTTACTAGTTGTTCCTGGTTATTAGTTGTTCCAGGGGACTAACTAAATTCCCCTTCTCTTCATGCCACCATCTTAGCTCCTCTGTCCCTCTGCCTGATTTTTAATTGGATTGTTCATTGTTTTTTTTTTTTAATTGGGTTGAATTTTAGGAGTTCTTTTAATCCAATATATGGTTTGAAACTATTTTTTTCTCTTCTGTAAGCTGTCTTTTCGATTTCTTAATAATTTCCTTAGATGCAAAATGTTTATCTGTTGTTTCTTTTGTCACTTGTGCTTTTGGTGTCATATCTAAGAATCCATTGCCAAATCCCAGATCATAAAGATTTGTTCTTATTTTTAATCTTCTAAGATTTTTATAGTTTTAGCCTTTATGTTTAGGTCCTTGATCCTTTTTGAGTTGATTTGTGTATATGATGTGAGATAGGGGTCTAACTTCATTTTTCTGCATGTGTATATCCAGTTTTCCAATACTACTTGTCAAATAGACTATTCCTTCCTCACTGCTTGTGCGTAACATCCTTGTCAAAAATCAACTGGCCACAGATGTGTGAGTCTATTTCTGGACTTTCAATTCTGTTCCACTGATCTGCTTGTCTGTCTTTGTGCCAGCACCACGCTTTTTGTTGTTGTTGTTGTTATTGTTTTATTTTACACACTTTTGATTACTGTCGCTTTGTAATACAATTTTTAATGCAATTTTATTGAGATATAGTCACATGCTAATCATCCAAAGTGTACAATCAGTGGTTCATGGTATCATCATATAGTTGTTCATTCATCACCACATGTAATATAATTTGAAATAAGGAATTGTGAATCTTCCAACCCTATTTTTTTCAACATTGTTTTGGCTTTTTGGGGCTCCTTGCAGTTCGATATAAATTTGAGGATCAACTTTTCCATTTCTGCAAAGAAAGGCTGCTGGAATTTTAATAGGGATTGTATTAAATTTGTAAATTGCTTTGGGTAATATTGACATAATAACAATGTTAACTCTTCCAATCTATGAACATGGAATGTCTTGCCATTAATATAGGTGTCTGTATTAGTTAGGGTTCTCTAGGGAAACAGAATCAACAAGAGATATCTATAAATATAACATTTTATAAAAGTGTCTCATGCAGTTGTGGGTATGCATGACTTCAGATTCTGTAGGGCAGGCAGCGAACTGGCAACTTCGATGAATGTGTTCAGTGAACTCCTCAGGAATGAATTGGCAACTTCGAGGAACTCCTCCTGAAAAGTTTTGCTGGTCAGCTGAAGAAGTGAAGGTCCTCTATCTGTTTCTCTTAAAAGTCTTCAACTGATTGGATTAAATCCAGCTGATTGCATTCTCTCATTGTGGAAGACACGCCCTTCATTGATGTAGTCAATCACAACTGCAGCCAATTGACTGATGATGTAATAAACCAGCCTTCTGGTTTATTAACCAGCCACATATGTCCTTGCAGTAATGGTTAGGCCAGTACTTGCTTGACCAGTCACCTGTCCAAGTTGACACATGAACCTAACCATCACAGTGTCTAATTTCTTTTGGCAGTGTTTTGTAGTATTCATTATACAGCTCTTTTGTATCCTTAGTTAAATTTATTCTGAAGTAGTTTGTTCTTTTTGATGATTTTGTAAATGGAATTGTTTTCTTCATTTCCTTTTTGGATTGCTTATTGGTAGTGTATAGGATCATAATTGTTGTTTGTGTGTTGATCTTGTACTCTGGCACTTTGCTGAATTCATTTATTTAGTCTAATAGTTTTTTGTGGATTCCTTTGGGTTTTCTATATGTAAGATCATATCTGCAATAGAGATAGTTTTGGTTATTTCTTTCCAATTTGGATACTTTTACTTCTTTTTCTTGCCTGTTTACTCTGGCAAGAATTTATAGTACAATATTGAACTGCACTGGTGAAAGCGGGTATCCTTGTCTCATTCCTGATCTTAGGGGAAAAGCTTTAAGTGTTTCACCATTGAGTATGATGTTAGTGTGTTTTCATAAATGGCCTTTATCATGTTGAGAAAGTTCTCTTCTCATACTTTTCTGAATTTTTTTATCGAATGCCTTTTCTGCATCTATTGAGATAATTGTGTGGATGTTTTCCTTTGTTCTGTTTGTGTCATATATTACATTGATTGATTTTCATGTATGTACCACCCTCACATTCCTGGGATGGATCCCACTAGTCATGGTGTATAATCTTTTTAATATGTTGTTGGATTTGGTTTGCTATTTTTTTTTTGAGGTTTTGCATCTATATTCATAACAGAAATTGGTCTGTAATTTTCTTATGATGTGTTTACTAACCTTAGGTATCAGAGTAATACTGGTCTCATAGAATGAATTATGTAGTGTTCCTTCCTCTTGAATTCTTTGGAAGAGTTTGAGAAGGATTGGTGTTAATTCTTCTTCAGATGTTTGATAGAATTCACCAGTGAAGCTATCTGATCCTTTATTTATTTATTTGTATCTTTTTAACCACTTTGTATTTTTTATTTCAAATGTTATTAAGTGATGCATGGATGATATTCATAGTCTATGTGATGTTTATTCTTTTAAGTTCTTTTGAGCCGTTGTTGCTATTGAAGTCTGCCAGACTGGTCCTTGATCCTTTTTAGGGATCTTCTTTTTCTCCCTCAAAGCTTTTAGAATTTTTTTATATTTGACATTTTAAATTTGACTAAACTGTATCTACATGTGAGTTTTTTCCTTATCTGGCCTATTTTCAGCATTTTATGAGAACTTTCATTCTGACAACTCATATTGCAAGTCCTGAGAAAGTTTCTTCATGCCTTCTTCCCCTCCATTTATTTATTTATTTATTTTTTCTTGGGAGTTCTCATGGATGACTGCTGACACATACACACTTCTTCTGTATCAGCTTCTTTCCTAGTAATATATACCAGGGGCAACAGGTTCAACCACTTTCCATCCTGTACCTACTAATTTCTCTGTACTCTTCCTCTCAGGAAACCTTAAATACCTCACAGCAGCACACTCTTACAGAGCCACCATCCATGTTGCAGTTGGGCAGTCCACAGGATAAGGAGGGAATGTTCTGGCTTGGCCAGCCTGCTGATGTGTCTTATTATAGCACAATGCCCAGTACTGCCCAGCAGGCATCATGCTGTCTACAGCTGTTACTGGCACTGCTGCTTTCCTATCACAGAATAGTAATGGGGTGAGCTGTGATCTAAGCATTATAGAGGCTTGGAGGGAGAGAAAATCACACAACTGGAAAGTTCTTCCTCAGTCTATTTCTATAAGGAGCACTTGGCCCTCTCTCATGCTAAGCTGCCATTTCTCTTCCAATACTGGTACCTATCACCTTCTGCTTCCCTGAGATTTCACATAGCTTTAGGTTCTGGGATTTAGCAGCCTCCCTCTTGTGTGGCATCTTCAGGGTATGATTTGACTCCAAATGCCATAGTGTACTTTTATGCCTTTTATTAGCCAATTAATGCTTGTTACCTTAAGTTATGATGATTTAGGTATAAAGTAAATTAAATAATATATTCTTTCCCCTCTAGGATTTTATTATAAAATTAGAGTCATTAGCAAATTATTATTCTGGTTTTCCTGTCATCAGTCTGTTTGAAGAATGTATTCCATATAAAGTTTTTATACTCTTGAAAGAAAGAATTACATTTGCCTCAAAATGTGCTTTTGACTTTGAGTCTAAGATGATATGCTAGAGGTCACTTTTCTTAAAGATGGTTTGTCTTTTCTTTCTTTTTTTTTTGTCATATAGAGTGAAGATGAAATCAGGACATTGAAACAGAAAAAAAGTAAGTGATAGTGTTAATGACTACTTCTGAATGCCTTTTTAAAGGCCTTGATCTGGTAAGGACAAATATGTTTTATCTCTAAAACCTACCTTGAGAATAGATGTAAGTGTGTGGTAGGCTTTCTCCCGTGGTCTGGAATCATCAGTGAGACAAATCCTAGTTCAGTTTATCTTTACTGAGTGCCATTGTGCCGTACGCTGTGCCATGGACAGGCTTCTCAGAGGTCACTCCTCCCGTTCCCCTCTAGCTGCTCTCAGTGTGGTAGGGGTGGTGGGTACACAGACTGAGTGTCCAGTGCGGGGAAGGAAGGGCACTAGTGAGGGCAGGAACAGAATCTCTGTCCACTTAATTTGTGGTGCAGAAGTCCTTGGTAAATGTTTGAGGAATAAATGCTGTGAGAGCACTTACAGTGGTCCCAAACCTTCCCACCAGTGCTGAAATCTCAGTTATGTCGCCAAAGGATGAGGGCTTGTTTTTGTTCTTGTCAGTGGTTACTATTACTCCTTCTCCTCTTCTCCCTCCTTCTATTGCTATTGTTATTGTTATAACCTAATCATTTATTGAGTGCTTACTGTGTGCCAAGTCATTATTTATTCTAAGTGCTTTACTTACATTAATTCACTTAATTCTCACAATAGCCCTGAAGTGAGTACTATTATCTTCTCCATTTGTAGATGAGGAAACACAGACTCAGGCAAAGAAAGTTGGCGAAGGTATTCTAGGCAGAAGCAGAGTGGCATGAAACAGATTGCCAGGTTTGGGGAACTACAATCAATCACTTTGGTGTTATTGGAACTTCTTATAACTTATGATGGCTAGAAAATGAGCCTGAAGGGGACCATATGGGCCAGAACTTGCAGGGTCTTGAGCTTTTGGAAATAAGGAACCACTAAGAAGGAGGTTTGTAAGTAGGTGATGACATGGGCTTGATTTTTAGGTTACACATTCAGTGTTAGATTAGAAAAAGTGACTCTGGAGGCAGGGAGGCCAGTTAGGCTGTCAGCAGACCAAACACGAGTTGAAAGGCCTTGAATTAAGTTAGTGGTAGTGAGGATGAAGAAGAGGGGATGGATTTAGTGAATTGAAGTCACTTGTATATCCATAAGTCTTAGGTATGCAAGGATGCCCAGACTTAATGTTATTTTATATTCTTTATTCCAAAATGAGCATAGTTTAGAAAAAATAAAAACAATGGAATTGGTACTTGTTAATTGGAAGTGGAGAAGTAATGGAGGAGAGAGGGAAGAAAGGGAGGAGGGAGACAGAGGGAGACAGGCATCCAGGATAACCTCCTACTTTCTGGCTTGGGAAAATCCCCATGCTTACTAGAGATAGCTTGCCCCTGACTCAGGCTAAGTCCACTCTTTAGGACTTGCCTCACAAACTTAGAAAAAGTGGTGATAAAAACTACTATTGGCTGAATGCTAACTACGCCAGGCACATACTAAGAGTTCTATGTATGAGATTGCATTTAATCCTTCAGAGTCTTTGTGCACCCTAACAAAATAAATAAAAAATTTAATTATTTTCAATTTTTTTAATTCAAGAATACCACAATTCTTTTCAAATTACCTTTTTTTTTAAAAAAAAAAAAAGAAAGAAAAGCAACTGGACCCTTTCTTCAAAGAAAACTCTACTCCAAAGCTCTGTAGCAGAGTTTCTGAACTTCAGCACTGTGGGCATTTTAGACTGGAGAATTCTTTGTTGAGGGAAAGGTCCTGTGCATTATAGGGTGTTTAGCAGCAACCTGCCCTCTACCCACTAGATGCCAGTAGCACACCATCCACCAAAAATGTCTCCAGCTGTTGCCAAGGGTCCCTAGGGGGAAAAAATCATCCCCCAGTTGAGAACTACTGCTCCACAGTATATGATGAACAGTGCCATCTTAGATGAGGAGGGGTAGGAGAAGGATGCTTCCTGGCCTTGCTGAAACCTGGATAAGCTCTGAAGAGTCTTGGGATGCCTAGAAGCATGGTTTACACTGGCTACAGTCAGATTAGATTTTGCTTTGTTTCCTGGACGTCTTGCTTGCCTCTCTCCCCTTGTGCTTTTGCTAGAGTTCTTCCTGCCAACTGAAGTGCCCTCATGACCACCTTATTGTTATCAAATGCAACTTCTTTGTTCTGATTTTTTTCCATTTTTTCCCTCATGATACTGCACAATTCTTGGTGGCCTTCTCCTAGCCCTTAGGTTCTAAGTTCTGTGATTTCTCAGATTTGGATTCTAGTTCCTGGGCTACCACTGACCTCTATAGTTGTGGGTAGGACACTTTACCTTTCAAGGCCTCAGTTTTCTATCCAAAGAAGAAATTATTAGGCTAAGATTTGTAATATTCCAGCCCTAAAAATTACATGAATCTGCTTTATATTATATTGCTTTTTTTCAAAGCATTTTATATCATGTAAGAGAAGAGAGAGAGCAAGTAAAGCACAATCAACATTCACAGGCAGTTTTACAAAGCATACAGTTGGTGTTAATACATACACCTCCATGAACAGATTTCTTAGTACACTGCTAAAATAAGACTCTGTAGATGTTTTATCATTATACATGATAATTTTGCCCTCATATTTTGTCTACAAACCAAACTGGAAAGATTTCTCAGTATCACTTTGATTCTATTATTTTTAGTATAAGAAGCTAATTGGAAGTATGAAAAAAAAAAAAAAAACACAAAAAGCTTCCCAACAATGAACTTCTCCTGAAATGAAAATTTTGGAAACCTCCTTTTTAAATGGTAATAAGTATGTGCTTCATATATTGTTAGGAGAGTGCAAATTAAAAATGTTGATGTGGAAAGGCCAGCCAGGATTGGCAGAGCAGCAAACACTTGCAGTCTGAGCTCCTAAGTAATATCCCTGACTCACAAATTTAAAGTGGAGGGAAGTTAAGAGGTAAAAGACACTCATTTCTACCTGGTTATAAATCTTCCCATGACTATTTATGGCCAGCAATGAGAATGCATCTTTTATCAAAAAAGCTGTTAAGGGAGCTTTTACTCATCAGTTTACTGTTAATAGAGAAAAGAGGCCAAAGAAAACTTAAAAGAACCCTCACTGAAAAAACTCTGTAAACACTTTCCAGAGGCAGAAAAAAAAAATTAATAGACAAAAAAATAATAATAATAAGCCTTACTCAGAGTAATTAACTCAAAGCTACTCCTTTATAAGATCAAAACAGAAATGGTAAATTTAAACAGTAAATAAATCTTAAGATTATACATTTAGTTAAATTATCACATATTTAAAAAGAAAGACCTAATACTTGAGTATTAGAATAAGCTTTGGACACATCCTTTCTCACCATTTAAAGTAGGACTATATTTGATATTTGATTACTTAGGTGTTCTGAAACTTCTAAATATGCTTATAAAATGCATTAAAAGAGCTAAGTATCTTAAAGAAAAAAAAAAAAAGTATCTCAGCATCTGTAAGGCCTGCTAATAAGTAGGAACCTTTCAGAAGATGAAAGTCCCTGAAAATACTTCAGAAATTTCAGATGCAAACTTTAAATTTAACAGTCAAAAATTATCATCACTCTAAGCAAGTAAACAATTTTTAGAACAAATCGGGATTTCTCTAAGACTTGATGGCAAATGAATAAAATAGAATGAGCTACAGGGCAAGATTGTTTGTAAATATGAAAAAACACAGAATGCTTGGAATTAATTGAGGACTTGTAAAAATACTTGAGTAGTAAAAGGATAAAGTAGTCAAAAGAAAATTATTTGTTAAAGAGATTACATGCTAAAGGAGACTTCCTACCTTCCATTCATACTTTGTGTATATAAAATTTACACTCGTATTTTGCCTAAGCTTTCCTACCCACCTCCCACAACAAAAATTAAGTTATCTTGGGAAATTAAGGCTCACACACCTGAATGTTTGTATAAATACTTACAGGCAAATTTTAACAAGTTTTAAAATCCTCAGTAATTCCCCATTACAAATCAAAGAAGACAGCTAATCAGATTAAAAAAATTTGGCATACAATCAATGTAAATAAAAAGAATTCTTAGAAATTTCTAGATATTGTCTATATTTGGGTAGGACTTTGTTTACTGAGTAGTTACTGAGCAGTTAGTCACTTCTTTGTCCAAAACGTTTATTTGCGTTTTCCGATGCACTGTCTAAAGTTTTTAATAATGAAGCTACAATTGTCACGTTTATTTAGTAAATATTTATTTAATTTTACAAGCCACTAGTCTGGTAGTTATAAAATAGCTTTGGCTTGGTAAGGACCAAAGTCCTACCCAAATATTGGTTTTTATAACTATGTCCTCTCCCCTATAAAAGTGTTACTTAATGGTTTGATAGAAATGGCATGGGTCTTGGAGCTAGACAAACTTGGATTTGAATTTCACCTCCAACCCTCTAACTGTATCTGTAACCTTGGACAAGTTATTTACCGTCCTCATTTGTCAGTGGGGTTGATACTGCCTGCCTGAAGAAAGAGTAATGTGACGCATATAAAATGATTAGCACAGTGCCTCTATAAATATTAGTTCCCTTCCTCTTTATTTTTTCTTGAGGGCATGGACCATCTGTTATTATTCTGTATAATATATGAAGTGCCTTGTTGTTAAGTCTTATAAGAAATTGTTCCTATCTTAACCGCATTTATATGTAGTGTTAAAATAGGTATCTGTTGATGATGTTTGTCTCCCCACTAGAGTGTGAGTGTCTTATTTTAATCTCTGTATCCTAGTCTCCGGCCCAGTAGGTGTGCCCAGGTAATGCTGAATGAATGAGTTTGTGGATTTTAAATATTTGGTTAGTCAAAAATTTAATGTTTTTTGTTTTGTATGGTTCCTCATTAGTCTGTTTATAAAAGTAATCCTTTTTTTTCTAGTTGATGAAACTTCTGAACAGGAACAAAAACATAAAGAAACAAACAACAGCAGTGCTCAGAACCCAAATATAGAAGAAGGGGGTGAAGAACAGGATGAAGATATTTTACCTTTAACCCTTGAAGAAAAGGAAAACAAAGAATACCTAAAATCTTTATTTGAAATTTTGATTCTTATGGGAAAACAAAACATACCTTTGGATGGGCATGAGGCTGATGAACTCCCAGAAGGTCTCTTTACGCCTGATAACTTTCAAGCATTGCTGGAGTGCCGAATAAATTCTGGTGAAGAGGTTCTGAGAAAGCGCTTTGAGACAACAGCAGTTAACACGTTGTTCTGTTCGAAAACACAGCAGAAACAGATGCTAGAGATATGTGAGAGCTGCATTCGGGAGGAAACTCTCAGGGAAGTGAGAGACTCACACTTCTTTTCCATTATCACTGATGATGTGGTGGACATAGCAGGGGAAGAGCACCTGCCAGTGTTGGTGAGGTTTGTGGATGAATCACATAACCTGAGAGAGGAATTTGTGGGCTTCCTGCCTTATGAAGCTGATGCAGAAATTTTGGCTGTGAAATTTCACACTACAATAACTGAGAAGTGGGGGCTGAACATGGAGTACTGTCGTGGACAGGCTTACATTGTGTCCAGTGGATTTTCTTCCAAGATGAAAGTTGTTGCTTCGAGACTTCTAGAGAAATATCCCCAAGCTATCTATACACTCTGCTCTTCCTGTGCCTTAAATATGTGGTTAGCAAAATCGGTGCCTGTTACGGGAGTATCTGTTGCATTGGGAACGATTGAGGAAGTTTCTGCTTTTTTCCATCGATCACCACAACTACTTTTAGAACTTGACCGTGTAATTTCAGTCCTTTTTCAGAGTAATGAAGAAAGGGGTAATGAACTGAAGGAAATTTGCCATTCTCAATGGACAGGAAGGCATGATGCTTTTGAAATTTTAGTGGAACTCCTGCAAGCACTTGTTTTATGTTTAGATGGTATAAATAGTGACACAAATATTAGATGGAATAACTGCATAGCTGGCCGAGCATTTGTACTCTGTAGTGCAGTAACAGATTTTGATTTCATTGTTACCATTGTTGTTCTTAAGAATGTCCTATCTTTTACAAGAGCCTTTGGGAAAAATCTCCAGGGGCAAACCTCTGATGTCTTCTTTGCAGCCAGCAGCTTGACTGCAGTGCTACATTCACTAAATGAAGTGATGGAAAACATTGAAGTTTATCATGAATTTTGGTTTGAGGAAGCCACAAATTTGGCAACCAAACTTGATATTCACATGAAACTCCCTGGCAAATTCCGCAGAGCTCAGCAAGGTAACCTGGAGTCTCAGTTAACCTCTGAGAGTTACTATAAAGAAACCCTAAGTGTTCCAACAGTGGAGCACATTATTCAGGAACTTAAAGATATATTCTCAGAACAGCACCTCAAAGCTCTTAAATGCTTATCTCTGGTACCCTCTGTCATGGGACAGCTCAAATTCAATACGTCGGAGGAACACCATGCTGACATGTACAGAAGTGACTTACCCAATCCTGACACACTCTCAGCCGAGCTTCATTGTTGGAGAATCAAGTGGAAACACAGAGGGAAAGATATAGAGCTTCCATCCACCATTTATGAAGCCCTCCATCTGCCTGACATCAAGTTTTTTCCTAATGTTTATGCTTTGTTGAAGGTCTTATGCATTCTTCCTGTGATGAAGGTTGAGAATGAACGCTATGAAAATGGACGAAAGCGTCTCAAAGCATACCTGAGGAACACTTTGACAGACCAAAGGTCAAGTAACTTGGCTTTGCTTAACATAAATTTTGATATAAAACATGATCTGGATTTGATGGTGGACACATATATCAAACTCTATACAACTAAGTCAGAGCTTCCCACAGGTAATTCAGAAACCATTGAAAATACTTGAGACTTTTAAAATAGGTTTTCTCTTATATTTGGAGGAAGAGCTGTGAGGTGTATGTAGGCTGCTTAATCACTGACTATCTTTGCCTATAGGTCTCCCATTGAATACATTTGTTATTAATAATCTACCTATTTAAAGGGCCCCCATTTGAACTCTCATGCTTTGAAGACCTGTCTGTTCTTGCAGAAGGTAGCATTGAAAGTGCCACGTTTCATTTCTGTGTGCTCTCCATTAGTGGCACTCTGGAATTATTTTAGTTAAGTCATTTTAGACACGACATTAATCATCACTGTGGCTCCAATTGTCAAGTTACCAGTCCAGTTATCAGTACTTTGAAGAAATAAATTTTGACGAGGTATGGAAGGAAGGAATGCATTTTGTAAAGTGTTACAATGAGGTTCACTATTGACCTTTAACTAGAAAGACTTTAAAGTATGTTGTTAAAATTTATGTTGGACAGTTAAGGGAATTACCAGAGAGTGAGAGAAACTGAGCTCGCCAAGCAAGGATTTCAGCGTAGATTTTGTCTTTATCAAATGAACCTAAAGGAACAAGTTACAGTTCGAATGCCTTTTTCTACATCTGGTTATTGCTGTTTACATTCCTTTATTGAGCCCATGCTTTCATAAGCTGTTTAGCAGGTATGTGTTGAACATTTCTGTTTCATGGTCAAGATAGAATCAGAGGCCATGGATACTGACCACTGATTTGTCTGATTTCTTCTATCTATTTCCATGACTATGTCTACTGCCTCATCTTGATTATCAGCAGAACCTGGAAAGCCTACAAAAATAAGTGTTTTGTGGTTTATCTAGGAATAATACAGAAAATATTGCTATTATTTTTGGTGAAGAAAATCAATTTTGTACAGTTTATTTCAATCTAAATAAAATGTGAATTTTGTTTAAAGTTTGGGTAACTTGTTTTTGGTGGAGACAGAACATTTTTGTGGTATATTCTCTTTTCAAAAATATTTGATTATCAACTTTGCAATTATTCAAGATGAACTTTTATTTCTTTTTCATATGTGGATATAGAAAAAGACATTTTATTTAAAGAGTTATTAAATGTAAAATTTATCTAACTGATGCTTTTACAATATACTGTATGGCCCCTGAAATTTTCAGGGTTTGTGTTATTGTTGTTGGCTAAAGTGTAAATGAATTAATATAATTACAGAGATATCATTGAATTATTTTACGTTGGAGCACAGTTAGTGTCATTTGAGCTTTAGAAAGCAGAATGTGGTGCATTTGCTGTTGTGCTGAATCTTGGTGGTACCCATGCAGGTTATAAAAGGAACAGCTCATCTTACAGCCAGAGCTCTGAGAGGTGCCTCTGTTTTTGTTTTTGTTTTTGTTTTTGTTTTTGTTTTTAATTCAGTTTTATTGAGATATATTCATATACCATGCAGTCATCCACAGTGTACAATCACCTGTTCACAGTACCATCATAGTTGTGCATTCATCACCACAATTTTTGAGCATTTTCCTTACTCCAAAAAAGAAAAAAAAATAAGAATAAAAATAAAAGTAAAAAGGAACACCCATAGCTTTCCATCTCCCTCTTCCTCCCCTATTTTTCATTTAATTTTTGTTCCCATTTTTCTACTCATCCATCCATACACTGGATAAAGGGAGTGTGAGCCACAAGGCTTTCACAATCACACTGTCACACCATGTAAGCTACATAGTCAGACAGTCGTCTTCAAGAATCAAGGCTACTGGGTTGCAGTTTGACAGTTTCAGGTATTTCCTTCTAGCTATTCCAATACACTAAAAACTAAAAAGGGATATCTATATAGCACATAAGAATAACCTCCAAAATGACCTTTCAACTCCATTTGAAATCTCTCAGCCACTGAAACTTTATTTTGTTTCATTTCACTTCCCCCTTTTGATCCAGAAGGCTTTCTCAAACCCATGATGCCGGGTCCAGGCTCATCCCCAGGAGTCATGTCCTGCGTGGCCAGGGAGATTTACACCCCTGGTAGTCATGTCCCATGTAGGGGGGAGGGCAGTGAGTTCACCTGCCGAGTAGGCTTAGAGAGAGAGAGGCCACATCTGAGCAACAAAGAGATTGTCTGGGGGAGTCGCTTAGATTCCTCTGTTCTTAGCAAGAAAGAACTGAGCAGATCTTGAGGGCAGGAATACAGTGAAGGGGAGAGTGATGGTTAGGTTCATGTGTCAACCTGGCCAGGTGATAGTGCCTGGCTGTTTGGTCAAGCAAGCACTGGCCTGACAATTGCTGTGAGGACATTTGTGGCTGGTTAATAAACCAACAGGCTGGTTTGTTAAATCATCAGTCAATTGGCTGCAGCTGTGACTGATGACTCACTGAAGGGCGTGTCTTCCACAATGAGAGAATGCAGTTGGCTGGATTCAATCCAATTAATCAGTTGAAGACTTATAAGCGAGACAGATAGAGGACCTTCACTTCTTCTTCAGCTGCCCACTGAAGCGTTTCCTGAGGAGTTCATCAGACATCTTCATTGGAGTTGACAATTCACTGACTGCCCTACAGAATTTGGACTCGTGCATACCCACAGTTGCATGAGTCACTTTTATCTTATATTCATGGATATCTCTCATTGATTCTATTTCCCTAGAGAACACTAACTAATACAGGGAGACAGAGCTGACCTTTCAGTACCTCTGCATCCAGTTCTTAGGATGCCTAAGAGCAGTGTAACCTTGGCAAATTTACTTAACCTCAGTTATGTTTCCTGAACTCTGGAAACCTACCTTATAGTTGTGCCATCAGGGTTAGATTATTTATCTATTGCTGCTTAACAACATCTCAAAATTTAGTGGCTTAAAAAATTTGACATTTTTCAGTTGTGTGAGTTGGCTGAGTCTTCTGGTAGTCCCATCTGGGCTCTGTTGCATGGCTGCATTCAGCTGGCAGATTGGCTGGAGGCTAGGTGGGGTGGATGGGCCTCTATCACCATGTGGTCTTTCATCCTGGGCTTATGCTTGGTAGGCTTAGAGTACCATGAAAGCAAAGGCAGTAGCTTCAAAGTATGAGCTAAAGAACTCTGAGTGTCACGTCCACTACATTCCTTTGGTCAAAGCAAGTCACAAGGCCAGCCCAGATTCAAGGGATAAGAAGATACACTCCTCCTCCTGATAGGAAGAGCTGCAAGATATGGCCCTCTTCATCCACCACAAAAATATATCCAAAAACAATCATGCAACAAGCATTAGTTAAGCTCTTTAGGTGTCCTTCATTTGTTTTTATACTCTATGTATATTTTCTAATTTGAGAATAGTGAAACCAATCCTAATTTGTTAAAAGTAATTTTCACAAAATTTGATCTTTAAAGGTAGGTTGAGTTAATGGTGGTATTCCCACAGATGAAAGAGAGATTATCTTTTGCAAAATTAGAAAGTGGTAGGTGTATTAACTGTTTATTCCACAAATAATGGTTGAATGCTTACTGTATGCCAGGCTTCTGCCCTAAGTGTTGATGATACTCAGTATACTTTCTCAGTCATGGAGCTTATAGCTTAGAGTTGAACCACAACTCCACAGTTTTACTTGTTTGTAACTATATATGTACATATTCACTTGGTAGACTTTAGTATTGAATCAGATTTATCAAGATTAAGGGAAAGGAAAATAATGTCATATAGATTATCCGTGAAAGCCTTGTGCAGTTTTTGGAAAAATTATGCAATTGAAGCTACTCAGCATGATATAGGGTTTGTTACCTGTAAAATAAAATAGTACAAATGATTTATTAATAATTGTATGTAATTTTCATTTAATTCTCACAGTAACCCTATGAAGTAAATAACAGTCAATTGAGTTGAGGAGCCCTCCTCTAAAGCCAGTTCCACTTCAGTAACTTAGTTGGATCTGGTTTGTTTTTGTTTCATATTAGACAAAGCCACTTTTTAAGTGTTATTTAAGGTAAGTAATTCATAAAATATCGGAAAATTGTACTTGCAATGTTCATTACTATTATATGATACTTTCGAGCTTATAAAGTATTTTGAATTAGCTCTCAAAAAAAAAAAACCGCAGACAGATTATACCCTGTTGTAAGCTGAGAAATCAAATTCACAAAGGTAAATGAATTGCCTCAAATTATATAGCTAATATGTGGCAGAGCCAGGTACTTCCATCCAGTCCTTCAATTTTAAAATTGATTGTGAAAGCCACTTCATTCTTAGGGTTTCTAGAAGAAATATTTGCTTTAGGAATAGGCCCCTTTTATATTTTTGCTTTATCTATTGCCAGCTTTCAGCACAACATCTCTAAAATGCACTCATAATAGTCCACGTGGGTTCTTTGCAAAAAAAAATTGGAGCTTGAGACTTCTAAGACTTGACAAATTGGGTGTAGAAATGCTGCCACCTTTGTTTGTCTGCCAAGACACTACCACAAAAGACTGTAGATACAGGTCCATTTATTGCACGAGAGTGGGTGCAGCTGTCTTCTTGCCGTGATCAAATGCTCCTCTGTAGGCAGGTTTCTGTAGCCAGAAAAAGCAAATTGTACAGATTAGCATAAAAATCTCTACTAGATTAGTTTCAGGAAACAATTACTAGCTTAGAAACAACGAGTGTGATCTATAGATTGGCTAAAATGGCAGTTAATTTCCGGACCTTTTTTTATGCCCCTCATTTCCCACCATGAATACTATAAAAATAAAATACACTACTTGCCACTGTATTTGGTTTCATAAATTATTTGGACAGGGTGAACAACAGACTTCAAAACTTAAGTAGAGGTAGTAAATCTGGTCTTTTTAATGAGTTTGAATTTACAGTAGTAATTTAAACATCTGGAAGTTTAAAGTCTTAATCCATTCCAAATGTTCAGCAAGGCTATACTGCAAAGAGGATATTGTAATCAGGGGATCAAGAAAACTACTGTTGACTCAACCTGAAGCCTTTCTGATTTTCTCTCTAGATACATTAATCACATAAAACTTGAGAGTTGACAGTTCAAAAAGAGAGAAGGGATGGGCCCAAATACCCAAATTGGCATGCTTATAGAAAAGTCACTTTTAAAGGAGAGCATGGTTATATTGAGGGTGTGGTTTAAATGCTATTAATTAATACAGTTTATGTTATTCTAGCATGTGTCCAGACAGTACTGCTGTGTTCTAGGTTCTGTGCTTCTTTATTTATGGATATGAGGTGAGGTTTTTGTTATTATTAAAATTGGAATTAGAAGAGTCAAAGCTTTTGAATTCTACATTGTAATTTTGATTAATGCGTCCTGTAATTCAAGAATCTGATCTTCAAGTAGCATCTAGCAGGAGACCAAGCATTGAGATAGTATACACTTACTGAGTTCCTACTGGATACTCATTAGTGTTGGTTTCGTTTTCTTACATCAATCATGGTTGCAGCAGCAGGAGTGTAGTCAGTGTCAACAGTAGCAGCTGCTTTTGAGTGCTCAGTATGTATCATGTGTGACAGTAAAGCTCTTTACATGAATCGTCTCATTTACACTTATCTACTCTCTGAACAAGGTACTGTTATCCCTGTTTTTTCAGGTGAAAATATAAGGATGAGAAGATTGTACAGTTAATGAAGGATGGAACCAGATTCTAATCATGATATAAAGTTTTGCAAATCTAATTTGCTGCATCTTGTATTTGCTTTTCGTTTTTGATTCAAATATTGTATTTAATGCCTTTGGTGCTCAATCTTAGCATCAGGTTTGAGGCTAGGTGTCATGGATACAAAGATGAATAAGATAAAGCCCATGCTTTCAGTGAGCTGAGTCACACAGGGGAGTCAGACATGCAAGCCGAGGACTGCCATGAGCAGGGCTAAAGGTAGGGTAATCGTATAATTGATCATCCCAGCCCCAATGCTTTTGAGAGCGTAAAGGCACACTGTTAATAATTATACCAGAACCACAGACAAAACGGTACTATTCAGAGAAAACCAGGACTTAGGGTCCCACAGCTAGAGGAAAACCAAGAGTGTGAGCAGAACACAGAGCAGAGGGCAGGGCCTACCTGCCTGGAGGAGGCGATGCCCTAGCTAAACCTGGAGTGCAAAGTGTGAAGCATACTGTAGCCCTCTGTGCTCACACCCTTGCTGTTCACCCTTCAGACCTCAGCTTAGATACCACTTCTAGGGGCTTCCTCATCCCTGAAGTTGGGTCAAGTGACCTTTACATGTGCTCCCGAATTTGCCAGGTTCTTCCACTGAAGGTAAACCCTGTGAGAATCTGTGTAGTTCTTGCATGTCTCCCAGTTTGCAGCTCAAAGTAAATGGTCAGCATTGAATTTAGGAGGCCAGAGGGGTGGGGAGCAACATTTGTAGAAACCTATAAAAACAGCAATATTTAGTTTCCCATACATTACCTCATTTAATTAATGTGTGATGATGGTATATAAAACTAAGCCAAATTCACCATCATTGCCAATATTAGGCCCTCGTGGAATAGATTTGAAGCTACTGAGAAACTGGCATTTGCTAAGAGTGGACCATCCTTTGAACATAGTGTGTACTGTGGGACTTCATGACTCCAAATGTTTTAAAGTTAGTCTCTCACTTCCTTTTCAGTGAAAACGTGGCCATTATCTTAGTATTAGAAATACACCCATATAATGTGTAATTCATTCCCCCCCTAGAAACTAGTAGGTGGTAATAATGATAAGAGTTTCAAGGTATCTGATTAAGATGTAATGTTTTTTTTCCTCAACCAGTATTATACATATTAAACTGTAAAATGTGCATGAAAGTAAAGTTTTAGGGCTGGAAGAAGTCTTGGAGACTGTATAGAGAGCCCCTCATTTTACAGAGAACTAGAGTACTTTTTCAGGATCACACCATTCAGTGGTGGAAGAGAACAGAAGTGTCCTGAGTCAGTGTTGTGCTCTGTGGTACCACACAGATGTAACTGAAGATGGAAAACCTGAGAGAATCGTTTCTTGACAGGTGAGCAATATCTGCCCTTTAAACAGTTATTAATATAAACGGTAATCCCCTAAGTATGTCAGTTTTATAGGAGAGAGATCTATTAAACAGGCTGGGGTCTGGGGTTAGTTCTTGGCAGATTTCTGTTATGCGTTAACATAAAATTTTGATTTTAAAAATATTTGGTATTGCTTACATCGTATTTGGCAAATTCCTATTCTTGGTAGGATTATTTTTCTTTGGAAGAGCACATGTGGTTAGATTGTGGATTTGCAAAGTCTTTTTCCTCAAAAATGAGATGTTGAAAGCTTTCCTTATAATTGCATCTTGTGGGATTTGGACTTCCTTTTATTAATAGCAGCTACTATATATTGAGCCCTGACTAAGTATCAAGCATTGTATTAGGTGCTTTGTATGAATCATCTCATTTAGGCTCACTGTAACCTGATGCAGTAGGTGTTGTTTTCCCCGTTCTGTGGATCAGAGAGAAAGTGACTTGTCCAAGTGGCCAACTGATTCTGGTAGACCAGGCTGTCCATCTAAGTGGAAATTCCTACCTTTTTAAAAATGTGTATGAAAAGACAGGGGACAGGGGAAAGTATATCAAAATACTAATGCCTGTCTCTAGGTGCTGAGAGTATAAGGAATTATAAAATACTCCTTCTTTGCTGTTTCTAATTTCCAAATTTTCTATAATGTGTATATATTTCCCATCTTGGAAAGAATTAAATAGCATTCTAAAATAGAAAATTCAAGATTAGTTACATGAAAACATTTTTCTTCCAGAAGATTTGTTGTTAATTTTCTAGTTTTATTTAACACGTTATTACTCCAGGCATTATGCTAGGTGTTTTGGCTACAAAGATAAGACATTGATCCTGGTGTCAAGTTGTTAGGCACATTGCTAATTCTTCAGGGCCCAGCTTAAGTGTCTGTTGCCAATGCTTCTCCCATCTCTTGTCCCTTTTTACGCCTCACCCCTCTGCTATTACCACTCTAGTCCAAGCCACCATCATCTCTCACCTTATCTTTCTCCCTAACTTTATTTTCCACCCAACAGGCAGAGTGATCTTGGACATGATTCTCTCAGAACCTTCCAGAGGCTCTCCATCACACTTAGACCAGAATCCAAGCACCTGACCATGGCTCCAAAGCACTACATGATCTAGTCCATCCAGCCTTTGGCCTCTTCTCCCAGTCTCTGACTCTCATTCACTCTGCCCAGCTATTATGGTCTTCTCTGGGTTTCTCCCACTCATGAAGCTCATTCAGAAAAGCTTGCTCAGGCTTTATGTTTATTGTGCCTGTAAAGCTTTTGGCCCAGTTAGCTCTTAGCTCATTCCTTTGCATCCTTTGGGTCTTTGCTCAAATGTTACTTCCACAAAGATGCCTTCTCTGACTACCCTTTCAAAAAAACCTACCTTTACTGGAGTGATTTGTCTTCCCACACTAGTATACACGTTCTACAAGGACAGGGACCTTAGACCTTATCTTGGTCACTGTTTGTATCTCCACTGCCTAAAACAGCACATGGCATGTAATAAGTACTGTATATTTGGTGAATGAATGAGAAAATATGATGTTTTAGGGTGAGAAATTCAGAGTGGCTGGAGTATTTGGAGAGGGGAAAGCAGCCAGAAAGGAGGATGGAAAAGGATTTGGAGCCAGTCCATGAAAACCCCTTGGAAGTCCTGCTCAGGAGTGGGCCATCACCCTCTGGTCAAAGGGTGCTCAAGAGAGGCTGAGCCTAGAGCTCATACCTTTGTGAACTGGCTGTTAGAACGGTGCCCTTCTAAGGTGATATGCATATGGCAAAGTCCAGTTTCTGGACGTACTATAAAAATGAGAGAACATGGTTAAACTAAAAAGCAAAACGCACATTGGTCACTGTTAATCATAATTAATGTCGTCTGTAATTCATATAGTCTTCCAAAGTGTTCCAAGTCTTGAGATATGATCCCTTAACCCCTACCCGCCAAGCCCCTGCTACAGTAATGACCTTGGCATGTGACTCACCACCCACCCTCACTATGAATACCTTCCTATTTATCATCTACCTTACCCCTTCCTTTCCAAGCCAAGTCATTCCTGCCTTTTTTTTTCTTTTCTTCCCTTCCTTCTCAAACCACAACCCATATAATTTTCATTGCCCTCTTTAGAACCTGCTTGTTTCTTGCTCCAGCATTTTTATAGACAAAGGGAACAGATCTGAAACAGTATGGAGAGATGTACACTTTTAAATTACTCCCATTATTTAATGGCATTTTTCTCTGGGCTGCAATTCCTTTTCCAGCTCTGCAGTCAAGTCTCTCTGGAAGATAGATGACTGAACATGAAAGTGGCTGCTGGTGCTTTAAAATCTTTAGTGATCTTAGTGCTCATTTGGGGCTAAAATCCCTGCCTACAGCATGAGACTTATCAATGTGCTTAAATAATAAAATTAAGATACTGATTCTGCTACACTTAGGAAGGACTCTAGTATTTATTGAGTGCCTCCTATATGCCAGGCATTGTGTGAGATGCTTTATGTGTGCTCTCATTCAAGACTCATGATTTGATGAGGTTGAAACCTGCAGTTTACAAATGAGAGAACTAAGTTTCAAAGAGATTATTTACCCAAGGTCACACAATCCTTTGTTATGGGATTATGGGCAAACCTTACTAGAGCTTGGAATGCCACTTTCTCCAAGACTAACTTGACTGCTAACCAGCTGGTTGTGGCTATCTATCCAAGAATAAGTGTGAAGCATTAATGAGAGGAAACTAGAGACTCATTTCTCACCTCTGCCTCTCTGTGAGACTCTGAGCTTCAAGCCTCCTCATCTATAAAGCAAGTATGCTCATACCTCCCATGACTAGGACAGAGTTTGGTCAGCTGTTTGCTATATCATGCTACTGAAATGCTCTGAGAGAAACAAAATGAAGTTAGAAGAGGGAGGTATTCCTGCTAAAGGACCTGGCAAGGCCACTTTGGGGGAATGTGGTAAGAGCTAGGTCATGAAGGCTAGACAGGAGGCCAGCAGGTAAGAATGCAGAATTGGGGTCAATGGCTAGCCAGAGGACTGGGCATCCTCCACGAACAGGGAGGGCCACTGCTCTGCTGCTTCTCTTCCCATCTGACTCCATCAGTATCCCCCACACTCACAACTTAAGCTTTCAATTCTAAAAGGCTATTAGTTGTAAGACGTACTTTTAATTAAATAGCAACTTTTAGGGATGTTCTAGTTTGCTAATGCTGCCGGAATGCAAAACACCAGAGATGGATTGGCTCTTATAAAAGGGGGTTTATTTGGTTACACAGTTACAGTCTTAAGGCCATGAAGTGTCCAGGGTAACACATCAGCAGTCAGGTACCTTCACTGGAGGATGGCCAATGGTGTCCAGAAAACCTCTGTTAGCTGGAAAGGCATGTGGCTGGCGTCTGCTCCAAAATGCTGGTTTCAAAATGGCTTTGTCCCAGGACATTCCTCTCTAGACTGTAGTTCCTCAAAAATGTCACTCTTAGTTGCTCTTGGGGTGTTTGTCCTCTCTTAGCTTCTCTGGAGCAAGAGTCTGCTTTCAACGGCCATCTTCAAACTTTCTCTTATCTGCAGCTACTCTCTCAGCTTCTGTGCATTCTTGAAAGTGTCCCTCTTGGCTGTAGCAAGCTTGCTCCTTCTGTCTGAGCTTATATAGTGCTCCAGTAATTTAATTCAGACCCACCCTAAATGGGTGGGGCAACACCTCCACGGAAATTAGCCAACCAAAGGTCTTGTCCACAGTTGATTGAATCACATCTCCATGGGAACAACCAAAGGATTCCAAAATCTAATCAACACTAATATGTCTGCCCACACAAGATTGCATCAAAGATATTGGCATCTTGGAGGACATAATACATCGAACTGGCACAAGGGGAATAAAGAAATATTCCTACCATAAACATGCATTGGTTTTAACTTGCATCCCAAGTTCAAAACCATTAAATTTGGGGAGAAAGTGTATCTTAGAATTGAGAAAACACAGAATATTTTACTTTAGAATCAATACCACCAAAAAAGTTAGTCATGTGGACCTCAAGACCTCAAGTTCCTGTTCTGCCATGTACCAGGTTTGTTATTCTGGGTAGGTCATTTGATTTCTCTAAGCATCAGTTTATTTTTTAAATGGTCTATGAGTTGCCTGGGCTTAGGAGGTGAGCAGTTAAGTTTGTTTGACTCTGAATCTGAATGTTGATTCATTTGGAAAGAAGTCTAAAATTAGGGGTTGCCATATTTTAGGAATAGCTATATGTGGCCCTTTAGAATAGCATAACACAGGACAATGGTTCTCAACTGGGTGAGATTTTTGCCTCCTAAGGGACATTTGCCAATGTCACAACTATGGGGATGGAGAGATAACTCCTGGCATCTAGTGGGTAGAGGCAAGGAATTCTGCTGAACACCTACAATGCACCTGACAGCCACCTCAGCAAAGGATTATCCATCCTAAAATGTCCATAGTGGGAGGTTAAGGAACCCTGGCATAGAGAGAGGTTAAGAGCATGGATTGTGGAGCCCTACTGCCTGGATTTGAACCCTAGCTCTGCCACCAGCTAGCTGTGTATCCTGGGGGCATTACTTGACTTGTGTCCCTCAGTGTCTTCCTCTGTGAGAATAATAACAGTATCTGCCTGAGGATGGTTGTGAGGATAACTAGAACTTAAATATGTGGAGCACTTATTCAAAAGGAGACTGGCAGCCAGGAGGCACTCAATTAGTGTTACTTCTTATCTTAAGTACTTGAAAGAGCACTAGACTTAGTGCTCCTAGTTTCAAGAACTCCTTGAGCCTCAGTTTCTCCATCTGTTAAAATGTGAGGATCACGAGATCAAGGGATATGAAAGCACTATGGAAACAGCAGAAAAAACCATGGAGATAAATTTGCATTGCTGTTATTGCCCAAGACTCCAGTATGAGAATGTACTGAGGTGAAGCAGAAAGCTCTCCTGGGCCAGGCTGTAACTCAACAGAAGGAAAACTAGAGAGAGGAGGAGCTCAGAGCAGCATGTTGCAGACCCAGGAATGAATTGCTTCTTAAGTACATCCTCAGTTGTGAGTCGAGGAAGTTGCCTTTATTGCACAGTTCCGTGCAAACTGCCCCAGCTTCACATACCGCTTTCCCTGAAGGAGTGCTTGGTGAGCCAGCCTACATGCTTGATCAGCAGGTTCCAGACTTGGGGGAAACACAGCTTGGGTGGAGGTACAGTGCCCCAAAAGGCCTCAGCCAAAGATCTGTTCCTGCTCCACCTCTGCCTTGTCTGGTCCCAGTTCTCTTAACACAAATGAAGGACCTGGATTGCTGGCCTGAACTCCAAGGCCTCCTGTGGCCCTGGCTGTAACCACTTAGGATCAATGAGAGAATTATTATTTACTATAATTATATTAATGAACAGTTACCAAGCAGGGATTGTGGCAAACAGTTTGTGTAAATGAACTAATTTTGCTTTGTGAAACATTGAGTGTTATGGCTGTTTTGCCAATGATATCACTGAGGCTCAAGAGATGTTAAGTAACATGCATAGACCCAGGTCTCCATCAGTCCAAAGTTCTCAACCAGCCTGCTCTTAACCAGCACATTGCAGTACCCCAAGTCAGAATGTACCAAGAACCTGACAAACAGTAGGTACTTAATATTTGTTAAATGAGTTTAATTGAGTAATGCACAAGGGCAAATCACAAAGTGATGCTTGTCCCTCCCTCATGGAGCCTATCCACCCATCTCCCACCGCCTGATCCCCTCTCCTTGCCCAGGCTCCCAGTGCCTGCTGCTTCTTGCCAGGAGCTTGGCACTCTCTTGGCAGCAAGTAAAGCTGTTCTTTGAAGACCACCAGCGATGACTACAGAGAACAACCTTTTCTATAATTCCATTTGGTGAGCTGCTCTGTGCCAAGCCTTACGGGGGGCTTGGGGACATAGAGCTGAGTCATCCCTGACATCTGATCTGAGGGTGCTCACGTTTGTGGAAGGTGGGTAGGGCTGAGGGGGAGACAGAGGGAAAAGCCAGTTAGTTACAAGACAGTACAATAAAAGCAATCTTGGAAAGGGAGTAGCTCAGAGAAGCCTACTCTGGGGGGTTGAGGCTGCTTTTGAAGCTTGCACATCTATTTGGTGCAGACTCTAGGCCACAGGTGCCCTCTCTCGTCCATTCCACCTTATCCTTCATCCAGTTTCCTGATGTCACACAGTGAAAAACTAAGAAACAATATCTCTCTCCAGCACCTTAGCATCAGTGTTGAGGGATGTGATGGTTAGGTTTACGTGTCAACTTGGCAAGGTGATGGTATCCAGGTGTCTGGTCAAGCAAGCACTGGCCTGTGACTGCAATGACATTTGTAGCTGGTTAATAAACCAGAAGGCTGCACCTGTCAGTCAGTTGGCTGCACCTGTGACTGATTACATCAACGAAGGGCGTGTCTTCCACAATGAGAATTCAATCAGCTGGATTTAATCCAATCAGTTGAAGACTTAAGGAAGACAGAGAACCTTCACTACTTCTTCGGCTAGCCAGCGAAGCATTTCCTGGGGAGTTCATTGAACACCTTCATTGCAGTTGCCAGTTCGCTGCCTGAGGACTTCGTCGAACACCTTCATCGGAGTTTTCGCTTTGCTGCCTGCCCTACGGAATTTGGACTTGTGCATCCCCACAGTTGCCTGAGACATTTTTATAAAATCTTGTATTTACAGATATCTCTTGTTGATTCTGTTTCCCTAGAGAATCCTAACTGATACAAGGGGAAAGGGTTTTGAAAAACTGCTGCTGAGTACTTACTGTGTGCCAAGTACTTTGATGTACTTTATTTAGCTTAATAGCCAGTGAGGTAGACATCCCCATTGTAGAGTTGGGAAAGTGTGGTTCAAAGAAGTTAGGTGATTTGGCAAGGGTTCCAGAGGAACTTGCTTATAAGGAAACTTGTTTAAAGGATCAGTCTCTTTCCATTTTGGGGCTCTCTGCAGGTCCACCCTCACATGCCCCTGAGAGGTGGACATTCAGTGAGCTGCAGAGCCCAGATGGGGAGTTAGAACAGCTCATTTTTAGCAGAGCCCCATCTAGTTCTCTGGTCAAACCAACACAAGGGGTGCCTACCTCCACTGGAGTGTCTGTGAGAAATGGTCTGAAGGGCGGGCAAGAGTGAATAATTTAGCAAGTCACCTCCTGGACCCATATCAAAAAGTAAACAGCTTTCTCTGTGGGGTTTCAGATAGGAATGAGAGCCCAAGAAAGAGGCTTGGGAGAGAGGGACCTTTTAGCTGTCCCTGGCGACTGCCCAAGAGCTGACGATCAAGGGCCTTTTGGACTCTCGGGCAGACGTGAAGAGTTAACACTCCTGCCAGCACCACCTCACAATAAAGAGAATTGTAGACACAGGTGTAACAAGCTACTGCATCCCCTCACTCATTAACCCAATCACAACCATCCTCATTAATCATCTGCCCTTCCATTCATTCCTCCCTCCATCCATCCATCCAGTCATCCATCTATACTTGCCTTTCTCCCTCCTTCCTGGCATTCCTGTATGCACTCAGTAAATTTCTTTCTTTCAACAAGGTCTGGGGACACCCATCTGGCACCACTAGCATTTTGCTAGGATCTAAGAAGCCTTCATTATGTTGCAGAAAGCATGAGACCCAAGCCTTTTCGGATGAGATAGAACTTTGGCAGGCATAGATGGGTTAAAACAGAGCAGTCCGGATGGAAAGAATGGTGTAAGCAATGTCAGAGAAGTGGTAAAATCTGGGAGAAGTAGGAGCAATAATTTGTCATCTACTTTGGCTAGAGCAATGTTTTCCAAGAATGTTTTTACCATGGAGCATCTCACAAGAACAAGGGTTCAAGGATCCAATGACCATACTTCAGGAAATTCTGTGTGAGAGTGTTTGTGTAACAGGGAATGGTGTAGTGAAGGTGTTTGATCCTAGAAGTGGCAATTCCCAATGCCTATTCCACAGAATACTACTCCCTAGACATGCTCTGTGGAAAAATGATTCCAGAAAATAAGTGTGGGAAGCACCACATACAGTATCTTCCTAGGATAGATTCACAGGACACTGCAGCGTATTAAAAACTACCTCACCCCAAATCCTGAAGCAAAAACACTCCAGCTTTGCTTAACGAGGCATTTATCCAAACTTACTTCACCACAGTTCACTTTGTTTCAGGGAACATCTTTATTTGGGAAAACGGTATTTATTGTTTTTGTTTTGTTTTGTTTTGTTTTGTTTTAAATTAACAACTGCTTATGGTGTTAATAAATTTCAAACAGCAGTAAGAGATGCTTTATAAACATTTCCTCCCACTCTTGGCTCTCTCAGCCTCCTACTTTCCTTCTCCATAGGTAAGATTCTGTATCTTGCTTAGAAACTTTTTCCAAGATTTTAGCAAAGATTCTGCTTTCTTCTAGTACTTTTATAGTTTTATTGCTTTTGACTGAAAATATTGATGCTCTTGGAATTTATTTTAGTGGAAGGAGGAAGGTAGAAATCTACTTTCCTTTTACAGGGGTTAGCCACTTGTGGCCACACTCTATTGAGGACTCCTCTAAGAAGCCTTGGAGGCTGATAGGAGGGCAAGAGTGGGCTCCACCATGGGGCAGAGGAGAAGGGGAGGCAACGGTCCCCTCCTTAGAGTAGCACATGCTGGGTGGTCTGGGAGCAGGAGGCAAGCCAGTGGAGGCAGCAGAGTGGACAGGGATTCCTAATGATGACTAGGCAGTGAGGAAAGGAAAGCAAAGGGCCAGGGCAGCTGCATTGCAGACGATGGTTTGGGTTTGGTTTTTGAAGAGGGAAGAATTTTGTTCTGACTTTGATGGGAAGGAGCTGATGGAGAAAAAGGGACTGAAGTAGGCAGCAAGGTCACTGTGGAGGAAAGAATAGGGTCTGGAGCAGAGGGCAAGAAGGAGACTCCATCTCTGTTATACAGGAGGAGGGAGCAAAGCTGGGTGCAGATGCACGTCTGTTTGTGCAGAAAGACAATGGCGTCAAGGGTCTTGGGGTTGGAGGAAGATTAGATGTCTCTTCTCAGTGGAGTGACGGTGGGTTCATGTGCTGACAGTGAGTGGGGAGGGATACCTGGATCAGGCAGGCAGTACTGGATTTTGGAGCACCTACCTTGTTCCAGACCCTGGTTCAGGCACTGGGAATCCAATGGTGAGCAAGATAGGTTGAGGCTCTTTTGTCATAGCAGTGATGGGCAAGTGAGGATAGAGCTCAGCAAGAATGATACAAGGGCACCTCTCCCAGCCAGACCTGAGGAATGAGGAGGGACTGTCAGGGGTCTAGGCTTCAGGGGAAGAGTTCTGAGCAGTGAATAGTGCAAGACTAGCCTTCAGAGACGGAAGTTTCAGAGTTCAGGTTCCTGGAGCCCAAGCAGTCCTGGATGGTGATGAGGCACCTGGCACAGCCATGCCTGGAGGAGTGGAGCAAGGACAGGAGTCCAAGAAGTCTCTTTGAGTCCCTAAGGTGAACAGAAAGCAGCCCTACTAGGGTCCTGCTCAAGGTAGAAGTTCTCATCTGTTGTGCAGAGGAAAAAAGTGACACCTCAGGGCTGAAGTCACCCAGCTAGTAAGTGGCCAGCCGAGACTTAAATCGAGGTCTGAGTGGTTAGGATTGGCCAGGATGGTGGTTAAGCATTGCTCTAGGAGCTGCAGAAGGTAGGAGGACGATGCTGACCTCTACTGGAACAAAGGCCCCCACAGCGCTGCCCCTCCACAGCACTGGCCCCTGGGCTGGAGAGGCCCTGCCCTGGCCTCCACTTCAGTGGAGAGAGAACCTACATGTTCAAAGACAGGATGGCAATCTAGGAGGGGAGGAGAGCCTGGGGACGGAGATGAGACTGGAGAGAGGGGCTAAGCCCAGACTCTCAGACCTTGAATGTCAGGTGAAGGCTATGAGATTGTCTGGAGGTGATAGGGAGCCTGCAAGCCTGTGAGCTCCTCCCCTGCCTGGAGTCCCAATTTCAGGGTCCCTTGTCAGCAATGACAAGGATGAGGGGGGAGCCATAGGGCTCACAAAGCTTCTGCTGTGCTCGGCCAGGGCCTCCACCAGAGCCTGCTTGCCTTGGGGGGAAGGATCTGATTAGAAAAGTGGTTGCCCCAGTGCTCAGGGCCAGGCCTGCTGGCTGCTGGCCCAGCACAGCACCTTCACTACAAGTTCCCCATCCCAGGGCCTCATTCCTTTTACGTTGGTACTTCCTGTTAAGCCAAGCAGGACTCTGCAGCCTTGAACTGAGGACTTGAAGTGCTCACGTGAAGACCTGAGAGACCTGGAGGGCAGGGCCGGTGGGCACTTGATGGAGAAGATTGCCCTTCACTGAGCACCTACTATGTGCCAAGGACTGGGCAGGGAACTTAAATTACAGGGTTCACATGTATTCCTCCCAACAACTCTGTGAGGTAGACATTATCGTCTCCAGTGTACAGAGAAGAGAGGCTGGTCAGCCCGGCCTGTAAATCCAGTCTTGCCTTAACCCCTACACCACTTTGTGCACGACATGACTCTGTTTCTAGCATGTACTAACACAGAGTGTGAGCTCCATAAATCTTGACTTTCTCTGTGGGAACTTGTGAGCCTCACAGCAACACTTCAGGCAGGTTGATTGTGTTCCTCTCACTTTACTGATGAGGAGGCTGAAGTTCAGAGTTGCTGAGCAACTTGCCAAGGGTTGTACACTTTGCAGCAGAGGGTCAAGGAAATTGGGGAAGTTCAAAGGAAGGAGGTGGAGGGGGTTGGCCAGCCCAAGGAATGACAGGAATTTCCGAGAAGCCCAGGGTACTGCTGGCTGGAGACAGGGTCTGCTGGAGGCTGCAGATGTGAGGACCGCACGGGGGCTGGGGGGGTGGGTCATGGAATGACGGGCTATCTCCCTTCAGAAGGGTGGCGCTCAAGCAGCTGGGCTCAGAGCCTGCCATGTGCCCCCAATGTGACCTTATGCAAGAAAGGCCACCATTGGGCCTGAATTTCCTCTTCTTTCAGATGAGAGTAGCTGGATTAGGTCTTTGATGTTATTTTTTTAAGATGTGGTGCCTTTTCTTAAAATAATCTTAGTCTGAACCTTAATCTTCACTCATCCACTCAACAACTGTTTATTAAGACCTACAAGGTGCCCTGCCTGAAGCACAGTTGACCAGATTTTCTTCCTGCTTTGAGTAGCTCTGACTTGTGGAGAAATACAGAGTCCCTCCTCAAAACTCTTCCCTCAGGATGGGAAATAACCACCTGCACTGTCAAGGGCTCATGTCCTCATCTGGGAGCTAGCCCACGACAGAGCTGACCCAAAAGGTTTGGTGTTGGTGCCGATGGGAACACACACACAACTGGCCATTTTACAGACTGGATGATGAAGGTCCAAAGAGTGGCCCAGACCCTGCGTCCCCTGAAGCAGCCTCTTCATGGCATCATTAAATCAGAGACTGTGGAATCAGTGGAGACTGGATGTGTCTATGAGAAGAGGGAAGTAGGGAGGGGGCCTAGCCTAAGCAAAGCCCTGGAGGGGGCGAGCAGTGGGAGGGAGCCTGGATTGCAGAGGCCAAGCCCCAACTCTGCTGCCTGGCAGAGTCTTCCTAACAGTCTCCCCTCCTCCCCCACCCCTGCCATCCTCTGCCCAGAGCCAGCATGTCAGTTTGGGTTTGATGACAGCAGCCCCGAAGGAGGTGTTAGATGGCTAAAGCCCTCCATTGTAACAGCTCCGGCATCTTCCAGGAGCCTGGCCTTGCCAAGTTGTCCTCCTGCCAAGCTAGAGAGCTGCTAGCTCCTGAGGGGGGCCCTCTCCAAGCAGGTAATTTGATCTCCCACAACCCAGCACCAGCCCAGCTCTGGCCACCAGAGCCCTAAAGAGTTTAAGGCAACATGGCTGGGCCTGTGAGCAGCTTTCAAGGTCAGAAGAAGGCAACAACTAGGAGCCCCAGAGCTGGGGTGGGGTGGGGAGAACATGGAGCTGATGGGCCTGAGACGAGGTTCTAGCCCTAACTCCTCACTAACTTGCTTTGTGGATCCAGATCTGGGGAAATCATTTCCTCTCTCTGGGCCTGAGTTGTTTTTTTTTTTTCCTCCTAATTTATTTATTTATTTATTTAAAATTTTTTTTTAAATTTTATTTTGAAATAAATTCAAAGTTACATGAATAGCTGCAAAAACAATACTAGCCCCATACACAGAATTCCATCATACCCTGATCCCCCTCCCCTGATAGCTCAATCCACCAACTTTAACATGATGTCACATCACTATTTCTTTCCCTCCCTATCTATCATCCATCTTATATTTCTCTGTCTTCTGAACATATGAGAGTTAGCTGCACACATCCTTGAACATACACTATAATTCACATATGTACTTCCCATGAACAAGAACATTGTTTTATGTAATTCCATTAAGCACAGCTAAGAAGTATAAGAGATTCAACAATGATACAAAGCTTACATTCTATATTTCCTTTTCCTTATGTCTCAACTGTGTCCCTTCGAGCCACCTGTCCTCTATCCTCCAATCCCATCCAAGTTCATCCTTAGCATTCAATTGTCATCTAGTTAGACCGTCTTTTTTTTTTTTTTTTTCCTTTTTTCAATTGTGGAAACATATACGCAGCCTAAATCTTCCCATTCCACCCCCTCCCTAGCCTTCCATTAGTGGGATTAATCACATTTAGAATGTTGTAATGCTCTTTCCCACCATCCATTACTAGAAATTTCCCTTCACCTCAAACAGCAACCCTACACTCCTTTCTTAACTTCCCATTGCCCCTTCCCCCATTTCTCTTAACCCAAACTCTAATTTCATCTCTATGGTTATATTCTCTGATAATTTCTTTGTGTTTACTGTGGGGCTTAAAATTAACCTCTTAAATCCCTGTCAATCTTGTTTTTCTTTGATACCACCTTCACTTCAATAGGGCACATAAACTATGTTCCTCCTTCATTCCCCCACCATTATATAGTTGTCTAAAATTACATATTTTACATTGAGTTCAAAACCACTGATTTGTCCTTAGAGTTTGTGTATTTTTTATCATGTAGGAAGTAAATAGTGGAGTTACAGTTCAAAAATTATTGACTTCTATTTGTATTCCATTGTGTTTGCAGAATGTTCCTTGAGTATATTCAAATTTTTTTTTTTTTTAATTTCTTGAGGCTTGTTTTATGTCCCAGCTTATGGTCCCTTCTGGAGAAAGATCTGTGATCACTAGAGAAAAATGAGTGTCCTGGTGATTTGGGATGTAAGGTACTATATGTGTCTGTTAAAATTCTCTATATCTCTTTCTCCTTTCTTTGTCTCTCTGTTGGTAGGGCTTCTTTAGAATCTGAAGTAGGGCAGGTCTTTTATTGGCAAAGTCTCTCAGCATTTGTCTGTGAAAAATTTAAGCTCTCCCTCAAATTTGAAGGAGAGTTTTGCTGGATAAAGTATTCTTGGCTGGAAATTTTTCTCTCTCAGAATTTTAAATATGTCATGCCACTGCCTTCTCGCCTCCATAGTGGCCACTGAGTAGTCACTACTTAGTCTTATATTGTTTCCTTTGTATGTGATGAATTGCTTTTCTCTTGCTGCTTTCAGAACTTGCTCCTTCTCTTCAGTATTTGAGAGTCTGATCAGAATATGTCTTGGGGTGGGTTTATTTGGATTTATTCTATTTGGAGTTCGCTGGGCATTTATGCTTTATGTGTTTATATTGTGTAGAAGGTTGGGGAAGTTTTCCCCAACAATTTCTTTGAATACTCTTTCTAGACCTTTACCCTTCTATTCCCCTTCTGGGACACCAATGAGTCTTAAGTTTGGACGTTTTATTTTATCTATCGTATCCCTGAGATCCATTGCGATTTTTTCAATTTTTTTCTCCATTCTTTCTTTTGTTCTTTCATTTTCTGTTCTGTGGATTTCTAGGACACTCAGATGTTGTTCACCTTCCTCTAGTCTTATATTGTGAATATCCAGAGTC
Source organism: Choloepus didactylus (assembly GCF_015220235.1). Lineage (NCBI taxonomy): Eukaryota > Metazoa > Chordata > Mammalia > Pilosa > Megalonychidae > Choloepus > Choloepus didactylus. The sequence continues at coordinate 90,637,559 of NC_051312.1, read as the reverse complement.
TTTTTAATTTGGCCAACAGTTTCTTTTATTTCCATAAGATCTTCTATTTTTTTATTTACTATTGCAATGTCTTCTTTATGCTCTTCTGGGGTCTTTTTTATGGTGCTTATATCCTGGGCCATGGTCCTCTTGATGTCCTTTAAATCCTTTATCATGTTTCCATTCTTTGATTGTAGTTCTTTAATTAAATTTGCAAGATACAACGTTTCTTCCGAAATCTTGATTTGTGTGTTTGGAGCTGGATTCTCCATGTCATCTGGTTTTGTCATATGCATTAAGATTTTCTGTTGTTTTTGGCCTCTTGGCATTTGTTTTGCTTGATAGGGTTCTTTCAAGTTGTATCAAAAAAAAAGGGATATCGGTCTAATTTTTCAGAGACATAGTTTGGTGATGTACACTTTCTCTAAGTAACCAGCAGATGGTGTCTGTGAGCCACCTATATCCCTCCAGACAGTTCTCACGTAGTGAGGGGAAATGATTCTTGTGTGTTCAGTTGGAGAGCTCAGCCTGGGCGCGCTGCTGGAGTCGCCCGCCCTGAATGTGGGGCGCGCGCACGGGTGGCCAGGGAGGAAGGGCAGCTCTCTCTCAGTTTCCCATAAACCACCGGACTTGGCGTAGTGCCCCTGGGTTCTCCGAGCGGATCCCCCCTCCCAGCTGCAATCCTCCCTCACCCAAGGGGGATGCCATGCTACGTCATCAGTGTGCACTGTCCCTCTAGGGAAGCCCTGGGCCACTTGGCTGTGCCGTGGGGCTCTCAGCTCATTTCAGATTGCAGAATGTGTGAGGCTGTCTTTACTGCAACGCCTTGTGGGCTGAGAGCAGCTGAGGTTTTCTCCACAGAGAGAGAGTGAGAGACAGAATATTTCCCCTGATTCTCCCAAGGTCAGTTGTCACCAAAAGCCTCTGTCTGCTTGTTGAGGATTCGCTGTCTGTATTGAGCAGTTATTATTAAAAGCTCACTTGGAGCTGGGCTGAGAAAGTGCACAGCGCGGCTTCCGTTGTGGGGGGGGGCTCCCGGCTCTAGGTTCTCAGCTCTCAGTGTGGGTCTGCAGTTTTACTTACAGATTTTATGCTGTGATCTCGGGCATTCCTCCCAATTCATGTCAGTGGAAGCTGAGTGTACTGTCAGGTTTGTCTCCCCGCTACCATTCCAGGTTATTTACTGGTTTTTTGTTCATTTATGAATTGTTCTGGGGGAGACTAAGTCTTCCACTTCTTTCTATGCTGCCATCTTCCCAGAATCCCTGGGCCTGAGTTTTCACACGAAGAAGTCCAACAGATAAGTGGTTCCCAAAAGCCTGCGAATGGATTGACTAGCAAAAGTTCTGACAAAGTTCTCCTTGGTCTGCAGCATCCCTTTCAGGTAAAGTCCTGATGTGCCTGATGGCCCCGAGGCCCCATCACTCGGACTCCTGGCCCTTCAAGCTGTGAGGAGAGCAATGGCTGGCAGCTGCCAAGAGGCAGGGGCACCACACTGAAGTGCCGGGAGCCCCTCTCCCACCCTCATCTCTCTTGCCCAGAACATTCCAAGTTTTGTGGAACTGCATTGGGTAGGGCTTCTGTTTCCTTCAGAATAAACAAGTACAACTGGATTTTTCTCAATCTCTGTGATAAAAACTTAAGAACAAGCTGGATATAGAACTCTTCTCTGTGTTGAACCCTAAGTTGACAAAACCAATGTGTGAATAATACTGGAGGGACTGACTGACCTTTTTTGAGTTTTCCTCCTCCTTATTTTCTGGCATTAAAAATTTTTTTTGATGAAATGATGGTGTGATAGTACACTATAGTTCTTTCAGCAAACTTTTTATGGGGTCTAACACATACAGAATAGTCACAATCATAATTATATGGCTCAATGTATTTCCACTAAGTGAACTCACTGTGTAACCACCACCCAGATGAAGAAACAGAACATTGTGATAGTTCCTTTTCAATTTTCTTTTCCTAGTAAAATAAAATGTTACCAGCTTCTGTGTTGGTTTCCCTTGAACACTTTTAACTTTTTAAAAAAAAAAATTCTTATTGTGAAATATAACATATACAGAAAAGTGATAACTTTCAAAGTACGATTTAACAAGTAGTTATAAAGCAAATTTCAAAAACTGTTATGGGTTACAGTTCTACCATTTCAGTTATTTCCTTCTAGCTATTCTAATACCTTAGAGATATACATACATGTATATACATATATATAAATATATATATATATTTAGAGAGAGAGCGAAATTCAGTATTCAGAGTTCCAGGTTGGAGGCGTTGGCGATTGGAGCTTCACAGGCATTGAAGCCAGGGCTTTGGAGATGGCTGTGGCTCCTCAGACTCTAAGCTGCATTTTGGGCTGCTATGACTATGACTGCTGTGAACTTCCTGATACACCTCATTGCGTGGACATACAGTTTAATATCTCTTGGATAGAGTGGAGTCAGCAGGAAATATGGTTAACTTCATGGGAAGTTGTGCCCAGAGGGACAAACATTAAGAAACAGTTAATGGGACTTCTAAGAAGATGGCAGATTAGGAGAGACAGAGCAAAGTTTTCCCCTGTAAAAAAGACTAAAGGGCAGAAAGCACCCCAGGAGAGCAGTTCAGGGTGCCACTGGTCAAACAGGGATCTCTACACCACATAGTGGGGACATAGGTGGAGAGGCAGGTAAACTGAGCTTGAAAGGATGGAGTAAGTTTGTTCAGCCAGGACTGCCACCAGGGACTGGTGGCTGGAGTCAGCCACTGAATGTGGAAGGGAGCAGTTTTTCATGCTCTGGGCATCCATTTCAGCAGTTGGCTGGGGAGATAACCTTTCACAGCCCCAAGGCCAAGAGCTCCTATGAGGGAACTCAGGATTTGGAAGTCTTGTGGTGACTGCAGTGGAAACTTGTGGTGTGCTTCCTCCATGGAAGACTGTGGTATGCAGAGCCAAGAGGCAAGGGCACCACACTGAAGTGCCAAGAGCTCCTCTCCAACCCTAGAGGCTCATGGGCACACATTGGACGGGGTCTGCAGTGCATTTGAGCTGGAGGGTGAGACACGCAACCCCACAGCCCCAGAGTGGTCCACTCGCCGTCCTGGAAACTACTGGACCCACTGTGCCTTGGAGCAGACTCACTACTGAACAGCACAGGGCCTGCCCCCACATCCATCTACGCACTGGACTGGCAGTTCCCAGTGCACATGGAGAACTGGTGTGCTTATTGGATTCCCACTTGGTTTGGACCCCACCTAGCACACAAAATTGGGGGAGAGCCAGCTTGAGAGTAAGAGGCGGCTCAAGAGCACCATCTGCTGGTAGGAAAGTGCACTCCACCAAGCTATAGCTTTGCCAAATTATTAAAAAATGTTCAAATAATCCTGCATATCCCAAAATAACATTATCAAAATAAACATGCCCTGAGGCCAATGACAGAAAATCATAAAGCACATAAAGAAACTAGAAGATATGGGCAAGCCAAATGAGCAAATGAAAAACCCAGAGGAGACACAGAACTTGGAGCAGTTAATCAAAGAAGTACACACAAATCTCCAAAACAACTTTAATGAGTCGGCTAAAGACACAAAGAACATCAACAAGACTCTAGAAGATCATAAAGAATAATTTGAAAGAGTAAATTTAAAAAATAGATTTTACGGAAAAAAGATACTGTTGATCAAATTAAAAATTTGAGATACAACAGCTGATTTGAAGAGACAGAAGAAAGGATAAGTGAACTAGAGGAAAACAATTGAATATGAATACACAAAAGAACAAAAGGTGAAAAAAATAAAAAAAATTGAAATGGATCTCAGAAAAATGATGGACAACATGAAGCACAAAATATAAGAATCATTGGTGTACCAGTAGGTGAAGTGGCTAGGAAGAGTATTTGAAGAGATAGACAAGGAAAACTTCCCAACCCTTCTAAATGACATAAATATGCAAGTCAGAGATGCCCAATGAACTCCAAATAGAATAACCATATATCTGAAAAGAGACTGATATCCAGTATATATAAAGAAATCCTACAACTCAACAATAGTACAAACAGCCCAATTATAAAATGGGCAAAAGATATGAAAAGACATTTTTCCAAAGAGGAAATACAAATGGCTAAAAAACACATGAAAAATGTTCGTCTTCACTAGCTATCAGGGAAATGCAAATCAAAACCACAATGAGATATCATCTCACACCAATAAGAATGGCTGCCATTAAACAAACAGGAAACTACAAATGCTGGAGAGGATGTGGAGAAATTGGAACTCTTAGTCATTGCTGATGGGAATGGATAATGGTAAAGCCACTGAGGAAGACAGTTTGGCAGTTCCTCAGAAAATTAGACATCAAGTTACCCCATGATCCAGCAATTTTGCTTCTTGGTATATACCCAGAAGCTCTGAAAGCAGTGACATCAACAGACATTTGCACACTGATGTTCATAGCGGCGTTGTTCACAACTGCCAAGAGATGGTATTCTGGTGTGCTGATGCTGCTGTTGTGCAAAATACCAGAAGAGGCTTTGTTTGGTTACAGATTTACAGTCCTAAGGCCATAAAAGTGTCTAAACTAAGGTATTAACAAGATGATCCCTTCATTGAAGAATGGCCAGTAGAGTTTGGAACACTTCTGTCAGCTGAAAAGCTATGTGTCTGGCGTCTGCTGTTCCTTTGCTCCCAGGTTGTGTCTCAAAATGGCTTTCTCCAAAGTGTCTCTGTGTCTCTCTTAGCTTCTTCAGCTCCTGTGCATCTAAGCATTGGGGTCCTCTCTTAGCTTCTCTGGAGCAAACTCTGGGCTAGCATCTCCAAACGTCTCCAAGCATCTCCAAGTGTCAGTGTCAGTGTCAGTGTCAGCTCTTAGCTTCTCTCCAAAATGTCCCTCTCAGCTGCTCTGAGCTCCCTCTGTTTGTGAGCTCTTTTATAGGACTCCAGTGATTAAATCAAGACCCACCCTGAATGGGCAGGCTCCATAGCTCCATGGAAATAATTTAATCAAGTGTTTCACTCACAATTGATTGAGTCACATCTCCATGGAAACAATCAAAAGATTCCAACCTAATGAACACTAATATGTCTGCCCCTACAAGATTACATTAAAGAATGTGGTTTTTGGGGGGACATAGTATATCCAAACTGGCACAGATGGAAACAATCCAAGTGTCCTTCAACAGACAAGTGGATAAACAAAATGTGGTATATACATATGATGGAATACTGTGCAGCAGTAAGAAGGAACAAGGTCCTGAAACATGACAACATGGATGAGCCTTGAAATTGTACTTTGAAAGTTATCACCTTTCTACATATATCTTGTATTTCACAATAAGGAAATAACTGAAATTATGGAAATGTAACCATTAACATTCTTTGAAATTGCTTTCTAACTACTTGTTAAATGGTAATTTGAAAGTTATCACTGTTCTGTAATTATGTTAAATTTCACAATAAAAAATGTATTTTAAAAAAAGATTCAGTATTCATAATCCTTTGTTAAATCCTATCTTGTCTGTTGCTACTCCTCCCTCTTGTTTGATCACTGTCTCAATCTCCAGGGACAGTCTCCCCCCTCTTTATTTAAATTTTACCAGTCTGTAAAATTAAAATGTTGGGCACAATGATGTACTGTTCTGTGCAGTGTGACCACTCTGCCATTCTGCTGGAGCCCTTGGAGCCCATATCTTTGGTGATGCACCAACCAGAAGCAAGCAGGTTTGGGCCTTGGACTCCACATGTGTGATCCCAGAGGATCTGGAGAATCTGGGAATTTCCATACTGATCTTGCTTCCCTTCAAACACCTCCACCTCCTTTCTCTGTGGCCAGTAAATGTCCCTCCGGATGCGAGACTCAGTTCAGGCCAGCTGACCCGTGGAAGCCAGGGTGAAGGGGCAGTGAGGAGGAATGGTTTAGGAGCTGCTGGGGCATGACTCATTTCTCCCATCCAGGCCTCTCTCCCCCACTTTTCACTAGCAGTCTCTCCACCCTTCCAGCCACTTGCCCATGGGGTGGGATTTCTGGACACATTTGGAATCCTCGGGGGCTCTTCTATGCGCCATCATCTCCACCTCCTCTTTCTCAATCCCCAGGTCATACCTCTCCAACCCAGGAGATCTTTCTCTACATATGGGAAATCATGGCACAGAAAGGTTGAGAGACTTGTTCAAAATCACACAGCAGGCTGAGATGAGAATTTGGAGTCCCAGAAGGCCACATCCTTTCAAACAAGGCAACAGTTCACATTTATTGAGGACTTAATTTGTACCAAAAACATAGGTTAGGGTGATTCTAAGGAAGAAGATCCTTTTTGTTCACTAAGCACTAAGAGCCCTATATGTACCCAGCTTTCCCTCAGTACTAACCATTCATGGTTAAACAAATATTTATTGAGCAGTTTTTCTGTACCAGGCACTGGAGAGTTTATGAAGAACAAAATAGTTATGGCTTCAGTCCTCATGGAAAGGCAGAATTCCTTATATGCAAGAAGGACTTTAATTTGGTTCTTGAATGATGCCTGAGGGGTAGGCAAGAGGAATTCTTCATCCCATTTTACAGGTGACCAAATCGAGGATTAGACATGTAAAGGCGTTTGCCCAGGGCCACATAGCAGGGATGAGAACATGTCTGTTTAGATTCTTCTTCAGTGCACTGGAAAGACAACACAATGGAGAATGGAGGTTCTCTAGCCACAAAGAAAGTTTAAAGTACTACTCTCCTTTATCCTTTTCTGCATATTTATTGTTTGGATGTTTGGAGGAGAGAACATCTGTGGTCCTTTTAGGTTGGACCTAAATAAAAAACTAGCTTTTTATTCTAAGATTCCTGTATTCTAAATTCTATGCTCTAAGATTCTGTGATGCCAAGATTCTGTTAATTGGGTCCATTGTTAGGATGACAAATATATTTTAGTAGTTGTACAGATTGATCAACAAGTGGTGCCTGTCTGGATTGCTGTGTCCAAAAAGGTTCTGAGAAACAGTGCTATGATTGATTGGCAATGTTTGCCATGGATCAGGGAGAAGGGAGTAGTTGTATAGTGATTATTTTCAATCTTACATACTGCAAGGTCCTACTCTTTATTGATTCCCAGCTGCTTACACATCATCGTATCCTTCTCTCAGATTTCTATCCCCACTCATTCCCCAGAGCCCAAACACACTCCCTTCTTTCTCTCCTTCAAACTCAAACAGCCCCTTCCTGGTTCAGTCTTTTTGTTGGTATTTTATCTATCGCAGACTCTTCTAACAATGGCCATCCTTCCATAAGTGAGTGTGGCTCCCTTCTGAGAGTTGGCTCAGGGCCAGCACAAGAGGGCCTTGAATGCTGCTCTACAGAGGCAACTGCTTCCAGCTCTAAATTATTTGCTTATATTTTTACTTAAGTTTTAAATTTTAGGCACTCATGCATGTTCTCTCTTTCCCTCCCTCTCTCTCTCTCCACACCTACATTTACATTTTCTGTTCCTACCTTCTTTGGTTGGGATAGTATTCACTGTTTGCATTATTATTCCATGTGAAAGCTGTTGACACTGAGCCATGTAGGATTCTATGATTCTTTTTCCTCTCCTGCATAACAATTACAGTTGTGTAAATCTCATCTTGATAGGTTAAAATTCATTGGATGGTCCTACCAATTTCATCTTCCTGAAGGAATCTCTCCTAGAATTTTCCATCCTGTGCCAGTCTGGTTTAATTGCTTTCTATTGCATGACCATTGGCCTGGGGATTCCTTTGCCCTTCTCCTTTGTTGTATGGCCCGTTTGGATCCCATGTCTTCCTCTTTCTTGGTTTACCCACTTGTTTTTGTTGAAGTGCATCCTCTAGCAGCTTCTTGAGAAAGTGCACAGAGACTTGCATAACTGAAAATGTCTTTATCCTATTTCATCCTTGACAATCACTTGGCTGGGTATAGAATTCTGGGTTGGAAATAATTTCCCTCAGAATTCTGAAGGCATTGTGCCATTGTCTTCTAGTTCCTGTCTTGCTATTGAGAAATCCAGTGTCATTCTAATTCTTAATCTTTTTTATAAAACCTGATTTTTTCCCCCTTCTGTCTGGAAGCTTTTTGATCTTTCCTTTGTTCCCAGTGTTCTGAAATTTTGATATCTTAGTGTGATTCTGTTTTCATCCATTGAGCTGGGTCTTCAATGCATCCTTTTAATCTGAAACTTACATATTTCAGTTCTGAAATTCAATCTTTTCTGCTTTGAAAGATATTCTCTAATCTCTTTTTCTAGAATTCCTGTTATGCAGATGTTGGATTCCCTTGACTGGCCCTCTAATTTTCTTTTTCTCCTGTTTTCCATCTCTTTGCCTTTTTCCTCTATTTTCTCAAATTTATCTATCTTCCAGCCATTCTTTTGAGTTTGTTTTGTTATTTTCTGCTTTTGTATTTTTAATATCCAAGAGTTGTTGTTGTTGTTTGTACCATTCCATTCTTGTTCATGGATTCAATATCTTCTCTTACCTCTTACGATATTAATGATAGTTACCTCTTTTAAATCTTCTGATCTTTGCATAGTCTGTGTCTCCCAAGTTCCGTTTTTCCCTGTTGCTTTGACTTCTTTCCTATTAGAGGTTTGTCTGAAATGTTTACTCATCCTTTGCTGTCTACTCATATTTAAGAATGACCATTGGCCTGGGGATTCCTTTGCCCTTCTCCTTTGTTGTATGGCCTGTTGAATGGGACAACAAAACAGCTTTAATACCCTATGAACAAGGACCTAGCTGGGCCATTTCATGCCCTTTCTTTGGAGCTGGCTGAGAGAAAAACTCCTTCAATCAAGGTACATCCTGGCAGCCAGAGTCTGGGGAACTGAGTGGAGAAAGAAGCCTGGAGATCTCAATATGAATATACAAGCACTCATTAATCCTCATTTTTGGGGTGCCCTCCCCAAATCAGGGATCCTCTTTTACCCTCCCCTGAGAGAAGGCTTTTAATCTTCTAACAGGTGTGGAGGGCATCTGGGAGTCTAATTACTTTCTTAAAGAGATTTTTTGAACAATCTTCCTATTTTTAGCACTCCTCCCCCAATTTCCAGAGGTACCTGGTACAGCCAATTCCTGAACCACTTTAGTGTTTTACTGTATACACTGGCTTGCTTTTCAGCTTTCTCTACTACCAGGTTAGGATTTAGTCAGTTATTACTTTTGTTGGTTTCCAATATTTTGATAAATCCTTTTTGCTATTGTTTTAGTTGGTTTCAGGAAGGACCACCGGCTATTGTGCAAGTTTATCTTGCTATCTTTATCCTATTTCAGTGAACAGTAACAACAAATTTCAGAGCAGAAATTATCTGCTGCCAATTTATAGAAGTAAACAAAGAGTGTAACCCAAATATGGAGGAGGGCCAAAGGAGCCCTTCCCCACCAGGGTTTTACCTAAGACCTTCCCTCACTCTGAAAGCTCCTATGACACCTTCCTCACTCCCCCAAGTTTATGTCATTTACCTGAATTTGGCCTACTGAGTGATGGACACCTTAGAGACATTATTCATTTAAACCTTACAAATCTTTACAGCTATAGACACTCAGGTGAATCCAAAGACCAAGATCCCTCAGCTAATAAGGGGCAGAACTGAGATTTGAACTCGTGAGTTTTTCCACCACTCAGCCCCTCTGACATTATCACTGTCTATGTAAGGAGCCCCCATTCTGTTGAAAAAAATGGTATATACACTGCAAAGGCATCCCCTGGCAGAGGAAAGAAGCACCAAATAGGGGTAAAGAAGTTGAGTGCTGTGGGGTCCAAAAGAAAAAGGGATTCATCCCAAGGGACCGTATCAGGACTGGCTTTTACAAAGGAGGTGGCATCTGAGCTCACAAACACCACTTCATGCTGCCCTCTCTCAGTCCTCGCCTAGAGGATTGTCACTGATAGCAAATAATAATGATGGGTGCTTAAGTTTGCAAAGCACTTTCACGAAGATCGCATTTCACATCCCCCAACACTATGGGCTGAATGGTATCTCCATTTTAGGCAAGAGAAAATCAAGGCACAGAGAGGTTAATCGTTGGCTCCTGCTTACCAGGCATGCAGGATTCAAATCCATCCCTTCCAAGTCTAAGCTTTTCTGCCTCCACCTGCCCACCCCTGTTTTATCCAGGCCATCAGCTTAGAGGCATCTTCATGTTCCAAAATATTTCTTCACCAATGCTTTACAATGCATGTCTTATGGACACCTCTTCATTTATAAAAGCACCTTATTGGGTCCCACCCCAGACCTACCGATCTCTAGGAGGTAGGACCCTGGAATCTGCATTTTACCAAGTGTCCTGGTAATTCTTGTACTCAGTGCAACCTATGGAGAGCCCCACGGGCAGAGATTAGGCCACGGAGTCAGTACCTCTCTTCTTAGCTCCGGCCTTGGGACGGCCTCAGTTCCTCTCTGGTAAAGTGGGGTGAGTTCCTGAGAGGCTCAAAGCCCTGGGCCGGCCCCCAAAAGACAGGGAGCTCCACGGCTCCCTCTCTGCTCAGACTTTCTGGCTTCCATCCGCCCCGCTCCACGTGAAAGGAAATAGCTGGGGGCTCTTCGCTTCCCGGCTGCGGTCGCCTCCTAATCAGCCGCGGACAGGCCCTGAGGTTGGGGGCTCTGGGCCGCTTTCCGCACTCGTCGACACCCCGCCGGGGACCGCAGCGGACCGAGTGCGCGGCGCTTCCCGCCTGCCGGGCAGCCGCGGCCGCTGCCTACCCACTCCCCTACCCCACCCCCAGCCCCTCTAGCAGCCCATAAATATTCCCTGGGCCTGGAAAGGGCGGAAACTGACTCGCAGAGCGCCTCCTGGTCCTGGCCCACCTCCCGTGTGCAGAACCCAGCTGGGACAGCCTGGACAGGAGGCCGCCCGAGGGGCGCATCCGCGGGCCCGGGGGCGAGGCGTCAGGTCCCTGGGGCCGGGGCGCCCCGGGTGCTGGGGGGTGGGGAGAGGAAGAAAGCACACATCTACGATGGGAGTCTGGAGAGGGGCACTTCAGTCAACTCAGCATCAGGGAAGGGTTCCTGGAGACATTTAAGCTGAGCTCTGAAAGATGAAAGAATGTGGGAGAAAGAGAGACCAGAATATGCAAAGGCCGAGAAGGTGGCATTTGGAGAAATTACAATAATTTTTTGTCACTGAAATATTGAATTCAAGATGAAATGTCACAGATGGGGCTGGAGAGAGTGGCAGGAACCAACCAGTTCAAGCAAGACTGGGGGGTGGGCACTGAAGGGTTCTAAGCAGGAAATGTGAGTTGGTCATGTAATTTGCATTTAAGAAAGACAACTCTGGCAGGCTGCAGAAGGTGTAATAGAGGGTTTGCAGGGGCATGGTGAGGAGTCTGTCTACAGAGGTCACAATGCCTGGGCCAAGGTAACGGCAGTGGGTCTGGAGGAAAGAGAAAGACCTAATGAGAATTTCTGAAGTAGACTAGCCCGGGTCCTGTGATGTATTGGATGTAGGGGTCAGGAAGAAGGCAATGCCCAGGTTACCTGCTTTGGCAACTGGATGAATGGGGGGCCTTTCCCAAGATAAGCAAGGGTGAAGATGGTGCCTCCTCCCACTGTTCCTCGCCTGGAAAATCCTCCTCCTTCCCAGTCTCTTCAGCCTGGTTCCTTCTTGCAGGGCCTCGCTGAGTGCACCATACCACCACCTCCAGGCAGCTGTCCCTGCTCCCTCCTCAGTCTCAGGACGTCAAAGCTTGTATTTGGTTGTTTGCTGTCTTGTATTCTTCTGGAATGAATTCATGTGCATCAGCCTTCAAGAGAGCCAGGAACAAGGGTTAAAATCACATTAGAATCCCAGCTCTATGGCGAATTTTGTCTGTGACCTGGGGAAGTTGTTCATTCATGATAATGAATCCCTTCCTTGAAGGGTTCTATGAGGGTTAAGTACCTGGCACATGGTCGGTTGGTACGCAGCAAGTGAGCTTTTTCTTCCATTGGAGTTGGCCAGCTGGAAACCAAACAAATGCCCCCAAGTGTCTCCTGAAACTTCTTCCCTAGGGCTTTTGGATAGGAGTAACAGAGTGGAATAATAGATTTTAAGGTCAGAGATTGGGAGGCCTCGGCTCCTGCTATAGACTCCATATGTGACTTCAGGCCAGTCGAGGCCCCTCTGTGTACCTCACTTTCCCCATCTGGATAACAAGCAGGTGGTCAGGAATGCTTCTGAGGTCCCTGCTGCTACCTCTTAAACTTCCAGTTTCCGAGTAGAGCTCCATGGCTCCCAGAAAGTCCCAAGTGCCGTGGGATCACAGTCCCCTTGCAGGCTGCCATCACATCCTCCCTCCCAGCCCGTGAGTCTGATTTTCCCTGGGGCCACGGGTCACTCTCCTGCAGATCTCCAGAGACCAGGCCTGTGGCCAACTTCCAGTGGGGCTTGGAGTCTGGTGGGATTGGTTCTGGGTTTCCTTGGGAAGCAGAGGGACCTGGAAAACAAGCCCAGAGCCGCAGATCCAAGAGGACAGACTGGCAGGGGAATTTGAGTAGGTCCCAGCTGAAGGGGGCCACAACAAGTGCTGTCACTGCACCCTTCTGTTGCCCAGATGAAAGTCCAGTGAGCCACGGGCATGCAGCAGGCTGATGGCAGGGCATTTTGGTTGACAGGAAGAGCCAGGGGCAAAGTGGCAAAGGCACCTGCATTCAACACAGGTGAGCTGAGTCACTGTATTGAGCTAAAGTATGGGAAAGCATCTCTTCCAATGGCTAGGACATAGTAGATGCTTAATAAATTGTACTTAATTTGACACCAGACCGTATTCTGGGGAGCTATGGGTCACACGCAGTGCCTTCCTTCAATGAGCTCTGAGTCTGGAGAGAACAAGAGATGAACACAGAAACATCCCTAGCCTATGCAGTGAAAGCGGGAAGCTCAGGGACCCTGGGGGCCCAGAGAAAGAAGGGATTAACGTATTTTGAACCCCTTCTGTGAGTCAGGCTTTGCACTTAGTGGTGAACTTAGGGGGGAAAGGTGTGTTAAGGAAGGCTTCATGGAGGAGATGACATTGGCACTGGTCTTTCATGCCGTGTAGGGTTTTTCTAGACTAAGGAGGCAGAGGAAGGTATTTTAAGCAGAAGCAAGAGCATATGCATTTCCATGAGGTTGAGGAAAATGAGTGTTTAGGGGGCTGGCAAGTATTTCACTGTTTAGGAAACGAGGCTGCAGAGGTCAATGGGCGAGGACAGGAAGGTTTTTGAACACCAGCCTAAGGAGTGTGTACAGAATCCGAGGGCAGTGGGGAGCCGTGAAAGGTTTCTAAGCAAGAATGATGTGGTCAGAGTCCATTAAAGAAGGAAACATTCTGCGTTCATTGAACCACCTGGTGGTTGGAGAGGTTGGAGAGGTCAGGAGTTGGGGCTGGGGAAGTGGGCTCAGTAGGAGCCACTTGCTGTGCTTCCATCCACCATGACATTTCCTGGTCAAAGCCAGGCTCCTGGGCCTCCTCCCAGGTGGACAGTAGGTGGCGCTGCAGCTCTGTGCATCCAGCCTCCTGGGCAGGGCCACCTATCCCTCACCTGGGCAGGTGGGACCCCAGGCCTATTTGGCCCGTGCTTGGGCTTGGAGAATGGCTGGGGTGAAGTGGAGGCAGGCTTTGCTTCCCTTTTCCTGGAATCAGGGAAGGCCACTTGTTTTACAGCGTCACAGAATACGCTTGTGGGCAGGGGGTCCTACAGAGCTCCTCTGATGGATGTTCCTATTTCACATATGGGGAAACTAAGGGCCAGAGAGGGAAGGATTTGCCTGAGTCACTGAGTGAATTAGTGCCTGAGGGGAATGCTTCCACTGTGCCAGATGTGGAAGGTCATCCCCTCTCTTCTTCCTAAATCGCTCACCAGCTTACCTCCTCCTTGCCATCCCCACCACCCCTTCTCTCAGTCCTCACCATCGGCCTGACCTGGACCGTTTTCCCAGCCTCCTTACAGGTCCCTGCACTGTGAGGCTCTTCCTTGCCTGCCTGTGCCTCTCCCCATCCCATCCATTCCCGACCCAACCAGGGATCTTTCTCACACAGAGATCTGACTGTCACACACCCACCCACCCACCCCAGCTGAAACCCTCCCCCAGAAGCCCCTGCCCCCATCTCCTCGGCTGGATCACCGAGGGTGCCTCTGGGGCAGGGACCCTGGCACTGGACTCACCATTGCTCCCCGAGGCACGGGGCTTGGCCCACACTTGGAGCCCGGCGCAGCCTTTTTGGATGAACGGCTTAAGAGCAGGCCCACTCGGGGATCACTGTGAGCCTCCCTGGACCAGGCACGCTCTAGGTGTGTTCACACACAGCTTCTTTCAATCCCCACAGCAACCTGAGGAGGTCAGAGACCAGAGTTATTATCCTTACTTTGCAGAAGAGGAGGCTGAAGCACAGGAAGGGGACAAGACTTGGCTAAGGTCACATGGCTGTGAGCTAGTGGAATAGACCTCAGGCTATAAGGGAAGGAGTTGGCTTGCTGGGTCCACTCTGGGTGGCTACAGGGCAACAGGAGCCACATCTCCCAGATGGTCTGAGTAAGGCCACTGTAGGGCAATGAGGAGGCTCCTTGAGGTGCTCCTGTCGTGGAGCACATGCCCCCAAGCATTCCAAGTCAGGCAGACCCAAGTACTAGCAGTATTGGTGTGGCGGCTGTAAGGCCGAGACCAGCAGCTGGAGGCTGGTGGGGAGGCTGCCCTGGTGACCCAGGAAGAGGCAAGGCCCAGCTGGGTGGGCAGCTCATGGTCTGGGATCAGACTGGGCTGAAATACCAAGACTTTCCAAGGAGGCCTGTGGTCAGCAGGCTGGATGCCAGGAAGCCAGAGGTGCGGCTGTGTGGCTGCCCACAGCAGACAGGCAGGCAGGACATGGTAACGAGTTGCACATTATTTGCTGCACAGAAACCTAGGGGTGGGGATGGGCAAAAGGAGTGTCTCAGTCTTCTGGGTCACCATGTAAATGATGGGAGTGTCTTCAGCTTGCTCTGTGACCTTGGCCTTGTCTCTGCCCCTCTCTAGGTGCCAATAAGGAAAATTTTAGCCTGGAGTTCCCCAAGGAGCCTCCGTGTCTGGGTGCCCAGTCTTAATGCTACACAGAAGTTGGAGAGAGAAGGGCCATTGGTGTCTCAAGCCCAGGACCTTCATTATTTGAAGGAGAAACTGAGGCCCAAAGAGTCCTGCATCTGTCCAGAACCCACAACAAGCCAGGCCTGGGGCCCAGGTCTCCTGACTCCTACTGTGATTTGGTGATACCTCAAAGCACATTCCTTCCTGCTCTTCCAAGACTCTTGCTCAGATCCTTTTGGGGAACACCTTGGTGCTCATTTGGTGCAGTCCCCTGTATCTGGGCAGTGCCACCTTAATCCTTAACCCTAGGAAGGAGCATTCAGAATGCCTTCCTGGAGATCTTCACCCTGTGTCCCCCCTCTCCCTCCAGTTGCAGCCATCCTGCTTGGGGGCATTTTTACAGCAGGGCTTTGCAAGGAGTTGCTGGTAAGGACTGGAGTGTCTGCTTTATGGGGACGCCCAGCTCAGCCTGACGCCCGCCCGCCAGCGTCACCCCAGTTGATGAGGTCATCCTCTCTCTGGGAGGCTTCCTCTCGGGGAGCTCCCACGGGGTCCTGGTCAGGGCTTCTCCCTGGCTTAGCGAAGGGGTCCAGCCCCTTCCTCAGGGCCATCAAGCTCAGAGCCTCCAGCCCCCAGGTCAAGGCCGCGGGTCCTCTGGTCACTGCTCTAGGAAGAGGTCCCTGCTGGTCTCCTGGTGGGAAAAGGCAGGTCAGCCCTGGCACGGAGCCACCACCTCACCTCCAGGGATACGAGGGATGGAGCATCATCCCAGCCCAAGTGGGGGAATCAGGCAAGTCTTAACGTGCCCTGAAGCCTCTCCTCCTGGCTCTTTCTCAGGCCCTGCCTCATCCCTGAAACATCTGCTCCCTTTCCAGAGAGAAGGGTGCATTGAGGGTACTCGCCCCGCAGGATGGGAGGAAAGGGGGCAAATGGTTACTGTGCCCCTGCTGGGCCTTTGTGGAAAAGCCTTGCTCAGAGCCACTCTGTGAGTTGTGAGGGTCATCGTCCCCGTTGACCACTAGTGGAACCAGGAATAGAATATAAGACTTTCTGAAACCAAATCCACCCCTTTTTGCAGGCTGTCACCATTCATGAAGAGGGAAAGACTATATACATTAATTATTTTTATTTCTGAAAAACGATTGTAATTGGTGGGAATGGCTATATATTTCAGGTGGCATGGAATAGGGCCTCACTAAATTTTTGTTGGATGAATGAGTGAATGAATGAACTGGTCTCCAGGCCTGGGAGCTGGATGAGATGACCTTCCTTCTGGGCATTCGGGCCCAGGCCCTAACAGATCCCACACCGTCCGCAGAGGAACAGCTGCTGAGGCCAGAGAGGACATGCCCCTTGGGACTTGAGGACAGAGCCATACTTGTCCCTCACACCCACAGGGAGGCAGTGGGCTCCTGTGTCTTGCCCCACCTGGGGGCTCTCACACCCCTGGTCTCCATGCTTAGCTGAGAATACACCTCTGGGAGCCCCTCTTCTCCTACAGACTCGACCTCCCCCACAGAGGAGATACCACAGAGTCTCCCTATACCCAAGTCTTGGTGGGACCCCACTCTGGAATCCCCCTGCCCTTAGTGAACTGTTGTCACAGAAGTTCCATGTTGTCATTGACTAGCTTTGTGTCTGTTTTCCCATCGCCCCAGAGTTCCCTGAGGGCAGGGACTTGCCCTCTGAGTCTCCAGCTCAGGAAGGAAGACTGTTGAATGAATGAAGGAAGGAAGGAATGAGTGAACCAGACAGCACAAGGCAATGGAGAGATCCTTGGTCTGCCAGCCAGAAGCCTGGGGCCTCAGTTCTGCTGCTGCCTGACTGGGTGATACTGGGCAAAATTCTGTTCCTCTCTGGTTTCAAATGCCCATCTGTACACCAGGGAAATGGCACCTTCCAGCTGCCCTGAGATACAGGGAACAAAGGTGAAGCCCACACAGGCAGATGCTCCTCCTGGAGCAGCCTCCCTGTCCCTGTCACCCTTGGCCTTGAGCCCCACCTTGGGAGGGCTTGGGGAGGGTGCCAGCTCCAACCCTGGCCCATGGAGTAGTTTTAGCCCCATGCTGCTTCACATGCCTCATCTCAGACACGTCATCTCAGCTCTGAGCTCTCTGCTCTGAGCAATACCGCTTGGCCAGCACACCCACTGACATCAGCCATCCACCCACAGGGTTGGAGAGCCTCTGCAGTACTCAGGGGGTTACCAAGTGCTGCCTCACTCCCCCACCCCCACCCCCAGTCTCCCCTCACCCCAGGCTTCTCCATCTTCGTTTGGCCTCTGAAGAAAGTGGGACCCACAGAGGGAGGGACTGGCCTGGCCCTGAGCACTCAGCCATCAGTGGCCCAGCTGGGAACCTGAAGTCAAGTGTTAAACTCCAAACTGGTTGATTTTTGTCCCCCAGGGGAGCCTGAAGATGTGAATTTGGGCAGGTAGGTGATCTCCTCTGGACCTGTTTCTTTATCTGTTTCAGGGAGCTATCACCCAGTATTCCTGAAGGTGCCTGGAGAGATGGAGGGGCTACTGGCACTGTGGCCGGGAGCTGGGGCCTGGCTCTGCCCCTCTCTGGGCCTCAGCTCTCTGTTTATAAAGTGAGGGGTGTGCATATCCCCTGTACTTCCCCCTCCCTCCTCACCCTTCTCCATCCCTCTGGCAGTGGCAGTAGCAGATCCTGTAGCATCCTGTATCCTGGTCACTCTCAAGGTCCAGGCTGGGCTGTGGGCATCTCAAGACGGTGCAGTCCTCACCCTCATGGAGCCCAAGGTTCTACAGGGAGAAAACCCATCTCTCTGTCTGTCTGTCCATCCATCTATCCATCTATCCATCCACTGATCCACCAAACATTTACCCAGCATGAGCTCTGAGTGCACAGCCTGCCCCCACAGGGTCCCATTCCTCAAAGACTCACCGTCCATCTATATGCCACCCCCACGTCCCTGACTCCAACCTGGACATTCCATTCCAGGTCCAGATTCTTTTATTTCACAGAGCCCCGAACTTCTCCCATAGACTCTTCAAACTGGGACTCTTGACCTACCATCTCCCTGCCCATTCCTACTTCTCTTTCAGCTTTCTCCCAGGTCATTAAGTGACCCACTGTCCACCTAGGGGCTCAGCCTAAAATCTTGGCATCTTCTCAGACTCCTTTTTATCACCTCCCCCATGACCCCCCACCCCAACGTCCAAACCAGCAGACAATAAAATCTGTGGATGCTACCTCAAAATAAATTTCTGATATTTCCAGTTTTCTCCATCTCCACCGTCTCTACCCTCATTGAAACCACACTCTCCCCTGGGTCATGACCATTGCCCAAGTGGTCTCCACATGACAACTGGGGTGTGTTTCTAAAACCCAGATCTGACTTTGTCTCTCCCTGTTCAAAATTCTGCCAAGCTCCCCATTGCCCTTAGGCTAAAGCCATGTTCTAAGGGTCAGTTTCCAGCCATGTCCATCTCTCCAGCCTCATTTTGTGACCTTTTGCCCTTCATGCATTGGGCTGCTTTTAGTTCTTCAAATTCCCACCGCAGAGCCTTTATCTGTGCTTTTGTCTTTGCCTGAAAAAAATATGTCTTTCTGCTCCCTCCACCTCTACCCCACCACATCTGCTGCTGTCAGTCTGCCCCCTTCCACCAGTTAGTTGTCAGTTTAAACATCACCTTCTTGGAGCTGCCTGACTTGACATTCCAAATTTAGTTAAGTTCCTCCAGGCACTTTCTTGCTGTCTTCTCTCTCCCTTAAGACCGCCCTAACTTCTCAATTTCCTACTATTCTTTCTTCTGCCCATATTTATTGAGTACCTACTGTATACCAGGCATACAAATAAAGTGATGAACAAAAATAAGCACAATTCTTGCCCTCGTGGAGCTTGGAATCGAATGAGGGGAGACCATTAAGCAGAGAACCACCAAGTAAATAACTACACCTTGGGACAAGTGTTTATCACTTCTCACACAACATCTGTCACAGGTCGACTTTCTGAGGTGCAGACTCTGAGATGGAGCTTAGCATGCAGGTTGCTTATTAGGAGTGTTCTTGGAATCTACACTGCTAAGAAGGGTAGGGAAGGGGAGGAAGCAGGAGTGGGCGGAGGGAGGAGTGGGGCTGTGATACAGTCAGTGAAGGCCTCAGCTGCCCCCATGGGGAATTCTGGAAGCGGGCGAGCCTTCAGAGTTTTCCCATTTGGAGTGAGGGGCCTGGGCGTTCCTCCCCACCTGAGTTCAAGTGCCATTAGGGCTCAATTGAGGACAAGGGAGTACTTCAAATAATTAAATAGTCCCCTGCCCTGTTGGGGGATTCGAGGGGCAGGGAGAGGCTGGTCCCCATGCCAGGTGGCCCTACCTGGAACTTAGGAAGGCTTAGGAATGGCTGGAGGAGAGAACCTCTTTTGTTGCTCAGATGTGGCCCTCTCTCTCTCTCTAAGCCACCTCAGCAGGTGAACTCACTGCCCTCCCTGCTATGTGGGACCCGACTCCCAGAGGTGTAAATCTCCCTGATAATGTGGGACATGACTCCCAGGGATGAGCCTGGCCCTGGCATCATGGGATTGAGAAAATCATCTTGACCAAAAGAGGAAAAAGAAATGAAACAAAATAAAGTTTCAGTGGCTGAGAGATTTCAAAATAGTGCTGAGAGGTTACTCTGGAGGTTATTCTTATGCATTATTTAGAAATTCCTTTTTAGTACCTAGTATATTAGAATAACTAGAAGGAAATAACTGAATCTGTTGAACTGTAATCCAGTAGACTTGATTCTTGATGATGATTGTATAACTATGTAGCTTTTATCAGTGTGACTGTGTGACTATGAAAAACTTGTGACTGACTCGCCCTTTACTCAGTGTATGGGCAGATGAGTAATAAAGACAAAAAATATGTTTAATAATGGGGGGGTATAAGGGGTATGGGATGTTTTGGGTGTTCTTTTTTATGTTTATTTTTATATTTTTCTTTATTTTGGAGTAATGAAAATATTCTAAAACTGATTGTGGCAATGAATGCACAACTATATGATCATACTGTGAGCCATTGATTTTATATTTTAGGTGGATTATATGGTGTGTGAATATATCTCAATAAAATTGCATTTAAAAAAAGAAGGGCTGGAGGGGTGCTGAGAGAGCCACCTCTGCAGGACACAGCACTGGGGGTGGGGGGGATCTTGGCCTCCTGTTGGTGTTTCACAGCCTCGGAGCTGTCCTTACTTGGCCCTTGGTGGCATCCTGGCAGCTCTCAGAGAGGACATAGAGGGACCCTTTGAACCAGGCCAGCTCAGGTCTGGGCTTGGATGCATGTTGGAGGAGGGACAGACTAAAGCTGCCTCCATCAGGGGAAGGCCAGTGTAACAATGGTCTGTTTCACCATTGTCAACCCAGAGCCCTGGGTGGATCTTGGTGAATCTTGCCTGAGCCTTTCAGCCTGACTTCTGCTGAGCCCTGGGTAATGAGGGAAGGGAATAAAGGGGTTTGGTCTTCCTATCCACCACGGCCATTAGCTAGAGGATAAGGAAAGTTCCGTCTTGGGTAACAAGGCTGGGGGCCTGATTTCCCACTGCCCTGCCTCATAGGGAGATTCTCTTTCTAGGGCTAGACACAGAGGTGAAGGTGCTTCACCTATCAAGAAGCTCCTTCTTATCCTTCTTACCAGAGGAGGGACCTTTAGGAGCCACCTGGTGTGTGCCTGGCTTGTGTCTCTGGGGCTGAGTTCCGATGCCATTTTATCTCACACCTAGTGTGTGCCGAGTCCCGCGTTGGTGTCTGTGAGCCGGTGGTCTCACAGCAACCCAGTGAGGGAGAGATTATCACTCCCATTTTTCTGATGGGGTAGACTGAGGTCTGGAGAGGCAAAGGGGCTCACCCAGATCTCCTAACTGCAGCCCAGGATTCTCTCAATTTTTTCCCGTTACTTCCCCAAAAGAGAACACCCGTATCCCACAGTGCTTGGATTTGGAAGCAAGTAGTGGGTAGGATTTTGTGCTTGTAGGGGAGAGAGTTTGGTTGAGCCCTCACCTTCCCCATCTGTTAAATGGACATTAATACCAAGCACAGTGCCAATAAACTGCAACTCAGATGGTGGGGTTAGCATGTGCCAGGGCTTGGAGCACAGGAGGGGCCCTACAAGACTGCTGGTTTTTTAGGGTGAGGAAGGGGCATGCAGACCAGTAAATCCTTAGCCTCCCCCACCCCTTTAGACCTCAGCCCCTGGGTGCCTGCCCCCCCCCCCCTCCGTGGGTATGTGGTGTGCAGACTTGCAGTCATGCACGAGTGTCCTGCCTCTGCCCTCAGACCAGGGCCCCCAAGGCCGCATCTCCCCCTCAGACTGGGGCTCAACTCATTGGGTTCCGTTCATGCTGCCTGATTGCTTAATGAGCTTGGCACTCAGGGCAGGAATAATTGCACCATAAATTATGCAAATCTAATCATAACAACACTCACATTCTTTCAGTTCCCGACTCCCTCAGGTGCCCTAATCCTGGGACAAAACTCCCCTGGGAACCACACCATTCCCACTCCCTCCTACTTTTTTGAAATTCTAACTACAATGTGTACCTTGGCCTCAGCAATTACAGTTTCACAAAGGGCTCCCTGCCCATTCCCATTTGAGTCTCACAATAATAAAACAAATATTTGTTGAGTGCTTACTGTGAGTCGGGCACAGTTCTAAGCATTGCACATGTATGAACTCATTTCATCTGCTCAGTAACCCTATGGGATAGGCATTATTGGTGTCTCTGTCTCAGAGATTGGGAAAGTGAGTCTCAGAGAGGCTACATAACTTGCCTAAGGTCACACAGCAACTAAATTGAGAAACTGGGAAATTCTACAGGAAGGGAAACTGAGGCATAGAAAAGGCAAAGGGCTTGTCTAAATCTCATGGTAATTTGGGGCTGACCCAGGGCTCCTGGGACCTCTTCAGCCGTCTTTTGGGTCTGTGAGGGCTGGAGTCTTACCCTAATGTGTGAGTATGTGTGTGTATTGGGGGGTTGGGCGTGGGCTGGGGCCTCATTCTGGGAAAGTCAGGGGATGCAGCCAAAGCAAAGAGCTATTTTAAGGCCTTCCCTGCCCAGCCGCACCCCAACCAGACCCTCTGCTGAGCCAGGCTGCAGTGGCCCGGGGGCCTGGGCCAAGCGAAGAAAGGTTTGTTCCGTGAACAGAGGAAGTCTTGGCTCCAGGACTCTTCACACCCAATGAATTACTTCAACGCTAGATTAGACTTGCAGGCTTGGAGCAATGTGATAATAGGATCCAATTAAATTAATTTGTGTGGACTCTGTGCTCAGGGCCCCTCCCTCGGCCAGCGGCCAGCGGTAGGGCAGGCCTGACCCCACCCCACTTTGGCCCCAGGGCCCAGCCCACGCTGGGAGTTCTGAGAAGGTAGCGGTGAGGAGGTTGGTGGGAGGTCCGTTCCCTCCCAGTGGGAAAACCAGTCCCAGAGCAGCGGAGGAAGAGGACTGTTGCCTTATTCTATTTTGTTTTCAGTCTGATGTGCAGGTTGGAAGAAAATAACCCTGGCTGAATAAAAGCTCCATGAAGCTGATTTCTGGCTGGAGGATAACGGTCAGGTCTGACTTAGGAATGGCTTAGGTCCTGTTCTAGGGAGTTGACCTTGTAGAGATCATTTGGGGTGGCCAGGCCTCAGTCCCATGCTATTCCAGGAACGGGGACCTGTGGCTCTTTGTGGATACAGGAGAGAGCTGGGCACCTGGACCACAGGCTCAGCTCTGCCAGCAACTGGCTATGGGAGGGGCATATCCGAATCTTGCCGGGGCCGGGGTAAAGCCCACCTCCTTTACATGGCTCACAAGGCCCTCCCCAATCCCACCCTGCCTGCCTCTTCTGCTTCATCTCCCGACTGTCTTCCTTCCACACTGAACCCCGCCCCACCCCATGCTCTAGAGACACTGAGTCTGCCTGCAGTTCCCCGACTGGTTGAGCTCTGCTGGTCCCCCTCTGGGCCTTTGCACATGCTGATCCTCTGCCTGGGATGTCCTTTTTCCCCACTTTCCCTGGTGAGCACTGAATCGTTTCCCTACCCTGCACTCACTACTCTGAATGACCTTCTGGAGGGCTGGGGTATATCTCATTACCCCTATGACCCAGGGCCAGGAAAGGGCTGGCACAGAGGTGGGATGGGGGGGTAGATAATCTTGAGTGTCGCTTGCAGCTCAAACATGGAGAATCTCGGTCCCTAGCTCAGGCCCTGGGTGGTCTCAGTTGCACAGGCCCACACGGGGTGAAGGACCAGGTGCCTGGTTCACGACCCAGCTTGGGAACCGGCCTGAGACAAGTTGCTTTCTTTGCCTCCATTTCAGGTTCCCGTTCTACAAAAGGGGGACTTGATGTCAGGGACGCCCCCATGGCCCCTCCTGCATCTGATGCTCAGGGATTCCAGCAGTTTCTGGTATGAAAATCTGGCCCCACCAGACAGAGGCTGGTGCTGATGCCGGCTCCTGAGAGCCGTGAAGCTGAGGTTGACAGTGGTGGGCCACTGAGGTGAGCCCCAGCCCCTTAGCTGCAGTAGGGTTTTCCCAGGGCCTCGGCTCCTCTTGCCATTTTCTCCCAGGACTTGTTTCACAAATATTTATTCAGTGCTTGCTGTGTTCCGACTCCGTCTCTGCTTCTGCTGCAGACGCTCCACTTTGGGGTCCTGGCTGCCATCCGCAGGGCTAGGAGTTTCTGCGAGACCTTCTTGGCTTCAGGCCCTAGAGACACCTCCCCAGGGTCAGGGGGGAAGGAGTCAATTTCCCCCCTCACCCGAACCCCTGTTATTTGACTCCAGACCAAGGAGCATGAACTTCATCTAAGAAGTGTGAGAGCCTGTACTAACAGGAAATGGCCAGGTCAGAGCTCTCCAGCTCCTGGATGGAGAAATGGATTGGGGTGCAGTGACAAGCTGGTTCTGAGACGTCCCCACGCGGAACCCCTGTGGGCAGGTCCTGTTTCCTCCAGGCCAGGCTGCTCTTTTCCCCCAGTGTGGAAGAACCATTTCCACTCAGACTTGCCAGTAAGCTGTTTGCTCTGCAGGGCAGTGGGGCCGACCACGGAAAAACCCTCCCTCCCAGCCCCCCAGGAGATGCAGGGCCTTTTTGAGGTTGTAAATTTACGGTGGAAGCAGAGGGCTGGCACCTGCTACAGGCCACCTTTGAACCTCAGCCTCACACTCAGCACCCACTGGGGGCCTTTCCTCCCAGCACACGAGGAGCAGGTCCTTGGCAGGGAAAATGAAGGGCTTCTATGGAGAGGTGGAAGTCTGAGTAACTCCCCCCGGCCCTCAGCTCATGCCTCCAGCACCCCAGAGCCAGGCCACTGTGAGCTCAGTGACTTGAGGGGAGCACCAGGGCCAGCTCAGGCCCCCAGTCCCATGGGCCTGCACCCGTCCTGTTGGCTTCTTTCTTTCCTGGGTCCTGGGTATTCCCCACCAGGGAACATAATGAGATGGGGACTTGGAGCTTGCTCCCCATCCTCCCTGCTCTGCCTTCTCTGGGCCCTGTAACAATAGGGGATCTCAACAGGGTTTGCTGGGGGTCTAACGAGCTCCACAAGCCTTTCCTGAGCCCCTCCTCTGTCCAGTGCTGGCGGGTACTGGGCTGCTCTGCCCCTGAGGAGCTGTACCCTGGTTGGTGGAGACTCACAGGTAGACGGACTCTGACAGTGCCGTGTGACTAGGCTGGGACTGAGGGAGACATCAGAGGCTGGCAGGTGAGTGAGAGGGGTGGGGAGTGTGTGTATGTGGTGGTGGGGGATAAGGGTTGGGAGCAGGGAGTAGGGTTGCGGGCGCCCAGAACCAGCACACTTGACAGGAGTCAAGGAAGATTTCCCAAAGTGGGTGAGAGTTGAGTTGCAGACTGGAATTACTGATACATTCATGTATTCAGTAGGCAAACATGGAGTGCCTACTATGTGTCAGACAACATGCAAGATGCTGTGTGTGTGTGTGTGTGTGTGTGTGTGTAAAACAGTGATGAAGATTGACCCAAGCCTGAGAACAGAAGTTTTTCAAAAGGACATGGAAGGAGGCACTCCAGACAGAGGGAACGGAAGGGCAAAGGCAGTGGGGCCTCATGAGAGAATATCACAGCTTAAAGAAGGACAAGAAGTTTTTTTTGTGGCTAGAGTAGGAAAAGGCAAATGCTTTTTGGTGCAAACAGCTTTGGAGCCACATAGATGCAAGGCTGAATCCTCATTCTACCCTTACTAACTATGGAGACTTGAGGAAGTTGTTTGACTTGTTTGAGCCTCATTTTTGTTCTGTTTTTTGTTTTTGTTTTTTTTAGAAAATTAGGATACAATTCTCGATGCTGTGAGAATTAAATTAAAGAAGGCATGCAGCTCAGTGCTTGGCAGAGGGCAGTCCAGCTGTAACCAGTGGGCATCTTCAGTTAGGAGAACTTTCTAACAGCCGAAGCCTTCTTACTGCGGAAGCAGCTGCCAGGTGGGGGTAAGCTTCCTGTCACAGGAGGTGTGAGAGCCAGACTAGGGAGGTTATGGAAGGGAGGAGGAGGGCTTGGACCAGAAACCCAGCTCTCGGGCCTATAATTCCACCAGACACATCTGGCCATCTGTCCCAAAACAGCCTAGCAGAGATTTGGAAGTAGCACCCTTGTCCCCTGAGTATGCTCCTCTCCCAGCTGGCCTGGCCCAGCAACCTCAACATTCCCCACATGCTCTGGGTTGCAGATCTTCCATGCCCCTGGTCACCTCCTCTGGCCATACTCAAAGTTTAGCCCCCACACCGGTCATCACTAAGAATATAGCCAGTACGGAGTAGATTGAGAAAGTCACCTCCTTGGATTTGGGTACAATATCTCTATTGATGTGACCAAAGAAAGTGATGGTTTGGCAGTCTGCTTTTCACTTAGCTGCAGCAGGTAGGCCCGCCCACTTTGGCCAGCTGCTTTCAGATATTTCCAGATTTGCAGAAGAAGCACTGAGCATTCTAGGGAAGCAATAAATCTTTTTTGCGATGAATGAATGAAGTGTCTGACTTTTGGCTCAGGCCAGCCCTGAGGAGGGAAATCCAGAGAATTTGGGGGCACAGAGGGATCCTCACAGCTGGGGGCAGCGTTGCAGTTTTTCCTTGGGAGCTCAAAATACTTTCTGTCTCCCCATCCATCATCTCCCCTGCCCTGCTGGTTGCCTTCTGCCTCACAACATCTGTCTTTGGGGGATGGAGATGCAAGCTAATAGACTCATAGAATCACAGGTTGTCAGTGCTGAAAGGGACTCAGTAGAGGGTCCAGCTCAACCTCCTCATCGTACAAATGGTGAAACTGAGGCCAGAGTCAAGGGAGGTTGGCAAGGTTTCCTAAAGTTACCCAGGGAGTCCCTGATGGAAAGCAGTATAGGCAGATGGTGAGAACTATGTTGGAGTGCAGGTAGCCCCTGCTCCAGAGGTCAGCTATAGCCCTATCCACCACCAATACCCAACAGCCTTGCAAAAGCTTAAACCACTGGGCTCAGTGCCCCTGGCAGATTTCCTATTTCCCAGGTCCAGTGGAAGACCCTGGCAGGGGTCTGTGGGACAGCACTCCAGCCTGGGGTCTCATCATGAGGTGGGTACATGGAGAGGGCCTCCAGCTCAGGTTCTGATTCCATCTATGTCCTTGCTCTTTGTTTGATCCTGGGTGCGCTCTGGGCCTCAGTTTCCCCAAACTGATGCCAAATTGGACTCAGGCCGCTGAGCTCTCACTCTGCAGTTTATCTGAGTGCATTAGCAGGGAGGAATCTGCGCTCGCCTCCTGGATTTCCTGCCTTGGCACACACCGAGCCCCCTATCTAATCCTGGGGTCCCAGGCCTGCCCTCTGGGGAGAAATTGCTGTGATTTAAGGTTCCAGATTTCCTGGACCATTAGTGTCATGATACTTTATATCTGGGCCTCAACTGCTTTTTAATTAAAAACGAATCCCTCCCAATCCTTGTTTTTATGTCCATCTCCGGGAGCCTGCGGAGGCTCCCCGCTCTGCCTGATGCTTTGTGTAGCCCTCGTTTCTGCTCTTTTGTTTCCTCCCCTGAGTCCCCAACTCCCATTGTTTTAGGAAAAGAAGGATCTGGAATTCTTTATGGACACCTCCTTTGTGTTAGGTGCTGAGGCCCAAACTGCACACAACAGATGCTCATCCCCCCACATTCTAGAGGCATCTGTGCAGGACTGGAAAAAGGGATGGCCTGAAACCAGTCCTATGGTCATCACCCACTTCCAGCCCAGGTATGAGACAAGGAAGGAGATAGAGGAAGCTTGGTAAACGAGGAGCATTCCCTCCCCATGGCAAGTTCTGGAGTTTGAGGACAGAGAGATGAGTGTCTGATTCTCACCTGAAACACTGGCTGGAGGCTGAAGGGAGAAGAGAAGGGGCTGCATTTCTTTTGGCAGGCAGAGAAACATGGTTCCAGTAGGCCAAAGTGGACACTGTGGAGTGTAGTGGGGCTTAAATGATTCAAAAAGGACCAAGGGTCTGTTGTCTGCCAGAGTCAGGTGATCCCAACAGAAAGCCTCTCCATCGGGGTAAGGGGAGATCTGAAGACATCAGCTGAAGGAGGAATTGCCAATGTCAAAGAATTGCAGGTCAGAGTTCTCAGCAAGGAGGGGTCACTGAAAAACTCACAGTCCCCTCCTAAGATAGCAAGCTGGCATTTGGATGTGGCCACCCCAAGAGGACTCTCCACATTAGATTCTGGCAGCCCCAGGTAAGGCTTACTGCCATCTTTTTATGTCTAGCTGCCCACTCCCACCCACTCTACCCACCCAGACCTGGCTCTGTAGACACAGGGCGGGAAGGAGAAGTAGAATGAGGTGAGGAGAAAGAGGAAGCCGATGCCCCATTTCCCACCTCCCAGTGGCTGAATACGGAATAGGCCTGAGCTGGGAAGGAGAGGAGCTTTGAATTGGGTGTAGGCTTGACGTACTGAGGTTAGTTAGGCTGGGTGGACCTGTTACCATGTGGAAATGAGATTGTCCCTTAACACCTAATAGAGAAGGAAGGCTGGGTCCATCCCAGATCTCTTTCAGGGATGGGAGGGAGATCCAACAGGGCAGGTGTGAAAGATGGTGGTGAAAAAGAAAGTTGTTTTTCTACTGGACCACACTGAGTCCAGCTGGTTCAATATGTCTGTTATGTATACATTATTTCATTTAATCCCACAGCCATTCTGGGAGTCAGTTTTATCATTCCTGAATCACAGATGAGAAAATGGAGGCTCAGAGAAATTCAGCTTCCTTGATTCAGGGTTTGAATGGATTCCAACATCCGGGCGGAGCTCTTTCTAGTCTAGCTCTTCCTCGAAGACTTTGGGCCCAGCCCCCAGAGATCCTGCCTCAGGAGATCAGGAGCAGGCCACAGGATCTGCATTTTTACAAGCACCAGGGAGACACTGGTATAGGTGGTCCAGAGAGCACGCCCCACAAACACCACCCTCACCTCAGTGCCTCTATGGTGAGAAGGTTCCAGGTGATTGGGGTGGCTCCAGAATGCCCAGGCCACAAGGGCACTGTGCCACCAGGGAACTCCCTGTGCACCCAGGCTGGTGGCTCCTGGGGCCTCTGCTTCTGTTCTGAGAGCCCCCAGCCTGCTCACCTCTCCGAGCCCCAGGCATCTCCCCTGAAAATGGGAATGATAGTAGGTGCTCGAAATTTGAGGAGCACATTTGCATTTGGGATTTGTGGGTGCTCAGGCCAGGGGACACCCTTCTCATCCCATGTTCCCTGTGCCCTCCACAGCCCATTCATGTTTTAGGAACAAATGTTTGTGCCTGGAACGATCATTTGGGACTCCGGAGCCAGACTTCACAGATTTGAACACTTCTTGGTTATGTGAACTTTGAGCAATTTCCTTCTCTCTGTGCCTCAGTGTCCTCATCTGTTACCTGGGATAATTTTCTACCTACTTGATAGGGTGGGTTGTGAGGATTAATTGAGTTAATACATGTAACTTGTGCTGGTTTGAATGTATTATGTCCCCCAGAAAAAGCCATATTCTTTGATGCAATATTATGGGGCAGACGTATTAGTGGGGATTAAGTTGGAACGTTTGGATTAGGTTGTTTGCATGGAAATGCACCCCACCCAACTGTAGGTGATAACTCTGATGAGATATTTCCATGGAGGCGTGGCCCCACCCATTCAGGGTGGGCCTTGATCACTGGAGCCATATAAATGAGCTGACAAACAGAAGGAACTCAGTGCAGCTGAGAGTGACACTTTGAAGAGGAGCTACAGCCAAGAGGGACACTTTGAAAGCACAGGAGCTGTAGATGAGAGACAGTTTGAAGATGGCCATTGAAAGCAGACTCTTGCTCCGGAGAAGCTGAGAGAGGACAAATACCCCAAGTGCAACTAAGAGTGACATTTTTGAGGAACTACAGCCTAGAGAGGAACGTCCTGGGAGAAAGCCATTTTGAAACCAGAACTTTGGAGCAGACACCAGCCACGTGCCTTCCCAGCTAACAGAGGTTTTCCGGACGCCACTGGCCATCCTCCAGTGAAGGTACCCAATTGCTGATGTGTTACCTTGGACACTTTATGGCCTTAAGACTAACTGTGTAACCAAATAAACCCCCTTTATAAAAGCCAGTCCATTTCTGGTGTTTTGCATTCTGGCAGCATTAGCAAACTAGAACATAACTCAATTATATGAAACATGCAATATATGGAGGAGTGTGCATTCCATAGATGCTAGTAATTATTATTATGCTAATATTATTGTTTGTATTACCTGTGTGACTGAAGCACTTCATGTCCCTCAGAGCTGTAGGAACTGCAGGGAAATGGCAGGTCTACAGGGGCCTGTGTGTGTGTGTGTGTGGTAAGGCAGCAGCTTTAGAAGGGGGTTATGGGGGGTGGGCAGAGGACACCAGAGCAGAGGTTTCCATTGGAAGTTCCTTGGTGATCAAGGACAAGAAGGAGTGTCAGCTGGATTGGGGTAAGTCCCAGAGAGAGGCGGGTGTGGATCACATACCCATCTGTTGGGTCAATGCCTGGTGCCATCTTGTCTGGAGGACAAAGTAGGGACAAACTCATAGCACTCATTGGGCACCTTTATCTTGTTTGATCCCACAATAACCACATGCGGGAGAAATAGCTGCTCTTATTTTGCTCACACTACAGGCAAGGAAATTGAGACTCAGCCTGCTGAAGTGGTTTGCTCAAAGTCACAGGACTAGTGGCAGAACCAGGATTCACATCTGGAACTGACCCTAAAGACTGCATCTTTATCGGTGGCTCCCCACAGAAGCAGAGGGAGGGACAAGACCACCCTGCAGACCTCCTCCGGCTTCCTCACTGTTACCCCACTGTGAGAAACACATGGGGGTCAGCCCGGGCTCTGGGGACACGGGTCAGTGCATCAGCTCATCCCATGCAGTGGTGAGCAGCCCTGCCCATCTCCTGGGCCAGAGGCAGGAGCTGGCAGGGTTTCCAATCCTAGGAAACCACTCAAATCACTGTCGATAGGAAATCCCTCCCTGGGGCCTCTGCTGGCCCATCTGCCCTGACAGCATCCTTGCATGTCACTCAACTGCACGGACCAGTTAGCCCCAGCAGCTCATCCTCTAGTTTTGGGGCCCAGTCACTTCCTGGTGAGCTCAGGGGTCCCTGGATTGGGGGATCCCAGGAGGTCTTGGGGCTTGTAAACTGTCTGAAGTTACTTTATGTGGCTGCCGGGTTTATAGGATCCATAAAACACAGTGAGTTTGAAGCCTTCAGAGTTTCCATGTCTCCCCAGCCGGGGGCCAAAATGAAAGGAGCAAAGAACCTCAGGAACCAGCCCTTTGTGGGGCAGCTCCCCAAGCTCCTGTCTGCCCCAGGTGGGCAGGGGCCAGACCCAGGTGTCTCCCAGCCATCTTATCAGGTGGGGGCATTCCTTTTTAATAACTTTTTTTTTTTTTTGGTTTGTAAAATAATTCTTGTATCCTCATTTTCTAGAAAACGAAGCTGAGGCTCAGAGAGGCAAAGGGACTTGAAGAATGAGGCGGCCCTGGGAAAGGAGGAGGAAAAAGAAATGCCCAAGGTGGGCATTCTGGCAACCCCCTTCACCAGCCCTGACTACAGGGAAAGGCTTTTGTGCCCAAGAAATTGTACACAAGGCTGATTTCTTTTTCTTTTTTTACTGTATATAAAAGGAACAATGTGAAAGGGCTTTTAGGCTGCAAAGTGAAGGGGAAATGGGAATGTTTTTTGCCCCAGAACAGCCCCATGAGCAGACAGGGCAGGTGGGCACTGAGGCCCAGGGAGAGTCCGGGCCCCACATGAGGTCGCCCGGTGAGCCAGTGGCAGGGCTGGCCTGGGCCTCGGAGGCAGCGGGGGCTGGTGCTGGGCATGAGGGGTGCAGGCCCCTGCCTCCTCCGGACTATCAGAGGGGTCACCTTTCAGCTGGCTGCATCTCTGGCCTGCAAGGCATCCATCCTCCTAATGCAAACCAGCTCTGGGTTTCCGCCCCAGCCCTCAACCACAGCTCCAGCCTCCACCCCCACACCTGCCGGCGGCAGCTCTATGGAAAGAATATCAGAATCAGAGACACCCAGACCCTCAGGAGGGAGTACTGGCTCTGGCGGGCCTGGCTGAGTGCCCTCCAGAAACTGGTTGTTCCCACCCACCATCAATAGGGAGCCCACGTCTCCCAGGGCAGCACCTTCATGTCGGTCATCTCTCTCTGGGAGAAGGTCCTTCCAGAGCCTGCTTCAAACGTCTGCCTGCCTGGGCCTCCACTGGGACTCCACCCACCCATCCTTCCATTCATTCATTCATTCTTTCAGCAGGCATTTGTGAGCCCACGGTGGGTGGAGCCTGTGCCTGCCCATTCTCGATGCCCAGACAGGCCCTCTGAGACGCGAGGGCTCTAACTGTGTGCTCTTGCGGCTGCCCCAGGGTTCATGGCTGGTTCTTTCTCTGCTCCCACCTTCTTGCCACCTTGCTGCCCCTCTGAACAGTTAATCAAGGACCCTCAGGTTGCTGTGTGAGCAGAGGGCAGGGTCGGAGCGTGGAGGGCCTGGGTTCCAAGGCCCAGCTCTGCCTCTGCTCCCTGCTTCCCTCTGCGGTCTCTTCTGGAAAATGGGGGATTTGAAGCAGATGGTCTTGAGGAGTCATCCTCTCTCCCTGTCCCCAGGGGTCTTCCTGCCACCTCCAGTCCTCTGGAATCCCTGGATCCCGTTTCCTCTCTGGTTACCTCCTTTTAACATTGTCTACATGTGAGTCTAACCTACCTTGACAGAGACCTGAGAGTTATCCTGTATCCAGGCTGGCACAGGGTGGGGGCTGGTTAACATGGGCCTGAACTGAGGCACACGGGGCACCGGGCAGGGAAAGGGCTCACATTTCAGGGCTGGGTGGTGGGGCTTGAACCCTGACTGCAGCACAGGCCTCCTCTGTGACCTGAGCCTCAGTTCCTCCACCCGTATATGGGAACAATGCTCAGAGAGTGTTAGATAACAGAACGTACATCTTGTGCATTGCAGGCACTCAATAAGAGCATTATATTTCCATTTTGCTCCTATAGGGCAAGGGGTTTCTGCCTTTTACAGAGGTATCTGTGCATTCTATGGGAATGTGCTTGTAGAATGTAGTTGCATTCAACTCACCTGGTGTTGGTTGGGCACCCACTGTGTGCCCACCGGTGGCACTGGGCTCCTAATATGCCCCTCCAGGCTTTAAGGACTCCACAGGGTGACGGGCTGACCAGGCTGTGTGGTCACTGGCTGGCCGGTGGTGGCAGACAGGATTTGGAAGGCCCTGGTGTCAAAGCATGGCAGCTGACATGGGCAAGCTCAGGGGCCAGGCTGCCTGCCAAGATTGGGCAGGCTTGATTGCCCCCACCCACCCTCCTGGCCTGGGCCAATTAAAAGGTTCTGCCCCACTGGACTTGGAGCCCCTGGGGCTGAGAAACTAACGGGAGATGGGAGGCCCCCTTGGGATGGGCTCTGCACACAGAGGACCCGTGCCCTTCTCAGCAAGTTCAATTCAGTTCTTTCTTCAGGCCTTCCCTGAGCACCTACTGTGTGCCAGGCCTGGGTGGACACTTTATACGCATTATCCCCCTGACTCTTCCCTCACCTGTGAGGTAAGGATCATCATTCCTAATTAGAGATGAGGTTCGGAGAGGGAAAGCGAAAGTGACCTGCCCAGGGTCACAGAGATGGCAGGTGGTGGAACCAGGGTTTGACCCTGGGTGTGTCTGATTTCAGAGTCTGAGAGTGCTCCTGCACCG
Source organism: Choloepus didactylus (assembly GCF_015220235.1). Taxonomy (NCBI): domain Eukaryota; kingdom Metazoa; phylum Chordata; class Mammalia; order Pilosa; family Megalonychidae; genus Choloepus; species Choloepus didactylus. The sequence continues at coordinate 90,604,391 of NC_051312.1, read as the reverse complement.
TGAGGGATGGGTTGTGACATAGAACGCCCCCCTCCTCTTTCCTTCCTTCCTTCCTTCCAGCCAGCCTGCCTTCTTTCAACACATAGTGAAAATCTGCTCCCTCTGGAAGGGTGCTGGGTAGACAAAGCCCCTGCCACAAGGAACTCACAGCTAGTAAAGAAGACTGATAGGGAGGTGATAATTATTCTATGAGAGAGAGAGACTTTTGAGAGAGGTCTGAGCTAGTGGAGAGCCCATGTGTTTGGAGAATCCTTTATTCAGCAAGTTTGTATTTATTAGATTTCTTCTAATTCATTTCTAGCTCACCTCACTCCAAAAGGGAGGTGGCTTGCAGACATGTATAGAACACACACCATTTTTAAAGGGAGAAAGGACAATAAGGGCAGAAAAAAAAAATACAGAATGCAAAGGGTGAGGTTAGTGCACAAAATACAATCTTGAGATATTCTCTCTGCTTGCCATATGTGACTCTGGAACACATTTGAGCCTTCTAGTAACCTATGCAAGGCAGGAAACACCCCAGTGGTTTTCAATCTAGTTTTTAGAATTGCATCACATTTCAAATGAACTCTTATGCAGGACCCCAATCAATATGTCAGATAAAAGAGAAGGTGCTCTGGTTGAGGGGAGGTGAGGGGGCCTTGGAACCCCAACCCCTCAGCCTCCACTCCACCCTCTCAGCTGCTCCTAAGGCTCTTCTAAAGAGCCTAAAGGCTCAGTTTAAAAAAATCACCAAACTGCACTCTTCTCTGTTGAGCAGATAAAAAGTGAAGGAAGCCAAGGAAACCCAGCTGTGGCTGACACGGAGCCTGAGAAAGATTCCTCCATGGTCTGAGCCCCCTACTCCACGCCAGGCCCATGCTGGGCCCCGTGAGGCCCAGGTGAATCCCTAATCCTTGCCCAGAAGCTTCACTCTCTGGTGGGAGAGACAGAAATGTGACAGGAGCATGTGGCTGGCAGACTTGAGCTTAGAAGCAGTAACATAAACCTCATATCTGCCCCCTGTATCCGCCCCCATGTAGCTGTAGTAATTGTAATGTGGGAAGGGGACGTTGGGGTCCACGGTTGGGGAGGGAAAAACTTGACTAGAATCCTGGCTCCAGTAAGAGAACCAAGCCAGAAATTTCCAACACGTACTAGGTGCCAGGCAGGGCTGGATCCAGTTTCAGGGGGCTTGGATCTTTTGCAACTTGGGGGCCCTTCTTTAAGAAGAAGAATATAAAATGAAAAATGCAAAAACAAGTGTAAAGCCAATATTTATTTAGAAGGGGAAAAGAAATCACACTCAATTACAAAATTTTAAAAGGTGACAAATACCACATCATCCAATTCAAAAAAATAAAATATTTTTCTAATTACCTGCCAGAAATATCTCTATAATGTTTTCTTTTTGTAATTTTTTATTGCATACTCTCTTTACCTCCTCATATGATAATATTTCTGTAACATTTTGTATATAAAGGATAGAAATAATCCAATCTTTCTTCTTATATGATTGATTAAATTCGTTTATTATTGATAGTTGGGATACTGTGCAACTTCAGACACACATGTACTTGCTCTTTGTGGCACTGCTACAGGTTTGTGCCCTAGAAATACAGAACTTCTGATAAATTCCATTCCACATGATTCCCATCAAGGAGAAACAAAGATGTATTTCTAATTATAGGGCCGTATTATCACTTACATTCCTGACAGAAGAGAGCTTCTGTTTTGATAAGGCAAAAATTCTTTGCCTAAATGTCACATATCGGATGCTTGGAAGAATATTCCACGGACTAGCTTCTGGCTCTGTACATTTCAAACCTTGTCTCTCTTCCACTATCCACATCCTTCCAGTGCCCGTCACACTTACGGTGCCAGGTGAGTTGGCACAGGGGGCAGTGGGGATGATCATTCTGGAAGCCATTCCTATACCAGGATGGCTCGCCATCACTGATCGAGAACCCCGTAAATATATCTCACTGGTCCTAAATTAAAGGTATCCTCAACTCAACTTTTCTTAGCTGGATCCCCAAAATGCCTCTGCCACTTAACAGCACACACTAGAAAAGGAAAATGGAGGGGAATCAGAGTGAAAAGAAGCACCACTTATGGCTAAAAGATTTTACTTTTTACAAAATTTTACAAAAACATATGACCATGCAAACACATTGATAGAGCCTCTCCTAGGGAAGGGACAAGTGCAAGTCAGGGGCCGTGAAAGGTAGACAGCCATAACTACCCAGTGAAGGAGGTTTATTAAACATGAGGGTACTGAGGCCCAAAGAGGTAGAGTGAGAAGTTCACATGATGGGGGACAGGTTTGAACTCAGAACCAATGGATCCCAGAACAGAGCCTGGGCTGGTAGCTTTGCTCCCCAGCAGCTGGTGGGACTGTTCTCAACAGATCTTGAGATGCCAGGAGAAATCCTTGCATGCTCAGGGACCAAGTTCAGAGGAGAGGTGGAGATCCTGCTCCCCCTAACCCCCCAGCCCTGCTTGAGGCCCAGGGTCCTCGGGAACTACCTCTCATTGGCGTTGGCATTCCACAGTGGGCCCTCAGCAGGGGCAGCCACAGCGCTTCTGGGCAGTGGGTGTGGGAGCTGGAGTAGGAGGGGAGGAGCCTGGCTGGGGCTGTGTGGTGGCTATGGTGGGCACCTGGGCCATGTGTGGCATCTTCTAGAGGGCTGAGGTCTTGCCAGGTTGGAAGACTCAGAGTCCCTGTAACAGGAACAAAAATGCATGTGTGACCCATTTGGGTCCAAGGTTGGTGCTGTCTGTGCTGCGTGTATGAATAGATAAACGCCATGGTGAGGCCAGGCCGTGACTATGGAGAAAGACCCATAATGGCAAACACCATGCACTTACTCTATGCCAGGTGCTATTCTCAAAGCACCATGTGCACTAGCTCATTTCATTCTCACAACAGCCCCATGAGGTGGCTATCATTCTTATCTTTGCTTTACAGATGAAGAAACCAAGGCCTAAAGCCACACAGCTGGTACAAGTTAGAGCCAGGATCCAAAACCAAGCAGGCTGGCTGCAGAGTCCAGACCCAACTGCTTTCCTATCCTGAGGTGTTTACTGAAGAGGGATCATCCAACTCTGTCTCTTTGGTTGGAAACAGCTTCCCAGAAGAGGGGGCTTTGGAGATGGCCCTTGAAGGCTGCGGAGTGGAGGAGGGCATTTTGAACAAACCCTTTTGGCATCAAAGCCCTCACTGATCTACCATAATAGTTCCATTTGATCCCCTGCCATTAGCATCACCTGTGACCCAGTCTTTTGTAGCAACCTCCTACCAGCCTTCTATCTCCTGGCTGCAAAGTGCTGTGGAGCAGGCCATCATTTTCCTACACAAATCTGCACACATTATCATTTGCTTCATTCACTAAACAACTTCACCAAGGCCTCTCCTGTGTGAGGCCCTGTGCTGGGCACCAGGACATAAAGACAGAACAAAATCAGCCCCTGCCCACAGATGCCCAAAGAAGTAAGTGCAGGATAGTGTCCCAGGAGCTGGGAGAGACATCTGTACCGGGGGATTGAGGGCTCAGTGAGGGACTCGCCATTCTCCGGAGGGCCAGAGAGGTGTGGGTCTCTCCCTGGCACATGGTTTTACTGAATGGATGAATGGGTGGCTGGAAGAATTCCTGCCTTATCTTTTAAATCAGTAGTCACACAGCTATTTTCCCTGCTGAACACAAACTCCCCAAAGGCAGGGCTGAATGTGATCCCCTCCCTCCTCCTCTAGGGGACCCCCTCTGGCTGGGGACAGAGGGATGAGGAAAGCCACCTGCCTTCGGGAACTCAGTAGCCATGTGGAGGAAAGAAGCCGCAGACCAGGCAGAGGGGACGTGTCACAGAACCACATCCACCCGCGCCAGTGCAGGCACCCGGAGGCCGAGTGCAGGTAAAGCCCACCTCCTCCTCCCCTCAGGCCGTAAATCAGCCTGCAGGGGATCTTTGCACAGGCCAGGGAACTGGACAAGCTGACTTCTCAGGTCCCCAAGCCCTGCAAAGCTATCCTGTCCACTCCTCTGCTCCAAGGCATTCCCAAGCTTCCCTCTGGCATTTTCCAAGGTGTCCAAGGAATGAGACGCCCACCTGGGTGGTCCATTCCAAGGTTCAGCAGCTGGAACGGCCAATGCCCAAGAGCTGCTGACAGAACTCAGTTCCGCTTGAGGCAATTTATGGGCCCAGCCTGGGTAAACATGGGCCCAATTAATGCGCCCTAGGATTTCACCTCTGCTGCTGTCAGTCTCACCTCCTAGAGCCGCAGGCGCTGGAGCGTGAGTCCTGAGAGCAGCTAGGAGAAGACACATGGAGGGCCGAATGGCCACAGGCAAGGACCCTCAGCCGCCCAGTCTCCCACCCCCATTCACAGATGCAGAGACACGTGGTCTGACCAAAGCTGGGATCTTATGGGAGCAACAGGAAAGAAACTGGAAAATCAGAACCACCTTGCAAACTCTGCTCCCTGGGCTTGCTTACCACCAGCTTCATCCAGGCCCTGAGGTGGGTCTGGGGACACAGAGATGAGTCAGACCTGGCGTTTGTCCAGGATGAGGTCACATTTGGTGGGAGACAATGATGAAGAGACAAAGGGAAGCTCAGGGGCCGTGGAAGCCCCAAGGTGGGGCCTGGAACACAGCTTGTGGGTCAGGAGGGTCGGGGAGTTTTCTGAGGGGCCAGGCCATGAGGCCTGAGTTGAATTTTGATGAGTTAATCACACAGCTAAGCTATGGGAAGGCACCCGAGGCAGAGGGAAGGTCACATGCAAAATGACAGTTCTTGAAAAGGCTCGGCTGGGGAGGAGGGCCTGGTACATGGTGAGCACTCAGTAAATAGCTTCTGAATGAATGAATGTTGAGTCTGGCATAGCTGGAGTGTGGGAAGCAGGGTTGGGGCAGGAGGGGTTGGAAGTGACTAGAGAAGGACTGGAAACTGAGCAAGTCTTGAGATTTAGTTGCAAACTAACTGCAAACTTAGTTGTAAACACTAAGGTGTTTGGGTGTGGTCCTATGGACAGAGGGGATCTGGGAAAGGGGTTTAATAGGGAAAGAGGGACGGGGCTACATTTGCTTGAGAAAGACCGCTCAGGAGGCTGGGGTTAGAGATGTATTAGGGTCTGGGTTGTCAGGTAAAATACAGGACACCTAGTTAAATTTGAGTAACTTTTTAATATTCATGTAGTTTTATTTGCTAAATCTAGCAGCCCTAATTGGGAGCAGGGGCGGGGAGGAGTGGGGAGGGAGACTCATGAGGAGAAGGCCAGGGTGGTGGTCCAGGGTGAGCTCACGGTGGCCTGATGGGGCACGGCCGGAGAGGAGGCGACAGCTGAGAAGGCTTTCTTTCTTTCTTTCTCGTTCTTTCTCCTCCCTCCCTTCCTTCCTTCCTTCCTTCCTTCCTTCCTTCCTTCCTTCCTTCCTTAACAAAACTTTTTTTTTGCGGGTTACCTTCCGGAAAATGCACAAATCATAAATACACAGCTTGACTAATTATCAAAACTGAACACACCTGGGTAACCACCGTGTCATGCAGGAAGCAGGGCAGTGCCCCTCCTTCCCCGTCATGACCGCCTTCCAAAGCAGGAGAGCTGGGGGATTCCAGGAACGTCCCCCTCCTCCCAGACCTAATCATCTCCCTCCTTCCTCCTCGTCCTCCTCCCCTTCACCTAGGGCTATGGGGGCACCTGCAGCCCCTGCCTTCAGTCCCCCCTCCCACGCCAGCCGCTGCCGCTGATTCAGGGTTGGACAGACAGGTGTCCTTGGATGAAGCCCGTGGATGGGCTGATTGTGTTTTGGGGGGAAGGTGTATGTGGGGGGCAACCCTGAGCTGCTGGGGGTGGGGGTGGGGGTGTGCACAGACTGCCCTGAGACCACAGCCCATTTCACCTGGCAGTTCTGGCCAGAGCCAGGAAGTAGTTTGTATTTTCAGAAGGAAATGAGCTGGTTTTGCTGGTGGGAGCAGACAGCTATGGGAAACAGCTCCAAGGGAAACAGGCCGTGGGAAGGGAGGCCAGAGCCAGACCCTCCCCTGCGAGGTGGGCAGGTGTTGACCAGCAGGGCTGACAAACCAGCCTACTGTGCGCCTTCCCTGATGCTGTTGAGAGATGACACACCCTCAGGGGGATTCCCTGCTGCTGAGACCCCCCAAGAGGTCGGCGTGGGCCAGGCAGGAAGGGGAAAGGGGCCCAGCCTCCTTTTGCCACCTCGGGGACCCCACAAATCAGGGCTGGCAAGGGAAGGGCCAGGTCCACTGCTGTCCTGCCAGGGAGGCTGGAGCAGGAGCTAGCAAACAGGCCAGGAAGGCTGGCTGGAGGCCGTCTGGAGAGTGAAGTGTTCATTCGATCACTCCATTCATCCATGCTTCCGCCTATCCCTCCATTCAACACCAAACCCACCCTGAGGTTCCCGTGCTGGGCATGGGGAATGCAGAGGTGGAGCAGTCTGAGGGCTGCCCTCCAGGGGCTCCGGACCAGGGGGAGGGGCACAGGCCAGTCGCTCATGCACACAGGCACCCTCAGGCAGGGGTGACCAGCCCCACAGGGCCGTCAGCAAGGGCTTCAGGGAGAAGGTAATATTGGAGTTGGGTCTTAATGTGAGTAGGAAGACATCAGAGAAGGGGAAGGGAGCCCCTGGGCTCTGCAGGTGGAAACTCCCTGAGTTCTCAGGCCACAGAGGACTCCAAGGAGAAGGCGAGGGGCAGGGGATGGCTGGGGTCTATGTAATGGAAGAGCCTGGCTGGCAGGTTGGGCAAGCACCTGGGTTCTAGTTCTGCCTGGGCGGGCAGAAGTGGCCACTGCCCAGCCCAGCCCCGGAGGCAGTGAGAGGCTCTGGAAACAGCCCTGGGGAAGGGTTTATGAGCGTGGCAGTCAACTCCCTGCTCTGACCCAAGCAAGTACTTCTCTCTGCAGTCTCTTTGGGGACACTGCCCTTGGGGAATGTACAGCCTAGTGGGGAAACAGTCATATAGGTTCACAAACGGCCAGTATTGAGCTCGCCTCTGAAGGGAGGGTTGGAAGGGGGAGACTGGAGGGAACTAATTTACTCTGAGAGCTAAGAAGGGATGGTCATTAAAGCTGAGACCTATAGGAAGAATCAAGTTAGGCAAGGGATGAAGGGAGAGTGTTCTGGACAGAAGGGACAGTTTTTGGAGGTCTGAGGCAGGGCACGTGCAAGGCCAGTGTGGCTGGAGTGCAGGAGCCTGGGGAGAGGGGCAGGAGGGGCCAAATCACCTCAGTTAGTATTTTGGATTCAACGTATGGCCAGATTTTGGGGATTTTTAACCTGAGAAGTTGACCAAGTATCTCCTCTGTGCCAGGGCCTGGGCTGGGCACTGGGGTGATGGGTGACCATGTCCTGCCCCTGCCCTAAAGCTTCCCCAGGCTGGATGGGGAAACTGAGGCATGGGGAAAAGAATTTAAAACTTCACTCTGGCTCCTGTGTTGGGAATTCTATGGGAGTGGAGAGTCCAGTGAGGAGGCTTCTTCGGGTCCAGGTGAGAGGTGGGGTGGCTTGAACCAGGGGGCAGCAGAGGAGAGGTTGGAAAGAGCCAACAAGACTTGGCGAAGGATTGGATATGAGGAGGGAGGGTGTTGGGGGGTGATGGAGGTGGACAGGCCTGAAGTGGGAAACTCTGCAGGAGGAGAGTTGGGGGGAAGGTGCAGAGGCAACCAGCTAGGTGTGGAAGTTAGACCCACCTGGAGATCTGCAAGGACAGATGCCAAGTGACAAGGAACTGGGAAGAGAGGCCTGAGCTGGGGCTATTCACTGGAGTCTGTGGAGGAAGTGATAAAGCTAGGGGCCAGGATGAGACTGCCCAGGAGGAGAAAGGGCCTGCAGAGTATCGAAGAGGCTTAGCCCAGAGCCTGAGACAGTCCCGTGAATTCACCCCCTTGTACCTCTATGGCCCGACTCAGGCCTTGGCCCTTGCCTCTCCCTGAGCTCCCCGGCTCAAGTCTTGCCTCCTCCAGCCTGTGTCCTGCAAGCAGCCCACAGGGTCCATCTACAACACCAACCAGTCTCATCTCTCCAATGGCTCCCCAGTGCCTGAGCCTGGCTGACTCATCCCTTGAGGAGCTGGTCCCTTCCACCTCTCCCTTCTGCCAGCCCTGCTCCAGCTGAGCTATAAGATGCATCATTCATCAGCCCTTCTGGTGGCCTCGGTCTGTAGGGCTGTATTAGTTAGGGTTCTCTAGGGAAACAGAATCAACAAGAGATATCTATAAATATAGGATTTATAAAACTGTCACACGCAACTGTGAGTATGCATGAGTCCAGATTCTGTAGGGCAGGCAGCAGACTGGAAACTCCGATGAAAGTGTTCGATGAACCTTGCAGGAAATGCTCTGCTGGTCAGCCAAAGAAGAAGTAAAAGTCCTCTGTCTGACTTAAATGTCTTCAACTGATTGGATTAAATCTAGCTGATTGCATTCTCTCATTGCGGAAGACACTCCCTTCGTCAATGTAATCAGTCACAGCTGCAGCCAACTGACTGATGACTTAATGAACCAGCCTTCTGGTTTCTGAACCAGCCACAGATGTCCTCACAGTAATGGTTAGGCCAGTGCTTGCTTGACCAGACACCTGGACACCATCACCTGGCCAAGTTGACGCATGAACCTAACCGTCACAAGGACCTTGCATGTGTTTTCCCAGGGTGACACCCCTGCCCCATGTCTGTCTAGAGAATCTGAACTCATCATTCAAACTTCAGCTCAGCTCTACTTTCTCTGAGAAACCTTCTTTGATCAACCCCTTCTCTAAGAGTTAAGTTCCCTCTTTTGGGCAGCTTCTGGCCTCCTACGAGCGAGCGCAGGTCACTGTGTTTCAGAGGGTGTCACTGTCTCCACAATGGACTGGAGCACCTGAAGGCAATGGTGGGGTCTGGTTCTCACAGGGCCCAGCACTGGGTGGGCACAGAGCAGGCTCAGAAGAGGAGCTGAATCATCAAGCAGATGTCTCTGCTGAACCAGGATTCTTACCAAGGAGGTTCGCTAGAGTGGGGTACCCCTGTCCTGAGGATGTGTGGTATGTGCACATTGCTAGACACACATTGGGTCCTTGACAAAGACTTCTTGAGTGAGGAGATCCAGAGGTTGGGGGAGGGAAAGATCAGTGTGGCCAGGGTGGCCCAGGAAGTCTCTGGAGAAGGCAAATGCCCTTCCCGTTGGCACTTAAACATTGGTAGGGGTTGGGATAAGACGAGAGAAGGAAGAGCAAGCATGAGGAAAGGCTGGACCACAGGATCACATGGACGGAGCCAAGAGTGATAGGAAGTGACACTGATGAGAATTTTGGAAAGTTAGCAGGAAAGGCTGCTTAGAAACAGCTGTTCCCTGACCATAGCCAGGCCCTGAACCTGACAGGCTATCTACATATCTCATCTAAACCTCACGACAACCTGTTAGGTAAGCACTGGGGTCACCCCCATTTGATGGAAGAGTAAACTGGGGCATGGAGAGGGCTGATGGCCTGCCCAGGTCAAAGCCTGGATGGGGATCCCTGGGGTGGGGGGTGTGCGACTCATGGCCACCACACCCAGCTGCTTCCCCCACTTTGCAGAGGTGGAGACTGAGGTCCCATGAGGGCAGTGGGCTCAACTGGGGTTGCCCAGCTGGTGGGAGAAGATCCCAGCTTCGGGCCCAGCCAGGTCAAGCACAGCACCCTGGCCAGGCCATGCCCAGCCACCCCTCCCACCAAAGGGCCCCTCCTCAGCACCCTGGAAGAATTCCAGAGGCAGGTGATAGAGTCGGGAGCAATGTGGGAGGGGTGTGAAGCCTGGCACCTCTGCACAGACAGACCCCAGCCCAGCGGCCCTTTTAAAACAGGCTGAGGGCAGGGGTAAGGGCTGGAATCCTGGGAATGGGATGTGCATTATCTCTGGAGCTCGGGCTGGGAGGGTGACCCCAGGAGGGAGGGGACAGGGCAGGGAGAGGCAGGGCTGAGCACAGGCCGGGCAAGGCCCTCAGGTTGCAGGTGGCTCGGAGGAAACCACAGACCAGACAGGGAGCAGCCTCTTTTCTCCCTAGGCCCACAGGTGCCAAGCACTCTGCAGCACCTGCATCCAGGGGTGAGCCAGTCATGAGGACCCTGCCTGGGAAGGGCTCTTCAGAGTGCCTGCAAGTGCTCTCACCGCCACAGCCCCCGTGGGCCCCGGGCACCTGTGGGATGGGCTCGGTAGTGTCCATCAGGCCATTTTACAGACTGGGAGACAGGCTCAGAGAGGCGGGATTCACCAACAGTCTCCCTGGCTCTGGGTTTCCCAGGGCTATGTGGGCTCCCTTTTGGGCACCTCCATGGCTGGTTCTTCCTCTTGCCTCCTCACTCCCACCCCACAGAGCCTGGGTCCGGGTCGGGGAGTGATCACTTTGGTGCAAAGACCCATCAGCCCCGTGAAGGTTGCCTGGACCAGTGTCTGGGTACCAGGTACTCAGGCCAGGCAGCAGGTCCCCATCACCTCCTGCTGACCCCACGTCCATCTCTCACTCCCTCTGGAAGGCTCAGACCCTCAGGGCCTGGGATGCACAATTCGTTTGCTTTCTCACTCAACCTGACCTGGGTTGCACAGGCAACTTGCAAGATGTGTGGCTTCGGTGGTATTTCTGGCTCATTCTCGCTTCTCCCAGCCCTTTTGATGAGGCAGCCCAGAATGAAGGAAAGGGTGAGGACTTTGGGATAAGGAAATCCCCCATTATACAGACGAGAGTCCTAAGGACCAGAGATGGCCGGGATCCTCCAAGGCCACAGGGGAGCAGGGACAGAGGCCTTCCCAGTCCAGCCCAGCCAAGCCCTGGCCACTGCACTGGTGACCCCTCAGAGGCCCATCCTAGGGGCAGGCTGGGGGTACCGTGAGCTGAGACCAGCCCTCTGCCAGGCTTTCTTGGTGCACAGAGTCCTAGAGCAGGTGGGTACAAGGGCAACTTGCATTCACGTGCAGCCCCTGCCCCCTGCTCCCACCCCCGGCTCCCACCCCCACACCTCCCCAGCTGCGACCACAGCGGCAGGGAGGAGCAGGCATCCTATTATTATTTTCCTGGTTCGCCCATTGTTTGACAGTCCCTGTAATCACACAGTGGTGCCACTGCCATCCTGTTTGGGAGCAAGAGAGCCCCTTATCTGAGCAGACCACACCTGCTGCCCTGAGTCATCTCTGCCCCTGCCCTGGAGCCCTGCTGGGACAGCCTGAGATTATAGCTCAGCAACAACAGTGAGAAGGGCCTGCACCAAGGGTGAGCACACATCATCTCACTGGACACTTATGCCAACCAAAAACTCAATGGGCAGAAAAGAGAAGGTGGGGGGCTTGCCCAAGGCCACCCCTCAGGGCCTAGACGGGCACCCTTTCCTCTGTTCTCACTTTAGTCGGCAAGCAGGGGAGGTTCCAATACACGGACCTTGGCCCTGTTGCTGAAGACCCTGCTCCTCTTCCTCAGTGCCTCTCCCTTCTCAGTGAGCACAGAGCCTAGCTGGGGCAGGAGGCCCGGGGACCCACCTTCCCCAGGGGACAGGCTGTGTGGGTTCCCCTCCAAGTCCTGGATTCTTGACTCTTGGTGGGCAGCCTGGGATCCATGTGCTCTGAGGGCCCCTCCACAAACAGGGCAGGATTCACCCCTCATCCACACCGTCATCTCTCCACTGGGTGCAAGGCTGCCTGGTCTCTCTGTGCCACATGCTGGAGACCAGGAGGAAGGGGACAGAGTCTCTGACCTCAGGATGAGTGGAAAATCCAGGACCTCTACTTGCTATCTGTTCTAGGAAGGCAGTAGGTGGTTCTGGGCCAGACAAGTAGCCCAGGTGGCAAACTGGAGGATGGCCAGGCCACAGCCCCCAAGTCTTCCTCTGAAGTCCTCTGACATGTGGTGGCATTGCAACTCAGGGAGTCTCTTCAGCTCCCCCAGCTTCAGTCTCCTCATCTCTAAGGAGGATAGTGGCAGCACCAATTTCATGGAGTTGCCTTGAAGATTCAGCGTTGGGGTATATAAGCATTTAGTAGATGCTTAATGCGATGTGGCTGTTATTATGATGAATCTTTTTCAACAGGTATGGACAGGGTCAGCTTCACCTAGGGGCCACCCTGGAGTTGAAGAGGTGAGTTCCTCTCTACTGAGCACCCACTGTGCCTCAGCCCATCATCGCTTCTGCTCCCAACAACCTCGTGGGGTTGGTAATGTTAATCCTGCTTTGCAGGAGCAGGAGGAAGAACCTCAGAGAGGGTGAGTGTCCTGGCTGAGGCTGCCCAGGACCAGGGGTGGAAACCTGGCTTGTCTTCTCCTGCCCAGCCTCTCCAGCTCAAACACAGATGTGGAGTTGTCACCCCAGCCTTTTTTTTTTGTTTTTTTTTTTTTAAATATGTATCCTTCCTGATTTTCTGTCTAGTAATTCTGTTTATTATTGAAAGAGGGATGTTGATGTTTCCAAACATAATTGTGGATTTTTGTATTTCTCCTTTCAGTTCTATTAGGTTTTGTTTCACATATTTTGATGCTCTCTTGCAAATCCTACACATTTAAGATTTCTATATATACATATATCTATTTTATCATTTTATAGTGGAATGTAACATATATACATAGAAGTGATAACTTCCCAAGTGCAACTCAACAAAGAGAGAGCAAATTTCAAAGAATGTCATGGGTAATAGTTCCACAGTTTCAGTTATTTTCTTATTGTGAAATATAACATATATGCAAAAAAAGTGACAACTTTCAAAGTATGATTCAACAAATAGTTATATAGGAAACCTCCAAGAATGTTTTGGGTTACAGTACCACAGCCTCAGTCGTCTTCCTATTGTGAAATATAACAACATGTATACAAACGTTAACAACCCTCAAACTACAAGTAGCTATACAGCAAATTTCAAAGAATTCTATGGGTTATAGTTCCACCACTTCAGTTCCTTTCTTCTAGCTATTCTAATACCCCAGCAACCAAGAAAAAGAAAATTTTATAGAGATTCAGTATTCACAATATTTTGCTAAATTCTATCTTGTCTTTTGCTACCCCTTCATCTAGTTTAATCACTTTCTCGATCTTCAGGGGTGTCCAGGCAGTGATGCCCCTAACTTATTGATGTTGAAAAGGGCTGTCAACATTATGGGAAAAAGGGACACATCTGGTTGATGTTCTTGAAGAGGCTGTTGCCTCTGGATTTAGGGACTTAGCTGGCATAGGAGCTCTCTGGAGGATTTAAGTTTCTGAAGAATAAACTTAGTGAGTGAAACTTTTATAGAGTCTCAAATAGGGACCCAGGTATTCTTTAGAGTTTTGCGGACTACTGTTGACTTGAGCTTTTCATACCGTGAGCATTTGGCATATCTAGCTGAAGCTTGCATAGGAGTAACCCCTAGGACAGCCTCTTGATTCTATTTCAATTCTCTTAGCCACTGAAGCCTTATTTTGTTGCCTTTCTTTTTTCCCCTTTTGGTCAAAAGGTACTCTCAATCCCTCAATGCCAGGGTCAGGCTCATTCCTGGAATCTGTGTCCCATGTCGCCAGGGAGACTCACTCACCTGGGGGGTCCTGTCCCATGTTAGAGGGAGGGTGATGAATTTATTTGCAGAGTTGGGCTTAGAGAGAGAAAGTCCACATTTGAGCAACAAAAGAGGTTCTCTGGAGGTGACTCCTGGGCATAATTATAGGTGGGCGTATCCTCCCCTTTACAACCATGTTTCACCCCAGCCTTTAATGACACCTTCACTTTTTGTGCCCAGTTGTTCGAGTGTCCAATCTAGCCCTGGTCTTCTCCCACAGGCTTTGAACTTGACTGGAATTGAGGCTGGGTTACAGCCTGTCTGGGCCTCCCCACAGGTGTGAGACATCAGGCAATCCTTTCCCCAGCCACTGCCCCCTGTTTCACCTCCTGCACTTGCAGACACCTGCTCAGTGGTCTTCAGTGACAATGCATTCCCTTGGTCAGCAAATATTTGCCCATGGTTCAGCCCACCTGCAGGCCACCCAGGTGGTAGGGGTGGTGGTGGGGGTGGGGTGGGGTGGGGATGGCCATGAGCCAATAGAGGGACGGTGGCAAAGGACACCCGTATCACCTTGGCTGTATCACAAGAGGCCTTAAGGGTGAGGGCCCTGGGGGGCATGTCCTGATTTGGAGAACTGCCTCACTGGGCTCCACAAGCAAATTGGAACTTGTCCAGAGGGGGCAAATAAAGCTGGAAGGTTCCTTAAGTGAGTCTTGTGAGGGCTATGACTGAGGTGTGGAGGGTGCCCACCTGGAGAAGGGTTAGACTTGGAGGTGAGGGTTGGGGGAGGGAGTTGGAAAGCCACCATTGCCAGCTCTCTCTGGATGAAACCAGGAGCCATGGCTTGCCATATTTCACTTCCCGTGAGAAAGGACTTTCTCTTAGATGGAGCCAGCCCACGGTTGGAAAAGGAGCTGCCCCAGGAGTTGAGATCCCTGCCGTGGAAGGTGTGCAAGGCTACAGAAGTAAATTCTCGCCTTGGGGTGTTTGAATCTTCATGCTGTATCCAAGGAGGCAGTTAGGTGGGGGGATGAGCACTGGGCAGCCAGTCTCAACACCTGGGTTGTAGATCTGGCAACTTTTGCTCTAAAGGGCAGAGAGGGAAACATTTCAGCCTTAGGTCTCTTTTGCAACTACTCAATCTGCATTTAAAGTATAAAAGCAGCTATGGACAGTATGTAAACCAATGAGCCTGGCTGTGTTCCAATGGGACTTTATTTACAAAACCAGGCAGCTAGCCTGATTTGGCCCACTGGCCATGATTTCACAACCCTGGATTAGAGGATAATGGCAGTGAATTGGAATGGGAAAAAGGGGATTCTTTAGTTTTTCTCAAAATGTGTTACAGGTAGCTGTTGATACTTGAGATGATTTTAAGTGATTCAAGAAAAAACTTTTGAAACTTTATGGAAAATTTCAATCATCTACAAAATTATACAGAATAGTAGAATGAACCCCCACATATTGATAACCCAACTTAAACAATCACACACACACACACACCACACACACACACACACACACCACACCATATGAGCCTTCACTCATCCCAACACTTGGCCACAATGTTGACTTCTCAGGGACCCTGGAGCTCATCAAAAGCAAGGAACTGAGGGGGGGAACAGGTAATCCCCATTCACACCAGTGCTTAGCCCGTTTTAGGGCACATCAGGGTGATCTGATTGACTCACCAGAAGGAGGAAAAGGAGCCAGCACCTTCAAGCCCAAACCCTGGTAGGGCAGCTCTCTTACTGGGTCTCCTGGAGGGCGGAGTTATTATCCCATTTCACAGTTGGGGAAATTGAGGCACAGAGAAATTGAGTGTCTTACCAAGATCATACAGCATTAAGTGGCAGAGGCAGATTGGGAACCTACGTCCATCTGGCCGCAAGCCTCACTGACATTCTGGTCAATCCAAATCGAGGGAGAAAGACTTGGCCATATTTCTGTCTTTTTAAAGGGAAGTATACTGGGGGAGCAGCTGGGATACTCCAGTCCTGATCCTGGACACAATCCAAGAAGAAGGTGGTATGGGGAGGATGTCCCTCCACACACCCACCGGGATGTCCCCTCCACTTCTTCCCCCACCCCCAACATCCCTAGAGACCATCTTTCCTTCCTTCCCTCTGGGGAGGGTAACCTGGACCTGCTGGTCAGCCGTGTGATCCTGCTGCCACTGCTTCCCCCTTCCAGGTGTGTGCTAAACCCTCAGAGACTTGGAGATGTACTAGGCTGACTCATTCTACAGATGGAAAGACCAAGGCATCGAGAGTAGAAAGAATGTTGGAAACAGTACTAGGGTAGTCCTTGTGCAAACACTTCTTGTTGAAAGGGTATTGGGGTCAAAGTCAAGAGACCCACATCCTAATCCTAGCTCTGGTCCTGGCTCACTGGTTGTAAGGGGTTTTATTTAATTGTCATAACAGCCCTATGAGTTAAGCATTGAAATTAGCCCCATCTTATAGATGGGGGTAGGGTGGCAACGGAGAGGCAGAAGGTCAGTGAAGTGGCTGGTCCAAGGCCACGGAGTGGTGGCTGGGATTAGAGCCCACGCAGGCTGGCTCCAGAGTCCCCATTCAACACTTGCCAGCTGGAGCTGACTCTGAGCTTGCTGGCCTTCAAAGGGGGCTGGGGAAAGCTGCCCTTGGCTTGCAATCCCCCCAGACCCCTTTAACCCCAGCCCAGCTGACCATCCGTCCACCTGCCCCAGCAAAGGAGGCTTTGATGGGCTATTTGCCCCCACCCTCCAATGGGAAGGGGAAGCAGGAGGGCCCAGGTGATACTGCTGTCTCCCCTGGCTCTGCTGAGAGCCCCCCAGCCTACCCGGGGCAAGTGCTCCTGGCCCAGCCTGTCTAGCCCCAGGTGGGCCTCCCCAGTTCATCCTGCTCGCAAAGCCAGCAGACTGTGGCGTCCGCAGACCGTGACCTCCTCTCAGCAGACGGGAGCTCCTCCATCATCATTGCCAACTCTAACGCCTCAGTGCGCTTGGTGGGGCCCAGCCCCGGCGCTCAGCTCCCCACCTCCCTGAGCCCACCCATGTGAGCCAGAGAGGGGCTGGGGGTGGTGAAGGGGAGCCTCAGACAAAGAGTCAGGTAAGCTGGTGTGCCAGGTTCCAGGAGGTCTGCAGCGTGGCTGTGCGATCTTGGGCAAATTCCTTGCGCTCTCTGAGCCTCCCTTGCCTTATCCATTCATCTGCAGGTTCAGTGAGCCAAGGTGTGGAAACAGGCTTTGTACAGAGTAAATAAACCACTATGCAGATGGGAGTGACTCCCATTATACTCACGCCTTCTCCCATGACCCATTTCTCCTGCCCTTTCCAAGTGACCCTTGCGGTCACGTCACATTGACGAGCAACGCTCCCGTGTGCTTCAAGGACCATTGCCCTGGTTCAAGGGCTGGGTCTGCACAGACTCCCACGTGGAGAACCCAGACCTTCCAAGCCAGGTGGGCCCTGGGGATCCCTGATCCAGCCCCTAGCCTGGGCGGTGGAGCCTGGGCAGGAAGCCATGGGCCCAGGTTGGGGAGAAGCTAGCACAGGAACTGGCTTGCATAGCGGGAAGGGCCGGAAGGCAGGGCCTTGAGTGGAGCTGCAGGGAGAGCACAACTTTGAAGCCAGAAAGCCCATGGCTCACTTTTTGGCTTGGAAGTCTGTGCCACCCTTCACATCACAGTCATCAGGGATTTGTGTATTCAAGACAATTTTCTGCTCTGAGGAAGTGACGCATTTTCATAGGTGCATCAAGGTGCCAAGCTCCATTTTGTGGTCTCTTCCTGCATCTTCTGCACTTGTCTGAGTACTGCTCCATAGCGGAGACTGGATCTGATCATCTCTGTCCCCCGAACCCAGCACAGGGTCTGCCACAGACAGGACCCTTTCCAAGGGTTTTCTAAGTGACACAGTGATGCCCCTTGCATGTGCCCTGCCTGCTGAGGACCTGTTTAGGTTCTGTCCCCAAAGAAGAGGACCCTCAGGCCCCAGGCAGATGGGGGAATATCAGACATGCCCAGGTAGGGGAGTGCAGTGGGTCAGGAAGGATGTCCCTATCTAGGTCAAAGCCCTCAGGGTGGGTGGTTCCTCTCTGCCCACCTCCACCAGGGCTGTCTGCAGGTGTGCAGCTTGTGTACTGCACAGAGGACCAGCTGAGGGGCTGGGGGCTGCAGCTCTGCCCATGCTTCACCGTGGCGTGAGGATGCACTACCAGGCAGAAAGAGTGGATTTTTCTACTTTACATTGAGGAAACTCATGGGCCAGCAACAGCTCTGCCCCTGCCCTTTGTCAGGATTCAGACCTTTTTACAGAGCCCCCAGGCCTCCCAGTCACTCTGGTGAGAAGTCGTGACTATGAGCTCTGCAGTCAGACAAGTCCAGTTCAAGGCCCTCTTGTCAGCTGTGTGATCTTGAGAAAGTCACTTAACCTCTCTGAGCCTCAGTTTCTTTTTTTTCCTATAATAGCATTTTTAAAATTTGAAGTATAATTGATAAGAGTGAAGTTCATCAATAGTAAGTGTACAGCTCAACTACTTTTTCCATATGTATATGTGTAACTATCACCTGCATTAAGGTACAGATTTTCATTCCCCTAGAAAGTTTCCTTGTTGAGCCTCAGTTTTTTCATCTGTAAAATGGGGGGGTAACAATGACTCCACAGAGTGTTGTGGAGATTAAATGAGTTGAGGCTTGTCAAGCATTTAGCACAGTGACTGGCATCCAGTATGTGCTCAATTCACAGTGGGCTGTTTTTCTTTCCCTTCACCTTCAGACATTTAGGAGTTTTTGCCTCATTTGAGCTTCTCAACATGACTGTAGTTTACCTCTGGGGAAACTGAGGCTCAATGAAGCAGTAATGCTGACTTTGCAGTGTGGCCGTGGGCGTCACCTCCCTCTCTGGACAATGAAAGCACCAGATTAGATGTTCCCCGAGGTCTCATCCGACCCTCTGGAGTCTGTGTTGAGGAACCTGGGGCCCTTGACTGTTCACTTGGTCGAGGGGGTGTGGGCCTGGGCCTCTGTGTGTTGTGTGTTTTAGGGGTGGGGGAGGCGGCTGTTGGTTGTTATCAGCTGGCTGGACCAGTCCCTGGAAAGGCACCCACAGAGCCCTGTCTCTGCATAAATTTACCCCCAGCCCCAAATTGCACACAAGGCACTTTTATGGGTCTATTTAATCCCCCTACAGCCCCCGAGACTTTCACATTTGTCAGGGGGAAATCGGAGGAGCCAGAGAGACCCTTCCTCACCTCAACCACTCCTGGGACATTCCTGGATCAGAGAGTGGAGGTGACAACAGAGAGAAAAATAAATCCTGAAAGACAGAGCTCCACATTTCCTCCATTTAATATCAAGTCATGCATTCCAATACCTTTTCAGTTCAGCTGAGGGCTGCTTGGAGACTGGAGACAGGGAAAAGAGAGCAGAAATCTAGCTTTTGATTTAAAGAACCTGCTCCCCTGAGGGTGGGGAAGCTCAGACTAAGGCCTGCTCTCAAGGTGTCCTGTCCTGGATTTATTGTGCACTGGCTGGCCGAGAGTCTGGCATCCAGCCTCCGTCCATTGGGCTGGCTCATGCTTCAGGGCCACGCGGAAGTGAAATCAGGACAGAGCTGGGAGGCCTGGGGCAGGAAGACTGCTTTGCAGGGCGTGAGCCCCATCCCTGGACTGTCCACACGGAGAGGAGACCACTTGGCAGGACAGTTGAATGACGGCCCCTCCTTGGCTCTGGGCCAGACAAAGGTTTGAATCCCTTCTACTAGCTGGTTGACTTTGGACAAATTGGAGATTATCTGAGTCTCAGTTTTCCTCCTCTATAACAGAAAGATAATGATACCCACCTCTCAAGATTGTTATAGGGACCAGAAATGGCAGTGTCTATAAAACACCCAGCCAGAGGCATAAAAATAGGATGAAAGGAGTATTATAGTAGTGGGACTTGTTGTTTTTGCCATCTCTACTAGTTTTCTATTGCTGCTGAACAAATTACCATGAATTTAACAGCTTTTAAAACAACACAAACTTACAGTTCTGTCTGTCAGAAGTCCAACGTGGGTTTCAGTGGGCTAAGATCAAGGTGTTGGCAGGACTGTGCTCCTTTCTGGAGGCTCTGGGCAGGGAGACTCTGTTCCCTTGCCTTTTCCAGCTCCCAGATGCTGCCCGTATCCCATGGCTCTTGGCCCCTTCCACCTTCAAAGCCAGCGATGGCTGATCAAGTCTTTCTTACATCATTGCCTCCCTCTGACACTGACTCTGCTTCTGCCTTTTGCTTCCACTTTGAGGACCCTTGTGGGCCCATTGTAATCCATTCTGGATTGTAACCCAGAACAATCTCCCTATTTTCATTCCCCTTTGTCATGGGATTAGGATGTGGCCATCGTAGGGGACATTTTACCTACCACTCCATCCATTCCTCTAGTAGGACAGGGAGCCTTTGCTATTTCTTTTCAGCAGGAATTTATCAGTGCTACGGACTAGTAGCTGCTGTGAGCTCTTTTCCTTTCTTCCCTCTTTCAAATAGGAATCTTTATTGCAGTTACAACATTCTCTCCCCACTCTTGTGGAGTAATAATGTGTTGAGGGAGTTAGCATTCAGCCATGGATTACAGGACTATGAGAACACATCCAACTATGGAGAAGAAGAATATAAGTCACCCAGAGGTTCTGAATTCAGTGATTATATGAGTGTTCGATTGGTCTCCATCAGTGGGGGGTGGAGGGTGGGTGTGAGGCGGGAAGGCATTGTTTTCTATGGGAATAAGGGTATGTGTGAATGTTATTCCATCAAAGGGGTGGACTGTGAGAGGCAGTTCTTGTTTTTGCCATTTTGCCATCAACATTCTTTCCCCATTTTTTCCTAGTAATGGCACCCTGATTTTGCTTTAGGATGATAATTCCTCACACCCATCCTTCTCCCCATGTGGAGCCACATATTTCAGATGGTGCTGGCCCATCCCCCACCTCCACGGCCATGAGACACAGGCCTGACGAGCCAGAGCATCACGTCTTCCTGGCCACAGGGATTTGTTGGTTCGTGACTCATCAGAACCAATAAGGTTAAGTAGTTGAATACTTTTTGAGACAACAGGGGAAGATGTACTCTCTTTTTTTCCTGCTGGATAACTTCACAATTATCATCCCAGCACATGGAGCCTGAAAGTGAAGCCAGCAAGGAAGACTGGAGAAACTAGAGATGGGGCAAAAAGGTTCTAGAGACATAATTTGAGCCCCTGGATGAAGACATGCTTGAAATTCTCATACCCTTGGGCTTTTCACTTGTATGAGCCAATACTTTTTTTTTTTTTTTTTTTTTTGCTTAAGCCTGTTTTTTTCACTTTATATGGACAATTGATAATAAATAACGTTCTTACTGAGATGAACCATTTACAAAGAGCTTTTATAGCCATTATCTTGTTTAATCATCACACTAAGTTCATGAAATAAGGTTTATTGGTCCTATTTCACAGATGAGAAAACTGAGCCCAAGAGAGGTAATGGGATTTGTTCTTGTTTGCACATTAATTAAGGGCTAGAGGCAGGTTTCCTGATACAAGAACTTGTGCTTTTTCTCCCCATTGTGCCATCTTCTCAGCTCTGAGGAATCAGGAAAAGTTCTGGAAAGCAGTGGAATTTGAGCTTTCAGAAAATGGATATGATTACAATAGAAGGAGGAGGAAGGGCAATTTAGGGTGCAGAAGCAGTGCGAGCAAAAGCCAGGAGTTGGAAATGGATGGTGTGATCAGCAGCGATGGGCTGTCTGGGCCCACTGAAGGATAAATGTGAGGATGGGCACACAGCTGGGGCAGGCTGCCAAGGGCCTTATTACCACATGAAGGAATTTCTACTTAAAAGCCTCCTGGCTCCCAAAGATTGTGCCTAGGACTGAGGTGTCTGAAGAGGATGATGCTAAGTGGGCCACCGATGGTGGAAATTCAGGCCCCCGACATCTGAGAAGTGGGCTTTGCACGAGGCAGCAGGGTCTGCCCTGAGTTCTACAGACCACACCCGTGGCGTGATACCCACCTTGTCCAGTTTCCAGAGGCAACTCCTCTGTTTTGGGTCTGGGGAAGGGGTCTGCCATCATCCTGTCATGAAGCCAGATGGTTCTGGGCTTGAACTGTGGCTCCTCTGCTTCCAAGATGTACAACATTGGCCAACTCACGTCACGTTTCCGAACCTCAGTGGCCCATCTGTAAGGCAGAGCTGTGAAGACGATTCGCGATCATGAATGTAAAGCGCGGTACTTGGCGCCGAGTGGGTGCCCTCGGAATGGGAGCTATTACTATCATCATCATCACCATTACATGCCTGGAACCACTCTGCCTCCCGTTCTTTCTCCCGCCACAGCCAGCAGCCTGACTCCACTCACTGACGCCTTGTGGGCTGGGATTTCTGCTTCCCTGCAGCTTGGAACTTGGAGACTTTTTCCTATCCTGCCCAGGGGACTATTCGGTCTCCTGACTCAGGGTCACAATAACTATCACATCTGCAACTCCTTACATATCCTTTTGTGTTCGTCTCCTCTGCTCTGTTCATTCTTCCCTGGGCAGGTCTGAGTCTCTCCTGGTCAGCGTCTTATTTACTGCCTGGGGTAGAGGTAGAAGCTCCCTAAATATTCGCTAAAAGAACATTGAATGAATGGCCCTTCATCGATGACCCCGAGTGTACAGGCAGGGCACCTAGTGCCAAGGGCAATGCCCCCAGCCTCTGAGTTTTCTGGGAGGCCACCTTTGAACTGCTCATAAGGAGATGGTGGAGCGAGACAAGCTCATCTTGGCAGCTGTTTGAGATGGGTGTGATTTATCCCCATGTGAGGGTTGAAGAAACTGAGGTTTATAGAGGCTTGCTCAAGGGTGCCCATCCAGTCAGGGGTGGGGCTGGGACTTGACCCAGGATCTCTTCCCAGGGCCTCTCTCTGAAGGCCCATCTACTGCTAATATCAGGGCCATCAAGCCTGCATGTTTATTTACATCCGAATACTTCATTTATTTCACTGATGATTTCTGTTTGCAGCAGAGCTTTTACCTCTTTAATATGGTATTGAACACATCTAGAAACTAGGGCAGTCATTCTTGAAGTGTTTTCCAAAATTAACTATGATGGGGGACTCTATTGGGGTGCCAACTCCTGCTATTGTTCTAAAAGATGCTAATGAAAGTCATTACATGAGCAAACTGCTAATCCACATGCAAATGTGTCAACTTATGAACAATCAAGCAACCCCCCAATCCCTGCTGGGTATTAGCCGAGTGCTGGACATTGGCCAGCTGAGTGAGTTGCTCAATGCTCTCCCCGGAGGAGGATTGTTGGATGGGAGGGATTTTCTAGCTCGTGACTTGGATGAACCTGGAGTTATTTCCCTATCGAGCAGCCCCAGCCTGAGAGGCACCAGCAGCCTCCACCGAGGGGTGGTTGGGACAGAGCAGGGGCGTGGCCAAGCCCAGTCTCTCCATGTCTGGCCGGGTTGTGTGGCCCTTGGAAATTGCAGAAGGATTTAGACCTACACAGCAGCCCAGGAGAGCCCCCTGGAAACCCAGCAGCCAGGTTGGGGAGGGGGCTGGTTTCCAGGAAGACAGGGAACCCTCTGCCCAGCAAGGAGACAGGGCCAGAGCCCAAAGAGGGGCCTAGAGCAGCCGGGAGGAGACCCAGCTTCAGAGACGAAGACCCAGGGTAGGGGAGGAGGATGCTGTGTAGGAAGAGGGCGGGAAGGGGGATTTGGCACAGGCCTCTGCTGCCTGGTCTCAATTTACTTGTGAGGAGCCTCCTAATAGCTGGGTGAGAGCTGTGCACACTTTCCTGAGAGCCTGCTAAGTGTTTATGGAATGATTTGTGAGGAGAAGTTTCTTTGGAGGCAGCTTGGGGAAGGTATGTTATTAAGAGCTCCTGCTCCAAGTTCCCTTTGGCCCGCTTCCCCCAGGCCCCTGGGGTCTGGGCAGCCCATGGTCACAGCAGCTGTTTGCTATTTTGTAGGCCATGGGGCTGGGGGAACATGGCAAAGTAGGGGCAATTTCCTCCTCCCTGAGGTGGTATAATGCAGCCAAGAGCACTGGAACCAGAGTCAGGAGCCTTCCCCTGAGGGATGTGTTCCCGGCCCTGGGAGAGTGTAGCATCTGTCTCAGGGGCCAAGGAGGACGGTGGTCAGCAGGGTCTGAGGCCACTGAGAAGTTGTGGATGATGGGGACTGAGCGTGGCCATTAGATCTAGTAATATGGAAGTCATCAGTGAGTGACGCAGACAAGACAAAACGATGGGGAGGGCCAATAATGTGTTTGCCTTGTGCAGCAGACTGGGAGCTCCCTGGAGTAGGGACCATGTGGCTTATCTTGATATCCCCAGCAACCTCAGACATGCAGGGCTGGCCCAGGGCAGGGGCTCAGCAAGGGCCTCTGTGTGGTTGTCGGCTCACCCTCGCCAGCCAACCATCCCACCCAGCCACGGGGCACCCCAGCCAGATAAGGGCATGGCGAAGGCACTCAGCTGATCCTGGAAGTTCAGGTAACTGTGAGTCTTGGTCCAGGAAGCCCAGAAGAATCCACTAATCATCCCAATCAGTGGGAAGCTCCCCAACTGCTTCGCCACACCACAGCCTCTTTCTGATTCTCTGAGAACCCCAGCAGGACATGTGAGCCCACCAATTTATATTCACAACAGCCCTGAGAAGTCAGGCTTTTTACCTCCTCCAAATTTATAGCTGAGAAAACTTAAGCCAAGAGAGTGAAGTTGCTCTGCTGAGGTTGCACAATGAGTACCTGCCCAGGTAGGGATCAAACTCAGGGGTTCAAGACCAAAGCTAGTGCTCTTACCTGTGAGCCACCTGAAGGCACTTGCATCATCACTGACTGTGATGTCACTCCATCTGATCCCACTTACCTGGGAGCTACCTGAGGTCAGGGATCAGACTGGCTTCATCCCAGGTCCTTAGATCCCAACACTGGCCCTGGTACGGAGGAGATGGATGGGTGGATATAGATGGTTGGGTGGGTGGGTGGGTGGATGCCTAAACCCTAGGTCAGAATTTGGGAGATAGAATTCCAAGTAGAAGGAACTGCATGAGCAGATTCACAAAGCACATGGCATGGGGGTGGGGTCTTGGAGTGTGGCCTGCCTGGGGTGAAGGGGTGTGTGTTTGGGGCAGTGGGTCTCAAAAGGTGCCAAGTACTGATCCAAGAGGCTGTCCTGGAAATTTGTGGGAATGATTTTTGGATGTCACAATGGTTGGAGGTCTCCTCTGGCATTTCACAAGTGGGGATATCTGAAAGTCTTGCAGGACATTTGGGCGGATGAAAAGTCTGTTTATATTTACCTGTGCCTTGAACCTATTCTGTTTTACATATAAGCACAAAGTACTTTTGCATGATTCTAACACACCCTGAAATTTCCAGGAATGCCACTACTTATAAATTGAGGGAAGATTGCCGTTTGTTCAGAACTTTATTGAGATTGATTCACCATTTCAGAAAAATCATTTCACTGATGACAATGTTTCTCCTGATATTTGAGTGACCAATATAGCACCCCTGGCTAAATCTGCATGTTCAGTAGTTGCAGTCATGGTGAGCCTATATATAGAACCTTCAATCATGTCTTTTGGGGTTGTTGGCCCTGAGCATGAAGAGTGAAATATGTGTTTTATTTTAAATTACTTTCCATTACATTCATTTCAGTGTTATTCAGTCATGGACTGGAGCCATCTCACATGAGAGCTGATTTTGCACATTTCTTCCCAACTCTACATTCAGTGACTTCATGTTGGTAGTTTGAAATCAGCCGTGGTGGAAGTATTTACACCACAGAAATTGGCATGGGCTGCAAATCAAGTTTTTCTATCTTCAAAGAGCTAATTGTTAAACATTCACCAGCTCACCCCTGATTACATTGGCTTGTTTAATTGTATGTAGAGATGGGCTATATTATCTATGAAGATCATTTCTGCATAGTAAAGGAGTCGTTGGGCCCCATAGGGCAGAGTTACAGATGGAGAGAAACGAGCCCACAAATAGTTATAAGTAAGGACCTCCTGCCATTGGCAGGTTAGAAATGGTTCTTGTGGGCTGGGGAGCTTTGAATCCTTGTGAGGAGACCTGTGAAGGGTGAGTCGAACAACTGTGGAAGGTTCTGCTCCCCTCCAGGGAGGCAGAAGTCAGGCAAAGGCAGCCCCTGCTCCTTCTGAAGGATTTATCAATTTTGCATGACAGATGCTGGGGCTGCTGGGTTGGGCTGGGCTATTTTGTTCTTTGCAGCTTTGGCACATAAAACTGGACAGAAAAGTTGTGTCCAGGTGGCACAGAAGTGACCTGCCCTCCTGGGGGTTTTAACCCTCCCTCAAGTCCCCCCTGGTGTCAGCCCTAACCGTGGGCCCCTCCAGCCCACCTCGCAATGACTTAACATCAACCAAACATTAGCAACCCCCACCTGTAAGTCAACTGTGCCAACTGTGTGCCAAGCAATATGCTTCTCATGCTTTACTTCCTTCTATCCCACCAACCTGCAGTGAGAGGTCTTCTTATTTCCCCTATTTTTTTCAGATAAGAAGACAAGCTCACAGAGAGGGTATGACTTGCCTAAGGCCGCCCAGCCAGCAGGTGGGAGAGCCAGGACCAAAACCAGGCTACCTGACTCCCAGCCAGGATCTTAACCCCACGCTCGAACTTTCAAAGAGAAGACGGTGTCTGTTCATCAACTCCTTTTGTTGAGGTCCAACATGTAGGTCAGAGCTGGAAGGGGACAGAGAAATGACCTAATCCTGTGATTCTCAACAGTCCACAAATCTACCCATCCCACCCCCCATATACCAGCTTCATTATCAAAGAAACTGGTCCCACCGAAAGAGAGACAGAAGGCCCTTCTTCTCGTGGAAGGGAGGTTTCCACTGGTCTATTTATCATCTAAGTCGGGTCAGCCTTAATGGCAATTTCAGCAGCGTCACCGAGAGCCAATGTTATTGCTATGGCTTTAAAATACAAACAGAGCAAGAATCTATTAGTCACCAAGGAGTGTAATAAGCCCGCTGAGTAATCAGCCTGCCCGCCATGGTACCTATGAACTGCGGGGATGATAATTGAAATACCACAGCCAAATTCTTGGACACTTGCAGGTGGGTGTGGGGCCTGCGGAGCAGGGGGTCACGGGCCTTGCTCTGGAAGCCATTTCCTACCCAGGGACTGAAGACTCCTGCTCTAGTTCAACTGCCCATTTCACAGGTGGGCAAAACAAGGCCCAGAAAGAAGAAATGGTGTTCCCGAGGCCACCCTATGAGTCCAGGACAGAGCCAGGGCTGGAAGGCAGCTCTCACTGGCTACAGCCTAGGGAGGACAGAGAATGCTCGCGAGTCCTGGCTGGGGTCACGTGGGTGTCCTCCATCCTCTCCGTGACCTGCTTTCCTCCTCCCTCTGGTGTTTCCTGGCTGATCTCACATCCCTCCACCCTCCTTGCAGATAAGGCTGCCAGGTTTTCCAGAGGGGCTTAGGGACAGGGTGTGGCTTCCCGAATGTCCAGACTTGGGGACGGGCTGGAGAGAGACATGAATTTGTGTCTCCTCTCTCCCACTCTGGGCCTGTCCACTTGCAGCTGTGTGGGTGGATCCAGACATGATCTGGGGTTTACCAAATGAGCTGAGAGACCAAAGGTTTCCCAAAATCCCGTCAGAGAGGGTCTCTTTGGATGGGATAAAACTGGGAAGTATGTGGCCAGGGATTCAACTTCTGAGCACTTTAATCCTAGCCAATAGTGTGAGCTAGTCATTTCCCTTGCCTGGGCCTCAGTTTTCCTCTTCTGTTAAATGAGCATGCAATGCTCATCCATTCAGCAACACTTAACTAAGTGCTCAGTCATCAAGGGTAACACTTCAGTGCTGAGCTGAGTCACTCTGCAACCTTAAAGCCAGATTTTATACTTCCTATTTTAGGGATAAAGTATCTGAGGCTCAGATCTCAGAGAATTTTAGCTACTTGTTCAGGATCCCACAACAGGTTCAAGATCCATACCCAGGGCCAACAAGGAGGAGCCTGTGCCACATTTTGAAGGTACTTTAAATTAGAGTATGGCGTCAGCTGGAGCAGAATGTTGGATCCAACCAAAGGGGCAGCACTCAGAGGAGGAGGATGTGCACCAGACGCAGAACTAAGCCCCAGGCCCAGCCTCTCTGACTCGGTGAGGGGCATCCGGTCGCCTCCATCCCAATGGCGCTGGAAGCTGCAGGAGGGGCCCATGGGCAGAGCCAAGAGGCACCAGGGAAAGGATTTCCCCGCCAACCCCTCTTGCTGGCTCCCTTAGTAGCAAGTGTGGATGCTTCAGGGGAGCTGGGTTCCAAGAATGACAGCAGTTGTCAGGCCGCCAGGAATCTGGGCAGGTATTTTACAGGCATTTGCTGATTTGATCCCCACAGACAAGCCTATAAAGTGAGGATCATTAGCCTCATTTTACAAATGAAGAGGCTGAGGCCAGAGAAATGAGGCGACTGGTCCTAAGTCACCCAGGACCAGGATTTTGACCCAGGTTCTCTGCCCACAGGCCCATGGTTTTTCACTGCCTGCAGCTCCCCGCCAGAAGCTCCACTTCATGTTCGTTGCAGGACATTGCACAAGTCATTATATCTCCCTGGGCCTCGGTTTCCATGAAATGGGAAAATTCCTTCCTGCCCTTGTTAAGAAGTTTTGGAAGATTTCAGTGAGATCATGAATTGAAAGTGCTTTGAAGTTGTGCCCACGACTGACATTTGGCTATTGTGTGATTTCAGGGATTTTACTGATTCCTTAGCCTGAAAGTGTCATCTCCTCTGGCCTGCCCCAGTGCCTAAAACCAACATGAGACCTGCTTCCCCAGGGACAGACTTTGTCCCCAGTTAGTACCCCTAGAAGAATGGGATGGTTAGGATGGGATAATCTCGTTGTCATCAGATGCTTTTTTGACACTCTGTCTGGTTTACATTTGGTGTTTTCTAAGAAGGCAGAAGGTCCAGGACAGATAAGCAGTTTCTCTAACTTGGGGTAAATCCAGCCTTATAAGCTCAGCCTCATCTTCTTGTAGGAAAGCACATCACTTACCATGGAGGGGTGCAAGTGGCCAGGGGAACCTGCAGCCTCAGCTGCCTTGGGCCCCAAGAGGCCTGGGGACCCAGGCCTGGGAGTCTGAGAGGTGTGCTTGGGGAAGCCCAATGGTGTGGAACCCAGAGCAGACTGGAGGCATTTGGCGAAGACTGAGAGCCCCACTGGGTGGCCAGAAGCTGCCCAGAGGGGATGCGGCCAGTACAGAGATCCAAAGCCTGTGCAAGTCAACCGAAAGTGGAAGCAGGATATGGGTGGCAGGAGTGGGTCAAGCAGGACAGAGGGAACTTTCCAACATGGGTGGGATCACAGGGGACAGCCAAGTGTCCGGTTGGGGGGGGGGGCCACTAGGGGAGTCAGAGGAGCAAGGCGGACAGCAAAAAAGGCGGGGCAGTCGAAGCTGGTGCCTGCCTCAGTGGGCAGGAGCTGATTTCTGCAGAGCCCAGGACAGGCCAGCCTCTGGGAAGGGCTTTGCAGATTGAGGTGACCATATGTCACGGGCTTGCTTCAATGGCTGCGTCTCTGACCCAGCTTGCACCAGCAGCACAGCAACCTCTGCGTGAAGGCAGGACTTCAACTTCACCCCCAGTGGATGAAGGAGTGGGCTTGCACATCCATTGCCACATTATCAGATGATCAGACCCCCCCACATTGCAAATCTCAAGAATAGTGCAAAACAGGTCTTTCTGTAAGCACCTCCTCCCTCCCTTCCCCGGGTTGTCTATCAATCCAGACTGAGAACCTCCCCCAACTCCCGCTCTCCCTCCTTCCTCCCCCCACCCCCTCAGTCCTTGCTGTGGTTCTTTTTAGCTTTTAACTTATTAAAATAATTACAGATTCACAGGAGTTGATATATAGGTTTAATGTGATCCCCAGCAAGATTTTTTGTAGATATATACAATATTATTCTAAAATGTATAAGGAAAGGCAAAGGAACTAGACCAAAACAGATTTGAAAAACATAATAAAGTGAGTGGAATCACGTGCCTGATTTCAAAGCTTATATGGAACTGCAGTAATCAAGACAAGGTGTACGGATGGAGGGATAGACAGGCAGATCGACAGCCCCGAAGGGAGTCCACAAACAGACCCTCACAAATGCCATTTGTTTTTATTTTCAAACATTTCCTCGTTTGTTCTCACAACATACCTGAGAGATGGGGAGGGGCGGAGACTGTCCTCAGTTTACAGAGGAGGAAGTGGAGGCGCCCAGAGGTCACAGATGGCCGCCAAGCTGGAATGGGGCCCAGAGAGGCCCTTGGCTCATCCAACTGCACCTCCCACCCTCTGCACTGAGCTCCGGGCATGAGGATGCTCCAAGGCCATAGGGTTGTGGACACAGTAGAGAGAAACCCCCACTTGGTTTTTTTTTTTTTAACTTTTTATTTTGAAATAATCATAGACTCACAGGGAGTTGTAAGGACAATACAGAGAGGGGTTGTGCACACTTCACCCAGGTTTCCCCACAGTTACATCTTAGATGATTACAGCACAATATCAAATATCAAATACCAGTTGACATTGGAATAATGTGTGTGTGGTTTGATGTCATCTTGTTACATGAGTAGATTCACGTAACCACTACCAAACGGAGGTAGAGAACTACTCCACCCCCAGTATTCCATCCTCTCCCCTTAGAATCCACACCCCGTCCACGCCTCTCCCCGCCAAGAGGGCTGCCATGGCTGCCCTCCTGGTCCCCACGCTTCTGGACACCCAGCTGCCCCTCATGGCCCCACCCACATTGCCAGATTCCCTCCAGCCGGCCCGACCCTCTCTAACCCTTGTTCTTCATCTCTATAATTCATTTCAAGAATGTTATAGAAATGGAATCATAACCTGTGACCTTCTCAGACTGGCTTTTTATACTCAGTATAATGCCCCTGAGATCCTTCCAAGCTGTGTGTCTCCATGGTTCATTCCTTTTTATTGCTGAAATAGTTTTCCATGGCGCGCTCTGAATTTTAACTCTCTTCCCTTCTCCCAGATCTTTTCTTCTTTTCCTTGCCTCTGAACCAGCTCTTCCCACCTTGTTTTCCTCCCATCGTTGCTGGGAGTGGCGAGGGGAGGGGGCTTGTGTCCTCCAAGCCCTGTGGGTACCTGGTGAGGATGGGGTGACCACGTCTTTCTTGTTCAGCCTTGGAGCACAATGTACAAGCCACACAAACTTTCTGTGGCTGCTGCTGACTGCTTGTTGTGGCTCAATTCCCATATTGCTGTTATATTCAATTTCTGCTCTTTTTTCACTTTCACCAAAGACTGTTCAGACAGTGTTGATCCATCATCCTGGCCTGGTGTGGGCCAGAGCCCCAGTGGGAGGGGTGTCCCAGCAAGGGAGTCAGAGCTGGAAAACCGGGGCCAAGCACAGAAGTTGCTTATACCTCATTCCACCAGGTGTGAGGCAATGAGGCATAGACGGGGCTCCTGTGGGTGCAAGGAAAGGCCTGGGCACAGCGAGTCTTCCAGGGGTGCCAAGGAATGGCAGATTTCAGGGGGGTGCTCACTGTTCTTCCAGAATCCACAGTGGGGTGGGCTCTGTGCTAACCCTGGGTGACTGTGAGCAATGCCTTCTCTCTGGGCCTCATCCCCTCAACTGGACCCCATGATCTCATGTCCCCTCATCTCTGACATTCTTAGGACATCCAACAACCTCCCTCCACCAACAAAAACCCTCTGTGGTTCCCCATTGCCCTCAGAGTGGAGTTCAATCTCTGAATGAACTGGCCCTTGGAGACTCCTCAACCCCATCTCTTGCCATTTCCTGCCTCCCCCTTTAGGTTCCAGCAGTATGGAACCAGTTGTTACTCTCCAGATGCACAGGGCACCCTTCCCTTGCTGGTCTGCTGTCCTCAGCTCCCTACTCAGATATTACCTCCTCTCGGAAGCCCTCCTTGACTGCCTTCCCACCCCAACAGAGCTCATTCTCTCCCCTCTGCTGTGTCCTGTTACCAATCACCTCACTGTCCCTGTCTGCTTTGCCTGTCCCTACACCCGGCCAGCCACCCCCAGTGGGGACCCAGGCCCAGCACAGCGCAGACCCTCGTTAAGGGAATGGAGAGCTGGCTGCCCCCCGCATGGGGACGGGGCCTCCTCTGTCTCAGTCTGGCTCCGTGGGCTGCCCTGCCTGGGGCGGGTGAACTCCGGCTCTGATGTGGCTTGGCCAAGCCCGGAGCTTTCCTTTGAACACAATGAGAACCAAACAACACGTTTCTCGCCCGTTGTTAAGAGAGAGGGTAGGGTGGAAAAGCTGCCTCTTTACGCACTGCAGTATCACCACAGCTGGATTTTCCTATTCTTCAGAGCCCAAGCTCTCAGGGGAACATAGAATTCTAGGATCTTGGAACCACAGGATAATGGAACTTTAATGTAATCCTAGAATCCTATAATCATTGAATCATAGAAAGCCACGATAACAATATCTTAGTATTATATTGTGTAAAAACTGGAGATGCCCTTTACAACATGGAATCTTTGCATATGGAATCCAAGAATCCCCAGCACCTTGGTGCCCAAAACTTCAGGTTTGGCCTAAGAGCCCACCTCCTGTGGTTCCCACGGAAGTCCTCCTGTCCAGGGTCACTCAGCCGGGGAGAGACAGGGGCGTCTGCCCTGCACTGTCAGAGAAGCCGTCGGCATCAGCAGGAAGCGTCTGGTGAGGGACAGACCTGAGCCTGACCCCGGCTCTGCCTCGGTGTGCGGCTCTGGAGGCCTCTGACCTCCAATTTCACTGTGGCAAGGACATCACGCTTTTCAGTGCTCTACAAACTGCAGCTTGTATCTTCGTGTTCCAAGCGTTCTCCTGATGTGAGGCATTCAAGATCTTCAACAGTGCTGGCTGTCTGAGATGCTTTGGTGACCTGACGGGGTTCAGAGATGGGGAGCAGGAAAACCAGCCCGGGGGGACAGAGCTGGGGCCGAAGCCACAAGCCACGCCGAGTATGCTGATCCCAGGCCCCGCCAGGAAAGGGCACGGAGAAACCCCCGGTGAAGTCCCAAGTAGCAGCCACCCACCCCACCTCGCAAACTCTCCCTGACGCAAATCTTGGCATGTTTGTGTAATTGCCTGCACCTCAGTTTCTTCGTCTGTGAAGCTAAGAGAGTAACAATCTTGGTTGCGTTCCCAGATCCACCAGTCCCTGGGCATGTCTTTCCTCTCTGAGACTCAGTTTACTCACCCAGGGCTCGGCCCCCAGGACTGTGAGCTCCTTGAGGGCAGGCTATAATTCATTCACTTTTTAATCTTCGACACAGTGTGGGCCAGAGGCACAATACACACTAAAACCAAAGACTCGCAACCCACTGTGCATTGGAAGGGACCTTAAGCAGCCCCTTGTCCGCTGTCATCTGTGCCCTGCCACAGATCAGGCATGAAAGCTGCCATTTCAGCCACCTCCCCGAGAGGGTGTCCTCTAGCAACGACTTGGTCAAGAGGTGTCTAGACGCCAGCTATTCTGTCTGCCTAGGGCTGCTTTTCGTTTTTTGTTTTACTCCACTGGGTGGCATTTCATTTCCACACAGTCTCTGACGTATGTATTGGGGGAGAGGGCTCTGAGGCTGGGGTGGGGCAGGGGGAGCTCCTCTCAGGACATCCAAGTCAACCAATCCTCCCCGCGCCCGTGGTGGGAGGTCTGCAGGAGCCCGGCCCTGCCAGCCTGTCAGCCAAACCAAGCCCCTTCCAGCGGGGCAGGAATGCCACGGGCTGAGGCGGGATCAGGTTGCCCCTAATGGAAACAAACTCCAACCCCAAACCAAACCCAAATAGAGATTCTAGGAGGAACTGGGCATCCCAAGCAGCCCCAGGCTGGGCTGGGACAGGGAGAGGTCAAACGACGAACTCAGGGCCTCAGGATCCCCAGGGGGTGTGCGGTTCCCAGGCCTGCACCGAGTGGCCCTCCCTTGGAGACCCAGGCAGATGGAATTTCTATCTTGTGAGTCAACAGTCAGCCAGTGGGGGAGAACAACTCCGGGCCTGTGTTTACGTCTGTCAGATAAACATCCACAAAGGGCTTGCTGCTGTCTCCAGCGGCCATCAGAGAATGAGGTGGGTGAGGAGACCAGACCAGCACTGTTGCTTTGGGAATAGCAACATGAATGAAGTGGGCACATTAAACTGATGGCTGCTGGCCTTATTAGGGCTCTTAGCACCTCCTAGGGCACTGGTTTAGGCAAAAGTCATGCTTACTGGGAGACCCTGGTGTAGGAGGAGGAGAACAGAGAGAGCTAGCAAGTGTACATGCTTTTTGTTAGACCTAGATCCAGGCCCTTATTAAAGTGCTTTGCCTCATTCAGTCTTTACCTCTACTTTGAGAGGTGAGGCAATTAGAACCCCTATTTCTGAGAGAAGGAAATGGAGGCTCAGAGAGGCTTGTCTAACTTTGGTTTCTCCTGGTACGGAAACGCCTACAGGGGCGAGCTTAGCCCTGAGAAGGTCTCTTTCCTGAGGGCTGGAACCCCGGCAGCCAAGTTTATCCCACAGGGACCCTGCTTCCTGCCTCCAGCTGATTGGATCAGGGTGGACACGTGGCCTAGGCTGGGCCAACTGCACGCTGTCTTGCTGGATTTGGGGTTTGGGGTGCAGAGTCAGCCCCAGCCTGGTCAGTCTCCAGAGGGACAGATGAAGGGAGGGCTGTGGGGGCTTGTCCTTCCCCAGCAAGCCCAGGAAGGCAGCAGGGGTAAGATAAACCCTGGCAGCCCTCAGCCCCTGGCTGACTGTCTAGCCCTTAAGGGACCAAGGCTGGCCTTGGCTCCTGCAGGGTTCCACGGGGCTCACCGCGGCCTTAAGGTGAGTAACTCTTGGTCTGAGCTCACCTGAGAGTCAACGGAACAGCTGACTTACTGTTTCTTAAAACTGGGAGAACCACTTCATCCCACTGGGCCTCCCCTCTGCTTTCACTGCAGCAGCACCCAGCCCTCAGCTTCATGCACAGGGTTTGAGATCCCCCTCTCCGGAGGCCAGAGTTTCCTCCCCAAGGATAAAACCCTCCTCCTTCTCTTGGTGCCCCTCCCCGTTCAGGACCATGTCCCCTACACCCAGCCCTAAGCCTGTCACTTTGTCCTTCCACTCAGATTTACCCTCTTCCTACCCCTCCCTGGTGCCACCCCACCCTTCCAGAGAACTGCAACTCCAACGCCACCCACGGCCTCACCCCCTGTCTCTTATCACTCTTGAAATTCTTGGCTT
Organism: Choloepus didactylus; assembly: GCF_015220235.1. Lineage (NCBI taxonomy): Eukaryota > Metazoa > Chordata > Mammalia > Pilosa > Megalonychidae > Choloepus > Choloepus didactylus. Next base: position 90,569,723 of record NC_051312.1, on the reverse strand, counting down.
TCAGGATATTTGAACTTTCCTTCTATCCTTCCTCCCCACCGATGTCATCACTTCCCTGTCCTGCATCCCAGATGGGGCAGCCTCAGAGGACACCCCGCCCTGCTCAGTCCAGGGCAGGGACCTCCTGTGTGGCTGGGATGGTGGGAGAGCTGTGGGTTGGGAGGCAGGAGGCGGAGGTGTGGGGCACAGGCCCCGCTCTGCAGGGGACCCACTGGGCAACCTTGGGGAAGTCTCTGTCCTCTCCAGGGCTCTGCATTGGCACAGACTGAAGTCAGCTCCAGAGGACTCTGCCTTGAAGGCTGCAGAAATGGGCCAAGGGCCTTCCAAAGAGCTTTCCTCCATTCCTGAGGCCGTTGGGCAGCCAGGCTGACCAGTGAAAGCTGCCCATTCTGATCCCACCAGCCTGTGCTCGCCTGCCTTGCTCTCTCTTCACTTGCTCAGCTTTTGCTCCCTGCCCATGCTCTCCTGGCAGCTACCTTTCACTTATTTCTCTCTAAGGCTTCAAAGCCACCCCCTGCACTTGCTCCCCAGGGCCTGCCCCGGCTCAGCCTCGCCTCTCCACTGTGGACTGCGGCATCATCAGTGGGTCCCATCATCCTTTCCTTTCACAGTTTTGCCCTTAGGTTATTCCCTGTGACTTGCTACGCCCTGACCTCCATGCTGCTTCTGACCCTCTGCCCCAAAGTGGGGAGCACTCCCCTTCGACTGGGTTCCGGGATCCAGTGTCCCTGGGCTCCTGATGACTGAGGACAGAGGGGGTATATGACGCTGCAGGCTCCACCCAGCTTCCCTCCCAGCTGGGTGCTCTCTGTAACAGGGGAACTGGGTCATGTCCCTCCCCAGCTCCCAACTCTTCTGTGGCTCCCCATGGCCCTGGCATCATAACCCTTCATAGCTGGTGCCACCAACTACTCTGGCATCTTCTCCCACTGCTCCCTCCTCCCTCTTTGAGACCCAGTTACACCAAATGATAGTCCCAATATTCCCTTCCAAGTCTTTGCACATGCTATGTTTGAAAATACACCTCTTCACCTGGTTCACTTCTATTCATTCTTAAAAACCTCTCTTGGATGATCATCTCCTCCAGAAATAATAGCAAATATTTATTGCACTCTCACCATGGGCCAGTTACTGTACTAAATGCTTTATATGAATTATTCATTCAATCCTCACAGCAGCTCTGGGAGGTAGGTGTCCTTGTCTCCATTTTACAGATGGGAAAACCAAGGCCCAGAGGGGCCCGATGAGCTTCCCACAATCATAGAGGCAGAGGCAGGGTCAGGACTGGGCTTGCTGGACAGAGCAGTGCACTACTGTTCTGCTGCCCCGGGAGCCCTCACCATTCCCAGGAACATCTGCTCCTCCAGCCTCCAGCTGCTGCATGTTTCAGGATAACAAATTATGCCATAACGAGAGGTGAAGTCAAATGCAGGCCAAATAGTTTTCCAAGGCAATTTCATGCAAAGTAATTCCCAGACATCCATGTTCCTCACCATGTGGGGTTTGAACACATGGAGATGGGAAGGACAGAGGAGCCAGAGCCCAATCTGGCTCCCACAAATAAATAAACAAGGTGCAGACGACATCACATCCAGCAGGCTGCTGGAGCATAAATCAGGCCTCTTATGGGGTGGGTGGCCTATAAGGGACCAGACCCCCTGCCTGGCCTCTGAAAAGAGGATGCCAGTGGACCACGGAGCTAGTGCCCACCAGGATCCCCTGCCAGGCCCTCAGCCCCACCTGGTGGCCCACTAAGGGTCACCATGGGTCAGGCTTCTGGTACCCAGACTCACCCACTGGTTTTCTCACTTTCTCACTCACTTATGCTGGGCTTGGCATGTAGTAAGCACTTAGTAAATATTTCTTGAATGAATACATTTGCACACTTCTTTCCTCCTCCTACCTCACCCCCCAACCTATCTCCCACAAGAATTTCTCCATTGTCGCTATAGCTCTGAGGTCACTCCTTCAAGACTCAAAGCCGGGGTGACTGGGGCACCTGACGGGCTGAGTCCGGGTCAATGCCACACCCTTGGAAAGAGAGTGGGGTTGGGGGAGAGGAAGCTTCTGTAGAAGACCTGAGGCCATCCCTCCTGCCAAGACTCATTCAGAGGGAGATTGTCCCCAACCAGGAAGGGGGTTTGCAGGAGGGCAGCAAAGCAGCATGTTTCTCCCATGTCCCCCTGAAATATCATGCCTTCTATTTGTGTCTCACTTTGCTTTGGCCAGTTCCAGGAATTACCCTGTTCTCCTAAAGCTCACGGTTTGCTGATTATGCCTGTGGTTCCATGACCCCCAAGCCCACCACCATTTCACCCATCTGGATTCTGCATTTGGCAGTGAGTAGGTGTTCAACGAATGATGGCTGTCACTGCCCCTGTTTTCTATTGCAATAGTCTTCATAGATTTTAATGATTCTAATATGGGCAAGGCAGATGGCAATACCCCCATTCACTGATGAGGAAACGGAGGGCTAGAAGCATACACACACTCACATGCACACACATTATGAACACGCACATGCATGCAGCTGTTATAGCTGGGCCCCCATCCCCACAGCCCACTGCCCCCCACTCTCCTCAGAGCAGAACTTTCAGAGCAATGTTTCCTGGGTCTCTCTTGAAGCCCCTTCTTGCCACCTTTGAGGCTGAAGCAAATGCCCCTTCAGGGAACTCTGGGCCTCTTCCCTTAGTGCTGTATATTCAGAACTAAATCTTGGTCACCCAGTAAAATTTAGGCTGTTGGGGGACTGACAGCTTGATGCGCTGAGCCCTCTGTCTTGGGGCTGGCTCCTATGAAGCTCGTTACTGCAAAGGAGAGGCTAACCCTGCTTATAATTGTGCCTAAGAGTGTCCCCCTGAGTGCCTCTTTGTTGCTCAGATGTGGCCCTCTCTCTCTAGCTAAGCCAACTTGGCGGGTGAACTCACTGCCCTCCCCTCTATGTGGGACCCGACTCCCAGGGGTGTAAATCTCCCTGGCAGTGCAGGATATGACTCTGGGATGAATCTGGACCCAGCATCGTGGGATTGAGAACATCTTCTTGACCAAAAGGGGGAGGCGAAATGAAACGAAATAAAGCTTCAGTGGCTGAGAGATTTCAAATGGAGTTGAGAGGTCACTCTGGTGGACATTCTTATGCACTATATAGATAACCCTTTTTAGGTTTTAATGTATTGGAATAGCTAGAAGTAAATACCTGAAACTACCAAACTCCAACCCAGTAGCCTTGACTCTTGAAGATGATTGTATAACAATGTAGCTTACTAGGGGTGACAGTGCGATTGTGAAAATCTTGTGTATCACATATCCTTTATCCAGTGTATGGATGGATGAGTACATAAATGGGGACAAAAACTAAATGAAAAATAGGGTGGGATGGGGGTGGTAATTTGGGTGTTATTTTTTATTTTTATTTTTTATTCTTATTTTGATTCTTTCTAGTGTAAGGAAAATGTTCAAAAATAGATTGAGGTGATGAGTACACAACTGTATGTTGGTACTGTGAGCAGTTGATTTTACACCATGGATTATTGTATGGTATGTGAATATATCTCAATAAAACTGAACTTTAAAAAAAAATTAGGCTGTTGATTGATGGACTAAGAAGGTCTTTGGTGCTGGTGGGGGCTGGGGTGGGGAGAGTGGCAGGGAGGGTGCCCAGGGGCGTCTGCTCCACCTCTGTTGATTTTGGACCCAAAGCAGAATTTCCCACAGTTCTCCAGGGCTGGCCAGCAGGGTGTGATTACACACACCTGCACTCCAGCCCTTCCCCTTCACGGTTCTAGGTCTCTGAGACTGCTGTTTCCTCTATCTAGACACCCTTTTCTCCCTCAAACCTCTCCAGCTGGTTTATCCTAGTCGTTCTTCAAAACTCATCTGGCGGCACTTCTGAACTCCTTCCTCTCTATGATGGGTTAAGGCAGTGATCTCAACCCTAGAGGAAGCAGCATCAGAATCTCTAGGGAGTGGAACGTGGGCATTTGGGCCTTTGCAAAGATCCACAGGTGATTCTGATTGCAGCCAGGGTTGAGAACTATCTAGTTAGGGGCCGCCATCAGAGTTCCTTTCTACTTACCCATCTGGAAACTGGGGATATTAGGAGCCACTTCACACGGTGATTGCGAGGACTGAAGGAGGCAATGAGGGTGAACAGTCCTTGCAGACTGTAGAACCCTGTGCATGTGTGTTATCACCCGTGTGCTGTGTGGCCTCAGGCAAGTCTCGGGCCCTCTCTGGCCTCAGTCCCTGGCTCTAACAAGGATGAGTTTGGATTAGATGCCTTCACTGTGCGTTCACTGCAATGTTAGCCCCAGGCCCACACCCCCTCCTCTGAAAACATCCCCCACACCCCAGTGGCCCCAGCAACCTGGGGGACCATGTGACGTGGCTGTAGGTGATTGGACCTGGGAGCACCTGTGACTCTAGCAGAGCTGTTCAAATCTTTTCTGCAGAGAATTTGGACCAGGGACCCTGGCATGCTAATGTGATGGGTGGCAGTGCTGGAGCCAGGAGGTGAGATGACTTAGCCGTCATATCCAATCCTGTATGTGGAAAAGCAGAGGAAGCCAGTGTGCAGGGAGAAAACAGGGGTGCAGGCAGGGCCGAGAGCCCTCCCCGGGGCCTGGAGAGAGTGAGTAGGTGGCTTCCCTTGTTCTGGATGGCTCTTCACTGCTGGCTCTGACCCTCAGGGTCTGCTGCATTCCCAGCCCTGAGCAGGAAGTCAGCAGATCCAGGGTGTGTTGGAACCAGAGACCTCAGTCAGAGCTGAGAAGGGCTACTGGGTTTGGGTCTTCCCATGCAGACCGGGAGCTGAAGCCCTTCCCTTCCCCAGGCCTCAGAGCAGAGTCCTGGGTTCCCTTCCTCTACTCCAGGACTTTTCCTGCTACCCCCGGCTGCATCCCTAATTGTCTGATAAAGGAAGTGGCCTGAAGTGTGTGTGCATTGGACAGGGTAGAATGGGGGTGCTATAGGCCCTGCATCTGGGACTTCCCTGTCACCCCACCCTCCAGCTTAGCAGCAGCAGGTCTTTGAAGCCCAAGAGACTCTCATTCATCAAGAATGGTCTACCTTGAGACAGGGGAATGGCTGTGATGACCTCTTAGGTCCTCAGATGGAGGGTGAGATGGCTGTTCTCCGTTCCACTCTTTACCCTGGCTTCTATCACAAATCATTCTTAAACCCTCTTCAGGACACAGATGATCACACTTCTCCTTGAAGTGCTTTCTCCACAAAAGGCATATTCAAGTCCCAATCCCTGGTCCTATGGGTGTGAACCTATTTGTAAAAAAACCTTTGAAGATGTTGTTAAAGTGTGTCCAAACCAAATGAGGTGAGCCTTAATCTAATATGGCCAAAGTCCTGGTAAGCAAAGGAAATTGGACACAGGAGAAACCACAGGTACCAGCCAGAAGCTAGAAGTCAATGGAACACTGAAGGGAAAGGAGAAGATGCCACTTGGTGCACTGCTGTGTGACAGAAAAGCCAAGGACAAGAATGCCAATCTTTGAGAAGAAAGCATAGCCCTGCAGGTGCCTTGATTTTTTAAACCATGGGCCAATAAATTCCCATTGTTTAAGCCAACCCATTGTATGGGATTTGTTTCAGCAGCTGGGAAACTAATGCCGTTGGCTTCCAGGACCCTTCTCCCTGCCCTCCCTGCTCCACCTCATTGCCTGTGCCTTCCCAGCCTCCTTTTCCTCATCTCGGTAACTTCTGGATGTCAGGCTGCCCCAGGCTTGGACATCCTCAGGTATCTTCACTTCCCCTGTCTACCTTCACTCCTGGATCATCTTATCCAGGTTCAAAGCTCAACAGATACCAGCTCTTTGCTCATGCATCCCAAATATTTCTCTTTAACTTGGACCTCTCCCCTGAACCTCTGACAGTTATCCAGAAGCCTTCTCGACATTGCCACTTCTTGACGTTGCCATTTGAAAGTCCAAAACCAAGATCCTCTGCCATTTTTCCCTTCTCAGTTAATAATAACTCAATCCTTCTGGTTGCTCAAGACCCAAAATTTGCAACTGCTAAAAAAAAACCTGTTTAAAAAAAGCTGAAAATGAGTCCAGACTTCAATTAGAGATACAAATGAAGCGGATCTGGTTAGGGCTAAGGCAAATCAGACTAAAGGGTAAAGGCGATATTGACTCTGTTTTAAAACTTCAACTTCTGTGGGAGACTAAAGGAAAAGACATTTATTTGGTCAAAATCTATATTTTCTGTAGCACACTAAATAATTTAACTTGTACAGTCAGTTTATTCAAATACCGTAATTACATGGAACTTAGAATAGGAAGTGAGATCTGGTTGGTTTGTACAGGTTAACATGAAACTCTGATACATCCCAAAGTATTTTGGGCAGAGAACAAAAATATATTTGCAAAGCCCCCCTGAGGGACTGGAGAAAAATGTGGAAATATTAAACTTCCCCACCTGGGCAATTATTGATATTCTCATAAGCATTGGGAACTACTAATTGAAGGCCAAGCCCTTGATCTTGGGACTTGCTGTCATGAAGCTTGTTACTGCAAAGGAGAGACTGAGCCTACTTATAATTGTGCCTGAGAGTCTCCCCCAGAGAACCTCTTTGTTGCTCAAATGTGGTCTCTCTCTCTCTCTCTCTCTCTCTCTCTCTCTCTCTCTCTCTCTGTCTCTCTGTCTCTCTCTCTCTAAGCCCACTCAGCAGGTAAACTCACTGTCCTCCCCTCTATGTGGGACATGACTCACAGGGGTGTAAATCTGGCAACTTGGGACATGACTCCTGGGGATGAGCCTGGACCTGGCATCATGGGATTGAGAAAGTTCTTGACCAAAAGGGGAAGAGAAATGAAATAAAATAAAGTTTCAGTGGCTGAGAGATTTCAAATGGAGTCGAGAGGTCATTCTGGAGGTTATTCTTATGTATTATATAGATATCCCTTTTTAATTTTTCGTGTATTGAAATAGCTAGAAGGAAATACCTGAAACTGTGGAAATGCAACCCAGTAGCCTTGATTCTTGAAGATGATTGTATAACTACGTAGCTTACACTGTGTGATTGTGTGATTGTGAAAACCTTGTGGCTCACACTCCCTTTATTCAGTATATGGACAGATGGGTAGGCAAATGGAAACAAAAATTAAATGAATAATACTGGGATGGGGAATGGGGTGTTTTGAGTGTTCTTCTTTACTTGTATTTTTATTCTTATTTTTATTTATTTATTTATTTGGAGTAATGAAAATGTTCAAAAATTGATTTTGATGATGAAGGTACAATTATATGATGGTACTGTGAACAATTGCTTGTACACTGTGGATGACTGTAGGGTATGTGACTATATCTCAATAAAACTGAATTGAGGGAAAAAAAAAAAAGACCCAAACCTTGGAGTCATTCTGTTGGCTCTACATTCAAAACATATCCAGAATTGAGAAGGCCTTCTTGACCAAAAGGAGGAAAAGAAATGGAACAAAATAAAATTTCAGTGGCTAAGAGATTTTAAATATAGTCAAGAGGTCATTTGGAGGTTCCTCTTATGTAAGCTTTAGCCAGATATTGCAGAATGCTAAGCCCCAACCAACAGTATTCTTGAAAACCCTAAGGAGTGCCCTGGGCTCTAAGTCTCTATAAAAATTTTGCTTAGTAAGTTTATTTTTTAAGGAACTTAAGGCCTCCAGTTTGATCCTATGCCAAATAAGCCCCGAAACACAGAGGTTACCAGTCTCTCCAAGAACATCAACCAATTTCATTCCTCTACCCCATAAAGTCAACCCCCCTTTCCAACATGAAGAAGTTAAAATGGTCATTGCCCAGATAACCCTGAAGATTGAAAGATCAAATGAGAGAGAGGAGGTGTAACAGAGAAATTAGCAGTTAACAAATGCCTGTGACTACTGACTCATTATACAGATATTCCTTTTTAGTGCCCAGTGTTTTAGAATAGCCAAACGGAAATATCTGAAGCTGTTGAATGGTAATCCAGTAGCCCTGATCTTTGATAATGATTGTATAACTATATAGTGGAAAAAAAAAAAAAGTGAGTTGCCCACGTTTGTATGGATCTACTTCTGGATGTTTCATTCTGTTCCACTGAGCTATATATCTATCTCTGAAAATACTACACTGTCTTAGTTAACCTACCACTATTGTAAATCTTAAAATTGGGTAGAGTGCAATACAATGGTCAACAAGAGGGAGGGGTAAGGGGTATGGGATGTTTGGGTCTTTCTTCTTTTCCCTTATTTTTCTGGAGTAAAAGAAATGATCATTGTGATGAATGCACAAATATATTTTCTGTATACTTTGGATGGATTGTATGGTGTGTGAATATATCTCAATAAAACTACCTTAAAAAGATAAGTATATATCCAGAATCCCACCACTTCTGGCCACCTCTGCCACTATTGCTCTGGTTGAGGCCACCAGCGTCTCTGTCCTGGATTATTACAGTGGTTTCCTTCTGGTGACCCTGCTTCCAGGCTGGCCTCCTTCCCAACACAGAAACCAGGGTGATTTTTATAAAACACAAATCGGGTTGTGTTTTCTGAAAATGTTCCAATAGCTCCATCTCACTTGGAGTAAAATCCACGTCTTCACCAGGACCACAGGCCTCACTTATGGGACCCCCTTCACCACCCCACTTCACCCCAACCTCTCTCCCCCCACACTCACTCCCCTGCAGCCCCTTGGCCCTCCCTGCTGCCCCTGCCTCAGGGCCTTTGAACTGGCCATTTCTTCGGCCATGGGCTATTCTTGCCCTAGATACAAGCATGGACCGAGCTTGAGACATCTGCTCAAATACCAGCTTTGTGGTGAGGCAATCTCCCCCAAGCCCCCTCCTTATCAACCTTCTAATATATTACACATATTTACTTATTCATTTGTTGGCTGCCCATCTCCTTGCATTAGAACACCAGCACCTGAGGATAGTAACTCTTGTTTGTGCTGGTCTCTGTTGTGTCCCTATACCTAGAACAATGCCTGGTTTATAGCAGACACTCACAAACGATAATTATTAAGACCCTAATGCTCTATACCAGACCTGACATTTTTAACAATTCAAAACTGGCCTCTCTCTCCCTGGCTGCCCAATAGTGTCTCTGCAAGGGGCTTGGGTACTGGCACAGGGGAGATGGTTGGACATGCTGAGGAGAGAGAAAGTCTTCATTCATCCAAACTTTACTGATGCCCTCAAGCTCAGCCCCATGCTGGGCCCCAGGGAGCAGAGGAATGAGTGTGTGTGTGTGTGTGTGTGTGTGTGTGTGTGTGTGTGTGTGTGTGTCTCGGGAGGGGATGAAGTGAAAACATGGCCAGAGACAGGGCACGGCTGACTCAGCCTGGCCAGTCAGGGGATGCTCCCTGAGGGAGACCTGAAGACAAAACAGCAGCTGGAGCTCATCCACTGGCCTTCATGCAAGCAAAGGACTGACTGTTTAGTTCACATTGTCTCCCCTGCTCCTGCACAGTGCCTGGCACATAGTAGATGCTCAATAATGGTTTTAACCACTTTGAGATATAATTCACACACAATACATTCACACTTTTAAAGGGCACAGTTCAATGGCTTTTAGTAGATTTGTAGAGTTGTGCAACCATCACCACAATCAACTTTGGAACATTTTCATCACCCCCAAAAGAAACCTCATACCCACTAGCAGTCAATTCCCATTTCCCTCCAACCCTGCAGCCCCTGGCAACCACTAATCCACTTTTCCAACAGGATTTGCCTGTTCCGGACATTCCATATAACTGGATTCACGTGATGTGTGGTCTTTTGCGGTTAGCTTTTTCCACTTAGTACAATGTTTTTGAGGTTCCTCTGTGATGTAGCATGTATTGGTACTTTTTATGTGGCTGAATATTCTATTGCATGGATACATGAATTTTATTTATCTAATGACAATTGGTTTGCTTCCACTTTTTTGCTATTATGAATAAAGCTGCTATGAAGATTTTCATTAAAGTTTTTGTGTGGACATATGTTTGCATTTCTCTTAGGTATATACCTAGAAATGGAATTGCTGAAACTGTTGTGTCACATTGCAATTCTATGTTTAACTTTTTAAGGAACTGCCAGACTGTTTTTCCCAGCGGCGGCACCATTTTACATTCCCACCAGCAATGTTTGAGGGTTCCAATTTCTCCCCATCCTTGTCAACACTTGTTGTTATCTGGTTTTGTTGTTGTTTGTTTTGTGTAGCCATTCGAGTGAGTAGGAGGTGGTGGCTCATTGTGGTTTTGATTTGCATTTCCCTGACTAATGATACTGACATCTTTTCATGTGCTTATTGACCATCTGTATTTCTTTTTGGGTCAATAAGTATTTGTTGAATGAACAAATAAAAGAATGAACAGGGATGAACATTGCTGTAGGCAGAGGGCCCAGTGAGCACATAAAGCCAGAGAGCAAGACTGGGTGTGTCCGGGTTGCACATGGGTTAAGCCTGGCTGAGGGGGGTCACAGGAGACACAGCTGGAAGAGCTGGCAGGGCCGTGGGTAAGTAGGAAGCCCGTCATTACCAGGGCAAAAAGCAATAGAACAGGGGTCGTGGGCCAGGGCGCTCCTGCCCTCTCCCAGTGACTCCCTGAGACCCCACCTCTCCCACACTTCTCCAGCCCTCCCTCACCCTGGCCTCCCGCTGACCAGCATGCATCTTTGGGCCAGCCCAGACCCCGTCAGAGCCTCAGTTTCCCCTCCGTCCATGGGGGAGCCGGCAGGCTCAGGTGCCCAAGGCCCTCCCATCACTGATTTCCCCTGACATGGGGGTGAGGGGTCAGGGCTAAAGCAGGAGGACTGGGGGAGGTCCAAACTGGAGACTCCCATAACTGGAGCCATCATGTCCAGGCAGGCAGAGACTGTTCCCCAGGAAGTGAGGTGTACAGAGAGTCTCCCCCAGGACAGGCCAAGGGGGCTGGAAATCCTGGTTGGGGGGCAGGAAGGCCATGGCCCTCCAGGCTGAGGGCTCTGTGCTGGGTCCAGCAGAGACTCCTTTTCCAGTCTACGGAGCTGCAGAAAATGCCTCAGATTTAGAGCTGGCTGGGCAGCCTCCCTGTGCCAGCAAACCTGCGGGCCAGCATCCCATGTGGCTGCAGAAGGCAGAGCGATGCTGGCTCTGTGCGGACGGCCCTTCGGGTCCAGATGTGGTCCATCTCCTCTGAGAGCTGGACCCCCTGCCCTGCCCAAAGGGCCATGCCAGCTGGGACGCAGGATAATAGGGCTGTTGGGAACCAGCTCTGCTCCTGGCACCAGCATTTGCTGTGACCTGACACAAGCAACTCAACTGCTCTGGGCCTCTCTCTCCTCATCCGTAACCCAGGAATAACAATTCCTGTAACTCGTGGGATTGATGCAACTCATAAATAAGAGGACTGAGCCCAGCTTGTGGTCAGTGTTCTCAAAATGGCAACTGCAGCTGGGCCTCTTGGGGTCTGGGCTGTGGAGAAAGGGTGGCTGGGAGTGAGGGAAGACTGGAGAGGAGTGTGGGAGAGGTAGGGCTCCCAGGGAGTGATGGGGAAAGAGGAGGGGCACCCCCACTCAGGTTGACGGATCTTCCACCCCCTGAACCCCTTCTGTCTCTAACCCCCCCTACCCTCTACCCCCACCCCCACCAGCTGTGGGGCAAGGAGACAACCCCTGGCTCAGTGAGCAAGTCTCAGATCTGCCACCTGTTCACTGTGTGGCCTAGGGCCTCAGTTTCTCCACCTGTCAAATGGGGCTAATGCCATCTGCCTAATTCAGGTGGGAAAGAAATAAATGAGGTGATGGGGTGAATGGTGTGTGTACAAGTAAAGGATTTGGGCCGGCAGTCCCCAGACTCTGTCTCTGTGTGGAAGACACTGAGGTACAGAGGGTCAGTGATGTGCCACCACCAGGCAGTGAGCTCAGCACCCTCCCCCCTCCCCTGCCAAGCCCCTTCCCCACTCCTCGCTGCCCCGTGTAGGCATGCACGAGTTTGGCCACCACCACATTTGCCTCCTCGTCTTTCTGAGGTCTCATGGGGCACAGAGAGCATGGGGACCTGCCTGCCAGTAGCCGGCTCAGCAGCAGCAGAGCTCAGCGTCAGCCCTGCCGGCCCCTGTCTCCTGGCCCAGCCTCGTCGCTCTACCATGGGGCCACCCACTGCCTGATCCCGAGGCTCCAGAACTTGCTGGGGGCTCCTCACAACCCCGGTTCCTCAGGCTGAGCCCTCAGGAAGTTCAGTGAAGTCTTGTTTCCCCTCCGCATTTCTGCCAGAGGAAAATCACGTTGTGATTTAAGAGGTGGTGCTAGGCCCCCTCTGCCCCCTGCCTTCTCGGCTCCTGAGTTTTTTCCGTGGGCTCCCTTGCTCCCCAGGGGCCCTGGCCTTTGTGAATATCAGAGAAACGTGCCCCCTCTGGGCAGATGTGGCTCCACACCAGGATTCCACCCCCTACCTGCCATCTCAGCCAGGTGTCCTTGTGCAGCGAACACCCTGCACAACTGTGCCTGGCCTGGCTTCCTCTACTGCCCCTCCCAGCTGGGCCCCCATCTGCCTTGCACTGACTAGGCAGGGGGCACCCTTTCCTTCCTGCCCAGGGCCAGCCCACAGGTACCTTCTGTGTCAGGATGCCCCACAGGGCCCAGAAAGGAGGAAGCCCCGGGCCTGAGCTTATCCCCAAGAGTCCTGGAGCTTGGCCCTTGGGTTATGGCTCCTGCCTCCCACTCTGAGAGGGGACCAGTGCTCCCTCTCCTCCTGCTGACGGGGCAAAGGAGCCCTTGTCGCTAACAGTCTCTTCTTTGAAATTCTCTGTGTTCCTGATGGAGACACACAGGATGTCCCCACCACTGCCATGCACACCTGGTCCATTGTCCCCAGTGGAAATCCTCTCCTGCTTCCCCCTGCCCCCCCCCATAGGACCAAGTCAGAGCTTGTTAACCTGTCCCCCAAGGCCTGACCCCTGAGGACCCCAGGCCCTCCCTCCTCACATGGGGCTTCTAGAAGGGAGCAGGGTGTGATGGGAGGCAGGCTGCAGAAACCCTTTTCCCTTCCAGCACTGCTCAGGGATGATGAACTTGGGGTCTGCCAGGTCTCCACACACCACCCTAGACAATGCTGCAGAGGCCTCGCTCTGAGCCAGCTGCAGAGCCCAGACCTGGGCCTTTCCCAGGAGGATGTAGGCTCCTGGTGGGTGCAAGAGAGTCGAGGAAGGGCCCCCAACACCAGGCAGCCTGCCTCAGGGGTGAGGGCCTGCCATCCCCCTGGCTCCCACAGTGGGGACGAGTCAGGGTTTTGGGGGCATCAACATAGCCTGAAAATGGTTAAACAATCTTCAGCCCAAGGGAGACACAAAGTAGGTGGGGTGTGGCACCTGCTGTAATAATGGGGGTGAGGAGACAAAGAGTGGCTGAGAGCTGGGGGTCCATCACAGATGGTCCCTCCACCCCCTCAGCACCTGCTCTTTCCCCAGGTTGGATATGAACCAGCATGTGTCTGTGTGTCCATGGTGTCTGTATATTTGCGTGTCTCTCTGGGTGCCTATGCATGTCTCTGTGTGTGCCTATGTGTCCGTGTGTGTGTGTTTCTGTGTGTCTGTGTGCCTGCACATGTCTGTGTGTAACTGTGTCTGCTTCATAGAGTTATGAGACTTAAACAAGTTAACATGTAAAAAGCTTGCTACTTTGTAAATCACTGGTAAATATCTGTAGCTGTGATGAAGGAGTAGAGTGTAAGGGTGAAGAGCTGGGACCCTGGAGTCACAGCTCCTGGCTCGTGTGTCAGCTCCCACAGCTCCCCTCCAAGTGCTCCCTGTGAGTGGGCCCCGTGGGCTGCCGTGGGTCTGAGACCTCACTGTCTGGTCCTCAGAGGTGACATTGTCTATATACTTGGTCAGCCCCCTCTCCTCTCCCCTCAGCAGCCAACTTTTTTTTTTTTTTTTTTTTTAATCATCATTTTATTGAGATATATTCACATGCCATGCAGTCATACAAAACAAATTGTACTTTCGATTGTTTACAGTACCATTACATAGTTGTACATTCATCACCTAAATCAATCCCTGACACCTTCATTAGCACACACACAAAAATAACAAGAATAATAATTAGAGTGAAAAAGAGCAATTGAAGTAAAAAAGAACACTGGGTACCTTTGTCTGTTTGTTTCCTTCCCCTACTTTTCTACACATCCATCCATAAACTAGACAAAGTGGTGTTTGGTCCTTATGGCTTTCCCAATCCCATTGTCACCCCTCATAAGCTACATTTTTATACAACTGTCTTCGAGATTCATGGGTTCTGGGTTGTAGTTTGATAGTTTCAGGTATCCACCACCAGCTACCCCAATTCTTTAGAACCTAAAAAGGGTTGTCTAAAGTGTGCATAAGAGTGCCCACCAGAGTGACCTCTCGGCTCCTTTTGGAATCTCTCTGCCACTGAAGCTTATTTCATTTCCTTTCACATCCCCCTTTTGGTCAAGAAGATGTTCTCCGTCCCACGGTGCCAGGTCTACATTCCTCCCTGGGAGTCATATTCCACGTTGCCAGGGAGATTCACTTCCCTGGGTGTCTGATCCCACATAGGGGGGAGGGCAGTGATTTCACCTTTCAAGTTGGCTTAGCCAGAGAGAGAGGGCCACATCTGAGCAACAAAGAGGCATTCAGGAGGAGACTCTTAGGCACAAATACAGGGAGGCCTAGCCTCTCCTTTGCAGCAACCGTCTTCCCAAGGGTAAAACTTATGGTAGAGGGCTCAACCCATCAAACCACCAGTCCCCTATGTCTGTGGTCATGTTAGCAACCATGGAGGTGGGGTAGGTGAATACCCCTGCATTCTCCACAGGCTCCTCAAGGGGGCACTACATCTTTTTTTTTTTTTTTTTTTTTAACTTTCCCTTCCTTTTTGAAATCACCTGTATGAAAAAAAAAGTTAAAAAGAAAACAAACATACAATAAAAGAGCATTTCAAAGAGACCATAGCAAGGGAGTAAGAAAAAGACAACTAACCTAAGATAACTGCTTAACTTCCAACATGTTCCTACTTTACCCCAAGAAAGTTACATAATATAGCAACATTTCAGTGAACTTGTTCCTACTACAACCATCAGAAATTAACAGACCATAGTCATTTCTGGGCATCCCCAGAACGTTAAATAGCTTATCTGTTCTTCCTGGATTATTGTTCCCCCTTCCTTAATTGCTCTCTACTGCTAGTTCCCCTACATTCTACATTATAAACCATTTGTTTTACATTTTTCAAAGTTCACATTAGTGGTAGCATATAATATTTCTCTTTTTGTGCCTGGCTTATTTCGCTCAGCATTATGTCTTCAAGGTTCATCCATGTTGTCATATGTTTCACCAGATCGTTCCTTCTTACTGCCGCGTAGTATTCCATCGTGTGTATATACCACATTTTATTTATCCACTCATCTGTTGAAGGACATTTGGGTTGTTTCCATCTCTTGGCAATTGTGAATAATGCTGCTATGAACATTGGCGTGCAGATATCTGTTCGTGTCACTGCTTTCCGATCTTCCGGGTATATACCGAGGAGTGCAATCGCTGGATCGAATGGTAGCTCTATATCTAGTTTTCTAAGGAACTGCCAGACTGACTTCCAGAGTGGCTGAACCATTATACAGTCCCACCAACAATGAATAAGAGTTCCAATTTCTCCACATCCCCTCCAGCATTTGTAGTTTCCTGTTTGTTTAATGGCAGCCATTCTAACCGGTGTTAGATGGTATCTCATTGTGGTCTTAATTTGCATCTCTCTAATAGCTAGTGAAGCTGAACATTTTTTCATGTGTTTCTTGGTCATTTGTATTTCCTCTTCAGAGAACTGTCTTTTCATATCTTTTGCCCATTTTATAATTGGGCTGTCTGTACTATTGTCATTGAGTTGTAGGATTTCTTTGTATATGCAAGATATCAGTCTTTTGTCAGATACATGGTTTCCAAAAATTTTTTCCCATTGAGTTGGCTGCCTCTTTACCTTTTTGAGAAATTCCTTTGAGGTGCAGAAACTTCTAAGCTTGAGGAGTTCCCATTTATCTATTTTCTCTTTTGTTGCTTGTGCTTTGGGTGTAAAGTCTAGGAAGTGGCCTCCTAATACAAGGTCTTGAAGATGTTTTCCTACATTATCTTCTAGGAGTTTTATGGTACTTTCTTTTATATTGAGATCTTTGGTCCATTTGAGTTAATTTTTGTGTAGGGGGTGAGGTAGGGGTCCTCTTTCATTCTTTTGGATATGGATATCCAACTCTCCCAGCCCCATTTGTTGAAAAGACCATTATGGCTCAGTTCGGTGACTTTGGGGGCCTTATCAAAGATCAGTCGGCCATAGATCTGAGGGTCTATCTCTGAATTCTCAATTCGATTCCATTGATCTATATGTCTATCTTTGTGCCAGTACCATGCTGTCTTGGCAACTGTGGCTTTATAATAAGCTTCAAAGTCAGGGAGTGTAAGTCCTCCCACTTCGTTTTTCTTTTTTAGAGTGTCTTTAGCAATTCGAGGCATCTTCCCTTTCCGAATAAATTTGATAACTAGCTTTTCCAAGTCTGCAAAGTAGGTTGTTGGAATTTTGATTGGGATTGCATTGAATCTGTAGATGAGTTTGGGTAGAATTGACATCTTAATGACATTTAGCCTTCCTATCCATGAACATGGAATATTTTTCCATCTTTTAAGGTCCCCTTCTATTTCTTTTAGTAGAGTTATGTAGTTTTCTTTGTATAGGTCTTTTACATCTTTGGTTAAGTTGATTCCTAGGTACTTGATTTTTTTAGTTGCTATTGAAAATGGTATCTTTTTCTTGAGTGTCTCTTCAGTTTGTTCATTTCTAGCATATAGAAACATTACTGACTTATGTGCATTAATCTTGTATCCCGCTACTTTGCTAAATTTGTTTATTAGCTCTAGTAGGTGTATCGTTGATTTCTCAGGGTTTTCTAGATATAAGATCATATCATCTGCAAACAATGACAGTTTTACTTCTTCTTTTCCAATTTGGATGCCTTTTATTTCTTTGTCTTGCCGGATTGCCCTGGCTAGCACTTCCAGCACAATGTTGAATAACAGTGGTGACAGCGGGCATCCTTGTCTTGTTCCTGATCTTAGAGGGAAGGCTTTCAGTCTCTCACCATTGAGTACTATGCTGGCTGTGGGTTTTTCATATATGCTCTTTATCATGTTGAGGAAGTTTCCTTCAATTCCTACCTTTTGAAGTGTTTTTATCAAAAAGGGATGTTGGATTTTGTCAAATGCTTTTTCAGCATCTATTGAGATGATCAATTGATTTTTCCCTTTCGCGTTTTTAATGTGTTGTAATACATTGATTGTTTTTCTGATGTTGAACCATCCTTGCATGCCTGGAATGAACCCCACTTGGTCATGGTGTATGATTTTTTTAATGTGTCTTTGGATTCGATTTGCAAGTATTTTGTTGAGGATTTTTGCATCTATATTCATTAGGGAGATTGGCCGGTAGTTTTCCTTTTTTGTAGCATCTTTGCCTGGTTTTGGTATTAGATTGATGTTAGCTTCATAAAATGAGTTAGGTAGTGTTCCATTTTTTTCAATGTTTTGAAAGAGTTTGAGTAAGATTGGTGTCAGTTCTTTCTGGAAAGTTTGGTAGAATTCCCCTGTGAAGCCATCTGGCCCTGGGCATTTATTTGTGGGAAGATTTTTGATGACTGATTGGATCTCTTTGCTTGTGATGGGTTGGTTGAGGTCTTCTATTTCTTCTCTGGTCAGTCTAGGTTGTTCATATGTTTCCAGGAAATTGTCCATTTCTTCTACATTATCCAGTTTGTTGCCATACAGTTGTTCATAATATCCTCTTATAATTTTTTTAATTTCTTCAGGATCTGCAGTTATGTCACCTTTTTCATTCATTATTTTGTTTATATGGGTCTTCTCTCTTTTTGATTTTGTCAGTCTAGCTAGGGGCTTGTCAATCTTGTTGATCTTCTCAAAGAACCAACTTTTGGTGATATTTATCCTTTCTATTGTTTTTTTGTTCTCTATGTCATTTATTTCTGCTTTAATCCTTGTTATTTCTTTTCTTCTACTTGGTTTAGGATTGGTTTGCTGTTCATTTTCTAGCTTCTTCAGTTGATCCATTAGTTCTTTGATTTTGGCTCTTTCTTCCTTTTTAATATATGCGTTTAGTGCTATAAATTTCCCCCTTAGCACTGCTTTTGCTGCATCCCATAGGTTTTGGTATGTTGTGTTCTCATTTTCATTCGTCTCTATATATTTAGCAATTTCTCTTGCTATTTCTTCTTTAACCCACTGATTGTTTAGGAGTGTGTTGTTTAACCTCCAGGTATTTGTGAATTTTCTAAGTCTCTGATGGTTATTGACTTGTAATTGTATTCCATTGTGGTCAGAGAATGTGCTTTGAATAATTTCAATCTTTTTAAATTTATTGAGGCTTGTTTTATGTCCCAGCATATGATCTATTCTGGAGAAAGTTCCGTGAGCACTAGAAAAGTATGTGTATCCTGGTGATTTGGGATGTAATGTCCTGTAGATGTCTGTTAAATCTAATTCATTTATCAGATTGTTTAGGTTTTCAATTTCCTTATTGGTCTTCTGTCTGGTTGATCTATCTATAGGAGAGAGTGATGTGTTGAAGTCTCCCACAATTATTGTGGAAACATCAATTGCTTCCTTTAGTTTTGCCAATGTTTCTCTCATGTATTTTGTGGCACCTTGATTGGGTTCAGCAGCCAACTTTTGCTTCTCTCATCAGATGGCACCCCTTTGCTTCACAGGGAACATGCCTTAACTTCCTGTTATCTCAACCTCACCTGCATGTGCTCCCATTGTCACTGCTGTCCTCCTCCTGGCCCGTCTCACAGAAGAGACTGCCTGCATCCCATTCCTTCCTGCAGCTCGTCCTCCACTCAGGCCTCTTCTCCACCCAGCACCCCCTTCTGGAATTTGCCCTTACTCCCCTTCCATCCCCAGGTAAACACATTCAAATTGCTCCCTTCTATGAAAGGTAGAAAGAGTCTAAGAGTGAGCCCACCCCTGCCACCCTCCCCCACCTTCCACTAGTTCCTGCCCCCTCTCCTGGTAAGCTCCAGCCTCGCCTCCACCCAGAGCCCCAGGCCTGGCTCACCAGCCCACCCTCAGGGACCCTGCTGACCACCTGGCTGCTCCCTCTCCCCCGGGTACCCTTTCCTCTGGCTTCCTCTGTGGTCCCCAAGCTTGCTCTTTTATGCCTAGATCTGTTAGGTCTCCACCCCATCCTCCACTCCCAGCTGCTGTCCCTCTCCCTGCTCCATCTTATTCTTTCTCCTGGTCCCAGCAGCCACTTGTTAATGCCCCACATCACTGTCTCCAGCCAGGCCTGCTCTCCTGGGCTCCATTCACCTGCATGCAGCTGCCCCTGGGCACAGCAGCTCTAGAATGGACAGGGTTGGAAGCTTGGGACAGACTCAGCTTCACACTCAAGTCTCCACGGGCCTCTATCTGATCCTGTCATCCCCTCTACTGCACCTTCACTAAGTGTCCATCTATCCCCATCTTGCACCATCATGCGATGGGGCTCACTCCCTCATGGCAAGACAACCCCTTCTCAGCTTAGAAGAAAGTTCTCCTCTGGAGCTGCCACTCGGCCCATCACCGATGGGGAGGCAGAGTTATGCCATGGAACGGAAAGAGTCAGAAGTGCTGCTTCACCTCTTCCTAGCCAGGTGACCTCGGGTGAGTTCCTTCCACTCTCTGAGCTGTTTCCTCACCTGTCAAATGGTGATGCACCATCTCTCTCATAAGGCTGGAGTGAGGATTCACCAAAATGCCATGGGAATGGCAGATGGCATGGGGCCTGGAGCACAGTAAACATGCAGTGACTGGACAGGATTTTAAAATAGCTGGCCAGAGGCAGCTCTGACCTGAGCCAGGCCATTAGCTCCCTGCCATGTGTGTTCCAGGCTGCTGCAAAGATCCTCACTACCCAACCTTGGACCTTCCATTCCAGCCTTGACTGTCCTTTTCATGCCAAGGGCAGAGAGAAGGTGCCAGATAAAACCAAGGAATCATGTCCATTCAGTCAGCAAACTTCCCTGTCATGTACTGTGTGCCTGGTGCTGTACTGGGTCTGTGAACACAGAGGTCCATCAGATCCACCTGTCCCCAAGTGTTCCAGTTTGCTAAAGCTACTGGAATGCAATATACAAGAAATGGGTTGGCTTTTTCAGTGGGGATTTATTAGGCTACAAATTTACAGTTCTAAGTCCATGAAAATGTCCAAATCAGGGCATCACCAGGATGACACCTTCTCTGAAGAAAGGCTGATGGCAACTGGAGTTCCTCTGTGACGTGGGAAGGCACATGGCTGGAGTCTGCTGGCCCTTCTCTCCTGGTTCAGGTTTCGATGGCTGTCTCCAAAACATCTCTGGGCATTTCTTTTCCTCTCAGCTTCTGTTGGCTCTGTGCTCTCTCTCCAAAATGTCTCTGCCTTTTATCCTCTCATAAAGGACTCCAGCAAGGGGATTAAGACCCACCTGGAATGGGTGGGGTCACATCTCCATGGAAACAACCTATTGAAAAGGTCCCACCCACAATAGGTCTGCCCCCAGAGGATTGGATTAAAAAAACGTAGTCTTTTCTGGGGTACATAACAGATACAAACCTGCACATCAAGGAAAGCTTACAGTTAGCTGGTTCTGAATGTGTAAGTAGAAAACTTGTTCTCAGCTGGGACAGAAGGAAACCTGGGGCTTGGGAGCCCAGGCAAGACCAGGACACAGCCTGGAAGGTTCCAGAGAAGTTATCATAGATTTACAGATTCCAAGAAATATGGAACTGAAGAACCCAGATTCAAAATATCTAAAGCTCTCTGAGCACTGGGAAGAAGCCATGGGGTATATTCCCACATGGGGATCAGCAGGGGTGCAGAGGGAGGGAAGTGTGGACAACTCCATGAAACCCATCTGTCCTGGTAGAGTCACAGCTTATTACTCAGACCTGGCCAGCAAGGAAAGAGACGTGGACTCACCCTTATGGACCAGAGAGGGTGAGTGACTTAGTCAGGGTCACAGAGCTGGAGCAGACACTGATTAATATTTGCATGTGTATGAGGTTGGTCTTCTAAAGGCAGGGAGGCAGGAGGGTACAGAACAATCAGGACAATGAGCTCAGGCCAGGCCCAGCCCCAATCCAGCGGGGTACTCTCTGTGTATTCTCCTTCTCTGCACCACACATTTTTCATCTGTAAAATGGGAATATTAATTCCTATCTCCAGGGCTGTGCTAAGGATTAACAGAGACCATGAGACCAACAGAGCCCAGGGCTATGCACAACCTAGGGAGTCAGCAAATGCCAATTTTCTTGCTTCCCTCTGAGGGAGCTGGGCCACGCGTGGGGCATGCTGCCCTGGGGAGTGATGCCAGCCGGGGCAGCTGGCCGGGGAGAGCACTGCTATGTTTTTTAGGGACCCCAGGAATGATTCAAGAGAATCCTGGGTCAGAGCCGCCTACTTCCTCCTCCTCATTCCTGGGCAAGATAACCTGAGTGGAACTTTCCTAGTGATGTGAAAAGGGCTCATGCCAATATATTTGGATTTTATCATTCTTTTCCCTTGTCACCCCCTTACCAGGGCAACAGGAGGGGCTCCCCCAAATCAGGGAGGCCACATGGGGCATTAGGAGTAGTAGGGGTCCATGAATCCGAAATGCCATGGGGTGACCCTGGTTAGATTTTCCTCCTTTCTAGGCCTCAGTTTCCCCATCCATGCAGGATTTGGACAATATAATCCCAAAGGTCCTTCTAGCCCTTTCAGAACCAGGAAGCATGTGGGAGGTGGGATATCTGAGATCCAGGCTTTTCTCTGCCACCAAGGCTGTGTGGCCTTGGGAGTCTCTTGCCCAGGTTTTCTCAGTTTCCCTATCTGAACAATGAGTGGGTTGGCTTTGGTGACCTAAGGGCCTCCATGGGTCCTGTCCATGGTTTAGAGTGTCACCCAGTTTGGGAGTTTTGAGGTAGTTCTGAATGGAAGCCTGCCTCAGGCTGGTCATCCGAGATTTGGGAGCAAGAGTGAGAGCTTGGAGACAGTAGCTCAGCTACTTCAGAGGCAGCAGCCCCTCTCGGTGTAGCCTTCAGGTCCCTGTCACACCCACCGTAACAGAATTCCTGTGAGCTGGCTGGGCAGGAGCCCCACATTACAAGGCAGGAAGGGATCTGCCCAGATTCACATGACTGGAGCCCAAGGGGACGTATGGGAATTCCATGGCTTCACCCGCATGTCACCAACCTGTTACCCCCACAGGATGTCACTGAGTACCACCCCTCATGGTGCAGAAAGGGAAACCAAGGCCCAGAATGGCACAAGGCCATGTGTTCTCACTCTCCTTAATCACAATGGTTGTGACAGCCCCAAAGCCCAAAACATCTCCCATAGCCACCTTGCCTGGGCCTAAAATCTCACCCTCAGAGCCCCCATATTTGGGTAATGCATGTGTCCAGATGCCTTTGTGCTGAGAGGGGCAGAAAGACAAGAATTACAGGCATGTGGTGTCCTTAGACTCCCAGAATAGCTGAAAAGGAAGGTTCCTGGGGACCGGTGAGGGGGCAGGGGGTCCAGACAGGGTGAGGCCCTTGTTCATGTCACGGAGGATGGAAACTCAGTCAGGCAGCAAACCAGGGTCCTGCTTCCCGAACCAGAAACGCCCCTTCCCTCTGCCCAGCCCCTGTGTCCGGGTATGGTCCTGAAAGTAGGTGGGTCTCAATGGTAGGCCCAGCAACTCCGGCTGGGAAGGCATGGGTGTGTGGGAGCATCCCCCCCACTGTCACCCCGCCATGGGTTGCCCTCGAGAGTGTGCTGCAGGCCACAGGGAATTAATGGTGCGGAGGCCACTCATTTCCTCTAGCGGGGGCGACGGGCCGCACCACACAGCCCCTCATTGTTGGCTGCCCTTATCTCGGGAAGTTCCGCCTGCCCCATCCGGAGGAGGCAGCCGGGCCCCTGCACCCCCAGCCTTACCTTCCTCTGCCTCTTGGAGACTGGACGCTTGATAGGCCTTGATCCCCCACAGGAAGCTTGGGTTTTACTCTGCAGGCAAGGGGGAACCACAGGGGTGGAGCAGGGCAGGGACCGGGTCCCAGCTGGGTTGCAGAAGGGCAGTCCTGGGGGGGTCCAGGGAAGGATGAGCGGGAAGTGGTGAGGCTGGGAGGATAGGAGGCAAGGGGTGAATGGAACCCAGCTGCCCATGGGGGCCCAGCTGGGGGACAGCAACGCAGGTGCCATATTTCTCTGCTTAGAACCTCCCTTTAAGGCATCTGCATGGCTGCAAAGGAGAGGCTAGGCCTCCCTGTGGTTGTGCCTAAGAGCCTCCTCCCGAATGCCTCTTTGTTGCTCAGATGTGGCCCTCTCTCTCTGGCTAAGCCAACTTGAAAGGTGAAATCACTGCCCTCCCCACTACGTGGGATCAGACACCCAGGGGAGTGAATCTCCCTGGCAACGTGGAATATGACTCCTGGGGAGGAATGTAGACCTGGCATCTTGGGACGGAGAACATCTTCTTGACCAAAAAGGGGATGTGAAAGGAAATGAAATAAGCTTCAGTGGCAGAGAGATTCCAAAAGGAGCCAAGAGGTCACTCTGGTGGGCACTCTTACGCACACTTTAGACAACCCTTTTTAGGTTCTAAGGAATTGGGGTAGCTGGTGGTGGATACCTGAAACTATCAAACTACAACCCAGAACCCATGAATCTCGAAGACAGTTGTATAAAAATGTAGCTTATGAGGGGTCACAATGGGATTGGGAAAGCCATAAGGACCACACTCCACTTTGTCTAGTTTATGGATAGATGAGTAGAAAAATAGGGGAAGGAAACAAACAGACAAAGGTACCCAGTGTTCTTTTTTACTTCAATTGCTCTTTTTCACTCTAATTATTCTTGTTATTTTTGTGTGTGTGCTAATGAAGGTGTCGGATTGATTTAGGTGATGAATGTACAACTATGTAATGGTACTGTGAACAATTGAAAGTGCGATTTGTTTTGTATGACTGCGTGGTATGTGAATATATCTCAATAAAATGAAGATTAAAAAAAAAAATAGGGGAAGAAAACAAACAAACAAACAGACAAAGGCACCCAGTGTTCTTTTTTACTTTAATTGCTCTTTTTCACTTTAATTATTATTCTTGTTATTTTTGTGTGTGTGCTAATGAAGGTGTCAGGGATTGATTTAGGTGATGAATGTACAGCTATGTAACGGTACTGTGAACAATCGAATGTACGATTTGTTTTGTATGACTGTGTGGTATGTGACTATATTTCAATAAAATGAAGATTTAAAACAAAACAAAACAAAACAAAACAAACAAACAAAAAAATAAGGCATCCGCATGGCCTGTGCCCATGCTGGCCCTCCTGCCTGGAATACAGTCCCCAAGGCTTGGCTTCCACTTTAAGATGCAGCACAAGCATCATGTAGCTCCTTCAGGAGGACCTCCGTGACCCCCCAGCTTGTTGGGGTCCACCCACTCAGGCTCAATACCCTGCAGCCCCTGCGCTTCTCCCTGCACCCCTCTCAGAGCCCCAAGCCCCCTGTGCAGACACCCTGTGTCCATCCCCCAACCCACAGTAGCTTGAACAAGCCTTGGTGGCCGACTTGCCCCATGCTGCCCTCCCAAGCCTGGTGAGGAATTGGACCCACTAAAGCTTGTTCCAGCCCAGCCCCGTCTCCAGCCACAGGCACTCTAGCTCCTCTCCCCACAGACCCTGCCTCTCCCATCAGCCCACCTCCCTCCCAACACCTTGCTTTTTTTAAAATTCAATTTTATTGAGATATATTCACATACCACACAATCATCCATGGTGTACAATCAGTTGTTCACTGTACCATCATATAGTTGTGCATTCATCACCACAGTCTATTTTTTGAACATTTTCCTTATACCAGAAAAAGTGAAAATAAGAATAAAAAATAGAAGTAAAGAGCACCCAAATCACCCCCCTCCTCCCAGCATATTTTTCATTTAGATTTTTGTCCCCATTTTTCTACTCATCCATCCATACACTAGATAAAGGGAGTGTGATCCACAAGGCTTTCACAATCACACTGTCACCCCTTGTAAGCTACATTGCTATAAAATCATCTTCAAGAGTCAAGGCTACTGGGTCGCAGTTTGATAGTTTCAGGTATTTACTTCTAGCTATTTCAATACATTAAAACCTAAAATGCGTTATCTATATAGTCCATAAGAATGTCCACCAGAGTGACCTCTCGACTCCATTTGAAATCTTTCAGCCACTGAAACTATTTCATTTCATTTCACATCCCCCTTTTGGTCAAGAAGATGTTCTCAATCCCATGATGTCAGGTCCAGATTCATCCCCAAGAGTCGTATCCTGCATTGCCAGGGAGATTTACACCCCTGGGAGTCAGGACCCACATAGCGGGGAGGCAGTGAGTTCACCCACCAAGTTGGCTTAGCTAGAGAGAGAGGCCACATCTGAGCAATAAAGAGGTACCCAGGGGGAGACTCTCAGGCACAATTATAAGCAGGTTTAGCCTCTCCTTTGCAGTAACGAGCTTCATAAGGGCAAGTCCTGTGATAGAGGCTCGGCACATCAAATCGCCACCACCTTGCTTTTGGCCAAGCCTGTCTCTCCACCTGAAATGCCCTTTCCACATCTCCCCCTGGCAAAATCCCAGCCATTCATTAAGGACCTGCTCAAATGCCACCCCTCCTTGAAGCCCCATAGGCCCAACGTCAATGCCAGGGAGGTCATCAAATGCCTCGCTCCAGTTTCAACAAGAGGAGCTCCAATTAATAAGTTGTTTGATAAAAGGATTCCAGAGCTTAAAAAAATTAGAGTTTAAAAATCACTAGATTTGTCCATCCTAGCCCTTAACAGATGAAGACAGCATCTCAATTGATAGTTTATGAGAAGTCGAGAAAGTAATAGATTTTCACATTAACAGAGACTTTCAGTATCTTCAAAGAAGTGATTTACTGGAGGTATTTTGGCAAGGCGATAGAGTGATAAAGCAGTGATATTCTGGGACAAAGGAGTATACCCAGTACTCCTGATCTCCTACCCTGAAGGCAGCTTTCAGAAAGGGACGGCCTTCCAAAAGCCCCTACTCTTGTCACACAATCCACATAACTCGGGACTGGGCACTTAGAATAGTGGAAATCTTGGGAGGAATCAAGGAATCCTGGAATCAGCACCTGAGAGCCTCTGGGAGGTGCAGCCTCTATGAGCCAAGTGAGGGGGGTGCAGTCAGACAAGGGCCTTGGAGGACGACAGGGTCCCTCTCATGTCTTCTCTGGGTCCCCTTGCACCTGCTCTTCTAGCAGCTCAATCTCAGTGGGGCTCTACAAGGAGCTGGCAGAGCCATTGCCTTCTCAATCCGACACAAGACTCATCTCCCACTCAGCACCGTTTTCACCCAAGGCCCTCAGCACTGCCTCTGCCAATGGCCACCACCTCCTAGGCTCCAAGTTGGGACAGTGGGTTGTAAGAAGAAACCCCGCATGGAGGCTCAGACAGTCGTTGACAGCTTCCAAGCATGAGTTTTCACCATTTCAGTCAGCAACAACCCAAAAGCCCTGGGAGGGCAGCCCCGGCCAGCAGGTGGAGGTGAGGACTAACAAGTACACCTGCTCCTCCCATCCCATAGGCCCTCAGGAAGAGTGGAGACAGATGGTGGGAGTTGGGACAGACTGGGAGCAAGTCCGTGCCCTGTCCTGACCGTGAAAATAAGGAGGGTTGGGGTTATTTGATAACTCTCAGACACTTTCACCTCCCTTCCTCATTTAATCTTCCTGTGGGACAGGGACTTTGTACTCATTTTACAGATGAGGAAACTGTGGTTCTGAGAGCTTGAGTGACTTGTTCAAGGTCACCCAGCTGATGATGACAGGGGGCTCGGCAGCCAACCCTGGTCTCCCAACCCAGCCCAAAGTCAGCCTGTGTCAAAGCCCTGCCTGGGATCACCCCCAAACACAGGAACAAATAACCCAGGTGTGTTTGTGATGGGAGGAAGGTGGTGTTGGTGGGGGAGCCCCGTTGCTCTGGGGAAGCTGCAAGGCAGAAGAAACCTCCCAGTAGAAATAGTGTTTCTATAGTATTTCCTGCACTGGATCCCAAAGTTAATGATTGATTTGTAGTTCTGTGTGCAGCCTGGCAAGTGCCCAGACTGGGGGATCTTGATCTCTAAGAGAGACT
Organism: Choloepus didactylus; assembly: GCF_015220235.1. Classification (NCBI taxonomy): domain Eukaryota; kingdom Metazoa; phylum Chordata; class Mammalia; order Pilosa; family Megalonychidae; genus Choloepus; species Choloepus didactylus. The sequence continues at coordinate 90,542,587 of NC_051312.1, read as the reverse complement.
CTGTCCGTAGGGGACTCTTAGAGTAGGGACTTAGGGAAGGGGACCGGCCTGGGCCAGGGTAGTGGCTCCGTATGAGCCATGGGAAGTTGGTTTCAGTCACTGAGGCAGCAGTGCCTCCCCTCCCCTCTACCTGTTCCTCTTCCTTCCCTTCCCCTCTGATTCAGGAAATAGAAGAGAAGGGAGGGGACAAGGAGGGGTGGCTGGAGGCAACATCACCAGGCCTTGAGCCCAAACTCCTGATAACATGCTCCCTGCCTGCTCTAAGGGCAGGCCTCATGGCTCTGTTTTCATCTGTAAGAGGAGGGCAGTGAGGGCTACTTAGCCACACATACCCAAAGGCATCATGGGAAAGGCAGGAGGCCAGTGAGGAGATAGCATGGCATAAGCTAGCCAGTGGTCAAGGGGAGTGACATCTGTCATCATCTCCCAATGGTGTTTTGAGGTCAGGTTACCATTCCCACCCTACAAAGGTGAACTCCAAGGAGTGTAGGAGGATCCAGATGTAGGTCTAGAGCTCAGACATGCCCCAGGTTTGCCCCATCTCATGGGCTGCCCCCATGTGATAACACCCCACCCCCTGCTGTCCCCCACCCCATGGGCTGGCAGGGCAGTAGCAGCAGCCTCCGTGGGGCTCCAGGCCTGACCCAGCCCCCAGCCCCTCCCTTCATGGCTCCAGGAATTCTGGAGTTCTGCTGTCTCCCAGGAAGGCCCCTGGCCTGGCCAGGTGGAAAGCCCT